>NC_083096.1:177592305-178792305 GCF_949774975.1 Lagenorhynchus albirostris | reverse complement strand
CACCAAGACAGCTCCCTCTGCCAAAGTCCCTGACGAGTTCAAGAGGCTGCCTCCTGGGCTGGGCTCCAAGGAGTCCCTCGATGGGGACGGCGAGCGCGGGGCTGCGGGCTCACACCTGCCCGGGCTCCCTCGCAAGCCCACCCACCTGCCACAGGGCGGCTCCTGCACGCGGCAGCTGCGTCCAGGTGCGGCGGGGACCCGACCTGCAGAAAGGTCCCAGGAGAGGGGTCCCAGGGCTTCCTCCCTCCAGGAGGAGCTGGGCGGAGGAAGCCGGGCGTGGAGGGGTTTGGGTTACACACTTGTAACTCCTGGATGAGTCAGAAATAACGCAGCAGCTGGTGGGGGTGGAGCCCTGGCAGCCCTGGTGCCAAGGAGCTGCGCTCGGAGGACCAAGGGAGCCGGGCTTGCGGGCCAAGGACACTCCTCACACCATCCATCCCTCAGGGGCCAGCAAGCCTTGGACCAGCAGGCTCTCCCAGGTGAAGGGCAGACTCAGAAAGGCGCCAGAGCCCTGGGCAGCAGCCTCCCTGGAGGCTCCTGTCAACCGCTCAGTCCCCAGAAGCTAACAGGGGCTCCGGCCCTAAAAGCCTGCACAATAGGGCAAAATGTATATTGCGTAGCAATGCAGCTGTGCACTCAATGCAGTGCCGTCTACTTACAGGGCCTTCCTTTCCACCACCAAAGCCCAGGCTTCCTCTTCTACTGTCTGCTATCCTGTCACCTCCTCCTGGTTCAGAAAAGGGTCTAATTAACACTGGTAACCAGGAAGGAGGGGTGAGCTGCCTGCAGAATGACCTCTGGTGAGAGGCAGCCAGCCGTCCCCTGGGGCCAGGTGCACGAGCGCAGCGGACAGCCCTCAGTTCCCAGCACAGCTGAGTGGGGAGGCTCGGTTCTGGGGGATCACTCCTCCTCCTGTCCATCCCTTCTCACTTCCTTCCACTCCACCACCCAGCGCAAGTAGCCGGAATGATTTTTTATTTTTTTAATTTTTATTTATTTATTTTTTTTGTAAGTTGTGTGCTCTTTTTTAATTTTTTTATTTTATTTATTTTTTTATACAGCAGGTTCTTATTAGTCATCAATTTTATACACATCAGTATATACCTGTCCATCCCAACCACCCAATTCAGCACACCACCATCCCCACCCTGCTGTGGCTTTCCCCCCTTGGGGGGAAAAGTTTGTTCTCTACATCTGTGTCTCAACTTCTGCCCTGTAAACCGGTTCATCTGTACCATTTTTCTAGGTTCCACATACATGCGTTAGTATACGATATTTGTTTTTCTCTTTCTGACTTACTTCACTCTGTATGACAGTCTCTAGATCCATCCACGTCTCAACAAATGACTCAATTCCGTTACTTTTTATGGCTGAGTAATATTCCATTGTATATATGTACCACAACTTTTTTTTTTTTTTTTTTTTGCAGTATGCAGGCCTCTCACTGTTGTGGCCTCTCCTGTTGCGGAGCACAGGCTCCGGACGTGCAGGCTCAGCGGCCATGGCTCACGGTCCTAGCTGCTCCACGGCATGTGGTATCTTCCCGGACCGGGGCACGAACCCATGTCCCCTGCATCGGCAGGCAGACTCTCAACCACTGCGCCACCATGGAAGCCCACCACAACTTCTTTATCCATTCGTCTGTGGATGGGCATTTAGGTTGCTTCCATGACCTGGCTATTGTAAATAGTGCTGCAGTGAACATTGGGGTGCATGTGTCTTTTTGAATTATGGTTTTCTCTGGGTATATGCCCAGTAGTGGGATTGCTGGATCATATGGTAATTCTATTTTACTTTTTTAAGGAAACTCCATACTGTTCTCCATAGTGGCTGTATCAATTTACATTCCCACCAACAGTGAAAGAGGGTTCCCTTTTCTCCACACCCTCTCCAGCATTTGTTGTTTGTAGATTTTCTGATGATGCCCATTCTGACTAGTGTGAGGTGATACCTCACTGTAGTTTTGATTTGCATTTCTCTAATAATTAGTGATGTTGAGCATCCTGTCATGTGCCTCTTGCCCATCTGTATGTCTTCTTTGGAGAAATGTCTATTTAGGTCTTCTGCCCATTTTTGGATTGGGTTGTTTCTTTAATATTGAGCTGCATTAGCTGTTTATATATTTTGGAGATTAATCCTTTGTCCATTGATTCGTTTGCAAATATTTTCTCCCATTCTGAGGGTTGTTTTTTCATCTTGTTTATGGTTTCCTTTGCTGTGCAAAAGCTTTGAAGTTTCGTTAGGTCCCATGTGTTTATCTTTGTTTTTATTTCCATTACTCTAGGAGGTGGATCAAAAAAGATCTTGCTGTGATTTATGTCAAAGAGTGTTCTGCTTATGTTTTCCTCTAAGAGTTTTATAGTGTCTGGTCTTATATTTAGGTCGCGAACCCATTTTGAGTTTATTTTTGTGTATGGGTTAGGGAGTGTTCTAATTTCATTCTTTTACATGTACCTGTCCAGTTTTCCCAGCACCACTTATTGAAGTGACTGTCTTCTCTCCATGGTATATATATCCTTGCCTCCTTTGTCATAGATTAGTTGACCATAGGTGCATGGGTTTATCTCTGGGCTTTCCGTCTTGTTCCATTGATCTATATTTCTGTTTTTGTGCCAGTACCATATTGTCTTGATTACTGTAGCTTTGTAGTATAGTCTGAAGTCAGGGAGTCTGATTCCTCCAGCTCCATTTTTTTCCCTCAAGACTGCTTTGGCTATTCGGGGTCTTTTGTGTCTCCATTCAAATTTGAAGATTTTTTGTTCTAATTCTGTAAAAAATGCCATTGGTAGTTTGATAGGGATTGCACTGAATCTGTAGATTGCTTTGGGTAGTAGAGTCATTTTCACAATATTGATTCTTCCAATCCAAGAACATGGTATATCTCTCCATCTGTTGGTATCATCTTTAATTTATTTCATCAGTGTCTTATAGTTTTCTGCATACAGGTCTTTTGTCTCCCTAGGTAGGTTTATTCCTAGGTATTTTATTCTTTTTGTTGCAATGGTAAATGGAAGTGTTTCCTTGATTTCTCTTTCAGATTTTTCATCATTAGTGCATAGGAATGCAAGAGATTTCTGTGCATTAATTTTGTATCCTGCAACTTTACCAAATTCACTGATTAGCTCTAGTAGTTTTCTGGTGGCATTTTAAGGATTCTCTATGTATAGTATCATGTCATCTGCAAACAGTGACAGTTTTACTTCTTCTTTTCCAATTTGTATTCCTTTTATTTCTTTTTCTTCTCTGATTGCCACGGCTAGGACTTCCAAAACTATGTTGAATAAGAGTGGTGAGAGTGGCATCATTGTCTTGTTCCTGATCTTAGAGGAAATGCTTTCAGTTTTTCACCATTGAGAACGATGTTTGCTCTGGGTTTGTCATATATGGCCTTTATTATGTTGAGGTAGGTTCCCTCTATGCCTACTTTCTGGAGAGTTTTTATCATAAACGGGTGTTGAATTTTGTCAAAAGCTTTTTCTGCATCTATTGAAATGATCATATGGTTTTTGCTTTTTCAATTTGTTAATATGGTGTATCACATTGATTGATTTGCATATATTGAAGAATCCTTGCATCCCTGGGATAAATCCCACTTGATCATGGTGTATGATCCTTTTAATGTGTTGTTGGATTCTGTTTGCTAGTATTTTGTTGAGGATTTTTGCATCTATATTCATCAGTGATACCGGTCTGTAATTTTCTTTTTTTGTAGTATCTTTGTCTGGTTTTGGTAACAGGGTAATGGTGGCCTCATAGAATGAGTTTGGGAGTGTTCCATCCTCTGCAATTTTTTGGAAGAGTTTGAGAAGGATGGGTGTTAGCTCTTCTCTAAATGTTTTACAGAATTCACCTGTGAAGCCATCTGGTCACGGCTTTGTTTGTTGGAAGATTTTTAATCACAGTTTGTTGGAAGATTTTTAATCACAGTTTCAATTTCATTACTTGTGATTGGTCTGTTCATATTTCTGTTTCTTCCTGGTTCAGTCTTGAACGGTTATACCTTTCTAAGAATTTTTCCATTTCTTCCAGGTTGTCCAATTTATTGGCATAGAGTTGCCTGTAGTAGTCTCTTAGGATGCTTTGTATTTCTGCGGTGTCTGTTGTAACTTCTCCTTTTCATTTCTAATTTTATTGATTTGAGTCCTCTCCCTCTTTTTCTTTTTTATAAATTTATTTTATTTATTTTTGGCTATGTTGGGTCTTCGTTGCTGCACGCAGGCTTTCTCTAGTTGTGGCGAGTGGGGGCTACTCTTTGTTGTGTTGTGTGGGCTTCTCATTGCAGTGGCTTCTCTCATTGCAGAGCACGGGCTCTAGGTGCCTGGGCTTCAGTAGTTGTGGCACGCAGGCTCAGTATTTGTGGCTCGTGGGCTCTAGAGCGCAGACTCAGTAGTTGTGGTGCACGGGCTTAGTTGCTCCGCGGCATGTGGGATCTTCCCAGACCAGGGCACGGACCTGCATCCCCTGCACTGGCAAGCGGATTCTTAACCACTGCGCTACCAGGGAAGCCCCCTCTTTCTCTTGATGAGTCTGACTAATGGTTTGTCAATTTTGTTTATCTTCTCAAAGAACCAGCTTTTAGTTTTATTGATCTTTGCTATTGTTTTCTTTGTTTCTATTTCATTTATTTCTGCTCTGATCTTTATGATTTCTTTCCTTCTGCTAACTTTGGGTTTTGTTTGTTCTTCTTTCTCTAGTTCCTTTAGGTGTAAGGTTAGATTGTTTATTTGAGAGTTTTCTTGTTTCTTGAGGTAGGCTTGTATAGCTATAAACTTCCCTTTTAGAACTGCTTTTGCTGCATCCCATCGGTTTTGGATCGTCATGTTTTCATTGTCATTTGTCTCTAGGTATTTTTTAATTTCCTCTTTGATTTCTTCAGTGATCTCTTGGTTATTTAGTAATGTATTGTTTAGCCTCCATGTGTTTGTGATTTTTACATTTTTTCCCCCTGTAATTCATGTCTAATCTCATAGCATTGTGGTCAGAAAAGATGCTTGATATGATTTCAATTTTCTTAAATTTACTGAGGCTTGATTTGTGACCCAAGATGTGATCTATCCTGGAGAATGTTCCGTGCGCACTTGAGAAGAAAGTGTAATCTGCTGTTTTTGGACGGAATGTCCTATAAATATCAATTAAATCTATCTGGTCTATTGTGTCATTTAAAGCTTCTGTTTCCTTATTTATTTTCATTTTGGATGATCTGTCTATTGGTGTAAGTGAGGTGTTAAAGTCCCCCACTATTATTGTGTTACTGTTGATTTTCTCTTTTATAGCTGTTAGCACTTGCCTTATGTATTGAGGTGCTCCTATGTTGGGTGCATATATATTTATAATTGTTATATCTTCTTCTTGGATTGATCCCTTGATCATTATGTAGTGTCCTTCCTTGTCTCTTGTAAGCTTCTTTATTTTAAAGTCTATTTTATCTGATATGAGTATTGCTACTCGAGCTTTCTTTTGATTTCTATTTGCATGGAATATCTTTTTCCATCCCCTCACTTTCAGTCTGTATGTGTCCCTAGGTCTGAAGTGCGTCTCTGGTAGGCAGCATATATATGAGTCTTGTGGGTTTTTTTTTTTTTTTTTTTTTTTTTTTTTTGCGGTACGCGGGCCTCTCACTGCTGTGGCCTCTCTTGCTGCGGAGCACAGACTCTGGATGCGCAGTCTCAGTGGCCATGGCTCACGGGCCCAGCCGCTCCATGGCATGTGGGATCCTCCCGGACCGGGACACGAACCCGCGTCCCCTGCATCGGCAGGCAGACCCCCAACAACTGCGCCACCAGGGAAGCCCTGGGTCTTGTTTTTGTATCCATTCAGCGAGTCTGATTTGCTCCTTGTCTTTTGGTTGGAGCATTTAATCCATTCACGTTTAAGGTAATTATCGATATGTATGTTCCTATGACCATTGTCTTAATTGTTTTGGGTTTGTTTTTGTAGGTCCTTTTCTTCTCTTGTGTTTCCCACTTAGAGAAGTTCCTGTAGCATTTGTTGTAGAGCTGGTTTGGTGGTGCTGAATTCTCTTAGCTTTTGCTTGTCTGTAAAGCTTTTGATTTCTCCATCGAAACTGAATGAGACCCTTGCCAGGTACAGTAATCTTGGTTGTAGGTTCTTCCCTTTCATCACTTTAAGTATATCATGGCACTCCCTTCTGGCTTGTAGAGTTTCTGCTGAGAAGTCAGCTGTTAACCTTATGGGAGTTCCCTTGTATGTTATTTGTCGTTTTTCTCTTGCTGCTTTCAATAATTTTTCTTTGTCTTTAATTTTTGCCAATTTGATTACTATGTGTCTCGGCATGTTTCTCCTTGGGTTTATCCTGTATGGGACTCGTTGCACTTCCTGGACTTGGGTGGCTATTTCCTTTCCCATGTTAGGGAAGTTTTTGACTATAATCTCTTGAAATATTTTCTCTGGTCCTTTCTCTCTCTCTTCTCCTTCTGGGACCCCTATAATGTGAATATTGTTGCATTTAATTTGTCCCAGAGGTCTCTTAGGCTGTCTTCATTTCTTTTCATTCTTTTTTTTTTTTTTTTGTGGTACGCGGGCCTCTCACTGTTGTGGCCTCTCCCGTTGCAGAGCACAGGCTTCAAACGCACAGGCTCAGCGGCCACGGCTCACGGGCCCAGCCGCTCTGCGGCATGTGGGATCTTCCCGGACCGGGGCACGAACCCGTGTCCATTGCATCGGCAGGCGGACTCTCAACCACTGCGCCACCAGGGAAGCCCTCTTTTCATTCTTTTTTCTTTATTCTGTTCCGTAGCAGTGAATTCTAGCATTCTGTCTTCCAGGTCACTTACCCGTTCTTCTGCTATTGATTCCTTCTAGTGTAGTTTTCTTTTCAGTTATTGTATTGGTCATTTCTGTTTGTTTCTTCTTTAATTCTTCTAGGTCTTTGTTAAACATTTCTTGCATCTTCTCGATCTTTGCCTCCATTCTTTTTCCGAGGTCCTGGATCATCTTCACTATCATTATTCTGAATTCTTTTTCTGGAAGGTTGCCTATCTCCACTTCATTCAGTTGTTTTTCCTGGGGTTTTATCTTGTTCCTTCATCTGGTACATAGCCCTCTGCCTTTTCATCTTGTCTGCCTTTCTGTGAATGTGGTTTTTGTTCCACAGGCTGCAGGATTGTAGTTCTTCTTGCTTCTGCCGTCTGCCCTCTGGTGGATGAGGCTACCTAACTGGAATGATCTTTTTAAAAGCCAGAATGGATGACATTTCTCCCCACTCCAACCTACCCCAGGATACGCTTCACGCCCTTGCCAGGACCCCACATGGCCGGCTCTGCCTCTCGCTCCCACTCCTCCCCTCTGTCTCGCTGGCCCCCAGTTTGTTTCTAGGACCTGCCAAGAAGCTCCTCCCCAGCAGCCTTTGCACTGGGGTCCCCAGGCTGGAACTGGCTTCTTTTCCGCTCGCTTAGATGCCTTCCTGGGGAGCCTTTCCTGACTGCATGACCGCGGTAGGTCGTGCGCCCCACCCAGGCCCTCTTGGGCACGTGGTCCCATCACATCCCAGTTTCTTCTTCTTTTGTTTTTTTTTTTAGGCCACACCATGCGGCATGCAGATTTTAGTTCCCCGACCAGGGACTGAACGCGTGCCCCCTGCATTGGGAGCATGGAATCTTAACCACTGGACCACCAGGGAAGTCCCTTGTCCGCTTCCTAGAGCACCTGCCGGGGTGCTCACTCACTGTCTTCCTGCACCTGCTGGAGGGCCGGGGCCGTGGCTGCTTCGCTTGCCCCGTCTTCCTTCAGCCCTGGCCCAGTTGGTTGAAGAGAGAACCCAGACAGCCTGTGGGGTCTGGGCTTCCACCCCCTACCATCTCCACATCACTTACGGTCAAATACAAGTCCCTAATCCAGTCTCCATAACCAAATTTAGCTTTTCCAAAGACTCTCATTCCTGAGTATTTTGTGTGCCTTGGGCTGTCGTGTTCTCCGAGGTCATCTGAAATGCTCCATGAAGACTTCAAATTGGGAATTAGGGCTTCCAGGGGTAAAAGTCTTCTGAGTCTGTCCTGTGTCCAAGGGCTAATGGTCAGTTGGCCCTCTCCTTGTGGAAGTCAAGGGATTGGCCACTAGGTGTCGCCACACACACAAGAACCAGAGCCCCAGGGCCACACCCACCCGCTCCCCTACCTCCATGCTACTGCCCCCTCACCCCCCACCTCCTCGGCCCCCAACACAAGCCCTCCAACGGCCCTTCTGGTTCAAGGCTTCATAGTGGTCCTACTGTCACAAACCACCCCCAGTCCTGGGTCCCAGAGCAAGCTCTATCCCCCCATTTAGGGGCCAGCTCTACCCAGGCAAGGATATGTCTCTGGTTTTGCTGTGCGTCCCAGGACCTCGGGACGCTGGCTTCACAGAGGTTGAGAGCCCCTTCCTCACTGTCCTTTCCTGACCAGCCAAGCTTCCTCCAACAGAGGTATGAGGGCTCAGCACCCACAGGAGTGTGTGTGGGTGCCCGTCTCAATCATTTTACACGGGGTCTGTTTCACAGAACTTTGCTCCTCCCAACAATCCTACCCTTGGCGTCACGTACAGACCGGTTCTGTTCCACTGTAGCTCCACTCTCCCCGGGGACCCACCACACTCACACTGTGATTACCAGGGGGCCTCACACACCCAGCCGTGGGCCTGGGGTGTCGCTGGTGCCTGAATGGGTCTTTGGGGCCAGGTCACTCCCTGTTCACACTTCCCTGGCAGAGACCAGTTCTTAAACTGTTACTGCTCGCCTTGGGAGGACTCCTGCCCTTCCTAAAACTGCTGGTCTTCTAGGATTCTTCAAGCTCTAGTTTGAGCTGACTCCACCCTGCTGCCTGACAGAAAGAACACCCAGGAATGGGTCAGGGCCGACTGCGGCGTGAACACGTGTTCCTGCCCTCCACACTCCAATCCTGATGGACGAGAACATTGGGACCTGTTTACATAATTCCATCCGAAACAGAAGCTGCATCAAGGGTGCCAATGTGAAAGAAATAACTGAAGAGAATCAACCACAATCAACCCAAACAACAACGACCTTTCAGTCGCTGGTAATGCTGCAAGTGTATTACAGTGTGTTTGAGTTTGGTGCCTATCCAAGGGAACATGTGGTTAAGTTTTCATCACAGTTTTGACACACATCAGATTAACTTCACTTGAGAATTCTTATTCTTCCCTGTAGGGATCAAGAACTGGTCTCCACTAAAATGTGTTTAAATTACCTAAGTCCAAACTGCAAAGAATTTGGACACAATAATTATTCATTCAGTCCTCAGCTGTGAGAGCTGAAGGTAAGGTAACGCTGCTTCTCACGTATGGTCTCCTGGCGACCCCACAAACACGCCACCGCCTAAGATGGTGGAGCTTCCATCCTAAATCCTAAGAAAATCCCTCAGTGTTAACTGCCCAAGTCAGAGACAGACCTGCTCCCTCTCTTAAGATATAACATTCTGGAAGCTAAACAGGGAAAGGCATACATGAGCCAAAACATAGAAAATGGAAAGAAACAGGCAACTATCAACTATGCAAACGAAGGGCGAGGGGAGAGGCTTGTGGCTAAGTGGATGCTGTGTCACAGATATCCATGGCTTACGCGAAAGTGGGCGTGATTCCAGAAAATCACACCTGATTGGGACAAATGCACTTCAGAGAAACTGAGTTCCATACATTCACTGCAGACACACAGATGCATTCACCCCCACACACACCTTCTACACACTTCTGTTGGTTCTGAGCCTGCATCTCTGTTGAAGGAAGGTTGGTAGGTAAAAGACAGTCAGGAAGGGGTTCCCAACCACTGGGAAGGGTGCTTACAAAGTGACAATGTGGCTCGTGGCCTGGGAGGCCGCACCACGTTTTCTGGGAGGCATCGAGGTCGTCCGTAAGATACCACGTTCCTGCCCAGAGATTAGAGGGACCTAATCTCTATGCACATGAGCTCCAGCTTGGAAACAGCTGATCTCACTTGGGAAGAATTGGGAGGTAGAGCAGGAAAGACTCAGAGAGCAGGACATGCACAAGTCAGACCCATTCTGATAAACGACTTTGAAAGCTGGCCTCCCTTTGACAGGCGGGGGGGGGGGTTGTGGGGGGGCGCCCAAATACAAACACAGCCACCTGCACTCCTTTTTATTTATAAACTTAAAGCTAATGCTGTTTAACACCCACACTTATGTAAATTGGAATATACGTTTATACCCAGGGTGGTCTACCACCTGCTTGTAAATGCTGCCTGACCTCGGGCTTGGCCAGACAACAGGGGGCGCCTATAGGTACACAAGCCACCTCTCCCCCATGGGTCCCAGCACTTGACTTTCGTCCATTTAAAAAAAAAAGTGATATATTTTAGATGTTCATGTTTTAAAATGTACATTTTCATCTGTACAATGTTTACATTGCATGAAAATACAGTGCCATATAACTGTGTGACTCACAGAGCTTATATAAAATATTAATTCAGACCCTACACATCTTAACAGCCTAAAAGACATCAGCAGAACCACAACGCTCACTGTTAAGAACCCACACAGCCGAAGCAATGAGCATTATCAGGGACGATGAAGAAAGGATATGAGATGTGCTAGCTTCACCGTCAGCCCTAGAGCCAGTACCCAAGGCCCTCTCCTCAATGCCGTTCTATGGCCACTCTACCAGACGTCCTTCCCCTGGGGTCCTTACCTGCTCCTGGAAATCACCTTCAGGAAAACAGGTGCTCAACTGTGACGGGCAGGCTGTGGCCGGGGAGAAGGAGGAAGGTGCAGCCCTGTGGAAACACAGAACCCAGGTCACGGGAGGAACCAGGAGGAGCCACGGCCAGTGCTGTGGGATATAGGCGGATGGCGGGAAGCTTGTGGCCAAGGGCCCTACACGGTCTAGAAATATCTGTATGTCTGGCCAGCCCAGAAACTTGCACCAGCACCCTGGGATAAGGTGCTGGCTGCAGCTATGCACTGTCATTTCCTGTCAAAGCAGGTCACTACACACCCTCCTCCCCTTGGGTTAGTCACCGAGGCCGACTGAGAGCCGTGCTGGGAGATGTCGAGGACCAGAGTGAATCACTTCCGGGCAGCTGATGGGCAAGTCCTGCACCTGCCCGAGAAGGCATCCCACCCACCAAACAACACGACAAGCCAGGCACAGCTACCTCGGCGCTCCGCCCACTTTGTGCTCAGACTTGCACGGTATTTGTGTGCCTGGGGAACATCTGTAGTTGTATATGGAAACATAAGTTTACACACACACACACACACAGATTCAGATAATTTAAAACCTACTAGTCTGGCCACAGGTGTGCTTGCCCCAAACACACCTCTTCTAGGAATCAGAGAACATTCTCTTCTCTTCTTTGGCCTTCCACACACACCCTCATCGTCTGGGTCCTCTGCAGGTTGACCAGACAGGAGGGAGGCTGCTAATGGTGGGTGGAGGTGCAGGCGGGGGGGCCGGAGTCTCGCCTGCCCGTGGCAGCCCGGCCACCCCTCCACTGCGGCATGTGGGCCTCAGAGCACTTGGTTTAAAGGTGGACTCCTGGCTCTCAGCCCTGCGGTGAGGACAGATGTCTTTGGATAATTGAGAAACCTATTCTAGGGGACCAAGGGGAGCTCTGCAACCCATCTGTCTTCAGCAATCTCTGCTACTCACCCACCCAAGAGGCTGAGGAAAACGTGCTTTCCAGAGGAAGTGAGATTCAGAAGCCTCCCCTACAGGGAGACGCTGCTCTGACCCTGGGTCTCTGGTCTGCAGAGCCCTTAGACCAGTGATGGCCCTGGGATGGAAGAGCAGTCACCTGCCACTGCCACCCCCCCACCCTCAGCCTACCCTACGGGAAAGACATTTACAACGATTAATTGCTCTTTTATTCCTCTAGACATCAAAGCACTGAAATACCAAGGATCCCTGGGGAACCTTCTACCCAAGTCCCCACATTCCTTCAAAAAGAGATGAAAAGAGACAACCTTCTCCCACTTCTGAGGGGCTTTAATTTTCCAACTATCCCAACAGCCAATTAGCCTCCTACTGTCTACAGGGCTCGAACTGTCCAAGAAACAGAGAGGAACCTTGGCTTCATGACTTGAAGGAGAGGGTGCCTATGGGATGTGGTGGCTCCTGATGGGACCATCTGGGGACTCACACCAGCTGTTCCATTTGCCACCCGATGATCAGGTCAATGTTCCCAATTTATAGAGGAGGAAACCGAGGACCAAAGCGCCTGGGGCCCCAGAGCCGGTGGAGACAGTGAGCACGCTTCCGGAGCTGGACTCTGTTTCCCGTTCTACTCTGTCGATCGTCAGCTGTGCAACCTGAGGTCAGTCACTGCCCTCTGAGCCCTCCAGTTTGCCACTGGTCAAAAGGAAATCAGGACCTCTACCGTGTCCTCCCTCGGAGGATGCAAGGAGATGAGGGCTGGCTTCATGAGTATGAGGCCTGGGCACCAGCACAGGTCCGAGCACTCATAAGGGCCCTACTCTTGCTTTAATGCTCTCCTGTTGCCGTCTTAAAATTCTGAATAACTCTTTTAACAAGGGGTCCTGCATTGGGTGCCACCAACTATCTAGCCAGTCCAGAATGAGGGAAAGGATGTCAAGTGCTCTCAACTGCCAAGGGGACCGTAACCTTAAGTAGACATGACATGGACTCAGGAAAGATTTACTAGAATAAAACCTCTCTAGGTGAGCACAGCCCTGTGTCAGGCTCAGGAAGCAGGAGATACAAAGGTGGGGCTGTGACACTAAGCCTGCCTTCCAGGAGCTTCCAGAATGGCTGAGGAAACCACACTGCACAAGGCAAATGGAAAACAACACAAATAATATGTAACAATGAACCAAAAAGATAGGTCAGGTTAAAAACACAAACACTTCCAAGAGTGCCAACTGCACGTAACGTGCCGTGCCCAGCACCTCCCCATGAGCAGCTCAGAGGTGAGAGGAAAAAACCCAGGGCCTTGACCCAGTGTAGTTAAGTGGCAGAGTAAGGGGATGTGCAAAGCTCTGTGGCAACACAGAGGAAGGGGAGGGACCAGCTCCTAGCAGAAGACCCTGAAACTGGGTCTTGAAGGATGAATAATAGGAGTTTGCTGGTAGAGAAGATGGGGAAGCGCGCTGCAGGCAGAGGGAACAGACATTCTTTGAACAAACAATTACTAAGCATCTGTTTATCATATGCCAGGCCCTGTGCTGGGCATTGAGGATACACAAGCGAGCATGCTTGTGATAATGACTCCCAGTGAGCAGGGGAGACAGGCATGAATCAAGTCACACCCTGGTAAACAGAGCCTCAGATGGTGATAAATGATGGGGGTCAGGGGTCGGGGGTGGTAAGTGCAAGGTGCCCTAGGACGCGCAGCTGGGAATCTGACCTCGCCCTGGGGGCAGGCACCCTTGGAGGTGACTTCTGAGCTGTTACTCAGGTCAGGAGGAGCTGGGTTGGGGGACACACACACACACACACACACACACACACACACACGTAAAGGTCCTCAAACAGGAAGAGACTGGGCCTTTGGGAAAACTGGAGGAAGAAGGTGTAGCTGAGGCCAGGGAGGCAGGTGAGGAGGCTCAAGGTACTGGACCACATGGGTCTCGGGGGGGGTGAGGAGAGGTTCAAGCGGGAGAGTCGGGTAAAGCCTAAGACCCCTGTGGCTGTGGCGTGAGGGCTGCGGTGTGAGGAGAGATGGAGAGAAGCTGGAGGGGAGGTCCCTGCTGGGCCAGGTGAGGGCCGGGCTTGGGCTGCGGGGTGACGGAGAAGGGACGGTGAGGGTGGGAGGGCTTGGGACACTTCGGCAGGTGGAACTGCGGGACAGGAGCGGTGTCGGAGCCTGGACTGCACTGCGGCTGCGGGAGGGGGTGTGGGTGTGACATGCCAGCTGCCGGTCTGCTGGTGGCGGCCCTGAGGACAGGCCGACAGCTGGGGCTGGGCTCCCAGGGCCACGGAGAAGCCCCTGGGTGGAAACAGAGCAGGCTCGTCCTTCAGATGAAGTCGGTATCACCGTGCACATCCACAAAGCGTTCTGGAGACGGAGTCAGAACGTGGTGACGGACCAGATCCGGGAAACGTCTGGGGCACTTCTAGGAGACGCTGCGCTGGATGGGGTGGGGGGCTGGGGGGGCACTTTGGGAAGAAGGAGCGACATGGGTGACGGCGAAGAACTGACATCCTGGCATGTCACGTACCAGCCGCGTGGCCTTGGGGAACGCATTCATCCATGCAATCAACAGACGTTCTGAGCACTTACTGGGACTGGGATACAGCAGTGCAAAAACAGGCCAAAGTCCCTATGTACATTCTAGGGAGAAGGAAGAACAGACAAAATGAAATAAACGAGAAGTAATCAGTGGGTAAATAACCTAGTAAGGAGGAAGGAGATAGGTACTCTGATAAAAAACCGAGCTGGCTGAGAGGAAAAGGAGGTGTCAGTGGTCAGGTGAGCCAGGGGAAGCCTGGGGGAGCTGGACTGGGGCCCTGGGCACAGTGGGAGGGATACCAGCGAGGGGAGGAGGGGGAGGGAAGCAGATCAAAGGAAGGATAAGGGTGGGGGTGGTGAGGAACACGACCTCCTTCCATGTTCCACGTGCTGCCCAGAATGCTTAGTTTCTCAACCTCAGCACTAGCGACATTCTGGACTGGATACTTCTCTGTTGCGGTGACTGTGCCACCCATGGGAGGTTATTTAGCAGCATCCCTGGGCTCTACCAGCCAAAAGCACCTTCCCCTTGGTTGTGACAACCAAGCATGTCTCCAGACTTTGCCACGTGCTCCCTGGGGGGTAAAGTCCCCCCCAGGTGAGAACACTGCTTTAAAGAAACAGCTGACATACATTCTGGCTTGCTGTTGGCCGCGCGCTGTTCTGAACCCTCCACGTATATGAATCAATCAGTCTTTGCAAAAGCATCCCTATAAGGTTTTACAAATGAGGGCACTAGTCTATGCTCACCCAGCTAGCCCGTCCTAGTCCGTTCCGGGGCAGGATTCGAACCCAGAACGTCCAGGCTCCCCACCATGGTACACTGCTCTCCAGTAAACAAGTAAGTGGACAGAAACGCGCTCAGCAGAGGAAGGCAGCCCTGAGCCTCATTTGCAGCCCGGGCTGAGAGTCCCACTTGGGGTGGCACCTCAGGTTCCCCAGCGACATCAAAGCTGGGGCACCAGAGAGAACTTCCACAAGCTCCACTCTCAGTAATTAAACCGCAACCTCCCGGACTCTAGGGCCTCGTGAGCAACCACCTTAATAAATAAATTCCACATATTGGCCTCCTCCACCCAGACCCAGGCTCGGCGTTCTTGAACCGCACTCCACCAGCAGGAGCAAAACAGGTGTAATGACGGCTCTGCCGCTCAGGACGCAGCACCATTCTTAGGTGATGAGCTTGGGATAAGGAATTTGTCCTGAGGTCACCAACCCAAATTCCAACCTGCCCCAAAGCTCCTTCCTGCTCTGTGAAGCCAGGTGAAGTTGCAGAACAACAGTGATAATTACTGTGGTTGCTAGAGCATTCCTAAGGGCCAGGCACAATGTCAGGCCTGTTCAGCACATGGGGTCCTCATGACAAGCCTGCAAGGCAGGAATTATTCCCATTTTATAAATGAGACAACCAACGCTCAGAGAAGATAAGTAACCTGCTCAAGGCCATGGAGCTAACAGGTGACAAGCCTGGATTTGAAAATCCACGCTTTCTCTCCATCCTATCAGCCCCGTCCAGTTCAGAAGCTGATAGAAACATTAGCCATTTTATTTTATTTTATTTTATTTTTTTGGCCACGCCCCATGGCATGTGGGATCTTAGTTCCCCAACCAGGGATCAAACCTGTGCCCCCTGCACTGGAAGCACAGAGTCCTAACCACTGGACCGCCAGGGAAGTCCCATTAGCCATTTTAACTGAAATTGAGATGAAAACCCACTTTACAGGGAAAAGACAAGCCAGAACCCAAAATAACTGCTAATCAGAACATGAAATAAGGCAGTATAAGAACTATACAGGGAATGGTTCTTGATGGAATCCAGGGAGGGGAGAGGTGAGGGAGTCACAGGCTGCTATTGGGCAACTGGAGAAAATTTAATAGGGAGTATTTATTAGATATTAGTAGTGTATCAATGTTATATGTGTTGAATGTGATGAATATATTGTGGATACATTGGAAAATATCCTGGTTCTTGAGAGATACAGGCTGAGTATTTAAGGGTGAAATGTCTCAATGCTTGCAACTTACTCTGAAATGGTTCTGGAAAAAAAGTGTGTGTGAGTGTGTGTGTATATGTATGCATGTGTGTGAGTATATGTGCGAGCATGTATATGTGAGTGTGTGTGTATATATCAGTGTGTATGTGTGAGTGTTGTATGTATATGTGTGTATGTGTATATATGTGTGTGTTTGTATTAGTGTGCATGTGTATATGTGTGTGTATGTGTATATGTGTGTGAGCGTGTATGTGTATGTGTTATTGTGTATGTGTGTGAGCGTGTATGTGTATGTGTTATTGTGTATGTATGTTTATGCATGTGAGTGTGTATGTGTGTGTATGTGCTTGTGTTAGTGTGTGTGTATATATGTGTATGTGTGTATGTGTATATGTTTATGTGTATATGTGTATACGCGTGTACATGTGTGTATGTGTATGTGTTTGTGTTAGTATGTGTATATGCGTATGTGAGTGTGTATGTGTACATGTGTGTGAGTGTGTATGTGTATATGCATGTGTTTGTGTTAGTGTGTATATGTGTATGAGTGTGCTTGTGTGTGTGTGTGAATGTGTTTATGTGTATATGTGCGTGTTTGTGTCTGTGTATATGCGTTTGTTAGTGTGTACGTGTGTGTTTATGTGTATGTGTGTGAGCGTGTATGTGTATATACACGTGTTAGTGTGTGTGTGTGTGTGTGTGTATGTGGAAATGTGTGTATGTGTGAGTGTGAGTATGAACAGAGACAGTGCGTGCGCAAATACGGCAAAGGTAACACTGGTGAATCCAGGTAAAGGGCACAGGTGTGTTCACTGCACTATTCCAAGTTTTCTGTAGATTTGAAATCAAAATTAAAGGTCAAGAAAACATTAAAAAGCCCCTGGGAAGTGGGGTCGCAGCAGGAGAGGCTGCAGTTGCTCTGGAGGCCCCAGGGCGGCCCTCATCCGCGGGGGAGCAGCTGGGAAGCCCAGACACCAACAGGCCCTCCTCCCCGGCCGCAGGTCTGCTGCACAGGAGATTCCGGAACTCTCAACACCCACCCTCCCAACACCTCCTACCTCAGAGCTGCCACCTGCCCCTTCACAGCAACAGGGCACTTTCTCTTCCAGGCGTGAGCCGCTCTGATGAAGGCCCTTCGGTGAACTTCTTGAAGCATTAAAATCAAATCCACATGACATCATTCAAAGCCGCCCAACATCCAGAGCACAGCCACCCTGCCTGGCTGCCCAGACAACAGGGGGAAAGGCATCAACACAGAAAACCAGCCAGCCTGGGAAGGGGGCTTCGGGGTGCACCTTCCTTTCCGTGGCCTGACTCCCCTCGGAGACAGCCTGCCAGCCACTCTTGCACATAGAGCGTCACACAAACCAGAGGACACGGGGGCAGGCACAAACCCGCACGCTAGACAGGAAGGGGCTCCCTCCACTGCACCCTCGGGCAGGGGCGGGCAGGCAGCCCCTGGCCATCCACCACGGTCCCTGCTTGGCGCTGGTTCTCAGATGGGGGCACTTGGCAATGTCTGAAGAAAGGAGGATTTTTGATTGTCACAACTGGGAGGATGCTCCTGGGAAGAACCACCTACAGTGCACAGGACGCGCCCCGTCCCCCCAGCCCCACGCCCATAGTGCCGAGGATGAGAAGCCCTGCCGGGTGGCCACCTTCATTACCACTTGCACCAGGCTCATTCAGCATCTCCGGCCTTCACATCTGCTGTACCCTCAGCCTAGAATGTTCCTCCCTATTTACTGTTCACTGTTCAATCGTTACCTTTTTGAAGCCTGTGTTTGCACACTCACCCAAATTTCCTCTACTCAAAGCACTGCACAAGCACTGCACCTGGGTGTCTGTGCCTCTATTTCCACCTCCAAACTGGAAGCTCTCTGAGGGCAGGCCACAGGGTGGTTTAAGTCCTTCGTGGGCCCAGGCAGCCTTATTCTCACAGACATATTAAAATGGACCCAGGGACCTCCCTGGCGGTCCAGTGGTTAAGACTCCGTGCTGCCAATGCAGGGGGCCCAGGTGCGGTCCCTGGTCAGGGAACTACATCCTGCGTGCCACAACTAAAGATCTTGCATGTCGCAACTAAGACCCGGTGCAGCCAAATAAACAAATAAATAAATGGACCCATATCTCTCATTAAATAGAATTCTCATATAACTCCCATGAGTAGAGGGAGCAGATACTTTTTCTTTTCAGGTCTCCAGTATTTTTGTGGACCCTCGAAAAGCTTGAAGACCGTAGGCTCTGTGCTGAGGAATCTGGTGGGTTCCTGCTGCTGTCAGTTACATCTGGAGTCCCATGCACAGTTAAGTGAATGAACAGATTTCAGATTCACCTGGGAACCACGAAGGAAGCCCCCAGCCTCAGAATGTCCTCACCTCAGAGAACCTAAGACATCAAGGAACTGAAGGAGCCTGCATGTACAGACTATAAATGTTGATGTAACTGGATTGGTAAAAGGCGTCTGTTTAAAACTTCTGGGGACTTCCCTGGTGGCCCACTGGTTAAGACTCTGCGCTTCCACTGCAGGGGGCCCGGGTTCGATCCCGGGTCAGGGAACTAAGATCCCGCATGCGGCACGGCCAATAATAATAATAATAAAAGCAAAAACTTCTGGTTAAAAAAAATTTTATCCTGTGATTTTGGCCTGATTGGTAGAAAAGGTTACCCAGAGCTCACTGTCTCTTCAAGTCCTTTTCACAGCTAAGCAAGAGTACCTGGCAGGACTGCTCTGACAGCCCTCGCGGTTCAGCCAGCACAATGCAAACAGGAAGGGAACACGGAGCCGGGGGAAGTTTCCTCGGCTGCACTGGGACACTCGGATCCCGGGCGAAGTCCTTAAGCTCTGTAGTTCTTACCGAGGGACGTGCAGGTGGTGGTTGTATCCCTGCACAATAGGGGGACAAGGACAGAAAGAAAGAAAGGCATCTTCTGACCTAATTTAAAAAGAGATTCTTTTTTCCTTCCCAGAGAACAGCTGGAGCCCTGGAACCTGGCCAAGCCGGAGCCTGAGACCTGAAATCAGGAACCAGTGCGCCTACAAAATCCGGCTCCGGATTTTCCTCTGATTCAGTCTGACCTTTGGCCTCCTGCAGGTTCCAAAGGGGTGGGTAATGCAGACTCCAGAGCCCTTGTCTATTTATGAGTGGATGTAAGGGCAGGCACTCCCAGCGCTTGAGCGGGTGCAAGCACCGCCTCCCACTCCTAGGCAGGCTCTCTCGAGCTGGACGGCCTTCACCGTGGGCTGAGCGGCACCTGGCAGTGTCAAAAGCTCACCTGTGCAGGCTGGTGGCAGAAGGACACCTTTTCTCTCCTGTGACCTAGATCAACATCTGAGATGCCCCCAGCATGCTGACAACCCACCACCACCCCCCCCCAAAGGGAAAACTCAATCTGCATTGCTGGTCAGCCTTCTTAGGGATCAGGCTGAAGTCAAATTGGGGCCGGAAGGACCAGTTCCAAGCCTAATAATCCCAGGGAAGGAGCCTGGACAGGTTTCACAGACCTTGGGTTACCTCCAGAGAAAGAGGCCAGAATGGAAATTTTAACCCACGGAAGCTCCATCAACCCCACCGCCCACAGCTAGGCCAACTCTTGCAGGGTCACCATTTAAAACGTTAATTAAATTGGGAAATTTAAAAGTTGTTGTTTTTTGGTGGCGGGGCTGTTTTTTTTTTTAAAGAGGAAGGGGAAAAACTGACACAGTGCTGTTTATTTATCAGGAGCTACATAAGGTCCCTTCACTCAGAGCCAGATGGGCTCGTTCACACCAGCCTCCTGCCGAAGGGGACAAGCCTTGTTCTCAGGGGCAGGCCCAGATAAGGCGGCCCAGGTCTCCCGATGCCTGCCAGCAGGTGGGCTGCTCAAGGACCACTGCCCTCTCCAGCTCTGCCCCCACTATCCCTCCATCCCTTCCCTCCGTTGAAGTCTCCTATAACTGGTTCAAATAAATAAGTTTCCCGGACCAGGCTCACTGTATCCCCTCAGAATGGGGCCAGAAAGGCCTCCAGCTTCCTGTTGCGAGAATTAGGTCCTGAAACCAATTGGGCTGCTCGCAGGGCAAGGGCTCAGTCTCCCTGGGGTGGCCTCCAGAGCCAGCCCACTCCTCACTGCCCAGCTCTGGGGATGGCTGTCCTCAGGACCCAGCTGAGAGGCCCCAGGCCTGGCTTCCTGGGTGAAGCTTCTCATAAACTCTTAAGAACATAAGTTTTAGGATTACTGCCTCCTCTTTCCTATAGGCTTTCAGCGTACAGGTACGTGTTACTTTGCATAAAAATAAAGCTATGTTTGTTTACCTCGAACACATATCCATACTACTGCAATACACTGCAAGCATTCATTACACCCTCATGTCACATAAGCCACACTGTTTGTTTGTTTGGATAACTGCTTCTGCTCCGTGACACAGGCCGTGACCTTCCCTCTCCTTTCCCTCCAGCCACCTCAGAACAAAAAATAATCCAAGGAAGAAGGAAACCTCCCCCTAAGAGGCTGCTGAACACTCAGTTTCCTTCCTCCCTAAATGTTTAACAAGCTAATAATCAAAATAAAAAAGATTTTAAACAGAGGCAACTTCAGAATCTACATGTGTTCATTCCATTAACTTGCTGGGGAAGTAGCATGAAGATGAGAACTTCTGATGGGTCACAAAACTCATCCAGTCTGGAGACAATGATGCTGGAGGTTGGAGGGGAAGGGAGGGATGATCAGGGAAAATGCACAGGCTCTGAGGAGACGGGAAAACACAGCGCCCCAAACAGCAGGAATCCACCCACAGTCACCTGCTCAGGGCCAGGGCCACCGTGGAAGAGCTCAGGAGAGTGGACAGAAATGGATGGGAGGCCTTAGGGGCTGTGTGAAAGCTCTAAGAAAGAAACTACCCCCAATCCCAGGGGGCTGCACACAAACACCCAGACCAGTGTAGGGGAGGAAAACTTTTCCCTTCTTCCCTTTAAGGTCTTTGGTTGGTCTAATAATTAAATTGACAGGAGACATTAACAAGAGAAAAACAAATTTAATTTCGTACATATGGGAGCCCCAAAGATATGTGGCTTGAAGAAGTGACCAGAGCAGGCATCTCTTATATCTTTTAGACAAAGAAATGATAAATTTGTGAAGAATTGACAAGACAAAGAAGCTTGGGCTTAGGGTAGTAAATTAGTGAGGAAGTAACAAGGTTTGTTTATACAGCCTTCTCAGCCTTGAATCCCCTGTCTCTGGTGATAAGGATGCCTTCTACCCCCTGGTACAGGGAAGGTACCTTTCATATGGGAGATTTATTTCCTGCTTTCAGGGGGATAAAGGAGGGTCAGAGGGCCCTTCTTGCACTGGCTGTTTCTCAGGAAACTATAATTCAAAATAATCAATATGCCCAAGTGGTATATTTTGGGATGGCATATTCTGCTCCCCACCCACTCAGCATGCCCAGATAATCCAGTTCAGAAGCCAAAGCCCCATCATCCATTTGTAATGACATCCTCCACCCCGAAAGCCATGAAACCATTAGTCACCAAGTCACAGAGAGGGAGAAGAAGCTCCCAGCAAAACTGGCCTGCGAGCGCTCCCCTGGCAAAAAGACTCCTGGTTTTACAGGCCAGCTATTCACCTCAGACTGTCAAATTTCATAAAATGAAACCCAGGACCTTTCACAAGCCCATATCCACAAAATGCAAGCAAAATCTGACCTCCTGCAAAAACTCTCAGTTGAGAGGAAAAAGCTTATATGGAGGTTCGGGAGAGAGAGAGGTTAGTTACACTACACATTAGTTTGATGGTATTCCTGAGGATTAAGACTTTAAGTCTCAGAGAACTAAACTTCCTTGCAAATTTACCTGGAGCACATGAAACAATGTTAAAACAAAACAAAAACAGAAAATATAGGCACCAATGCACTGGTTCTTACCTGCTTCTAGAAAAGTCATGTAAGTCTGCCAGAAAGATACTCAGTCATAAGACTTCCAAGTCCCAAATAGAATAACTCACCCAAAAAAGAAGTTCCAGGACTTCCCTGGTGGCACAGTGGTTAAGAATCCGCCTGCCAATGCAGGGGACACGGGTTCGATCCGGTCCGGAAGATCCCACATACCGCGGAGCAACTAAGCCCATGCGCCACAACTACCGAGCCTGCACTCTAGAGCCCACGAGCCACAACTACTGAGACCATGTGCCACAACTACTGAAGCCTGGGCGCCTAGAGCCCATGCTCTGCAGCAAGAGAAGCCACCGCAATGAGAAGCCTGTGCACTGCAACAAAGAGTAGCCCCCGCTCACCACAACTAGAGAAAACTCATGCACAGCAACGAAGACCCAATGCAGCCAAAAAAAAAAAAAAAGAATTTTTTTAACAAGTTGCTGAGCACTTAAATTTTCTGTCTTTTATTATTGTTTTTGAATATTTTTTAACATTTATTTTATTTATTTATTTTTGGCTGTGCTGGGTCTTTGCTGCTGCGCATGGGCTTTCTCTAGTTGTGGTGAGTGGGGACTACTCTTCGTTGTGGTGTGCAGGCTTCTCATTCTGGTGACTTCTCTTGCTGCGGAGCATGGGCTTCAGTAGTTGCGGTATGCAGGCTCAGTAGTTGTGGTGCACAGGCTTAGTTGCTCCACAGCATGTGGGATCTTCCTGGACCAGGGCTCGAACCCATGTCCCCTGCATTGGCAGGCAGATTCTTAACCACTGTGCCACCAAGGAAGCCAAAATTTTTTTTTTTTTTTTTGGCTGCAGGAGCTCAGTTCCCCGACCAGGGATTGAACCTGGGCCACAGCAGTGAAAGTGCCAAATCTTTTTTTTTTTTTAATTTATTTATTTGGCTGCTCCAGGTCTTAGTTGTGGCACGTGGGATCTTCAGTTGCGGCATGCATGCAGGATCTTAGTTCTCTGACCAGGAATCGACTCAGGCTCCTTGCATTGGGAGCATGGAGTCTTAGCCACTGAACTGTCAGGGAAGTCCCGAAAGTGCCGAATCTTAACCACTAGAGCACCAGGGAACTCCCTCTCTTTCATTGCTATTAAGAAGCAGTATTTTCCTACATGTATCTTTTTTTTTTTTTTTTTTTTTTTTTTTTGCGGTACGCAGGCCTCTCACTGTTGTGGCCTCTCCCATTGCGGAGCACAGGCTCCGGACGTACAGGCTCAGCAGCCATGGCTCACGGGCCTAGTCGCTCTGCGGCATGTGGGATCTTCCCAGACCAGGGCATGAACCCGTGTCCCCTGCATCGGCAAGCGGACTCTCAACCACTGCGCCACCAGGGAAACCCCTACATGTATCTTTATGCTTTTGTCTGTCTATAGGATAAATCCCTACAGTCTTTGTTGCTACAGCAAAGTGTACATGTGTTTAAATGTTTAATATTTTGCCAAGTTGCCCTCCATGGACATGGTGACCTTTTATGTGCCCCCCAAAATGGTGCAAGAACACCTGTTTTCCCCCATACCTTGGCAGAAGTTGATTTGTTGCTAATCTGATAGGTGGGAAGTGGTATATCATTATAGTTTTAATTTGCATTTCCTGATGAGGAAATAGAGCATCATTTCAGATCATTAAGAGCAATCTGTTATGTTGTTTGCCCATTTCTTTCTTGGGTTGGCAGTCTTCTTCTTGTTGATCTACAAGTGCTCTTTATATATTAAGGCAGTTTGTCCTATGGCTGTGATATTTGTTACACGTATTTCCCCAATTTGTCATTGTTCTTTCAATTATATTATTTTATCCATGTAGAGTTTTGATTTTTATGTAATCAGATTTTAACATCTTTTATTTTATAACTTACAGATTTCATTTCATATTATTTCCTTCTCCCACTGTTTTCTTTTAATATACTTACTATTTTGTACTTTTAAAACTTTGCTCCATAACTGAGTGATCCACAAACCCAGCCTCACCAGAAGCGGGGCAGGTTGGCATTGTGTGCCTCCAGCGGGACGTGGACAACGTCAGCTACAATCATTTCTCACCAAAATGTTCACCTTTACTCCAATTCTAAGGAAAACCAGACTAATAGTCAATAGTCCTGGACTTTAAAAAATGTTAATGTCGTGATAGACAAAGAAAAGCTAGTGAACACTCTAGGCTAAGGGAGAGGAAAGAGCTTGGGAACCTAGTGAAGTTGAGATCTTCAGTTGGATCCCAGATTAAAAACTGGTGCAGGCCAAAGTGAGGGGCGTGGTTGGGAAAGTTGGATGTGGGCTGTATATCAGAGAACACTGCTGGGTCAATAGTAAATTCCTTGGGGCTGAAAATAGTATTGGGATAATGTCGGAGCATGGCCTTAGGAGATGCAAAGTATCTGATACCTGCAACTTGCTTTTTTTTTTTTAATAAGGGCAGCTCTTCAGCTTTCTTTTTTTAAAAAAATAAATTTATTTTTGGCTGCATTGGGTCTTCGTTGCTGTGCGCAGGCTTCTCACTGCGGTGGCTTCTCTTGTTGCAGAGCACGGGCTCTAGGAGCATGGGCTTCAGTAGTTGTGGCACACGGGCTCAGTAGTTGTGGCTTGCCGCTCTAGAGTGCAGGCTCAGTAGTTGCGGCACATGGGCTTAGTTGCTCCGTGGCATGTGAGATCTTCCCGGACCAGGGCTCAAACCCGTGTCCCCTGTATTGGCAGGCGGATTCTTAACCACTGCGCCACCAGGGAAGTCCACAACTTGCTTTCAAATCGCTCAGTATAAGTATAACCAATCAAAAGAATGCCAGGGAACCATTAAAAGGAGTGGGGTAGCTGTAAATGACCTCAGACATTAACTTAATGGCTCTGTGCCTCAGTTTGCTCATCTGCAAACTGTGGACAATAACAGTCCTTAGTTCACAGGTTTGTTGTGAGGAATAAACGCATTAACATAAGCAAAGCACTTTTAACAATACCCAGCACAGGGTAAGTGAAGCAGTATTAGCCAAATGATGATGATGATGATGGTGGAACAGAATGAGTTCCAGTACTTACCGTGAAGTGAAAAAAGTAAGGTGCATGACAGTGTGTATTACAGTGTGGAAAAAAAATAGTGCACATCGGGCACGTGTGCAGTCAGCGCGTACCTGATGCACTTGTACGTGTGTAGGAGGTCTCTGGTTAAGATGCACAAGACATCCACTAACAGGTGTCTTTTTCGAGGCGTCTCTTTCAGGGAGGGAGGAAGACTTAGTTTTCAACAATTAGCCTTTTGAGTTCTGTACTACGTATATATTACCTACTCCAAAAAATCCCAACGGTATATTTTTTAAAGGACGTGGAATGGGGTCAGAAGAGGAGAATAAAACATCTTCCTCCACTTTGGTGGCTGGTTGCCCAGCCAGCCAGTCCAGTGCCGTGGCTGCTGTTGAGCACCCAAGCTCTGCCACCATCGCTCACAGGCCTGCGAGAGCTCTTCTCTTCCTCGGAGACGGGAGGCGAGGGTGGACAGCCAGTCCCGGAGCAGACGTAAAGTGATGGCTCTCGGGTGGCAGCAGCAGCTCCCCTGGGGTAGGGATGAAGGACTCTGCCCCTGTGCTGGCTGACTCTGCCCCACCACATCCCACCGTAAGCTCCGGAAGGCTGTTCTACGCAGGAAAGTAGAGCCAGGGCCCTGGAGAGACACCCGTAAGCCAGCTTACCAGCCTGTAGGCCCCACCGTGCTCCCCCTAAAAATCACCAGCACCCCATCTTCCTGCAACTCCAGCGATCGGCTGTGGAGCACATAGTGGGAAACGGCGCTCACAGAGGTCTGAGATCACAGCTCAGCGGACCTGACCTTGGCGGTTTCTCTATCACCTCTGCTCCTTCCTTAGTAAGTAAGACTGCATCATTCAGGGGCTCAGAACTACCCCCTTACCATTTAAAATCTCCAGATCATCTCGGCAGCACCCACAGCCTCGTGTGTTTAAACTGTCTTCCTCCAACGCCCCTCCCCCCAGCCCCGCCGCAGGAGAAACATAAAATTATAAATGGAAAATCATTCAAATGCTCTCTACCTGGAGAGAATGGAAGAAACCTAGAGGGTCCGAAACACATTTTAGTTCATATTCCTGAGCAGAAGGACATACTGTGAGGACAAGGGTCAGGATGGATCGGTCTGTCGGAAGCCAGGGCTGCCTGGGGCAGGGGGCGGGGAGGCCTTGGTCTGGGCAGGGAGGTCAAGGCTAACCCATCTCTTTGGAAACTGGGCCCCTGGTTCGCCAGGTGATTTAGCTGGAAGAACAAGGGTGGGGCCCACACTGTGAAAGGTGTCTGAATCCAAAAGGGACCCTGACCCCCGAAGGAAGCCCCACTTGTGGAAGCCGGAACTGCAGAACGACAAGGAGGTAACTTCATCTGTTTTGGAGTTGTTATTCAGTTCAGGGACACGGACCACAGGATTCCAGCAGCAGGAAACATGTGGGCTGGATACTCAGGAGATACTCAGGCTGAAAAAGCCTTAATTGGAGCTGGTCTCCAAAAGCCTCCCACCCAGCTCTCCACGTGGGAGAGAAGATGGAAGTGGGTCACATTCTCCCAGCTGAACTGGCAGCACCGTGGGCTCCGACCGCACAAAAACAAGCCCAGGGGCACTGAGTGACCTGGTCTCCTCGCCAGACTGGGCTTTTCCTCCTGATCAGATGCTGGATGGTTCTGAGGCCCTCCAGACTGAAGGGGCACCTGGTCAGCACCAGGAAGGTAGTGACACTGCAGGGGCTGGTGAAAGTAACATTGCCCGGGAGCGGAGCCCTGTCCTGGCACCTTCCTCTCACTCTGGATGTGGGCAGGCGCCTCTGCCAGCCCTGTGCCCTCTCCACCCCAGCTCTGGCCTGAGGGCTAGTGGAAGAACACTGGGTGCTTTTGCAGAAACTGCTGGGCCTCCCTGACCGCACTCTTTGGAGGGATCCTGAGGCCTGTGGCTGGGCAGACCTGGGGAAGAAAGAACCCTCCCCCACCCCATTCTGCATAAACTGACCCCAATGGGGGCTCACAGACAGAGGTGTCCCTGGCATCATGCCGAGAGCACTGATGCAGCCAGCCCCACAGCCTGCCTGCCTCCGTATGCCTGCTTTCCAAAGTTGGCCAAGGGAGACCTGTCAGGCAGGCAGGGAATTCCGGGGAGACAAGCACTGATGGTCTTCTCATAAGATAGGCACTGGATTGATGGCATAACTTCAGAAAGCTGTGGGGACTTCCCTGGTGGCGCAGTGGCTAAGAATCCGCCTGCCAATGCTGGGAACATGGGTTTGAGCCCTGGTCCGGGAAGATTCCACATGCCGCAGAGCAACTATGCCCGTGCACCACAACTACGGAGCCCACGTGCCACAGCTACTGAAGCCCGCACGCCTAGAGCCCGTGCTCTGCAACAAGAGAAGCCACCGCAATGAGAAGCCCACGCACAGCAACGAAGAGCAGCCCCCGCTCGCCGCAACTAGAGAAAAGCCCACGCGCAGCAACGAAGACCCAACAGAGCCAAAAATAAATAAATAAATAAATAAATTTTATTTGAAAAAAAAACTGTGGAAAGAGCTCAATGCCATGATCGTTCTTCCCTGACTTGAACTCGGGTAACAAAGGGTTAATAAGCTTTTAAGTGGAAACGTAGTTCTTACTAACTGGGACTGCCAAGGTGCTAACTGTTTCTACAGACACCCACACTAGCACAGCTTTTGTTAAGTGTGACACACAAGGGCTCCAATCTACTAACTCTTCCCCTGCTCTTCTGGGAAGCCAAACCCAACCCTCCACCGTAATGTAATGTCCGTCCAGGGCAGGTACCCATGCGGCTGATGTGGACATCTGGAAATTATATCCTGACTCTCCTCCTGAGAGTTCAAAACACTCACCAACATGTTCTTGCTTTAGTCACACGACTCCCAACTAGATAGTAAGCCTCTTGGCCCTAGACTCTAAGATTTGTACGATAAGAACTAATTCTACCCTGCTCACCACAGTATTCCCAGGGCCTACCATGGGGCCCAGATCGTAATAAAAGTTCAGTAAATATTTATTACTTGAATCAGTGAGTTATTAGGAGGAAGGAGGAAAGGAAGGATGAATGGAAGATAGTCATCACCTCTTGCTATCTCTGTGTTCTTGGTTTATATTACAAAGACATCACGGCCGGGATTAGAAACCAAGCCCTATAACCCCCTTCTCTGCCCTGCCATCAACGGTCCTCGAACCTGTTACGATGCACAGTTTACATGCTGCTTCCAGAAGCTTCTACAGAACAACATGAACATTAAAAATGGAGAAACTTTCATGACCTTCAATCCTTAAGAAACTTCGGAAGGAGGAAACCCCCCCACAGAAGGACACCTTTCCGTCTGGGGGCTGTTGTCTTCCCCCTTTAACAAGGCTCTGCGGAGGATCAGGACATAATAGGTCTTTAATGACAGAGTATAAGCAGTTGGGGCTCAGTGCCCTTTCATAAAAGAAGTTCAAAAGCACTTTGGCCCAAACATCACAATGCCCCTGGGAGCTATTTAGGCACAAGGATCATTATCCCCATTTACAATTGAGGAAAGTAAGGCAAAGGGAGGTGACTTAGTTTGCCCAAGGTCAGATGAGACAGGGAAAAGGCACAGGATTCAAACTCTTTGCAGCAGCCAGTGCGCTAACTCTGGGCACCCTCACAATGTCATCCACGCTGGGCTTAAGGGAGATGTCTTTTCTTCTCTGTTGTTTCTGCTGCAAGGCAGCATCTAATATGGTGTCCAGAACTCACACACAGGAGTCCCACCAACTGGGTCTGAATCTTGACTTTGTTCCCAACTATCTTCACTTCAAACAGCTTATTGTACTTAACCTTTCCAGGCCTCAGCTTCTGAATATGCAAAATGGTAATAATGCTACTTAGAAACTACAGTGACGACTAAGTGAGAAAAAGTACAGAAAATGTCATCATTCATTTTCTAAATGAGTACGCATCACTCTCATAATGAAAAAAAACAAAAACAAAATAAAGAACAACAGTAACAAGAGAAAAAGGTTGCACCCACTCCGGGTTTAGTTTTTACAAGGAGACAGGCAACACGTGGCTAACAAGCATTTCCGATTCGGCCACTGAAATACGCCAGAACCCTGAGAGTGACTTGCAGCACAAAAGTCCTATTTGATTCCTACCAACTCTCACTGGCCTCTCAAGGTTAGCAGAGCAGGTTGGCATCACGGACACTGACAGACAAGGGGATGCCTGAGTGAGGATTTGAAAGGCTGGCCAACTGCCCTCAGTCTGAAGAGGCCAACTTTGGATTCCTGGTGAGTTGAACTCCTGGGTTTGAAACTCCATTTCTGCTGAGCTTCCCAACTCCACTCAGCCCAGACTAAAGACAGCCAATGCTTTCTAGGTACCACCATACTTGGATCAAGTGATGTGCAGGAGTGTAGATCAAATAATGATACAGGAAGTGTTCAGAGGTGACAGTGTGGCCTGGTGGTACTCAGCAGGGGACTGGTAGAGAAATGGGGATGGGGTCGGGGGGGGAGGAAAGCTGCCCAGTCAATATTGGTACACTTCCAACAAAGACACTGTGACAGGGAATTCCCCGGTGGTCCAGGGGTTAGGACTCTCATGCTCTCACTGCCAAGGGCCTGGTTCAATCCCTGGCCAGGAAACTAAGATCCTGCAAGCTGAGCGGTGCAGCCGAAAAAACAAAACAAAACAAGACACTGTGAAGACACTGTGACATACAGGTATGTGGGGGTCCCTGATGCACATAAGAACAGCAGCAAAACTCCAAGGTTACGCCAGAGTCACTACCATGACAAGAAGCTTTTCCTTATGCAGAGAACAGGACAAGCCACTGTACAGGACAAGATGCTAAGAGCTGGCGATGCTCATTCATTCAACTTAAGAAACATTGACCAATTACCTACATACTCAGGGGAGAAACGTGGCTTGATGGAATCTGCAGGACACACAGACACACACACCTGGAACTTCCTTAAGTTAGCTGATGGATCCCACATCTCCTGGGTACCTAGGTCAGAGACATGAGAAACCTGAGGGGAATAAATGCAACACTGATGGCCTCCAAAAGCCTTCCCAGGACAAGGAGAGCCTGCTCACTGCTCTTCCAATCGTCCAGGTCTTTCTCCTAGGATGGACCCCCAGGAAAGGTTCCTGTGCACTGACCTCCCACTGTTCAGAATTGAAGAGTAAAATCCAAACTCCTCACTGTGGCCACAGACCCCACTCCTGCCACCTCCTCACTCAGTACACTCCAGCCGCCACAGGCTGCTTGTACACTCCAGCCGCCACAGGCTGCTTGCTTCTACTGTCCTCTGCCCATCCGCAGGGTCTCCATTCAAAGTTACCTCCTCAGAGCTCGCTAAAATTATGACCCAGGCACTCTCCATCTCATTGCCCTGTTTTATTCTCCGTGCATCTCTTTTCACCATCCTACATTATTTTGTTCACTTGTGTACTTGTTTACCGTCTGTCTCTCCCACTAGAATGTAAACTTCATTAGATCACGCAACTTGGTGATCTTGTTCTTGGCTATATCCCCAGCATCTACAATGGTGCCTGGCACACAGTAGGTGTTCAATAAGCCATACAATTTAAGAAATATTTATTGCGTGCCTACAAAGTCTAACTGTAGACCAAAAAAAAAAAAAAAAGACAAAATCTCTGCCCTAAAAGAGCTTAAATTCTGATGGGAGATAAAAATCAGATAAAAAAAATGGTGAAATAACAGCTACTACTTCAACCAAGCCATACCAAGGTGCTCAGTGCTGTTCTAAGCATCTAATAGGTATTACTTAATTTAAGCCTCCCAACAACTCCATGAAGTATTAATATTTTATAGATGGGGAAACTGAGGCACAGAGAGGTTAAGTTACTTGCTGAAGGTCATGAAGCTCATGATGGCAGAACCAAGACCCAAACCCAGATAGTCTTGGTATGAAGTCCATGCTCTGATTAAGAGCTATGCTTCCTATCTGCCGAGTGTCAAGTAACTACTTGGTCAGCACCCTCAGCAGCTGTTCCTTGTAGGCAGAGCTGGAGAGAGAGCAGACCCATCAAGGAAGCGCTGTGAGCTCAGTGACATGGAGTCTGCTGGGTTGACCCCCGTGGTATACTCTGGTTGAGGAGGAATCTAATGAAAAGACATGGACAGGGTCAGGGTTCCTGGGCTCTACTTTTAGGTGCTGTGAGACACCCAGGCAAGTCAACTCGTACTTGATGAGTGTACTTTTGGGGCAGGATCTAGATGCTGTGAGGGATGGAAAAGTTGAATCCAATAGAGACCCTGGCCTCAGAAAGCTTAGGGTCATGCAAGTGCATACGAAGCTGAGAGGTAGAAAGTGACGGATACCATTAGCAAATGTACAAACAGCTATGGGATTTCAAAAGAGTTACTCACTCTCTAGGGACCACAGGTGCCCAACCGTAAGAGGGGCCCGGCCCCACGGTCCTTTATAGCTCGGATGTGTTCTGACAGCCCAGACTTGGAGCAACGTGGAGATCAAGTTTTATTCTGGTTAATGGTTCAAGTTCACGGCCACTGAGCTGCTCTCCCACCCACCATGAGATCAGTCCCAATATCTTTGGGCAACATCCTACAGCAGAGGCAGGGCAATAACGCTCTCATTTAAATAATGCAGCCGGATGTGGGAATGAAGCCCAGTGTGTTCTGCCCTCCTCCACCTCGAACTGATTTTTAAGCCTACAAACCCTCTTCCCTCAAGGAGGGGGTGGGTGACGTTTCTGTGAGCACCTTGTTAGAACGTGGAGACTGCTCCCTATTCACCCTGGTCACATCAGTATCTCTAGAGTTTAGCACAGTACCTGGCCCACAGCAGGTGCTGAGTAAGGTTTGCTGAGTTAAACCTGAGCTTGGTCAGGTCTAGAAATTCTCTGCCAGAAGTATAACTCGAAGTCGGTGTTCCCTGAAGTTTTGCTTTAAAGCTCTGAGCCTCTCTCAGGGGGAGCAGACTGGTTTTACCTATTCACTTCTGCTACCCCTACTCTGGTCCAAGCCACCATCACCCCTTGACCGGAAGCGGCAACAGTCTGTCTCCCAATTAGTATCCCTGCTCCTTACAATCCAGTCTCAATAGAGCAGCCAGAATGATCTCTGAAAACAAATCAGATCTTACCACCTCTTTACTTAAAATCCACCTGTGGTTTCTAACTGCACTTGGAATAAAATCCAAACTGGCTCTTCCCACCTTCACAGCACTTACCATGACTAAAATTATTTTGTCCACTTACTTGTTTAATCCCTCCTCTTCAGAAGGTCAGCTACAGGAGGGCAGGGGCTGTGTCTCTCTTCACCACTGTAGCCCCCGGTGCTTGGAATGCTGCCTGACACATACACAAGGACCACTCACTCCACCAGGAAACCATGAATGACACACTGGCATTTAACAGCCAGCACCTTTATTTATAATTCAAAGTCCTGCTTTAAATCAAAGGAAACTTGGTCTCTCTGGACACTTTAATGGCCCAAGAGATCAGTATCACTTAGAGTCTAAAGCCAGGAACTAGAGCCCAGTAGTTGTAGCAGGGAGCTAAGAGCCAAGATACTTGGGAGCAGAACCTCAGGACAAACTCTGACTTGCCTCCAGGTCCCTTGCCCACACACCCTGTGCCTCAATTTACCCAGCCGTCGGCCAGGCACACTTCCCTAAGTAGTGTGAGTGACAGGAGACAAAGTAATTAACAGCTATAGTGTACTTAGATTCTCAGATAGGAGGTGCTGCCAGCCTCACATCTCATTATTCATAAAACTCTTCATCTGCGGCCAACACAGGCCTCCTGGGCCTTCCCAGGGGCTAACCTGACAGCAGGTACTGCTCAGACAAGTTCAGCACACACGAGAGAGGCAGGCATGCGGGGCCTAACAGAGGTTGGGTATCAGACCTAAGTGTCTCGGTTATCAGGTCCAAGAAAAAGGAAAGTGGTCGGGGTGGGGATGATGGAAAGGAGGCGAGAAGTGCAGTCTGGGGCTCTGAGTGGTTAATCTTGCAGGTTCACATACACACGCCTGCCATACAGGTGAGATGTATGCCTACAATGTGCACCGTCTAGGAACACTCACTAGGAGAGGTGGGATGGGGACACGACAGTTCAACCAGACTAGGGAGAGGAACCGTGGATCAGTGACCAGATCTTGGCAGCATTTAGTTTGGGAAAATATGGGAGGGCTTTATACAGAGGGTCAGGATGCTGAGAGCAGGGCGCAGGTGAGGGAAGACACAAGAGGGCACGGGACCTGGAGTGCCGACAGACGGTGACAACCCCGCCAACGCGGTGGGGTGAGCAACAGAGTGGATGGCTCGGACACCTGTGGAGGCGACCCCCGGGGTAAGGGGGGTTGAGGACCGCTGGATGGTGGTCTGTCGCGGGGGCGGCGAGTGGCAGGAGCAGCGGGGGCCAGGTGGGGCAGGAGGCCCGGCCCAGACCAGGGCGCCGTGCCGGGGGTCCGGCTGGTGGGTCCGAGCGGGGTCGGGGGCGCCCTCCACGGCCCCTCCCCGAGAGACAAAGGGCCGGCGGCTCCCCCGAGCCCCGGCGCGGCGCGGGCCCAGGCGCTGAGGGCGAGGGCCGGCCTCGGCGCTTACCTGGGCCGCCCGACCCGGCCGGGCGGGCGGGGGCTGCGGGTCCGAGAGCGGCGCGCGGCGGCCTGTTCCGGGGCGCGCACAGCCCGAGCAGCCGCGGGGGCAGCAGCAGCAGCAGCAGCAACAGCAGCAGCAACGGGAGCAACAGCCTTAGCCTCCGCCTCCCGTTCAGTGAGTCACCGCGGCGGGGAGAGAGGGAGGCGCCAGGCCGCCGGGGGAGGGACCGGCGGAGGGGGCGGCATCTGGCTCCGCTCGGGCGGCGGAGGCGCGGCCACGGCAACGCCCCGGGGGGGCCGGGCGCCGGGGGCGTGACCGGATGATGTGGTGGGCGTGGCCAGGAACACCCTGTGGCTCTCATTGGTTAAATCGGACAGAGGGCGGGGATTCCAGTTGAGTGGGGGGGCTGAGGAGTGCTCGGGCACGCTCATTGGGCCCCTCGAAGGGGGCGGGACCAGTGGCCCCGGGGCGGAGCCACGAGATGGGCAGGTGGAACCCGGTCGCGGGCAGTGGCCGAGCGGCTCTCAGAGCAAAGGGGTGGAGCGGGTCGGGGGTTGGCAGGGGAGGAGGGGCGGGGGCTCGGATGAGGAGGCGGCCTGAGGGCGGAGCCCGGGTTAAGGATGGACCCGGCGTTGCGGTAAAGCAACTCTGCCTGTCCCTAGCTGCTCCAGAAGCACAGTGATCCCGTAAAAATAATGGCCTCTCCCACGCACGGGTCTGTGTTTAAAAATGGGAGCAGCCAGATGGGGCGGAATCCTTGGTGAGACCGATTTACCCAGGACCCCTGAAAAATCTGAAATGGACGAGGTTGCAAAACATTTAGAGGAGTGGTCTTCCTGAGTCTTGGAGCTGGGAGTATTGCTACCTTTAGGCCGACTCTTGAACTGGGGGCCTGTCTAACCTGGATCCACCGAGCCCAGAGAGCCCAGGGATGGTCCTCTGTGGGTTAAACTTAGAATACTGTTTGTATTGGTAGTGAGTGCATTTTTCTGGGGAGAAGGGTGACCTTGATTAAAATGTTTCTATAGGAAGTCTGACTATGTCTGCTAATCTGGCTCTGTCTGGAGAGAGTATAGAGAGAAACAGCCCCTTTTAGGCAAAATGAGAATTGCTCTGAACACCCACCTTCCCTTTTAAAGGGACGCGTGTCTTCAAGTGTGGTCTCACTTTCAACATTTAACTTAACAATTGCATGGGGTGACACTAACCACAGTTTAGAGGCCTTACTGCTCCGCTTTCCCCAGCCTTTTCACTCCTTTTCTGTCCCATCCTCTTCCACTCCCCTCACTTTTCTTTCCCTTCCCTATGCAAGGATACAAGATACTTTTTTTTTTTACTGTATTTATATCCTCCAATGTCCATATTGCTCTTTTGATTTAATAACTTTTTAGTTACAATTGAGGAATACTTTAATTTTATCAAAAGTCATGAGATTATGAACTTTTAAAGGCCAGAAATAGATTTTAATGATGTCTGTATCTCCATCAGCTTCCAGACTACCAGGCCCATAACAAGAGCTCAAGCAATATTTTGCAATACAGTTACAAGCTTGTCCCTCAAGTTTCCCAGCGCATACCAATACAACAAACTTACATATTCAAGTTATTTTCATGTAAATATTGATGTTTAAACAAATGAATTGGGACTTCCCTGGTGGCAGAGTGGTTGGGACTCCAAGCTTCCAGTGCAGGGAGCCAGATCGGGGAGCTAGATCCCACGTGCATGCCGCAACTAAAAGTTTGCATGCCACAGCTAGGGAGCCGGCAAGCCGCAACTAAGGAGCCCGGCAAGCCGCAACTAAGGCGCCCGCCAGCGCAACCAAAATAAATAAATATTTAAAAAAATAATAAACAAATGAATTAAGGGACTTCCCTGGTGGCCCAGCGGTTAAGACTCCACGCTTCCATTGCAGGGGGCACGGGTTTGATCCCTGGTTGGGGAAATGAGACCAGGGAACTGAGATTCCCACATGCAAGAAGGGAAAAAAGAAAGGTATATGCTTAAGGAAAAATGTGGGAAAGGAATGCACAAAATGAAAAGGTGTCAGTGTGAAATAGTGGATGCTTTTTTCCTTTTTTCAAAATTTTCATAAATACATTGTTTTCATAGTTCAAAATTACAATAAGTTCATCAACATAGCCAGGCCCTTAACTACCCCATCAGCTCAGAGTTGGAAAATTCTGCATTTCTAGATAGTAGTATTACTGCAGGATTAACGCAGAATGAAACACTGAAGGCTTAGGAGGCAGGAAACATCTGTTAGTTCTGACAGCCCAGCACTGCCTCTGCCCTTTGGGGAACTGCTCCTCCCCACCGTCTACCCACCAGAGGTGCTGATGAGGTTACCAACTATAGTATTCTACCCTTTCCCCTCCACAAAAAAAGCAAACAGTGGAGACGTGAACCCAAGCTTGATCAATTTAAGTGCTGCGTTCTCTTGACCATTGGCTAAGAAGAGGATGTGACCTGAGCGGAGCCAATTGGAGTCCTTCTCTGAAACTTTCTGAATTGGAAATGAAGGGAAGTTCTTTCTTTCCTGTTGGATCAAGAGCTGTAAGGATGTGACCTCAAAAATGTTAGCATCATCCTCCACCCATCCCATGGAAAATTCTGAAGGAATGAGGCAATGTTACTGGACAGACACAGAGACCAAGATTTGGAGGGAAGGAAAGTGAAAGGGAGAGAACCTATCATGGTATGTTCCATGGTTTCAGTAGACCTTGCACCAATTCTGCACAAACCATCTCACACTTAATAGGTCCCCAAATCTGCCTTTCCTCTGTCAACAGCTGGCGCCACTCCACCAAGTTGCTTATACCAGAAACTTAAGAGTATCCTTGACACCACGCTCTCCTTTATCCCTCACGTTCAGTCCATGTTGTTTCCACCCTCAGACCATACCTTGAATCTCCCCTCTTCCCACCCTCTCCACTATTCTGCTCCAGTTTAACCCATCATCAGCCCTCACCATGACTCCAGCACTAACTTCCAAGTGTGCCCTCATTCAGGCTTTCCCTAACACCGTCAATCCATTGCCCACACAGCAGCTAGAGGGATCTTCTTAAAATGTGCTGATCTTGTCCCACCTCTGCTATTCAACGACTCCTCTTTGTTTTCCTGATGAAGTTCAAAATCTTTAGCATGGCTACAAGGCCTTGCATGATCTGGCTCCAGCCTGACCTTGAACTACCTTTGCCAACTGAGCTTCCACCACACACAGGCCCTCTCCCTATTCCTTGATCACAGGATACTTCTTTGTGCTTTGGTACATATGAGTACCATTTCTCTTCCTTTTACTGAAGTGTAGTTGATTTACAATGTTGTGTTAGTTTCTGATGTACAGCACAATGATTCAGTTTAACATATATATACATATTCTTTTTCATATTCTTTTCTTTTATGGTTTATTACAGCATATTGAACATAGTTCCCTGTGCTATACAGTAGGACCTTGTTTATCTATTTTATATATAGTAGTTTGTATCTGCTAATCCCAAACTCAAGGAGACTTTTCTTTACCTATGCTAGGCCAGCCCCAGTCCCAACATGGCCATAAATTCCAGGAGGGCAACGAGGTCACTGTGAACCACTCCCACCTAGTATAGTAGCTGGCAGTGTAGATGCTCAACAAATACTGCATGAATAAATAAATGTGTAAAGACTGAACCCAGGACTTTCCCTCCCATTGATAGCCACTCCTATTTCCCCATCTCCACCCGCAACTCCAATGCTACCAACCCTTTTTTCACGCTTCACTCAATAAATTTATGATTCTATATTTTACCCTTTCAGCTTTGGGGAGGGCCTCTCTGTGCTCCCAGACATATATGTATCTTTAAATAGCTGCTTTCTGGAGGAAAAAAAATCTCTATCCTCTGTATCAAAGGGATAACTCTAACAGTAAAATATTCAGGCCAAGTATGAAACAACAGTGGAGCCACAGCAGGCTGCAGGGAAGGAAAGCTATTTTGAAGTAGTTATGGCAACAGTGGTCCTCAAATTTTACCCTATAAGAGGGCCTCCTGCCTACAAGTGAAGCAGGTACAAGGTGAGAATGGGAGAGAAAGGAAAAGACATTGTACTGAATAAAGAAGAGATTTTTTTTTTAGTAAAGAAAAAATAAGAACCAATTCTTTTTGTGTTTTGAAAACCAAATTTTAAACACTAATAACTTCCAATTATATAGAAAGTTCGAAAAATTGTCTTTTGCATCGGTCTCTATGTTTTTTTGTTTTTTTGCGGTACGCGGGCCTCTCACTGTTGTGGCCTCTCCCGTTGCAGAGCACAGGCTCCGGACGCGCAGGCTCAGCGGCCATGGCTCACGGGGCCAGCCGCTCCGCGGCATGTGGTATCTTCCCGGACCGGGGCACGAACCCGTGTCCCCTGCATCGGCAGGCGGACTCTCAACTAGTACACCACCAGGGAAGCCCCTCGGTCCCTATATTTGTCATCCTGTTTACATGCGATACAACTCTAACTTCTCTGAGGATAGACAGTGACGCAGGAGGCAGGAGGCTAAGCACGCAGCAGACAAAGCATGCCGCGGTCGTGTGCCATTCTCCTCTTTCACCTTGGCAAGTGACTGTCATTTAAGTTTACTTTGGAGATAATAAGGAATTATTAAACACAATGATGAAAGCATTTTGTAGAGCAGTGGATATACATATTTTGTGTCATGAGTGGGGTATGTGCAGCTTTGAACATCTGGCTCGCTGCCAACCCGTCCCTAGAGTGTTGGTTTCTACAGCATCTGATACGTACATGCTCCCTACATCACGGAACCTTGTTTGTACTGTGCTTGGGAACAACATAAAGAAATAATTATTCACTTCTTTGGCTGAGTGTTTTGACAGACCAACACGTCTTTTTTTTTTTTTTTTTTTTTAATTTATTTTTGGCTGCATTGGGTCTTCATTGCTGCGTGCAGGCTTTCTCTAGTTGCAGTGAGCGGGGGCTACTCTTCATTGCGGTGGGCGGGCTTCTTATTGTGGTGGCTTGTCTTATTGCGGAGCACAGGCTCTAGGCGCGTGGGCTTCAGGAGTTGTGGCTCGCAGGCTCTAGAGCACAGGCTCGGTAGTTGTGGTGCATGGGTTTAGCGGTTCCGCAGCATGTGGGATCTTCCCAGACCAGAGCTCGAACCCCGTGTCCCCTGCCTTGGCAGGCGGATTCTTAACCACTGCGCCACCAGGGAAGCCCCACCAACATGCCTAATAAGTGTACTTTCTGAGCCTCAAATGTTCACCTAGTAAAGACAAACCAACATAAGGCCTCAATTTGGATCCAAATATTCAGCCTATTAGTCTTTAAGCACAGTATCACCTTTTTATTTCCAGCTGGTTATCGTCTAATTAAGCATAAAAAATTACCATCCCTAAAAGCAAAGAGTCTCTACTCTCTGGTAATAAATGACAGAACAGCTATCTTTCCCCCCTGCACAAACGAATGCATTTTATATCTGTAGATATTGAAATGTTACCAGTGTATTTAGGTGGGACTGAAAAGACCATTCCTGACAAGCAATTCCTTCCTTTAATAACAGGCCCTGTTATTAAATATTTGTTATTAAATATTTGTAGCTTTGCCTGTTATTAAATATTTGTAGCTTTTCTCCTACCCTTCACTGTTCTAAGAGTAGAAATTTTCAAACCTACCTGAGAGTATAAACCCTCCTGTTCCACATCTATATGTTTAGCTACTTGCTATTTGTAAGACTGAGGTCGGGCTTTGCAGTGATGTGACAGACACTTAGATTTTGCATTTTGGTCCAGCAGAGGTTGCTCAATCTAAATGAACTTTGTGGCTTTGTTTTCTGCACACACCGCTCCCCTCACTTTCTTCATTACTGCTCTTCTAGGAAATTACTTCCCATCAGCAGTACTTGCCCCCAGCTGGTTGTGAATCAGATGGGGCTCTTTTTTTATAGTTAATAAACAGTACAGGCTGAGGGCAGCAAATCTACACCCTGGTGCCAGCTAGTGAAGAGCCTCACATGAAAGCTTATGCAAAGGGGACAGGCATAGTGCAAATGTCCTGGGATCCCAGATTATCCACTCTTCTCCCACACGCTGCATAACAGATACTAATGATTATTAATTATTTAAGCAAAGAACATGAGAGTCAACACAGGCGGCAAAAGGAAAATAAAAGAAGCTGCACTCTAGAATCCTCTGTCGAAATCATTTTAATTCACTCAAGCTATAGAGCCAAAGGAAATAGACCAAGATACTTAACAGCTAAGGAATTTTTTTAAATCCTCTACCACTTTTTTCCCTTAAAAAGAAAAAAGGCAACTTAGGCTACATTTGTATACATTGCTGAAAAACTGTAATATGAAAATGAAATGGCTTCCACAGGCTGCCCTCTGTGATGGCATGTGCAGGCCAGGGAGTGACAGGACGAGGCTCAGCCAGGTCTTCGTAGGCTCCAGTGAACCCTGAGGTTGTGAGTCCCAAGTCTCCCCTCGAGATGCATCTTTCTTGCTCATACACACTAAGGGCACTGGAAGTCTAACGCTTGAAGCTCCATCCTTGATTTTCTTTTCTTTGTGCTTTGTACTAAAACCTTCGTGAGATTTTCACTTCAAATTACAAACGTCGTGTCATTCCTGGTAGGTTTTACTTTTTCTTTGCATATATCAGGATACCTAGAACGGTTTCTTCCTATTACATAAGCTGTGACACTATTTTAAAAAGTTAAGAGCTCAAAAAAGGCACAGTTTGATCTTACTTTTAAATTCTTGGACAATCTCCACTTGTTTGAAACTAACTGGTAGTTCTACAGTGCAACCTTTCCAAATTGTCAATCCCCTGGCAGCTAATGACATTTCCTCTTACAATCGGAGTTTTCATTTCTAATTCAATAACATTTAGAGATCTAACGCTCATTATTACTGTAACTAACCTGGCTCTGTGACTAACAAGAGACTGTGTTTTCTTTGCAGGTGTCTTTTTCTGACCTTGTTCCAATATTCACACTACCTTCCTCTAAGTTCTTACGGGACCTTTCATTTGAACTGATTCAGAACTTCATCAACGTTTCACACGTGAACTATTATGTATCCCCTGGCTTTTGTTCAAGCATAGTCTCTTTAGCCAATCGCATGTCATTGTGCGAGGCAGGGGATAAAGCAGCAAATCAGACACATACTGTCCTTGCCCTCATGATGGATAAGACATACACCAATGAATTATACACCTGAATAATTCATTGCAATTATAGTTAAGTGCCAAAAGCTGAAACACAATGGGCTCTGAAACCATATAATTGGGAACCTAACCTTGCATTAGGGTCAGGGAGTTTCCCTGGGAAAATAATATTTAAGCTCACACTTGAGGTATAAGTAGGAGTTAACTAAGCAAAGAGTGGGGAGAAGAGGATAGCACACAGTGGGACCAGCCCATAAAAAGGCCATGAGGAAGCAAGAGAGGATGGTGAGATCAAACTACTGTGAGAGAAGGCCGGGTGGCTGGAGTGCAGAGTGATGGGGAAAGAGGTCAGGCCCCTATCATACAGGACTTCATAGGTCATGCTAAACATTCAGTATTTATCCCCAAAAGTAATGAGAACCACCAAAAGGTTTAAACAAGGATATGACATCGTTGGATTTGTATTTAAATAGATGACTATGGCTTTTGCAAGGAGAATGAACTAAAGTGGGATAAGAACGGCGTATTAGCAAGTGACTGCTGCATAAAAAAACCACCTCGAAACTCAGTGGCTTAACAAGCATTTGTGGTTTTTGTTCAGGGGTCTGCAAATTGCCTGGTGTGGGTATACTTCAGGCTGTGGGTTGACTGTGACTCTGCTGGGTCAGGCCGGGATCAACAGGGTTTAGCTGTAGATTGGGATTAAGTCTGCTCCATGTGTCCTCATTCTCCTTGAACCAGAGGCCACAAAGGGCACATTCCTCTTATGATGAACGGCAGAGCAAGAGTACCAAGACAAACTGTGGAAGCACATTGCAGACCTCTCCAGGAGTCATATCCATAAACAGCCCATTTGTCAAATTCAGTCTAATTGCCAGGCCCCAAACAGCGGGATAAGGAAGTATATTCCACCTCAAGGGAGGAAGGTCTGAATAAATAATTGTTGAGTAATACTCCAATATATCAAAGCAGCTATCATCAAGGCATTTTCCATTCTTGATGGAGAATAAATACATGGTAGTCTGTTGCTTTCTTCGTCCTAACCCACCTTGCTTTAGCCCCCAAACAATTGCTTTAATTTTCCCAAAGCCTTTACCGGACAGAATATAAAACTGTATAATATTATCAGCTTAGAGTTATCAGCTTAGAATGGCACAGCAGGCATTCAATTTATGATGCATGAGTCTGGCACAGTGCTATGTACTCTCATCAATTTTTAGATTTAATTTATTGTTTGGGGGGTGGGGTTTTTTGCATTTATTTTTCTTTTCTTTTTTAAAAAATTTATTATTTGGGAGGAAAACAAATCCGTTTCCCCCCCAAAGTCCTGATTTATCTCACATTCTTGGGCTTAGCTTTAACTGGGATTCATTCTTTTCTTCCATTCTTGCAGTTAGGAATGCATTCACAGCCATAGTCCTGGGTCTTTAATAAGAAGCTAGTCTTGCTGTGGACATCAATATTTTTGGTGGAGTGTGAGGCTGAGGGGAGAGTTCATGTAACTTGGAAGCAGCTCTGGGGAGTGAAAGTGAACTATTTTTAGCTGAATTCGAGTGGAGGCAATGCACTTGAAGAATCCAAAGGCTTTAGCAATATCTTAGATTGACTTTAATGAGTAGTTAGACTAAAATAGCTACAGGCTCCAGGGGGCAGACCAAACCTATTGAGAACCTCTCCTGGGAGATAAAAAGGCACTCATATAGCTCACATCATGAAGTAGTGTCAGCCTCTTCCATGCCCCCAGCAGGATGCTCAGCATGGGAGCATTTCTACCCATCTTACTAATTGGTGGCTAAGTACAGACAGAACAGAAAGGGACACTTATTTTACTAATAAGTAGAAAAGCTTTCTCAGGAAAGCAGAAGACATGCTCACAGAGAAGAGGAGGCAGGGAGTCCTTAAGCAAGCATACAGGTGACACTTGTGACTTTAAAACAACTTTGAGCACGCAATTTCCATTTAATTTCTTTTCAGAGAAGACATATAGAAACAGCATTCTAAAGGGGCTGCAGTGTCTGGAAAAGATAAAAAGACTAGTTTTAATTTGCCTTCCATTTCTGCTGCTAATGACACCCTGCTGAGACAGACTGTAATATTAACACACAAATTCCCACAAACCCAATAACATCCTTTCACTAGGATGTCTTGGGTTATTATAAGATCTCTTTAGCACAAGTTATGTCATTAAAGGAAATTTAAAAGTAAATTAATCTCATATCCAGGAAACGAAAAGACAGGAGAAACAGAATTGTAGGCTTTTCCCCACATTAGGTACTCCTAGTTAATATATTTTATGATCTTAATTTCCTGTTATTTCAAATATCTAGATATGAACACAAGCTTCCCTTTGTCAAACCAAACACAACGCCTCTATTTTATTTAGTATTCTTAAAATGTATATTTTAAGATTTTAAATATTTTAATGAAAGTGGCATTATTTAATTTTGTACAGTTCCTTACACTGTAGTTTCAAAGCCATTTAACCATTTAATAACTATTCTTCACAAAATATCTACATGAATATTTGGAAGGTGACTTGACAAAATGAGACCAAAATTAAGTATAAAAGAGTGGCACAATTAGGATTAGAAATGTAGTGACAGGGTTCAGGGGACACACCACCCCATGATATGGCACCTTGGCATATTGACTATTTTAAGCTGATGGAACTTGAGAAATGGCATGAGTAGTAAGGACTTTCGACCTTCCCTTGAAGCAGGTCATAAAACCCTCATGTGAGAGGTGCCCTCCCCAGTACCTGGAAGGAAGGAACATTCTTACCTTCAAAGAAGAGACAGAAAGGAATGGGAACAAACAGATCTAGCTAAGTTTCCCTCAGTTTCTTACACTTAGCTCACCTTTGTTCTATCTCATTTTCCCACGACTTTCCACCCTTCATCAAATCTAGCATACAAGCACTCAGATTTAACAGTTTCTCTGGGTCTTCATTTCCTTATGAAGGTTCCCATGTCACATAACACTTACAGTGAATACATGTGTATGCTTTTCTCTTGTTAATCTGCCTCTGTTATAGGGGTCCCAGTTAAGAACACAAAAAGAGGAAAGAGATCTTTCCTCCCCTACAGGAGTATTCCCACTTTCTTTCCATTTAATATTCTCCAAAATGACTTAATAACATAAATACAGATGACTCTTGAACAACATGGGTTTGCATGTGTGGGTCAATTTATACCGATTTCTTTCACTAAATACATACTACAGTACTACACAACCTGTGGTTGTTTGAATCCAGGAACCGCAGATACCAAGGGCTGTCAAATTGTACATGAATTTTCAACTGCGCAGAGGGTGGGCACCCCCAACCCCCGTGTTGTTCAAGGGTCAAGTGTATTTTAGTGAGATATGCATTTTACAATATTGATTTTATTTTATTTTTTAATTTTTTTGCCACTTTGCATGGCTTGAAGGATCTTAATTCCCCGACCAGAGATTGAACCCAGGCCCACAGCAGTGAAAGCGCCAAGTCCTAACCACTGGACCGCCAGGGAATTTCCTACAAGATTGATTTTAAAATGAGGTAAAAAATTATAGATGAAAGAGATCATTTAGATCAAATTGTACAGATCAGAATTATTTCCCAGTGTAATCTTCCTTATAATATGTGAATACACATCTGAAATAATGTTTCTAAGGATCCAGCTAACTATGATGGAGTGACAAATTTGGAGGGAGGGGTAGGTCTATTTAAAACACATTTTATCATTGTGAAATAAACCTCTTGGTGATGCAGCCGGATATCTAAACTTCTATTAACCATATAAACACTTAAGAGTCTTATTTTTTTAATAAAAGGACTCTATTCAATATCCATTTTAGAAAATTTAACCAAAAAGAGCCAAGTAATGTGTCTGGCGTATCTCAGCACTCAATAAATGCCTGATGAAAGAATAAATGACATCACAATCAGAAGAGGTAGCAGACAGAAGCTTTCCTTGCTTCCACATAGTAATTGTTGTTAAGATTTTTCTAAAACCCATTCTCTTCATTTTCAAGACCTAATCCCCACCAGGGAAAGCACATTTTGAGTTTTTCAAAGTAAAAGGGTCTAGTGTACACAATTTGTCCAGCGCCTTCATTGTAACAAAATTAACCTGGCACAATCAACCTCCCTCTCTGGCAAGAGCAGCACCGTGGGAGGTCGTAAGAGTACTGTGGGAGCAGTCAGGTTCCCAGAAGAGAGGCACACACATGAATGAGCACACACTCACATCCCTCATTTCTGCTCCAGGCTCACAAGTTAAAGACAGAGGTCACATTTTCCTTCCTGAGAATGGAAAGTAGATTTAGGTATGTCTCACGTACTCTTTTATTTGGACTCTTGCTCATGGTATTTTCTTGCAGAGGAATAAACCACTCATAGTTCTGGAAGACAGGATGAAAAGAAATGCCACGAGGCTGAGGCTAAGGGGCTGAGATTTTGCCTGTTTGCTCGAAAATTACAAATGCTCCTCTCCTGAGTAAATATGAAACAAAATATTTAAATAAATGAGTATAAGCTCAGAGGTCTTGTTTGTTTTGGTGGTTCAAACACAATGGAAGTTTATTTCTTGCTTCTATGAATTTAAAGTGGACTTTCCTGATCGGTGGGTGACTCTCTTCCAAGCATTGACATAGGGTGCCAGATTTATTGCCTCCTACAGGCTGCTATCTTTTTTAAAAATTTTTATTTATTTTTATTGAAGTATAGTTGATTTACAAGCTCAGAGCTTTAAAAACCAAATCTAAGGTATAATTTACCAAGACCTAGAATAAACGTGACGTAAAATTTGAGGTGCTAAGTTAAAAAAAAAATTTTTAAGGGACTTCCATGGTGGTCCAGTGGTTAGGACTCGGCACTTCCACTGCAGGGGGGCATGCATTTGATCCCTGGACAGGGAACTAAAATCCTGCATGCCGAGTGGCGTGGCCGAAAAAAAAAAATTTTTTTTAAAGATGAATAAACACCACATTTTCTAAGAACATGGTCAACCACAGGATTAAGACAATCACTTACAACCTAATCCAGGCCAAATATTTACTTTTACCTAGATTACCTATTTTTTAAATTATCATCGAGGGTCACTGCCTCAGTTTTCAACTTGGCCTGCCTGGTTTACGAGTATTGCAGGAATAAGGCCAGGCCTAAAAGAATCAGGTTTTCATACAAGCCAAAAAAATCACTGAACTCTTCTTATATATATGACAATTTAGCAGCAACAAAAAAATAGTACTTGAACTAAGACATTTTAGAATGAACAGACATAATTACAATAACTTAAACTCTTAAACCAGGTATTGAAATTATGACTGAAACACAAAATCAGAGGTTCTTGTGGGAAGGCTTCAGAAGTTCAGTCACAGTTGCCAGAAGCTGAGGACAGAGGACCTGTGACTGATGCATAATCTTAGAAAAGACTCTTACTAGCATTATCTTCCTCTTTTTGTTTTTTAATTAATTAATTTTTGGCTGCGTTGGGTCTCCATTGCTGCGCACAGGCTTTCTCTAGTTGCAGCAAGTGGGGGCTACTCTTCTTTGTGGTGTGCGGGCTTCCCATTGCAGTGGCTTCTCTTGTTGCGGAAAACAGGCTCTAAGTGCACGGGCTTCAGTAGTTGTGGCATGCAGGCTCAGTAGTTGTGGCTCGTGGGCTCTAGAGCTCAGGCTCAGTAGTTGTGGCGCACGGGCTTAGTTGCTCCGCATGTGGGATCTTCCTGGACCAGGGCTCAAACCCGTGTCCCCTGCATTGGCAGGTGGATTCTTAACCACTGTACCACCAGGGAAGTCCCTGTCTTCTTTCTTAACTCAAAAGGAAATTGGTGGTTCTCCTTGACCTCCTTTATAGAAAATATTTTTTACTTGTTTATTTTATTTTGCGGTACACGGGCCTCTCACTGTTGTGGCCTCTCCCGACACGCAGGCTCAGCGGCCATGGCTCACAGGCCCAGCCGCTCCTCAGCATGTGGTATCCTCCCGGACCAGGGTATGAACCCGTGTCCCCTGCATCGGCAGGCGGACTCTCAACCACTGCGCCACCAGGGAACCACCAGGGAAGCCCTACTTGTTTATTTTTAATCGTAGTCCATTGTCTGAGGCTGTAAGGAATGTGATGCTCTCAGAGGAAAACAACCAAGCGTTAGGAAGCTACCAACTGACAGCCTCAAACCACTCAACTTTCCTGGTCCTCTGCTTGGAACAGCATGGACTTTGCATTGTAAGCTCTTAAGAATGTCACTAACCCCTTGTGTTTGAGACCCTTTCAGCATTACAGTCTTTCCACCTTGCTATTAGTGTGAGCAGGGAGAGGGGCTTTCAAAAAGAAAATGAGTGAGGATGTCAAAAGGCCATATTCTAGGGTGATATCTAGTAGAGCCATATTTCTAACCTGCTTTTTGCAACTTAATGAAAATATTAAGTACTAGTTTCCCCAGTTTCTAAATCTTTTCAATTCCAGGGCCACACAGACTGGAAGCAATTATACAGCTTGTTCACGGGGGTCTGTGGGAGTGCTGACAGTTTTAATTTACATATTAATGCTGAAAAACAATTTGAGAGGCAAAGAAGAGTGTTCTTTGGTCTTAGTAATGAAAAGACAAGAAAAAAAAGTGGACAGGAAAGTGATTGAAAAGCTCTAGGCAAAATGGTCTGGGTTTATTTTTTCTGTAATAATTTCAAACTATCCACCGGTCACTGTAATAAGATACTATTCCAATGGTGGATTTGCACAGTCTTTTATTTTGCCTAAGATGACCATTCTTTGGCTGAGTGTCTTCAATAAAAGGCCTATCGACCAAAGTTAACAACCCATCTGTCCCAACTCCAACTCGTTCCTGGAAACAACTCATTCTACTGCTTGATTTCTTCCTCTACCTAACTTAACACTCACAGGATAAAAACAAAGCAAAACACTGAAAGAGAAATTGTTTTAAATTATTAGATTTCATTAAACAGCCAGGTTGGACACTTGATCATTGGAATTTATTTCTGCGGCAACCCCAGTTCTTTGAAAAATGCAGGAATTCTTTCCCTTAAAATATTAGCTTGACCCAAGGATGTCAAAAAGCTGCCTTAGCATTAGTTATTGCAGTCTGAGACCTCCCAAGAGGTCTAAAAAACTAGAAGATTAAATATAGCAAAATATGAACATAGTTTACAAGTCATTTAATAACTATAGTTGTATAGACTTTTCAAATTATTTTTCTAAGTTACCAAATTTGTGATAAACATATCATATGGCCCTTGAAAAAACTATTAAATTGTGGATTAACCCCAATGTAAAGCTTTCTACATTAAGAAAGAGAGGGGAATGCACGGTAATCCTATGTAGTAGTTAGCTCCTATGATCCCCACTGAACAGATGAGGAAAATGAGGCTCAAAAAATATTGTCACCGAAAATATATATATATATTGTCATCTACCAAAGGTCACACGGCCATGACTGACAGTGTCTTGCTAGGCACTGCAAACCTGGTCACTTTGAAACGAAGGTTAATTTTAAATTAAGTACTAGTCATCACTTACAAAATGAATATATTAATGTGATTAATGACAAAATATTTCACTGAGGTTAGTCTTACAGAAAGTTTAAGGGAAACCAAAATTAAGGACTCCAGATTCATTTAGGCCTCTTTCAAATATAAAATATTCCTAATTTTCCTTGTCTTACTACTACTGGAAGGGAATCTTGCTATGAATTAAAACAAAACCCAAACAGTAATTCTGTTCCTAGGTATATACCCAAAAGAATTGAAAAGGGATATTTAAACAAATACTTAGGCACTAACGTTCATAACGGCAGCACTATTCACAATAGCCAAAAAGTGGAAAAAACCCAAATGTTCATCAAGAGATAAATGGATAAACACAAAGTGGTATCCACTCAAGGGAATATTTTCAGCCATTAGAACGAACAAAGTACTGATACACACTACAATGTGGATTAAACTAAAAAATATTACGCTAAGTGAAAGAAGCCAGACACAAAAGGTCACATACTATATGATCCCATTTATATGAAATATCCTGAATAGGTAAATCCATGGAGACAGAGAGTAGATTACTGGTCGCTAGAGGACTGGAAGGAGGAGGGAATGACTGCTTAGTAAGTATGGGGTCTCCTTTGGGGGGGATGAAAATGTTTTGCAACTAGATAATGGTGGTCATTGCACAACACTGTGAATGTACTGAATGCCATTGAACTGCACGCTTTAAAATGATGAATTTTAAATGGTCATGTGAATTTCACTTTGGTTAAAAAAAACACACAGAATAATGAAATAATGGTGATTGACCATAAAGCCCTAGATGAATAACAGGTAATTTGCTTTTTCTTAGTTTGTCACAATTTAACGAGTTTGTGACCATCATAAACCAATATATAAAAAATTACCCATTAAAAGTTCCAAATAAGGCATTAATGTAGCTGAGGTCCCCTAATTTGTCCAGTTGGCAGAGCACCTAGTAGAGTTTACAGTACACAAGAAGCTTTAAAAATGTTTTTAATTTGTATAAAGTCTAAAGAAAAAGAATATTGAGAAAAATGTGAAAGAATATAAAGTGGCCAGAGCCTAGGAAATAAGGTGACGTACATGCATATGGGAAAAATCTATATATCTGAGCATGCAGAGAGACATAAACACTCAGGAGAGAAACCGGCTTCTTCTCATAACTTATTCTGTGTTTCTCCCAAACTGAAGAGTAAATAGTAGTTTACAGTCACCACCCTCTGGGTTTCAGCAAAGAGGTCACACACAGGGAGGGCCTCGAGCTGCCACTTCCAATTGCTTCCCTGGTGAAACAACGCAGGAGGTTAAGTTACTTCAGGAGACTCTCAACAGGGCTCCCATTGTTCCAAGCTCAAAACTCAGAGACACAATGGGCACCATTCATACTGAGAGCTTACGGGCTGGGGAATGGTCACTCAGTGACAACTTTTTTGGGGACATTGAATTTTCATAAATACGGACTTATACCGATATGTGGGAATTATTTTTTAAAAGCAGCACAAAATAAAGAAATAAAACTCAATGGACACTAAACTGACAGGACACCCAAGTCTTATTCCCAGCTCTGTCTCTAATGTGACTTTAAGAAAGTCACTTGCTCTTTCTGAGCCTTACTTTCCTTGTTTGTAAAATGAAAATGATTCTAAGATCACTCAGAACTCTAAAGTTCTGTGAACACATATGAGGTCTGTTGATGTTGCTACATTATTTACTCCAACAAGTGGGGATAAATTATGAGCAGAAAAGAATCATCAGTTCACATCTTCTCATTTACTACCAGCATCTAAAAACAAGGAGGCTCAATAAAGACAGGCAGAGACACTATTTTGTTTTCTCTTAAACAGACAAATCATAATGAATAAGGTCCAGTGAGCCCCTCCATCCCAACAAGTCCAGGATCACAGAAGTGGGTACCCCTACACAAAGCACAATGACGAAGGGCATAAACAAAAGCCTTAAGTATGTTTTTCTGTCACCTTTTCTTAGGTTATTAATACACTTCATGAATCTCTTGACTTCTTTGCCATGACTCAGAATCCCCGGAAGAAAAATGCCATTTACAACAAGAATGCGATCAATGTCCTAAGTTTTCACACCATGTCATTTTTTTGTTTTTTCAACCTCAAAACTTGCCAAAGCAAGAACTTTGTCGCCAGAGCCTAAGGAGAAAGACACATAATAAACAGAAATGTCATTTCAAATGCATTTATAGTTCCAGGTAAAGAGAAGAAAATCTATCACGTAGATGATAAAACAGAAAATGAAACGAGTTTTTATTATCAGCGCATTATCCCTGACCCTCCCCACTGCCACGACAATTTCCTTCCCTGCACAAACAACTCAGCCACATAGGGCAATTTATTGGTTACAAATACTTACTTTAATTAGGGTATGAAATAGAACATGTAACATTTTAGTTTACTTTTATATTTACATTTAGCTGAAATATTTTAAAGCATTAGGCTATATTAATTTGATTATTTTTAATTAAATAGTATTGGAAAACAAACCCATTAAAAAGCGGTTTATAAAGAAAACAATTCTGGTTTCACCTCTAAACTCAAGAAAAGGCCATCATTTTATCTCACCCGTGCCATCTGTCAATCTAGAGCAGTAATTCATGTCCAGCTTTCAGAAATACGAGGGTACTCACCAAGGTCTGTAGAGACTTTCTCAAACTGGCTGAGTATAGCACCTGCGTTTGCTGACAAGAAGGCCTCGTCATCTGCAGTCAGCTAAACAAACAGAACAAAACTCAAAGGACTGAGTTCAAATGTGAACAAAGTGGCTCTAGGAATCACTGTTAAGAATGTCTTAGGGGCTTCCCTGGTGGCGCAGTGGTTGAGAGTCCGCCTGCCGATGCAGGGGACACAGGTTCGTGTTCCGGTCTGGGAAGATCCCACAGGCCGCGGAGCGGCTGGGCCTGTGAGCCATGGCTGCTGAGCCTGTGCATCTGGAGCCTGTGCTCCGCAACAGGAGAGGCCACAACAGTGAGAGGCTCGCATACCGCAAAAAAAAAAAAAAAAAAAAAAAAAAAAAAAAAAAAAGTCTTAGGACCACAAACTAAATCACAGATCAAGAAATTCTATACCAAATACTTCACACTTTTTCTTTATACCTAATATATTAAATTAAATACAAGTACCTTCTCTCCAAGTTTCCTGAGAGCTGTTAGTATCTCCACTTTCTGCTGAGTATACAGGTCTCTTTCCAGCTTTCCTACCATGAGATCTCTATCCATCTGTAATAGATGAATGCAAAGCATATGGTATTTAAGTTAAAAGCATTCTTTGCATAAAATCAAGCTTTTCAGATGTACTTTTTAAAGAAAAGGTCCTCTACCAATTAATATTATAAAGAACTATAGAAACAACTCAAGGCAAACATGATAGAAATGTTATTACACAGTTCTAATAAATCTTGATACTAATCATAACCATTGTCTTAGTTATAAACTCTACTGAGGAATTAGTAGGTCAATAGCTTCTTTAAAGAGGAGCTATCCTCTAAGAACTCTATTTTATTAAACTGAAGTGTGGTCTAAAGGCCTGAATGAGACAACTGGTAACAGATCTCCTGGAACTTTGGTTAAATATCACCTCTACCACCAGAAACACTGATAGCATGTACTATGCTTTGGTACTATTCTATGTGCTTTACACATTTTACTCCATTTAAACCTCATAACAACCATAAGAGGTAGGGACTATCATTACTGCCTTTTTACAAATGGGGAAACAGGCACAAAAAAAGGTTAAAGAAGGACTTCCCTGGTGGTCCAGTAGTAAAGAATCTGCCTTCCGGGCTTCCCTGGTGGCACAGTGGTTGAGAGTCCGCCTGCCGTTGCAGGGGACACGGGTTCGTGCCCCGGTCCGGGAAGATCCCACATGCCGCGGAGCAGCTGGGCCAGAGCCTGTGCTCCGCAACGGGAGAGGCCACAACAGTCAGAGGCCCATGTACCACAAAAAAAAAAAAAAAAAAAAAGAATCCGCCTTCCAATGCAGGGGACGCGGGTTCGATCCCTGGTCGGGGAACTAAGATCCCACATGCCGCATGGTGCGGCCGAAGAAAGAAAAAAGAAAAAAGAAGAAAAAAAAAAAAAGAGGTTGAAGAAAATAACTTCCCCAACGTCACATACGTCCACAGTAGAACAGGGGTACAAATCCAAACAGTTTGATCCAAATCCATGCTCTTAACCACTATGCTATTAAGTTACCAATGGCTGCAAATAACTTATTAATGTCTTAACTATATTCAAGTCTATAAACAGACTTCCTCAAGTGTCAGGTTTATAAAGATGTTTGAAATTCTTAGATGGGAAAGGCTGCACATGCATAAAGCATGGCTGCTAATGAATGCTAGATGGGATTTCAATTCAGAGCTCCAGAAATAATAGTAAAACTTTAAATGTGGAGTTGTAGCAGAAGCAGTCAGTAGCAATTTAAACTGCCATATGCTGGTTAAACCTCTATTTGTTATCAACGACAACTGCTCAAAGGACTAATTTTGTCAGAAACCTAGTTGTGGGTTGTGGCTTTAAAGTCAACTGACTAGTTTTTGAAATAGACTATTTTTTAGAGCAGTTTTAGGTTCACAGTAAATTGAGCAAATGGTACAGAGATTCCTCATATACCCCTTGCCCTCACTCATGCATAGTATCCCCATTATAAACATCCCCACCAGAGTGGTACATGTGTTCCAACTGATGAACCTACACTGACACATCGTGATCACCCAAAGTCCATACTTTACATTAGGGTTCACTCTTTTTGTTTTTTAAATGTAATTAATTTATTTTTAAAAATTATTTATTTATTTATGTGGCTCCGCCGGGTCTTCATTGCGGCGTGCGGGCTCTTTTAGTTGCGGCACGCAGGATATAGTTCCCTGACCAGGGATTGAACCCGGGCCCCCTGCACTGGGAGCACAGAGTATTAACCACTGGACTGCCAGGGAAGTCCCTAGGGTTCACTCTTGGTGTTGTACATTTTCAAATGACCAATTTTTAAACTTTAGAATAACATAATGAGCAAATTCTTGGGCTGAGAAAAGAAATACATACAGGGACTGGATCAATTTAAAGAAACTTTACCTCTGCTAACCTTGTCCGAAGCTGACCTGGTTGTTTCTTTGCAAACAATCTGATGACCTCTGGGGTTTTAAAGGCCTGGCTGATAGCTGCCTGGATAGCCTAGAAATACAAGAAGGTGAAAACTAACCAAAATAGTCCAACAAAGCAGATATTACAATATTTGATTGATAGGTCTTCAATTCTTAATAGGTCTTCTTTGTTCCTCAAACAGTATTACAACTTTAGTATCCATTTGCTATTTCTATGCGTGTCACTGGAGTCAAATATATAACTAGATGAAGATCTGGAAGCAAATGCTGTTTTATCCATAAGTAGACATTCCTCTAGAAGTTAAACCCCAAAAAGGGTACATTTTCTATCTTAAATATACTTACTGGAAAAAAACAACAACAAAAACCAAACTGTGTCACCAATGTAAGTAAATTATGCTTACCAGTTGCATTCCACTTAGTTCATCAACCAAAGTCATATTTCCAGACATAATTTTCTTTAGTGAATCATTAAATTCACTTAGTTGTTCCAGAGTTTCTTTTTTGGTTTCTTCATATTCATCTGTATCAAGTTCCTCTCTGAAGTACAGTGAACATAATATAGAAAAATATAGAGTTCCAAAAGAAAAAAACAATCTTAGTATTTATACACTAAGACTTCAGATACATATATATACAAAAAATATCCTGGGGGAAAAAGGCTGAAAGGAAATATCAAAATACTAATGATGGATGTGTTCAGACATTAGTGTGGGCGTTTTCCTGCAATTCTGACAATTAAACTTTCTTATTTTTTTTTAAACCAAAATGAGACATACTTAACAAACAAACCACATAATAACATCCTTTTAAGCAGTCTCTGAATCAATGGTATAACCTTGGGCAAGATATTTGACTAGCCAAGTCTGAGTTTTTTTAATCTATTGTATAAGCTGTAGATAATGATAGTACTTACTTTATAGGGTTGCTATGAGCATTAAATGAAATATGGAAAGTACTTGGCATATAATAGGTACTTAATAAATAGCTGTTATTATTACCATCATTATCATTAATGGTAGGTAAAATTTTATGCACCTTGAAATACAACAGCAATGCAGTACTTGCCATCTGAGTACTCCAAACAAGCCATTTATTAAACATTTACTACAAAACAGCTCCCATTTATCTAGTGCCTGCTTTGGGCCAAGCATTGTGTTGTTCCCTCATCTGCAATAGTTACAATAGTCTTTCCAGGTTGTTAAAAAGGCAATGAGCAGTCTTATTTCTTTGAGCAGTTAAGGCTGAAGACACACCAGAAGTTCAAGCAGTACCTTCTCAGCTTGATACCAGGCAGGGCTACTTCAAATACTGAAGACAAGATGGGTGTTATTATTTCCATTTCATACTCAAGGAAATGGAAACTTAAGGTGGTTAAATATTTAGCCCAAGTTCACATTCACTTTGAAATTAATCTAAATACTTTCAATATCCCAGCCTTTTTAACTCCAAAGCCAGTACTGAGTTTATTTCTCCAGCAGACAAAGCACTGTGAAGAACACTACAGGGGAAACCAAAATCACACATGGGCCTGCACACATGGAGCTTATAATCTAGCTGCAGGAGACAAAAGCCATTTTACAGCATAGCAGCACACAATTATACTATTACCTGCATTCCTCCAGGTCCTGTAATTGCTGCATTAGTCTATCCAACTGTTCTTCTAAGTTCTGCTTTAATTTGCTTGTCTCTGTCTTTCCTCTGGAAGCCATTTTACTAAGTAGAACAATAAAGCAATTTAAAGTAGGCTATACACACACACACAAAAAAAAGTGGTGGGGACTTCCCTGGCAATACAGTAGTTAAGACTCTGCGCTTACCCTGCAGGGGGTGCTGGTTCGATCCTTGGTCTAGGAACTAAGATCCCGCATGCTGCGTGGTACAGCCAAAAAAAAAAATTGGCTATACTCTTTCTGAGCTACAGGTGTGGGGAAGATAGTCGTGCAAAAAAAAATCTCTATTTATATATAAAAGGTGAAACGCATATAGTAGTAACACCCCACAAAAATGCCTGGGAGTCTTCTTAATTGAATTCACAAATTAATTAGAAGTCTTAACTATTAGTCTATCTTACTTTAAACATATTTGATAGATGAAAATACAGATTTATAAAGAAACAGATCAGGCGTGACTCTGCTTTACAAGATTCATTTTAACATTCTTTTTCATTCTTAATAAGTACACTCCAGGACTCAGAATACTCCTAGTATTATCTATTGGTCTTTAGGTGCATTTACCTAATGACTTGTGGGCATGAACAACTTTTTTTTTTTTTTTTTGTGGTACGCGAGCCTCTCACTGATGTGGCCTCTCCCGGTGCGGAGCACAGGCTCCGGATGCGCAGGCTCAGCGGCCATGGCTCACGGGCCCAGCCGCTCCGTGGCATGTGGGATCCTCCCGGACCGGGTCACGAACCCGTGTCCCCTGCATCGGCAGGCGGACTCTCAACCACTGCGCCACCAGGGAAACCCAATGAACAACTTTTGATGTGAATTTCTTCTTTGGAAATGTGCCCATTTTTCTACTGGATTATCTTTCTCTTACTGATTTATATAACATGGATATAAAGTCCTTGCAATTATGTTGCAAATATTATCTCTTGTCTCCTGGCTTTAAATTTTATTTATGGCATTTTTTGTTATGGTAAATTATTATTTTTAATGGCCAAACCTATGTTCTCCTCTATGTTTTCTTAGTTTTGTGTCCCATGAAAGCAAGCCCTGACCATCTCAAGATTTTTTAAAATATACTATTTTGTTTTTGTTTTTGGCTGCACCGTGGGGCTTGTGGGATCTTAGTTCCCTGACCAGGGACTGAACCCGGGCCCATGGCAGTGAGAGCACCAAGTCCTAACCACTGGACTGCCAAGGAATTCCCAAAAATATACTATTTTTTTGTTAATGCTGTGAAGTAGGGATCTAACTTTTATTTTCTTTCAAATGGATAGCCAACTGCCCCAACACTGTTTACTAGTATTTATTTATGCTACCTTTAATTGAGACTCAATAGAAACAGACTCAAGTCTGTTTCATTGATAATATTCTGGTCCTAAGGCATTACTTTACTATTTTAATTATTATAGCTTTAGTGCTGGTGTATACTGATGACTGATAAGGAGTTGGCTCTATTATTGTTTTTTTTCCCCAAAATTCTTGACTATACTTGTACATTTTCCCTTCTAGATGAATTTAAGAATCATTTTGACAAATTCCCAAAAAAATTCAATTGAAATTTTTAAATTTTATTTTATTGATTTATTTTGGGCTTTATTGGATCTTCGTTGCTGCACGCAGGCTTTCTCTAGTTGTGGCGAGCAGGGGCTACCTTTTGTTGCAATGCACGGGCTTCTCACTGCGGTGGCTTCTCTTGTTGTGGAGCATGGGCTCTAGGCACGTGGGCTTCAGTAGCTGTAGTGCATGGGCGAGATCTTCCCAGACCAGGGCTCGAACCAGTGTCCCCTGCGTTGGCAGGCGAATTCTTAACCACTGTACCACCAGGGAAGTCCCTCAGTTGAAATTTTGACAGGGGTTACATTAAAATTAATATGGAGAAAATCTGTATCCTTAAAATTTGAAACTTCCAATCAAGCAATATATCTCTCCACTTATCAAAGCATTCTTTTATGATCTCTAGTTTAAAAAAAAGTATTATTTTATTCACAAAGGCTTTAAACACTGGGTGTTCTTAGATATCTTGTATTTTTTGTTAATATCAGAAATAAGGTTTTTGCTATTACAATTTCTTTTTAAAAAAAATTTATTTATTTTTGGCTGTGTTGGGTCTTCATTGCTGCACACCGACTTTCTCTAGTTGTTGCGAGTTGTTTCTCTAGTTGTTGTGGCTACTCTTTGTTGGGGTTCCCCGGCTTCTCATTGCCGTGGCTTCTCTTCATTGTGGAGCACGGGCTTCAGTAGTTGTGGCTCATGGGGTCTAGAGCACAGGCTCCGTAGTTGTTGCACACAGGTTTAGTTGCTCCGTGGCATGTGGGATCTTCTGGACCAGGGATCGAACCCGTGTCCCCTGCACTGGCAGGCAGGTTCTTAACCACTGTGCCACCAGGGAACTCCCTGTCCACCATTTCTTACAGGTAAGACTCCAGCCTTCGAGACCTTCCCTGAGTTCCAAAGGGTGGATTCTGAATAGCTGCTAATCAAGGGAGGAGTACCCAAGAAACTACCTGAGGCAAGATTAAAGGGACAGAGAAGAAGCTCATCCTTCTTTTTTTTAAAAAAAAAAAGACTGGCTAGGGCTTCCGTGGTGGCGCAGTGGTTGAGACTCCGCCTGCCGATGCAGGGGACGCGGGTTTGTGCCCTGGTCCGGGAAGATCCCACATGCTGCGGAACGGCTGGGCCTGTGAGCCATGACCACTGAGCCTGCGCGTCCGGAGCCTGTGCTCCGCAACGGGAGAGGCCACAACAGTGAGAGGCCTGTGTACTGCAAAAAAAAAAAAAAAAAAAAATTTTACTTATTTTTTTTTGCTGCGTTGGGTCTTTGTTGCTGTGCACGGGCATACTCTAGCTGTGGCGAGCGGGGGCTACTCTTCACTGCAGTGCGTGGGCTTCTCATTGCGGTGGCTTCTCTTGTTGCGGAGCACGGGCTCTAGGCACTCGGGCTCTAGGCACTCGGGCTCAGTAGTTGTGGCGTGCAGGCTCTAGAGCGCAGGCTCAGTAGTTGTGGCGCACAGGCTTGGTTGCTCCACGCCATGTGGGATCTTCTGAACCAGGGATCGAGCCTGTGTCCCCTGCATTGGCAGGCGGATTCTTAAGCACTGCACCACCAGGGAAGTCCTCATCCTTCTCTTTTGAGCCTGCATTTTCTTCTACTTATCAAGGCCAAGTCATCCATCCTTCAAGGTCAAGTTTCACCTTCTCCATAATGCCTTCCTTGGTTCCCTCCCAATCACTACATTGTGAGTTGAGAGTAGGGATTTTACATTTTCTTTATACACCAGCGTCTAGCACAATGCTGGGCAGATAGAAGGTATTGAATAAATAAATGGTAAATGAATAATGATAATTAATTGCTTTTGCCACGGCATTCTACGTCTTAGTCTCCATTTAACACTATGTCTGCCTTGAATTATATGTGATTTCATCATAGCTTGTTGTTTATTTGTCTGTCTTCCTCTCCAGACTGTAAACTGAGAGCAGAAATGGGTCTGATTCCTTTCTTAGCCTCTTCAGCACTTAATACAGACTACATATTCGATAACTGAATGAACTGTATAAAGGCACAACGTACTGTAAGGAGGTAAAGCTATTCTAAATGAATTTCAGAGAAGATGAAGATGCTTTAAAAACCTTACCCTCATGCTACATTATTTGAGATTTATCCCAGAAAGATTAACTCACGGGCACCACCTAGTATTCAATAAAGGTGGTGCACCTTTTACCGAAACTGCAAAATTACTCTTCAAAAACTGTAAGTATTTTTTTTTTTTTTTGCAGTACACGGGCCTCTCACTGCTGTGGCCTCTCCCGTTGTGGAGCACAGGCTCCGGACGCGCAGGCTCAGCGGCCATGACTCATGGGCCCAGCCGCCCTGCTGCATGTGGGATCTTCCCGGACCGGGGCACGAACCCGTGTCCCCTGCATCGGCAGGGGGACTCTTAACCACTGCGCCACCAGGGAAGCCCAAAAACTTAATTTTTGAGAATTAAGGTACTCATTCATGCTCACCTGTCTCTTAATCCTCTGAACTCTGCTCAGTGCGGACCGGTCTCAAATTGCATAAACCTCCAATTCTTGAAGTTCCAAGTGTCTTAAACTTGAGGAAAGCGAAACTGTTCATCAGGACAATAAGAGGCTCAAAGTTCAAACCACCTGGGGGTGGAGCTGGCTGGGAAAAGGGAAACCATTAAAAAGTGGTTTTATTTACTATACATAAACGTATACCTAAAGCAGTCCCAGTAACTGCCACTTGGGCAGCCTGCAACTGAAACACACCCTCTCTTTCTAGGACGACATCATAGGGGCGGGAGGGGGTGTGGAGGAGGGGGAGAAACCCGTTTTCTCTTGCGACTGTGCCTCTGGCAGTCTTTCTGAGGTTTTTTTCTAGTGAGGCCGAGAGTGTTACTCAGGAAAACCCCGCACCCGGATCTGCCTTGAAGGAAGTTGTCATATCCAAAACCACGGAAAAGGAGCGCATACATTTTCCCGGCTGGAAGTGAGCAGCGTCTGGACCTCAACCATCCGGACAGGGAGTCAGCGGTCAGGGAGCAGCCCCGATCACAACCCCAAATCCCATCTCCCAACGGGGAACATGAAGCTCCCGCATTTGGGTCGTGCGGCGGCCGGCTCGACTAGGCCCGACTGCCACCAGAGGTCGCCGGGAACCCGCTGCCTCCGAAACTCTTCCGCTTTTCCCGACCAGAAACCGAACCACCTCCTCAGGCCCTCGGGGTCCCTTCTCCGCCTCCACCCACCACTCGGTCCCAGAGTTCGGAGCCAGGGGCCCCGCCTACCTGAGGGGCCCCGCTCAGCGGACGCGTAGAAGAGGAGCACTTCCGTCAGACGCACGCACTTCCGGCCTCCTGGAGCCAATGAGGGCGCGGCCGCGGGTGTTACCCTCATTAGCGTCCGGGCTGCGGAGCGTCTCTCGGATAGCTCGGGCTGGTCCGCCCTGAGGAGGAGGTAAGTCACCTCCCAGAGCTCTTGAAAAACCCGTCTCTGGCGGAGTCAGCTCAGGACTGCTTAGGGTCTTTGAGGGTAAAGTACAACTGTCCCTGAAGCTAGGTCACATTAAAGTTTGGAACAGGGAGTCTTGCCCTTTCATTGTTTCTGTTTCTCTCTGTGGAACCGAAAACCTCGGTAAATTTGCCTCTGGAACAAGTGAGTGCACCCTGGGGGGGAAAAATCCTTTTCTAGAGGCTTCTTGGGCTTGGCGGGGCACTTCTCTTTTTTCTGAAATCCGTAATTTCCAAATCTATAAAAGACTAGATCCATGTTCCTGGAAGCGGGACACTCAGTCCTCTTGAGGAGAGACTGCTAGCTGTTGGCAACAGTCTAGAAGTTACTCAGAAAATTAAAACATTTTCAGATGTTCCCAGCCCATCTCCTTGAAGTCATTAGTCCACAAGACGACATCAGGGTTTACGGCGAAATTGTTTCTCAGGTGTTGTCTTTAAAGTTAATTATATTTCAGCCACCCAGGACAAACTTCCAAGATTACCGTAGAACTCCACCAGAATGAATTGTTTGTCCAATCATAGAATTTCTTAATTTATCACCGTAAATTGTTTCTCAGAGTTACAATTTGCATGTGAAACCACTCTTCTAAGTCCAACTTAGAGAAGACTGTTGACACACCAGTTGGAATGGTACCAATAGCCTACCTTGCAAAACGCTTCAGATTCACAGAATTTGCTTTGTAAAAGTAAGTGGCTGTCATGTTAATATAATTAGCTCTAATTTTTGACATGTGAATATGTGTGGAAGCGTCAACGTTTTTGTGGAATATCGAACTCTCAATGACAAATAGTTAGGGCCAGTGCCACACAAAACAAAACTGGAAAATATACTTCTTTCATCATTGGAAGAACTTGCTGAATAAACATTTTCTCACTGTGTTCATCCCCTAATTTTGATGATGATAATAAGGTGTTCTATTTAGGCATTTATGTTGGTTTTAGTGTGTACAGTCTTAGAAGTGGTGGAGGAAAGGCCTCACCATACGTGCGTTGTATTTGTGTGCTGTTTCTCGGTGACAATCTGATTCAGCGGTTCTATGCTGAGAGTATTCTTACATACCTTTGAGTTCTGTTTAGAGCTAATGGACAATGAAAAAGTATTCCTAGTGCACAGACAAGAGAAATTGGTTTGGGTTCCAGTTCTCAAACAAAAATAGAATACAAGCCTGGAGGGGAAATAGGGAGGGAAGAGAAGATGTTGGGAAAAGATGAATGAAAGGTAGGTAGTCACAGGAGAGAGTATTGGGGAAGAAAACCTCAGAACTGGGAGTCATAACTGGAAAACCAGATAAATACTACTTGGCAGCTGGGAAGGTTTAGGACACCTCAACTTGGACTTGGGATGGGAGTCCAGAGAGCACTAGCTGCTCCAACTAGGTAGGGAATATGCAGGGGCAGATGAAACTTGAGTGGCTAATAAGAAGTACCATGGGGCTTCCCTGGTGGCACAGTGGTTGAGAGTCTGCCTGCTAATGCAGAGGACACAGGTTCGAGCCCTGGTCTGGGAGGATCCCACGTGCCGCGGAGCAACTAGGCCCGTGAGCCACAACTACTGAGCCTGCGCGTCTGGAGCCCGTGCTCCGCAGCGAGAGAGGCCGCGATAGTGAGAGGCCCCCGCTTGCCACAACTAGAGAAAGCCCTCGCACAGAAACGAAGACGCAACACAGCAAAAATAAATAAATTAATTAATAAACTCCTACCCCCAACATCTAAAAAAAAAAGAAGTACCATGAGCCAAAGGCACTCTGAATGCATGGACCTCTTTCTAATGTCTACGAGTAGATAACGTACAATTGTAAATCTTGTGTAACGGTTAAGAGCATGAACTTTTAGAGTCAAGGTTGTTACACAGGCTGTGAGATCTTGAACAAGTTAATCAACCTCTTTCAGCTTAAGTTTCCTCATATGTTAGGGAAAAAAAGAGAGAATAATAGTACCTACTTCATTGGAGTGTTGTAAGGATCACGTGAGTGCTTAGTATATTGCTTGGCACACAGGAAGAACTCAATGAATGTTACTGTTATAGTTGTCACCATCATTATAGTTACATTAGTATAACTGGATATTTATTTTTGAGAAACAAGCCCATCCAAAGAGAATGGGTGAATGTATTGCCATTCAGTGAAGAGCACAGGAGAAAAAATAAGGATTCCATAGCAGGAACCCTGAAGCTTTCTGCCCTTCTGTTGTCAGTTTCCCCCGCCCCAGGCAACCACTGATCTGTCTTCTGTCATTATAAATTCTTTTCTAGAATTTCATATAACTGGAATCATATAGCGTGTTCTTTTTTGTATCTGGCTTCTTTCACTCAAAATAATGTCTCTTCAGATTCATCCATGTTATTTGTATGAGTAGTTTCTTCCTTTTTATTGCTCAGTAGTATTCCATTATTTGAGCTAATAATAAACTTCATTCATTCATTCATTTCTTGATTAACATTTGAGTTGTTTCCAGCTTTTGGCTATTACGTATAAAGCCCAACCATACAATTCTTTGTGTAGACGTATGTTTTCATTTCTCCTCATTATTTTTAAGCTATGCTCTTAATTTGTACCTAAAATCCTTTCTTAAAAAAAAATCCTTTCTTTGTGGCCTCCTTAGGGACCTTTTTCCATCAATTATTAGCTTTCTTGCAGGCTGTGTGGCTTCCTAATTGTGCTTTTCCCTCAACCAACCAACATTCTAATTCTGTTCTTCAAAAAAAAAATCAAATAAAATAAACAGCCTTCTTTTAACCGTGATATCTCCTTGAAGGTAGTCTTTAGTGTCTCTGGGTTTTACTGCCAGGTTCTAGTCTCTCTCTTTTTCTGTCTACCTACTAGATCTCCCTACTCGGATGTCCTGTGTATACCTCAAGTTCAGCAGCACCTTTAAAACTGTAGTGTGTCTCTTTATGCTTTCCCTTCATACCTCCCAACCTGTGCTTCCCCTAATACTCTCTGTTGACTCTCGGCACACCATCTAAGTGGTCTCTTAAGTCAGAAATCTCCCTTCACCTCCTTCCCTCCTCCATTCACTCAGCTCATCTACTTGTAAACCCTTGACACCATCCCTCCTGTTATTACCCTTCATTATCTCTCACCGGGACCAGTGGAGCTTTACAAACTTTAAGATGTATACACATCACCTGGGGATCTTGTTAAGATGCAAATTTTGATTCAGTAGACCTAGGGTAGGGCCTGTGGTTGTGTATTTCTAACCAGTTCCCCGGTGATGCCCACACTGCTGTTGCATTCTGTCTCACTCACTCTCTTGGTAATGTCATCCAGTCTTACGACTTTAAATACCATCTATATGCAGATGACCCCAAATCTAGTAAATCTCTTGTCCTCTCCCCTGACCTGGGCTCTGTTCTGCGTTACCTACTTAACACCACTGTTTGCATATTTAATAGACATCCCAAACTTAACTTCTTTATAAGCTGAACTACTGATCTTCTTCCCTAAACCTATTCCATGACCATCTTTCTCTTCTCAGTTAAAGGTAACTCTAGTTTTTTAGTTGCTTAAGCCAAAAATTTTTGGAGTCATTCTTGACTCCTCTTTCTCTCGCAGCACACATTCCATCCATCAGCAAATCACATTGGCTCTACCTTTATAATATATCTAGAATCGAATGACTTCTCACCACTTCCACTGCTACCACCCTGGTCCATGTCAGCATCATCTCTCACCCGGGTTACAGCAGTACCTTCCCATCTGGTCTCCTTTCTTCCACCCTATTTCCCCCTACATTCTGTTGTCGGCTTTAGCAGCCAGAGAGATCCTTTGAAAATATGTTTGGTCATGTCACTCCTCTGCTCAGAAACCCTGCAGTGGCTCCCTTTTACCGCTGATGACATCTACCAAAACTCCTTCCCTCTGTTAACTCCTGCTCAGCCCTTCTGATCTCGCTGGAGATCCTGGAACTGGGCAGGCCTGCTTCTGCCTCAGGGCTTTTGCATTGTTTCCTTTGCTTAGAACATTTTTCCTTTAGGTGTCTGCATGGCTCACTCCCTTGTCTCCTTTAATTCTTTGCTCAAATGTCAGATGGTGAGGCCTTTCCTGACCACCCTATTTAGAATTCCAACACTCCTTATCCTCTTGCCTTACTTTGTTTTACTCATAGCCCCATTATTTAATATGCCATTATACAAATGCATTTTTAAAAAATAAAGTTATTTATTTATTTGTTTTTATTTTTGACTGTTGGGTCTTCGTTGCTGCGCATGGGCTTCCTCTAGTTGCAGTGAGCAGTGGCTTCTCTTGTTGCGGAGCACGGGCTCTAGGCACATGGGCTTACGTAGTTGTGGCACATGGGCTCAGTAGTTGTGGCTCACAGGCCCTAGAGCGCAGGCTCAGTAGTTGTGGCGCATGGGCTTCATTGCTTGCGGCATGTGGGATCTTCCCGGACCAGGGCTCAACCCCACGTCCCCTGCCTTGGCAGGCGGATTCTTAACCACTGTGCCACCAGGGAAGTCCTGAGAATTATTTCTAAAGTGCATTGATATATTACTCCCTATTTAAGCCCTCTAAAACATCCCCATTCCCTACAGGATAAAATCCAAACTCTGAGCATGGGGACACCCTAAAACAATCTTCCAACAGTTCCATATTGACTTAGAAAAAATTATAGTAAAGTAGAAAAAGGAAGAGAATTCTTTGTGGAATTTTTTGACCTTTCTCCAGTGAAATGTTTAACTATGACATATGTCTAATTAGGAATTCCATTTTTACATATATTTAATTTTAATCTAAGTAGAAAGTATATATTGAAGACTAATGGTATATTGAATATACCCAAGCTTTCAGATTAGATGAGCATTTAGAAATTCAATATTCAATTCAATTCAATTAGTAATTAGAAAGTTTTCACTTCTAGGGTTTAGCAGCTGTGGAAAAAGTAGTGTGAAGACTAACTTTAAATTTTTTTTTTTTTTTTTTTTTTTTTGCGGTACGCAGGCCTCTCACTGTTGTGTCCTCTCCCGTTGCGGAGCACAGGCTCCGGACACACAGGCTCAGTGGCCGTGGCTCACGGGCCCAGCCTCTCCGCGGCATGTGGGATCTTCCCGGACCAGGGCACGAACCCGTGTCCCCTGCATTGGCAGGCGGACTCTCAACCACTGCGCCACCAGGGAAGCCCTGTTTTTTAAATTTTAAATGGAGAGTAGTGGATGTCAAACATCAAGTATTTTTTTTCTTATAGTAAATTTAATGAGTGTAATGCTTAATGTTTTTATTTTCTCAAACTTCCTTTTACATTCTCCCAGAAAGTTGCTCATAGGTGCACATGCCCAACATTTTGCTTACAACTTCAGAGACTTTGTACCTCTGAAGCCCAGGTCCCAGATTGAGAACTGCTAAAACAAAGCATCCCCCATGAAGTTGCTCAGCAAAAGTTTTCCACTCGGAGCAAACATGGGTTATAGCAGAAAGTGTTGTCAGTCTATGAGGGACGATTGCTGATCATGGCTGTCTAAGTTATGAGGGGCTAAAAAATAGCAGTTTAAAATTTTATACTTTTCACCTGTGTGGAGAAAGAGCATGCTTTGTATTTCATACGATATTGGTAGCATAAAATAAATGTTTCTTAATGAAATTAACTCTGGTGACTTGGTTTTGGAGGAAATGATAAAAGCATAAATGTGCATGAAAATTCAGTTTTATAGGTTATGGGTTAAGGTGCTGGTTAAATTTTGCTTCAAGTTATGCTTATCAATTAAGAAACAGAATTTCGTTTTCTGGAGTTACGTTAAGAATGTTGCATAATTTCAAGACACAGAAGTACCAAGCAGGGACTTCCCTGGTGACGCAGTGGGTTAGACTCCACGCTCCCAATACTGGGGGCCCGGGTTCGACCCCTGGTCAGGGAACTAGGTCCCACATGCATACTGCAACTAAGAGTTCACATGCCACAACTAAGGGACCCGTGTGCCGCAACTAAGGAGCCCTGGAGCCACAACTAAGGAGCACATGTGCTGCAACTAAGGAGCCTGCAAGCCCACCTGCTGCTACTAAGACCCGGAGCAACCAAATGAATAAATTAGTTTTTAAAAAAAGAAGTACCAAGAAGCCTTGGTCTTAAGAAGCAGCCTCTTGCATTTAGAAAATCAGTTAAAAATTTCCAACTAGCGAAAAATGGTTGGATTCTGTATGTATTTTGAAGGTGAAGCCATTAGGACTTCCTGATGCGGTGTGGGAAAAGAAAAACAATGCATTTAGGATGATTTGAGGTACTTGACTGTAGCAACTGGGAGGATGGGTTTGTCATCAGCTGAGATCTTCAAGTAGATCAGGTTTGGGGGTGAGGGGCAAGATAGTTCAGGAAAAAAGAAACTTCTGATAAAAATCCTATCTTGAGATAAGTTGACATTCATCTGACATGTTGATATTTGGTTAATGAGGTCTAGAGAATGTAAAAGGCTGTGTTACTTTTAAATAGTTTCTGTTACCCATAGTAAAAGAATTATTTCAGGGGATTTCACTGTTAACCTATGAGTTACTCGCGTTTCTAACTCCTAAGTTTTAGCGCTATGTCTGGAATGTGAAAGGTGCCCAGAAAATGTCAGTGTGGTGGATGGATAGTGTGTTGGTGGGTAACTTCCCCTGCAGCAAGTATCACCTGAACAGAGAAGCAGATGGAAAACAATCATTCCCATTTGTGAAGATCTGTGTCTGTCATAGATGTGTTGCGAGATGTTTGTATTAAACTTGTTCCTTCTGCCAAGAGATACTGTTCTTCCCCTCAAGAAATGGCATTATCTCCACTTACTAAAGACTTTGAGAGCATCTGTGAGTATCTAGCTACTACTTAAAATCCCTCAGAATCTGTGCATACACACAGAACAAGTCAAAAGACAACATCATGCAGGTCAGTTGGCTATTTTCTCTAGACAGCAGTTGACTGTCATGATGCAAGAGATTGGTGTAGCCCAGGTAGGGGAGATCGTGATGAGTTTTACTCTAAAATCTCCCGCTGCACTTTTAAAGAAGTGATAGATTGACCTTGTTCAAATATACACTCTGGATCACTGTGTTCTTTTGAAACTAGACCTTTGTTCATTACTAAGATCTATATTTTTCTTTTTCCTTCTCAATACTTTTATAGTGGCCATCCAGCTGATGCTACTAACTTCACTGAAACAGAAAAGGAGGTTCAGAAAGTCAAAGTACTAATGATCTTGAAAGTATCTAATAGGAGATCCTTACTGGGGCTGAATTTGCTTGTGATATCGACCCAGTGATTTTGGTTGAACGATTCCTTTTTATCCATTGTCAGTGCTCATTAATGTTGTCACCTGACAAATTTCTTCCCAGTGACTGGTTTTGCTGTGCTTCTTGTTGTCGTGGCTCTGATGTTCAGCTGACCCCACTTCATCTAGGAGTGGCAGGGTGGAGATGGTCACATGTTTGCTGGCAGTAGTCAGATGACAAGGCTGCTGGAAAAGGCTTAACCTGCCAAGACATATATCTAAGGCAGGGGACCAGCAAGGCTCAGATGTCAGCTTCAGACTGTTGATTTAGCATCTGGCCTTTGACAGGTTACACTGGCCAGCCAAGTCAGCCCCAGGCTTGAGCAAAACACTGTAGGATAAAGAATGGGATCTAATTAAATGGAGTGGAAATAATGTGAGAAGGATGGCTTTTTATATCCCATTCTAACCCTCTCTGCTTTTTCTTTGCTTTTAAAACTCTGCAGCTTCTTGGAGCTCCTGCCTTAAGAGGAGCTATACATTCCCCTTGCAATGTAAGAATCCTACCTGAGCATTTACTTCCCTTGAAGGACTGGTTAAGCCTTTAAATAGGTATGGGTTACTTGGGAAGTTTTTGCTTACCTGTAGAAACCACGCTGCTTACTGAAAGCATTACAGACAAGTAGTAAAGTTCAGGAGTCCTTTTTTCCTATATTTGGGAGGAAGAAAGAACTGTTAGGAATACTTGTCTTTTAATTGCAATACATATTTTAAATGTTTTTGCTGAAAGGGTTTAAACAAAGGCACCAACTTAGCGGGAGATGGAAAGCTCGCTGCTTAATGTGCCAACCCCATCCAGCAGTTCCTACCACTGTTGATTAATGTCTTAACTTTTTTTTTTTACTTCTAGTAAAGCAGACTTCACTCTACAAAAAGAAAAATCTCTCATGGAATTTTTAAACTTTCCCTGTTGAAATGTTTTAACTGTGATGTGTCTACTGAGGAGTTCTATCTCTCCATCTCTATTCCTAGTGTAAGTAGAAAATAAATGTTGAGGACTAATGGTGCATTGTATACAGCCAAGCTTTCAGGTTAAGATGAGCCTTTGGAAATTCAGTATTTAAGAACGTACACAGTCGGTTGCCAAAAATGTTAACACTACGGTGCAGACTCCTTCACTGAAGGACCCCACACCAAATACAGAAAACATCCTCTTTAGTGCCTGTGGGACCGGTTCCATCTGAGTAAGCAGCACGGTAAAACCTAAAAGGACAGCAGAACAGCCTCAGTTTACTGGGTTGAATTATCTCAGAAATACATTTCTCTTTTTTTTTTATTGAAGTATAGTTGATTTACAATGTCTTGTTAATTTCTACTGTATAGCAAAGTGAGTCAGTTATACATATATTTGTTTCAAGTTCTTTTCCATTATGGTTTATCACAGGATATTGATTATAGTTCCTTGTTGTTGATCCATCCTATATATAATAGTTTGCATCTGCTAACCCCAAACTCCCAATCCTTCCCTCCCCCACTCCCCCTTCTCCTTGGCAACCACAAGTCTGTTCTGTATGTCTGTGAGCCTGTTTCTGTTTTGTAGATATACTCATTTGTATCATATTTTAGATTCCACATATAAGTGATATCATATAGTTGCTGCAAAATGGCATTATTTCATTCAGAAGTATACTCTTGAATGCAGACCCTAAATAGAAGGTGTTTCCTCATGTATCTATTGTGGAACAAAAGTGCTCAAAACCTAGCCAGGCTAAGGTTTTCCTTTGATCGAGGTCATGTGCTTACTATTGGCAATGCTAGTGATAATAACTGTGACAGTTTTTTTTTTAATTCCCCCATTATTTCATTTAAACCTTACAGCAAAACTGTGAAGCAGGTATTTTTATCTCCATTTTAGAAATGAGGGCAAGGAAGGTCAGAGAGAAGAAGTAGCTCCTGCTGTTGTGGGATTACTGTTTGAGCTGGCCTCCCACCAGGGAATTCTCTGGAGGCTCTTTCTAGAACCATGTTAAGGCATCCAATAACTTTTTTCACTTTATAAAAATTTAGACATAATTTAAAGTTCACATCACTCTTAAAAGTACATACAAAGGAAAATATAAGTAAAATATACTAGTTTAAGGTGTTCCTAAAACTTCAGCACATTTCAGAGTCCAACTCTTCTGTATCATTTTTTGACTTCAATTAGTTGAGGTCCCTGTTTTTCTACCTATATCATCTCCTTAGTAACTATTTATTGAATGAGTGGATAAATCTGATATTTTTATAACTGTAAAGAATTTTATAACATCAAAACAAAACATTAGTATTTAATTTGGGTTCATATTCAAGTTGTAGGATGACTAAAAGAGATACTAAGGAACTTTTTAAGAATTCACTTCAGGGACTTCCCTGGCGGTCCAGTGGTTAAGATTCTGTACTTCCACTGCAGTGGGGCACGGGTTCGATCCCTGGTTGGGGTACTAAGATCCCGCCTGCCGTGCGGCATGGCCAAAAACTAAAACCAAAAAGAAGAATTCCCTTCACCTGAATTCTAAATGTGAATTTCTTCTTAGGTTTTGGTCTTTGAGCTCTTGAAGAGCAAGAAGTCCTATTCTACCCGTTTTTATTCTAGTAGTGTCTGGCAAATAGTAGACACTTAAAAGTGCCTGACAGAATGACTGCACACTTACCAATTGTGAAGAAAGTAAAGATGATATTACCAACCAGGTTGGTGAGGAGAGGTTGACTGCAGTATCGAGAAGATCTGGGCCTAAAAATCAATACCCTGGGTCATACATAAATTGATTACTTATTAGAAGAAATCCACGCTGTTAGTGTAACACCAGAAGGCCCTGATCCTTGAATTCTAATTGTGGCACTAGGTTCATTTGGCTCCAGGCAACTCACTCCTCTTAAGAACCTTGGTTACTTTACTGTGACTGCAAATTAATTAATGCTAGCATTAATAAAAATATTATTAAGAGTTACTAATATCTTAATTGGTGGACAAATAATGTTTACCATTTTTCTAATTCATGTTAATTTGATATTTTGGTGAAAAAGCATTTTGTGGAAATTCTGGAGTAAGGAAATATGCCCTACCACACACAAACCTCTTATAGTAGAAGCTGGCAAGTTTGAGTTAGGCTAATTACAAGGAGTGTCACGGTTTCCATTCCTTCCCCATCACTTAAGTTTTCAGATTTTTTTTTAGGATTTTTAGAACTGCAGTTGATTTTGAATGTATCAAATTGCATTTGCCTCGTTTGCCCGAAAAAGGTATTAACTGCCTTTTTCAGCCAAAACTACTTTCCAGCATAGAATCTGAAATAACAGGTCAGGTCATAATCTGGTTGAGTGTGCCTGTGTCACTCTCAGCCTTGCAGAAGTTAGCTAATGCTAGGCTGTTGGGACTGCTCTCTAGGGAATTTATAAATTGAAACGTCGGTGCTCTCGTTGTTTCCCATTTGACGACTTCTTATACTAGAAGAAATAACTGTTGACTAAAAGTTAAACTCAATCTGCCCAAATCCCAGCTCTCCTGGCTGTACTGAGATTTTTGACTCTTCGAAGAGGTGAAACAGGTGACTACCATTGATAATAGGGGCAAAACAATGGGGCAGGCTGCAATTAAACACATAACAGGAATGGCAGAGGGCACCCGAGCCATCTCCACAGGTAAGACGTGCATGCTGAGCTGCCAGGGGAGGGGGTTGGCTGGAGAAAGAACTTACTTCAGCAGAACATAGAATTGGAGGGTCAGAATGGTGATCCCAAACAGGAACACTGTCACTTGGCTGCATGGGACACAGTGAGTTACATGATACATTACTTTTTCAGTGATAAAATGCCTTCAAGAAACCAAATTCAAGTTCTGTTTCACGAGAATGTTACATCAAACCACAGAAATAAAAGTTTTAAACATAGCAAAGATGAACTAAGATCCATCCCATTACAGCAAAATTATGTCTAATAATACTTTAGTAAGAATAATAGTAACCATTTATTGAGCTCCTACTATATCACTGTGATTACTGGTCTCTAAGGAATCTTGAGAACCTTGCTTTCTTATTTATTTGTTTATTTATTTAGTTATTGTGGCTGTGCTGGGTCTTAGTTGCGGCATGCGGGATCTTTAGTTGCAGCATGTGAACTCTTAGTTGCAGCATGTGGGATCTAGTTCCCTGACCAGGATCGAACCCGGGCACCCTGCATTGGGAGCATGGAGCCTTAGCCACTGGACCACCAGAGAAGTCCCTGAGAACCTTCGTTTCTTTACCATGGCTGTAAGTTAATGCCATAAGACAACCCACAAGCAATAGTAAGAATTATTAATATTCATAATTAGTAGACAAATGTGTCACATTTTTTATTCACTTTCTCATTTAATATGCACACAATCCTATGAAATGGGACTGTGGTTTCCCATTTTATAAATGAGGATACCGAGGCTCAGAAACATTAAATGTCTAGTCTGAGGACAAACACCTAGTAGTAGCGAGCAGTAGAGCTACAGAGCAGAGGGTGAGCTACAGCATGGTTAGGACCCTGTGGCCCTGTACTGTGCTCGCTCTCCCCCCAGCCAGGTGGTTCACACTGAGTGAGTTAACGTACCTACCACAACTTACACAACCAAATGAGGTCTGTGGTTACCGCTCAATTTTGAAATTCTTTTGAGATTACACTTACATAGTTTCCACACATGTAGGAAAATCTTATTCCTTAACTAATAGTTCTACCTCTTTACTGTAAACTGTTTTTCACCTTCATTTATTTTATTAATTGGATTTAGCACCGAATGACTTTAGGGTATTTGTAGAAATTAAATCTCCCCTCCAAAGACAAAGATTTACCCCCAGTGAAGGTACTCAAAACAAAAAGCAATTTCAAAATATACCCCCAGGGCTTCCCTGGTGGTGCAGTGGTTGAGAGTCCGCCTGCCAATTCAGGGGACGTGGGTTCGTGCCCCGGTCCGGGAAGATCCCACATGCCGCGGAGTGGCTGGGCCCGTGAGCCATGGCCGCTGAGCCTGCGCATCTGGAGCCTGTGCTCCGCAACGGGAGAGGTCACAACAGTGAGAGGCCTGCGTACCAAAAAAAAAAAAATATGTATATATATATATATATATATATATACACCCCCAGACTAAAGCAATGGCACATTGTTAGAACTAGAATATGGTTACATGTTTAAGGTTACTATTTTAAAAGGAATAGTGTCCATTTAGAGGTGTAAATCTGAGAAGTTGTCAAGTCAATTGCATTAACAGTCGGTCAAAATAGATTTAATTATATTGAGCATTCTGAAGTGTGACAAGAAAAGCCAAACAGTTTTTTTTTTAAGTTAATGTTTTAAAAACTGACTTAATGTTTACAAAATGTTTCATTAATGTTTACACATCAATGTTTTTGAAACTTCAAGTCAGTGATTTTAAAGTTGAAAATAAATTTTACTTCAACCTCAGGACAGCCTCAGGAAGAAATGAACTTTTTGCCACGGTGGGCTGACGAGGGGCACTTACAGCCTGAGCTGATGAGATCTTGGCAGCCAGCAGTGCAAGTGATAGGCTGTATGAGCCAGACAGAAGTGAATCATGGTCGCCCTGGTCCTTGAGCACCTGGAGCAAAAGGCAAGGAAGACCCAGAACAGTCCCGTTAGAGCTTCCAAACCTCCTCTACACTCATTCTTCACCTGCCGAGGCCCCCTTCCCTCCACACGAACCCTTCGGGGATTCGGAGGAAGTACTCTCCAATGGAGAGGGGCAGATCCTTGTTCTTTGAAAGCCACTCTAAACTATGATAGATAGAAGCTCGCTGTAACCTAATTCTTCTATGGCTTTGAGGATCTAAAGTCTAAAGCTGGCTGTGTTAACAGTGAATTAATAGAACTGAGCTGGATATTTGAGACAGGTCATGAATGTGAAAAGAGAGAAAGCTTCCTTTAAGCTGAGAGATCAGCTTCCCCCAACCCCTTCCCCACCCCTTCCCTTGGGGAGGACCTGGAAACCTGAGCCCGCCCCCAAGGTCAGGGAGGGGCTTCAAGCTCTTTGTTCCATCCTTCCCTGCACAGCCAACAGCTCCCAGGGGATCTGCACCTCCTGCTCTCAAGCTTACTGTTCTTCAGCTCACAGCTTAGTCCCCCTGGGGAGTGGTACCTGAAACTTGAGATGGGTGGGGCTGGAACTGACGCTGGGCTCCAGCTGAATCAAGCCCCTCCACCACGGTCCTTGAGAGCATGCTCAGTAGCTGGCCAGATACCCTGATTTCCCTGTGGGCCCAGGGCCACTCCATAATACCACAGGTACTTTGCATGGGAATTGGGGGGGCAGATAAGGAGTGGGAGGGGGGGAACAAGCCCCAAGTGAATCCTGGTATCATCCTTGGGATGATAATTGAAAGGCAGGACATTTAAATCATTCTAACCAGTGAACTCATTTTTTTAATGCTGTGTGGAGCATTATTGACTCTTCTCTCCTTTATTTCCTATTAACAATTAGCAGTGTCCCTGTGATCCCTGCCACTGTTTGGAGTAGACCTCAAGTATTTATTGAATAAATGTTTCCTAATTTCCATTCCCACTGACTGTACTTAAATTGAAGCTTTCATTACTTTGTAACTGGCCTTCCTATCGTTTTGCCCCTTCCAGTTAATCCAATAGCATCACCATCATCAGTATTATCACTTTCCTCACAAATAACAGCTATCATTTATTTGGTAGCTGTTTGACAATGCATCAGGCACTGTCATAAGCACTTTGCCGTAACATATCATGATCTCTATTTTACAGTTGAGGAAACTTAAGACACAGAATTAAGTGATCAGGTCAAGATCATACAACCATATAAGGATTTTTAAAGACTCTTGTCACCTTATTTTTCTAGAGCATTGTTTTTCTAGAGCATTGTTTTTCTAGAACCCTGTTGTCACTCCATTGCTCAGAAACCGTCAAAGTTTCCTGTTGTCTAAGGAACTGAAGTTCACATTCCGCAACTCTTCAGCCAGAAGGGCTCATTTCCAATCTACACAGCTCCAATTTATCTCGAATTTTTCTTTTTGGTGAGAGAGAACCTAGGAGTCAGGAAACCTAAATTCTAGCCCTGGTTCTGCCACTCACTAACTTTGTCTCACGCGAGCATAAAATCTGAGCAAAAGTAAGTTGGTCAGACTAACAATTGGGTCTGAACACAATTGGGCTACAAATAAATGGTCCTGATACAGGTCTTCTGAGTGTTGGCAAGGCTTACAGGTACACAGTGAGATGTTTTATAGCCTTAATTTCCAACTCATTCTCAACTTATTATTTCTTCGAGATGTTTGTAATAGTGAAAAATTAGATAAATCTAAATGACCAATGATAGATGATTAACTAGAAAAACTAAATATCTAACAATAGGTTATTATTCGGAACAAACTAAATGTCTTTGGCCATTTTTTGTTCTTTTATGGTGAGAATTAAATTATAATGTGCATGAAAAGTAGTTTGTAAGTTAGAAAGTATCATATAAATGTTAGTTTACTTTTTTTTTTTTTGGCCGCGCCATGAGGCTTGTGGGATCATAGTTCCCTGACCAGGGATTGAACCCATGCCCTCAGCAGTGAGAGCTCAGAGTCCTAACCACTGGACTGCCAGGGAATTCCCAAATGTTGGTTTCTTTATTGTCATTCGTTATGTTTCAACTTTAATTATAAAAATACTTCAGGCTCTACAGGTGATTCCCTAAAAGTTCCCAAAACACTTTGAGCAATTTGGCATCCGGGGAACTCCTGAAAGTATTTTATTTATTGATAGTTAATAGGGAGTGTTTATTAAAGAACTGAGTGCTTTGAGTTGGAGATAGACAGCTTCACTGAGTCCCAGCACAATGAATGAAAAAGACCCCCACTATGATGCATCATTATGGCATTTGGGATAAAAAGAACATGCTTCAGATCTTCCAAAAAGACAAAGCAGGTTACATGAAAAGGAACAAGAATCAGAATAGCACCAGACTTTCAACAGCAGTGTTCGGTGGCAGAAAACAATGAAGAGTGCATTCATAATTTTAAAAGAAAATTGCAGCCTAGAATTCTCTCAGTTAAGGAAGAATAAAGACATTTATTTTATCTCCCATTTGCCCTTTATTATGAAGCTATTTGAGGATATGCTCCAGAAAAATTAGGAAGTAAAACAAGAAAGACAATGACATGGTTTTAAGAAATAGGGGATCTCCCTTAGGAGAGAGGTGAAATGTCATATTTCAGAATGACAGATGCACAATGGGTTAGAGATTTTCAGCCCAGATTAGAGAAAGAATTTCAGGAAAAAAGCCTCCATGAAAAAACAGATTCAGTAGAGTAATAATAGTTGATTGAACCATTTGAAATAAATTTTTTTTGAAGATCAAAAAGAGTTGAGGGACTTTCCTGGTGGCGCAGTGGTTAAGAATCCACCTGCCAGTGCAGGGGACAAGGGTTCAATCCCTGGTCCGGGAATATCCCATATGCCACGGAGCAACTAAGCCCGTGTGCCACAACTCCTGAGCCTGTGCTCTAGAGCCCGTGAGCCACAACTACTGAAGCCTCTGCGCCTAGAATCTATGCTCCGCAACAAGAGAAGCTACCGCAATGAGAAGCCCGTGCACCGCAGTAAAGAGTAGCCCCCTCTTGCTGCAACTAGAGAAAGCCCGTGTGTAGCAATGAAGACCCAACGCAGCCATAAATAAATAAATAAATAATTTTTTAAAAAAAAGGAGTTGAATTACAGCAACATGATATGCAACATAAATAATTGCTATATTCATAGTGTGTTCGTTACTTGCCAAAAGCAGCTTTATGTAGCATATGTGTATTGTCTCATTTAATTCTCACAATAATCATGAGGTAGGTAATATTATTTTCTCTGTTTTAAGACAGAAAAACTGGGGCAAAAGGAAGGTTAGGTTGCCCAAGGTCATCCAGCTCATGTAAGTATTGGAGCTGTGGTTTGAACCTGGACAACCTGATTTCAGAGCAGGGGTTTGTAACTGTGATGCTATATAGGCAGGAGGTTGGAGGATACTTTTTTTGTGGACGCTGACCAATCCCAGGAGAAAGACCTGTAATACAGCCAAGTTACCATACAATGAAGCCCACTGTGCAGAAGCCCTACCTACCCACTTAGAACTTCCTATCAGCTCTTTGAAGGAAATATAAAATGTATCATTAATATTGGTAGAGAAATAAGAGAGTGTAATGCATTGGTGAAACAAGAACAGAATACCATAAAAAGGAACATTCAGAGGACAAAGGTCTAAAACATTGAGTATTGGGAATTCCCTGGCAGTCCAGTGGTTAGGACTCAGCACTTTCACTGCTGAGGGCCCAGGTTCGATTCCTGGTCGGGGAACTAAGATACTGAAAACCTTGAGATGTGGCCCAAAGAAAAAAAAAAAAACTGAGTATAATAGCAGAAATGAAAACCTCAATAGGTGGATTGGAGGATGAATTTGAGGATATTTAGAAATTAGAGCATGAAGGTAAGAGATGGAAAAGAGAAGAGAAAGGGTAAGAAAATTGGAAGACCAGTCCCGGTGCTTCAGCTCTAACTCTTAGGCATTTCCAAAGAGAACAGAGAAAATGGAAGGTAGAAAATCATCCATGAAATAACTCAAGGACATTTTATAGAACTGCAGGTTATGAGTTCTGAGATTGAAAGGGCCTGCTCAGGGCCCAGCACAATAGATGAAAATAGAGCCACACTGGAGAACATCACTGTAAAATTTCAGAACATTTGGGGACAGAGTTCTCGTAAGCTTCAAGGGAGAAATAATATAAGCCACATTAAAAGGATCAGAATTACTGGAAGTGACTTTGGATTTCTCACTGTTAGCACTGCAGTCTAGAAGCAATGCCTTCAGAATTGTGGGAGAAGGTGACTTTCAGCATAGACTAGAGATTCTCTCTATCTCTCCCCCTATACATAATCTATGAGGATTAGCTCTCATACACCCTCACGACTCTCTCCCAAACTTCCCAAGTATATAGCCTGAGTGTAATGGGGGTGTATGAGCTAATTTTCTTTGATCATGAGAGAAAGTAAATAGACACTCTTTGAATAAATTAAGAAATAATATTATAAGCACATAATATAGAATTACGATAGCTTCGACCAGAAGAAATAGCTGAAAAAGTTAAAAGTGGTCGCCTCTTAGGGATTTGGTTGGAGGGGTTGGTGGGTGAGATATGGCCAATGACTGTTGCTTCCATTATGGGCCTTTTGTCACCCTATGATTTCAAATCTATATACGTGAATTCGTTTAATTAAAAAAATTTTTTTTAATTTGTTTATTTTTTGGCTGCATTGGGTCTTCGTTGCTGCCCACGGGCTTTCTATAGTTGCAGTGAGCGGGGGCTACTCTTCATTGCGGTGCGCGGGCTTCTCATTGTGGTGGCTTCACTTTTTGCGGAGCACGGGCTCTAGGCGCGTGGGCTTCAGTAGTTGCAGCATGCGGGCTCAATAGTTGTGGCTCGTGGGCTCTAGGTGCGTGGACTTCAGTAGTTGTGGCGCATGGGCTTAGTTGCTCCGCAGCATGCGGGATCTTCCCAGACCAGGGCTCGAACCTGCACTGGCAGGTGGATTCTTAACCACTGCGCCACCAGGGAAGCCCTAATAAAAAATTTTTAATAAAATTTTAAACTCAGTTGCCTTGCATTACTTCATTAGGGTGATGGAAGGATCAAATGGAATAACTGATATGGAAAAGAGTTTGTCCGTTGTAAACTGTTACTCAGTTGAAAGTGATAACATGACCATGTTGACTAAGAGGCAAAATACGGTTTTGAAGGACGGGTTGTTGGGGAGTTATATTTGGTGGATGATAATGTCATTGTATCTATTAACCCGGTCACAATAGTGCAGTCGCAAAACAAACATTCATTTTTGCTCATGAGTCTAGGCTCAGCTTGTGTGTTTGCTGATCTGATCCAGGCTCAGCTAATCTCACCTGGACTTGCTCGTGCATCTAAGCAGATTGTCTGGGGTTTGGATGGTCTAGGATGGCCTCAACCACATAGCTGATGGTTAGCTGTCTGTCAGCCGGAGCACCAGCTCTCTCCTGCAAGTTCTGTCATCCTCCAGCAGGCTAGCCTGGGTTTGTTTTCATGTCAGGGGCAGGAGTCCAAAAGAGAGTGGGAGTGTACAACACCTCGAAGGCCTAGGCTCAGAATGGGAACACTTTCCCGTGTGCCACATTGTTTGGGCCAACGCAAGTCACAAAGGGTGCGAAGGAGATTCCATCCCTTTATGGTAGGAGCTGCAAATTCACGTTGAAAAGGAAGGGTGGAGAAAAGGGGCCATTTTTGCAATTCACCCAGCATAGTCAGTGAAGCTAACTATTTATTCCACCTCTTTGGAATGAGAACATGGAAAGACATCAGAAGCCCTGTAACTGAACTTACTTTCTTTTTCCTTTGTAGACAATAAGAGAGGTGTCAGAGTTTTCCATTTAGATCTACAACTTCAAATTCTCAGCATGGAAAACTCAGAGAAGACAGAAGTGGTTCTCCTTGCTTGTGGTTCCTTTAATCCTATCACCAATATGCACCTCAGGCTGTTTGAGCTGGCTAGGGACTACATGAATGGAACAGGTAGGAAGAGTAGCCAAAAGCAATGATGGGGTTCAGGATGCACTGCCCTACAATACAGCACTTTGGCATATTGGATATTTTAAGCGGAAGGACTTTGATAAAACAGCAGAGGCAGGAAGATCACTCTGACCTCCTCCCTCCACCCCTCTTCCCTGAAGCAGATCGTAAAACGTTCATGTGAGAGGTGCTCTCCCTAAACCCGGAGAAAAGGAGCATCCTAATCTCTGAAGACAAAGGGAAGTCAAGCAAACATTCTTTGCTAAATTCCCCTGAGTTTTCTATACTTACCTTGTACTCTTTGCCCTATCGTATTCTGCCATGACTGTTTACCCTTCATCTAATCTAGCATAAAAATACAGTAAGTCCCTTATATAGAACAAGTTCCGTTGCAAGAGTGAGTTCATAAGTCCAATTTGTTTGTAAGTTCAACAGAGTTAGCCTAGGTACCCAACTAGCACAATTGGCTATATAGTACTGTACTGTAATAGGTTTATAATACTTTTCACACAAATAATACATAAAAAACAAGCAAACACAAAAAATAAAACATTTTTAATCTTACAGTACAGTACCTTGAAAAGTACAGTAGTACAGGACAACAGCTGGCATACAGGGGCTGGCATCGAGTGAACAGGCAAGAAGAGTTACTGACTGGAGGAGGGAGAGGAGGTGGGAGATGGTAGAGCTGAAGGATCGTCAGCAACAGGAGACAGAGGGCGAGCTGCAATGTCACTCACGCCTGACGCTGATGGCACAGGTTCTGGTTCCTTGGTTCCTTGTTGGATTCAATTCCATCTACCGTCTTGAAAAAACAATCTAGGTAGTAGCTCTTTTTTTCTCATCATAGATGACTTGGTAGCCCTGGATTGCATTCTGAACGGCTGCCGCAACCTTCGTGTACCGTTCTATGTTCAGGTCGTATGCCTCAATAACTAACAGTGCCGCCTCAAATAAAGACAATCCCCTTGCCACTTCCTGAGTCGTGAATCTCTTCAGTTCTTCAGTTACTTCTTCCTCTCCTCTCTCTTTGTCCTTTCTCTGGGCCTCCAATTCCATCACAGCTTCATTAGTAAGCTCCTTGTGCTGCACAGCAAGGAGTTCAGTGAAGTCGTCCTCTTGCAAATCTAGCTAGAAATAAAGATACTATACTACTGTACCCTTACAGTACTGTACAGTAAAGTACACAAAAGCACAACCACTTGTAGAGGATGCAGTGCACGTGACAGTGTACGCCAGACATGTTAACTAACTTATGTGATTGGACATGCGAACACACGTTCGCATCCTTGAAAGTTCGCAACTCGAAGGTTCATATGTAGGGGACTTACTGTACTTAGGTTTAACTGTTTCTTGGAGTCTTCATTTCCTTATGAAGGCTCCCGTGTCACATAAATCTTACATTATGTAAATTTGTATGCTTTTCTCCTGTTAATCTATCTTTGTCTGTTTCACACCCCACCAGGGACCCTAAGAGGGTCGAGGAAAACTTTTTCTCCCCTACATACACACAGATTTATTTTGTTTTGTTACATAAGTGATCATGCTGTGTGCTGATAGATGGATGGGTGTCCAAACTCACTAATAATCAGGGAACTAAAATAAAAAATGAGATATATTCTTCCCATCACATTGACACAAGTTTTGAAACTTGATAATGTCAAATATCGGGTGTTGGGAAGGAATGGGCTCCTGTGTATACAAATAGATTAAGGCTTTTTACAAGGCAGTTTGGCAACATCAATCAAAATTTAAACTGAGGAATGGGGAGTCAGTGTTTGATGGGTACAGAAATTTCACTTGGGGAAGTTGAAAGAGTTCTGGAGATGGACGGTGGTGATGGTCGTACAACATGTCACAGTACTGTACACTTAAAGTAGCTTAAATGGTAAATTTTATGTATATTTTACCACAATTAAAAGTAAATAAATAAACCTGGATCCCTGTGAAAAAAGGAGGAGGGGGGAAATCTGTGATTATGAAACCATATTGATGATATTTCCTGTGCATAAAATCTAATTTGTTATAATACCTCATATCAAATCTGCTTCTTTACCCAGGGAAATATGAAGTTATCAAAGGCATAATTTCTCCCGTCGGCGATGCATATAAGAAGAAAGGACTCATCTCTGCCCATCACCGAGTTATCATGGCAGAACTCGCCACCAAGAACTCAAAATGGTTGGAAGTTGATACATGGGAAAGTCTTCAACAGGATTGGATAGAGACTGCCACGGTGCTAAGGTATCCATGGTGCAGTCAGCTTTGCCATGCCATTCCTGTGTGAGGTTATCACATGGTAACAGGGTGTGGGTGGTGCTCAGCCTTTATGGCTGTCACCGTGTTTTGAGATGTTTGCACACTTGTTAACTGTATATCCCTATTAAAGAATAGAGGAAGCACACCTGGCCTGTCTGTGCCCCAAGTGAGAAAGGTGAAGTTGTAAGATGATGTTACTGTGGTCAGTCTTCTTAAGTATAAAAGAGAGAGGCAGGTAATTTAAGGAAGAGAAGCCATGATGCTTGATCACGGAGAGAGCTGGTTTTGGGAACTGCTTCCCTGACAGCATATGGGGGTTGTCACAAATCGCCGTGCTCAGAACGCTGAAACAGCTCCAGTTTAAGGGTTCAGAAACCAGAGTGAGTGACATCTAATTATTGCTGAATGTTCTCTTGAGTATAAAACACCAGGACTTTTGGAAAAACCTGTCTAATGTCTGTTCTTAGAGTTCGAACCTTCTGGTTCTAACCATATCAGTTAGGCTTACGATAGGAAATAGAAACCACTCTGAGCATTTTAAGCAGAAAGGGATTTTAGGTGCTCATGCAGAAATGTTGAAAGGGCTGGAAGAGTAGAAGTGGTGGCTTGTTTCAAGGTCATGCCTCCTTAACTGCAGTTGGAGTCAGGAAACTGTTCCTGCTTCTGCTGCCAACGATGCTGCTCTTAAACTGTCCCAGTCTATAGGGTCTGGCCACCACGCTGACATGGTAAGAGATTACTTGTTGGGGTCCAGTATATACTTGTTTGCTTTTTATGTATTATTTGTGTGAAAAGTATTATAAACCTATTACAGTACAGTACTATATAGCCGATTGTGTTAGTTGGGTACCTAGGCTAACTTTGTTGGACTTAAGAACAACAAAGTCCAACTTTGTTGGACTTAGGAACGTGCTCTCAGAAGGGACCTCATTGGTATTTAGGGGACTTACTTTCTGTAATCAATGTTAACGCTTGTTTTTATGACACAGACACATACAGCTTAGAATAGTAATAGCTACCATTTGCTGTGCTCCCAGGATTTTCCTTGCTTTCCATTCTTGACAGCCAGAGCCCAGGGCTGCCAGCATCCGTTCCGACCCAGCAGTACTATGTATTCGAAGGCATCCATTCTGAGTAGTTGGGCATCGTACCTGTGGTTAAATGTGTTTAACAGCTCCCAACCTTTAACATTGCATCAGAGGCTCTTAGGCGTCTCCAGAGGGATGACGTTTCAGTTGAGCATAGTGACAAAGAGAAATGTTCTATTGCTTTGTTGCTTTTTAGACACCATCAAGAGAAGCTGGAAGCCAGTAGCTGTGATCAGCAGCAGGACTCACCTGTACTGGAAAGGCCTGGACGGAAGAGGAAGTGGGCTGAACAAAGACAAGATTGTAGTCAAAAGAAATCACTAGAGCAAACAAAAACAAAAGGTCTGTATGTTTTGCCAGGACTTACCAATGATAGCTGATAAGACTCTAGAGCCGAGCAAGCCCCCTTTGTATTTTACTTTCATATTCAGTATGTGTGGGTGCCTGGAAAATGCCCCTTGTTAGTTTTCTTTTCTTTCTTTTTTTTTCCCCTTTGGCTGCACTGCACAGCTTGCGGGATCTCAGTTCCCCGACCAGGGATTGAACTCAGGCCATGGCATTGGAAACCCGGAATCCTAACCACCAGGCCACCAGGGAATTCCCCACCCCTTGTTAGTTTTATGATGGAAGGAGGGGAGAGTCAGAGGCACCCTGAGCTTATTTATCCTGCAGGAGGTCGACCTTAACTTTTGAGGGATCCTGGATCTCTTTTTAGAGAATCTGAATCTGATAGAAACTATGAACCCAGAAGAACACACGTACGCATTCATTTTGATGCAGGGCGTTATTAAAAAGGCAAACCCTGGGACTTCCCTGGTGGCACAGTTGGTTAAGACTCCGCACTCCTAATGCAGGGGGCCTGGGTTCGATCCCTGGTCCAGGAACTAGATCCCAGATGCATGCCGCAACTAAGAGTTTGGATGCCACAACTAAGGAGCCTGCAAGCTGCAGCGAAGAAGCCCGCCTGCCACAACTAAGACCCGACACAACCAAATAAATAAATAAATATTTTTTTAAAAAAAGAAAAAAAGGCAAACCCTGAAGCTCTGTTTTCTTCTTCTTCCCAGGTGTGCCAAAGGTGAAGTTGCTGTGTGGAGCAGATCTCTTGGAGTCCTTTGGTGTGCCCAATCTGTGGAAGGGTGAGGATATCACCAAAATCGTGGGAGACTATGGGCTTATATGTATTACTCGGGCTGGAAATGATGCTCAGAAATTCATCTATGAATCCGACCTGCTGTGGAAACACCAGAACAACATTCACGTGGTGAATGAATGGATCACCAATGACATCTCATCCACAAAGATCCGGCGAGCCCTCAGAAGGGGCCAGAGCATTCGCTACTTGGTACCAGACCTTGTCCAGGAATATATTGAGAAGCATAGTTTGTATAGCTCCGAGAGTGAGGAGAGGAATGTTGGGGTGATCCTAGCTCCTTTGCAGAGAAAAACTGCAGAAGCTGACACATGAGAAATTCTCCAGCATGGTATTGTGGACTTTCCTTTTGGGAATTTGAAACAGTGTGGGTGTTAGTAAATGGGGGAAGGAATTGTGATCCTCTTTAATAAATTAAAGTTTAAAAGGTTGGTAAAAATCAGTAGTAATTTAAAATCAGGTTTATCTTTATCAGAAGTTACTAAGGTGAATGATTTCAATTTTTTTTTTAGGAATATACAAATCCCTTTATCTTTAAAACAAGAGATTAGTAGCAGAGCTAATTGTAGAAGAACATTATAGAAGAACATTTAATATACAAATCCCTTTATCTTTATTTTTTATTATTATTATAAATTTATTTATTTATCTTTGGCTGCATTGGGTCTTCGTTGCTGTGCACGGGCTTTCTCTAGTTGCGTCGAGCTGGGGCTACTCTACGTTGCGGTGCGTGGGCTTCTCATTGCGGTGGCTTCTCGTTGCAGAGCACGGGCTCTAGGCGTGTGGGCTTCAGTAGTTGTGGCACGTGGGCTTCAGCAGTTGTGGCTCGCGGGCTCTAGAGCGTAGGCTTCAGTAGTTGTGGCACGTGGGCTTAGTTGCTCTGTGGCATGTGGGATCTTCCCGGACCAGGGCTCGAACCCGTGTCCCCTGCATTGGTAGGTGGATTCTTAAACACTGCGCCACCAGGGAAGTCCCCTCTTTATCTTTAAAACAAGAGATGCGTAGCAGAACTAATTGTAGAAGAACCTTGTAGAAGAACATTCAATCAAACTAACTACAAAAAGAATTCAAAAAAGACATCCTGGCTTTACCACAGAAAGAGAAGTAAAGTGTGAAAAGTAAAGAGACCATTTAAGATCCTAATTTTAGTTACGAAAGGAACGAACATTTTATGCATGCCTTTTTTCCTGGGCAGCGCTCACTCAGGGTGGCCAAAGAATTCTTAAAATAGTGATCTTGTAAAATGCATCACTGATCAGTCATCTCCAGCTGTGTAAAATACCGGCTGTGAAGTCCTGGCAGAAACTACGCCAGGAGCCGGTTCTCTCCGGCACACATCAGAAGGCCAGTGAAGCTTTGCTAGGCACGCTTACCTGCAGCCCCACCTGTAGAGGCAGGGAGAGGGGTCCAAGCCCTGGAACGTTTAGAAAGGTACACGGGTGTTTCTGATGCCCATGAGAGGCAGGGAGCCTCTGCCTTCCCCACGTTATGCACAGATTCTCTTAGCACAGCCCTGTTGTGGCTCGTGGTCCAGCCCTGGCCATCTGCCATCTCTGTATAGAAGGGATGTCGTGCTACCTGACACAGAGAGAACCACAGAGAATGAGAGATCTCACTCAAGGATTTTGTGAGGTGTGAATGCTCTTAGCCTTTACTGGTAGCTTAATCAGATGGTGAAAGGACACGAGAAATGCTGCACTGGACCAGCCCAGCAGTTCCTCTTTCTTTTTGTGGCTGCGTTGGGTCTTCGTTGCTGTGCGCAGGCTTTCTCTAGTTGCAGCGAGCGGGGGCTACTCTTCATTGTGGTGCGCGGGCTTCTCATTGCGGTGGCTTCTCTTGTTGCGGAGCACGGGCTCTAGCCGCACAGACTTCAGTAGTTGTGGTATGTGGGCTCAGTAGTTGCGGCACACAGGCTGTAGAGCACCGGCTCAGTAGTTGTGCTGCATGGGCTTAGTTGCTCCGTGGCATGTAGGATCTTCCCAGACCAGGGCTCGAACCTGTGTACCCTGCATTGGCAGGCAGATTCTCAACCACTGCACCACCAGGAAAGCCCCCCAGCAGTTCCTTTAGCTCAGAATTTTGGTTCCTGATGAGTGGCTTGTGGAAGAAATCTCCACAGCCTCAATCTAAAACTCTCGAGTTTCTGAAGACCCCTGCTGGTTCTATTCCAGCCCACTGTGAACCTGCCATTTGTGGATTTAAGCAGAAAAAGAGTCTGTTTTCTTATGCTTTTTCTCTTCTTGTCCTTTTGTAGGAACTTTACCCAAAGTAGAACACTCAAATAATAATTGAAGTCATAACGTTATGTTAAAAACACAAACTTGTTATATGGTTTGCTACTGATTGAAATTTTGTGGAAGTTTTACCAATTAATAAAACAAAAAGACCAGAAATAGCTTTTTCTAGAATAGATTTATGGTTCATGACAATCACTCTGTGATAGAAAGAGGACTAAAGTTAAATTTCTAATGAAAGTAGAATAGGGACTTCCCTGGTGGCACAGTGGTTAAGAATCCACCTGCCAGTGCAGGGGACACGGGTTCGAGCCCTGGTCTGGGAAGATCCCACATGCCGCGGAGCAACTAAGCCCGTGCGCCACAACTACTGAGCCCTCGTGCCACAACTATTGAAGCCCGTGTGCCCTAGAGCCCGTGCTCCACAACAAGAGAAGCCACCGCAGTGAGAAGCCCGTGCATGGCAGTCAAGAGTAGCCCCCGTTCGCCGCAACTAGAGAAAGCCCACGCGCAGCAACAAGGACCTGACACAGCCCCCCAAAATAATAATAATAATTTTAAAAGAAGAAAGTAGAATAATTTACCTTTACATACCTACATCTAATAATTTACATTTCATACCTACACCACTCTAAAGGATTTATACCTCTGTAGGAGAAAAAAATGTACTTATACCTGTGCAGTTAGATAGTCAGATCTGAAGCCACCATTTAAAAAAGGAAAATGTTAAATAAACTTGGCAAATGTAAATTCTACAGCTCGTGGCTTATTCTTATAAAGTCAACAGGCTGACTTCTCAAAGACGGAGGAGAGCAAAGCCTGGCACCCAATAGCTTCAGTCTCTTATCTGCTGAACAAATGCAAGGTTATAATCTCAGATTGTAGAGATGAGGATCATTCTTCCACTCCTCAGCTTTTCGGAGTTTAAGAATTGTAGCAGTACTGAAAAATAACAATCTAGAAACAGATGAAGTTATCAAAATGTAACTTTGATTTCTTCTCCTGGAAAACTACACTTAGTTTATATGAACTGTGTGTGAACTGCAGGAAGTTTCCAGTGCTAGAAACTTTTCTACTTTGATGCCTTCCTGCCTAGAAGTGCTCACAGCCTGCTTAGCTGTGAGTATATTGACCTCAGGGCCCACTGGGTAAGGCATGTGGGGACCCTCCCAGGAGACCTGGTAACAGTGAAATGATCCTATTGTTGTGCTATTTATGGATCAACAACTTTGTACATGGAAGGAGCTGCTTGCCTTTTTGTCCCAGTACCAGGATGCTGCTAATGCCACAAAGTAATAATGTAGTTTAGGGTATCCTTAAGGACAGAACTTCCTCTTTGGATAATGAAATAAGACAATGAATTTCACAAGGGAATAAATATCAGTAACTGTTGTGGCTTCTGTTGAGGAAGAGGGGAAAAATGCCATTGTTTGTTCCCTACCATACCTTTTTCATACTTGGCTCTTGTAATGTGAATTTAAGAGTTTAGGAAGTGTGTAGAGCTGGTGTTTTGTTTGATGCTGGTGTTTTTTATGTGTTGTACTCCCTTACCTCTTACATTGTCTAATTTGAAGCAGCAAAAGAGCGTTCAGTAGAAGTCCTTTACTGCAGCTTCATTCAGCTGAGCCTACAGCATACGGGGAGATCTGTGTTGTTGTTTGCCTGGTAAGTGGACAAGTGTGAACAGCACTTGTTAGCAGTTCCTTGGAACTGGGGCACTGAATGCCTAGTGCGATTGAGCCAAGGGGCTGATTTAGCCTCATCTCCTGGGTCAAAGGATGCTCTTTCTTTTCCTGCCCCCTTGAGTATCTCACTACAGGGTAGAAGGAAGCATCCCCCCAAGGTCAGCATGCACGGCAGTGGTGGGGCTGCTGTCATCCTTACCCCACCCTCTCCAAGTCACTTCTCTGGGAGCCCGGAAGTTGCTATATTATGAAATGGGATCCTTTGACATTTATTTCTGGGTGCCACGGGACATCCATTCCTCCACCATTCTCATAATTACTCCCAAAGGCCTCTTGATCTAAAATGTTCACCATAGCATCCACCTGACTATGAGAAGGCATAGACAGTATCCATCTCTAAGATCTGTACCTAGTTCACCAGTGGTGCTGTTTGAACTTAATAATGTCAACACTTAATAATTGTGCCCGGCATGTGCTAACATGTGCCTTATATCATAAGGGAAATGGGCACAATTAGGTGACTGGTGTGAATGGCAAAACTGAAGCTTGAACGAGCAGTTTGTCTTCAGAACCTGTGCTCTTAACCTCTTTACTCCTTGTGTAATGTATTACTTTTCAAAGAATGAGGTTTTAGTCAAATCTTGAAATTTGCGTCCACCCAAAGTGGATAAATACAAATAAATAAAACTTTCAACAGTATGGTAGTCTGATGGTGATGTCTGATGTGTTCAGTCCATACAGATGGACTAAGTTGAACTTGCCCAGTGTTAGCATTTCCTTGGAACTGGGGCAGTGAATGCCCAGTCAGAGGAAGGAGGGGTATGAGCCGCAGTTCACTCTTAACCAACAAAAAGAGGAAGAAGGGCACCCAGCTGCCCATGCTGGTACCAGAACATCACCCTGCAGCCCTGTTGCCTGTGAGTCAGCAGAAGAAGCTTCTGCCTGGGAGGCGGGTTTCTAGCTCCAGGCATGTCAGTCAGCCTATGGGGGCAGTCACTTGTCTCTCAGATTCCCTTTCTGTAAACAAAAGTGATGTTTTTTTGTGTTTTTTTTTTTTTTGGCCGCACTGCAAGACTTGTGGGATCCTAGTTCCCGGACCAGGGATCGAACCTGAGTCCCCTGCATTGGCAGCACAGATTCTTAACCACTGGACCGCCAGGGAAGCCCCGAAAACAATGATTTTTGAGGCCCCTTCCGGCTCTGAAATGTTGTAGCCCTGATGGAGAGTTGCCACTCACTGGCTTCTCACCACTCTGAGCTGCCACCTGTCCCCACCCTTCTGCATGACCAGGAAGTAGTTCTCGGAACACTCATCACTTGAGGTGCTAAAGGGAGCACCCTTCAGCACCTGTCACCAGCCTCTGTCGCCAGGCTGCTTGCAGTTAGGGAGGGCGGGCAGAGAAATGCTGCATTTGGAGCATCAGCAGGGAAGTCTCCAGAGCCACTCCTGAAGGCTTCCTCAAAATGAGTGCCCAGAGGTCCTGTAATCAGGAAACCAGGACAGAGGGTGTTCCAGCTGGAACTCCTTATACTACAAACTATTTGTCACTTATCTGAAATTTGAGGAGTCCTGTTTCTAGTCTGTTTTTTTTCCCAACTCCAGCAACCTTAGGCAGGAGGAACAACCTAAGAGGAGGTATGGAGAAGAACAGGCGTGTGACTATGGGCTTTAGCAAGGAAGCCAGCCTGACCGAGGCCAGGCGTGTGGGGTGGGATGTGGCGGCTCATAGGAGGGGAGCTTGGAAGGGTCCAGGTAGGGTTTCGGGCCTGCTGCAGTGGCGCCGGCACATGGTGGGGATTCCCGTTCTCTGTTGTGGCTCCTCCTGAGGGACGATGGCCCTCCTCCCGCTGAGGGGACTTCAGTGCTGGGATTCTGATCCATTTCTGCCTCAAGCGTCTTACAAGTCTGAATGATACAGCAGACAGTGTGTCCCAAATCATGTTAAACTGCCTGATAAGTTTTTCCAAACCAGTGAGCATCATGACAACAATTACATTTTAAAACATTAGGGAAATTTTCAGACATAGGTTTAGTGATAAAAGTATAACGAACCCCTGTGTATCCAGGTCTTATCCCTGGAACTGCACCGAGCTCCCTGTCGGTGTTGCCTCCTGTGTTAGGGAGGGGAGGTATGGATAGGGTGAAGTTTACTACTGTCCACACCATTCTTTGCTGGACCAGTATCAGACTTCATCAAGTGTCCCTCATCATTCCCATCCATTACTGTCTAGGAGAAGCAGTGCTTGTACACAAGCTTAGGACCTCATCTTGGCTCTAATTTTATGGTTTACTTTGCCAGTATCAAACAGAAGGAAAGAAAGGGCTCAAATTTGGCCAGATAACTTTCTCTTTCCTTTCGAGAGATAACTTTGGTCTTAGTCTAGAAGAAAGATCTTGAAATTGCAGAGGAGAAAATGATTCCTCCTCCCATGGGCAAGTCCAGGCTATGTCCACTTCAACTAAAATTCAACCCTCTCCCTAATAGATGGCCCTTGCTCAAGCTGGCCAAAAGCCATACCAACCAGCACAATTGCTAGAACTATTATTAGTTTATTTCTGTGACTTTCATTTTCAGGCCAACATTTAGAACAATCAGATTTTAAGGATAGGAAGGAAATGTGATTTCTCCATGTCCTGTTCCTTTAGTCATCTGGAATTTAAACAGGTTTCATGCTCCAGAAATCTGGTCAGAGTTCTTAGTTCTGTGCCCTTTACGTGGCAAAGTATATCTAATCCCAGGACTTGATATCATCCTGTCATGTTCCACCAAAGGAATCAATGTTTCATACTTATGAGAATCAATACCCTCATCTGAGCAGGGCAGTGCCACTATGGTTTCCTCAATGAAAATGGTATTTCTCCTTTGGAAAGGTCATAGCCATTCATTCAACAAACACTTATTAAGCACTTGCCAGGCACTGTACTAGGCACTGGGGATACTATAGAGGTGAATAAGATGAACATGGTCTCTGCCCTTGACATCTTAATGAAAAAGGTAGTCAGTAAACAAAGCAAGAAAAGATGATTATGGATTATGATAATTATGAAGGATATAAGCAGAGATGTGATACAGAGTAAATGTATATCAGAAGGCTGTTCTGAAAAGGTGACTCAGATTTTTGAAGAGATCCAAATATTTCTCTGTTCAACTTCTAAACTAATGGAAAAATAAGACAAAAGAAACAATAAGTGGAGAACCAAAATAGCACCTTTTTTGCCACACCTCGAGGCTTGCGGTATCTTAGTTCCCCAACCAGGGATCAAACCAGGGCCCCGGCAGTGAAAGTGCCGAGTCCTAACCACTGGACCACCGGGAATTCCCAAAATAGCACCCTCATGACTGATAAAGTCCAGGTTAGGAGTTGTAGCTTCGTGTGAGGGTCAAAAGAGGGATTGGTAACTGTGACAGATGGTGTTTTCTAAGCTGGCTATTATGAGAATCTCCCATCTCACATGCTCCTTTTACAGTGTGACATTGAGGGATGAGGTCCGTGTTCCCTCCCTTTGAATCAGAGTGGGCCTTGGACTCTGGTGGAAGTGATGTTATATGACTTCTCAGACTAGGTCAAGATGGTACAAGATGCTCCCTCTTAGAGCCCAGCTATCCCTGCTTGAGGGAGCCCAAGCAGCCCATGGAGAGGCCCACATGGAAAGGAACCTGGCCCCCAGCCCACAGGCCTGGCTGGGCTCCCAGCCAACAGATAGCCATGAGATGGATCCATTTGGGAAGTGGCTTCTCTAGCCCTCCCAACTGGAGTCAAGTTACCCCAGCTAATGCCACATGGAGCTGAGATGAGCCATGCCCTGTGAGCCCTCCCCAGACTGCAGATTTGTGAGCCAGTTAATGATTTGTATTATTTTAAGCCATTGAGTTGGGAGTGGCAAGAATAAATTATATGCTAACTCCCCCAGTCTAGGCAGTCTATCTGAGAGAAAGTTCAGGTCTGTGAAATAGACACACCCTCAAGTCCGTGTCAAAAGGGAGAAGAAAATACTGAGAATCTGTGTTTACAATATTCGATAGACTAACTCTACCTAGTGGATAAAATTCTTCAATGGCTGTTGTCCGTAGGGCAAGCAACTCATTCCAGTTTTCCTAGAACTTTTCCAGTTTTAGTAATGAAAGTTCCATGGCCTGGGACTCCTTCAGTCTTGGGGAAACCGTAATGGTTGGTCACCCTGGTTTCCCCCAACCAGGTAACTCATTCCACCTCCATGAGGAAGAAATAGGGTTGGAAAAAAAAAACCACAGGGTGTTTAGGGAAAATTCTTCTCCATGAAGAGCATGGTTAAAAATGACTATTTCCCTAATAGTGACTTTTGAACTGGAAGCCAGAGGAGCTAACCATGCAAAAACCAGGAGGAAAAACCTCCCAGGAAGAGGGAACACTGTATACAAAGACTGTGAAGAAAGAAAGGGTTTGACCTCTGCACAGAATCACCACCACAACAAAACTGGTATGATTGGAGTTGCTGAGTCGAGGGAGACAGAGTGTGATGATGTTGGAGAAGTATCCAGGAACCAAATCAGAAATGGCTTTAGGAACCATGGGAGGGAGTGCAATTTCCTCTTACGAAAAATGGGACAACACTGAACACTGAACATTTTAAGCCTGAGAGTGATAAGATCTGAATTACATTTCTCAAAAGCTTGCCAGACTGCAGGATGGAGAATGGTTTGGTGGGGTCAGGAGTTGAAGCAGCAAGTCCAGGAAGAGGCAAGACAGGATGGTGGCTTGGGTTAGGTTGGAAGAACCAACAGGATTTGCTGATGGATTGGATATGGGTGAGCAGAGAAGGGAGAAATCCAGTGTCTAAATGGGCTTTGGGCTTAAGCAACCAAGTGACTAGTGGTACAATTTATGGAGATGAGGAAAGCCAAGGAATAATTTTGTTTTATGCTTTCTGCCTTGTATATGTTACATTCAAATGCCTTTAAGTCATCCAAGGGGAGACATCGAGAGGCATTCTTTTTTTTAAAAATAAATTTATTATTTATTTATTTATTTTTGGCTGCATTGGGTCTTTGTTGCTGTGTGGGCTTTCTCTAGTTGCAGAGAGTGGGGGCTACTCTTCGTTGTGGTATGCAGGCTTCTCATTGCGGTGGCTTCTCGTTGCGGAGCACAGGTTCTAGGCGTGTGGGCTTCAGTAGTTGTGGCTCGCGGGCTCTAGAGCACAGACTCAATAGTTGTGGCGCACGGGCTTAGTTGCTCCACGGCATGTGGGATCTTCCCGGACCAGGGATCGAACCCGTGTCCCCTGCATTGGCAGGCGGATTCTTAACCGCTGCACCACCAGGGAAGTCCCGAGAGGCATCTTAAGCAGTGAGAGGTGACACATGAGCTCTGGAGTCAGGCTGCCTGAGATCGAATCCAGAGTCTTCCACCAACTGTATGAACTTGGGCAAGTTACTTAACCTCTCTGTGTCTCAGGTTTTGTCTCTGTCAAATGGAGATACTAAAGTAACTATTAGAGAGGTAGGATTTTGTGATAAATGATAATACACATAGTAATCACTCAATAAACGTTGGCTATTAATATACTTGAGTCTGGAGCTCACGGGAGAGATCAGAAATGGACAGATAAGCTGTACACCTGAAACTAACACAACATTGTAAATCAACTATACTCCAATAACAGTTTTTTAAAAAATAGAAATAAAAGAAAAGAAATGGACAGGTAAGTCTTGGAGCCAGCCTATAGACAGGGTGTTTGTGGCTATTATACGTTAGCCCACATTCCCAGCACCTTACTCTTTGGCCTTTCTGTACTGACAAGGCTAAAGACTAGATACTAGATTCCCCAGGCTCCCTTGCAGTTAGAAGTAGCATAAGACACAGTTTGAGCCAATGAGGGTAAACAGAAATCTGATGAAGGGATAATGGCAAGTGGTGCTCTACCCCTTCTTTCGCGGAATGTGGATGTTCCGGCTGGAAACCCAGCAGCCAACTCATCACAGTGAGGTGACCGGCAGGAATCACAGAGCCGGGAGAATCACAGAGGTGCCACTTCCGTGAAAATGGAGCTGCCGTATCATCACCCGCAACTGCTTATCCCAGGGCTGCTTGAGAGGTAAGGAAAATAACCCCCTATTTATTGAGAACACTGGAGTTGGATTTATTGGTATATTATTTGCAGCTGACACAGTAATCAATGCCATGCCTTTGAAGGAGATCCCTTGGTTAGTAACATGTAGGCAGAGAAGACAGTGTGGCTGTGATCACGGTTTGGAGTTAAAGCAGAGAGGAGGAAGCCCAAAGGAAAACTGAGCTATCTCCAAAAGGGAGGTAGCAGAAATCCAGCAGCGCGTGGCGAAGGAGGCCAAGAGTGGGGCGGGCTTCCCGGAGGCCCCGCCTCCCCGGCCACACATTTACCTCCCGAGTCCCCACCGCCCACCGCTAGTGCCGCCCCCAGCCCCGCCATGCCCGCCGACCTCAGCGGCACCTGGAACCTGCTCAGCAGCGACAACTTGGAGGGCTACATGCTGGCCCTAGGTAGGGCCGGGGTGGCCGTGCGGGGGCCTCGGGCTCCGGCCGCGCGTCCGGGTCAGGGCGGAGGAGGCCGGGCTGTCCTGTGGGTCAGTCTCCCTGTCTCCCCTCACCCTTGTCCGTCCGTCCTTCCGTCCCCCCGTCTGCCTGAGGATCCGCCGGTTACCCCGCTTCCCCACCCCCGTCCATCCTCCGTCTCGCTGTCCGTCCGTCTGACCGTCGGACTCCCACCCCCGTTCGTCTGCCAGTCCTCCAGTCGGTCTGCCTGTCCCCCATCCTTCGGTCTCCCCCATCCCCTTGCCCCCCCCACCCGTCTGCCCATGTCCCGGTCCCTCCCGTCCTTCCTCCTGTCCCCCGTCCGCCCACCCGTTCCCCGTCCTTCCTTCTCCCCCGTCCGCGAGTCTCTCAGCCTGCCCTTCCGTGTGTCCGCCGGTGCCCCGTGCGTCTCTGCCCCGCGGCCGAGGCTCCTGTCCTATCGCGGACTTCCAAGTAGGAGGGGGCGCGGGTGGCATGGGCCCACCTCGCTGGGAGGCTCGGGGACACGATGGGGGTCCACCCGGGTGAGGGGGCGCCCCGGCCCGAAGCCCCTCCCGAGAGAACCTCGCTGCGCAGCCGCTTGAACGCGAGGCTCCGGGCGGCGGCTCTGGGATTCCCCGAGCCCAGTGGCCGTCCCGGGGAGGTCCCGGCCGGCAGCATCAACATCACCTGGAGCTGGTCCGGGACGCGGATTCCCGGGCCCCAGAGGACCTTCCCCAGCCGGTCTCCGGCCGCGCCCGCGCCCCCAGGTGACTCTGGTGCCCGGTGGAGTTCGGGGGCTACGTTTGAAATCTTCAGTTTTCTGGCTTCTCCTTCCCTCGAGGGCTTGAGGAGGGTCAAGAAATCCAGACCCCTCAGAGGCCACTACCCCGTCCCCCCCTACCCCGGGGCCCAATTCCAGCCGGGAGGACTGTGGGTGGCCGTCTGGGGGGGGTCGCTTCCACCGCCCCCTGCCCGGCTTGGGCTCCGGCGCTCTAGGCGCGGAGGGAAGGGAACGCGGGGGCCTCCAGGGTGCGTAGGGGGCCGGCGGGGCCTCAAGAGTTTATTTCCTGCCGGGACTGTAGAACGCCTCCTTTCCGTGCCGATTCTTAGTTCGTCCTGCCCTTAGTTTAATTCTTCAGACTTGATAGTTCTGAGCACCTACTCTGTGCCAAGCACTTTCGCCTAAATGACACCCATCAGTGGCGCTATTGACAGTTGGGCGGGAGTTGCTGGGAGTCTAGGGGCCTGGGGACTGCTCTGGCTCCGCCTCCTCATTATCTGACCTGGGCCTCAGTTTCCCCATCTGTAAACTGAGAGCAGGGGGATCCATTTTATTTCTTTTTTCTTTTAATTGTGCTAAAATAAATATAAAATCGGCCATTTTAACCACTTTGAAACGTACGGTTCTAAGGCTCCTGTGTGTTTTTAAGATCTCCCAGCCTATGGTAAGATTCTCCCCTCCCTTTCTCACACTAAGTAGGGAAGTCTGGAACTTCTCAAGCTAAATCTGATTCATACTGACACAAAACCTCATAGGCAAGAAACAAGTATTTTTCCTCTACCCATCTTAAGTTCATTGGCTGGAGCCCTGTTAATTAGACTAAAAAAGACAGAGTAGGGACTTCCCTGGTGGCCCAGTGGTTAAGAATCCGCCTGCCAATGCAGGGGAGATGGGTGCGAGCCCTAGTCCAGGAAGATCCCACAAGCCACGGAGCAGCTAAACCCGTGCGCCACAACTACTGAGCCTGAGCTCTAGATCCCGTGAGCCACAACTACTGAAGCCCACGTGCCACAACTACTAAAACCCACGCACCTAGAGCCCATGCTCCACAACAAGAGAAGCCACCACAGTGAGAAGCACGAGCACTGCAACGAAGACCCAATGCAGCCAAAAATTAATTAATTAATTATTTTAAAAAAGAGTAACAAGACACGAACAAAGAGAAGTTTGTTAGCACATGCATGGTGAATACACACAGGAACATTCAGTGGTGAGCATCTCAGAGTGGTTAGAACTTGGTTATGTGGCATCTCAGCAAAGAGTGACAAGACAAAGAAAAGGGCTTTGACTTTCTAGGGGTGGCAAATTGTGGGAAGATAAATACATGAAGGAACTAATGGAAAATGAGAGCTAGTTCGTAAAGCCTATTATGTAAAATCTGATGCCATCTCTAGGCTGAGAGGAATCTAGTGTTGTCTCCCTAACTTCTGTCCGACCTGGTACAGAGAGAGGGGGGACACATTTACACAATTATGTCCTGCTTCTGGGGGAAGGGCAGAGAGTTTTTCTTCTATCTGCTTCCCAATCATCTTCATTTCAAAATAGTCAGTATGACAAAGTGGCACATTTGAGGGTGGCATATTCTACCTTCACCTGAATCTCATTTCCTCTCTTTCCCATTCATAAGAAGGAATTAATGATGACTTTTCCCAAAAGCAGTAAATCCTGATAATATACTTATCTCCTCACCCCCAAATTAGTGGCGACATGTTACCGTAAGTGCTTTCTTCCCTGGTTTCTCTGGCTAGTATCTGGCTTTTTTACGGAGGATAACGTGCTAAAGACCAGGGGATGGCTTTGAATTTTGCCTTGCTATGCTCTTTCTCTTTAACCATTTCCATGGCTGGCGTTTATTTATTTATTTATTCGGCTGCATTGGGTCAGTTGCGGCATGCGGGATCTTTCGTTGTGGTACGGGCTCTTTTTTGCAGCACACAGGCTTCTCTCTAGTTGTGGCATGCAGGTTTTCTCTCTCTAGTTGTGGCACACAGGCTCCAGAGGGCCTGGGCTTTGTAGTTTGCAGCAGGGGGGCTCTCTCGCTGAGGCGCACAAACTCAGTAGTTACGGCGTGTGGGCTTAGTTGCCCCGTGGCATGTGGGATCTTAGTTCACCGACCAGGGATCGACCCACGTCCCCAGCATTGGAAGGTGGATTCTTTACCACTGCACCACCAGGGAAGGCCCTCCATGGCTTTTAGAGCAAATTTCTTAGAGAAGAAAACAGGGAATGGAGTCAGGGTCAACATTTCAAGTGTGCGAAGACATCTTTTGTTAAGCCTGTCACGTATCGCAAAGGAGCCTTCTGAGTGTTGCAATTAGTGTTTTTCAAATGTGTATTCATGGAATCCTTCACCTGTCCCCAATACTGTCTTTCTTTTCTTTACGCTCTGCTATGACCCCTTGTTTGATACTTTCTTTTTCGTGATTTCAGTAGAAGCTTATCAATTATCTGCCACTGTATTAGATCCTAGAGGCCAACAGAGGCTAGTTATTTACATTAGCTATATTCATTTATCATCCAACGCATTTCACAAAGGATTAAGCCATAGAGTATTGAGTCAATATCCTGCCTCACTACTCCTTTTTTTACATTTGGTTCAGGTTCCAGAAAGATACTAGATCCAGACAACACATCAACTGTTATTTGCAGTCTGTTTCCCAAAAGAAATATAAGTGTGCTAAGGATGCTGGAGTAGAGACTAGTTAGTATAACAGACCACCAAACTGGAAACCCAGATAACTAGCTGGTGATTGTTGGTAATAGAATCAAAGTCATATAACCTCTGAGTTCATTTAGATTCCCCATCTGTTAGAGGTGGTTGGATCAGATTCGATACTCTAGAGTGTCTAAAATACAAACCAAGGGATCTCTTCGTGTTACCTGAAATCTGGGTTCGCCTCTTGGTGGGTGTCCAGCCAAAAGACACAACCAAGTCAAAGATCAGGAGAAGAAAGGACGTATTATTTCTTGCAGCAAGTAAGGACAACACTGTGGATCTTTCCCAAAGCACTGTCTCCCTGAATAGCAAAATTGGTGAAGTTTTAAGCTAAGGGTATATGCGTATTCACGAAGGGGTTTGAGCAGAGGAGAATTCAGCATAGAATTGGGCAGAGTCCAAGCTTTAGTTGATTCAACTCAGGAGGGTTAACACCATCGTATCCTCCACCTGGGTGGGGGCCTTAGTTCCTGTGGAACTAAGACTGTATCAGATTGTTCTGTATATTCCTTGAGGAGGAATTGTTACCAAACTCAGGTTCCGCTTCTCCTGCTCAAAAGCCAATACTAAAGAGGCAAGTGTTGGTAGAAAGGGAAGTCGCTTTAATCAGAAAAGCTGGCAATCTGGGGAGAAGTTGGACTCATGTCCCAAAACCAACTCCAAAGATTATGCTCAGCCATGAAAGTTTTTAAAGGGAAAAAGGGGGAAAAAATCTCAGTTAATTATTAAGGTAGGAGGTCAGATTCTTCGTCATTTTTCCATTGCTTGCAAACCTGCCGACTTCTGATCTCCCTTTGGATGCTATTTTGCCTGTGTGGTCTGCCTGTAAATTTGCTCAGGGAGTTGCTGGGGGTAGAAAACTAGTCATTCTTTACTTAATTCTTCATTCCTACTTCTTTTAATCTACGGAAAGAATCAACAGGTTAGGCAAGGCATTGTGGACATTTAGTAGAGCATAAGTCAGGAGTTAGGTTAAATGTTACCTAGTGATGTCATTGTCATAATTAAGGTTTAAGGGGAACAGAAATAGGCAAGCAGGAAAGGGGCAAAATAGCTGCTTACGGAAGTAGGACTCTGTTTTATTGCTGAACTATTTTTTCTTGACGGCTTTTCCTTTGTTCCTGCATTACTAAGACCTGCTCAAGGGCACTCATTATGGCCAGGCTTAGATCACAAAATGGCTAGGCCATGGGACTTCCCTGGCGGTCCAGCGATTAAGACTCTGTGCTTCCAATGCAGGGGGTGTGGATTCAATCCCTGGGGGACTAAGACCCCACATACCACACGGCATGGCCAAAAACTAAACTAAACTAAAATAAAAATAAAAGGCAACACCAAAAAAATAAAAATGGCAAGGCCAAAAATGGTTTCTCTTATGTCAAGAAAGCCATGCCTGGTTCTCTTTCTCTGGGGGACCCCCTAACCTATCTGCTTACATTAGCATTTTATACAATAGCTGAAATCAGCCTAAAACCTATTGCCAGTTGCCAAAACCCTAGGAAGAAAATGATTTGGCACACATGGCTATTGGTGTGGCAAACACTCTCTTCTGCCTTCCACGTGTAAAAACATAGACTCCAGGGTCAATGCATTTTTCCTGGGCAAAATAGAGGCCCAGATCCAGATGATTGTAGGGTCTTGTTACTCAAGGACCAGCAGAACTCCTTAGAATGCAGACACTTGTGCCTCATCCCAGATCCTGGATCTATGGAATCAGTATCTGCATTCAACCAGATTCTTAGGTGATTCTGAAACTGAGTAGAATCCTGTGGGGCCCTCATGGGTACAAATCCTTTCTGTGTCCCTCCTTTCTTATTTGTAGGAAGTAGGCTTCATTCAGTTTCCTTGACCTTCCCTGAGTTCCAAAGGTAAGATTCAAGTTGCTTATCAGGGAAAGTAGGGAGTGCAGAAACAAAGGAGGAGCAGTCAAGAAACAATAGTGCAGCCTTGGGGCAGGGTCCTTGTTCCTCCTCAAGGAATATACATAACAATCTGATAAAGAACATTCAGTGATGAGCATCTCAGCGTTCTTATGCTTGAGTTCTTATGCGGGAACTAAGGTCTCCACCCAGGTGGATGATGGTAACTTCAGACTGAGCACAAGATTCCTAGAACACCACCCTGAAAGTCTGCACACAGTGGAAGAGAGCAAAGACTCTGACCCCCTCCCCAAATAATTCTCCCTTTAAAAATGTTTATGGTTGTTTTTTCTTTTATAAATGTATCTATTTATTTATTTTTGGCTGCACTTGATCTTCGTTGCTGCACACGGGCTTTCTCTAGTTGCGGCGAGCAGGGGCTACTCTTCGTTGTGGTGCGCAGTCTTCTCATTGCGGTGGCTTCTATTGTTGCGGAGCACGGGCTCTAGGCACGCGGGCTTCAGTGGTTGTGGCTCACGAACTCTAGAGTGCAGGCTCAGTAGTTGTGGCGCACAGGCTTAGTTGCTCCGCGGCATGTGGGATCTTCCCAGACCAGGGCTCGAACCCGTGTCCCCTGCATTGGCAGGCAGATTCTTAACCACTGCGCCACCAGGGAAGTCCCCCAGCATCTCTTTTGAGGGGAAAAATTACTCCTTTCTGACTAGGGCTGATCCTGCAACTCCCCAACATGGCTCTGATACTGCGCTTTCCTAGCTTCTGCCAAATTGCAGGGAGAAGAAAGGCAATTTGTCCTTTGGACATTGAAGAAAGTTTGCTTGGGTTCTAAAGACTGGAGGAGCTAGCTCTGGATTTGGGAGTTCTTGGTGGACCCCACAATAGCAAAGGAAGACCCAAGGTGTGAAGCTCTAGGCAGGAAAGAATGCTGTGCTAATGCCTGCAAGGGCTTGACCATCTTGTCTGGACTCCCCTTTAATCTCATGAACATGAGAAGGCAGGGATGTTACCAGCTTGTCCAAGGTTACCACATAAACTGGATTTAAAGCCAGTATCTCTTGGCTCCAAGACCCACATTGCCTCAAGATTAGAAGTGGCTTTGGGATGAAGGGTTAATGTGAACAGATGAAGTTTAGAAAAGTAATTGTTTGTGTTGGCCTCTTTGAGATCCTGCCCTAAAATGTGTATGCTCACACACATCCTTGTAATAGGATGTGCATCCTTTAGATTGTTTCCTCCTCCTGCTGGAATGTCTTGTTTCCTACTGAAAAATCTAATGGTGTGGAAAAGCATGGTTTGACCTGGACAAAAGCCTTATGAGCACTAAAGCCATTTGGCCACTGAGGTCATGGTAAGTGTAGACCTGGTAGAAAATGACCAGAACTTAAGCTAATTTAAATTTTGATCTTTAAAAAGACCAACCTTGCAACTGCAAATCTGTTAAGTGACAATCTTACAATGTGGTAGTGAAACCGAGTGCGGCCTGCGCACGGAGGCCTTCTTTTGTCCACCATTTCTTCTTCTTTTTGGAAAATATTTATTTATTTGGCTGTGTCGGGTCTTAGTTGCGTCACGCAGGATCTTTTGTTGTGGCACAGGCTTCTCTAGTAGCAGCGTGCGGGCTCCTCTCTAGTTGTGATGTGGGGGCTTAGATGCCCCACAGCATGTGGGATCTTATTTCCCCAACCAGGAATCAAACCTGAGTACCCTGCATTGGAAGGCAGGTTCTTAACCACTGGACCACCAGGGAAGTCCCTGTCCACCGGTTTTTAAAATTTATTTATTTATTTTTGGCTATGTTGGGTCTTCGTTGCTGTGCGCAGGCTTTCTCTAGTTGCGGTGAGCGGGGGCTACTCTTTGTTGAGGTACACGGGCTGCTCACTGCAGTGGCTTCTCTTGTGGAGCATAAGCTCTAGGCAGGTGGGCTTCAGTAGTTGCAGCACGCAGGCTCAGTAGTTGTGGCGCATGGGCTTAGCTGCTCCGCTGCATGTGGGATCTTCCCGGACCAGGGCTCGAACCCGTGTCCCCTGTGTTGGCAGGTGGATTCCACTGCGCCACCAGGGAGGTCCCTGTCTACCATTTCTTACAGGCAAGACTCCAGCCTCCATGACCTTCCCTGAGTTCCAAAGGGCGGATTTCCAACAGTTGCTAATCAAGATGTTGCAGCCAAGAAACCACCTGAGGCAAGATTAAAGGGACCAGGGAAGCTCATTAAGATGAGGAGATGACCACATGAGATGAGGTTAAGGAAGTGCAAGCCCTGCTCACACCCTAATCTTGTCAGAGACTTCCCCGCCTTTGAACCACTGTTATAAAACCCTTCATCAAATCCTCTGGGGTTGGGACACACAGTTTTTCGAGGCCAAAGCCCGCTGTGTGCCCCTTTGCCTGGCAAAGCAATAAAGCTCTCCTTTTCTACTTCACCCAAAACTCTGTCTCCTGGATTTGATTAGGCGCCGGTGCGCAGAGAGGCCGAGCTTTCAGTAACAGTAGTACTAATTATAAATTTACTAGCAACAAATCATCTCACTGATGGTAAAAGCATAACTGATGTAAAGTAATTATCTCAAGTTTGGATTCTTGTTTGTTTTAATTTATTTATTTTTGGCTGTGTTGGGTCTTCGTTGCTTCACGCAGGCTTTCTCTAGTTGTGGTGAGTGGGGGCTACTCTTCGTTGAGGTGCGCGGGCTTGTCATTGCAATGGCTTCTCTTGTGGAGCATGAGCTCCAGGCGGGTGGGCTTCAGTAGTTGTGGCATGCAGGCTCAGTAGTTGTGGCTCGCGGGCTCTAGAGCGCAGTCTCAGTAGTTGTGGCTCACAGGCTCTAGAGCACGGGCTCAGTAGTTGTGGCGCACGGGTTTAGTTGCTCTGCGGCTTGTGGGATCTTCCCGGACCAGGGCTCGAACCCATGTCCCCTGCATTGGCAGGCGGATTCTTAACCACTGTGCCACCAGGGAAGCCCTCTTGTTTGTTTTTGTTCCACATACAGAATAGGGTTTAAAGAAAGTCAGTGATAACTATTTTAAATTTGGCTTGGTCATTTTAATAATCAGATAAATATTTTAAGGGTTTAGCCTCAATGTTTAAACATTGCTGAAAACAAGTAAAGACTGGATCATTTGCATTTCATGCTAAAAACTTGAGTTCTAGGTTAAAAAAACTAAAAAAAATTTTATTGAAGTATAGTTGATTTACAATGTTGTGTTGATTTCTGCTGTAAAACAGTAATTGAGTTATACGTTTGTATTCTTTTTCATATTCTTTTCCATTATGGTTTATCACAGGTTATTGAATATAGTTCCCTGTGCTATACAGTAGGACCTTGTTGTTGATCCATGCTATATATAATAGTTTGCATCTGCTAATCCCAAACTCCCAATCCTTCCCTCCCCCACTCCACCCCTCTTGCCAGCCACAAGAGGGGTGTGAGTCTATGTCTGTGAGTCTGTTTCTGTTTCGTAGATATTTATATTTTAGATTCCACATATAAGTGATATTATATGGTATTTGTCTTTCTCTTTCTGACTTACTTCACTTAGTATGATAATCTCTAGGTCCATCCATGTTGCTGCAAATGGCATTATTTCATTCTAAAACATTTATACTATCATTGAGCTTAGAAATGGCTGGGACTGGGAATTCCTTGGCAGTCCAGTGGTTAGGACTCTGCCCTGTCACTGCCCAGGTTCAATCCCTGTTCACAGAACCAGGATCCCGCAAGCCACGTGGCGAGGCCAAAAAAAGAGAAAAAATTTTTAAGAAGACAAAAGAAATGGGTGGGGGCTAATGAGATGCTGAAGGACCCCTACTCAGGGCTTGGCCACGTTTTCTAGGCTGGAAATGGAAGTATGAGGCACCTGGCCCCGAGAAGCACAGCTAAACACAGCTAACTGCAAATGGCAGTCGTGTCAGGAAAAACCGAATCTGTTAGGCAAACAAATTAAAACAGGGGTCAACTCTGGGACCAAGCTACCTGCAGTGAGGTACGCAAATCTCTGCAATGAAGATTCCTAAAACTTTATTCTACGTAATAGGACAGTCCCTAAATAGGAGAACCATGCCCTGTGACTCATAGAATTGTCCAGGGTGACTGCCTGATCATGTCAGATCGTGTCACCTGCTCTAAACATTCCAGTGGCTCCCAGCTGACTCCATCTTGCTCTGGGTTGAAGCCCGATGGTCCTTACTGTCCCCTCGCATCTTAGCTCTAGGTCTCCTCCTCCTCCTCAATCTCCCTCATTCTGCTCCAGCCACCCCAGGCTCCTGGGTGTTCCTGAGACCATCTGGCACGCCCTTCCTGGGAGCCTTGTGACCTCTGTCTTACACTTCTTTCCCCCCAAATCTGCACAGCTTACAGCTTACTTCGTCATCTCCCTCAGCTCTGGCTGAAATGGCACTTGGCTTCCCTATTTAAGATAGCAACCCTGTGTCCTCAAGTCCATTCTCTACATCTGCGTCTTTATTCCTGTCCTGCCCCTAGCTGGGACGAAGTGAGAGAGTGGCACGGACATACATACACTACCAAATGTAAAATAGATCGCTAGTGGGAAGCAGCCGCATAGCACAGGGAGATCAGCTCGGTGCTTTGTGACCACCTAGAGGGGTGGGATAGGGAGGGTGGGAGGGAGACACAAGAGGGAGGAGATTTGGGGATATATGTATATGAATAGCTGATTCACTTTGTTATAAAGCAGAAACTAACACACCATTGTAAAACAATTATACTCCAATAAAGATGTTAAAAATAAATAAATAAAATAAATAAAATAAAATAGCAACCCTTACCTCTAGTACCTAATGGGTTGATAGCCACTTAATGGGAGCTGTCTATACCAAAATGCTGATCGTCTCAGTGTTCCATGTTTTGGTGCGTGACTCTTTTAAAGCTTATTAAAGATTTCTCAATGTATAGTAGTATTTGCATGATTACAATGTTTTTTGAGGTGCTTTATTTCCTCTTTTTTCATTTTAATTTTTTTCTTGTTTTAATTTTTAAAATTAAAAAAAATTTAAATTATTAAGTTTTTGTTTGGCTGCACCACACAGCTTGCAGGATCTTAGTTCCCCGACCAGGGATCGAACCCAGGCTCTTGGCAGTAAAAACGCCGAGTCCTAACCACTGGACTGCCAGGGAATTCCCTGTTTGTTTTTCTTTTTTGTTAGAGGTGCTTTGTTTTGTTTTGTTTTTTTTCCCTGTGTTCAGAAACTGTTCAAATGCTGTCTTAACTGGAAGTGTAAATGTATAAAGCAGAAAAAGGCATCTGTGACTGAGGCTGGATTGGGGCCTGAGCCCAGTCCCCTTGGCTTCCTTGTCCTCTTGTCAACCTCAGAGGGGATTCCCAGAACTGTCTTTGCCATGCCCAGCTTCAAATCCATCACCTAACGCACAGCCAGCCAAATAAACTTTCCCTGAAAGCTGTTCAAGATTTTTTTTTTTTTTTTTTTTGCGGTATGCGGGCCTCTCACTGTTGTGGCCTCTCCCGTTGTGGAGCACAGGCTCCGGACGCACAGGCCCAGCGGCCACGGCTCACGGGCCCAGCCGCTCCGCGGCATGTGGGATCTTCCCGGACCGGCACGAACCCGTGTCCCCTGCATCGGCAGGCGGACTCTCAACCACTGCGCCACCAGGGAAGCCCTGTTCAAGATTTTTAATCAGCCTCTGGAAGGAGATTTGCCAGGATAGCTGACCCTGTAGATCCAATTTTGTCAGGAGACGACACTGAAGTTGTAAAAGCAAGACTAGCCATCAAATGCAATGATTTTGAGGACAGCTGCCAAATTCTTAGTCTTTGCATCTCAAGGAAATGTTGAAATGTCTTCTTTTCTTTCTAAAAACTTATTTTTAAGATATTGACTTTGCCACGCGTAAGATAGCCAGGCTGCTGAAACCACAGAAAGTGATTGAGCAGAATGGGGATTCTTTTACCATTCACACGAACAGCAGCTTCAGGAACTACCTTGTGAAATTTAAAGTTGGAGAAGAATTTGATGAGGATAACAAAGGCCTGGATAACAGAAAATGCAAGGTAAAAATTAAATGACGTAGGCTTTTAGTTTTGCAAGTTTACCTTGGCACCTTCCCTAGTAATACCTGAGGATGTTGCTAGAGCAAACCAGTATTTTCTCCCATCCCTCATGCAGAGCTTGGTCATCTGGGACAATGACAGACTCACCTGTGTGCAGAAGGGGCAAAAGAAGAACAGAGGCTGGACCCATTGGATTGAAGGGGACCAACTCCACCTGGTACTTGCCCTGTTTTGTTCTTTTTTTAATTTTATTGAAATATAGTTGATTTACAATGTGTTAATTTCTGCTGTACAGCAGTGACTCAGTTATGTTACTCGGGCCTCTCACTGTTGTGGTCCCTCCCGTTGCGGAGCACAGGCTCCGGACGCTCAGGCTCAGCGGCCATGGCTCATGGGCCCAGCCGCTCCGCAGCATGTAGGATCTTCCCGGACCGGGGCACGAACCCATGTCCCCTGCATCAGCAGGCGGACTCTCAACCACTGCGCCACCAGGGAAGCCCTATATTCTTTTCTATTATGGTTTATCCCAGGACATTGAGTATAGTTCCCTGTGCCATACAGTAGGACCTTGTGGTCCATCCATTCTATATGTAATAGTTTGCATCTACTAACCCCAAACTCCCAGTCCATCCCTTCCCTCCCCCGCCCTTGGCAACCAAAAGTCTGGTCTCTATGTCTGTGAGTCTGTTTGTGCTTCATAAATAGGTTCATTTGTATCATATTTTAGATTCCACATATGAGTGATGTCATATGATATTTGTTTTTCTCTGTCTGACTTACTTCACGTAGTATGATAATCTCTAGTTGCATCCATGTTACTGCAAATGGCATTATTTTGTTCTTTTTTATGGCTGAGTAGTATTCCATCGTGTGTGTGTGTGTGTGTGTGTGTGTGTGTGTGTGTGTGTGTGTGTGTGTGTGTGTGTGTATCGTATCTTCTTTATCCATTCATCTGTCAGTGGACATTTAGATTGTTTCCATGTCTTGGCTATTGTGAATAATGCTGCTATGAACATAGGGGTGCATGTATCTTTTTGAATTATAGTTTTGTCTGGGTATATGCTCAGGAGTGGGATTGCTGGATCATATGGTAATTCTTTGGGGTTTTTTTGTATTTATTAATTTATTATTATTATTTTTTATACAGCAGCTTCTTATTATCTATTTTATACATATTAGTGTGTATACATGTCAATCCCAATCTCCCAATTCATTTCACCCCACCCCCACCCCTGCTTTCCCCCCTTGGTGTCCATACATTTGTTCTCTACATCTGTGTCTCTATTTCTGCCTTGCAAACCAGTTCAACTGTACGATTTTTCTAGATTCCACATATATGCGTTAATATATATTTGTTTTTCTCTTTCTCACTTGCTTCACAGTCTCTAGGCCCACCCACATCTCAACAAATGACCCAATATCGTTCCTTTTCATGGCTGAGTAATATTCCATTGTATATATGTACCACACCTTCTTTATCCATTCATCTGTCGATGGGCATTTAGGTTGCTTCCATGACCTGGCTATTGTAAACAGTGCTGCAGTGAACATTGGGGTGCATGTGTCTTTTTGAAGTATGGTTTTCTCTGGGTATATGCCCAGTAGTGGGATTGCTGAGTCATATGGCAATTCTATTTTTACTTTTTTTAAGGAATCTGCATACTGTTCTCCATAGTGGCTGCACCAATTGACATTCCCACCAACAGTGTAGGAGGGCTCCCTTTTCTCCACACCCTCTCCAGCATATGTTATTTTTAGACTTTTTAATGCTGGTCATTCTGACTGGTGTGAGCTGGTACCTCATTGTAATTTTGATTTGCATTTCTCTAATAATTAGCGATATTGAGCATCTTTTCATGTGCCTATTGGCCATTTGTATGTCTTCTTTGGAGAAAGTATATTTAGGTCTTCTGCCCATTATTTTGATAGGGTTGTTTGTATTTTCTTGTTAAGTGTTCTTATATTTGATGAGATTATTAAAGAAAATGCTAAACAGGAAACCATGCCCAGCAATCCTATCATCCCAACTCACTGTTTTCAGTTTGGTATCTTACCATCCAGTCTGTTAGAATATTCTTCCTTTTCATTCAATAGAAAAACATATTCCAGGTTTCTAAATAATTTCCCTATTGAATTCATCATGTATAAATTGAATACATATAATAACGTAGCAAACTGGCTGCATAATATTCCATCAGGTTCATGAACTCTCATATTAGTAAAACATTTTTTTAATTTCAATGTCCAGGAATATTTCAGGGTGTTTTCAGCTATTTTTTTTTTTTTTTTTTTGCGGTATGTGAGCCTCTCACTGTTGTGGCCTCTCCTGTTGCAGAGCACAGGCTCCAGACATGCAGGCTCAGCGGCCATGGTGCACGGGCCCAGCCGCTCCGCGGCATGTGGGATCTTCCCGGACCAGGGCATGAACCCGCGTCCCCTGCGTCGGTAGGCGACCTCTCAACCACCGCGCCACCAGGGAAGCCCTCAGCTATTTCTTAAATTCATATAAACAGAATTTTTTGCGAGAGGATCAGTGTTGTCAGAGACATCATTGCCTCCTGCTACTTTGTTGCCTTACTCGCTTCCAAAAGGGTATAACAATTTCTTATGCCACCAGCACTTAAAAACCATACAAATTATAGCTCAACCTAATCAATAATTTCTCAATATAATCTAGAGGGTATAAAATTGTACATAAAGGCTTAATTATGGCTTTTAAAATGAGAATTTCTTCCTGCCATACAGGTATGTTACAATGGCTTACATTTTTTTTTTTTTAAAAAATTATTTATTTGTGGCTGCATTGGGTCTTCGTTGCGGAGCACAGGCTTTCTCTAGTTGCAGTGAGCAACTACTCTTTGTTGTGGTGCACAGGCTTCTTGTTGCGGTGGCTTTTCTTGTTGTGGAGCACGGGTTCTAGGCGCACGGGCTTCAGTAGCTGTGGCATGTGGGCTCAGCAGTTGTGGCTCACGGGCTGTAGAGCCGCAGGCTCAGTAGTTGTGGCGAACAGGCTTAGTTGCTCCGCGGCATGTGGGATCTTCCCAGACCAGGGCTCAAACCCACGTCCCCTGCATTGGCAGGCAGTTTCTTAACCACTGCACCACCAGGGAAGCCCTGGCTTACAGTTTTTGAGTGATGATTTTGCGTGTGATTACGTAGCTAAATCCTTTGAGTGCATTTTCTCACTTAGTCTTCAAGACAGTCCTGTGAAAGGGACACTATTTTTCCCATTTACAAATGAAGAGACTGAGATTTAGAAATTCCCCAAGGTTGCAGAGTAGAGATTCAAATCTAAGTCTGACAAGAATGGGTGCTTCCAACTCTGTTTTTTTAAGTCTCAACATACATGTGAAATCTAGGTGAGATCCATGAAAACAAAATGAGAGCACTCATCTTAAAGTTGGATTTGGGTGGTATTTGAGAGTCTGGGGAGTCTTTGATTACAAAGACATTGAAGATATTTTGATTCTTAGATTGACAAATCTCACACTCTTCTGGCAATAAAAACAAAGTTAAGAAACTTGCCATCACAAAAATGTAACATGAACCTACAAAGAAAAACAAATTTGTTTGAGGATTCAGATTAGTTGGCTGTAAGAAGTAATGTTCAAATTGCATGCATCCTTCTTTGGCATAGCCAAGAACTCTGCCGAAGCAGAGGATAGAAGGACCCTTGCTCTAAGGATACTCTTGGGATGATTCTTACAAGCTGTGATACAATAAAAATAAATATTTGAACAATCCCATTCACCACTGCAACAAAAAGAATAAAATACCTAGGAATAAACCTACCTAAGGAGGTAAAAGACCTGTACCTGTATAGAAAACTATAAGACACTGATGAAAGAACTCAAAGATGGCACAAACAGATGGAGAGATATACCATGTTCTTGGAATGGAAGAGTCAATATTGTGCAAATAACTATGCTACCCAAAGCAATCTACAGATTCAATGCAATCTCTATTAAATTACCAGTGGCATTTTTTACAGAACTAGAACAAAAAATCTTAAAATTTGTATGGAGACACAAAAGACTCCAAATAGCCAAAGCGGTCTTGAGGGGAAAAAATGGAGCTGGAGGAATTAGACTCCCTGACTTCAGACTATACTACAAAGCTATAGTAATCAAGACAGTATGGTACTGGCACAAAAACAGAAATATAGATATATGGAACAGGATAGAAAGCCCAGAGATAAACCCACACACCTATGGTCAATTAATCTATGAAAAAGGAGGCGAAGATATACAATGGAGAAAAGACAGTCTCTTCAATAAGTGGTGTTGGGAAAACTGGACAGCTACATGTAAAAGAATGAAATTAGAACACTCCCTAGCACCATACACAAAAATGAACTCAGAATAGATTAGAGACCTAAATGTAAGACCAGACACTATAAAACTCTTAGTGGAAGACATAGGAAGAACACTCTTTGACATAAATCACAGCAAGATCTTTTTTGATACACCTCCTAGAATAATGGAAATAAAAACAAAAATAAACGAATGGGACCTAATGAAACTTCAAATCTTTTGCAAAGCAAAGGAAACTACAAAAAAGACAACCCTCAGAATGGGAGAAAATATTTGCAAATGAATCAACGGACAAAGGATTAATCTCCAAAATATATAAACAGCTCATGCAGCTCAGTATTAAACAAACAAACAACCCGATCAGAAAATTGGCAGAAGACCTAAATAGACATTTCTCCAAAGAAGACATACAGATGGCCAAGAAGCACATGAAAAGCTGCTCAACTTCACTAATTATTAGAGAAATGCAAATCCAAACTACAATGAGGTATCCCCTCACACCAGTTAGAACGGGCATCATCAGAAAATCTACAAATAACAAATGCTGGAGAGGGTGTGGAGAAAAGGGAACCCTCTTGCACTGTTGGTGGGAATGTAAATTGATACAGCCACTATGGAGAACAGTATGGAGTATTTTTAGTTAAAAAACTAAAAGCAGAATTACCATATGACCCAGCAATCCCACTACTGGCATACACCCAGAGAAACTATAATTCAAAAAGACACATGCACCCCAATGTTCATTGCAGCGCTATTTACAATAGCCAGGTCATGGAAGCAACCTAAATGCCCATTTACAGACGAATGGATAAAGAAGATGTGGTACATATATACAGTGGACTATTACTCAGCCATAAAAAGGAACAAAATTGGGTCATTTGTAGAGACATGGATGGATCTAGAGACTGTCATACAGAGTGAAGTAAGGCAGAAAGAGAAAGACAAATATCATACATTAACGCATATATGTGGAACCTAGAAAAATGGTACAGATGAACTGGTTTGCAGGGCAGAAATTGAGGCACAGATGTAGAGAACAAACGTATGGACACCAAGGGGGGAAAGTGGCAGGGGTGGGGGTGATGAATTGGGAGATTGGGATTGACATGTATACACTAATATGTGTAAAATGGATAACTAATAAGAATCTGATGTATAAAAAAATAAATAAGATAAAATTCAAAAATTCCAAAAAAATAGAGTATACATACATACAAACATACATACATGAATAAATATTTGGTCTTTGTACCTGGTTCCTAAAACCCCTGGAATCTCAGAGTTAATGAGAGTGTCTTCTGTGTGCTAATGAGCTGACTGGTGGCTGGGGACCCTAGATAGCTTCAGGATGGGGGCTGGTCCCAAGAAAGATCAAGGCCGGATTAGAAAGCTGGAACTCTCAGCACAGCCCCTGAGCGTGGGTGAGGGAAGAGGATCTGGAGATTAAGTTAATGAGCAATGACCAGTGATTTAAGCTATCATACCTGTGTAATGAAACCTCCATAAAAACCCCTACATAAGGGAGTTCAGAGAGCTTCCTGGTTGGTAAAGACATAGAAGTGCTGGAAGGGTAGCCCTCCTGGAGCTCTGCCGCCCCGCCAAACGCCCCCCCGCCCCGCCAAACGCCCCCCCCCGCCCCGCCCCCGGCAATACCTTGTCCTATACATCTCTTCCGTTTGGCTCTTCCTGAGTTGCATCCTTTACAATAAATCTGTAAGTACAAGTAGAGAGTGTTTCTGTGAGCCATTCTGGCAAAGTATTGAACCTGAGGGGAGGGGGTTGTGGGAATCCCCAATTTACAGTTGTTCGGTCAGAAGTATAGGTGGCCTGGGACTTGTGACTGATGTCTGAAATAAGGGCAATCTCATGAGACTAAGCCCTTGACCTGTGGGGTCTGCACTAGCTGTGGTCCTCAGTGTCAGAACTGAAGTAAATTCTTGGCCATTCCAGCAGTGGATAAGACTCCGCACTCCCAATGCAGTGGGCCTGGGTTCAATCCCTGGTCAGGGAACTAGATCCCACATGCATGCCACAACTAAGGAGCCCACATGCTGCAACTAAGGAGCCTGCCTGCCACAACTAAGACCCGGTACAACTAAATAAATAAATATTTTTTAAAAAAGAGAAAGAAAGATACAAGTAAAAGTGAAACTTTAAAAAAAGAAAAACTCTTGACCATCCAGTTTGGCGTCAGAGGGTTGGAGACATGGGATTGGAAAAGACACCACGTACCTGGTGTCAGAAGTGTTGTGACTAATAGTAATAGACCACATGCCAACTCATCTTCTTTCGTCTTCCCTTCCTCCCTGCCCCTAGGAAATGTTCTGTGAAGGCCAAGTGTGCAAACAGACGTTCCAGAGAGCTTGATCTGTATCCAGCCGCAGAGTCCACATGTGGCAGTATCTTAATGCTGAATTATATTCCAGGATAAACAGGTGTTGATCTGTCCTGGTTTGGTGGATGGGGCCTTGTGGTCAGAAAGGTGTCACACATCCTGTACCAGAAGCCATTTGGATTGTGAGAAAACTTCTCAGCTTCAATAAACCTGTCCAATGATTATGATGTTTTCCTTCTAAATTTAGCATATCTCCTTATTTTCAGAAATATTTGGAAGCCTTCTAGGCACACCACTGACACACCAATGAACAAGTTTTAATTCCCGTCTTCCAGGTCAACTGAGGAAAATGGAGGAAACAAACAGTCTGAACAGTGGTGAGAAGTATAGGCAGTTGTGAGAACTCAGGAGGGGCAAACCTGACATCTGGGGATGGGCAAGTGGTGGCAGGGGTCTGGGGTATTTCTGGAGGTGATCCTTAAGCTGGGACCTGAAGCATAGGTAAGCAGGAAGCATTCTAGGCAAAAGTTGGAGGGATGTTTGAAAAACTGAAAAGATTGCTATAGCTGCAGCTTAGGGTGCATCGGGTGGGGTGGCGGGGGGAGAGACGGCAGGCGAAACTGACATGACAGTCGGGCCCTACCATGAAGAATCTTGAATGCTAGGGTAAAGAGGTGAGATTTTTGTCCCCAAGGTAATAAAAGATGGTGATGGGTATTAAGCAGATATGCACAATTAGGTTGGTTCAGAGGAGTAACTCTGAATGCAGAGGGATGAAAGTTTGTGGCTGGGGGATGCGAATCAGGAGGCAGTTTGGAAAGCCTGGTGGAAATCACAGTGTGAGGTGACGTCATTCAGGATCACCTGGAGCCCAGGTCTCAAATACGGGAAAAGGACTCCTGGGACTGGAGAGAAGTAACCAATTATTAAGGAGGCAGAATCTATAGTCCAAGGTGATGGATGAGCTCTAGGGATGCTGGCAGGGGGAAGAATCAAGGGAGGTGCTCTCTTTTGTTTCAGGCTGCTATAGGAAGGGTGAGGCCCATCAGAAAGAAGGTAACACAAGCAGAAGAAGAGAGTGGAGTCAGAACTTCAGATTCTGAGGTGCCTGTGCCGGGTGAAAGCCAGGCTGCCAGGAGACAATGGATAGATGGGTCCGGAGACACGCACAAGTTGTCGAGCATATAAACTACACATATGGATGAGACTGTCTGGGACATTATGTTTAAAGTGAGAAGAGAGAAACCCGAGGTACAAACCCCACAGCCCCAGGACCAGAGGGGTGGGAAAAACAGGGAGACATCAGGAAAGCAAAGGAAGGAAATGTTCAGGCTTGAGGGAGGGTTCAGTGCTCTCTGAGATGCCCAAGTTATCCATAAGGCGAGGTGCAGGATTTTGCCATCTTGGTGAGGATGGTTTAGCAGCACAAATGGTACTGAAGCAGCATGCGAAGGGTTTTGGAACCAGCAGAGGTTCCAACCAGCAGAGGGGTACAGACAGTGAGAAGCAGAAGGGATGTGGTGGTAGTTTCAGGGAGTCTTGGAGGGGAGCGACTTGGCGAGATGGATGGAATTTACGGACCATAGAGTCTATGCCAGATGATAAGGCAAGTCAGGGAAGGACTCATGGCCACTGAGTACTCACCACGTGCTAGGCTCTAAGCTGGGCTTTAGGGATTCCGTGGACAACAGCAGAGGAAAGGTCTGTGCCTGTAGGAGCTTACCATCTGCTGGTGATGTCAGAAATCTATAGGAAGTTAAAGTGTTGAGTCTCAGATATAGCTCTTGTTTTAAGTGTGGACAAAAAATGTGGCCTGCCATATCAGTAAACCAAGAATGCTGCAGCCATCAAGCCACCAGCCACTGCGGCAGCCTCCAACTTTGCACCCTCAGGGGACCCAGGATGGAGAAAAATAGGATACTGGCCTTAGATAGCTAAGGTGCATATCAAAGGAATTATTTCAATGGGCCCAGACTCTTGCATCTTCCCATACATAGAAAAGTGCTAAATTCATTAACTTGAGATGTCTGGTTTGTTTTTCGTATTTATTTATTTTATTTTTATTTATTTTTAAATTTCTTTTTTATTTATATATATATATTTATTTATTTATTTTTTGCGGTATGCAGGCCTCTCACTGTTGTGGCCTCTCCCGTTGCGGAGCACAGGCGCAGGCTCAGCGGCCATGGCTCACGGGCCCAGCCGCTCCGCGGCATGCGGGATCCTCCCAGACCGGGTCACGAACCCGTGTCCCCTGCATTGGCAGGCGGACTCTCAACCCCTGCGCCACCAGGGAAACCCTATTTTTATTTATTTTTTGACTGCATTGGGTCTTAGTTGCAGCACTCGAGCTCATCTTTGTGGCACGCGGGCTTCTCTCTAGTTGTGGTGCACCAGCTCTGGAGTGTGTGGGCTCTGTAGTTTGAGGCATGCAGGCTGAGTAGTTGCAGCGCACGGGCTTAGTTGCCCTGCGGCATGTGAGATCTTCCCGGACCAGGGCTCGAACCTGCGTCCCCTGCATTGGAAGGCAGATTCTTTACCACTGGACCGTCAGGGAAGACCCTGTTTTTTTTCTTTAACAGTAATCTTTTGATGTTCTGACTACCTGGTTTTTGTTGCAAAAACTCTTATATATTCCGGCTTCTCCCTTAAGTCTTTGGAGCTATCTGAGAGGCTGGCTCCTGGGCTTAAGTCCTCAGTAAGTCTGCTGAATAAAACATAATTCTCAGCTTTTAGGCTGTGCTTTTTTTTTTTCAGTCGACATAAATAACAGAAACCAAGTTATTAGTTTGACCTTAAAAGTGGTGACTTTGGAGTCAAATGAAGTCAGAAGACAGTTGTTGATCCAATTAGATATTGTGATCCCACCAAAAAGAAAGAACACAAGATTGTTTCAGGATAGAATCAGGCAGTAGGTGGATTGGCTGAGGTTGCAGACCCAGTCAGATTTGAGAATTATGTAGTGAGTAACCCAAATTGGAGGCTGTGGGCTGTGAGACCACCCCTTTTTAGAAATCTCCTAACATAACTGCATTGCTTTGGGGCAATTTGAAACAATAGGCTCCAGTGGGAAGGCAAAGTTTTATCAGCATTTATTAATTTATCCAAATATGGGGGGACTTCTCTGGCGGTCCAGTGGGTTAGGACTCGGCACTTTCACTGCCGTGGCCCTGGGTTCAGTCCCTGGTCTGGGAAGTAAGATCCCACAGGCAGTGCAGTGAAGCCAAAAAACAAAGCAAAACAAAAAAGAAAACAAACATGAAGGACCTGCTTTCCCCAGGACCATGCTAATTCCTGGAATTTAGCAGTGAAAAAAGTGAAAAATTGTTCCCTTCATGAACCAAAGGGAGGAGATAGGTAATATATATGTTAAACATACAGTGGTAAGTGCTATCAAAAAAATATATATATAGGGAAGGGGAATAGAGAAAACAGGATGTTGCTGGTGCCCTTTTAAGCAAGATGGTTAAGAAAAATCTCTGGAAAGTGTGATATTTAGTCAGAGTCATAAAACAAGGAAATAAGCTTTGTGGAGAGCTGGGGGGCAAGAGGACCAGTGCAAAGGGCCTGAAGTGAAAGGATGTCTGACGTTCTGGAGGTGCAGCCAGGAGGCAGCTGGAGCAGGGCTGAGAGTGGGAGGAGATGAGGTTGGCCTTTCGCAGAGCCAGGGGACTTTGAGCAATCTTATCTGTTAGACCGCTGCTCAGCAGTACGTGGATCTATCCACTTCAGTTCAGGGTATAGAGCATTTATTTATTTATGTATCTATTCAGTTCTTCGAACCAAGTTATGAGACTCTCAGGTCACAGGAGAAGAGCATCACTCTTAGCAAAGCCGTGAACCTGTCTACCTCCACCTGCAAGTGCACCAGCTCCAGAATGGCTGGCTCTCCTCCATTCCTCCCTTATATAACTCATAAGTAATAAGCAGTAGTTCTCTGCCTTTTTTTTTCTTTTTTCTTTTCTAATTTTCTTTGTCTGCATTGGGTCTTTGTTGCCGCCCGCAGGGCTTCTCTAGTTGCAGTGAGCGGGGGCTACTCTTCCTTGCAGTGCTCGGGCTTCTCATCGCGGTGGCTTCTCTTGTTTGGGATCCCAGGCTCTGGGTGCATGGGCTTCAGTAGTTGTGGCACACGGGCTCAGAAGTTGTGGCACGCGGGCTCAGTAGTTGTGGCACGCGGCCTTAGTTGCTCCACAGCATGTGGGATCTTCCCAGACCAGGGCTCCAACCCGTGTCCCCTGCATTGGCAGGCGGATTCTTAACCACTACACCACCGGGGAAGCCCCTAGTTCTCTGCGTTTCTCCTTGTTTTCTCCTCCTTCCTCTCACCTTATGTCTAGGAAACATTTCTTTTTAAAAAACATTCCCCACTTAGGCAACCTACCAAATCAAGATAGGAGTGGTTTTAGTTTGACCCTTCATCCCATTACCCCTGCAGATGTCTGTTTCTTCGGGCATTTTATTAAAAGTTTTAAGCGTTAGAAATTAAAATTCTTCTCATTCTCCAAGGAAAAGACTGGTATACAGCTGCCTATGGTGCTAGTTTGGCTCCAGTTATGAAGAGTTCAGAATCCTCCACGACGGAGTTTTTGTTTCAATCAGGAGACGTCCACCGGGGGAGGGCTATGCGGATTTTTCTGGGCGGTTCTGGGAGCAGCTGCTACGCGTCCCTGGGAGGAAGGGGCGGGTAGCCGTGTCCACGCGGAGCGCGCTGCGCGCGCTGCAGGAACCTGATGTGTGGGAGGGTGACGCGCTGAGGCTGTTTGTTCCCCAAAGTTATTGCTGGCCATCCTGTGAGAGCAACAACGAAATAGATAAAATAGAATAAAATAGGGGATTCCTCCGAACGCGAGCTCTGCCAGCCTAGGAAGCAGAGGAAGCCTTCTGGAAAGACAGGAGCTTTCCAGGGAGTGGCGCGCGCTTCAGAGGGGCACCGTCTGCGCCACCCAAACACGGGGAAGGGGCCGGACAGCCCGAGAAAGAGGGGAACCCCGCCCCCGCGTCACCGCCGCCCCCCGCCACACCCTGCCCCAGATTTGAAGTTAAGGGAAGGTGGGGTGGAGTGACCCCTCTTGGGTAGCCCCGGATGCTGCGGAGGAGCACGGGGACCCGACGCGCCCCCTTCTGGACGAGCCTTGCATCCTCTTCTCGCGGGGCCCTCTGGGGAAGGAAAGAGGGCCCTTGCTCTTTCTCTTTTCTTTTCTTTTCCTTTCTTTTTCTTTTCTTTTCTCTCCTTTTCTTTCTTTCTTTTAGTTTTTAGTGTTTTAAAAAAAATTATGGTAAACTATACATAACATAAAATTTACCATTTTAACCATTTTTAAGAGTGCACTTCAGTGGCATTAAGTACAGTCACATTGTTGCGCAGCCGTCACCACCATGCGTCTCCAGAATTTTTTCATTTTCCCAAACTGCAACTCTGTCCCCACGAAACAACTCTCCATTCCACTTCCTCCCAGCCGGTGGCAACCTCCATTCTACCTTCTGTTTCTATGAATTTGACTATTCACCTGTGTGGAATCGTATATTTGTCCTTTTGAGCGTGGCAAATTTTACGCAGCATACGTCTTCAAGGTTCATCCATGCTGTAGCCTGTGTTAGAATTTTCTTCCCTTTAAAGGCTAATACTCCATTGTATTGTATGGATAGACCACATTTTGTGTATCCATTCATCTGGCAATGGACATTTGAGTTGCTACCACCTTTTGGCTATTGTGAATAATGCTGCTGTGGACACAAGTGTACAAATATCCATTCGAGTCCCTGCTTTCAACTCTTTTGAGTATATACACAAGTGGAATTTCTGGGTCACGTGGTAATCCTGTGTTTAACTTTTTGAGGAATGGCCAACTGTGTACCACAGCAACTGTGCCATTTCACCAAATTGCACAAGGGTTCCAATTTCTCCACATTCTTACCAACATGTGTTTTCTGGCTTTTTGATAATAGCCATCCTAATGGGTGCATTTTTAAAAATTGTGGTAATTTACACATAACAAAGTTTACCACTTGAACTATTTTAAAATGTACAATTCAATGACAGTAAGTACAGTCACAGTGTTGTATAACCATCACCACTGTCAAATTCTGGAACTTTTTTATTACCTCAGATGGAAACCCCTTACCCATTAGCAGTCAACCCTTTCCCCACAGCCCCTGGAAACCATTAATCTACTTTCTATCCCTATGGAATGGCCTATTCTGGATTTTTTTATATAAATCAAGTTGTACAGTAAGTGGCCTTCTGCGTTCCCACGACAGTTCCCTCAAGTTCAATAACTTGTTGGAATGACTCACAGAGCTTTACTTCCCGTTACTGGTTTATCATAAAGGATACAATTCAGGGACAGCGAAAGGAAGAGCTGCATAAGGCAAGGGTGGGGGGACATGGAGTTTCCATGTCCTCTCTGGGTCCTCCACCCTCCCAACGTCTCGATGTGTTCACCAATTTGGAAGCTCTCCTGAGCCTCATTGTTCAAAGGTTTTTATAGAACTCAATCTCCAGTCCCCCTTCTTCTCCCGGAGGCTGGTAGGCTGGACAGAGGGTTCCCACCCTCTAATAAAGTGCTTGGTCTTTCTGGTGACCAGTCTCCATTCTGAGGCTATTTGGAGGGGGGGAACACCCTAAGCTGTCTCATTAGGACAAACTCAAGCTTGATCTGCAGTCTCCCCTTATGAACAACAAAGACACTCCTATCACTCAGGAAACTCCAAGAGTTTTTGGACCTCTGTGACAGGAATCAAAGACAAAGACCAAATATATATTTTTAATTATGCCTCACTGCTTTAATTGCAGTTTGGAAAGACATTTTGGCATGGTTCCGTAAAACAAGTGGGAAAATATGATATGCAAAGTATCCCTCTGTCATTTTAAAATGCAAGAGGCCATCTTCATGGTGATTTACTATAGTTAACTATTAGACGCATTTTATCACAATTGCTTAGATTGGATTCAAGTCAGCAGACATTTGGAGAGGTTCACCAAGTGGTACTAGGTCCTGAAAATATGAAACAAAAGTCATAAAAAGTCAATGATAAATTCCATATAAATGATTCTAACATTAAGCAGTGAATTGTAACCAAAAAAATTTTTTTAAAGGTCATACCCAAAGCAATAGTTCATTATAAGGATAAATTTTACATAGGTGTAATGAATAGTTTCTTGAATTGTTTGATAACCCAATTAAGAAAGGGAGGGACTTCCCTGGTAGCGCAGTGGTTAAGAATCCGCCTGCCAATGCAGGGGACGTGGGTGTGAGTCCTGGTCTGGGAAGATCCCACATGCCGCGGAGCAACTAAGCCCATGCACCACAACTACTGAGCCTGCGCTCTAGAGCCCGGGAGGCACAACTACTGAGCCCACACACCACAACTACTTAAGCCCATGCGCGTGCGCACGCGCCTAAGGTCTGTGCTCTGCAACAAAGAGAAGCCACTGCAATTAGAAGCCTGCACACCGCAACGAAGAGTAGCCCCCGCTTGCCACAACTGGTGAAAGCCCACTTGCTCTCAGCAAGGAAGCCAAAATTTAATTAATTAATTTAAAAAAAAGAAAGGGAGTGACTCCAGACATAGAAAGGATTTGTGGTTGCCCTGAGGGAAGGGTGTGGAGGAGGGATGGATTGGGAGTTTGGGATTAGCAGATTGTAAACTATTATATATAGAATGGATAAAGAACAAGGTTCTACTATATAGCATGGGAAACTATATGCAATATCCTGTGATAAACCATAATGGAAAAAAAATATGAAAAAGAATGTATATATTTATAACTGAATCACTTTGCTGTACAGCAGAAATTAACACAACATTGTAAATGAACTATGAATGAATAAAATAAATGTTAAAAAAAGAAAGGGGGTGAGTCAAAAGATTTAAATTTCTGGCTAGTTTACATAAAATACTGACACTGATGGAGTTAATATGAAACATAAGACACCATGATGAAGGCAAAAGCAAACTGGTGATTGTGAGTCCTCAATTCAGAGTGTTACTGTTAATCACAGCATAAGAAAATTTATGTGCTCAGGGCTTCCCTGGTGGCGCGTGGTTGAGAGTCCGCCTGCCGATGCAGGGGACACGGGTTCGTGCCCCGGTCCGGGAAGATCCCACATGCCGCGGAGTGGCTGGGCCCGTGAGCCATGGCCGCTGAGCCTGCGCGTCCGGAGCCTGTGCTCTGCAACGGGAGAGGCCACAACAGTGAGAGGCTCGCGTACCGCGAAAAAAAAAAAAAAAAAGAAAACGTATGACGCTCTGAAATATCCCAGTTCATGTCTGAAATTTCATAAAAATAGCCCCAAGGGACTTCCCTGGCAGTCCAGTGGTTAAGACTCTGGGCTTCCACTGCCGGGGGCGTGGGTTTGATCTCTGATCAGGGAAATAAGATCCCGCAGACCAAAGAAAAAGAAATAGCCCCAAGTTTAAAAACAGTCCTAAAATTTACCTATCCTTACCAATAATGTAATATCCTTACTATAATGAGTTGTGAAGCTAAAAGAAACTTTCCTAAGCTATCAGTAATAAAAAGTAGATTTAGGTCAACCACGATAGAGGAAAGATTAGTTTACTTTTTAAAATCTCTCTAAAAAATTATATTATGAAATTATCATATGAAGAGACAATGAGTATGTTGCAGATAAAATTTATTTAAGGGCGGTTAATCAAACCGCCCTTAAAATTTATTTAAGGGCGGTTAATCAAATTTCAAATTCTTGAAATTCACATTTGAGACTCATTTTGTATTCTTTTTCTTAAAGAAGATCTCCGAAATTGTTTATGTTTTAGATACTACAAAACCTAGATCCATCCCTGGTACTGGTATTATCTAAAATAGCAACTTAAGACTATTTACTTAGTCACTTATTTCTCAGGAGAAGCTGCCATTTATCTCTCTTCTTTTTTTTTTTTTTTTTTTTGGCCACACCACACATGTGGGATCTTAGTTCCCCTACCAGGGATCGATCCCACGCCCCTGCATTGCCGATTGTTAACCACTGGACCGCTGGGGAAGTCCCTGTCATTTAGCTTTCTAACTAGTGGGGTGGATAATGGGATTTTTTTTTTTTTTTTTTTGCGGTACGCAGGCCTCTCACTGTTGTGGCCTCTCCCGTTGCGGAGCACAGGCTCCGGACGCGCAGGCTCAGCGGCCATGGCTCACGGGCCCAGCCGCTCCGCGGCATGTGAGAACTTCCCGGACCGGGGCACAAACCTGTGTCCCCTGCATCGGCAGGCGGACTCTCAACCACTGCGCCACCAGGGAAGCCCGGATAATGGGATTTTTATTTTGCTCAGGGAGATTCAATTTGGTTCTGCTGAAGTTAACTCCACCCCAGCTCTAGAAGTGAAACATGTGACCCAGACTAAATCAATTAGTGCTTGTTTGTTTTGGTTACATGTTGTCCAAGTGGTCTAATGTGAGCGGGTTTCAGGATTCTAGCTGGGAAGGATGGGAAAAGACAATCTCTTCCTTACAAGGCTTGGATGAGGAAGTATAACCCATCCTGGGGGCCACCAGCACACGGTGAAGGAAGCCCTCCAGAGGAGCAGGCAGCTACTGCAGAAAACAGAGAGAATCAAGAACCTTGGGTCCACTGTCGAGTCTCTGGAACAAACCTGACCTGAAAATCTGCTCTGGACTTTGCAGTTATGTAAATCGATAAATTCCATTTATGGACGGAGCCAATTTCTCCTGGACTCTTTGCTTCAGTTTATTTATTTATTTAGGCCACGCTGCGCAGCTTGTGGAATCTTAGTTCCCAGACCAGGGATTGAACCCTGGCCACTGCAGTGAAAGCACTGAGTCCTAACCACTGGACTCCCAGGGAATTCCCATTTTCCTCAGTTTATATTACTTACCCAGATATTGATAATGATAAAACGACACATATGTTCTCAATACAGAAACATGGTGAGGAATGCAAATATGGCCAAATAAATAAATGAAATCCATCAATCCAGGACTTCCACTCTGTATGTCATGTTTATTTTTATTTATTTTTAATTTCTTTTATTTTTTAAAATTTATTTATTATTATTTTGGGCTGCGTTGGGTCTTCGTTGCTGCACGCGGGCTTTCTCTAGTTGCGGCAAGCGGGGGCTACTCTTCGTTGTTGTGTGCAGGCTTCTCATTGCAGTGGTTTCTCTTGCTGCGGAGCACGGGCTGTAGGCACCCAGGCTTCAGTAGTTGTGGCACGTGGGCTCTAGAGCACAGGCTCAGTAGTTGTGGCACACGGGCTTAGTTGCTTCGCGGCATGTGGATCTTCATGGACCAGGGATCGAGCCCATGTGCCCTGCATTGGCAGGCAGATTCTTAACCACTGCACCACAGGGAAGTCTCCCAACTCCCTTTTTTAAAAAAAAATTTAAAGAATCTTTTTCTGAACCCCTTGAATCTGGTGTGACTGACTTACTCCCGTGTGAGGTGGTGTCTTCCATTATGTTCCTTTCTTATGCTCACTGACACATTTATCAATTTTTTTCTAAGAGGAGAGAGAGAGAAGGAATGTAGGAGACTTATGATGAAAATATAGCCAAGAGGTAGGTAGTTTTCTCCTGATAATACTTTTCACTTAATGAGGAAATATAGAAGATGAGTTTGTGAGTATTCATCTCATTAAAAACATAATAAATCTTATTTTTATTCAAATGCAACTGTTCAATAGGTTTTAAAAATTAAAGGAGACTCTTCTAATATTACGTTTTAAGTACATATAACATTCATAGAATTTTTTTAACAAAAAGAGATGGAGTCAGTTCATTTGGCTATAAAATGAAAGTGGGGTCAAGATGTTCCTGCTTTTCAGGGGATTATAAAAATGAATTATCATGTTTTAAAATGCGGGGTAATACTGACATTAGTTGAGATCATTGGAAGGAAGGCTGTTGGGTAGATTTCTCTCAGAATACCTGCCTGCTTCAGTGAGTCAGAGCAATGTCCTCCAAACAAGTAATAATCTCTTTATCCTTTGAGTTCCTCTGTGCTTTCCTGGAATTTCTTTTTTTTGGCTGTGCTGCATGGCTTGTAGGATCTTAGTTCCCCAACCAGGGACAAAACACAGGCCCTCCGCACTGAAACTGCAGAATCCTAACCACTGGACTTCGAGGGAATTCCCACTTGGAATTTCTTTTACGGCACTTTACACTTTCTACAATGTATTATAGTTGTATACGTGTTTTGGGGTTTGTTTTTAATTTTTTTTATTTTATTGAAGTATAGTTGATTTACAATGTTGTGTTAGTTTCAGGTGTACAGCACAGTGATTCAGCTATATATATATTCTTCTTCATATTCTTCTCCCTTATAGGTTATTACAAAATATTGAGTATAATATTGGGTATAGTTCCCCATGCTATGAATAAGTCCTTGTTGGTTATCTATTTCATATATAGTATGAAATATATATATTTCATACTATATACGTGTATATATATATACATATATATATAAATATATATATACATAAATATATATATATATATTTCATATATAGTATGAAATAGTGTATGTGTTAATCCCAACCTCCTAATTTATCCCTCCTGCCTTTCCTCTTTGGTAACCATAAATTTGTTTTCTATGTCTGTGGGTCCATTTCTGTTTTGTAAATAAGTTCATTTGTACAATAAATTTTTGTTTTTAGATTCCACATATAAGCAATATCAGATGATATTTTTCTTTCTCTGTCTGACTTACTTCACTTAGTATGATAATCTCTAGGTCCATCCATGTTGCTGCAAATGGCATTATTTCATTCTTTTTTTATGGCTGAGTAATATTCCATTGTATATATATGTACCACATCTTCTTTAGCCACTCATCTATTGATGGACATTTAGGTTGCTTCCATGTCTTGGCTATTGCAAATAGTGCTGCAAGGAACATTGGGCTACATGTATCTTTTTGAATTAGAGTTTTCTCCGGATATATGCCCAGGAAAGTTGTGTGTCTGTTTTATGTCTCTCCTTGACTGTAAGGCATCTTATGGGTAGGAGAATACTTAGCATGTCTTATTCACCAGTTTGTCTTTGTAGCTTGTATACTGCTTTGCCCACGATAGGCTTTTTTTTTTTTCTTTTTCCTACTTTTTTTTTTGTGTGTGCTTGTGGGATCTCAGTTCCCTCACCAGAGATTGAACCTGGGCCACAGCATTGAAAGCCCGTAATCCTAACCACTAGGCCACCAGGAAACTCCCCCATCATAGGCTTTCAATAAGTGGTTACCACATGCACGAACAGATGACAGAGTGAGTCAGCAGTACTGGTTTTCTTTCCTGGATTTGGTGACCACATCTGCTGAGTGTATCAAGCAACCCCAGACATTAGGCATAACAATGTAATCCTATAAAAATCAAATTCTACTCCAAGCAAGCAGAATTCTGAATCCTAAGCCCAAGTAAGAGTCAGAATACATAAATTTCAGATAGTTAACTTTTAGAGACATTAAGTCAGTCACAGACATTACCTGTGATTCTAGCCAGAAACAACATCTAATGATTAACATGGCCTCATAAAGCAGTAGGCATTCTTTGGCAGGTGTGCTGTATCATTTTAGGCAAGAAGAAGGTTAAAAATCTAGAAAATTGCTAACAGCAATAGCAAACAATATTTATGTAAGAAAAATATCTTGCTATTATTTTCCTTTCAAGAGGAAATACACTTTTCCAATTTATAAGATAAGAATATACTTCTCAGGGCTTCCCTGGTGGCACAGTGGTTGAGAGTCCGCCTGCCGACGCAGGGGACACGGGTTCATGCCCCGGTCCGGGAAGATCCCACATGCCGTGGAGCGGCTGGGCCCGTGAGCCATGGCCGCTGAGCCTGCGCGTCCGGAGCCTGTGCTCCGCAATGGGGGAGGCCACAGCAGTGAGAGGCCCGCGTACCGCAAAAAAAAAAAAAAAAAAAAAAAGAATATACTTCTTAGAAGGTAAAGGATTTAAAGAAGACATCAATAGTATACAGAATCTACTTTTCCCTAAACATTCAAAAATTTCCCTCTCAACTGATAATTTCCATTAACATACAAGATATACTATTATTTCTCCCAATATGAAAAACAAAACAGTTTTACCCACTTCTCCCTCCAACTACTGTCCCATTTCTTTGCTCTTTTTTGCCATAAAACGGCTTGAGAGAGTTGTCTATTCCTTCATTCTTTCTCATACATACCTAGATCAGTTTTCCTGCCCCATCAATCCACCAAAACTGTTCTGAAGGTCACCGAAGAGCTGCTTGTTGCTAAATTCAATGGACAATCTCCGTCTTCATCTTAAGTCATCTGTTGACAGCATTTGAAACAGCTGATCATTACCTCTTTCTTTCAACACTTTGTTCACTTGACTTTGGTCACAGACACCACCGTCTCCTGGTTTTCCTCCACCTGCAGGCCAGTCATTGTCAGTCTCCCTTGCTGATTCCTTTCCTCCTCCTTGCTTCTTCTAATCACTCATCCCATCTCATGACTTCAAATTTTCACCCATGCACCAAAGATGCTCAACTGATGTCTCTAGTCTGGACCTCTCTCCTAAACTCCAGCGCTATATGTGCAGCCATCTACTTGACATCTTTACTTCAAAGTCTAGTAGATATCTTAGACTTACCATGCACCAAACTGAGCTCCTTATCTTCCCCTCAGAGTCTGCTCCACCCATAGTCCTCCCCATCTCAATGAATCACAACTTCTCTTTCTACCAACACTTGGAGTCATCCTTGACTTCTCTCATTTTTTTCATTCTCACCCTCCACTCGCAAATTCTGTTTGCTATTTCTTCAAAATATAACCAGAAGCCCATCACTTCTCCCTACCTTGCTTGCTGCTATCTTGTCGAGCCCTCAGCACCTCTCACCTGGATCACTGAGCCAAGAGGTGAGAACCTGACTGGTCTCTGCGCTTCTACTCTTATTCCCTACTGTCTGTCTTCAATGTAGCATCGAGAGAGTGATCCTTTTAAAACCTCGGAGAGATTAGATCACTCCTCTGTTCAGAATGCTCCAACAGCTCCCATCTTAGGGTAGAAAGCCACAGACATCACTTTCTACTTTCCCTAACATTCATCCTGCTTCAGCCACACTGGCCACCTGCCAGGCCTATTCCTGACTCAGGGCCTTCTATTCCCTCTGCTCCTCATATGCTCTCCCACTGATATCCACCTGGCTCACTTCCTCTGTCCCTTCAGGTCTTTCTTCAAATGCTACTTGCTGAGTTAGGTCTTCTCTGACCACTCTATTTATATATATATATACATATATATATATATATGTGTGTGTGTGTGTGTGTGTGTGTGTATATATATATATATGTATATATTTGGCTGTACCAGGTCTTAGTTGCAGCACACGGGATCTTCAGTTGTGGCACACGAACTCTTAGTTGAGGCATGTGGGATTTAGTTCTCTGACCAGGGATCGAACCTGGGCCCCCTGCATTGGGAGCATGGAGTCTTAGCCACTGGACCACCAGAGAAGTCCCTTTTACTTATTTATTTGAATTTAAATTAATTAATTTATTTTTGGCTGCATTGGGTCTTTGTTGCTGCGTGGGGCTTCCTCTAGTTGGGGCGAGTGGGGGCTACTCTTCATTGCGGTACACAGGCATCTCATAGTGGTGGCTTCTCTTGCTGCGGAGCACGGACTCTAGGCACCCGGGCTTCAGTATTTGCAGCACGCGGCCTCAGTACTTGTGGCTCACGGGATCTAGAGCGCAGGCTCAGTAGTTGTGGCGTGCGGGCTTAGTTGCTCTGCGGCATGTGGGATCTTCCCGGCCCAGGGCTCGAACCCGTGTCCCCTGCATTGGCAGGCGGATTCTTAACCACTGTGCCACCGGGAAAGTCCCCTTTATTTACTTTTTTAGTTAATTTTTTTATTGGAGTGTAGTTGATTTACAATGTTGTGTTAGTTTCTGCTGTACAGCAAAGTGAATCAGCCATACATATACATATACCCACTCTCTTCTAGACTCCATTCCCGTATAGGTCATTACAGAGCACTGAATAAATTTCCCTGTGCTATACAGTAGGTTCTTATTAGTTATTTTTTATATATAGTAGTGTGTATATGTCAATCCCAATCTCCCAATTTATCCCCCCCTACTCCTTTCCTCCTTGGTAACCATAAGTTTGTTTTCTACACCTGTGACTCAGTTTCTGTTTTGTATACAGATTCATTTGTATGACCACCCTCTTTAAAACGGAAACACCAATCTCCAGCATTATTCTCCTTCTTGGACTTACTTTAATCTATAGCACTTATCATGTTGGCAGAGAGAAGAGGACTCAGTACTGAGCCTGCAGCTCTACAGTATTTAAAACTTGGGTGAAAAAAAAAAAAAGAAAAAAGAAAAACTTGGGTGAAGGAGGCAGCAAATGAACCTGAGGAAGAGCTTCCAGTGAGGCAAGAGGAAACCCAAGGGAGTGTGGCCTCAATGAAAGGCAATATAGGGGAACGTGTTTCAAAAGTGCTCAACTGTACTGAATGCTGCTGAGAAGGCTGATAAATACTGGATACAAAAAATGGAACTGGTCTTGGCTAGATGGAGATCATTGGTGATCTCAACAAGAGAATTTTCTCAGAATGGCACAGACAGAGGATAGACTGGACTGAGGAATAAGGGAAGTAGTGGAAATAATATGCAAAATGTCTTTTGAGATGTTTTGCTGTGAAGGGAAGCAAGTAAAGGAGGCATGGCCCAAAGGAGATGTAAGGTCAAGGTAGGGGTTTTTAAAGTTAGCGTTCCTAGAGCAGAAATGTGTCCAGTGGGGAGAAAGAAAATGATGATGCAAAAGAAAAAGGATAAATCCTGGACCAAAGTCCTTAAGAAGGCGGGAGGGGAAGGAATCCAGGGTCCAGGTGCAGGGGCTGACCTCTGATGGCAGAAGAGAAAACAGAATATACTGTACTTATAGATGTAGGTAGCTTTGTAGATCATCAGGAAGACAAATTTTGGTCCAGTGAACTCTCTATATCCTGGCACTTGAATAAAAGCTATCCTAAAAGATTATAAGTTCTAGAATTTACCTTCACAAATGCCTTTTAATTGACTAGGAGGCTATTTTTTACTTTTTCTAAAGACTATTTTATTTATTTATTCTTGGCTGTGTTGGGTCTTCATTGCTGCGCGGGGGCTTTCTCTAGTTGCTGAGAGCGGGGGCTACCCTTCATTGCGGTTCATGGGCTTCTCATTGCAGTGGCTTCTCCTGTTGCGGAGCATGGGCTCTAGGCATGCGGGCTTCAGTAGTTGTGGCATGCGGGCTCAGCAGTTGTGGCTCGTGGGCTCTAGAGCGCAGGCTCAGTAGTTGTGGCATACGGGCTTAGTTGCTCTGTGGCATGTGGGATCTTCCCGGGCCAGGGCTTGAACCCGTGTCCCCTGCATTGGCAGGCGGATTCTTAACCACTGCGCCACCAGGGAAGTCCCTATTTTTACTTTCAAGTGAAAAAAACCCCACAAAAACTCCTTTCCCCTTATAAAATAACAAAATCTGCCCAAAGTATACTTTTATTTTCAGTCACGTTTCAGTTTGTTCTCCTCCTTTATCTGTTACTAGTAATAAAAAGTACTTTTGCTAACTTCTAGGTAATTCTGAGAACTAATTTGTCTTGGGCCTTGATGCTTGGTAGTTCCCAAATGAGGCAGACAGATTATTTTGCATGATCTAAAGGGGGTAATATAATGCCCCCTTTAGAAGATGGAAGATGGAAGAAACTGAGCAAAACAATGAGCTAAGTATCATGAACACCTCTGAGATACTCTTATTTACGATTTTGTGGGAAAGCTTCCCCTAAGTGAAGTGGTAGGTATTCCAGCACTTGGGCAGTTTAAAACACAACTGTAAAAGGCACTAAAAAACATATTAGAGGGATTCATCCTGTAAAAGACCATGGGAAATACAGTACATGGCTAAAGAGAGTTCACTTTTAATTGTTGTGATTTTACAAAATTCATTATATTTGCAGAAAGAGTACTTTGGAGTTGAAGAAAAAGAAAGGGAGTGGAGTTGTCACGCAAATGGTAAAAAAAATCCCTGTATTTCTTAGTCTTAAAATAGTGAGACAGCTTTAAAAGTGAATTCTATGTCAGAAAATCCAAATGTCATAAATCATAAAAGGTTAAAGCTAGATTGGACATGGAATCTATGGTGAATAAAATACTGTGGCATTTTCACAATATCACTACTCAGCAAACAAGCATACAATCAGTACTTTATCTTACATTTTTCGAATACCCATTTTGTTCTAGATATTGTATTCCTGTGATGTATAGACAGAGATATTTGTGTGATAGGGAAAGAATTCAGGGGAAGCAAGACTTCTAATCATTTTCCCATTTGACTTGGGGCAGGCCATTTAATATTCATAGTTTCACTTTCTCCAGCCACAAAATGGGAAGGATATTTCCTATAATATTTGAATATTGTTACAGACGGAATGTTTGTGTCTCCTGCAAATTCATGTGTTGACACCCTCCCCATGTGATGGCATTACTTTGCAGAGATAATTAGGAATAGATGAGGTCATAAGGGTGAGGCACTCAAATGAGATCAGTGCCCTTATGAGAGTTTGTAGAGAGCTTGCTTGCTCTCCGTTCACAGTCATGTGAGGATACCAGCAGAAGCTAGTACAAGCCACCTGGAAGAGGGAGTTCACCAGATTTGATCATGCTGGCACCCTGACCTCTGACTTTGAGCCTCCAGAACTAAGAAATAAATTTCTATTGCTTATAAGCCACTCAGTCTATGGTATTGTTATAGCAGCAAAAACTGACTAAGAGAAATAATAAATGATTCAATATGCCTTGTAAAAGTGAATGTATTACATCAAAAGCACAAATGACAAAAGAAAGAAATTGGACTACATCAAAATAAAAAAATTTGTGCTGCAAATGATACTATCAAGAAAGTGAAATGACAACCCACAGAATGGGAAAGATATTTATAAATTACATGTTTGTTAAGGGACTAATATCCAGAGTATATAAAGAACTCTTACAACTCAAAAATAAAAAGACAAATAACCAATTAAAAAATGAACAAAGGATTTGGACAGATATTTGTCCAAAGATATACAAATAACTGATAAATACATGAAAAGATGCTTAATATTGTTAGCCCTCAGAGGAATGAAAACACAAAACTGCAATGAGATACCACTTCACATCTACTAGTGTGACTATTCTAAAAAAGAGATACTAACAAGTGTTGGTGAGGATTGGAGAAATTGGAACCCTCATATGTTGCTGGTGGAATGTACAATGGTGTGGCACTTTGGAAAACAGTTTTTCAGTTGCTTGAAAAGGTAAACATAAAACCCAGAAATTCTCCTCCTAGGTATATATCCAAGAGAAATTAAAACAAATGTCCACACAAAAACTTACACATAAATATTGATAGCAGCATTATTCATAATAACCAAATAGTGGAAACAACCCAAATGTCCATTAGCTGATGAATGAATAAACAAAATGTGGTATATCCATACAATGGAATATTGTTCGGCATTAAAGAAATGAAGTACTGATATATACTGCAGCATGGATAAACTTTGAAAACATATGCTAAATAAAAGCAGCTGGACACAAAAAGCCACATAGAGTAGGATTCCACTGGTAGAGACAGAAAGTAGATTAGTGGTTGCCCAGAGGGAGGGGAGGGGAGAATGGGGAGTGACTGTTAACAGGTACAGGGTTTCTTTCTGGGGTGATGAAATGTTCTGGAATTAGTGATGATGGTTGATAACTGTGAATATTCTACAACCATCGTACACTTTAAATGGGTGAATTGTATGGAATACGAATTACATGGCAATGACCACGTTTAAAAAAAGAAGTAAATGTACTGATATCAATGTCAACAGGCGTCTAAATTCTGGCTTACACAGAATTCCTTTCCTGGAGAGCAGATAATATGTAAAGCCAGCAGTGGTCTAATTTTACTTACAAATTCCTTACATATCTGGTTGTCAGGTTACTATTTTAAGTAAGTAGCAGGAAAAAAAAATTGTGACTTTTAATTCTGGAATGCAATCTGTAATATTATGGTTAAGTAAACCATCCCATAAGTTACATTCTTCGTAGGTGGCAAAATCTGGAATTTCATGACACTGTTAAACATTGACCACTGTTTAGACTTGTATATTATAAAATATTTGCATTCTTCAGAGAACAGATTTGTGGTTGCCAGAGGGGGATAGTGCGTGGGCAAAATGGTGAAGGTGGTCAAAAGGTACAAACTCAGTTATAAAAAGTCCTGTGGGTGTAATGTACAGCATTGGGACTATAGTCAACAATACTGTATCATATATTTTAAAGTTGCTAAGCGAATAACTTTTTAAAGTGGTCATTCCAAGAAAAACAAAAAACAAAAAAACAAGTATGTGTGGTGATGGGTGTTAACATATTGTGGTAATCATTTCCCAATATATACGTATGTCAAATCATTATGCTGTACACGTTAAAACTAATATGATGTTTTGATCACACACATTTCAATTAAAATTTTTTTTGTATTCTTGTCCAGGTGAGGACGATGGTTTCTTTTCTTTGGCTCCACAAGTCTTCCTTGTGTTTGTGTATGCACTTCAAAGTTTTCTGGGTCTCAAACCCATTTATACTTTCAAATTTGGAACACACTTAAAAAAAATCAGAAATTATCTCTCTAAAAGAACAAAGTGAAATGAAATGAAGTTCTGCTTGTGTTAAACTTTTCTTCCAAATGGGCTTTCCTTGCGGAGGAGGAAGAGTCTACGTAGAAAGGTTTTGCAGAATGTGAGCGGTCAGGCTGGTAGAGAACGCTCATCGCAGAAAGGAAACGTTTTCCGTTTCTTTTAGTTCGTTTGGGCGGCATCGTGGACAGTCGAGAGGCGTTTGTGAGCCGCTAAAGAGAAAAACCTGGGAACAACGGAGGCGCTGTGGGCCCGGGTCGCGGGCGGGAGTCCCCTTCTGGCCAATCTTCCCGTTGTCTGCAGGCCCCGTGCCCCGCGGCCTCCGCCATCACCCGCCCACGTGGCCCTCCCGGGAACCTACCTGGGCCGGGCCCGCGCACCGCTCCCGTGCCGTCGCCATGGCAACTCTCCGCCCCGCCCCCCGCGCTCGGCAGGTCCGCCGGCGGCCCCGCTCGCCCCTCCCCCCGCCCCGCGCGGCTGCCGGGGAGAGGGTGGGGCGGAGGCGGGAGGAGACTCAGGAGAGAGGAAATCGGCCGCGCGACGCCCGCGGCCCATTGGCTGCCTCGTCCTGGGGCCAGAAACCCCGCCTGTCTGACGGGGTCACGTGATCACTTTCAAAGATGGCCGCCCTGTTGTTTTGATGAATAATACTTGGTGGGGCGAGGGGGTAAGAGTAGGGGTGGAGGGGTAGGAGGATTTACTCTTCCAGCCAGAACATCGCGAGTTCGGTCCTCCCCCTCCCCCTTGCCCAGGCTCCGGCGTGGAGGCGGGGCGTGGCCGGCCTGCTTTGGGAGGGGAGGAGCTTCCCTCCTCAGTGCTGGGCTCTGCCTGGGCGGCTCTGGGGTCGCCTTGCCTCGGGGCACCCACTCTGCAGTTGAACACTTCCCGCCAGGGGGAAAGGGTTGGAAGGAGAGCACGATCTGCTGGAGGAAGCGCAGCTGCCGCGCCACCACCACGAAGACACAGTAGGCTCCGGGCACGAGGAGAGCTGGAGACCGAGCTCCCTAGTCTGGGTAACCTGGGAAGCAGAGGGTAAAAAGTGGCGCCTTACGGTAACCCTGTAGCAGCAGCAGTGGCGGTCAAAGGAGGCTACTCGTGGCGTAAGCAGCTGTAGGAGTCTCTGGGGCAATTGGAGTGACCGACGCCAAGGCATTTCACTGCCTCTCGTGTTCTTATTTTTTAACCTCTGACTATGCAGTTCTGAAACCTCCCCCATTCGGGGGACCAGACAGCCCGATAGACACCTTCCACTCTCCTCCCGCCCTGGTCTCAAAGAACAGAAGATCTCTCCTTAACGCCTTTCACCATTAAGAGGAAAGCGATGGAGGAGCTGAGCGCTGATGAGGTGAGGAGGTTGGGGGACACCTTGGGAGATTAGTTGGCAACTCTTTGGCGCTTTGGATAGGGTTGATATTGCGCCAGTGGTGCCTGGCCTTTGGGCAGGAATGGAGATGACATTTTCTAAGAATTAAATGAGTCCCTCAGAGGGTCTCCGGTTGTATTCTCTTGTATTCCTTTGCCTTCTTTTTCCATCCTGAACTCCATTTGCCTCTTTTCGAGTCTTCTTTTAGGGTCTAAAGAAGAGGAGAGCATACTGAGGCTTTAATTCTTTCCTTCAGGGTATTTAAGCAAAAAGGGCTAGATTTACATCAAGTGTGTGTGTGTGTGTGTGTGTGTGTGTGTGTGTGTGTGTGTGTGTGTGTGTGTGTGTATACGCGCGCGCTCGCGCATGTGCGTGTGCGCGCGCGCGCCTTACTGCAGAGATCTAAAGAATAATTTTGGGAGGAATCATAATGTATAGGTGTATGTTTTTAAAGGATTTGAAATCCCAAGTATGTGTGGCATTTCACTGTATAAGTTAATTAAACATTACATATGTGTTTGGGGGTGGTCTACAGACAGATTCTTTGATATTTAACAAAATATGCGTCTTCTCAATAGCTTCGTGAATTACAGTTAAATTCTAGCAATTTAACAGACCACTAATGGCTTCTGGTATACTCCTCTTTCATTATGCCTTTTTCTAGTTTTTGCCCCTTTCAAATTTGTGTTTTGCTGTAACAGACACTGAACAGGAAGCAAATGGAAGCAAATGACTTTGAAAATTCCCCCTATTATCATTTCTGAAAGGAGTCTTACAGATCCCCTTCTTGATGTTTTCAAGATTATTTAATAATAATAAGAAAAAGTGGCATTTAGGGTACCAGGATTTTCCTGTGACTCTGTTGACTTTTCCCTTCTTTTTTTTTTACAAATAGGGAGCTTCCCTTTCAGGACCCCTGCTGGCCTCATTCTCTTCCACCTACCATTTCTTCCACAGTTCATGTAAAACTTCTCTACAGTATTATGAAAGTAGTCATCCATCAGGTTGGTTGTACTGTAAAACTTCCATGCTTCAGTTTTAGCTGCAGAGCAGTCAGTATATTTACCTAGGGACTAAAATTCTCCAGAGATGAGGCAGGCAAGTGGTGGGTTAAGGGTCACATAGGAAAGGAAGCAAATAATTTTGTTGGTTTTGATACCTGGCTTTTTGGAAAGTCAGGATTGCCCATTCTTTGTTACTGATTTTGTTTTCTAAATACATCAATAGTGTAATCTTAAATTAGAAGAATATTGAACAATTTCTTTGATTCAGGTAGGAACTATCAAGAGATCCTCTTAGAGGCACTTTGTTTTGTGTAGTTTTTTTAAAGTGCACCCCCTTTTTTCTTTAACATTAATGCTAGTGGATCATTTCTCTTAAGGCAGAGAGTTTTTTAGTGAGTTTTTTACCTCCAGAAATTACTTTTTTTCTTGACATTCTTTAAATTGTTCCTGGTTTAGAAGTTTTTACATACTTGAGTTTTCACTAAGAAAACCATTAAAGCATACAGACCAGTTAAAGAACTGTATAATCTGAACTGTAGCTCTTCACTTTATCCAGTCCTTGAGGAAGGTATTAACTTTTTTTTTTTTTTACCATATATGGAACAAATATAATCATTGTGGAGGAGATAGACATTTTTCAAGGTCAACAAAATATTAAAATAAATGTGAAAAATTAAATTCACTAATATAAGATCAATATAAAATTATGTTCAACAAATTAGTTGGCCTGAACACAAAGGGACAGTTCAATAACTGGTAATTTTACTCTCAGCATAATCTAAAACAAATATTTTATGGGGAAGAAGCTTAAGTTTTTTTTAATCCATTTCCTGTAATTCTGGGATTAGGTGAACAGTTCTCAACAGAGACATTTCCAGAACTTTTGCCTTATTGTTACTCTATTGGTGGAAACTTGTGTCACAGATAGGGTAGTTGACATTTATTTGGTTAGAAAATAATAATTTATATTATTGAAAACTCAAACATGTATCTCAGGGTGTAAACAATCAAGACATTGATCTTTCAATCTAAATTAGGTATGACAGAGTTTCATATTTTAGCAAAATGAAAATATATGAAAATGTAGTCCATGAAAAATAGAGCCTGCTATAACCAGGGTAGTAGCTTTAGAAGATTTTACATTATGGGTACTTTTTGGTCCCTCTTATAGATCACCTTGAATTCTTGTACTTTTCTTCTCTTGTGCTTTCTAAGTAGAGTATTTCTTTAACTTCAGTGCTGTTTATATAGCACATTACAATGAGCCCTTTGCTGTATAGAGCAGATCCATGACTAAGTTTATTCTCTTCAGGAGCCTGCATTTCAAGGCATCATTATTTACATTGCATTCATTCTGTACCCTGCTCATGTGTTTTTTTTTTTTTTTTTATACCAAAATGATGCTCTGAGTAGGGCAGGTATTTTAAACTGGTTTTCAACTATGGTGATGATGTGTTTTCATTGAAATGATTTTCTTTTTTTTTTTGCAAAATCTGTATGACCTAGTTCATCTTCAAGAGGGCTGGCTGGGATTCAGGGTGTGGTCAAGGTTTTAGAAGTTGTCTTCCTTCCCAAATGCAGAATATATGACCTTGGACATTTTAGCAGTGTTTTTTCAGTGGAAAGGGACCAACATTTATTAGCAGTCTTAGAAACCTGCTCTGTGCCAGGCATTTTACAACCATTGTCTCATTTGATAAAACAGTGCAGTCCAGCAGTTCCTTAAATTTTCCTTGTTTTATAGGTGAAGCAGCTGCGAATTAGGTTAAGTCCATAGTGCCCTGGCTTAGAAGTGACAGAATTGGAATTCAAACCCAGGGTTCCTGATCTAAAAGCTCTTTTTACTGTATTTTACTGCCCAACAACTGCCAATAAATTCACCACAGCTTCTATATAAATATCCTACTAACATGCTTGATCTGCATAGTTTTTCTGTAAAAGTGTTGTTTTTTATGAATTCATTCATGATGTGATCAAGTTTCTAGTCTTTTTGGTGCTGACTCTCATCACACCCCTCCAAAATCATTCACTCAGCAAACATTTTTTAAAAAGATGCTGTTGGGGCTTCCCTGGTGGCGCAGTGGTTGAGAGTCCGCCTGCCGATGCAGGGGACACGGGTTCGTGCCCCGGTCCGGGAGGATCCCACATGCTGCGGAGCGACTGGGCCCGTGAGCCATGGCCGCTGAGCCTGTGCTCGTCCGGAGCCTGTGCTCCGCAACGGGAGAGGCCACAACAGTGAGAGGACCGCATACCGCAAAAAATAAAAATTAAAATTAAAAAAAAAAGATGCTGTTGCTTTGTGACCACCTAGAGGGGTGGGATAGGGAGGGTGGGAGGGAGACGCAAGAAGGAGGAGATATGGGGATGTATGTATATGTATAGCTGATTCACTTTGTTATAAAGCAGAAACTAACACACCATTGTAAAGCAATTAAACTCCAATAAAGATGTTAAAAACAAAAGATGCTGTGCATTTCCAGCAATGTGTTAGGTAGGTTAGGAGAAACACAGTCTTTTTCTTAAAGAAATTATTTAACTGGGGTTAGGGGATGGGTAGAGATAGAGATAGCTAGGAGTCCAGCAATTACAATACAGGGTGCTAAGAGCTGTTGTGGACCTATGCACAAGACAATAAGAAAAACAAGAAGGGAGCCCTGCTGGCTTAGCGTCTTAGCGAAAACTTTCAAGAAAAAGCGATGCTTATGTGAAGGGCTCTTGAAACTGGCTGTGAAACTGGGGAGCTCAGGAAACCACAAGAAGTAGTGGGACTGGAGACAGGATTTGCCTGGGGGAGTGGCCGCAGGCAGACAGGCACCAGGTCTCCGAGGGTTTTCAGAAATGCTTAGGAGTTTGAACTTTCTCAGTAAGACTATCAGAAGCCTTTGAGGGATTTTAAGGGATTCGAAAGATAACTGGCAAGGGTGTCGAAGGTGGATAGGAAGAAGGTGGCTGCTGTTGCTATGGGAACCAAGGCAGTGGAGTCTCAGGCAAGGCCTTGGCAGTGGGAAAGGAGGAGAGCAGACATCAGAAATATTGATCTAAGTTAACCCACTTCTGATGATAAGTTTGATGTGAAAGAGGTGGACGCAGGGGAAGAAAGAAAAAGATGACTCCTTGGTTTCATTGGAGGAGAGAGAAGGAATTCCAGACAAGGAGCAGATTTTGGAGAAAGCAGATTTGTTCCTTTGGACCACTGAGAGATGAGCTGACATAGAGGCGCCAGCCCTGGCCTTTCTGCTCTTAACATCTCCATCTCTGACCTTTTCTTTCTTTGTAACAGGCCTCAGGACCTAAGCTCACTTTTTTCCCAGTAGATCATTGCTAACACTCACTTGATAACCAGGATTCTCCTTCCTCAAGCCTGGAAGGAGAGTGGGATGTTGCCTCCCAGGCCCCTTCTCCACTCCTTTTTGTTCATTTTAGCCAAGAAACAGAGAATGGTAATGATAATAGTTGATATTTATGAAGCTCTTAATATGTGCTAAGCACTTAACTTGCTCAGCAAGGTTGGTATTAATAGCCCCGTTTTACAGATTAAAAAGTTGAGGCTGATAGAAATTAACTTGCCAAAAGGTGGACAACGAGGAAGTGGTAGAACCTGGATTCTAATCCAGAGTCTGATCCCAGAGTTCTTAATCCCTTTGCTAAACTACCTCCAAAATAGGAATAATCTCAGCCAGATGTAATGGTTGCAGCATTTTTATTGTCCCTCTTGAGATGGGAAGTGGAAGCCCTCGTTATTGCTAAGAGTGGAGCTTATCAAATAGCCCTCTACTCTTTTAGGGGAAAAAGACAGAAAGACTTCTGACAACGGGTCCTTGGGTCTTCAGGCCTGTGCTTGGCACAGAATGCATTTTCTCAGAAGGTACTTGTGGTGTGTCCAGGTGGAGAGAGCTTCTGTAGCAGCTCCTTCAGTGATACTTGCCATTTACTTGCTGCATGTCAGACATCACACGAGCCTTGCTTGCATGGAGCTCCTTTCTAGTGGGAGGAGACGTGATAAACAAATACATACACATAAGATGTCATTTGGTGACAGTGCCACGGAGAAAAATAAAATAGGCTATAAAGGGATGGAGAGCAATGCGAGGAGTGTGTGCAATTTTAGGAGGCGACTTTCAATCAATTCTGAGGTGCCCCAACCTTTTTTTTTACTTCACATTTTCACATCTTTGAAATTGGGATGCTTCTTGGTGTAATCACGGTTGGCCACGTGGTAGTTGTGAAAGTTGTCATTTCCTGTTTATGTGTAAACCTGGTTATACCTGTTCATGTTGTTGTACCTTCAATTAAATGCTGTGCATGATAAATATAGTTGCTATTTTAAATGCCTCCCCCCAAATTACACTTTGATTAGCAGTGAAAGCATATGTTACTTTGTATGCAGAGAGAAATGGAAATAGCAGTGGGGTCTCAATTTGATATTAGTAAAGGAAACAAAGAAAATGTTGGTGAAAGAATGACCACAATTTCATATTTTATTGCAAAGCAGCAACCAAGTGCATTAGGGAGCCGTAGAAAGGCAGAAATCCACAAGTCTCTGAAGCTGTGTCACATTTTGAAATTGAACATAGTTAGAAGGACTGCCTTTTACACCCAGGCAATGCAATTGAAGGTCAGAGACACTCCACCTTCTCAGAAAGAAATTTCAAAGCAATGAGAGGCTGGTGTAACTGATTACTACTCTGGCCTGGTCTGTTGTTAAGGTATTTTGTTGTGGTTTAATGGACAGTAGTTTTTTGTCTTGGTGGTGCAAAAAACAACGATGCAGTTTACAGTCAGTGACATTTTGTATTTGATGACATATGGTATATGCCCAGCTTTGTTTTAGATCATGAGGATATATGAATGAACAATACAGGCAGAAATCCTTGCCTGCATGGGGCTTACATTCTGAATTATGTTTTTTTTTAAATTTATTAATTAATTAGTTTATTTGGCTGCGCCGGGTCTTAGTTGTGGCATGTGGGGTCTAGTTTCCTGACCAGGGATCGAACCCGGGCCCCCTGCATTGGGAGCATGGAGTCTTAACCACTGGACCACCAGGGAAGTCCCTGATTTATGTTTTAAAAGAATCACTGTGGCTGCTGTGAAGAGAATAGATAAAGGGGGAAAGAGTGAAAATGGAGAGAAAGGTTAGGAGGCCAGTGCAGGAGTCCCAGGACCAGGGTTTGTAGTGGAGAAGGTGAGAAAAGGTCAGATAGAGGATGGTCAGATATTTGGTGGGTAGAGCCAATAGGATTGGGTGATGGGATGGATGTGGAGTGGAGTCAAGAATGGCCATCTGAGCTGGGATGTCATCGAGTGGACCGTTGTAACAGTTGAAATAGCACGACACGAAATAGCAGCTGCTTAAACCAGATAGATGTTTATTTCTCTCTAAATAGAAGTCTGGGTAGGAGGCTGGGGCTGCTGTGGCAGCTCCGCGCTCATTAGGGGCCCAGGCGCCTTCTGTCCTGTTGTACCAACTCTCCTAACGTATGGCATCCATCTTTTGGTCCACGTCTGTCTGCACTGTAGCCAGAGGGACGAGAGGAGAGGGGAAGGAGAAGTCATGCTCCTCGTTAATGGCACAGCTTGGAAGTTGCACAGATCACTCACTTCTGCTCACCTCCCATTGGCCAGAACCTAAGTCACGTGGCCACGGCTCCTGGCTGGGAAGCTGAGAACTGCAGTTCTTACTGGGTAGCTGTATGCTCATCTAAAAGCTCTCTCACGTTAGAAGGGGAGTACAGTCAAGGCTGTTCTGTTCAAACCCTTCTTCCGAAACCTAAAACACACGCTCTGCTTTCCTAAAGAGGCAACCTTCAGCTGAGTCCAGAATCTCTGGGTGATATACCGTCCAGGAACCCTTAGATTAAAATGCAGGTTATCAGCTGCTGTTCCCTCCCCGCGCCCCCGCCCCACCATGTGCTGTGGTGGAGTAGGACAGAATCATGGAAATAACTACCATTTCGAAAAGGGAAGAATGGGGAGTACAGACCCCTCACTGGTCCACAGCCATTGTCAGCTCCTGCCAGGCTGTGGTAGGGGGTCTCCCTGCCTTGGCAGTGGTGGGAGTTCCTGAATCAGTCCTTTGGGGCCAGGTCATTGGAGAATATCCCCTTCCTGGGGCTGAACAGTGTTTCCAGCTTGTTTCTTTCAGGAACCTGAAGGAGTTGGCTTTTTCAACCCTACTTGATCCCCAAATTACCAGACTCTGAGCAAACTTAGACTAGACTGTGGACGTGCCTTAGGCAGACCTGTTTTCCCTTTTATCTCTGCAGGCAAATCGGCAAACTGCAGCTTGAGTCTGTCTCATTCTTGCGGAACTTCTTGCTTAAAGTGGCAAGAAGCCAATAGGCACCCAAATTCCGAATTGTTCAACCAGTTCCCCTAGAATTGTAGGCCGTGTAGGCATGCAGGCTATTTTCTGAGGTGTCACAGGTTTTACCAAACGTTTTATTGTGGCCTAACAAGGTTACCAGCCTTCCATCCTGCAATATCTGTGCCCATGCTGAGCCCTAAGCCACTGCCACGTAGTTATATTCTGTTTAGGTTGATTACTTCCAGGTTCCAAATTCTATATATTAGTTAAGGTATTGGTTTGATTGCTGCAGCAGAGATATCCAAAATAATAATTGTTTAAATAAGATAGAAGCTTATATTTCTTTTAAGTAAAAATCTGCGTAGGTGGTTGAGAGCCGGCTTAATAATTCCATGATCACTAGGGAGCCAGTTCTGTTTAGTGCTGTGTTATCCTCTGTATGAGGCATCTAGCTTGTAGTCCAAGATGGCTGCTCCAGTGCCTACACGCACATCTGCATTCCAGTCCTCGGGGACCAAAGGGGAGGACATGTTCTCGTCTGTCAAGGGCATGATCAGAGATGTCACACATCATTGCTTACACCTCCTTGGCCAGAACTCAGTCACGTGGCCATAACCAAATGCAAGGGTGGCTGAATGTATAGGAGGAGGAAGCAACTAGCTATCTCTACCACAGTGATGCCAAGAGTTTTAGCCTTCACAGTTTGAAAAATGGAGTTGTTCCGTACTGAGGTGGGGAACACTGAAAGAGGAGATTAGAGGGAGAAATTAAGCTATCTGTTTTGATCATATTCTTGTTATATTGTTTATTATTTGTCCACTTGGAGATGTTAAGTAGGTTGTTGGATGTATGTTGGGCTTGCAGTTCAGGAAGAAGGCTGGGGTTGGGGATACCAATCAGGACGTTGTCAGTATATTTAAAATCATGAGAATGGACAGATGACCTAGGGAGTGAGCCTAGGTAGAAGAGTGGAGGTCAGAGGACTGAGCCTGGAGCCTCTCCAGCATTTAGAGATGGGAAGGAAAGAGGACCCAGATGGCTTCGCTGGTGGTGCAGTGGTTAAGAATCCACTTGCCAATGCAGGGGACACGGGTTCGAGCCCTGGTCCGGGAAGATCCCACATGCCGCGGAGCAGCTAAGCCTGTGCGCCACAACTACTGAGCCTGTGCTCTAGAGCCCGCAAGCCACAACTACTGAGCCTGTGTGCCTAGAGCCCGTGCTCTGCAACAAGAGAAGCCGCCCCGATGAGAAGCCCGTGCTCGCCATAACTAGAGAAAGCCCGGGCGCAGCAACAAAGACCCAACACAGCCAAAAATAAAATAAATAAAAATAAATTAATTAATAAAGAGAAAAAAAAAGAGGACCCAGAAAAGAACTGACAAGGGCTGGCCACTGAGATAGAAGGAAAGACAAGAGAGCCTGGAGTTCTGGTGTCCAGGAGAAGAAAGTGTTTCATGACGGAGGGCAGTGTTCAGCTCTGTTGAATGCCAGTAAAGTAAATTAAAGGAAGACCAAGACTCAACGATGGGATTTGGCAACGTGGAGGTCATTAGTGACCTTAACAAGACCAATTTCATTGCTGAATAGGTTCAAGACAGAGTAAGACAGAACAGGATGGGAGAGTACATAGCTCAGAGTGAGGTATCAGCTCCAGGGGTATACTGGGGAGCCATCCATACACTGTGAAGCCATGGGTTTAAAAAGTGGGAAGAAGATATTTGGCGAACATATCTATCTATTTATTTATTTATTTATGGCTGCGTTGGGGCTTTGTTGCTGCGTGCGGGCTTTCTCTAGTTGCGGCGAGCAGGGGATACTCTTCGTTGCAGTGCGCGGGCTTCTCATTGCAGTGGCTTCTCTTGTTGCGGCGCACGGGCTTTAGGCATGTGGGCTCAGTAGTTGTGTCTCACAGGCTCTAGAGCGCAGGCCCAGTAGTTGTGGCGCACGGGTTTAGTTGCTCCACGGCATGTGGGATCTTCCCGGACCAGGGGCTTGAACCTGTGTCCCCCGCATTGGCCGGCGGATTCTTAACCACCGTGCCACTAGGGAAGTCCCAGAACATATCCTTTTAAATTTTATCTTTTACCATTTCCTATTATGATCACTAATTCCTTTATTCATTCAATAAATATTTACTCTTTACTCTGTTCCTCTCTTTCCCGAGGTAGGAAGTAAAGGTGTGGAGGTAGATTTGTATATTATTCCTAGCAGGGTGTTTGGGGCCTGAAGAGTTCCAAGTGTAAATTTTGAACCATAATCTGGGCACACTGAATCATACTACAGTTAATCTTTAAAACATTTAAGAAAGAGTGGCAAATAGGTATATGATAAAATATTAATTTTGTTTGTGTAGTTTCAGCAAATATATGTGGGATGTTTACTCTCTGCTGGGTATTGGGGGTACATGTGTGGAGATACCGTCTCAAATATGAGTGAGACCTGGTCTTCACCTTCAGTGAGCTCGTACTGCAATGGGGAGACAGGAACACAGCCAACTCCAAGTAGAGTTCAAGGGCTGAAAGAGATATTTAAGTAAAGGAGTACAGTTGATGGAGCAGTGAATCCTGACTGGGGAAATCTGGGAAGGGCTCTGGGAGGATTTGAGTTAGTCTGTAAAGATGATCAGAATTTTTGACATTTAGAAAAATCTGTGGTGAGGATAAATGTTTCAGTTATTTCTTACTCTGGGCAAACTCTGTTACCTTCACTCTTTGAAATTGATTGTAAAATTTTTAGAAGCACTGAAGAAGCATTGGAGATGGTGAAAAAATCTCTGATATTGGTGGGTGTTTGTGGGTCTGAAAGGTTTTGCCATGTGATTATCGAGCACAGCCAACTGTGTAACCCCAAACGCTCCTAAACCAGTAAGCGAGCAGAAGCTGGAGGAGGAGGAGTTGAGGAGAAATAGGAAGAACAGAAAAGGTGTTTCATTAAAATCGCTTCTCCTATCCTGATATTAATCACACTGGTTGGAATTGTCTATTTGTTTGGCGTATCTCCTACTGCAGCATAAGCCCTGATTATTCTTGTTTTCACTGTTTTTTATCCATCTCTTAGCACGAGGCTTGACACAGGGTGCCCCACGGTAAATAGTGGCTGAGTTCACGAATTGACTACAAGGCGTCTTTCCGTGACTCCCGGTTCTTGTGCTGCAATCGTTTTTTGTTTTGTTTTTGCTGTTACTACGTAAAATTACATTAGTTAGGTTAAGGTAGGCACTGGAAAGAAACATTATCGTCAGAGCTGTAATTCAGAGTCAGATGTGCCTGCGTTTTAGGCGGACCAACCAATTGGATGACTCCGGGCAAAGTACTTCTGAGCCTCAGTTTCCTCACTTGTAAAATGGGGGTCTGCATACCTGTCCGTGGCATTGTTCTTCATATTAATTGCAGTGATACGTAAAGTGCTGAGTGCAGTGCCCTGGCAGAGCATGTAGGGACATATTAGCTCTCATATGTCCCTTCCTGGGACAAATTAGCTCTCTTTTCCAGAGTAAGATTAAGTTGTACATGGTAAGAATTTTAGTTGGTGCTCATGTAGCACCTCCCGAGCCCTTTGCACATAACAATGCTGAGAGCATAAAAGGAGGTCTCTTACTTGTTAAGGTAGCAAACAGGCTGAGGCTTGTGTGAAAGGCTGGGTTGGAATCCTCTCCCCCAGCCCCTTAAGCTTCCTAAAGTCTCTTCTCACCCAGCTGCCATCTTTTGTGTGAAGCCACAGTGTTATCACTTGGCACACCTCCTCTTCCTTTTTCCTAAAATCTGGAGTGATCAGGTGGCCTGCATGTACTAAGGGGGTGAAGGAAGAGCGAGGAAGTTTGAAAGGAAGGGAACTGTGCAGACAGGAGAAACACGCTGCGTGTCAGGACCAAAACCCAAAACACGAGGTGATTCAGTCTGCTCAAGTCAGATGACGTGTTTTGTCTTCTGAAGGGACTGTCCCCTCCTGCAGGGCTGGCGAGGGGAATCTCTGAATGGGATGACACTGTGTGAACTGCTTACCAGCTGCCGTATCTTTAGCATCATTTGAAAACAGTAGTCAGGCTGGGCAAAGAGACCTCTTTTGGGTCCTAGTATTGAGAATATCTGGCCTTGACTTAATTAACTTTCTAATTAAACTTTGTGAAATGTATTCAGCGCACATTGTTTCTTTGCTCCCTGTCAGTGTTTGGCATAGATTCTAGATGTATAATAGTGTCATGGTAATTAGTTAAATTTTCTGCCTAGATGAGATGGCCCTTTGCTTTTATGGGTCTTTTTGGGAGCTGAACTCCTCGGATTTCCAAACAAATCATCATGCACATCTGTCATCTGCCAGGCACTCTTCTAGGGTCATATTAGGTCAGGGTCTTTGGTCAGACCTCTGTCTATACTTGTCACCAGGGCTGGCTTCGCAGACATGTGACCTGCAGTCAGAAGTGCCCCACACTTGGTCTAATGCTCTGCTGTTGCTGTCTTGAAATTTTTAATACATTTGAGAAAGAGGCCCTGCATTTTTATTAGGCCCCAGGCCCCACAAATCCTGTAGCTGGTCCTTGTTTGTCACTGACTTTCTCTGTACAGGTGGCTATATGTCTGGAGAGCGTTTGGTTAGAACCAAGCTTATAGAAAACCGTATGAAAGCTCATCAAAGACCGAAGTTCAGGTTTTAATGGAAAAAATATTGATATGTGTCTGACTCTAATGCCATGTCATTAAGAGAATTTCTTGAAATTTTTAACAAGTTTCTACTTATACACAATATTGAATCTTTGGATAACTCATTAAACTTCATCAAATAGATTCACTTTTTTTGTGTGTGTGTGTGTATTTTTTTTTACGCGGGCCTCTACTGTTGTGACCTCTCCCATTGCGGAGCGCAGGCTCAGCGGCCATGGCTCACGGGACCAGCCGCTCCACGGCATGTGGGATCTTCTCCGACCGGGGCACGAACCCGCGTCCCCTGCATCGGCAGGCGGACTCTCAACCACTGCGCTACCAGGGAAGCCCAGATTCACTTTTTTTTTAATCAATATTTTTACATAGAGGCATTTACTTCCATATTATCGTTTTCATGTTGCATATCTTATTTCTCCAATCTCAATGAAACCTCTTTTGTATTTTATCAAATACATTCGTCATATTTTTATAGTATAAACACTTGTTTTCATGAATTATGGATTGTTGTATTTAAAACTATAACTCGTGTTTTAAAATTTAAAACATTTTTGATTAAAAAGTGTTATCCAACAGCTAGTTTTCTATATTATTGGTGCTTATCTGTAAATACTTCTTTGTGCTGGCCAATCAGGTATTATGATTGACCCAAAATAATCATATACAGATTCCTCATTTTCAAAAATAATAAAGTACATTTAATGTTAGAGATGGAAAAATTCTGTATATATGAATGCCCTGGTGGGAAAAACTTATTTCTGAGAGGGAAATGAAAATTGGTGGAAAATTAAAAAATATCTAGCAACCTTTATAATCTACTGAGTAGAACTTTTTATGTGTGATTTAATTTACCCATAAAATTATCCTGTTTAGGCTATTGAGGGATATGAATATTTAGAAAAAAGCAGGTAGTAAAGTTTTTTTTTTTTGGCCACGCCATGCGCATGCGGGATTTTAGTTCCCCAACCAGGGATCGAACCTGTGTCCCCTGCAGTGGAAGTGTGGAGTCTTAACCACTGGACCGCCAGGGAAGTCCCTTTTATTTTTTTAAAATTAATTAGTTAATTTAAAAAAATTTTGAGGCAAGATGAAGGAAAAATTTTAAATGCTAAAAAGCAATAGCAAAACCCTTTTACCTTACTGTATATAGATCTCCCAGAGGAATTTACACTTTGGTTTCAGCAATAATTATTTTGTGGGCCAGTTAAAAAATGTTAACATTCAATCTACACAGAGAAAAAAATGTATAGCCCCTTTGAGCTTTGAACATCAGTTATGTAGAGTAGATGTTTAGAGTGTCATTTACGACATTTTTGTTTTAGGATGCTACCGTATGACAGCATATATATGTTTATGTTTGGTGAACATTAATTAATTAATTAGCTTTCCACTTTTATGTTAGTTAACCTTTTAGTTATGATAAATACAGACCAGACATCATTTCCGTGGAGTTTCATCACAGGAGTGCCCAATTTTTTTTCTTTCAAGGCCAACTTGGGGCAGATAGGATGGTCATCTGCAGGGGCTTTTGTGTGTTTGTTCTTTTTTACTTTGTATAAATGTCCTCACACTCGAATAGTTTGGTGATTTCTGGTCTAGGGAAATGCGGATAAAGCAGGCTTTTGCCTTGAGATGTTATGATTAGAATGGCTTGTGAGTGGGAGAATTTTAGTGAATGCCAAGTGGAAAATATGCTTGTGCAAGTGTCCCATTAGACACCTCTTAGTCTTTTTTTTTTGGTAAGTTTTTTTAAATTAAATTTGTTTATTTAATTTTGGCTGCATTGGGTCTTCGTTGCTGTGTGTGGGCTTTCTCTAGTTGTGGCAAGCGGGGGCTACTCTTTGTTGCGGTGCGCGGGCTTCTCATTGTGGTGGCTTCTCTTGTTGCGGAGCACGGACTTTTTGGGAAGTCCCTCTTTGTCTTTCTTGATGTTAATGTGGACAGGTAACAAAGCACATTGACCCATACTGGAACGAGATATTTATATGAAAGTATTGCCATTTCTGTTTTTAAAAAGGGCTGAGTGGCATTTGGGATGATGCTTAACCTGTAGGAGGAACTTAAACATTAATGATCCATGTTAGGAAGGAAACCTTTATTCATATCAAGAATATGATGGGGCTTCCCTGGTGGCGCAGTGGTTGAGAGTCCACCTGCTGATGCAGGGGACACGGGTTCGTGCCCCGGCCCGGGAGGATCCCACATGCCGCGGAGCGGCTGGGCCCGTGAGCCATGGCCGCTGAGCCTGTGCGTCTGGAGCCTGTGCTCCGCAACGGGAGAGGCCACAACAGTGAGAGGCCCGCGTACCGCAAAAAAATATATATATATATGGACAGGAAATGGCCAAAAGTCAGTGTTTTCTCCCTCTGAAAGAGCCCGCTTTCCCCAGCCCTGCTATATAGATCTGCTAGAATATTGGCGTTGGAGTGTTCAGATTTGGTGTGAATGTAGAACTTTGGTAGAGATTAGAGAAAACGCACGAACCCTGCCCCAGAAGAATTTACACTTTTGTTTCAGCAATAATTATTTTGAGAGTCAATTTAAAAACTCTTTCCCCATAGCTGGGCTTCAGGAAATTCTTTAAAATGTCTAATACTGCCTGTTTCACTCGGTCATTCTTAAGTGACCAGGAACCATTCTGTGAGAGAGTGTCAGAAGTAGCTGCTACTTGGTCTGTAGGCTCTTCTCGTCTATTTAAGGGCCACCAGGGAAGCCCTGTAAGAATCATTTTTTAAAAATCAGATCTAGTTAAAATGATCCTACCCTCAGGCTGTTTCTCTGCTCTATAATGTTAGGCTCTTGATTCTAGTGGTTTCTCCTAGTTTCACAGTCAGCTAATAGATCCGATGTTTTTCACAGATCTGATATAGCTGTGCTGTTTATTCATACCGTTTGGGTGAAACAGAGCCCTGAGCCAAAGGAAAACAGCGTCTGAGCCTAAAAGGGAGGTGGACAGAGCAAAAGGATGGTGGAAACCTGGAGGCTGAAGCTACAAAAACACAATGACTGTTTACTGTGTGTCAGGTGGGCGCTTGGTTTGTTCAGCAGATATCTACCGAGTGCTCTCTGCTGTAGGCATTGCTGTCGTTGCTTGGGCTGTGGCGGTGAGCACGATAGGCCAGATCCTTGCTCTCCTTGTGCGGCGCCGCGGGGAGGTAGGCCATACGCCCATAAAGAGAGACCAGCCCAGGTCATGTGTTGCGTTACCTTAATCTCTGGTGACTGTCTTGCAAGATGAGTGATATTTATATCATCACCTGCTTCCAAATGGGGAAACCAAGACCCAGAGAGGTAACACAGCTGGAAATGGGTACAGCTGGGATTTTGACCCAGAGCTGGCCCCAGGAGAGCTCGTTCGTCCCGTTGAAGGCTGTGAAGACGGCACCTGGCGCAGCAATCGCTCACCCACTGCGCTCGGTCTCTTGTTTTACTTCCTCTTTTTTTTCCCCCTTGTTTTACTTTCAAGCGGAATGCTTTTTTAAAAAAATTGCTCTAATATCAAATGTTGATGAAGAGTCTAAAATAAGTATTGTTATAAGCCGTTTATTATTTTAATTTGAAGTAATACTATTAACTAATATTTTCAGTGTTACAGGGTGACTCAAGAAAGTACTTTGGATGATCAGGCAGCTTATGCCTTTGGTTCTTAGCCCTCTCCCTCTGGCAGAACGTGCTTAGGCACATACCTAACACATACCCAAGGTTCTCCATACTATTGATCAGATGCAGAAAATATTGACATCAGTCATTTTTGTTGGACTTTATAAAACTCCATGTAATGAAAAACCCTGTAATCACTGCCTGGCATTGGAGAATTACTAAGGGTCAAACCTTTTTTCTCCCTGAGACAAAACAGTTTATAGTCTCTTTTCTAATGACAATAAAATCATTTCTTTGTCGTGAGCCAGACTGTGGGGTTGGTGGTTAGACTAGTTACGTAGGTGTGAGTGTCCTATGGTGAAGCAGCCAGGGTAGTAGAGTTCAAAAGACAGTTAGTTTGAAAATTGTGTATTTTGCCACCGACTGCTGGAACTTAGCCTCTGTAAGAATTTTGTACTTTATTTTTGAGAGGTTTACTCAACTAGAAAAGTACTCATGGAGGAAGTCGGATAACTTACCTTGTCTGCATTCCTTTCGCAGGGAAGGGAAGGGGAGCCTGGCAGGCAACTGAGTGGATGTCGGTAAAGACAGGCGCTGGAACAGAGGGGGCACCAGCCCAGGGGTGCTGAACGCAGGACAGTGAGACAGATAGCAAGTGACCACGAAATGGTCGTGTCCAAACCAGGACTCTTCCGAGAGTGGAAGGGGCTCTGTTAAAATTAGGCAGGAGCACCTGGAGTGCACTGCTGGGATCCATGGTCCCCCTGCTGTGTGTGACACGTTTGGGCTGGGGAGGAGTGTTTGGGAAAAGCACTGATGCTTTAAGGTTTTAATCTGGGAGTCAGTCGTGAACGTGGTCATCATATCCTTTGGAGAGGAAATGCAGTAGAGAAAGCAGGCTTCTTGTAGCTTTGAGTAAACATTTATTGAGTTGGGTGGGTAATGTGGAAAGAGAAGCAGAAAATGATTGGAAGACAGATTGCAGAGGTGACATGACTGGTCTACTGTTGTCTCTCTCTGCTGTGCTTTGTGTGTCCTGTGGCAGGTTTCAGCTGATAGGAGGGCTTGGTCCTTTATTTGGAGTATGGGATCTGGGCTCGTTGAGCTGTTAAATTCATGTGTTACAACTTACAGTGCACAGTCACAGGAATGCGGCCAGCTGTCTGTTCCTTTCTTCTGATACCTCCCTTTTATGACTTGCCATTAAAGGAAGGGTAGAGAACTGCAGATTCTACAATTAAATGTACTTTAGGTTCATTGTATTATGAGGCAAAAATAAAAATAGGAAACAGAAGGTAGAAGCAAAAGCTTTGTTCAGAATCTCACCATCCAGGGGTACCTGTAGTTTACATTTTGGTGTATATACTTTCTTCCACTATTCCACTATTTTTTCTAGGTTAGGTATTTTCCCCCCACAACTAAACCTTCTAACATATATTTTTTTTTGTCCCTCTAGAGTCATAGATTTTTGGAAATTGATTTTAGAAATTTTTCTAACCTACCCTCTTCGTTTTTCTGATTATAAATTCAGTAGTATAGATTCACTGAATTCTGCATGATTCATTGTCTAGGACTTCCATAACCAGGAATAAAGGGAAAAGCAAGAATTACCTGTAAACCTGTTATCCAGAGAGAACCATTGTTAATTTGGCGGGGGGATTGCCTTCCCAGATTTTCTCAGTGTGTATATACTTCGCATACTCTGCTGTTTCCTACCTTTGTACCTCTGCTCTATCTAGCGTCCTCCCTCTTGAACATTACAAGTTTTGATTATAAAATGTCCAGTTCACTCTGGTTCGAAAAACAAGATGCCACCTCTAGCCCTGCATTCCCCTCTTGCTGTCACTTGATCCCTTGGCTCTGCTTTCACAGACTAGGCTCTTACAAGGGTAGATCTCTTATCCCCACTCATTTTTCAGTCCCCCCTCCTTTCCTGTGCTTTTTGGGGAGGCTTTTTCCTTCATCTTTCCACTTAGATTGCTCTAGCTAAGACCACCTGATTGACAAATCCCTTGGCACTTTTCAGAATGTGTTATTTAACCTCTCTTTGGATTTTGACCATGGTGACCACTTCTTCTTTTCAAAGTCTCTTCCTTTGGATATCATGGGGATACAGCTTTTCTTGACTTCTTTCTTTCTTTTCTGTCTCCATCACAGACTGCTCTTTCCTGTATACCTTAAATGATGATGTTTCTCAGGATTCTACTCTCGAATCTCTTCATTCCCTACCTTCAAGGTATATCTGTTGAATGAATGAATACCCTTTTACTGGGCCTTCACTTATTTATTCTCCAGGTACTTATTTAATGCTCCTGTGGTCCATGCTCGATTCTGCAGTCCTCAGGAGATGGATGTGAACTAGATAGCAAATTTCTGCTCTTGGTACCTAGAGTTATCTGCCGTGTAAGTGTTGGTACTGATGACTTGCAAGTTCGTATCTCCTGCCTGCGATCTGGACCCAGATCTCCAGCTGCCCCAGCCTGGCAGACAGTGAGGGTGCGTGTCTTCTCAGCAGCTATACTTCTACACACGGCTCTGCTTTGGGGTATCACTGGAGGGCCACTAAAACTTGCTTCAGCTCAGCGCTCACTAGGAGTTCTGTTGAGGGCATATGTTTATGGGGGATCGAGTGAAGGATATGCAGCCCATTCATTCCCTGAGAAAGTGATTTTTAATCTGTTCTGAGTCAGGGACCTCTTTACAAATCTTATGAAAACTGGAGATCCTCGTGACCCTCAGATTTTGAATCCGTGCCCTTAGTACTCTGAAGTCTATCCCAAAATCAAGCCAGGCCACAAAGGTGGGGCAAGGCCCTCCTTCCTCATTGGGGCCACTCTAAACTGGATTGCTTCCTCTGAGTCATATTTTGGCATTACCATCTGCCTATACTCAGTATGTGATACGTGTTGTCACTCACATACTGTGTTGGTAAACTACATGCATAATGTGTACTAATCTCCCTTCTGGCTTTATCTGATTTTTTCTGTCATCATCTTATTTCTGTCCTAGTTTCCTTATCTATCAATATTTGATTTTAACTTAATTAAGTTAAATTAAAAATGTATTTTATGTGGTTTTTTTGTTAATCATTTTCGATCCTTGTTAGAACAAGGAAATGATAACCATAAATAAAACAAATGTCAGCTGCCTGTAGGGCATTTCTGTTGAGATATTCTTACAGGGATCTCATACCCAGTAGTCTAATCATGACTCATCTTCTCTTTGTAAAAACCCCTCCCTCTGTATTCTCAGTTTTAGGAATTTTACCATCCACTTGGGTACCCTGGCCCGAAACCTAGACTCTCCACCCTTCCTCACATCTCACTTCCAAAATAATGACCGAGTTCTGTTGATTATACACATTAAATATCCCTGGAACTGTCGCTTGCAGCGTCCCCCTTGCCCGGGCTTGCTTTGTCCTGCCTTAGTCCATTCTCCACATGGTAACTAGAGTGATGTGTTTTAAAAGATAAATCTGACCCAGTCACTCCTTCAAAATCTCTTCCTTGACGTCATGAAAAAGTTCAGCCTTAGGATGGTATTCAGAGCTCACCGTGGGCTTGCCCCAGCCTGTCTTTCCTGCCTTGCGTCTTGCTTTGGCCATTCACACGCATCTTTAACAAGCAGCCCAGAATTCCCTAAACACTGTGTGTTCTCACAAAGCCTCCCCACCGTTGCCAGTGCTCCTGTGTCCCTTTGCTTGCTGAGTCCTACCTGTCCTGAGGAAGAAACTCTAGTCAGGTAACGTGCACAGCGTGTTATGTTGTAGAATTTGTATGTTGCTTGACTTTCAAGATTACTCTTTGGGCTGATTCAGAAATGACTTACTATAGTTAGCGAAAGTGATTTTGAGTCCTGAAAACCTAATAGTGACAAAAGCCAGGTGTTATTCTGTGCACAAACTATTGATCATGTCTTTGGGAAATTGAGTGTTTATAAACATGTACACAGTAAGTGATACAGCAGCTTATCCAGCTTAAGCAAAAATAGGATTTATTTTAAGGATACAGGGGTCCTGCTTCTGAGCCCAGGGACAGCAAGATAGCTGGGTCACGGGAAGGAACTGGAACCTGGAATCAGAACGCTGCCAGGCCTTCCTTTGTCTTGGGTTTGTGCTTCATTGTCATCGCCCCTTGTACACACTGTGCATTACCTTCCCTCTGTCTCACTGTCTCACACTCATGGGCAACCCTGGCTGCTCCCACTTCATGCCTACTGTGTGCAGCTGAACACGGCTAGAGAAAAGCCAAGCCAGGTGGGCTGGTAGGTATAATTTTTCTCTCAAGTTTTTATTCTGAAAATGTTCAAATCTGCAGAAAGATTGATCGAGTCACCTGAATGGATTCATCGTGTGTTAGCGTTGCCTTGTTCCGTATTCACTTAGTATGTAAGTGTGTGTGTGTGCATGTAAACATACATACGTAAACATACATGTTGGTTTTGATGACTGAACTGTTTGAAAGTACAGAGAACCATAAAGCAGAGATGGGGGACAGGAGGTGGCCAGGGAAGGCCTCACGAAGAAGGCAGCATTTGAGCAAAGACCTGAGGAGGGGATGCTGGGCAGTTGTCTTAGAGAGGGGTGTGCTAGGGAGAAAGAGGCAGCAGTACAGGAAGTGACCCCTAACACCTGGACAGCATGTGTGCTGAAGGAAAAAGAGCCTCTGCTGCACTAGACTGTTTTATTGTCAAGATATTCCCTGCCCCTTCCTGGCGGAAGGTTATGTTTCTCAGCCCCACTGGCTGCAGGTGTGGCCACGTGACTTGTTTTGGCCAATGAGATGTGAGCAGAAACGAATAGGTCCCTTCTGGGCCGGCACCCAGTGCGCAGGCTCCTCTCCCGTTGCCTTGACAAGTGGGAGTGTTCCCTGTAGAGGCTGCTTTGTCATCCTGGGTCCTTGGAGTGAGGACGATTTGGAGCAGAACAGCCCTTGCATCTGAATGTTTTCAGATTTTATAGACATAGTAGGAGATAATAATAGTTTCATTCTCTTCATGAGAAATTGAAAGGAGAAGGAAGATGGGCAAAAATAGAAATTTATTATGTATCATTGCCATTTTCATTTGCACTAATACCTATTGTAATGTAAGTATACCCAAATGGAATCACAGTGTGTGCCCTTTTGCAACCTGCTTTTTCAATTCAATTAAAAAAATACTGTGGCAAAATACATATAACATAAAAATATACCTTCTTTTAAGAGCAGGAGATATCTGAATAGGAAACACATTGTTTTCTTTAAAAGATATGGCATGACTGGGCTTCCCTGGTGGCGCAGTGGTTGAGAGTCCGCCTGCCGATGCAGGGGACACGGGTTCGTGCCCCGGTCCGGGAGGATCCCACATGCCACGGAGCGGCTGGGCCCGTGAGCCATGGCCACTGAGCCTGCGCGTCCGGAGCCTGTGCTCCGCAACGGGAGAGGCCACAACAGTGAGAGGCCCGCGCACCACACACACACAGAAAAATATATATATATGACATGACTAAGCTCCGTATGTATGTATTATATATGTATGTGTGTATGTGTAACCTCCCTATGAAGTGATAATGGATGCCCCAGACATCCATTATCAAAGGAGAAGAGTTGCACTCTTCTCCTTTGTGTCTTTTCTACTCTCATTATATCTTGTGCAGACCTTATTTTGCTGTATCATAATTGTTGATTTTCTTCTATGTCTTTCCACAGTGGATCTGGAAGTCCTTAAGGATAGAGCTTATGACCCCAGTGTTGTCTTACTTTTAGTGCCTGCTACCGTGACTGGTGCAAAGTAGACAAAAAAACCAACAAAGGACTGAATTTGGGGGGCAAGATTATGTTCATAAAGTGTCATTTTTTTCCTGTTTTATTTATCGATACTCTATATATTTTAAACAAGAAAATGGAAATATTCTTTGTTTCAGAATACACAGTCATCGAAGAGGGAGATTTCTAATATTCTAATGTTAGAATATAAATACAGTATCTGAAATACCAACATTCTATGCATAAATTCCTTTATTTGTAACTGATAATGCACAAGCACTGTGTCATCAGGGAAGTAAGGCTGCCTCCATCTGCAAGACACTGCAGCTTCAGAGGGGGTTTTCTTCTGTAAAAGATCAATGGGGTTTGGGTAAGACTGTACCCTCTGGAGTTACAGTGGCTACTCTTTGGCTTTCTAGCTGTGTGACCTTGAGCAAGTCACTTAGCCTCTCTGAGTTCAGCTTTCTCATCTATAAAATGGGAAAATAAATGTACTGTCTCTTTGGATTATTAACTAAGTTTATATACGTGAAGCCCTTAGAACCAGCATTTGAGACATGATAAGGGTTTGGTAAGTGTTAATCATATTAATGTTAATTTTTTTTTATCTTAGAGTTTGCAGCAGCCTCCCAAAGTATCAGTAATCGTCAGTGACTAACCTAGAAAACTTTATTATCTGAGTGCCGTATTCACTTCCTCTTTGCAGGAGAGGAGATTATAGGATTGTATTGAGAAGTAAGGAGACATGTACTTGTGTTCAGTTGAAATCTTTGACTTAAACTCTTGTCACTTCTTGCTATAATGTTAGGATTTAAAGAAAAAGCATTTTTTCGTATTTTTGGCCTCATGTATATAGGGTGACAGTGACAGTCTGAGTTTAATATATTCTTTTTAAATGGGGGGGATTTAAGTGACAAGACTTTTGGAGGTTTAAGTGAAAATTAATTTAAAATTGTGAATTTAAAAAAGGAAACTTGTGAATTTTAGATCTCAGAGCTGTGGTGTTCAGATTTGAATGTATTTACTTTGAGATATATTGTTGGGCTTAGATATAGGCATATTGTGAAATTGTCATAGCATTTAATAACTTTTAGATATGACCAGCTATTAAAAAAGAAAATAAAACCTACAGTAATAATCAAAACAGGAGATATCTCTAGAAGGACACCATCCCAAAGAGTAAATATTTGAAAATGTTTTTCTTTATGTTAGAATTTAATATTTTAGAATTTAATAATTTGGAAAAGTAAGATGCTTTTGTAGAATGACTGTTTACTAAATTTAAAACAGTGCCTTTTGGATTTATTTTTCCCCACACAAACGCTAAAAATAGGAGGATCAGTTTGGCCCATCCTGTCTTAGCTTCTGCCTCATGTCACCACAGTGGCCCTTGCTGTTTTGAACAGAGGCTGTTTTGAATCTATTTTTAGTTAGTCAGAAACGTGAGGGTAGGAAATGCTGCATCAAGATAAAACAATTCCAGGGAAACCTCTATTTTATTTATTTTTTATCCTTTTTAAATTCTATTATTATTATTTTTTCGGCTGTACCGTGTGGCTTGCAGGATCTTAGTTCCCTGACCAAGGATTGAACCTGTGCCCCCTGCAGGGGAACCCAGGCCCACAGCAGTGAAAGCACTGAGTCTTAACCATTGGACCGTCAGGGAATTCCCGGGAAACCCCTATTTTAATGTCATTTGTGAAATAAGAACTGAAACAGTCAAGACAAGAAAAACTCTAGGAATGAGATTTCATGATCAGTATGTTTGGGTTTGAGTTGTGGTTAGGTCGTAAGTTGAGGAATTGGAAGTTCCTTTTTTATGCTCTTGGGTTTTTACTCTCTGTGACATCTAGGAAGACAGTTCTTTTAAAAAGGACTTCCGCTTAACTTAAAAGACTTTCTACCGGTCTTACCTGCTTATGTATAGAGTAGGCAAAGACGAAAACGTTTAATAATACTTTGGTGTGTTGGGACTATTTTTAGTTTGTGTCTCATACGTTTTGCTTGTGATGAAAGTGAGATCACGCCTCTTAATAGTCAAATTAATTAGGTAGACCTTCATACCTGCGATTGCTCAAAGCCATTCTCTTGAGAGTCTCCAATCCAGAAATTCCCAGGGTCCTCAGGCTGCTAGGCCAGTTCAGAGCCACCACCATGGTGGAAAGTGGTCAGTCCACTGAAGGGCACTGTCTTCTACTGAGAGCATTGCAGTGGGGCCGCCCAGAGCACTGCCCCATCCATGGCTGTTTCTTCCCTTCCCGGCAGGTTTTTAAGATGGGGGGTCAGGACAGGTTCTGCCAGTCTCCTCCTACCAGCTCATGTTATGCGTAGACCTGTCTCTTTTCCTTACTCCACTCCTCCATCTCCCTTCCTGGTCCACAGTATATTTCACAAAGTCTTGATTCTTATTCTTTTTTTTAAACCTGTGTTTGTGGAGTGGTGGTGGGGAGGGATTAGGGAATCCCAGCACGGTGGAAATCTTTCTTCTTGGAAAATTTCCTTCAAGCCCGTATTACAGTGAGTCAGGACATTTATTCTATGTTTATATCACTGAGGAGGACATCTGAATGTAACATCTCAGGCTGAACTTGGCACCTAGTTTTGTTTTGTTTTTTTTTTCGCGGTACGCGGACCTCTCACCACTGTGGCCTCTCCCGTTGCGGAGCACAGGCTCCGGACGTGCAGGCTCAGCGGCCATGGCCCACGGGCCCAGCTGCTCTGCGGCATGTGGGATCTTCCCGGACCGGGGCACGAACCCGTGTCCCCTGCATCGGCAGGCGGACCCTCAACCATTGCACCACCAGGGAAGCCCGGCACCCAGATTTAAAGTGGCTTCATATTTTTTTCAAAAGCAATGTGTGTGCTTTTTCAAAGATAATATTATCATTCCCTAAACAGTAAATTTTACGTGCAATGCATTTTCTGATAGTTTTCATTTATTCTTTAATTCATTCAGCACATATTTAAAGAGCACCTACTATGTGCCAGGCACTCTTCTAGGCACAGGTGAGCCATCAGAGAAAATGAGAAAAGCCCGGGCCTGAAGAAACTTAAAGTAGGGGGATGGTAAACAAGCAATACACAAAGGAACATCACAGGGCTTTCCTGGTGGTGCAGTGGTTAAGAATCCGCCTGCCAGTGCAGGGGACATGGGTTCGAGCCCTGGTCCGGGAAGATCTCACATGCCGCGGAGCAACTAAGCCCATGCGCCCCGACTACTGAGCCTGCGCTCTAGAGCCCATGAGGCACAACTACTGAGCCTGTGTGTCACAGCTACTGAATCCCACGTGCCTAGAGCCCATGCTCCGCAAAAAGAGAAGTCGCTGCAATGAGAAGCCCGCGCGCCTCAATGAAGAGTAGCCCCCGCTCACCGCAACTAGAGAAAGCCCAGCAACACACAGCAACGAAGACCCAATGCAGCTAAAAAATAAATTAATTAATTAATTAAAAAAAAAAGAAACATCACATGTGTAGTAGGTCAGTTAAGAGCCGTGAACATAAAATGAATTAGAGAACAGGGCAAAGTGGTAGTTTTCTCACAATTCTCTGAGGAAGGCACTGTTTATCCCCATTGTACAGATTCGGAACTGGAAGCCCAGAGAGGTCAGGTGACTTGTCTTGAACCCACTTAGGTAGTGAGTTAGTAGTAAAGGTTGCATTTGAATTTCAAGTCAAGCACGGGCTCTTAAGTTTAGCTGCCTCTAAAGTAATGAAACTTAACTTCTAGCAAATCCCCAAATGCTGGTTTCCTTGAAAATTTAAAGTCTCTTCTGTTGTATTGGTGTGTATACACAAACACATTTTAAAATGAAAATACTGCCTTAATTTCAGTATCAGGTAGTAAGCACAGTGTTTGTGTAAGGTATTTTAATTTACACTAAATTTAAAAAAAATGGAGAATCCTCATAAAGACTGTAGCATTTCCAGTGGGCCTTGAGGGATAAGTAGGATTTATTTTTTAAAATTATATCCTATTTGGGGCTTCCCTGGTGGCACAGTGGTTGAGAATCCACCTGCCGATGCAGGGGACACAGGTTCGTGCCCCGGTCTGGGAAGATCCCACATGCCACGGAGCAGCTGGGCCTGTGAGCCATGGCAAAAAAAAAAAAAAAAATTATATCCTATTTGAAACATGTAAAAGACTATATTTAACGTATAAGTTATGAAGAGTAATATGATGAACACCCGTGAACTCACTACCCACAGTTGTAAGTATACAACCCAATGAATTGTCACAGGGCGGACACACCTGTGAAACTAGCATCTCGTTAAAAAAGACAAAAGACCATTACCAGCACCCGAGACACCCGCTCATGCCTCCCCCAGCCATCCTCCTTGTACCCCTGCACCCCCTGCCAAAGGTAACCACTATCTTGACTAATGTTACAGTTTAGTTTTTCTTGTTTTTGAAATTTATCAAAATGGAATCATGCAGTGTTTGCTTTTTCATGTCTGGCTTTTCTTTCTTTCTTTATGGCTATGTTAGGTCTTTGTTGCTGTGCGCAGGTTCTCTCTAGTTGCGGCGAGCGGGGGCTACTCTTCCCTGCGGTGCATGGGCTTCTCATTGCGGTGGCTTCTCTTGTTGTGGAGCACAGGCTCTAGGTGCGCGGGCTTCAGTAGTTGTGGCACGCAGGTTTCAGTAGTTGTGGCTGTGGGCTCTAGAGCGCAGGCTCAGTAGTTGTGGCGCACGGGCTTAGTTGCTCCGCAGCACATAGGATCTTCCCGGACCAGGGCTCGAACCCGTGTCGCCTGCATTGACAGGCGGATTCGTCACCACTGCGCCACCCGGGAAGCCTCGTGATTTGTGTTTTTAAAGAATTACTGTGATTGCTGTGTGGGGAATGGGTTGCAGAGGAATCTAGGTGATACATGCTTTCTTATCATTTAGGATTTTATTCTATACTTAGATTAAAAAAAAAATCTCCCTAGCTCTTGGCAACCACCATTCTACTTTCTGCCTCTATGAAATTTGACTAGTCTAGGTGCCTCATGTAAGTGGAATCATACAGTATTTGTCTTTTTGTGACTGCCCTTATTTCACTTAGCATAAAGTGCTTGGGGCTCATTGTGTTGCAGTCAGAATTTCCTTTTTAAGGTTGAATAATATTCCATTTATGTTTAGAGCACATTTTATTTATCTATTAATAGACATTTGGGTTGCTTCCACCTTTTGGCTTTTGGAAATAATTTTACTATGAACATGGGTAAACAAATACATGTTTGAGTCCCTGCTTTCAGATCTTTTGGGTACATACCTATGAATGGAATTACTGGATCATATGGTAATTCTATGTTTAATTTCTTAAGGAACTGCCATACTGTTTTCCATAGCGGCTGCACCATTTTACATTCCCAACAACAGTGTACAGGGGTTCCAGTTTCTCTACACCCTTGCTAATAGTTGTTATTTTATGGGTTTTTGATTGTTTTTTTCATAGTAGCCATCCTAATGGGTGTGAGGTATTAGCTCATTGTGGTTTTGCTTTGCATTTCAGAAATCTAAAGCTTTGAAAGTGTTTAAAGAAAGGTGGATGGGGCCTCTGCCCTCACTAGGCCAGAGTGGACCCAGGCGTATCCATTAGGAAGCTTTTGCAGAGGTCCTGGTGAGAGAGGGTGGTGGCAGAGGAGCTGAGCGGGGAGGGTGTACTCCAGCAGAAGGAACAGGACTTGGTGGTAAATTGTCTATGTTTGAGGAGGTGAAGGGCAGCAGAGAAGCTGGGAACACAGACCCTGGGTCTCTGGCTTGATAATTGCGTTGGGAACAGGTTGGGGGTGGTGTTTCTGGTCTGTCCCCCTCCCCTGTCCCCCCCCCCCCCGCCAGTGAAGTATTCCTGAGAGAACGACTTGTTAGCTTCTTTCAGTGAGGTGTTTGTTTTTTTTTTAAGACACATATTCTTTTATTTCTGTTAAACTGAATATACAATTATTGTTCCCTAGGCAGCCAACTTTTACTTATAACTACAATTTAATTTCACGTTAACAAAACACAGACAGTGAAAAGACAACTTTGTGTAGATCTAATCACAATAGTAAATAATTTATACAAGTTTTTTTTTGTGTGACCAAACAACTTCAGGATTTTGTATAAATTCATCGATAGATGTATTTACAGCAGGGGCACAGGGAGGGGCTTCTGAACTTTGGGGTCAAGAATCAGGATGTTCTTGTCTGAACAATAGAAGGAGCAGATTTCCAACAATGTTAGAATATGGCAAATAGGTTCTTAGTTCAGATGAGGTCCATCCCCGTTAGCATTTGTTGTCATTTAACTTTTTCATCTAACTTATTCGTAATGGAAAGAGTGTGAGCAACCTAGTTGGTTTGCTTCTTTGATGCCTACTTAGAGCCAGAAGCCTTATCGTAATTGCTGTGTATGCCCACTGCCTGGGAGGGCAGGTGCTCAGTTTTTTGCCTGGTTATGAATTAGTGACTATCAAAATGTGGGGAAAACATTTCTGTGATCCACCGGGATTTTGTGGTACATATTTGTAATCACTTCATAACTCTGAGATGTCATTATAAGGAGGAAGTTGTTGATTATGTTTTTATTGAAATTAAGTAAGAAAAATCTAATCATTTTGTTCTTGAAAGTGAGAGTAAAATTTGTCCTAATATAACTTTTGTTAATTTCACTTTCAGTGACTTGTATTTATTTCATATCCTACCTATTAATATGACCAAATTTATATAGTTTTATTACAGTAACAACAAGCTTTAGTGTGTTTAAAAGTGTTGTATGCTTATTACAAATTCACAGTGTCACTCAAGAAGATTCAGTAAACAGAGGTGGTAAGGTGATTACAATGCAGGTTTTAGGGACTTCCCTGGTGGTCCAGTGGTTAGGACTCCGAGCTCTCACTGCCGAGGGCCTGGGTTCAGTCCCTGATCAGGGAACTAAGATCCCACAAGCTGTGTGGTGTGGCCAAAAAAAAAAAAAAAAGATTCAGTTTTTAAAATGTGAGGTGGTAGCTTATAAAAATACTGGTACACAGAGTTATCACTTGTCTCGAATGGGTGCTTTTTTCTCAAGGCGTATTTAGCTGTCAAGTTCTAGTATGCTTATTGATAACATTAACGTTGTTGCTCTTTGGCAGAATTGTGTTTCTGCTGTTCAGTTATGAAATGCCCTTTCGCTCTCATTGTAGATCCGACGGAGGCGCCTGGCACGACTTGCTGGTGGACAGACCTCCCAGCCAAACACCCCGCTCACCTCTCCCCAGAGGGAGAGCCCTCCGGGGCCTCCTGTAGCAGCCTCAGCCCCAGGCCCGTCCCAGAGTCTTGGTCTCAATGTCCACAACATGACCCCAGCTACCTCCCCCATAGGTGCATCAGGTAAGCCTTGCCTTCACACCTGGGACACATTTATCGTTCCCACAACTGTAAGCTTGCTCTTAACGCTTACAGTTGTGGCGTTTCCACAGCAACATAAAATGAATTGAACAATTGCTGAATTGAACAGCAACTTTTTAAAATCCTGCAAGCAGTAGTTTAAAGATTAAGATCATTAGAGTGTGTTTTGTTAATGTCTATTCATTTTGATAGTGATCTGTTGAAGCTACTTGTTTTCCTTTCTATAGCTTTCATCTTTTTTTTTTTTTTTTTGCGGTACGCGGGCCTCTCGCTGTTGTGGCCTCTCCCGTTGTGGAGCACAGGCTCTGGACGCGCAGGCTCAGCGGCCACGGCTCACGGGCCCAGCCGCTCCGCGGCACGTGGGATCCTCCCGGACCGGGGCACGAACCCGTGTCCCCTGCATCGGCAGGCGGACTCTCAACCACTGCGCTACCAGGGAAGCCCAGCTTTCATCTTTTTTTTCAAACAGGGTCAGGTCTTTATCTCTGATGGCAAGGAGATTAAGACTAAATTTGGTTCTGTTGATTTCATGAGTTTGGTTGATGCTTTTTTTTAAGATAAAATAATCTGAAAATGCAAGATTAAACTAATGGTCAAAATGAAGGGAACTTACCTCCTTAAGCTTCGATCATTCCTCCACCCACCTACTCGAATGTGTGGCCAGTTCTTGTTGGGCTTGAACTGTCCCTGCCCTAACTGCAGGCTGCGCCGCGCATCCCATCTCCTCTCACCTATCCAGAGCCATTGTTCCAACAGTTCCTCTCTCTCCTGCTTCATCTGGTTTTCCATCTCAAGTGGAAACCTTTTATTTTTTCTTTTAACAGCCATTGTGCATGCTCTTCCTTCTCCCCTCTTGGGAGTAAATAGAAAGGAACTCTCTTGATCTCATATACCCTGCCGGCTTCCACCCCACATCCCCGCACCCCTTCACAACAGAACTTCTGGAAAGAGTTGCCTGTCCTCAGTCTCCTCCTTCTGTCCTTGTACCTCTGCTGCGTCGAATCCCGTCAGGTGAGGCCTCCCGTGGTCCGCTCTGAGTCACTGTCTGATCTGACTTGTCAGCCCCATTCACTGTGGGTTTGGCCTTATTCTCCTTGAGGTGTCTGTTCGGCTCCGGAGCATCACACTCCTGGTGTTCGTCCTGTCTCCATCTGTTCCTTCTTAGCTCTTTGTATGAGTCTTTTTCGTTTCCCTGGCTTCGAAGTGTCAGGGTTCCAGGACTCAGTTAACCTCTTGTCCTCTCCATCTATGCTTATTCTCTTATTGATTTTATCCAGCTTCCTGGGTTTAGTTGGTATTTCTAATCTGATGATGCCTAAGTTTATATCTCCAGCTCAGACCTGTCGTTAGAACCTCAGACTCACGCATCATCTACTACGCATCTCACAGGTAACACGTCCAAAATTGAGCTCCTGATATTTCCTTACGTCTTGTCTTTTCCTAGGACCCCTTCTCAATAAATGACAACTTTTTTTTTTCTAGTTACTTAAGGCTAAAACATTCTCTCTTCTTTCTACCTCATATTCTGGATCGGGGGTCAGCACACTCTTTCTCTAAAGGGCCAGATAGTAAATATTTTTGGCTCTGCAGGCTGTGCAGTCTCTGTCACAAATATTCTTCTCTGCCCCGTAGCACAAAAGCAGCCATAGGCAATATATAAACTAATGATCATTGCTGTGTTCCAATAAAACTGTATTTACAAAAATAGGTAAGAGTGGCCTGTGGACTGTAGCTTGCTGACCCCAGCTCTAGGTCTATCAGCAAAATTTAGAACCAGACCCGATTCTCACCATCTCTTCTCATCTCACCACCTCTCCAGGTTCAAGGCACTAGCATATCTTGCCTGGATTACTGGAGTGGGCTCCAGACTGGTCTCTCCATGCCTACCCTTGCTTCACCTCAGTCTGTTCTCAGTGTAGGGCCATACTGGCTCCCACTAAAGCATAAGTACGGCATTGTATGACAGCAGCGTTATTTTTTACAGCAAGCAGGATAGTTACTATCACAAACCAACAGACTCGGGCGACTCTGAATGGTTAGTTCTTGGCAGTGCGCCTCTCTGCTGTTAAGTCCCGATTGTGTTTCTCATATAATCATCATTATTCATAATCATAAATAGGTAGATATTATTAGCCATGCTCTTGGCAGGTTGGATAAACAGATTTTTAGGGATCTATTAAATAAACAAGTTTAAACAAAACAATAGAAAACGAACCCCTCGTAAGACAGGTCACATCATTTTCTGTTAGCTCCCGGCCTCACTCAGAATGAAAGTCAGAGTCCTCACCTTGACCCAAGGCCACGTGTGACCTGGCCCTGCCCCGGCCCTGCCCTCCTCTCTCACTGCCCTTCTTGCGCCCTCTGCTTCAGCCATACTGGCTTCCTCTCTGTTCCTGGAACATTCCAGGCATGGTACCTAGTGGGGGCCTTTTTATTTGCTATTTCTTCGCCTAGAATTCTCCTACGCTAAAGTCCACATGGCTTTTTTGTTCAGCTCTTCAGTTGTTTATCCACACGTCACTTTCTCAAAAAGGCCTTCTCTGGGGCTTCCCTGGTGGCGCAGTGGTTGAGAGTCTGCCTGCCAGTACGGGGGACACGGGTTCGAGCCCTGGGCTGGAAGGATCCCACATGCCACAGAGCAACTGGGCCTGTGAGCCACAACTACTGAGCCTGTGCTGCGCAACAAGAGAGGCCGCAATAGTAAGAGGCCCACACACCGCAACGAAGAGTAGCCCCTGCTCACTGCGACTAGAGATGAATGAATAATTTTTTTAAAAAAAGGCTTTCTCTGGCCACCTTGTATAAAAGTGCAACCTCTATCTGACATAGACACTTTTTCTTCGAGCTCCTGTCACCAGCTGATGTAGCATGTATATTACTTGTATATCCTGTTTTCTCTGCTTCCTCTGCTAGAGTATAAGTTCTGCGGGACAGGGACTTGTGTCCATTTTATTCACTGCTGCGTGCCCAGTGCCTTAACAGTGCATGCCACGTGGTAGGCACCGAATAAAGATCTGTTGATCAGTAAGTGGATTGCAAGAGCAAATGACCAAAACAACATAGGCATGTGCAGTTCAAACAAAAGAAATCTCAGGCGGTTGTGATAGCTTTCCATGAAAACAGTGTGAAACGTCATGAGGAGGAGGCTGGCTTATGCTTGCCTCCTTTGGTCCTAGATGGTAAAAATAGGGCCAGTGGGTAGCTTCATTATCCACTGAGCATGAAGGGATGACTTCTGTTCCAGAATGATGTGCTTTCTAACAGAGACAAATACTGGGTGGGCTGCCACCCATGGGAAGGAGGTCCTCATCCGGGAGTGACTTGGCAGTCACCTGGCAGCCTTCTAAATTGAGATGCTTTCAGTTACAAGTAACTTTCAGTTAAAGTAACTGAAGCTGTAGTGAGTCCTACAAGTTGTTTCTCCCATCTAGTCCCAGCTTCTTTTTTTTCTTTTTAATTTAATTTGTTTACTTATTGGCTGCGTTGGGTCTTCGTTGCTGTGTGTGGGCTTTCTCTAGTTGCGGCGAGCGGCTACGCTTCGTTGTGGTGCGCGGGTCTCTCACTGCGGTGGCTTCTCTTGTTGCAGAGCACGGGCTCCAGGGGCGCAGGCTCAGTAGTTGTGGCACATGGGCTTAGTTGCTCTGCAGCATGTGGGATCTTCCCGGACTAGGGCTCGAACCCGTGTCCTCTGCATTGGCAGGTGGATTCTTAACCACTTCGCCACCAGGGGAGTCCCCAAAGTGATATTTTGTTCTGTTGTTTTGATTTGATTTTAGTTACAGTATTTAATTTATATCGATTCTAGATAAAGTCAAAGAGACCCTCCATTTTTTTTAAGTTTAAGAAAGAAGTGGAGGGCTTCCTTGGTGGCACAGTGGCTGGGAGTCTGCCTGCCAATGCAGGGTACATGGGTTTGAGCCCTGGTCCGGGAAGATCCCACATGCCGTGGAGCAACTAAGCCCGTGCGCTACAGCTGCTGAGCCTGCGTGCCACAACTGCTGAGGCCCACACGCCTAGAGCCCGTGCTGCGCAACAGAAGAAGCTGCTACAATGAGAGGCCCGTGTACCGCAACGAAGGAGTAGCCCCGGCTCGCTGCAACTAGAGAAAGCCCGCATGCATCAATGAAGACCCAACACAGCCAAATAAATAAATAAAAAGAAAGAAGTGGGGTCCCTCCTAGATTCTCGATGGTGTGTAGAGATTGGGGAACACTGGTAGACATAATAAATTCTGGGGAGAATTGCCCCACTTGAGCCTTGTGAAGATCATATGGAGGGTTGAGGAAAAAAAGAATTCAGATGATATTCTTGTTGTCTTATAAAAATATTGCAAATACAGTATATTATACTGTATGATATACCCTGGCACTCTATTACTATAGGGTTATTGTATACATAGTGTAGCAGAGCACCCTATGTTACAAGTACAGTTACTTAAACAACTTATTGTAATTATCAGTTTAATTTTAGAACTGGTTTTTACAAGGTGGAGATTTAAAAGCTGCTAAATTGATGTCCCATAAAAATTGTTGAACTTTATTATTTTATTAAAAAGTTGTCAGTCCTTTCAGTGTGGTAGGTAAAATGATATTCTCTTCAGGACATTGTTGATGCTCTGTTATTTACTCCTTCAGTAAATATTTATTGAGGACTTATTTTGGGTTACACTGGAATTGATTTAAAGTTTTACTGTCTTCTCTGAGCTTATTTCAAAATTCTCACTACATCAAATGCTTTTGGTATTTTACTTGAATCTACTTATGAATAGTAAAAATTTAGTTTCTCTTTCCCTCCTGAGTCCTGCAAAAGTTTTAATAAACAGGTCTGGGACTTCCCTGGTGGTGCAGTGGTTAAGAATCCGCCTACCAATGCCGGGGTCACAGGTTCGATCCCTGGTCCGGGAAGATTCCCACATGCCGCGGAGCAGCTAAGCCCGTGTGCCACAACTACTGAGCCTGCTCTCTAGAGCCAGCGAGCCACAACTACGGATCCCGCGCCACAACTACTGAAGCCCGCGTGCCCTAGAACCCGCACACCGCAACTACTGAGCCTGCGTGCTGCAGCTGCTGAAGCCCACACACTCTAGAGCCCGTGCTCTGCAACCAGAGAAGCCACAGCAATGAGGAGCCCACGCACCGCAACAAAGAGTAGCCCCCGCTCGCCGCAACTAGAGAGGGCCCACGCGCAGCGACAAAGACCCAACACAGCCAAAAAAATTAAAAATTAAAAAAAAACCAAACAGGTCCATGTTAAAACCTGCTGTCGGGCATGGATAAAGTCTTCAACGAAGAGAGACTTGAAAGGGTGGCGAGTGGACTTTCTTGGGATGCTGGGAGGGTTAAAGTTTCCTCCACTTGATAGTTGTTTCAGCTACAAGTGATAACTCAAATTGTTTTGTTTTTCTTTTTAAAATATACGAGCCATTTTCCTTTCAGCAACATAGGTATATATTTTTTAAGTACTTGAAAATGCCTGGGTAAACTTTTTTTTTTATAGAAAGATATTCATAGAGTTAAAGTAATTTTTAAAATTCTATGAAAAAGATGGTTTTGAAGACATTACTAGAAACACTGTGTCCCTGTGTGCCTGGCGGTGGTTCACTACACTGTGGGCTCTGTGAGGGCAAGGATGATGTCAGGATTTTTGTTTTCCCCAAACTATCACAAGATAAGATCTTCAGTTAATAAATGGATTGATCTGTATTTAAGGACATGGCTTAGATGGATCTATTCGACATCTTATTATGAAAATTCTAAGCATACAGAGAAGTAGAAAGAATTTTGCAGTGAATGCTTATATACCCATCACCTAGATTCTACCATTAACATTTTACTGTATTTGTTTTATCATACATCTCTCCATCTGTCTGTCTCTCTATCCATTCACTAAGGTATCTTATTTTTGGTACATTTCAAGGATATTTCTGGACTGTCTTGGAAGCTGATTTGTACTCAGGGACCATAGTTTGAATTAGTGAAAGAGAAGGTGATGAGTTAGTTTTAGGTATCAGACGTAGCTCTGTAACTGACCTCATGTGATACCTGTTGATAAATTATGATTTCTTGCTAACATTCCTATGATTTTAATGTTCCTTCAACCTTCAGTGTAATATTCTGATAGAAAGTCCTCGGTTGCCAACTGTAATGATTGTGTGAATGCCAATTCTGTGTGTTTACTGTTGCGTTACAAATACCTTTGACGTTATCTCACATGAGACTTCACCTTTCATGTCTCTTCTGGTTAGGAGTAGCCCATCGAAGCCAGAGCAGTGAAGGAGTCAGTTCTCTCAGCAGCTCGCCCTCCAATAGCCTTGAAACACAATCTCAGTCTCTCTCACGTTCCCAGAGCATGGATATCGATGGAGTCTCTTGTGAAAAAAGGTAAAGTAAGCCAGTTTTCCAGTAAGCTGCTTTGTTGTTGGAAAGGGAAAGATCCATTCACTTTAATCTCTAGTCCAGTGGTCTCAAATGCCAGCCCAGAGATCCATGGCAGTCCTTAGCAAATCAGAGCTAAATATAATAAATTGAAAGGTCTTTGTTTTATTCTGAAATGTTCTGTATACCTTTTTTTGTTTTTGGTGTTGGAATGTCTTTTATGAAATAATGGTATAGGTGGTAAAAAAAAATTTTTTTTAATGTCTTTATTTTGTAAATGCAAAGTTGGCAAGCATAGGTCAGCCCCTAAAAATTTCTGCAAAGATTTACTGCTTGGTGAAATTTTAAAAGTTTGGAAGGGTATAGGCAGGTAAGCCCCATATTCTAGGAGCTCCATGAGGATCAGGGTGTCTTGGAGCAGAGCCTTCCTGTGTTGCAGATGTGCTGTGACAAGATAACAGAGTCGCTGAAGGGTTGAGTACTCCTTGGGCAGCCTGACCTCCAGGGCCTGGCTCCTTTGCCCTCAAGCAGCCCCCTCTGTGTCAGTGGGCCAGACAGATACCATTTTCTGTGTGTGTTAGGATACTGGGGTGTCGTGCACTTGGTGGGTTGGGGTGAGGAGCCAGGTCAGGGGTTACCCCGCATTAGGCAAGAATTCAGAAAGGACCACACTTCCAGGAAGAAGATAAAGTAGAAAAAAATCAACCCCATAGAGTAAAAACAATTGTGTTCTTATTACCTTTGCTCTGAGTGGATGAATTTTTTTTTTTTTTTTTGAGTGGATGAATTTTTAAAAATCAAGTCAACTCTGCAATTTCTTGGCCAGTGGGTAACTTTCACATGGGTTTAGAACCTAAGTTTACACTATCGTGGTAGTCTGAAAAATCTCAGGCTAAGAACTGTCATAGACAATGTGGACTCTTTAGTGTCTTTAGGCATCTAGCAGATATGAACATAAATCATCCAAGTCTTTAGAAAATGTCCTTAGAAAAATTTCCAAGAAATATGAACTCATGGTCAAAAATTAAAGCACGCTAGAAAAAGCCACCATGAGTAAGAAGAGTCTGTAGAATCAATAAAAACAGAATTATTCACCTAGATGTTTTTGGGGTTTGGAATGATCAAATACAGAATGTAAAATTTGTACGTTTAAATAAATTTAAGAGTATGGAAAACATGAATAAGGTATAAGCAACTATAAAAACAACTAAGCACATTTGAAAAAGAACCAAATAGAATTTCTAGAAATGAAAATAATAAACAGTGGATTAAAATAACTAAAGAGAAATTAACAAATGGAATGATAGAGCTGAAGAAATTATCCAGGGTGTACCACAAAGAGAAAAAGAACTGAAAAATATGAAGGGTATTTAGAAATATAGAGGACACAGATCCAATATATATCTAATAGAAATGTCAAAAGGAGAGAATAGGCAGACTGGGAGATTCCCCACCCTTCTCCTTATTCCATGTTTTTTCCTCTGCTGGTTTGGAAGCCATTATCAAAAAGATAAATGGCTGAGGATTTTTCTGGAGTTGATAAATGTTATGAATCCTCAGATCAGGAAGCCCAACAACTCACGAGCAGATTAAACAAAGAGAAATTCATATCCAGACATTTTACAGTAAAATTGCAGAACACCAAAGACAAAGACGTTTAAAGCAGCCGGAGAGAAATGAGAGATTATCTACAAAAGAACAATAGATAGATAGATGTCTCAGTGATGGAGGCCAGAGGATGGTGGAAGTAGCCTTAAGTGCTGAGAGAAAGTAACTGTCAGCTGGGAATTATGTGCCCTTGTGGAACTATCTTTTAAGAGCAGGGGTGAAATAAAGACATTTATAGATTTAAAAAACAAACTAGAACAACCTGATAGTCTGCCACCAGAAGACCCGAACTTTTAACAGATGCCCTTTAAGACGAAGGAAAATGGTCTCAGGACTAATGTCTGAGATGCAAGAAGGAAAGATGAGTCAAGAAAATATTAAATATGTGGTAACCCTAAACACTGATGGTGTAAGACAGTAATAACAGTTTATGAAATAGTATAGGGGGAGAGAAGTAGATCATCAGGTCGATCTAACATACTGAACAGCAGTAGCAGGTAAGGCAGAAGGGGAGTGATCTGTATGCTTGGGAGAGGGGTAAAGACAGTGGCCAACTTTTAGATTTTGAGTTAAGAATACTTGATAAAGTTTCAAGGGTAACCACTGAAAGAATAGAAAGAGTTTATTTTCAAACCAGCAAAGGGAAAATATGGAATTGGGGTGGGTAGGGAGGGGGTTTAAGTCAATTCAAAGAAAGGGAAGAAAGAAACACAGATTTTAAAAAAGGCAAACAGCACAAAATAAGATGGTTAAAAGAAATGAAAATACGTCAGTAATCACAGTAAATCACAGTGAAACGTCAGGTTGGATTAAAAACAAAATAGAACACAGCTTTATTCTTGTTTACTGAAGGCATACCTGAAACATTAGGTTAGAGAAAGTTTGAAAATAAAAGAAAGGGAAAAATATATACCAGGCAAAAATACTAAACAAAAGAAAATTGGGGAAAGTATATTAATAAATTAGACTTTGTCACAAAGTATTACTAGAAATAAGCACTGTACAGTGATAAGTGTTTAGTTTACCAGTAGGATATAACAGTTTCCAAAGTATATGCACTTAGTAATGTAATAGCAACATGAAATAAGGCAAATCTTGATAGAACTAGAGGAAATTGACACAGACATAATCATAATGGGAGGTTTTTAACATGTCTTCTTCAGTCATCAATAGAGCAAAGAGAATAAACATCAGTAAGCATATGGACAAATTAAACAACACAGCTAACAAGTTTGATCAAATTGAAAGATACAGAATTTGGCACTCTGCAGTTGGAGAATACACATTCTTTTCTATAAGATCCATTGACCCAGAGGTTTCAGGAGTCAGAATCATACAGATCACGTTTTCTGACATTAGCTTAGATAATTATATAAGGTAAAAAAATCTTTTAAAAACCCATCATGAATTTGGAAATTTTAAAAACAGATCATGCTTCTAAATACAAGTCAAAGAAGAAATCATAATGGAAATTTGGAAGTATCTAGAACTGAACAATAACAAATATTACATATCATCATTTGTGTGTTGTAGCTAATGTGCTTCTTAAAGAGAATATAAAGCTATATATAATTAAAAATGAAAAATGGAAAAAGAATATAAATAAATATTGGGAATAAAACCCCTTTTCTTGGAATACTTTTCCTCTGGATATGCGCATGGCTAACCTCCTTCATATTTTTGCCCAGATAGCATTTCAGTGAGGTCACCCCATTTAAAAGGGGGAAAGCCCTGCCCTCTCAATTGCCTTTTCCCTGCTCTGTTTTCTTTAATTTTTCCATAGCATTTATCATATACTATATGCTTTGTTTATTGTTTATTATCTTTCTCCCTTTAACTAGAATGGAAGCTCCATGATGCAGGGATTTTTTTGTCTGTTTGTTTGTTGGCATCTCAGACACCTGGAACAATGCCTGCATAGAACGGGCACTCAGTAATACTTGTTGCTGAAAAAGAATTCTGCGAAAAATGTAAATATGCAGGATGCATATAAATTTCAAAATTTGGATGAAAATCAAATTCCTAGAAAAACACATTCTCCCAAAATTGACTCAAGAAAAAAGAGAGAACCTGAATAATCAAAAAAACGTGAAATAAATTGAATCAGTATTTTAAAATTTTCCAAAGAAAGCACGTTTCTTATATGATTTTATAGGTAATTCCAGCATTCCAACTTTACACACATTTTTCAGGTAATTTTTAAACTTACCAAATCAGTTTACGAGACTAATATGACCTTAATGTACAAAACCAGACAAGAATAACGTAAAAGAAGAAAATTAATTACGTGGTAATCATGCTTATGAACATATTTGCAAAAGTCTGAAGATATTGGCAAATCAAATACTGCAGCACATAAAAAGAAGACAAAACATCTATGGGGCTAGATGCCAGGAGAGCAGTTACTGTGGGCTAGCGTAGTAGTGATTGAAAGGGTCATGAGGGGGGACTTTTGGGGTGCTGGTAATGTTCTGTTGCTTGATCTGGGTGTCGGTTACATTAGTATGTTTCCTTTGTGAAACTATTCAGCCAAACACATCATGTATGCACATTTCTGTATATTTCAACTAAAAGATTCGTTAAAAAAAATAATATAACATGACCAACTTGGGTTTATCTTAAGAATGCAAAGGTGCTTTAACATTAGAAAATCTATAAATATTATTCACCACATTATATATTAAATAGAAAAGCCATATAATCTTGGAAGTTGCAAAGGTTTGATACAATTCAACATTGATTCATGGTAAAAATCTTAGCAAACAGGAGACAGAAAGTTGCATCCTTAAACTGTAGGGCAGAGACAGAGTTCACCAAATATTACACAGGCTCCCCTGCATTTCCAGTCTCCTTTGCCATTAGATTGGGGCCAATTAACTAGTTCTGTCCAGTAGACTTGTGAATGGAAGTGACATGTGTCACTTTTAGGTGAAGGCAGTTGAGCCGATGATCCTCCTCCATCCCTCTCTTCTCTTGCTCTAGTGACCTTGGAGGCTGTATATTGCAGACGGCATAGATTAAAGATGGCGTAAGGTTGCTTCACTCGTCAAACTTTGCGGAGGCAAGAAACAAACCCTTATAGTGTGAAGCCTCTAAGATTGCAGAGTGTATGTGTTACTACAACATAGCCTCTTATTCTCACTAATATAAAGGACATCTGCCAAAAAACCACAGCAGCTCTCATACTCAGTGGTAAGAAATTAGAAGCATTCTCTTTAAAATCAGGAATAAAAAAAGGATGAGTGCTGTTTCTGCTTCTATTCAACATGGGATCCTACCCACTGCAGTAAAGCAAGTTAGGATTGGAGTGAAAGAAACAAAACAGTTATTTGGAGATAAAATGATTGCCTTATAAGCCCAGTGTATAAGTAAACAAGTAGCTTATAAGAGGTCTGTGTCTAAAGTCAGTTACATTACTATGTACTCGCAACAAATTAGAAAACTTAACTTTTAAAAAGGCCCATTCACAATTTTATTTAAAAATATTTGGTGCTGGGCTTACCTGGTGGCGCAGTGGTTAAGAATCCGCCTCCCAATGCAAGGGGCACGGGTTCGAGCCCTGGTCTGGGAAGATCCCACATGCTGTGGAACAACTACGCCTGTGCGCCACAACTACTGAGCGTGGGCTCTAGAGCCCGTGAGCCACAACTACTGAAGTAAGCCCGCACGCCTAGAGTCCATGCTCCGCAACAAGAGAAGCCACCGCAATGAGAAGGCCGCGCACCACAACAAAGAGTAGCCCCCCCTTGTCACAACTAGAGAAAGCCCGCACGCAGCAGCAAAGACCCAACACAGCCAAAAAAAAAAAAAAATATATATATATATATATATATATATATATATATATATATATATATGGTGCCTAAGGATAAATTTAGCAAAAGAAGTGAAAGACTTAGGGAGAAAATTATCAAAGTTTATTGAAAGAAGACCTTAAATACTTGGAGAGAGGTACCTTGTCCATGGATAGATCAGTAACATAATGAGGTCTTTTCTTCCCAATTTGATCTATAGAGTCAGTGAAATTCTAGTCAAAATCCCAACAGGAGTTTTAAGGAACCCGTCAAGCTGATTCTTAAGTACGTGTGGAAGAGCAAAGGGCCAAGAATGGCCAAGACTCTCCTGAGGTAGAAGAATAAGGTAGAGGCGTTGACCTAGCATATAGCAAGGTTTATTGTGAAGTCGTAGTAAGTACAACACAGTGGTATTGGCTCAGGGACAGACAGATTGTCTAATGGAACAGCAATGAGTATCCAGAAGGAGACCTGCACACGTATGACAGTTGGACATATGACGTAGGTGATTTCATATTGGTGTTGAAAAGGATGGTCTTTTCAATAAGTGGTGCTGGGACAGTTATTTAATGTGGGGGAAATAATATATGTACTTCACCAGATTTTGTAATCAGGCTCTGATTGATTGTATATCATTTAGAAATAGCAATGTATAGAAAACCTTCTCTTAATTTTTGTTTTTGAAAGTGAGCCTAAGAAAATAACAACTTGAGGAAAATATTTCCAACAATATTATTATTATTTTTGAAAGTGAGCCTAAAGAAATGACAACTTGGGAAAAATATTTTCAACAAGAATGATAGAATGTTTATATCCTAATATATGAAGAGCTCTTAAAAATTAATGAGAAAAAAGATGAACCTTTATTATTTTGCTTTCCTGACTGATTTTGATTGATAGTTTAAAACTTTTCCCCAGGGAATTCCCTGGCGGTCCCATGGTTAGGACTTGGTGCTTTCAGTGCTGAGGGCACAGGTTGAATCCCTGGTCGGGGAACTAAGGTCCTTTAAGCCATGTGGCACGGCCAAAAGAAAAAACCACAAAAAACAAACACTTTTCCTCAACCAGTAGCTATGACATTGGGTGGATTTATCTAAGGTGAAAGACTGATTGTCTTTTATACTTAAAGCATGTCCCAGGTGGATGTGGATTCAGGAATTGAAAATATGGAAGTTGATGAAAATGACCGAAGAGAAAAAAGGAGCCTCAGCGATAAGGTTGGTAAGAGATGAAGCCCTTGCTTCTGTTTTTAGTTACAGGTAATATAAATAAACACTGCTTCATGTCCTGTATCTGTAAAGTCCATGAGAGAATGCCACCCCAAACCAGCAGATCCTATTTAGTTGACTGGGTTTTTTCTTTTACTTTTTTCAGGAAAAGTGGGTAGCCTTGATCACCCTTATTAGTGGAAGTATAACTCAGTCCTTTTACCTGATAAAAATCCTTCAGTTATCTTTGTTTCAGGTCCATGTTTTTTTCAGTAAATGTCAGCAAATAATTTAGAGCTAATTTGAATTTTTTTCTGTCTGTCTTTAATTGCTTAAGCAAGTAGGTCATCACATCTTTGGTTGTATTCTGAGGGAAATGACTGGGAATTGAAGCAAGAATGTGAGGAAACAGGAGGCTTTTATATTTTGTTATCATCTGAGCCTTAGTTCCCTATATTTAGAAAAAGGATTTTTTGGGTTTTTGGTGTGTGTCATGGTGTAGAACTGGTAGAGATAATTGTATCACTTTCTGTTCAGTAAATTATTGGTGTTCAGCAACATTATTAGAAGCTGGGCTGTAGCCTCCTGGTGGTGCAGTGCTTTATTTTGTATAGGTTTTGAGTGTTTACAAAGTTCTTTCATATATGATACTTTCTGTGATGGAAAGTAGTGAAAAACATTGAATTCTGGAAACATTTCTAGAGAAAAATTGGTTGTATACCTAGAATATCAACCTGGTCTTTTAGCATTCAGAAAAGTAAATAAATGGGATATATGTACATCCTTTATCACTGTCTTCCTTGGCAATTCCTGATAACAATCCTGCTGGTTTATACTCCACCCACCCCATAGACTTGCGTTGTAAGCTCGTGAGACCTACATGTTGTAACCTTGAAGTCATAGTAGCAAGTTTATTTTTCCCTAAATCAGTAGGTGAATAGTTTTATGCATTTCTAAAATATCCTCATTTGTAAAAAATTAAATCAGAATTAGGTATTTCTATTAAAGTCTAACTCACACCTCCTACTACTTGAAATTAACCCTCAAATCTTCTTCCTCACAAGGAGCCTTCATCAGGTTCTGAAGTGTCTGAAGAACAGGCCTTACAGCTGGTCTGTAAGATCTTCCGTGTCTCCTGGAAGGACCGGGACAGAGATGTCATCTTTCTTTCTTCTCTTTCTGCACAATTTAAGCAGAACCCAAAAGAAGGTAGGAATCAAGCTCAGCTGTCTTATTTCAGAGCCCTTAATAGAAAACCAGGATGAAAAATCTTTTGTCTTTCCCTCCTATCCACATGCATTGTCTTGCTTTGCAGTTGTATTTTTGATTACAGGCATACTTCTTGATGAGGACACTGCTGTTTGGCTACTTTCCACCTATCTTATTGATAAATTATTTTTTTTACTTTTTTGATTTCTCTAAAAGAAAACCGTATAAATAAGTTAATGGTCTCTACTGTCTCAGGGTTGAAGTTTTTTCCTTTGCAATAAGAAGGTGCTTAGAGAGAGCATTAGTGCCTCTTATACTCTGGGCAGGAGTATACTGGGTAGTCTCCGGGGATCCTGAGAGAGGCGCTCTGGATGGCCTATGCCTGCTGTAAGTGCCTCCCGGGTCATATGGAGACAGTGGAGTAAATCGGCTTGATTAAACTGCTTAGCAAGATAGCACATGTTGATATTTTGCAGTGTTTACAGGATTCTATTTTAAGAGGCTACACTAAACCACACTTACAGCAAAGTAATAAAACTCTTAGCAAGATACCAGCATTACAGGGCACACTCACTTTTCTCTACAGCAGTCATTTCGAGAACAGAAGAGGGAGGGGAAGTGCGCCAGAGTGTTCTTCTACGTATCACTAGTATATAACCTCCCTGATGGCAGGAATTTTTGTCTGTTTTGCTCACTGATGTATTCCCAGTGCCTGCACTTAATAATCCCTCAGTAGATACATTTTAAATGAGTGAATGAACATCAAGGAGATTGCATTCCCTTTTCTCTGCTGCTTGTCTTCCATGACAGACATGCGTGCGCGCGCGCACACACACACACACACACACACACACACACACACACACACATGAGTCCTCTGTGTTCCTGGTGGATGGACAGTTTACTTCTGACTTCACTGAGATCTTCTTAACTCTGGTTATAGAGATGAGCTTAGCAACCATGAGTTTCAAAACCCTGCCACTTGTAATTATTGTAACTGTTAAGATTCTTAAATCTGTCCAGTACATATATAAGTAGTAATTTTTAATAACAAATCAGATAAGATTTACATGGGTTAGACATTTTATTTATTTAGTAATATTTAAAATATATCTAAAGACCTACAGTAAAGCAGTTGGGAGCTGCAAAGAATAAGAGGGAAGCTAGAAGACAAGAGTCTGCTCCAGAAAGGCAGGTGGTGACTAAATATTAGACCCTTCATAAAATACTTTGAACTTTGTACTTAACAGTTTAACTATATAAACATACAGAGGTGAAGAAATAGTAACCCAGTTTGCATTTCTAGTGTGATAAACTAACCTCTGTAGTTGGGAGTAGCTTCTTTTTATAGTTAATATATATCAGCAGTGACTCTCATCAGCTGGGCTCCAGTTCTTTTTTGTTTTTTTTCTAATAAGCTTTCTGTTTTGGAATAATTTTAGATTTACCAAAAGTTCTAGAGATAGTGCAGGGAGTTCCTATATACACTTCACGCAGTTTTCCCTAATGTTAACATCTTACATAACCATAGTATATTTGTCAGAACTAAGATCTTACTGTTCACTAAACTCCAGACCTTATTTGGATTTCACCAGGTTTTCTACTGACGTCCTTCTACTGTTCCAGAATCCAACCCAAGATACCACATCGAACTTCTCTGGTTCACTTTGGCTTATTCAAGGACCGTGTGTATGAAGAACCATGTGTAACCTCTTCTTTATTCTGCCTTTCCAACAGTGTTCTCTGATTTTAAGGACTTGATTGGCCAGATTTTAATGGAAGTGCTAATGATGTCCACTCAGACTAGAGATGAAAACCCATTTGCCAGTCTGACAGCCACATCCCAGCCAATTGCAGCGGCAGCTCGGTCACCAGACAGAAATCTCATGCTAAATACCGGCTCCAATCCAGGAACAAGCCCCATGTTCTGCAGCGTGGGTTCCTTCGGTGCCAGCTCTTTATCTAGGTCGGTGTGGTTCTTTTTGCACATGTCATTGGTGGTAAAATAGCCAGGAAGTATGTAAGAGAAGGGAATGTTCATTTGTGGGCCTGTCATGCAGATTATGACATGTATTGTGTTTGGGGGATGGATTGACTCATTGAGGAGATATTGTCTCTTCCACTTGGGTCTCTGTGGCTTTCCATGGTTAGGCTACTGGTAAGTTAAGTTTTAGGAACAAATGACTGTGTATAGTATATTATTCTCTGGAAAGAAGGCTTTCTCATATTATAAGTATAGCCTCTAAATCAGTGCGGCAGTCTACTTACAGTTATTTAGGTGAGTCTCTAAAAGATCTCTATACTTGAACGCTTAGAGATATGAAGTGCAATTATACTATTCTTTAAAAACATGATATTTTCCATTTTAGTTATTTATCTCAAGCTTTTCTTCAATTTTCTCTCCTTTCCTCCCTTTCTCAACTCGTTTAGCCTCTATGAGACTAGCCCAGCTCCCAGCATGAGTGTCTGGAGCTCTGTGCCAATGATGAGTCTGCCTCTGGCCCCCCCGTCCCGGGCAGCCAGCCAGGCGTCCACTCCTCCCGCTTCCCTCAGTCCTCACGGCGCAGCTGCAGGGACACCTGCGGGAAGCCAGCCCTCGTCTCCGCGGTACCGGCCCTACACTGTCACCCACCCCTGGGGGTTGTCATCTTCTCCTGCCCCGCGGTCCTCGGGCAGCTCCATCCTGTCGAGCTCCCCAGGCCTGCCCACCCCAGCTAGTAGCCCTCAAGCCGTGCCCGCCAGCTCCTCCCGACAGAGACCCACCGGCGCGGGGCCACCTTTACTGTCCGCCTCATCCGGTGCGGGTGCCATGAGCAGACGGCCCTCCTCCCTAAGGAGCTCTCCTAGGTATCTATGCAGCAGGAGAGTCGGGTGCGTGTTTGCAGTGCAGGGAGAGGAGATTAACACGGTTTGGAAGAACTGTCGTGTGGCACTGACCTCGGTTACCTGTGTTTCTCTGTTTGGGGTCATTAACCCGCGTGTCTAACTGGTTCGGTAGACTCGTGCCCCGAGTCCACGCCCAGCCAGGCTTCAGTCACATCAGAAAGTATGGGTGGCTTGATGGTGAGACCCTTTCTTCCCTTCTTCCCCCTCACTCTTCCTCCTTCCTGTACAAAATAAAAAGAAGTCACTTGGTGTTTGAAATCGAGTGCACATGTCATGCCTCCTGACAAATGAATTTCAGAGACTGGCCAGCTTGTATTTGAGAGTTGGGGCTCACATGACCACTTTTCCACGTTTCGTACTGTTGCTAATCATAGTTGAAATACAGTCAGACCAAGGGGTTGAGGGAGCAGATCCCTTACCTCTGGCAAGTGGTTATGCCTTGACACTTTGTTTTCAGCCCCTTAGAAAGAAGCAGTATCGTGACTCCATTAATCCGCGCCCTCCACCCCTCAAGGGTTCCTATGCCTTTATATAATTTAGGTGAATTATTTTTCTGCATGTCAGTAGACAAAACTTGTAGCGTAAGATTTCATTAAAAGGCCAGCAATTGTAAAAGCTTTCCTCCTCTCTGTTTTCCTTTGTTCCCTGATGACTTTTTTTGCTTTTGTTACGGTAGTATGTACGACAGTCCTTTCTCCTTCCTCTTCCTCGCACTTTCTGGGGACAGTAGTGATGAAGATGGAGAAGAAGATGATGATGATGGTGATGATGAAGGTGGTGGTGGTGGTGATGAGTTTTCTTGTGTCCAGTTTGGGTCCAGGTATCAGAGGAATGGAGTCTTACCCCTGCATGTGCCTAGGTGCTTAGGAACTAACTTTTATAAGTCTTAATTAGAGGTGTGCTTTGAATCCAAACAGGATAGGGTCAAATGGCTCCAGGTGGCCTGAAAAGTCAAGATGTGAGAAACTTTGCATGTACTAAAGCATTAGGACCTTCTCATGGGGTAAAGTGGTACATAGAAAAAAATTTCATAGTTGTTGCCTGACAAGTTTGGAGAAAAACTTACATGTAATCATTTGTCAAGAACATGAACAGGATCAGTCATCGTTAAGATCAAAGATTAAAGATCAGTCATCATTCAGTTCACCCACGCTAAGATCTAAAATGAGAGGCCCTCCATTTATCTGTTGGAAGAGTATTCTTAGGAGCTGCCAGGTGTGAGCAAAATCTACTCTGGGAGGCATGTTCTCTTATGTACAGTTGCATGGATTGCTGCTAGTTAGGAATGGCAGAGGGGCTGGAACGTGTGTGTGTGTGTGTGTGTGTGTGTGTGTGTGTGTGTGTGTGTGTGTGTGTGTGTGTGTGTGTGTGTGTGTGTGTGTGTGTGTGTGTGTGTGTGTGTGTGTGAGAGTGTGTCCCTCCAGCTCACTCTAGGCTTGCAGGCTTCAGTAGTTGTGGCACGCAGGCTCAGTAGTTGTGGCTCACGGGCTCTAGAGCGTAGGCTCAGTAGTTGTGGCACACGGGCTTAGTTGATCCGCGGCATGTGGGATCTTCCTGGACCAGGGCTTGAACCCGTGTCCCCTGCATTGGCAGGCGGATTCTTAACCACTGCGCCACCAGGGAAGTCCCGCTGCTTTCACTTCTAATCTTAAATTTTGCTAATCATTCACCTCCTTGGCCTTGGTAAAGCCAAACCGTATTTGTTTAGACGGCCTGTGGAATGGCAGCAGAGGCTAAAGCATAGCTCATGATGTTGCTGAATGTTCACCCCTGAAAACCGAGTGAAAGAGACCGCTTGGGTCTTCTAGGTGACTTTGAACAAGAAAATATAATAGCCCCGTCTTTCTAACCCTCCCACTCATTGTCTTACAATTTTGCTCTTAAATTGAAGTTTCCTCTGTACCAAGTTGATATTTGTGCCCAGCAGTGTTCAAAAATAGCTCCAGGCTATAAATAGAGACAGCCGTAGGAGTGAGGTACACTGCATTCAATTCGTCGGTGTTCAGAAGAATCATTAGAGGGTATATAAAGAGAGAGGGGTGTTGGTGCAATGTCGAATATTGATTCAGGAAGGTCAATATTTGTATTAGGTTGAACGTTGTATCACTGTTTCTCAAGTAAATTTCCCACAGATAGAAGTGTCTTTTTCATGTAGATAAAGTCCTCATCCATGACGATAGTAATGCAGCAGACATCCTTGTCAGGAATCAATTTCTGTACCTGAAAAAAGTGCTTTATTATCTGTTTTACTGTAAGCTATCTGTGGGAGAAACGCTGTCTCTCCCGGGCCTGTTGAATTCCAGCTTCCTCTAACAAAGATACCAGAATTGTATGCGGCTTTCACTGACTCCGCTCTAGACTTATAACATCCCAACCTTGTCTCAGATCTAGACTTGATAAGGAGAAATAAATCTTACCGATTATGTACTCGTAGCTGCGAATAGTTATGAGCATCACCTGCCGGGTACTGTGTCAGCTCTCAACCTACGTTATCACTTGAATCCTCACAGCACCGCCCCTAGTTACTGCCAGGAAACGTGGGTACAGGGAGGTTAGTCACACAACTAGTACGAGGCAGAGCCTGAGTCCAGAACTCACATTCCTCCCACCATACCCAGCTGCCTCTGGCTTCTCCATCTTTGCCCAGTGGGACTTGTGTTGTTCTCATTCCTTACGAGTTATTTCGCTGCCCAGAGTTTACACATCTACTCAGTTCCTTGGCAAGAAAGTGCCAACATTTTACTCCTTAATTACAAAATTCCACTCCAGTCAGCTGGCAGGTCCTTTGCTGGCTGTTCAAATGAAATCTGATCTGTCCAGGTTTTAGAAATTACAGATTCTGAATCTATATCAGAATCTATATCAAAAAGAATGTAGAAGGACAGGGCGTATTCATATATAACTGATTAAACAAATAGAGAAGAACTTGAGAATGCACGTAGTGTCAGAACCAAGAAGTAGCAGAAAAATCTGATTAATTTGGGCAGTCGGTGAAGAGTTTTTTTCTTTCCCCTTTTCTAATTGATCTTAGAATTTTATTTACTTTGAAGTAAGCACTTTTAACACCCACTTCTCGCCTGGTAAGATCAATGTCTTAGAAGCAGCAGTCAAGGGGGCTTGTTTCTGTCTCCCTTTGTGCTTGCCCAGTGGAATCGATGGGTTGTACATCTTTTGTGAAGTAGTTAGGACATACATTCCTATGTTAATTATTTATAGTGGTGATAATAAGGGTTAATTTAAGAAAGGCAAAAACATTCCTTCTAGACTGTTTCGTAGTGCTCTGTGAAAAAAGCTATAAGAATTATAAGGAACTACTTCCTGCAGGAATGGAAATGAGCGAAGTGAGAGTTATCTTTGTAATAAATATAACAAAGGAATTATTCTGCGGAAACGTTTTCTGATTGTTTCCTAGGAAGTTGAGGACTAGAAAGAAGTTTTTCTTTCGTTTATTGGGTTCTTCTTCTCACTGCTCAGATATTTCAGTGAAGGAGATCAAATCTTGCAAGTCCTGAGCCTATGTGAATAGAGAAAGAGAAAACTAGCAAATAGGGGAAAACATTGACCTTTCCCCTCTTATTTCTGCTGACCATCACTATTTGGAGATGAAGCAACAGAGATGGTCGAAAGGAAATCTTTCTGCCATGTCTGTCCCCCAAACCCTCCAGTGATTTCCCTTCTCCCACAGAGTAAGACCCAAAGCCTCTCACCCTGGCCTGCAAGACAGTGCATCCCACATGTACACACACACACACACTCACATTCACACTCACACACTCTTCCTGCCCCTTTCTGTCACCCATACTCTGCCTTTCTTTTCCTTCATAGCACTTAAAGCACTTCTATACTATTTTTGTTTTTAATTGTCTTCTCTCTGTAATGTAGTTGGCATATAACAAGGTCTTTATCTGTTTGATTCAGTGTACTGTCCCCAGGACCTTCGACAGTGCAGACATTTGTTCAGGGAATTTACATGGCTTGACCCTGCCCAGCTCTGCCTTTGCCTTGCATCTAGAAAATATACCATTCCAAAGTCTGCATCTAAAAAAGTAATAAAATAGGGTGATTATTCCCATAATAGAAGAACGGAAACTGCGATGGAATCCTTTTAAGAAACAAGTTTTCTTGGTACATTTAAAATGGGACTCAATTTGCACAGATCTGATGCATGTATAAATCCCCAGAAATATTTTCATTGTGTTTTCAGAAGGAATCAGCTGTATTTCCAATATGTGAAGTAATTAAATTATTCAGTTGGATTGTTGATGTCGTTATCAGAAAATGGTTCACATGTTCTCCCAAGGGAGGTATAATTTTATAGATACTCTTAGGACTTAAACATGACATATTTCCAGTGTCGCATTCCATGTTACGGTTGTAAAAGCATCATGAATTTCATAACAACTTCTTCAGGAAAAAAATGAAATACTATTTTAAAACAGTTAAAAATGTCCATTGATAGCATAAATTTAATGTATATAAACTGTACACCCCTTGCTCCTTCAGTATCACATTCAAAATTTGAGTTCAGCTCTTTGAGTTCAAACCTAGAGATCCTTATAAACCGGTTTTGACCACTGACAATCATGCACATCCCTGGTGACGCTGGCCGCTTTGCATACCTGTGCTCATGATCTACTTCGGCACCCTTAGGACTGATCTTATAATTTGGAAGCATATTGACAAACACTAGGGTTTCTGTGTTTTCTGTTTAGTTAAACTTAACGTTTCTTTTCTTTCTTTCTCTTCTCTTGAAAGTCACTTGGAAGTGTTGTTTGGTCCCTGACAGATGATCACAGCGTACATCAACGTCTTTTATCTTTGAAACTTCTATTATACATTCTGAGTGTCTCTCATTGCCTTGCCTGGCGGTCTCGTACACACCCTGTCATTTTTCATGCCTTTGCGAAATGTTCGTGAAGGCATTTCGGTTGACTTTGAGGTGTTCAGATCTAAGTTAAAATGAAAGGGGACATTTTGGCTGAGAATGGAACCCAGTGTCAGTGCATCAGCAGCCGCCAGCTAAGCGCGTTGACTTCCCACAGTCGTTCACAGGCACAGCATCAGACTGACTCCTTGCAACTGGCAAGGACCCATTGGCATCAAATATCAGATGCTTTCCATTCCAGAGGTGTAAAAATGTGAGAAAGATGGGGCTTATTATCAAGGAAATGTATAGTTTAAATACTTCATTTTAAACACGAGGAAGATCTATTTTCAGTGTCATCTGTGAGAGCTTTTCAAAGGGACTTTAACCTTAACTGTGTATAGTTATAAGCCTGTGTTAGCAAATTTCATCTTTGGGAAGTGCAGTGAATATAGTCCCTGAGTCACTAACCTCAGATGGAAGAGGGAGGGATAGCAGATAGCTTGAGAGCGGGATCGTGGCAGGTAAAGCCAAATATCTTTCTCCCCTGTCTCCTTCTGGGGATTCACCACACTACTTATATTTATGGGTGGGTTTTTCGGTTTTGTTTTTATGTTTTGTTTTGTTTTTTTCCTTTGCTTCATTACAGTCCTCATCTTTCTGTTGTCAGGTCAATTAACAGATAACAGATCTTACTATACCATGAACTGTAGCCCAAAATTTAAGTGGTGTGAAGACACAAGAATTGTTTTTGGTTTTTTGAGGTGTCCCACCCTGGGCTGCCCATCTTTGTCTCTGGTGAGGCACTTTGTGGGTGGCTCCATTACCTGCCCAGTCAGGAGGGCGTTGGCTGCCTTGTGCTTTTTTTTTTTTTTTTTAATATATTTATTTATTTTGGGCTGTGTTGGGTCTTCGTTTCTGTGCGAGGGCTTTCTCTAGTTGTGGCAAGCAGGGGCCACTCTTCATCGCGGTGCGTGGGCCTCTCATTGTTGCGGCCTGTCTTGTTGCGGAGCACAGGCTCCAGACGCGCAGGCTCAGTAGTTGTGGCCCACGGGCCTAGTTGCTGCGCGGCATGTGGGATCTTCCCAGACCAGGGCTCGAACCCGTGTCCCCTGCATTAGCAGGCAGATTCTCAACCACTGCGCCACCAGGGAAGCCGTGCCTTGTGCCTTTGACTGCTTCTCAGCCTCCCCTCCTCCCTTCCCTTCTGTCAGACCTATGTAGTAAGTAAGTTGTAAGAATTCAGGTTTACGAGACTCTGGCCTGAGAGCCTTGGATTTAAAGCCTTGCTATTGTTTTCATCTTTTTAAATTGAAATACTCTAATATCATACTTTCATTCCAAGGTCAATTATGTGTATTCTTCTAAAATTCTAAGGTCAGTTATGTATATATTCCAAAATTACTTTTGTGTATCTATGCATCTATCTGCATAACGTATCATTAATATCTTAATTCTTCTTTTAGTTTCTAGCTCCTCTCTGCCCCAGGCTGAAGTAGGGATGGGTATCTCAAGTTCCTGATATTCTTCCCCGCCTTTATCATCTTTCACATGTAAATTTTTTTTTTTTTTGCTAAGTTTATATTTTTTCATTTGTCTTCATTTCATAATTCCTGACCTCTTCCTATGCCATGATTAATCTTTTTGTATCTTTTATGTCTATCAAATTTGTGAGTTAAACATCAGATTTGGTATTTGACCTATTGATGGTTAATCTAAACTTTGATTTCCTAACACCTAACCCTTGTGATAATGGTCTCAGGGAATAATTGTTACTAATAATAATAGTGCCTCACGTTGTATCCTGCTTATATTTTACAAAGCACCTCCACATTTTATTGAACCCTCACTGCAGATGAGATGAAGTTCTGGGTTCAGGTAACAAGTAAGCAGTAGGGATGGGAATAGAACGCAAGTTTGGATACTCCTAGTGCAAGGTTTTTGTTTTGTTTTCACTATACTAGTTTGTCCCTTTTGCCAAACATTTTGGAAAATTTGTGTTTGTAACATATTTTTCGTGTCTCCTTCTAACTGGACGGTTTTCCTAAGCCCTGGTCCTGTTGCCGAATGCTGGATGAAGGCTTTTAAGATCTGTGCTAGAAGTTAGGAAGAGGGATATTTTGTTAGTCCCTTGTAACTTCCCTCCTAAAGACTTCGATTACGTAATAGCGTAGGCTGGCTTTAACCTCCAAGCCTGCCTAATTGCAGCTGGCCAGTTGGATTTACATACGTGTGGTATCCCTTCAAATGCCCAGTGCTCAGTAGCAATTCTTAGAGTCCTCCTGGTTTTGTAAGGTGCTGTTCCCAAGAAGATAAGATGTTGGGTTTCTGGACAGACTTTCTTCTTAGGTCAATAAAATGTTTACTAAAAATTGCTATTGTTGGACTTGGAGCAGGTGAAACAAGCAGTCCGCTCCAGCCTCGGCTGCATGGGTGTCTGTGCTTTGTTCTGGGCGTGGGGACCCTAACGGGCTTTCTGCAGAAGTGTGAACTCTATCAAACGTGATTTATTGAGAACAGGTAAAAATCATCCATTCTTCTTTTCTCCAAAGTTTTGGAGCCTCTGGTGGGGCAAGTACTTGGGATTCCTACAGCGACCATTTCACCATTGAGACGTGCAAAGAGACAGATATGCTGAACTACCTCATCGAGTGTTTTGACCGAGTTGGAATAGAGGAAAAAAAAGCACCGAAGGTAACATGAAATGGATTCTTTTTTTTTTTTCTTTTTTTTCGGTACATGGGCCTCTCAACTGTTGTGGCCTCTCCCGTTTGCGGAGCACAGGCTCCGGACGCGCAGGCTCAGCGGCCATGGCTCACGGGCCCAGCCGCTCCGCAGCACGTGGGATCGTCCTGGACCGGGGCACGAACCCGTGTCCCCTGCATCGGCAGGCAGACTCTCAACCACTGCGCCACCAGGGAAGCCCGAAATGGATTCATTTTAAAACCCCCACAAAAACCTGGTTATGTGGTGGATAAATAATTGGTTTTTGACCCCCTAATGAGCATTCACTCATGTATTCAATCAGTAAAGTGGTTATTGAGCATCTACTATGGGTCAGGCACTGTGTTAGAAGCTGGGGGTGGATCAGTGAACCAGACAGACGAGGATCCCAGTCCTCATGGAATTCACATCCTAGTAGAGGGAAGAAGTGACAGGGCCAAGTGCCACTGCCACCAGCGACTTACACGGCCCTGATGATTTCTCTCCGAGTCTGTCGTAATCATAATAACCAACATTTATGGAGCGCCTAGACCGCCAGACACTTGGCTAGGTCTCATTCTCACAGTTGTTCATTAGTCCAGTGTGGTCCTGTGTGGTATAAGTATTATTTTTTTCCGTTGTGTTAATAAGCAAATGAACCTCAGAGAGATCAAGTACATACTAACCTCGGTCTTTCCTAAAAGCCAAGTGGCGTAAAGTGAACTTTCAAAAAGCGAGGGATACCTGTAATTGTCCAGAATCACATAAATAATAAATTGCAAAACTGGGTTTAAACTCAGCAAGCTGCACTTTTTCTTCTATTTCATGCTGAGTTACTTTATTATTATCACATTTCATTCCTATTTCATTTTCTTTTTTTTTTAAAGTTTTTATTGGAGTATAGTTGATTTACAATGTTGTGTTAGTTTCAGGTACACAGCAAAGTGAATCGGTTATACATATACAAATATCCACTCTTTTTTTTTTAAGATTCTTTTCCCATATAGGCCATTGCAGAGTACTAAGTAGAGTTCCCTGTGCTATACAGTAGGTCCTTATTAGTTATCTATTGTATATATAGTAGTGTGTATATGTCAATCCCAATCTCCCAATTTATCCCCACCACCCCAATTTCATTTTCTAGTTCTGGTTTTCCATTGGAAATTAATCCGGTTGTCAACCTGTTAGCTTCATATTTGTGAAGGGCTTCTTGGGGTTTGCTGCACTTAACCTTAGCAAAATCAAAGAGAGTGGGCATATCTCTGAAATCCCCACGTGGTCACCTGAAGCTTCTGCTTCTCTCTTCTCTAATTGTAGATTTTAGCGGAGACATTATACTTGGATGATACAGTTACTCTAGTTTGTTCATCATCGGTAAAAGAAGAGAAAAGGGTGCCATTTCCTGCAGATTGATCTCTTCTGACTCTTGTCAGTTTTCAACTGTATGGGATTATTTTGTTTGTCTTTGTAGACCTAACCTCTACCTTTCTTTGCAGATGTGTAGCCAGCCAGCAGTCAGCCAGCTTCTGAGCAACATCCGCTCACAGTGCATATCCCATACTGCATTAGTACTACAAGGGTCCCTCACACAACCAAGGTATGAAAAACCAATATGTGCTTGCTGTTAGCGGGGAGAGGGCCCTCTCCATCAGGCTGCCCAGCCATTCTGCACCACGTTGGATAACTCACTTCCTTACCCATGAAATGAGTGGTTGACTAGATGGTTTCTGAGGTCCCTTTCTTTCTCTAAAATACTATGAAAATAAAACACTCTGTGTGGTTTATTGAGATAGACTGTGGTTGAAATATGTTGACATCAGGGCAGGAAATTAGTAATTCAGTTTAAAAGCAGCTGCTTGAAAGCAGTATAGATACTTGAAAAAAAAGTGTAGATCATCACTTTCCATGTATCATATAATCAATTTCTATTATTCGATAATAAAGAATAGTGGTGGAATAGGTAATATGGGAATCACCCGAAGTGTACTACATTATTAATTTTTGTTCAGAGGGTCCCATAAAGGTTTCAAGTTTAATAAAAGAGTATTTCTGTATTTCATTTCTCTTGTGAAAAAACATCTAAAGGAAAAATGACAAAGTTCAAGATTTATTCATTCTGGATGATCTTACCATAACCATTTTTGAAATTTGTCAGAAAAAAAAAAAGGAAAATGATGCACATGTACTAAAACTTACACACCGTTCCATGGTTAAAATTAATAAGAGCTTAAAAAAGTCTTCAGCCACTGCTAATCTTTTTTTCCCCCATTGGATGAGGCATAAATAAATAAGTAAAAGAGACATATAATACTTTGGTTTTTCTAATGCTTTATTTTTCAAGGGCTATATGGAGGCAAAGATGGATCCTTTCAAACTTTCTATAGTTTCTTACTGAAAAGCCCCCAAAGTGATTATCTTAACAATGAGAAAGGTGATCTTTTGCCTAAAACGATTGACTGTTGTGTGGATTATTTGGGAAATTTGAAGCTTGACCTGTGATTGTCAGCTACATGACATCCTGTATGTTCTGTTGTTACACGGTGACAAGTTGATTTATCAGAGCCCTTGACTTTCGTGGGTCTGCAGGTCCCTGCAGCAGCCGTCCTTCCTGGTGCCGTACATGCTGTGTAGGAATCTCCCATACGGCTTTATTCAAGAACTGGTGAGAACCACTCACCAGGATGAAGAAGTGTTCAAGCAGGTAAGGTTTTGTGTGTTTGCTACTGAAACTGCTGGATTAGGAGCTTCCCTGCCGAGCTAGATTTCTAAAGACACCATATATTGAAAACTTTGGTTCCTGAATTTGAACATGCGCATGTCATTTGCTCAGAGAGAGCTCCCCGAGATTCCTGTCCTGAGGAAATCAGATTGACAGCTGCATTGTTCAAATCATGTGTACATTTCAACTAATCAGTCAAGCATCAGATGTTTTAAACATGGTCTGTGCTAAGTGCTTTGGGAGAGTAGAAGAAATATAAGGCCCTGTCTTTGATTTTAAGAAGCTCTTAACACACTACCAAGAAGTAGCATAAGACGTGATATACATTTGCCAGATAAGTAGTGTTGAAAATTAGTTCTGAGTTTACAAAAAGGAGATTAATAAATCAAAGACCAAATTAGCTCAGCTGCAGTTTGCAGGTCACATAAAACCATTGTCTTCTCACCACTAAACCGGGAATGAAGTCTCAGATCTTACTGATTACTTCATTCATTAAGTATCCATACATTTTTGATATCCCATTGTGTAAAGGCAAGTGAAAATCAGATATGTAATATTTAATAATAAAGCTTAATAATAATAATAACTACTAAAAAAGATAGTCTTGAAGATTTCTTCCAAGGTAAAACCTTGGCATGAATTTTGATTACTGTTCTGTGGCCTGTGTTGTAAAGTAAGCACTTTGCCACAACAACTTTAACACAGCTATTTCCCATGATGAAAGGATGCTAATGACATTTTCTTACAATTTGTTGTATGATAATCTCTTTTTTTGTTTCTAGAAAGAATAATAGAGGCAATAGCTACAAATGATATGATTCCTTTTCATCTATTTTTTTAAAAACTCTGTTTGTTTTTTTATTTATGGCTGCTTTGGGTCTTCGTTGCTATGCACGGACTTTCTCTAATTTTGGCGAACGAGGGCTACTCTTCATTGCGGTGCGCAGGCTTCTCATTGCAGTGGCTTCTCTTGTTGCGGAGCATTGGCTCTAGGCATGCGGGCTTCAGTAGTTGCAGCACACGGGCTTCAATAGTTGCAGCGCGCGGGCTCAGTAGTTGTGGCTCATGGGCTCTAGAGTGCAGTCTCAGTAGTTGTGGCGCATGGGGTTAGTTGCTCTGCGGCATGTGGGATCTTCCTGGACCAGGGCTTGAACCCGTGTCCCCTGCATTGGCAGGCAGATTCTTAACCACTGCGCCACCAGGGAGATCCCTAATCTGTTTTTATACCTAATATTATTTTTAACTGTTCATATTGAGGCCTTTGAATTCTCAGAAACTGTGTTTTCAGCAGTTTTCAAAGTATTAGTAAAAGAAGCATCCGGGAGTGAAAATCCCAGTCAGTGAGTGTTGTGTATTCTGTATTTGGAATTTATCAACTGCTCATCTTAGATGATGGTCTTACTGACTTACAGGAATATTTTAGGCATTATAGTGAGCTTTTCTTCTCTAGAAAATTAAGTGAACTCTGATGAAAATATATAACTGTCTTGTAAGGTTTAAGTGATACACTGTATTATATGTATAATATACATAAAGTAGAATACTTCTACTCAAAAAGACATCACTTGAGGAACCAGAGTAGCTTTACCTGTATGAAAGCCTGGAGATCAGCTAAAAAAGTATGTTATGCCTATTTTATTCATAAAGAAACTTACATAGAGGCTATGAAATGACCTCTATGTGTGTTTTTTTGTTTTTATATTTTAAATTTATTTATTTCACCTTATTTATTTTTTGGCTGCGTCAGGTCTTCGTTGCTGTGCGTGGGCTTTCTCTAGTTGCTGCCAGTGGGAGCTACTCTTCGTTGCGGTGCGCGGGCTTCTCAGTGCGCTGGCTTCTCTTGTTGGGAGCACGGGCTTTAGGCACGCGGGCTTCAGTAGTTGTGGAGCACAGGCTTCAGTAGTTGTGGTGCACGGGCTTTGTTGCTCCACAGCATGTGGGATCCTCCCGGACCAGGGCTCGAACCTGTGTCCGCTGCGTTGTCAGGCGGACTCCCAACCACTGCGCCACCAGGGAAGCCCTATCTGTTTATTTTTAATCACAGAATTCTGATCCCTTGTCTTTTCTTATGTGTCACCATGTTTCCTCAAGAGAAATGATGAGTACAGTGGAGTTGCTGAACTGAAAAACAGCATTTTACCTTTTGTCTTAAGAATGTGGCAGATTTGAATGATTAAACCTTTTGAGTGAAATTTCAGTCTTCCTTTAATTAAAGTTTGAGATGTTCATAGATAAATAAACAGCAATAAATAATAGTTAGAATTTAGAATTGGAGATGAACACTTGGAGCATTTTTTATCGGTGCTGGGAGGTATTTATTTGAAAATAAAATTATTTTAAAAACGTGTAAGTCACACAAACAGTATAATGTTCGATATTTGAAAAGTATTATGTTTAGTAATATTTTGTCTGCTTATTATAATTTAAACCCTACTTGCAAAAGAGGATAACTCTAAAGAAGTTTTACTTTATAGCGTTCCTGAAAAAAATGCTTAAGAGATTTTTCTAGATGATCAATTGTGAAATTTATCTTTTGGTGATTCTGGAACTACTGTTTTTCCCTCGATTGCAGTTTGGGCATTTCCCACCCCTACACCTAGGCATTTCCTCTCCATTTTTAGCTAGCTTACGAACGCACATTACTTCTACCCTGATTGCTTGGGTTGCGAGAACTAGAAGGATCTCTTCAAGAGCTGTGTTGATATCTCAAGACACTCTAATACACTTTGTAATGCAGGGCACCTTTTTAATACTGTGCTCCTTAAATGACAAAGGTGTTCCATACAATGGGATGAAATTAGTAGGAAAGAGAATTTTTCAGATTTTCTAGTAGCTTTTTAGAACACTCCCTTTTTCAACTTGTTGGCGTTCAGACTGTCAGCTGTTGTTTACAACATTCTCAGCTTAATGTTATTAGTCTTGAATCCCAACCAACTCCCTAAATGTGCTGCTCAGTGAGTACACTGTGAAATTTAAACATGAGCTGTGCTGAGCAGATTCTGCAGTGTTCCTGTGCCCTGGTATTAATGGTGAGCTTGTAAACGTAAATTTGAGTGCCCTTAGGCCCTGACATCAGGTTGTTGTACTAATCACACCATATATGGAGGTAAGGCATCCTGATGAAGTTTTCTTTTTCAGTTTCAACATTTACCAGCCATCTCTTTGTTCTACATAATTCAAGTTAAGATACTAATAATATCCACTATTGGTCTATTTTTTTTGTTCTCTTCGAAGTAAACGAGGAAAGATGGAAAGAATTAAAGGTGTAGGTGTAGGGGTGGCAACAAAAAATTTCTTAAAACGTTAATAGAATTGAGCAGATATTGGAACATTTAGTCCAATTTCTTTACAGGTTATAGGTGCTTGGTAATCAGAAACATATTCGTTGCTGTGATATGCAGGTTAGAGTAATGTATTTGATTAGGGCAAGGAGCCCGGGAGAGTCCTGCAGCAGGCTCCACATTTGTGAGTTTCTGTTGAATCACGGGGAGTCTTGTCAGAGTTTTAGGGTTCACCAAAACCTATTACTTCTGGAGAATTCAGCTGCCTTACTTTACGGTCAGCCTTGTGAAAGGACAAAGCAACACCCTGTGGCTGGATTCTAGGCTCCTGTGTATGCAAAACAGCTTTTCCTTGGGCAAGCAGTGCAAATGCCTGGACTTTGCAGATTCGGCACTTTATTTGACATGCCTCCTGTTCTTAAATTTTCTGTAACTTATATTTCTGATTTTTTTTCCTTGTAGATCTTTATCCCCATTTTACAAGGCCTGGCTCTCGCTGCCAAAGAGTGCTCCCTGGACAGCGACTACTTTAAATACCCCCTCATGGTAAAACTTTATTCTTTTCCTTGTAACACATTCAGCAGATGTTTTTCTTCCAGATGATTTTAACATACACTTTTCTTTCAGGTCCATGATCAGCCTTGTTTTCAAACTTAAAACATGAAATCATTGTGTTGGCCATGCAGAGTGTTTGGTGTGCAGTGAGATGCATCAGTGAAGACAGTTAGCAGCGCGGTACATATTTCACCATCCGAGCCTTAGACAGGAGTCAGTGATACAGTCATTAAAACGTACTTTGTCTTATTCTATAGCTTATGAAAACAATAATCATTGGTGGTCTCCTTCTTGATTGTCCTAGCAATGAGCATACCATATTTGGGGTGAAATTTTGTTAATTTAAAACAGAACAAAACAAAAAAAAGAACTGTGACAAATGCAAATAAAGAAGGCAGAGTTAGATTAAGAAAAGGAATACAATTTTGTCTTTACCTAGTGACTTTACACAGAAAATTGCACAGTGCTTTTCTTGTTCATCTTCCCCGTTTCCTGAGGCTGTACTCTTCACTTCAGGCTTTACTTGGAAAACACAAATTTGCTCAGCTCCTCCAGGCACTTAGAGGAAGCATAAATTGTGAACAGAACTATTGGCTAGATTCTCACCAAGGGTCTTCAGAGTTGTGAAAATATTGGAACCAGAAAGAAAATAAGAGGCTGTTTTCTTCTCTGACCTTGCTTCTTTAAAATTTTGGGAGAAAAATACTTTGAAGTATTACTGAATATTTTTCATTCTAAAAGTATGAAGGAAAAATATCAAAACATGAAATTAGTTGACTCTGTATAAACACGACCTTGTGTAAATTGAAGCCTTGGTTAAATTGATGTTTTGCTGCCCATGTTCCTTTTACTCATTCTGCTAACTTGATTCCATCTTACCATTAATTCACTGCTTCCTGAGCGCCTCAAGTGTGACACACACAGAGGACCCAGGAGCTCATGAGATAAGGTGCCTCTCCTCAAGGCAAAAATCAAGACCACAACGATACAGTCAGATAATTACAATCAGTGCAAACACAGAGGTGTATTTATCTGTTTCAGAAAATCAAAACTGAGCTAAAAGGCTAAATATTAAAGTTAAACATTAAAACATTAATTAATGTTTTAAACATTAAAGCCAGTTAAATAGAAGGTGAAGCAGGAAGTCTTAGTTTTAAAAATAATTTTGAATGAATTTATGTCGGGGTTCTTCCTAGTGCACATGTTATTCCCATTCCTAATGAAATTCTATTAATCCTTGTGCATTGTTCTGTCTTCGGCACATAAAAAGAAGTGGAAAAATCTGATTATTTGAGTTCAGTGATGAAATCTCTTAGTGTACATTAATTATCACTGTATTATATAAATATTCCCTCCTGGAATTGTTGGCTTTTCCCTGTGGTTTGAATTAGCTTGATGATTCAGTAAGGAGCTTTTAGTGTCAGATATCAACAAAGTGTTCTTCTGGGTCAAAAGACAAAGGCCTCCATTATGATAGACAATAGTTTTATTGATGCTTGTGCATCAATAAATGATGCTTGTGCAGCAAAGGGAGTGCACTGAGAGAAAGGGCAATAATTTAAGGCAGGAAGCGGAAGACCGTTGGAGCTAAAATCAGAAAGAAGCATGATTATCCTCTAGGTCAGTGGATCCCAACTTTGCCATACCTTGGAATCACCTGGGGATCTGTAGAAAGTACCTCTGCCTGGCTCTCCAAAGCTGTGACTTAATTCGTTGAGGATGTGGTAAGGGCGTGGCCTGGCATGGGGCTTTCAGAGGCTGCCCAGGTGATCCTAATGTGCAGCTGAGTTTGGGAGCCCTGGTGCTGAGCAGGGAGAATGTTTCCTTCTCAGTGGCTCTCTGAGCCTCAGCGGCTTCTCAGATGTGTCAGTGCCTGAATGCATGGACTCAAAAGCTTCCAGCAGCTGTTTTAGCAACTCCCATAGCAACATCCAAATCACAGAGGAAATTAAATTCACTGTTAAAATAGTGTTTGACTGTATTACCATGGCCATGGTAAACGCTTTTTATGTGCCTAAGAACTATATTTCCTGATTGTCTTAACTCGAGAACGATTGGAGCGCCGATGGAAAACTTTGAGGTTCTCAAAACAGGGATCTTGAAACCAAGGAATACTTTTAAATATATTTTGAATTTGGTCGCTTATTAAATTTTAATTATTTATAGTCCTGTTTGATACTGGCGAGACTAGCCATCTCAAGTTTATGAAGCATATCTTTCTGGTATAGAAAGATGTTAAATGAAAAAATCATTTATTGTAAGAATACACTCATTTACCTCTGTGTGTATATGTACAAAAATATGTCTAGAAAGCTCTTGGGCAAAATATCAATAGAGGTTAATGAGGGTGAAGTTTATGAGCGACTTGTAGTTTCATTTTATATTTCTGTTTTACCGGAAGTTTTTTACAACGCACATGTACTAGTTTATTCATCAGAAAAGCAGTGAAGCTATTTGTGCTTTGTTGGGAATGCATACCTATTTATAGCAGCATTAAAGCTATGTCTTGATGTTACCCATGGTGGTCAGTTTAGGATGAAATACATTTAAATGGCCCTTTCTGATCTTGTTTCTAGGCTTTAGGTGAGCTCTGTGAAACCAAGTTTGGAAAGACACACCCTGTGTGCAATTTGGTAAGTGCCACCCTAATGGACTTGCACATTTTCAGTGAACATGTAACACAGAAGATATTCCTTAAGTAACAGTATCTGAAAAATGTCTCTTGGAGGACGTTGAGATGCAGATGTGAGTAATACATGTGGGTGGCTCTCAACTGTTACATTGTTGTCACCTACGTTATTTCCGGGAATGACATTATTCACTTCTCTTTTGTGATTTTCGGGAGATAAGTATTGTACAGCTAGTACAACAGGTCCTATTGGAAACGTTTCCTTGAGTCCTTTGGTGGTATAGGAATACTTCATTTGCATGATATCAAATATTATCATGAAACATGGAAATTAAAAGTATATCTTGTAAAAATGTAGCGGACCTGGAGTGCTTTCCTTCATCTGAAATGAGAAAAAGTGGACAGGCATCCTGACATATTTGTGACCTTGTGTTTTTGGATGTTAAATGTCAGGCATTTTGCTGGTGGCTAAGAACCAGCTGAACAGGTCACCTGCCGAGAATTCTTTTTGTCTCATTTTTACATCACTTGCTGATTTAGCAGCTTGACTTGCCTCTTCTGTTTTTTCCTAGGTTGCTTCTTTGCCTTTGTGGTTGCCTAAATCATTAAGCCCTGGCTCTGGGCGGGAGCTGCAGAGACTCTCGTACTTGGGGGCTTTCTTTAGCTTCTCAGTCTTTGCAGAAGATGATGTAAGTACAGCGGCCCTTTGCACTTTGCTGCTCTTATGTTCAGATTCTTCCCCAAATGTATATTATACGTTGAATTTTTGCTTTCTCTTTCCAGGCAAAAGTGGTTGAAAAATATTTCTCAGGGCCTGCCATTACCCTGGAAAACACTCGTGTGGTGAGCCAATCACTGCAGCATTACTTGGAGCTGGGAAGGGTAGGTGTTGAGAAAATGAATCCAAAGGATGAATGTGTTTTCAGTTCTGAAAGTTAAAAGCAGCACAATTATAGGCTCATTATAGTGTGATTAAGGTAATTGGGCCCCTGTCCTGGAAAGGAAATAGCAAAGGCTATTTTATTAAAACTATAACTACTCCCCTCTTCCACTCCACATTCTGCTTTCATGCTGATCATCTTAATACAGTTGAATATGGACTTTTCTTCTATCCTTGTAGTCAGGTTCTTCTAAAATGAGTGGACGTGGGAGAGGAGAAAAAGTGGGAAGGAGTTTAGCTTTTTGTAAAGTCAAAAGAATAATTTCTTAAACAAAGTTTTAATTTTTTTCTTCCCTTATAAAATAAATTTCAGCAAGAGCTTTTCAAGATTCTGCATAGTATTTTGTTAAACGGAGAAACCCGGGAGGCTGCTCTTGGTTACATGGCAGCTGTCGTCAATGCCAATATGAAGAAAGCACAGATGCAGGTAGGATTCCTGAAGACTGCTTTTACTTATTCATTAAATTCATTCATCTAAGTCATACTTATTCAGAACCTACCAGACATTGTGCTAGGAAATGGAGATACAGTGTTGAACAAGATAGACAAGCTTCCTGCCTTTGTGGAGCTTATGTTCTATAGGGTAGATGAGTAGACATGTAAATGTTTAATTCTAGAATCGATGAAGCCAGTGAAGCAAGGTAGAGGACTTGAAAGTAACCATAGAGGCACCAGAAGGAAGGCATGGGAGTGTCCAAGGAGGAGACATTTGATCAGAGGCCTGACTGATAAGAAAGAGCCAGCCATCACAAGGCTGAGAAAAGAACTTTCTAGATACGTGTGAAACACGAAGGTGGGAGTGAACCAGCTTTGGAACGAGCCCCACGTGCAGGCTTTCATGGCTGGAGGATAGTGAACAGGAAGGAAACCGGCGGGTCATGGGCTGGAGGGGTGGGCAGAGGCTCCATCAGGTTGAGCTGATGTTGTAAGAAGTGTCATGAGGAGCCACTGGAGGGTTTTCGGGAAGGAAATCACCAAGTCTGCTGTGTGGAGGATGGGCTAATGGGAGGAGGGGGTACAGGAGCCAACCCGAGAAGACCAGGTACAAGGTGCGATGTTCCTGATGGGGGAGGCTGGTGGCTGGGACCACTTTACCGGCATGGAAAAGTTAAAAGGGCATCCTTGCTATATTATTATTATTATTAATAATAAATTTATTTATTTTTGGCTGCATTGGGTCTTTGTTGCTGCACGTGGACTTTTCTCTAGTTGCGGTGAGCGGGCGCTGCTCTTCCTTGTGGTGCGCGGGCTTCTCATTGCGGTGGCTTCTCTTGTTGCGGAGCACGGCCTCCAGGCATGCGGGCTCAGTAGTTATGACACACGGGCTTAGTTACTCCACGGCATGTGGAATCTTCCCGGACCAGAACTCAAACCCGTGTCCCCTACATTGGCACGCGGATTCCCAACCACTGCGCCATCAGGGAAGCTCCCTTGCTATATTATTAATGAGCGATGTGACATTTCTACTCAGAAGAAAAAGCAGAGAGAAGAGCATGCACGTGGTATTAGACTGCCTGGATTTCCAACTGGGGTTCCACTGTTTGCCGGCAGTAGGACGTAGACAGTTGCTTCTCTGTGCCTCCATTTCCTTGTTGCCAAGTGGGGATAATAATAGTACCTGACTTGTGGACTTAGTGTATATAAAGCTGTCAGAATCATGCCCAGTACGTGGTGAGCACTCCACCGATGTTAACTATCTTTATTAGAATTATGGTCTTTTTTTTTTGGCTGTGCCACACGGTTTGCAGGATCCCCAACCAGGGATTGAACCCAGGCCCTGGGCAGTGAAAGCACAGCGTCCCAACCACTGGACCTCCAGGGAATTCCCAGAATTGTTGTATTCTTAGAGCAGGATTATGCTATCGCTGTCAGCCAGAGAAGCTGTTAGTCAAGTGGTAACTGTGAAACGAGTTGTTCCGATGCTTTTGAGGGGAAATAAAGAAGAGAAAGGAAATAGCATTTATTGCATTTCTGCTTCCTGATTTTGAGGATCTTAGGCAAATCACTTAAATTCTCTGAGCCTTAGTTTCCTCCTCCGTAAAATGTGAATAACAGTATCATTCAATTCTAAGGGCTATTGTGGAGATTCAGTGAGAGAAAACCCTTCACGTATCGTTAACACTCAACAAATCGCACCTGCCAGTAGAGTGACGATGGTGGTGCTATAGGTGTCCCCTTGCTGACTTCAGGATGAAAGTTTGCTCTCCTTTCTGTACGCTTGTGCCAAAATTTCTGTTCAGATCATGATTTTAAATACTTTTCTCTTTCACAGACGGATGATAGATTGGTATCTACGGACGGATTGATGCTGAATTTCCTTTGGGTGCTGCAGCAGCTAAGCACAAAGATCAAGTTAGAGACGGTCGACCCCACGTACATATTCCACCCGAGGTGTCGGATTACTCTTCCCAGCGATGAGACGAGAGTGAATGCAACGATGGAGGACGTGAATGACTGGCTGACTGAACTTTGTGAGTGACATGTTCATTAGGTCGTTAAAAGCTGCCCTTCTTTTATTTTTTTTTTTTGGTTGCCCCATGTGGCACGTGGGATCTTAGTTCCCAGACCAGGGATCGAACCCACGCCCCCTGCATCGGAAGCATGGAGTTGTAACCACTGGACCACCAGGCAAGCAGTTCTTCTATTTTCTTTTAATTACAAAAAGTAGAGTAGATATGCATTCTAACAGAAGGACCCATTTGGACTCAGCATCATCCCACAGTGTGAATCTGACACCAGCTACAGCGTCCCTGTCTGTCACCTCCCAGCGTCCCACCCTCATCCCTGGGGCTCCCTCTTGCCCTGTTCCTGTTCTCCATCATCAGTGCCAGTTTTCATTGACTCCTCTCCCCCTAAAGCTGCTACATCAGACGGTTATGGGATTATCAGGAGGAGAACTTTAATAAACATCTTAATAGCAACGCTACTGTCTTACTCGTTAAATATAAGGAGACTGAGGCTCCAGAAAGTGCCCAGCTCACCTAGCCTGTCAATCAGCGAGTTGCACCTGCGGTCCAGGTGTGCTGAGCCGAGCCCAGGGCTCTGTCTGCTCCACCACACTCCCTGATCTGGGTCCATCCTTCCCAGTGTTTAGTTCGGTTCCACTTTTTCTTACTTGGCAGTAGTGAGGGAAGCAACCTAATTCTTTAGGGAATTTCTGTTCCTCTCAGGCGACCTGATTTCTGATAAGCCAGGCTCCAGAATTAGGATCTGGGCTCCTGGGGCCAGGCCAGCAGGGTTGGGGGTAGTTAGAGGGTTTGTGGAGAAGGTCAAGGGGGTCCCCTAAAGAACAGGCTGCCCAGAGGACGGCTGGAGCTAAGGAAGACGCTTTCTGAGGAAGGGCCCTTCCAGAGGGAGGGCCTGTAGGAGAGGAAGAAGAGAGCCTACCCTGCTTGACCACAGCTGCTTTCCCGGCTAAACGCAGTCGTGACAGAGAGGTAGAGGGGCAGAGGGAGAGAATGCAAAGGAGTATAGATGGAGAAGGCAGAAAAGAAGGAAAGACACAGGCAAAGGGAAGCTTGTGACGAATAAAATGTATCTGAGAGACCGGTGATCAGGAAAACAGAAAAGTAGAAATCCAAGAGAAATGGGTACATATTTTATGTTGCAAAATACTGGGTTTGAAAGTGATTCCTGAGTGAAGGAAAATAATGACTTTCTGGGCTTCCCTGGTGACTCAGTGGTTGAGAGTCCGCCTGCCGATGCAGGGGGCACAGGTTCGTACCCCGGTCCAGGAACATCCCATATGCCGCGGAGTGGCTGGGCCCGTGAGCCATGGCCGCTGAGCCTGCGCGTCCGGAGCCTGTGCTCCACAATGGGAGAGGCCACAGCAGTGAGAGGCCCGCGTACTGCAAAAAAAAAAAAAAAAAGACTTTTCTGCTTTTCCATTTCTTTGTTTTGTTATAATCCCTGAGAATCTGTCAGTACTGGGAATGCTATTCATTCACCCAAGTGAGCCACATCCAGCTTATGTGGAGGGGTGGTTCTCAGCTGCACCAGGTGAGAAGTTAGAGTTTACAGAGTCTAGGAAAAATAGAAAAATTTATTTTGTTTGGATGCTAATGACTCCTCACAAATTGTTATTACCTCTCTAGAAATACATTTATGAGCTAGAGATATGCAATAAAAATTAATACAATAAAAAAAGAAGTTCTCTTTTGGATTAGCCAACATCAAATAGATACGTAGAACAAATGGGAGGAAATGTGCTGTTCTGGGTTTAAATATGTATGTGTATACAATAGAAATGATAGCAATGACTTAGTTATTATGTAGATTTTATATATGCCAGTTAAAATTCTCATGAAATCTCTCATAGATCTTGATGAGTTGATGGAATAAAAATACGAATATTTTGAAAGTGTTATGATTATGGATCTTTTTCTCTATATTATAAAGCATGTTATTAAAGCAACTATACTTCAATGTAAAAAATTTTAAGGGGTTTCCCTGGTGGTGCAGTGGTTGAGAATCTGCCTGCTAATGCAGGGGACACGGGTTCGAGCCCTGGTCTGGGAGGATCCCACATGCCGCGGAGCAACTAGGCCCCCGTGAGCCACAACTACTGAGCCTGTGCGTCTGGAGCCTGTGCTTCGCAACAAGAGAGGCCGCGATAGTGAGAGGCCCGTGCACCGCGATGACGAGTGGCCCCCGCTTGCCACAACTAGAGAAAGCCCCTCGCACAGAAACGAAGACCCAACACAGCAAAAATAAATAAATTAATTAATAAACTCCTTAAAAAAATTTTTTTTAAACATGTTACTTAATGACAAACATAAAAACCATATGACATTTAGTTTTAAACATTATAAAATTATTCATGGAGTGATGTAGAGCTTCCACCCTTCCCTGGCACGAAAAAGCCGAACAGAGGATTTGACCCAGCCATAAAAGAGAGAGAAATTTTTAATGATTTAAGAAATGGAAAATATCATCAGAGATAATATATATATATCTTAATATATAAACATACTTTTTATAGAGGGAGAGAAAATGAATATGTAAAATAAAAGAATGGGAGAAAATATGTGTCACATAATTGATAAAATCATATTCAAAATGCAGAACTGTTATAAATGTGTAAGACCAAAACTAAATTCTACCAAGAAACAGTTATCTTTTGCTTGGGGGGAAAAAATATAAGCAGTATATGTCAAATAAAATATACTTGTAGGGGAAAATATACATATTTGTAGGAATTAGATACAAATTGAAAGAAATTCAAATTAACGTTCTGTAACTATAAATTATTCAAAAACAGTGATAAGATAGAATATAAGTTTGTAAATAAATAGATGGCATTTTATCAATTAATTTAGTCTATCTAAAGTGAATTCTGGTGATTCATAACAAAAATCTGTAATACTGTCTTTCTCAATAATTCTACTTCCCAGAATATGCTCGCAAAGCTGGCAACGGAGAGGGGGTGAGGGAGTAACTTGTTATACATAGATCCTCCCAGCACTGTTTCTAATAGAGGAAAATTAGAAACAACAAATATGTCCAACAGTAGGGAAATGGCTATGGAATCTGTAGCTTATTTACATAATCTAATACCATTTTGAGGTTTAACAATGATGTTTGAATAGTAGAAATGATTCTATAAAATACACCAGGAAGACACATCACCGAAGATTGTTGGTGTACATTTGTATAAACATTTAATTAGATGGGGCAGAGTACCTGATCATACATGGAGCTCAGAGGAATTCTGTTTTTCTTATAACATTACCTAAACCTAATTTTTTTTATATAAATTTATTTATTTATTTTGGCTGCTTTGGGTCTTCGCTGTTGCGCATGGGCTTTCTCTAGTTGCGGCGAGCGGGGGCTACTCTTCGTTGCAGTGCGCGGGCTTCTCACTGCAGTGGCTTCTCGTTGCAGAGCATGGGCTCTAGGCGCACAGGCTTCAGTAGTTGTGGCACGTGGGCTCAGTAGTTGTGGCTTGCGGTGTCTAGAGCACAGGTTCAGTAGTTGTGGCACACGAGCTTAGTTGCTCCTCAGCATGTGGGATCTTCCTGGACCAGGGATCAAACCCGTGTCCCCTGCCTTGGCAGGCGGATTCTTAACCACTGTACCACCAGGGAAGTCCCATTAATTCTAATTTTTTAAAAGTGTCCTTGGGGACTTCCCTAGTGGCACAGTGGTTGAGAGTCCGCCTGCCGATGCAGGGGACGTGGGTTCATGCCCCGGTCCGGGAAGATCCCACATGCCGTGGAGTGGCTGGGCCCGTGAGCCATGGCCACTGAGCCTGCGCGTCCAGAGCCTGTGCTCCGCAACGGGAGAGGCCACAACAGTGAGAGGCCTGAGTACCACACACACACAAAAAAAAGTGTCCTTAAACTTCTTGAAAATACAGGTGTAATTTTGTCTTCTTAATTGTGCTTTTCCTCTGATATAGTCATGTGGTAGATTTTATTTCGGGGATTTTGTTCTTTTTCCTAGATGGAGATCAATCTCCGTTTTCTGAGCCGAAATTCCCTACGGAATGCTTCTTCCTTACCCTGCACGCCCACCATCTCTCAATTCTGCCGGGTTGCCGACGCTACATCCGCAGACTCCGGGCCATACGGGAGCTCAACAGGTATGTGCATGATGCCATGTCCTGAGGTTGCCTGAATCACCACTTGTTCTCACAAGCAGGCAGTTCCCTTGTGACCAGTAGATTTGAATGTGACGGGTACATAGGGTACTGCCAGTAGATTTGAATGTGAGGGGTACATAGGGTACTGCCTCTGCTACTACATCCATGTTCCTTGATTGGCCAGAGTTCTTTACATGGTGAAGTGACCCAAACTTTGATTTCTAGAGTTCTCAACCCTTGGTATGTGGTTGAGACTTCCATTAACTTTTTCCACTAGGCACCATATTATCAGGAGGCACTTTAAAGGATTTCTTGGGTTCCAGACATACCCCTCTTTCCCTGGACTGTGAAACAGTTAACTCTGGTTTCCCTTAATAAACAAGGTAATTTACTCCCACCAACATGTAATTCACTTTTTTTGCACATTGTCCTGTGGCATAAGAAGTCTAAAAGGGCCAGATAGTAGCCTCAGTTTCCTATTCATTAGCACCATTGTTGTTTTTCTTAATCTAAGCATTTCTCCCCATGTACCAGCACCTGCAAACAAAGGTCACAGGAATAGGAGGCAAACATTTTTTTGAACAGGTCATCTGGAATAATAATGGAGTAGCCACTTAACACCATTTGGTCCAGGAGTGGTGTAGTCTGAGTATGATAGAAAATGTGTCATATCTATATCTACCTTGAATTAAAATAGAATCAATCACTTAATAATTCTAATAACTGCCTGGTAGATTTCTTAATATTTTTTTTCTACATGTAATCATGTTGTCTGTAAATGATGACAGTTTTCTTTCTTTGTCATAATTTTCTTTTTATTATTTTTCTAATTTTAATTATGCTTTATTATTTGACCTACATGCTATTTATGATTGTATTGATTAATTTTAAATTCTTTTCCTTTTTTTTTTTTTTTAAACCCCACATTTGTTTATTTATTTTTTTTGGCTGTGTTGGGTCTTCGTTTCTGTGCGAGGGCTTTCTCTAGTTGTGGCAAGCAGGGGCCACTCTTCATCGCGGTGCAAGGGCCTCTCACTATCGCGGCCGCTTTTGTTGCGGAGCACAGGCTCCAGACGCGCAGGCTCAGTAGCTGTGGCTCACGGGCCCAGTTGCTCCGCGGCATGTGGGATCTTCCCAGACCAGGGCTCGAATCCATGTCCCCTGCATTAGCAGGCAGATTCTCAACCACTGCGCCACCAGGGAAGCCCTCATAATTTTCTTTTTCATGCCTTACTGCCCTGGCTACAATTTCTACTACAGTCTTTTTATTTTTTTTTTTGCTGTACGTGGGCCTCTCACTGCTGTGGCCTCTCCCATTGCGGAGCACAGGCTCCGGGCGCACAGGCTCAGTGGCCATGGCTCACGGGCCCAGCCGCTCCGCGGCACGTGGGATCCTCCCACACCGGGGCACGAACCTGTATCCCCTGCATCGGCAGGCGGACTCTCAACCACTGCGCCACCAGGGAAGCCCTCTACTACAGTCTTGAGTAGAAGTATTGATAACTTTATTAAAATTTCTTTCTTATTCCAGTTAATGGGGGGAAGTTTTTTAGACATCCTCTATTATCAGATTAAGGAAATTCCCTTTTAGGTGATTATTTTCTACAAGTTTTTTGTTCTCAACAGGAGTTGAATTTTATTAAAATCTTTTTCCATCTCTGTTGAGGAGATCAGATTTTTTCCCCTTTATTCTATTAATATGGTTGAATTACATCAACTGGCTTTCTGATATCAAACCAATCTTACATTCTTTTTTAATTATTATTATTATTTTATTTATTTTATTCTTGACTGTGTTGGGTCTTAGTTGTGGCACGTGGGATCTTTGTTGAGGCATGCAGGATCTTTTGTTGCAGTTCCTGGGCTTTCCTCTAGTTGTGGCGTGTAGGTTTTCTCTCTGTAGTTGTGGCGCGCAGGCTGCAGAGTGTGTGAGCTCTCTAGTTCAGGCATGCAGGCTCAGTAGTTGTGGCACGCAGGCTTAGTTGCCCCGTGGCATGTGGGATCTTAGTTCCCTGACCAAGGATCGAACCCGCGTCCCCTGCATTGGAAGGTGGATTCTTTACCACTGGACCACCAGGGAAGTTCCCTTATATTCTTGAAATAAACTCAACTCTATATTATTGCTTTTAAATCTCATTGGATATTCAATTTGCTAATATTCTGTTTAGGAGTTTTGAGTCTATATTCAAAAGAAAGATTGACCTATGATTTTCATTTCTTGTTAAGTCCTTCTCAAATTTTGTTATCAACATTATTCTTGCCACATAGAATCAGTTGTGGAGTGTTCCCTCTTTTTATATTTTTTGAGGAGTTTATTGTGTAAGAATTATTTTATTTCTTCCTTAAATGTTTGGAAACATTGATGAAGTTGTCTGGGCTTAGAGTTTTCTATGTGGGAAGTTTTTTAAATTATGTATTTTATTGTTAATAGATATAGGCCTGTTTAGATTTTCATTTCATCTTGTGCGAGTTTTCCCGTGGTATGTAAAGGTTCAAAACTTTTTGGTATAAAGTTGTTCATAGTATCCTCTTTTTATCACTTTTGTGTCTGTAGGGCCTTTATTATTTCCTTTTAGTTTAATTTGCTTTTTGTTGATGTTTCTATTGCTTTTTGAGGTTGATATTTAAATCATTCATTTTCAGCCCTTATATATGCATTTAAGGCTGTTTAGTTTCCCTCTAAGTATGGCTTTAGCTGCATCCCTCAATTTTAGTAGGTCATCTTTTTTACTGAGGTATAATAGACATATAACATTATGTTGGTTTCAGGTATACAACATAATGATTTGATGTTTGCATATATTGCAAAATGGTCACCACAATAAGTCTAATTAACATCTGTCACCGTACATAGTAACATATTTTTTTCTTGTGATGAGAACTTCTAGGATCTCTCTCAGCAACTTTCAAATACACAGTACAGTATTATTAACTATAGTCACCATGTTGTATATTACATCCCCATGACTTACTTATTTTATAACTGGTAGTTTGTGTACCTTTTGACTCCCTTGACCTATTTTGTCCACCCCACTCCCCCACCTCTGGCAGCCACCAGTCGTCTTCTCTGTGTCTTTGAACTTGGTATTTTGGGTTTTTGTTTGTTTTTTTAGGATTCCATACATAAGTGAGATTATATGGTATTTTTCGCTCTCCGACTTATTTCACTTAGCATAATGCCCTCAAGGTCCATCCATGTTGTTACCAGTGGCAAAATTTCATTCTTTTTTATGGCCGAAAAATATTCCTCTGTGTGTGTGTGTGTCTGTGTGTGTGAGACATTTCTTTTTCCATTCATCTGTTGGTGGACACTTAGATTGTTTCTCCATCTTGGCTATTGTAAATAATGCTGCAATGAACATGGGGGTGCATATATCTTTTCATTTTTGTTTTCGTGGGCTAAATACCCAGAAGTGGAATTGCTGGATCATACAGTAGTTTTAATTTTAATTTTTTGCGGAATATCCATACTGTTTTCCATAGTGGTTGTACCAGTTTACATTGCCACCAACAGTGCACAGGGGTTCCCTTTTCTCTACATTCTTACCAACACTTATTTCTTATCTTTTTGATAGTGGCCATTCTAACAGGTATGAGGTGATATCTCATGTGGTTTTGATTTGCATTTCCTTAATAGTTAGTGATCTTGAGCACCTTTTGGTATGTCATATTTTATTGTTCCGTTCAAAATATATTCTAATTTTTATTATTTCTTACTTGACTTGTGGATTATATAAAGATGGGGTGCTTAAATTCCAGATTCTTGGGGGGATTTGTTCATTTATCCTTTGTTACTGATTTCTAGCTAAATTCCATTGTCAGAAGACATATTCTGATTTGTGTTCTTTGAACTTTATTGAGATTTGCTTTGTAGCTAACATTTAAATTAATAAATGTTCCATAGCGGAAATGAGTGCACAGGAATTCCCTGGCAGTCCAGTGGTTAGGACTCTGCACTCTCACTGCCGAGGACCTTGGTTCAGTCCCTGGTCAGGGAACTAAAATCCCACGTGCCACGCAACCAAAAAAAAAGAAGAAGAAAAGAAAAGAATCCGCTTTCTATATTGCTTTTTGCAGTATTTCACATATATTGTTTAAGTTTGTTTATCTTTTGTTCAAATTTTCCTTATGTCTGCTGATTTTATCAGCTTATAATATCAGTTATTGAGAGGCTTATAAAAATTTCCAACTCTGATTTGTCTGTTCCTTCATCCTGGAATGGATGCCGTCCTGTGGTCCCATCATTCCCGCTGACTTTGGAGGATACATGTCAATGGCACCATCTGCCATCTTCACTCCCAGCCTGCAGTGAGGGTTGGTGCCTTTCAGAGATGTTGGTGTTCCCCTCACCTGTGTATTTTTCAGTGCTGTGATACAAGAGGTATCTTCCAGGGCTTCCCTGGTGGCGCAGTGGTTAAGAATCTGCCCGCCAATGCAGGGGACACGGGTTCAAGCCCTGATCCAGGAAGATCCCACATGCTGCGGAGCAGCTAAGCCTGTAGTCCGTGGCAACTAAGCCTGTGTGCCACAACTACTGATCCTGTGCTCTACAGCCTCCGAGCCACAACTACTGAGCCCGCACACCTAGAGCCCATGCTCCACAACAAGAGAAGCCACTGCAATGAGAAGCCCGCGCACCACAACAAAGAGTAGCCCCCACTCACCGCAACTAGAGAAAGCCCACGTGCAGCAGTGAAGACCCAATGCAGCCAAAAATAAATAAATAAAATAAATAAATTTTTTAAATAAAAAAACTAATTAAATAAATAAAAGTATATCTGGCTGAAGTCAGATTAAGAAAATAAAAGAAGTGTCTTCCAGGACACAGTTGGGGTATGTGTGTGTTTTGAGAGGGTGGTTTTCTGAGCTAGTCATATGTGGTAAATCTATATTAATATTCCAAGCTTCTTATATTTTGGATTCCTTCCTCTGAATTTATATCAAGGAATTCCTAACAACTCAACTTCAATTCTAGGTTTTAGTCAACCAGGTGGGCACACAGTTAGAGCCCCTCCCAGATACTCAGGATAAGGTTGAATCCAGAGACTCTGGTCGTTGTATTCATGTCAATGAATTTATCCCCACTTAGGAGTGTGTTAGCACGTTCCTCTCTTGGTGATCAAGCATCTTCAGAATCTGTTCCACACATACTGCCACATTCCTTCACTACATACATAGTAGGTAGAATAGTGGTGCGGCAAAGATGTTCATGTCCTAGTGCCCAGAACTTGTGAATGTGTTACCTTACATGGTAAAAGAGACTTTGCAGATGTGACTAATTGTAGGATCTTGAGATGGAGAGGTTTTCCTAGATTATCTGGGTGGACCCAATGTATCACAAGGGTCCTTTTAAGAGGGAGGCAAGAAGGTCAGAGTGAGAAAGGAAATGTGATGACAGAAGCAGACATCAGAGTGATGTGGGGCCACAAGCCAAGGAATGCAGGCTCCCTCTAGAAGCTGGAAAGGGCAAGGAAACACTCTCCCTAGAGCCTCCAGAAGGAATGCATCCCCTGCTGACCCATTTTAGGCTCCTGACCTCTGGAACTCTAAGACTATAATTGTGTTGCCGCAAGCCAGTAAGTTTGTGATGATTTGTTACAGCAGCAATAGGAAGCTAATATAACATATTAGCAAATCTTGGTCTTTCTTTTTTCTTCAAATGTGTGCTTTTCCTGCATATGGCTTTGTAATTGGCCCATAAGGACAGTGATTGATCTCACTCCAGTTTCGGTTCTGGAAGCAATGACGTATGATGGGTTGGGACCTAAGGGAAATTGGCATCATCCTGCAATTTGACCATCTGAGCTACAATCACTGCAGGAGCTGCTTCTGCTGTCAGACGAGGCTCAGGGGATTTAGGGATTTGGGTACTTTGGTTCTCCTGAACTCCTCCATTTGAATTCTTGGAGTCCCAGTCTTTGCTCTGACATTTAGATAAGAGATCCAGTGAGGTTATGGATTCAGTCTGTGTTATAATTTGGTGCTTTATAGGACCAGACTCTGCTTCTTTATGGTCATCTTAGAAACTCCCTGACTCATTGGCTTGTTCTTGAGGCGAGATTTTAAAATCTGGAGCCTGTCATTTTCTTCTGTGAGCTTTCCAGCATAGTTACAAGTAGCCACACCATCTCTTCACTCCAGGAGGTCACTGGTGATCGTTTATGCAGCTGTTTTTCCACTGAAAACCTGGGCTACCAGTTTTATGCCCTCACATGCTAACTGAATCTTCACCGCTTTCTTTTTTTTTTTTAGTATTTATTTTTATTTATTTATTTTGGCTGCACTGGGTCTTAGTTGTGGCACACGGGATCTTAGTTGCGGCATGCGGGATCTACTTCCCCAACCACGGATCGAACCCAGGCCCCATGCATTGGGAGCATGGAGTCTTACCCACTGGACCACTGGAAGTCCCCTTCACCACTTTCAAACCAGCCCAGTCGAAGAACTAATCCCAAAGGCCCATTTTTCTGAAGGGCCTGTTACCTGTAACCTCTTCTTGCCAATAAGCATATAGGTCGTTATGTTAGTTTCCTTTTGCTACTGCAACAGATTACCAGGACCTTTGTGAGTTAAAACAACAAAAATTATTACCTTAGGGTTCTGGTGGTCTGAAGTCCTAAAATCAAGGCTGCATTCCTTCTGAGGCTCTAGGGAAGGATCTCTTTCTCTGCCTGTTCCAGCTGCTGGAGACCCCCTACATTCCTTGGTTCACAGCCCCCTTCCTCTCTTTTCAAAATCAGCACCATCGCATCTTCAGCTCTCCCTCCCTCTGATCTCTGCTTCACTTGTCACAACTCTTTCTCTTACTCTGACTCCCTCTTTCTCTTAGAAGGACCCTGAGATGACATTGGGCCCACCCAGACATATGGGCCCGTCTTAGACTCCATACCCTTAATCACATCTGCAAGTTTCCTTTTGCCATGTAAGGTAACATATTCACAGGTTCTGGGGATTAAGCTGTGACATCTTCCTGTGGGGCGGTGGGGCGGAGCATTATTCTGTCTACCATTATTCATGTTCCAGTTGTAGACAGAGGAATCCACTTCATCTGAGATAAGCAGCAAGAGGATAATTAAGGCTACTATTTGGTTTATTGAATCACTGGCATGCCTGGAAAAGAGGACTCCCAGAGCTCTTCTTCGAACCTGGCCTGGCAGGAAGAAGCTGCTTCAGGGTTCAGCCTCTGCCAGTGCTTCAAGCAAAACCCGTCAACACTGTACTTCCAGAAGAACCATGTGGCTGTCACTTCACTATATTCACTTCTGCCTTCAGTGAGGGCTCACCTCTTGGTGGAAGCTAGGTCATGTGCAGAAATGCTGGCAGCAAGGGAATCAAGGAAATGTAGTTTTTGTTTTTGTTTAATTTATTTATTTAATTAATTTATCTTTGGCTGTGTTGGGTCTTCGTTGCTGCTCACGGGCTTTCTCTAGTTGCGGCGAGCGGGGGCTGCTCTTCGTTGTTGTGCACGGGCTTCTCATTGTGGTGGCTTCTCTTATTGCAGAGCACAGGCCTCTAGGTGCGTGGGCTTCAGTAGTTATGGCACGCAGGCTCAGTAGTTGTGGCTCGCGGGTTCTAGAGAGCAGGCTCAGTAGTTGTGGCACACGGGCTTAGCTGCTCCACGGCATGTGGGATCTTCCCGGACCAGGGCTCGAACCCGTGTCCCCTGCATTGGTAGGCAGATTCTTAACCGCTGCACCACCAGGGAAGTCGCTAGGAAATGTACTTTTAAAGAAGTTATTGTCCCCTAGTTTCCTACACAATGTTTTGATAGATAGAAAGGGTTGACATAGTGTTAAGTGAGCCAGTCTTTAAAATATGCAGCATATTACATGATCAGGGAAGGCTTTACCTGTCTGACAGGTGATATTTGAGGAGATACCTGAAGGGAGTGAAGGAGCAAGTCGCAAAGGTAACCTCAGAGAAGAGCATTCCAAGCAGAAGGAAAAGTGCCCTTAGTAAAGCAGCCTTTTGTTTTGGGTAATTGAGTAGGCATGGTAACCTTGCATTTTTCCCCTCCCAGAAAAACAGGGAACAATGTACGTCCTTCCCAAAGTAATGATTACTGTATTTCATCAAATCTAAAATGCCATCCACTTTAAGACATCGTTATGTTGGGAATCAGTAAGAAAGAAAAATACTGCCCATTTAGCCATAACTTGCCACTGAGTTTGGTGATGCTGACATGGGGGGAGAGAGGGGACATGTGTCTGAGAGTCAGTGACATGGTGAAAATGAACAGATAAGGTGGGTGATGGATCTCTGTGTCTTCTTTCATTTGACTGTTAGTCTTCACTTTCAGAACTGTGGAAGATTTGAAAAACAATGAAAGCCAATGGAAAGACTCCCCACTGGCAGCTAGACACCGTGAAATGCTGAAGCGCTGCAAAACTCAGCTTAAGGTTTGTATCATTAATTGGGATAATTATACACCAGCCTCATAATAGTAATTTTCCCACCAGAATATGCGCCTTGAATGAGCAGTTTAATGTCTTCAGTTTTTCTCATTATTCTCTTCCCCCCAAGATAAAAATGGTACATTTAAAAACTTGTGGATAGTTTCTATGTATATTTAAATCTCAGGACAGAAAATGCCTATGCCTATGCCAATGACAATATGAATTCTTAATGGATTTTATCATCCTCAGTTGAACATCACCTCCCTTTCCTTGCCTTGTGCAAGATCCTCCCCATCTGCTAACCCTCACCCCCGCACCTCAAAACACACACAACTCCGGTTTGTCCAGCCACGCATTTTCATGATGTTTGACAAAGTGGATTTGTGGTAGTGGAAAGATCTCTTTGCTTTGCCCCTCATTGTTCGTTTAATTGAAAATGATCCATCGTATAGAACCTAACTGCAGATGGGAAGATTTCTGCTTATGAGACATAGCTGGGAACAGATGCTAGCTAAGGTTGTACAAGGGAAGCACAGACAGCAAATTTATGCATTTTTCATTTATGCATTTTTATATTCAAATTACAAAGCTGAATGTTAGCTGGTCGTGTTTTTTCTTGATTAGTAGGATGATGTGTAGACATTTTACCTGACTTAGATTTCTGGTACAAGTTAAGATTTCAGTTTTATTTATCTATACAGTAGACCTCTTTGAGATGCTGAAAAAGCTGGGGGCTCTTTTCTGGGGTCTATAGACCCCCTAAGCACTCCAGAGATAGGTTTCAAGAAGCCTGTAAACTGTTTATATGCAATGTGTGCTCACGTGTGTGTTTAAACTCACAGCGATACTCTGGGGGGGTATCATACCCTTGGTGGACAAGCATTTTGCCCAAGAGCAGCTTTTCAGCGCTGACCTGGCACTGAGATGCAGATTTGTCTGGCTCTTCTCAGTAACCATCCCTGACTTCCGAAGGGCCTCCCCCATCAGGTTATTTGAATATGGCAGTGACAGCCTAACCTTTTTCAGCACTAACTGTGTGCTAGGTTCTGTGCCCAGTGATTCGCATGGCATGCCTTTTCTTTCTCTTGGAACAGAGAAAGAGAAAGCTCTTGAGACATGACCAGCATCTTACAGGCAGTTAGCAAGGAAGCTCTTGAAGCTCTAGAGCCTAGGTTTCCCATCTCCTTGCCCATTCCCTGCCCAATCACGCTGCAGGTACTTAGCCACCAACTAATTAATCTATGGGTGGGGACATACCTGCTTCCGCAGAAACTGGTACGATGCAAGGCCTGTGCTGATGCTGGTTTACTTGACGAGAGCTTCCTGAGAAGATGTCTGAATTTTTACGGCCTTCTCATTCAGCTGCTGCTCCGCATCCTGGACCCTGCCTATCCCGAGTGAGTGTGCTCTGTCCTCTTCACGCCGGCTGCACTCCCCAGGCTGTGTTGTCTTTATTGTTCTTCAAAGCCAATACCTAAGACAAGACCCTTACGTTATTAAGAATTCATTTCCAGGTTGTACTTATATAGAAAGTAGTAATTTTTTGTTGTTGTTGTTGCGTGGGCCTCTCACCGTTATGGCCTCTCCCGTTGCGGAGCACAGGCTCTGGACGCGCAGGCTCAGTGGCCACAGCTAACTGAGCCTCTCCGCGGCATGTGGGATCTTCCCGGACCGGGGCACGAACCCGTGTCCCCTGCATGGGCAGGCGGACTCTCAACCACTGCACCGCCAGGGAAACCCGAAAGTAGTAGTATTAATAAATATTTTCGGGGACTTCCCTGGCAGTCCAGTGGTTAAGACTCCACACTCCCAATGCAGGGGGCATGGGTTCGACCCCTGGTTGCGAAACTAAGATCCCCACGTGCCGCATGGCGCGGCCTGGGGAAAAAAAAAAATAAGTAAGTAAATATTTTCCTTGGAATTAGTTACAGTAATAAGGGACTGTCAACACCTATTAAATTATTAATTTTGACATAATGCTTTTTAAAAATTGACTATAAAATCTTCAGGGTTTTTTGTTGTTGTTCTGGGGGTTTTTTTGTTTTTGCTTTTATTTATTTATTTAGTTAATTTTGGCTGCATTGGGTCTTCGTTGCTGCACGCAGGCTTTCTCTAGTTGCCACAAGAGGGGGCTACTCTTAGTTGCGGTGCACGGGCTTCTCATTGCAGTGGCTTCTCTTGTTGTGGAGCACGGGCTCTAGGCGCACGGGTTTCAGTAGTTGTGGCATGTGGGCTCAGTAGTTGTGGCTCACAGGCTCTAGAGCGCAGGCTGAGTAGTTGTGACACACGGACTTAGTTGCTCTGTGGCATGTGGGATCATCCCGGACCAGGGCTCAAACCCGTGTCCCCTGCATTGGCAGGCGGATTCTTATCCACTGCGCCACCAGGGAAGCCTCGCTTTTCTTTATTTTTTTTAATTGAAGTAGAGTTGATTTACAGTGTTGTGCCAGTCTCTGCTGGACAGCAAAGTGACTCAGTTACTCATATATAGACATTCTTTTCTTTTTTAATATTCTTTTCCATTATGGTTTATCACAGGATAGTGAATATAGTTCCCTGTGTTTATACAGTAGGACCTTGTTGTTTATCCATCCTATATTTAATAGTTTACATCTGCTAATCCCCCACTCCCAATCCTTCCTTCCCCCACCCCCCTCCCCCTTGGCAACCACAAGTCTGTTCTCTATGCCGGTGAGTCTGTTTCTGTTTTGTAGATGGGTTCATTTGTGCCATGTTTTAGATACCACGTATGAGTGATACCGTATGGTATTTGTCTTTCTCTTTCTGACTTCCTTCACTTAGCATGATAATCTCTAGTTGCATCCATGTTGCTGCAAATGGCATTATTTTGTTCTTTTTTATGGCTAAATAGTATTCCATTGTATATATATGTACCACATCTTCTTTATCCATTCATCTGTCAATGAACATTTAGGTTTTTTCCATGACTTGGCTATCGTGAATAGTGCTGCTGTGAACATAGGGGTGCATGTATCTTTTTGAATTATAGTTTTGTCCAGGTATATGCCCAGGAGTGGGATTGCTGGATCATATGGTGATTCTATTTTTAGTTTTTTGAGGAATCTTCATACTGTTCTCCACAGTGGCTGCACCAACTTACATTCCCATCAACAGCGTAGGAGGGTTCCCTTTTCTTTTCACCCTCTCCAGCATTTGTTATTTGTAGACGTTTTCATGATGGCCATTCTGACCTTTGTGAGGTGGTACCTCATTGTAGTTTTGATTTGCATTTCTCTAATAATTAGCAGTGATGAACATCTTTTCATGTGCCTACTGGCCATCTGTATGTCTTCTTTGGAGAAGTGTCTATTAAGGTCTTCTGCCCATTTTTCAATTGTGTTGTTTGATTTTTTTTGTTGTTGAGTTGTATGAGTTTGTATACTTTGGAGATTAAGCCCTTGTCTGTCACATCATTTGCCGATACTTTTCTCCCATTCCATAGGTTGTCTTTTCATTTGTTTTTTATGGTTTCCTTTGCTGTGCAAAAGCTTGTAAATTTGATTAGGTCCCATTTGTTTATTTTTGTTTTTATTTCTATTGCCTTGGGAGACTGACCTAAGAAAACATTGGTATGATTTATATCAGAGAATGCTTTGCCTATGCTCTCTTCTAGGATTTTATGGTGTCATGTCTTATGTTTAGGTCTTTAAGACATTTTGAGTTTATTTTTTTTCATGGAGTGAGGGAGTGTTCTAATTTCATTGATTTACATGCAGCTCTCCAACTTTCCCAGCATCACTTGCTGAAGAGACTGTTTACCATTTTATATTCTTGGAAAATTGGCTATAAAATCTTTGATTGATAGAAAAGGAAATTGGAAGCTAAACGCTGGAGTTAACAGGATATTAGGTCCCCCTAGACACTGGGTCCAGGCAAATCCCTAGCGAATTCAGAGAATGAGCTGAGAACATTCTTGATCTCTTTATCATCACCTGGACAGCTCCTCCAGGCAGCCATTTTTGTTTTATTTGTTATTATTTTATGGTTATTATGAAATCTCAGGATCACCAATGTTGGTGAGGTTGGCCCAAGCCCCCTGCAGGAGTGGAAAATATTGGGTTGGCCAAAAGGTTCGTTCAGTTTTTTCCGTAAGATGGCTCTAGTAGCACTTAGTTGTCTTTAACTTCATTCGAAACAATTTTGTTAGGTTGTATGTGACAGCTGTCATATCAGCGTGCATTTAAAAAAAGACATCAGAATTGGTGAATTTTTGTGTAGCCATTTTAATATTGAAGATGGAAGGAAAAAAGTCACATTTTCAGCATATCATGCTTTATTATTTCAAGAAAGGTAAAAACGCAGCTGAAACGCAAAAAAAGATTTGTGCAGTGTATGGAGAAGGTGCTGCGACTGATAGAATGTTGTCAGAAGTGGTTTGCGAAGTTTCGTGCTGGAGATTTCTCACTGGATGACACTCCTGGTCGGATAGACCAGTTGAAGTTGATAGAGATCAAATCAAGACATTAACTGAGAACAATCAATGTTATACCACGTGGGAGATAGCCGCATACTCAAAATATCCAAATCAAGCGTTGGAAATCATTTGCACCAACTTGGTTATGTTAATTGCTTTGATGTTTGGATTCCACATAAGTTAAGCAAAAAAAACCTTCTTGACTGTATTTCCGAATGCCATTCTCTACTTAAATGTAATGAAAATGTTCCGTTTTTAAAACAAATTGTGACGGGCAATGCAAAGTGGATACTGTGCAGTAATGTGGAATGGAAGAGATCGTGGGGAAGCAAAATGGACCACCACCAACTACACCAAAGGCCGGTCTTCATCCAAAGAAGGTGATGTTGTGTATATGGTGGGACTGGAAGGGAGTCCTCTATCATGAGCTCCTTCTGGAAAACCAAACGATTAATTCCAACAAGTACTGCTCCCAGTTAGATCAACTGAAAGCAGCACTCAACAAAAAACGTGCGGAATTAGTCAACAGAAAACGCATAATCTTCCATCAGGATAACGCAAGACCGCATGTTTCTTTGATGACCAGACAAAAACTGTTATAGCTTGGCTGGGAAGTTCTGATTCATCTGCCGTATTCACCAGACATTGCACCTTTGGATTTGAATTTATTTCGGTCTTTACAAAATTCTCTTAATGGAAAAAATTTCAATTCCCTGGAAGACTGTAAAAGGCACCTGGAACAGTTCTTTGCTCAAAAAGATAAAAAGTTTTGGGAAGATGGAATTATGAAGTTGCCTGAAAAATGGCAGAAGGTAGTGGATCAAAAGGGTGAAGACGTTGTTCAATAAAGTTCTTGGTGAAAATGAAAAATGTGTCTTTTATTTTTACTTAAAAACCGAAGGCACTTTTTGGCCAACCCAATAGTATTTAAAGTACATGTGTAACTCTGTTGTCTCAAACAGTTTGAGTTCCATAAAATGACCAAACATGACCCTTTTATTTCCTTCACATTTATTGCATTAATTTTAATGCAATAAATAAAAATCAAGAAATCAAGGAAAGGAAAAACGAAAATGTTTCACGTCCACCCTAGCCTATCCCTGTCTTCATTATTCCCTGTTCATTTCTGGTTGTAGTTTCTTTGCCTGTGCACTTTTTACATAGTTCTGTTATAGAATGAGAGCTTTTTCCAAGTGAAACACTTACTTGTGTTGGTAGTATAATATTCCTTGTAGTTTGATGTGTCATGATTTCATTTTGTAACCGGTACTTTTTCTCTTTGACAGCATCACGCTGCCTTTAAGTGCAGATGTCCCCAAGGTATTTGCAGCATTGCCTGAGTTTTATGTAGAAGATGTTGCTGAATTTTTATTTTTTATTGTACAGTAAGTCCCATTCCCATATTACATAGTTCTAATATGTGTTTATATTTAATATGTACATTATATTATGAACCTCCATCTTATGCCACTGCTTTAACCGAATGCTGCCTGGAGACTGGAAAAATAAATCCGGCTGTGGCATCCAGCCAATTCCAGTAATAAGACAGAGGAGGATTAACAGTGCTGGTAATAATGTGCTCTGTGAAAAGTGAGTCGAATTGTGTGTCTGAGAAACAAGGAGAAAACCATTTATAAATATCTGAGTGAACATTCAAAAGCCAGAAATACCCACCTCTATATTTTGTACCAAAATTTTTCTCAATTGTAAAATTAGAGAATGCTTACAAAGAAATATGTTGAGTGTATAACCAATATTTGAACTTTGAAAAAATGAAAACAGCTCCATCAAAATATTTTTTATAAAGTTTTTTTGGTCGTGAAGATCTTTTGTAAAATTCACCTATGATTTAATCATACCTTTGGTTTATTTTCTAAAACATAAGTTAATATAACATGCTATGGCCAATAGACGCAATGGGTTTTAAATCTACCTAGTTGTAATGGGGATAGTCACCTTAAACTCAGCAAGTTAAAGGGAATTCCGTGTCCTGGCTCCTAGACCTATTCGTCCCCTTCCTTGCCTAATGACACCAGCATCCACCCGTGTTTTCTCAGAGCTTTACTACCTGTTCCTCTCACCTCTCTTCAGATACTCTCCTCAGGTGCTTTATGAGCCCTGTACTCAGGATATTGTGATGTTCCTCGTTGTGATGTTGTGTAACCAGAACTACATCCGAAATCCATATCTGGTGGCCAAACTCGTAGAAGTCATGTTTATGACTAACCCTGCTGTTCAGCCACGGACCCAGAAGTTTTTTGAAATGATTGAGAACCATCCTCTCTCCACCAAGCTGTTGGTCCCTTCCCTGATGAAGTTTTATACAGGTAGGTTCCTGATGTGTACAGGTGGGCAAGGTCGTCTAAAGCCAGTGGTTGAAGTTGTTCTAAACCTGTTACCTAATATTCTGACATCGGCTTAAGTATGACCCACTAATACACTGCCAGCAGAGTATAAACTGTTGGTTATTTTTCCCCTGAGTTGTGGAAATATTACACTGACCACTCTATATACTAGTCCCTGATGATTCAGTGAGATCCATTGAAAGTCAAGATGGGTAACACTGAGATCAAGTTGGTGTTTTTATCTGAAACTACCTGGGTCATTTTGGCTTTTAACTTACAACATTAGTTTCGCAACACTGTCCTATAACCCAGAGTTTCAAAACTGGGTAAAACCAGGAGCTTGTTAAAAATGCTTATTCTTGGAGATCCCACTCAAACCAACAGAATCAGGATCTCTGAGAGTCACTCATTGACTAATTGTGTACATTCATCCAGTGCCTACTATTTGCCAGGCACTGTTCTAGGTGCTAGGCGACACTGGTGAACAAAACTGAGAATGTATCAGGCACTCTTCAAGGAGGTCTTCCTCTTCTGGTTGAATTGTATTCCAAATTTTCATTTTTAATTTGGCTTTTGAACTGCAAATGTGTTTTCATAAAGCCCATTACTTAGGGGACGCATTCACCTGTTCTCTACCAAAGGCACAGGATTATACAGATGGAACATTTTCCCTCCAGTTTGTATATTTCTCAGGAAAGGAAGTGTGTTGTTTGTCTTCTTTTTATTTATTTATTTATTTATTTATTTATTTATTTATTTATTTTTGGCTGTGTTGGGTGTTCGTTGCTGCGCGCAGGCTTTCTCTAGCTGCGGCAAGCGGGGACTATTCTTCATTGCGGTGTGCAGGCTTCTCATTGCAGTGGCTTCTCTTGTTGAGGAGCACAAGCTCTAGGCACACGGACTTCAGTAGTTGTGGCATGTGGGCTCAGTAGTTGTGGATCGTGCAGGCTCAGTAGTTGTGGCACGTGGGCTTAGTGGTTCCACGGCATGTGGGATCTTCCCGGACCAGGGCTCGAACCTGTGTCCCCTGCATTGGCAGGTGGATTCTTAACCACTGCGCCATCAGGGAAGCCCTTGTCTGTCTTCTTATCTTCTATTGAATCTAGCACGTTCTGAGCACCCATTTAGCAGAATGTACTCGCCATGCTCTTAGAAGAAACACCAGCCTCCCAGAGCACAGTCCATTGTTGTTCACGGCGGCAGCAGCAGTTTGAGGATTCCTCTGTGTTCAGTGACAACCACCCCTTACCTGTAGACCAACACCTGCTCCTGCTTGTTTTGGGCTGGTGCTGACATCTCTCTCTGTGTGCTTCTGAGGCTCAAGAACCTGTCTACCTCCTTTCCCCCTTGTCACTATTATCTTATGTCACCTACTAGGATATTCTCTCCTTCCCCAAGCCTGCCTATATCCTCTTAAACCTAAACAAGTATGCAGGCCTCTTGAAGTTTTGTTAACATGCTCACCTTGGCAACAGCAGAACACTCCTGGGTAAAAGGCCCCCGCTTGGCTCTCCTGTCCTCCTCTTACCTCTCAGCCCTGGTAGGAGAGGACCACGGGCCATTCCAGGTACAAGTGGTACATCACCCGTGTACAGGACGGGACCTTGTGTGGTCCCTTACACCTGTCAGGCTTACCTGAATTGAAGGTAATTCTGCATTTCTTAAAATAATGATGAGGTACCTCTTTTCACCTGTTAAATTTATTTTTAAGATGGGAATACCTAGTGCTAATATGGTTGTAGGGAAATAAACGAACCTGCAAAAGTCTGTTTCATCTCCTCCGTAGCTCGTGTGTAGAATTAGTGCTGTGAAACTCTCTTCAGAATGTAAGTTGGTAAAGCCTTTCTGGAAGGCAAATTGGCAGTCCACACCAAAGCCTTTTATCTTCCATATCAGTCAAGGCCCAGTTAGCATAACCTGCTGGTTAGTTTAAGAGAGAGAATTTAACATAAGGAACTGGTGAAATAGGTAGTGGAAGACAGAAAAGGCAAATAAGGAACACTGGGGTAGTACAGATTGTTGGTACAGGGAGCAGCCATCATCTGTCCCTAGGACTGGGGGAACCAAGGGAAAAGGCTGGGGTTATGGGATTCTAGTGCCTCAAATTAGTGCTTAGACAGAACTGGGACCCAGGCCTGAGGAAGCATGCTGGCCAGCTGGTGCTGGTGTCTCTGAGGGCATGTGGGATTCCTGGTCCTGCGAGTGTGGAACAAAGCTGGAAACAAGCCAGCTGCTGCTGCTGGGCTGGGAGAGTCCATGATGGGAGCAGCAAGCCAACAGAGGTCCAAGTCCCTTCTTCAGTTTTCCAGCTCCCCTGCAGCGCCCCCTGTTGGCGAGCCTAACAGGGGGGCCAGCCGGCAAAGGGAAACTTAAGAGTCCCAGCGTCAGTATCACAAAGCCAAGTATAAAGGGTGGATTTGGGGGGACCTCCCTGGTGGCCCAGTGGTTAAGACTCTGTCCTCCCAATGCAAGGGTCCAGGTTCGATCCCTGGTCAGGGAACTAGATCCCATGTGCATGCCGCACCTAAGAGTTACATGCCGCAACTAAGGAGCCCACTGACGCAACTAAGACCCGGCGCGACCAAATAAATAAATAAATAAATGTCTTTTAAAAAAAAAATTGGTGGATTTGGGGCTGAGAGACAGTAGCTAAATAATGAGTACACCCTCTTACATGTAAATTTCATTCATAGTAGTTGATTCTGTGGGAATAAATATAAATGTCTATAAATGTTTGTAACAGCATTCCCTGTGTTAGTATTTATAATGCGGTACAGTGAGAGTATTAAAAACAACCTAAATTCCTGCCAATTGTGGGTCAGTTAAGTAAATTATAGTGTATCCATACGGTGGGTCTATGGGAACCATGAAAAATAGTGTGTTATTTACAGTACGTGGTTAAGTAATAAAAAGTAAAGAAAATGCCATGTAATGGAACAATAATGTCAAGTATGACCACGTTTTGGTACACATATATATATTACAGAAAAAAGTATGGGAGCGTATACGCCAAAATATTAACAGTGAATTGGTTATTTATGAATGGTAGAACTGTGGGTAGTTTAGGGTTTTTTTTTAATTATCTGAACATCTTAATTATTCTACAGTAAACATGCATTGTTAGTATTAAAAAAAATTTTTTTAGTTAAGTGCATTTTGTACTCAGATAGTGCCCTGGGCCCGTCACTGTGGCTTTGGTATAAAGAACAGGGCTGGGCCTCTTGCCTGTGAGACCAGTGCTGGGCCTGGGGGGCCCCCCACCGGTAAGATTCCAGGAGCTGGTGGGCGGGTGTTGTTTTTCCTTTCCCCCTTGCCACCAAGCAGTGTGCCCTCTGGCCCTGGGCCACCTCTGTGGTGGTCCATGGGTATTAGATGATACCCATGCTAATAATAGCCACTGCTTATTGAACATTTACTAATCCTTTCACTAAATCCACACAGCAGTCCTCAAGATGGGTGCTATAAATATCTCCATTTTACGAATGAGGAAACTGCAGCTTAGAAAGGTCAAGAAGCTTGCTGAAGGTAAACAGCCAGTGAGTGGCAGTGGCCTCAGCAGCCGGGCATTAGCACAGGTGCTCCTGCAGTTACCACGGGCCCTGCGCCAAGGGAGCCTTGCTGCGGGCGTGGTGGACACTCCCCACGTGTCCATCAAATCCATGTTAAGTCCTGCTGACTGAGGTCCTGGCTCCTGAGCACGGCTGACTCTCAGACGTGAATTAGAGATTGATCTCTGGAACAGTCTCCTCTTTTACACCCCAGAGAGGGTATTCTAGCTTAGACAATACTTAAGATCAAATGTTTGTTCCAAAAATAAAACTGAGTTTCAAAAATAAGAGTATTTTATTTGTACCACAGCAGTCAGTGCCTTAAGGACCAGCTCTCAAAACTTGGCTACTCAGAACCAGGAAGAACACTGATAACCAAGACTTACCTTCAAGACTGTTCTCTTCCCCACGCTGATCTGAATCAGCAAAGCCAGCGTTAGCCCAAGTAGATTCGATCTCTAATTCAACAAATACGTACGGAGCTCCTACTGCGGGTCAGCTTTGGTGTTGCTGCCAGGGCCTAGCGGTGAGGACCCCAAATCCCCGCCATCACCAGTCAGGCACCCTAGCTGGGAGACAGACACTGAACCCATAAATGAGGTAATTCCAGAGAGTGAGTGTGAGAGGAAGGCCTGGTGCTGCTTTAAGAAGCATAGTCAGGGGAGGTCTCTGAGGAGATGACTTTGGAGTAATGTTGAAAATGAGACCCAAGAGGGGACAATAAGCAGATCTCAGCCACAGTGTGCAGACAGTGAGGACAGCAAGTGTAAAGGCCCTGAGGCCCGGGCAGCCTAGTGAATCAAGCCAGAAGACTCATGACGGGGGAGCAACTACCAGGGATAGTTCATTGCAGGCCTCTCAGAACTAGGACTTGAGAATTAGAACTTGGCCTGATGCAGTTTTGAGGGAACATTAGGAATGAATTTTCTTTTAATGTTGGGAGAGATGTATGTTGATGGGTAGTAAGTTAATGGTCATTACTTAGCCTCTGCTCTGTTCAGGATACAGCACAGGTGTTAGGAGCCATTTAGAGCCTCGACGAGGCTCTTTGTCAGCCCCCGGTGTTCTTCTCCTGTGGACTCTGCTAAATCAGCCCTCCACGCTTTAGTTCACATTTTTATACAGTTAATAAAATGACACTTAGTTCAGCTTAAAGAAAGGTTGACCTAATGAATATATGTAAGTGCTTTTAGATCTTTGTACCGTAGGTCTTAGCTTATTCCTTTTATCTTTAAATAACTACTTTCCTTTTTAATCCCAAGAAACTGTTTGTTGGCAAATATAGAAAATAGCAAAAAAGAAAATAAAAATCATTGATAATCTCTGCACTCAGAGAGAATCTGTTAACATTTTGCTCTGTATCTTTCTGGTCAATTTGTATATCATGTGTGTGAGTGTGTGTGTATTTTTTAATATGATTGGACCCAAACTGTATATTTTGTTTGGTAGCCTATGGTTTTCACTTAATATATCACAAATACCTTTTTGTGTTCTCTGTTGGGCACTTGGATTATTTATATTCTTTTCATATAAATAGTACTTTAATGAGTATCCTTGGAGATCAGTCTTTGAACATGTGTTTTCTTGAATAGAATTGGTGGGTCAGAAAGATGGGCATACTGATGGCTTGTGATACATTTTGTAAAATTGTCTGTTCATCCCCACCAGCATTTATAGGGTGCCTTTTATCTTTTCCTTGAGTCGTACTGTCTTTACCTGACAGTTTTCCTTCTTTTTAAGATTTGTCATGAATTCAGGAATTTCTCATGCTTAAGCTGTTTGTCTTTTGGATAACTAAGTTTGATCTTTGTTCCATGTAAAAAGATACATGGATGATGGTAATTGGTAAATGAATGATGAGTACATAGAGATTTACTATGCTTTTCTCTACTTTTAGAACATCAATTATACAAAAGTAGTTAAAATAATAGTCACATTTAGTAGGTATGTGGCCCTTAATAAAACTTAACCCAATTTTTTTCCTGCTCAGGGATACTCATTTAAAGTTCTATGGAATTTCTATAAATTAGTAAGAAAATTGGGGGAGTTATGAGAATTCAGATTCTGGTCATGGGTGTTGCCAAGCTATTTTCCCAGCCCAGTTCCTTTTGTTATTGTGTCATTGCCAGACCTTGGTTGTGAAACTTTTGTCTTCAAAGCCACCTCGTAATTTCTCTTCTGCCTTCCATGTGAGATATAGACAAAATTTTATCATATCTGTGATTTTGCAGATTTGTATTATTCATTCAATGACATTGTAGCAGCAATAACTGCTTTTAGAAAGGGAAGAAAGTACATATGCTTCAGTCCCTTGTCTTTCTTCTTTAGATGTTGAGCATACCGGAGCCACCAGCGAGTTCTATGACAAGTTCACCATTCGCTATCATATTAGCACCATTTTTAAAAGCCTTTGGCAAAATATAGCTCACCATGGCACCTTTATGGAGGAGTTCAAGTGAGTATTGGGCCCCTAATGTCACAGCTTGCTCTCTTGCAAATCACAGGTAGAGTGGCCGCTTAAAAACTTTCACAGCTGGGTTCTTGTTGACTGTTTGCTTGGTCTCAGCCTCCCTTAAGTTTTCCAGATGGTACTGCTAAATGTGAGTAGGGTTACCTAAATCTCTGTGCTTGACAGACATTGCTGAACTTTAGATTTTTCAAGATACTGTGGGCATGGTATACGTAGAGAAAGAATCTATAACTATTCTGAAATGATGTGTTGTGTTTTTTGGTGTTTCCTGAGTACAGTATTAAATGAATTTGCAGAATGCCTGAAATGAGATCTTACGGTGCTCTTGAATATGATACCAAGCTTTGGAGTTAGAAATGTAAGGAGAACTTCAGATTCAGAAGCAGATAGGGTAAGGCTGTCACTTGAAGTGACGTTCTTTGTAGTGAGGCCCTAGACCTTGATTAAGGGCTTTTCATTACCAACCTGAAATTTCGGTGACTACTTAAACCTGGACATTAGTAATTCCGTCTAAGTTACTTTAAAAAGAAAAGTGCTTCAAATAGAAAGGTAGGTGAAAATACTGAACTCTTGAATTATTCTTCAGAAGAGATTTTATCCCATCTCCTTGGATCTTTTGCAACCCATGTTCAGTCTTTGGTCAAGCCTAGCTGTCACTTGTTTACTGAGTTACTAGTCAACAGTATAAGTATGACCAGTGGAGTAGCCATTTGCTAGACACCTTTCTGCAGAGTAACCTCTTTAATTTAGTTATCTCCATGAACTGCTCTTGTCATCAGAATTACATTCCAGCAAAAAAAGCTTGGCATGAGCTTAGGAGACCAGGCAGGCCCACAGCTTCATCTGCCTGGAGAGTTCATCCTGAACTTGCCATGTTCCTGAAATCCAGGCCTCTGCCCTTGTTCACAGGAACTTCTCTTCCCCGCACCCCCGGCATGGGCTCACTGCCCTCTGGTCACCCAGCAGTAGATCCTGAAGTGTAGCTCCTCTTTTCTCTACTAATCTGGCAGATACAGAGTCTAACAGGTGGGCCAAGCCATCTCAGCTCACCAGCAAGTCCCTCCATTATAATAGGATATGCAGGACAGTTCCAGAGTTTGGAAACTTCTGTTTCTATAAAGTATGTTAATATCCTACTTTATCAGTATTACAGCTTCCACTTTTTCTTCAACCTGTCTTTCTTTATAATAAAGAAGAACTGTATCGGAAATTCTCTTATCTCTTATATGTGGGTATTTGTGCTTTCCTTATATGTTGGGGAGTTTAAGCATATTTTCTTTTCTAGTCTGGAAGAGTGTTTTCTCTACTTAAAATTACTGAGGGAATGAGCTGGGGAGTGCTGGTAAATCCACTCTCTGGAGGGGGAGAAAAATCAGCATTTGCTGGTCGTCCAGGGTGTAAATACCACCACTGTTGCCAAATTTGAGCTACCAAGGGAATTTGCTCGCAGAACTCTAGAATGTTAGGACTTGGCTCTCGGGAACCGTGCAGGGTGGCTGTAGCACATCGGTGGAATGAGCTTATCAATTAATACAGAAGAATGACAAGGTCTCAGGAGATGTGGGGCTGCAGCACCAGAGCTGCACCTCCGCTCCAGGGAAATGTGTGACCATGTACCGTGTAATTGCCTTTTTAGTTCCGGGAAGCAGTTTGTCCGCTATATAAACATGCTGATAAACGACACAACATTTTTGCTCGATGAAAGCCTGGAGTCTTTGAAGCGGATCCACGAAGTGCAAGAAGAGATGAAGAACAAAGAACAGTGGGACCAGCTGCCCCGGGTGAGGACACGGTCCAGGTGATGGGACAGCATCGCAGGGAAGCAGCCTCGGCCCCAGGCAGAGCTCTGCTTTGGGGGCTGCATCTGGGTCTGAAGGCTTAGGTCCGACAGACTTGTCGGTACTTGTTACCGTCCCACGTGTGGGCTTCTGTGAAGTTAGAGCCCAGGTTTGGGGTAGGAGAACCCTTAAACACTTGACCTAAAGTTAGGAAATGAGGTGAGAAGTCTTTGTCCTGAAAACTCTCTCTGCCTTTTTAACTTTCAAGGGCTGTTTTGGAGAAGAGCTTTTATTGTTGGAATATGTTAAGATGTAGGAAAGTAACTAGGAACTAAATCTCTAGAACTCTGTCTGCTAGTCAAGAATTCGGTTTGTTCGCATGATCTTCTTTGGACATCTGTGTGACTGACTCAGGAGGGCTCTGATGGGGTGTTTTTCCTCTCAGTACATCTTGGTTTTTATGTTCAGTTATAAACAGAAAAGAGGTCTGTTTTGCCAGGTTCCATGAGAAATTCCTGCTGTGCCAGTGACAGCACACTGCCCTCTCCTGACACTGATTGCCACCATTTAGGCGATTCCCCGGTCAGTTATTAGGCCCTTCGCAGCTATTGGTGACTTCATATATTGCTTAGTTCTGCTCCTGGTTTTGTTAGGTTCAAAATCAGAACTGCTTTCCGGAAAGCTGGGAGGACCGCTTTTTCTTTACTCGCAGCAGCATTCTCGAGGTGAAGATAGTACTGAGGTTGTTCTAAAGCTGTGGAGTCAAAACTCTCTTAAACGTAGAATGTCGAAGCACACACTTAGGGAAGGTTTTCATTCCAAGTATTCCTGCAGCTTTGATGAGAATTTTACGTCTTACTGTAGCCAACATGCTTCAACTACAAACTTAAACCTTCTGGGGGGCTTTGCGCAGAGTCCGTGGATGCTGGATTTCTCCGGTGTCCACGCCACCACGCTCCTTGAGCCCCTCTAATTGGATTCATGAGGTGGCGCAGTGGTCGTCATCTTTTCCCTCGGCACTGTACTGGCAGCCTTTCGATGGCGTTCATCCTACCCACCAGCCTCATATGCATTTCTAAACACATCTTAAACTGTTTCGCTCCTATGCCTCCAAAACCCTCCTCCTGCCGCTCTCCGTTTCCCATGGGGCGGCGTCACCCCCAGGCCTGAGGCTCCCCAGGGTGGCTCTAAGACATCCTCCCATGCTTACCCCTTGTCACAGTCCGTCAGCTCGAATCTGGTCCAGTCGCCCGGCCTTTGCAGAACATGCCGGGGAAACAGATGAGCTGTAGTTGCAAGAGCCCCAGCTTCGGGGTCCAGGGGACCTGGGTTTGAGAACTGTCACTGCCACACATTAACAGTTCTTCCTCGCTGTTTCCTAGCCCGTAAGTCAGAGATAGTTCTTGCCTTGTGGGAAAGTTGTGAGGCGAGACAGATGGTGAGGACGTAGTTCATGACCAGCCCAGAGAAAGTGTTCAGGATGTGTAGCCCCTATTGCTTTGTTTGCCTTGAGACACTTCTGTCCAAAATGCTGTACATTCTACTATTACGTATTAAAATCTTACCCATTCTTTGAGGGACGTCTTGTCCAAATACTCCCTCACGGCTGACCTGCCCCATCAGTGGAGCTGCAAAGTCTCACCTTTCTCCCCACTCCTGTAACACCTCTTTATGTCACTCATGATGCTAATGTTGGACCAGCTTACGTTGTCGATGTTGGGATGCGGGTCTGTGGCACATTACCTCGTCCAGAGTCAGTGCTTATAATAATAGCATTTGTTTATGAGGCGACTGAGCAGATACTATTGATTTTTCTGGGTCAACGGATGGAAAAGGGCATAAATAATCCCTAAAACAATGCTCCTTCAGAATCAGGTCTGCTTGACTTTGGAGTCACTTCCTGCCTCCTGCCTCCCCGCCTGGTCCTCCCAGGTGCTCAGCTCTCAGGCTTCTCTTCTCTCTACACACTTGCTCCCTAGGTCGTGTGTTTCACGGTGAGGATGCTGGTTGGAGTTTTGCTGTAAGAGTAATTCTTTGCTATGGGACAAGGTCCCGGGCACTGCAGGACCTTTAGCATCTCCAGCTCGTGCCCATTTAATGCCAGTGATGTTTCCCTCCGACCCTGGGTCACCATGCAACCGGAAACATTCCCACACGTGGCCTGATGCCCCCAGTTGAAAATCACTGCTAGCTGATCTCATCTATTCCAAGGTTTTAGCTGTCTGTATTCTAACAACTCCAAAATGTGCCTCCCCAGCTTGGCTCACTCCTGATTCAGGCTTACATAACCAGCTGTTGACCTGCCCCTGCCCAGTGGTCTAATAGGATCTCAAACCTGACTTGTCCAAAACTGAGCCCTTGATGTCGTCCCCCAGATCTCCTCTCCAGACTGCCCTGTCGCAGGAAGTGCCGACTGCATTCTGCTCATTGCTCTGGCTCAGCACCTTCTGGAGTCTTCCTTGATTCCTCTCTCTCCCAGCAAAGGCCCCTGGGCTCTGTCCTAAAGTATGTTTGTTATCTGACCTCTTCCCCCACCTCCAGCTCACTACCGTCTCTTAACCTGCATTACCGGAGTAGCCCCCCATTTGGTTTCAGCCTCCACCCTTGCCCATGTGCATTCCAGCAGGATGGTGTTAAAATCTGTCAGCCTCTCATCCCTGCTCTGCTCAGAGACCTTCCAGGCTTCCCGAATTCTCGCACTCTGGGCCTGGAGGGCACTGCAGTCTCGGCCCCGCCCTTCCCCTTCGCTCATGCTACCCTGCCCCCACTCGCCTCCTTGATCTTCCACCGAACAGCAGGGCCTTTGCACTTGCTGTTCCCTGAGCCCTGAGTGCTTTTCCCCTGGATCTTGCTGACTCACTTCCTTCAGATACCTGCTTAAATGTTACCTCCTCAGAGAGGCCTTCCCTGACCACCCTTTCCAGACTAGCACCCCAGCCCCAGCACACTCTTACCCTGCCGCCACCCCAGCCACCCCAGCCCGGCTTTATTTTTCTTCATCGTTATTGGACTTATCTGTATCTGGGTGGGTGTCTGTTTATTGCTTATCTCCCTAACTAGCGTCTAAATTCCATGAGGTAGGGAGCCTTCTTGGTCACGTTCTGTGCTTCATCTCCAGGACCTAAAGGAGGCCTGGCCTGTGGAAGGGGCTGGATCACACGACTGATGAATGAATGTGACACCCACACACACACTGAGGTGGTTCTCACCTTGCTCTCCCTCCATCCTCCCTGCTTCAGCCTTTCGTTCCTGACCGAAGGGCGGTGGGCAGGTCACCCAGCACTGGTGCGGGATCTCCACCGGGCACTTACCCAGGGGGCACTCGTGTGGCTACATCAGCTGTTCTAGCTGTTTCCCCTCCCCCAAGGTAAAGTAAACAGGCCTCTGAGCAGATGTAGGAATTTAAGCCCGTGCTGATGTTTCTGTATTTGGTCTATCACAGAGCCTTCAGTAGATTCCACCTTATTTTACCCATGAGTCAAACACACTTTATTGTCTTGTTTCCCAGCCTATGGCAGAGTAGAAGGAGGAGGATGGCACCAGAGGCAAGCATGCTGACAGTTGTAGAGGTTGACAGCCTAACCGATGTGGAGAGACAAAATTCAAAAGCTGAGCAATCTACAGGCCCTTGGTGTTGTGGCGAAACCTATAGGCCAGTGTGATAGTGCAGCACGCCTGTGGTTTTCAAAATAACGATGACTACGCAGACGTTGTTATTGAGGAAGGTGAATATCCTTTATTAGCACGTGTATCAGGCAGGATGTAAGAATCATTTATTGCGTCCTGCATAGAAGCTGATGGTGAGTTCTTTTATCATTGAGGAAACTGAGTCTCATGTAAGTTAAGTCATGTGCCAAGGTCCCCTTATTCAAAGCCCTAAGACATCCGATGGCAAAAGGAATAAACCCCAGTTATCTGGGAGGTTTGCTGTACAGGTTGTTGTATCATTCCCTAAGTATGTTGGCTGTATTCTGTACTTCCCCAGTTATGAGCTGACTGTATTTTTCCTTCACACTTGGCGTTTGCTGAGCTGCTGACTGTACTGAGATGTGTCTGGCATCTGTTCACTGTTCCCCAGGATCAGCAGCAGGCCCGCCAGTCCCAGCTCGCTCAGGATGAGCGCGTTTCACGCTCGTATCTTGCCCTGGCGACAGAAACCGTGGACATGTTCCATATCCTCACCAAGCAGGTCCAGAAGCCATTCCTCAGACCTGTGAGTAGAACCTTGGGGGTATTTGTTTTGTCTGTTGGATTCCACATTCAGAGTCTATCACTTATAACTAAATAGAGTAGTTGTTGAAATCCTGGGTGTTTCAGCACCACAGTCACCGATCGGTGAGATTCTGTTACTGATTTTGTTCCCAGTTATGCTAATCGATACACACAACATTCTATCGATAGTCTGAAGTCTGCCAAAGGTCACTTCCAAGATAACTTATATCACTTTCTGCTGAGACAGCACATTGGATTATTAATGTTGAAGCTGTGACGTATTTTTGTCATCATCGACTCCAGTATTTTATTTATAGGAAAAGTATAGGTGACATCAATTGGAAATGAGACTATATTAAATAGAAATAATTGATAGTGTATAAGATCTTTGGTTCTCTTCAGTGTAGGTTTGTTACACTCAGGAAACCAAAGGTTAATGAGAGCCATAATTAGGGTTTATGATAGGTCAAAGGTAGCCAGATTGTTTGGCCATGACTTGATTGATGAGACCGGGATCCTGTTTCTGAAATCGAAACTGAGGGGCATAAATGAAGATCTCTGCTTCTCTTCAACAATCCCCCGCAACACACACACACACACACACGCGCACGCACGCACGCACGCACGCAAACACACACACAGAGTTTGGAAGTCTTATGGTGGGGCCGGGGCCAGGATAGTGAGGAAGGCAAGAAAGGGGCCTGAGATTTGGTAGTGACTTGCCCACATGGAGACAAGTTTACAGTGGGATGTAATTTTACTCCACGTCTCCTCCAGTTTCCCTGTTTACTCTCACCTCCGTCATTATCACTACACCCTGTCCTACGTGCAACTCAGGAGATGAGCCCCCTCCTCTGTCCCCTTTACATTTCACGTCTCTTCATAAATAGATTGCAGTGCCAGAGCAGCAGAACATGAAGCAAAACAGTGCATCACTGAAAGCGTAAGAACACTCACCTCATTTAGATAAGTGCTTCAGGCACTTGCTTCCCTTAAAGGTTTGCAATGGACTTCTTTAAACTTTTTCTATGAAGGCCAGACAGTAAATAGTTTAGGCACTGTAGGCCACATGGCCTCTGTTGCAGCTGCTAGCTATGCTGTTGCTGTGTTCCAATAAAACTCCATGAAGTGAGGCATCAGGCCAGATATGTCTTGCAGCTAGCAGTTTGCCAATCCCTGCTCTAAGTCATGTTTTATTTTATGTTCAACTACTCCGATGGCAGTGCTCTTTGATTGTTCAGAAGGTCAGAAACTATAAAAATTGCTTGAGACTAAATTATCATAAAGCCTATTTTTAGTTCTAAATTCTTCATTTTTTGTAAAGGACATTATTGAAAGCTAGGTCTATTATTTTCATGTCAATTAAAATTAATGTTTTTCAAGACCTACTCTTTGATCTGAGCTCTCCATACACCTGGGTCACAGTCTTCTGCCCCCCAGCCTTTGCCTGTGCCTGCTTTGATCTTTCCTTTTCCTTTGCTGCACTGTTTTCACCTTCTTTGCTGGTTAACACAAAACTCTCCCACTTCAGGAAAAAAAAAAATTACCAATTATATCCTATTCTTATCCCTGCTTTACCTCACAGTTTCTTAACAATTAAATACAGGAGTACTTTTTACTTTGTGCAAAAGCAGGTCCTTTAGAAGCCAAATTTAAGTTGAATTTGTATAAATCCAGTCATGAAATTTAATGAAAACCTTGTTACTTAAAGAGAAGCTTTCACAGCTCATTTTTTATGGCCGGTGTTTAATACTCTATAAGCCAGGTTTTCCTATTTCAGGTTTGCTTAAAGCAATGTATGCCCACCTGTAGTAGGTACTGTGTCACCTTGTGGGGTTATAGCATATTATTTCATAATTAGTTTTTAGTTGTTTCATTTAAGTTTGTCTTGTCTCACTGGCTAGATTTAAAACTATTCAAGACATAAATTTTATCTTCTACCTCTTTTATATTTCTTCACTCTTTGCATCTGATAAATAAATAAGAATAGTGCATATTGCCTGAACTGTCAGGGACTTGAAATTTATAGAAAAAGAATGCATAAAATGATGACTGAAAGAGCATACTCCAGAAACTTTCATGACACGTGTGATGATGATGGAATTATGAATAGTTTCCCTCTTTTACCTATTAACAAATTCGAAGTGATCCTTGTTTTTATAATTAAAGCATGAATTTAATGAAAATGTTGCCTTTTTGGTATTTATAAATATTCCATCAGCATGCAACACTCTATGAAGTATTAGAATTATTGGATTAGAAACGGAGAGTAAAGAAAAGTTTGAATGGAATGTCCTTCTTCAGCGTATGATATAGCACATATAAGGGATTCTTTGAAGATTGAGCCTGCCAATTCCTGTTCCTCCACTGAAATGGGAGGTTTGGGTCCTTCTTGCTTGTCTCAACAGCATGAATTGTCCTATTATCCCGTGATTTCCTAGGAACTCGGACCCCGATTGGCTGCGATGCTGAACTTTAATCTTCAGCAGCTCTGTGGTCCTAAGTGCCGTGACCTGAAAGTGGAAAACCCTGAGAAATACGGCTTTGAACCAAAGAAGCTGTTGGACCAACTGACGGATATTTACTTGCAGCTGGACTGTGCCCGGTTCGCTAAAGCCATTGCTGACGACCAGGTTAGTGCCCAAGGGAACAGTTTCAGAGGGAGCCTGGAGTTCAGGCTCCTGAAGTGGGTGACTTGAGTTTGCTTCCCTGTGGATTTCCCGGCAGACCCTGCGCGATTACATATCCATCTGTTCTTGGATTTTCCCCACTTGAAATCAAGGAAGGTGACACTTTTCAAAACGTGGTTTGAGAAGTTTTTACTATGTAACTAGAAATAATGGCCACAGTGGCAAGGGGAACTTGTTTGGTGTAAATGGATGTGACTCAGTTGTTTTCCTTTGGGCGTAAAGAGCAGATTTGGCTCTCAGATCCGTCTCCAGTTGAGTTTGTACCCATCTTGCTAAGGGCCTCACTCGACAAATCGGTTACATTTCCAGAAAGAGCCTGGTTTTCGCAGGGAATCCAAATCTTCTTCCCGAGAAGGAGATTTAATAACAGCTTCAGTGCTGCCATTATTTCGGTGGTTCCAGGTTTCAAACCGTGTACGTTATCTTTACATTCTTCCCGTCTTTATTCCTTGCGTCCCTCTGATTGTATCCATTTTGTGGTTTTCATTTCCACAGCTACCAATTTAGTCCAAGCGGCCCCTGTCCGGCCTCGACGTTTAATTTTTCAGTATCTCATGAAGGGCTTCCCCTCCCTCCACGGTCCTGTGTCCTGCAGCATCTTCAGCGTTATAATAACTGGTGTTATTAACCACGCATCAAGTTTTAGCCACTTTTCATGTTTTCACTTGTAATCCTCACAGGATCCTACGATTGAGGTTTAGTTGGATTCCTTGCTTTTCAGGGAGGCACACGGAGGTTAACGAGCTGCACAGTTGATGTGAGGCAGAGGCAGGACTCCCACCTGGCAGTCTGGCCCTGAGCCCATGTTCTCAGCTTCTCTGCTCTCCACTTAAAATGCCCCCAAAGTGCCATGTCCGTTTCAGTCTCCGCATCTTTGTTCACATTATTTATCCAAGTATTAACTCACATCTCAGGGTAACCATCACTAGGCATTCCAGAAGGTTCTTTACTTATATCTCATCCAAAGGTCAAAATAGGGGAATTGTAGGTACTTGTTATTTTTCAATAACAGCTTTATTGAGACATAATTCTCATACATGGGTACTTTTGGATAAAGCAAGAGATGTGGTCTTGACAAAGCACCTGCAATGGAAAAAACCACATATGTCTAAAGCAGGTTTTCCATAAAAAGTCGCGTTAAAAGAGCAGGTTAGGTGTTTGCAGTTACTTTGGGTAGATGCTAAAATGATTTTCTAGCCTACGACTGTATGATGCTACACATATTGAGAAATGGAAGATAAGCGGTAGCCTTAAGAGGGACAGGAAATGGAAACGCTCCCCAGGCAAGGTCAGGTCGTCTGCTTGGGCAGCAGGCCGGCTGGAGCTGGGCCTCTCCGGCCCAGCCAGAGATCGGGTGTGAGGAGTGCCCGGGGCCTCCTCTGCTTTCACTGTCAGGGACTCAGAAGGGTCGTTTAGCCTGCTCCCTCTTCTCCTGGTAGGTCTTGCTGTGGCTGCCACGTCGCAAGCGGTTATAACACGTAACATAAAGTTTGCAGTGTGCATGAGCACAGCACACCCACTGAGACGATGCAAACCAAGTGGGTGACAAAGGAGTGTTTCCGAGTGCTTCCAGCTGCCTTTCCTTGGTGACCAGCAAAACGTCCACACTGCCTGGTAATGCCTATGGACTGTGGTGGTGGCACAGGTGGTGGCCTGTGGTGGCACGTGGCTTGAGTCACAGGCAGTGGTTTCTGCGCAGTGACACGTGGGTCTTCTCGAATGTCTAAATAGCCCTGTTCTTGCAGACACGTGAAGCAGGCCCACAAGTGCCAGTGGCACAGTGGAGAGAGACACTCTTGCAGTGGTTTCTCTGCTGCCTTGTACAGTGTGGCGTTTGTCTTGATTGTTGGACACTTTCCATTTATATGGGCTGTAAGCTGATGAGGAGCCTGCCCACTGGATTGTTTCGGAAGAGGGGCTGGGGGGGCTGGGGGCGGAAGGGTGGAAGACTAGAAGGCTCCAGGGAGGTGGTAGAATTTCATCTTCTCCCTTGGGAGCAGCGCTCTTGCTTCGCTCTGGTTCCGTCTGGTATGTCTTGTTTTCCTGGGAAGACAGAGGAGGAAAAAAACAGCAGCCGAGCAAGGGAAGAAACTGAGAGCCTTCTCTCCTGTGCACCGAGAGCGGGCGGAAGACAGGTGCCCGGGAGAGGTGACAGAAGGCCCCAGCGCGAGGAGCCCTGAGCCTTACACTCACAGGCCTGAGGAGAGAGCCCCTCGTCAGAGAGGAAGTGCGACAGGACAGTTGTCCCTGGAGCCCAGGAGAGAGAGAGGTCTTAGCCTGACACAGTGAGCTGCACTGAGGGCCAAGTCTGCCTGTGGTTTCCGGGCAGATGGACGGCAGATCTGTTGTTCATGGAGCGCTGTCTGTTAACACCATGTTCCATTAAACAACAATAGTAGTAAAGAGCCCACGTAATGGGGACTTCCTGGTGGTCCAGTGATTAAGACTTTGCCTTCCAGTGCAGGGGGTGTGGGTTCGATCCCTGGTCAGGGAGCTAAGATCCCACATGGCTCCTGGCCAAAAAACCAAAACATAAAACAGAAACAATATTGTAACAAATTCAATAAAGACTTTTAAAAAATAAAAAAAAAAAAAGGAAAAAAAATCTTGGGATTTCCCTGGTGGTCCAATGGTAAAGAATCCACCTTCTAATGCAGGGACCACAGGTTCAATCCCTGGTTGGGGATCCAAGATCCCACATGCCGCGGGGCAGCTAAGCTCGCGCGCCACGACAACTGAACTTGCGTGCCTCAACGAGAGAGCCCGCGTGCCACAAACTACTGAGTCCTTGCGCTCTGGAACCCGCGCACCACAACTAAAGAGAAGCCCACGCACTGCAGTGAAAGATCCCGCATGCCTCAGTGAAAGATCCCACATTCCTCAACGAAGATCCCTCATGCCGCAACTAAGACCCGACGCAACCGTAAAAATTAAAAAAAAAAAAAGAGCCCATGTGAAATCTCACTTCTCCTATGCAGCGTTCCTTTTTTTTTTTTTTTTAATAAATTTACTTATTTATTTATTTGGCTGTGTTGGATCTTCATTGCTGCACGCAGGCTTTGTCTAGTTGCAGTGAGCGGGGGCTACTCTTCGTTGCAGTGCGCGGGCTTCTCATTGCGGTGGCTTCCCTTGTTGCGGAGCATGGGCTCTAGGCGCGTGGACTTCAGTAGTTGTGGCATGTGGGCTCAGTAGTTGTGGCTCGCGGGCTCTAGAGCGCAGGCTCAGTAGTTGTGGCACACAGGCTTCATTGCTCCGCAGCATGTAGGATCTTCCCAGACCAGGACTCAAACCCATGTCCCCTGCATTGGCAGGCGGATTCTTAACCACTGCGCCACCAGGGAAGTCCTGCAGCCTTCCTTTTTTATTTTTTTTTTTTTTTTGAGGTGAAATTCACATAACATAAAATTAACCATGTTGAAGTGTGTAATTCAGTGGCATTTAGTACATTCACAGTATTGTACAACCATCACCTCTAATCACCCCCACAAGGAAATCCCGTACCCATTAAGCAGTCAGTGTCCCTTCGTCCTCACCCCAGCTCCTGGCAACCACTAAACTGCTTTCTGTCTTTATTTTACCTATTTTTACATTTATCTATTAGCCTGTTCTGAATATTTCATGTAAATGGAATCATACAGTGTATAACCTTTTGTGTGTGGCTTCTTTCATGTAGCATGCTTTCGAGGTTCATTCATGTTATATCACGTAGCAGTACCTTATTCGTTTTTACGGCTTAATGTTTCATTGTATGGCTATACCATGGTTTGTTTGTTCATTCATCCATTGATGGACATTTGAATTGTTTCCACCTTTTGGCTGTTATAAATAGTATCCTGTGAACGTTCCTGTAAAAGTGTTTGAATACCTATTTTCAATTCTTTGGGATATACTTAGGAGTAGAATTTCTGAGTCATATGGTAATTCTATGTTTAACATTCCCACCAGCAGTGTACGAAGGTTCTAATTTCTCCACATCCTCGCCAACACTTGCTATTTTCTGTTTTGTTTTTTTATTTTTAAATAGCCACCCTAGTGGGAGTAAAGTTGTATTTCACTGTGGTTTTGATTTGCATTTCCCTAATGACAAATGCTGTTGAACATCTTTTCGTGTACTTGCTGGCCATTTGTATATCTTTTTTGAAGAAATGTCTGTTCGATCCTTCATCTTTTTCTTTTTCTTTGGCCGCACCCAGCAGCTTTGTGGGATTTTAGTTCCCTGACCAGGGATTCAACCCAGACCCTCGGTAGTGAAAGCACGAGTCCTAACCACTGGACCACCAGAGAACTCCCCTTCATCCATTTTTTATCTTATTTATTTATTTTTGGCTGCATTAGGTCTTCATTGCTGCACGCGGACTTTCTTTAGTTGCGTCAAGCGGGGGCTACTTTTTGTTGCAGTGTGTGGGCTTCTCATTGCGGTGGCTTCTCTTGTTGTGGAGCACGGGCTTTAGGCTCGCGGGCTTCAGGAGTTGTGGTGCATGGGCTTATTAGTTGCTCCACAGCATGTGGGAATCTTCCTGGACTAGGGCTCAAACCTGTGTCCTCTCCATTGGCAGGGGATTCTTTTTTTTTTTTTTTTTTTTTTTTTTTTTTTCCTGTACGCGGGCCTCTCACTGCTGTGGCCTCTCCCGTTGCAGAGCACGGGCTCCGGACGCGCAGGCTCAGCGGCCATGGCTCACGGGCCCAGCTGCTCCGCGGCATGCGGGATCCTCCCAGACCGGGGGGCATGAACCCACGTCCCCTGCATCGGCAGGCGGACTCTCAACCATTGCGCCACCAGGGAAGCCCGGCAGGTGGATTCTTAACCGCTGTGCCACCAGGGAAGCCCCTATCCATTTTTTAAATTGGATTCTTTCTGTTCTGTTCTTTATATATTCTGTGTGAGTTCTTTATATATTCTGGATACTAGACCTTTATCAGATACATGATTTGCAGATATTTTTATGTTTAATTTCTGTAGCCATTCTGTAAGGTCCTTGAGGTCAAGAACAACATCTTGGGACTCCCCTGGTGGTCCAGTAGTTAAGAATCAGCCTGGGCTTCCCTGGTGGCACAGTGGTTAAGAACCTGCCTGCCGGGCTTCCCTGGTGGCGCAGTGGTTGAGAGTCCGCCTGCCGATGCAGGGGACACGGGTTCGTGCCCCGGTCCGGGAAGATCCCACATGCCGCGGAGTGGCTGGGCCCATGAGCCATGGCCGCTGAGCCTGCGCGTCTGGAGCCTGTGCTCCGCAATGGGAGAGGCCACAACAGTGAGAGGCCCACGTACTGCAAAAAAAAAGAAAAAGAATCTGCCTGCCAATGCAGGGGACATGGGTTCAAGCCCTGGGCTGGGAAGATCCCACATGCCGCGGAGCAACTAAGCCCAGGCGCCACAACTACTGAGCCCGCATTCTAGAGCCCACAAGCCGCAACTACTGAGCCCGTGTGCTCTAGAGCTCGCACACTGCAACTGCTGAGCCCACGCGCCACAACTACTGAAGCCCGTGCGCTCTGGGCCCCATGTGCTGCAACTACTGAAGCCCGCGCGCCTGGAGCCCGTGCTCCACAACGAGAGTAGCCACCACAATAAGTCCGTGCGCTACAACAAAGCATAGCCCCCACTTGCCGCAACTAGAGAAAGCCCGCACACAACAACCAAGACCCAGCACAGCCAAAAAAAACCCGCAACATCTTTGCTTCCTCTCTGACACCATCCACACTGAACTTGAAGCAGCAGCTCAGTAATCTGTATTTGGTCGATTCATTGGCACCACTGCTCTTTGAAACTGAGCGCCATGTCCTCTTATCATAAGTACCCTTTGATTTCTTATTTCTGTTTTTTTGGCTGTGCTGGGTCTTGATTGCTACTCACAGGCTTTCTCTAGTTGCGGCGAGCGGGGGCTACTCTTTGTTGCGGTGTGCAGGTTTCTCATTGCGGTGGCTTCTCTTGTTGCGGAGCATGGGCTCTAGGCACGCGGGCTTCAGCAGTTGTGGCACACGAGCTCTAGAGCACAGGCTCAGTAGTTGTGGCACACGGGCTTAGTTGCTCCGCAGCATGTGGGATCTTCCCGGACCAGGGCTCGAACCCATGTCCCTTGCATTGGCAGGCGGATTCTTAACCACTGCCCCACCAGGGAAGTCCCTACCCTTTCTGATAATGCTCACTACCCTTTCTGATAATGCTTTGATAATAATGATAATTTCTGATAATGCTCACTCCACTGCTCTATCTTAGAAGTTGACTTAACAGCAGGCAGAAGTCAGTTGGTTAAAAACTCAATCATCTTTTGAGAAATAGAGTGGGTGATATTTTCGAGAATAGTAAATGGGCTAAGAATGACTACTTGTTTACACAGAGAAGTTCAAGGTGAATCGTCTCAGTAGTGTGGATAGCAGCACCCACCCTGTGCGTTTTTGCCCTTCCAACATCTCACCATAACCCTTTGGCCATTTATACCCTGTGCCTCTTCCCAAAGGGACGGGGACTGTAGCTTACCTGGCTCATAATAAGTAGACACCAAATAAAGTATCTGTTGACCTAATGTAGTAATTTAGTTTCAGAAAACTATAACCGAGGCTCTCTGAACTTTTCAAATTATTTTAAAGGATTATTGCCAGGCCCAAGTGCCCTGCTGGCTTTTTGTCCTCTCCTCTCTTTTCCCCTGAGTTGCATGGATTAAATAAGGGGCGTGGCTGTGTGTGGAGAGAGAAAGCGAGCATGTGCACTTATTTAGAAACTGAAGTTTAAAAAGAACCGAAGAAAGACTGAGGACTTTCATTCCAGCCTTCTAAGGGAACACAAGTATTGAGATGAGTTCATCCCATGATGTTCATGTGAATCCTCGTTTAGAAATCACAGGTCACAGATTATGGTCCTGTCATTCAGAGTTTCAGATTTAGTCATTCCCCTCCTCCATTTGCATCACTGTCACTAAAGTGACAAGCATTCAGTGATTTTGCCGTAAATGCAAAATACGATATACTTTGATATTTTGAAATGGCAGTGATTTATATAAATTAGGCACCTGTGGGGTAGGTGTTACTACCCCCATTTTACACCTGAGGAAACTGGGGCTCAGGAGAGTTAGAGCTTTCTCTAAGACCACACAGCAGGTAGATGGTAAAGCCAGGATTGAAACCCAGGCTTGCCTGGGTCTTTGGTGGGCGCTTGCTGTGTAGACCAGCCCTCCCACTCTCACAGGCATAAACCCTGTCTGCTCCCGTCAGCAGAGCCCCTGACATTTAACAGCGTTGAACTGAGAGATCTTAAATAAGGATTGACAGGGAATGGGAGAACGCGCTTGTTGATTATGAACTATATTGGGTTGTTTTCACCATGTTTACCTTTAGGGAAAAGAACTGAAATTTCCACCTCCTCTCATAGGCTGCTAGGGCTCAGTGCCTGGCAAGGACTGAAGTAGACTTTCAGTCCTTCTCTTTTTAATATTTCCTTCTCTTTTTAATATTTAAATTTTAAGAGAAATGGATGTTTGCTATAAAAGTAATTAAAACTTTTTAAAATTCCCCTCATTTGCCTCAATCCTGAAGCCCTTTCCAGAGGCCTTGTACAGTTTGGTGCGTATTAGCCCAGTCTTTATGTATTTATAGCCATGTCAAAGTATTTATATATGTACATTAGAATTTTAGGGCTTTTTTAGAAAACAGATGATGCTTTGGGTATTTTCTGCAGCTTGCTTTTTTCCGCTTAAAATATATTTACGTCTCACGGTGTCTTTCCTCATTTTCAGAGATCCTACAGCAAAGAATTGTTTGAAGAAGTTATTTTGAAGATGCGGAAGGCAGGGATCAAATCCACAATAGCGATAGAGAAGTTTAAACTTCTGGCTGAGAAGGTGGAGGAGATCGTGGCCAAGAACGCGCGTGCAGAAATCGACTACAGTGATGCCCCAGACGAGTTCAGAGGCGAGTGGGCCCGCTTTTTTCACGTGGAATTCTTTGATTTGAGTTAACTTGAAACATGTAACATTAGAAGAGGACGTTCTGTGCTCTCATTACTTTTTTTTTTTTAATTTAATTTATTTTATTTTTGGCTGCCTTGGGTCTTCGTTGCTGTGTGTGGGCTTTCTCTAGTTACGGCGAGCGGGGGCTACTCTTCATTGTGGCGCGTGGGCTTCTCACTGCAGTGGCTTCTCTTGTTGCGGAGCACGGGCTCTAGGTGCGTGGGCTTCAGTAGTTGTGGCACGTGGGCTCAGTAGTTGTGGCTCGCGGGCTCTAGAGCACAGGCTCAGTAGTTATGGCGCAAGGGCTTAGTTGCTCCGCGGCATGTGGGATCTTCCCGGACCAGGGCTCAAACCCGTGTCCCCTGCATTGGCAGGCAGATTCTTAACCACTGCACCGCCAGGGAAGCCCCCTCTCATTGCTTTTTGAGACACTGGTCAGAAATTGAAATTCTGTTTATCTACCTTTAGTTCATATTATAAATTACAAGAGAAAAAAGTCCTCAGCCTGATTTCAAACCAGATAACAACCCTGAAGATTCTAAGGTCAATCTTGCCTTTGCAAGTGGGGACTCATGTTTTCAAAGAATTCTGAGTAGTCCTAAGAGGAAAGGTTGATTCTAGCCTGCCATCTTCGCCATACAGCTCGGGAGGGCCTGTCTGTCCTGCTGTCTTTTTTGTCTGTTCTTTCCTCCCAGCAGTAGCTGACAAAAGGGTGCTTCCCCTCTACAAAAGGTGAAGTGTATGCCTTTATCTAATGCTGATTTCCTCCTAAACTTGGGGGCCTGGTAGGGGCCGTTTGGTTGCTGTTTCCTATGGTTATATTTTTCACTGATAGGAGGGACTCTGTTTTCTTTTTCAGTTTTAGGCTCTATTGTTAGATCAGAGTTTGCTTTGCTCTGTCTCTGTAGACCCTCTGATGGACACCCTGATGACTGACCCCGTGCGGCTGCCCTCTGGCACCATCATGGACCGCTCCATCATCCTGCGGCACTTGCTGAACTCCCCCACGGACCCCTTCAACCGACAGACGCTGACAGAGAGCATGCTGGAGCCAGGTAGGGAGGGCATGGCTCGAACTGCAGTGCCTGCACCTGTACTGAGCAGTGAGGCCAAAATCGTGTATCAGAGAGTAGTCAAAAGGGGGAAATTTAACAAATCCAGACACTACATGGTTTCTGACACTTAATGGACAAGACATAAAACATTCTTTGCTCTTTTTCACTACAGAATTCCAGTTCTTACTTTTCATGTCCTATTTCTTCTTCAGCCTTCAGTTCAGTGAGGGAATGAATTGCCTTTTCTTTCCTTTTATACAGAACTACAAGCATCATCTCTCAGGAAGAGCCCTCCCATCTGGGGTATTAATTCTTTCCTTTCTTTTCTCAGTGCCAGAACTGAAAGAACAGATTCATGCCTGGATGAGAGAGAAACAGAACAATGATCATTAAACCATCCCCCTTGCCCACCCTCTGCGAGAAACAGCCAAGGCCGGCGAGGCAGGCAGGAGCAGCATCGGTGGTGCAAATGCTGTTCACATGTTGGAGGCCAGAAGTGGCAAAATACACCAAGAGCCTACCCAGAGTGACCAAACAGTGGAGACCGGAAAGGACATGAGTAAGAAGAGGAGCCCAATTCCTGTACATATATTTAAGTGACAGACGTGGTCAAAAGCTTGAGGGATACGTTTTATGATTGCTTGTGTAGTAGAGCACGTCCTTCATATGTCACAATTTGGGGCTTTTGCTACGGAAGTCTTTTAGTGATTGATGACGAATGGGTCTGGGCAGCATCCCCTTCATCCCTTTTTTTTTTTTTTCCTAAATCCAGTATCCGTTGGTTTTGATTGTGATTAGAGAACCTTGGACATCTTGCTGCTAAGACTCTTCCCCCCCGCCGGCCCCATCCTGATCCTACTTGCACTGCTGTGGATTTTTTTTAAGAGAAGCAAAAACAAAAATAAACTCTTTTCCCTGGCCCTCCAAACATTTATTCTGTGAGATAACTGTGCCTGCAACAAAGTGTTAATCCTGGGATCGTATTTTTATATCATATTCACATATTTGTTTTTTTAATTGGTGTTAGATGACATGATTAATAAAAAAGGCAAGATATTTTCAGAATTTGAATTTCAGTTTTTTTTTTTAAATTATTTTGAAATGTCCCTTAAAATTTTTTTTTATTCTAAACAAAATGAAGAGAATCCTGTTGCTCTGGTCCTTGTAGTGAGTCCACGATTAGGAATCTGAGGAACAGCTGCAGCAAAGGAAGCATTTAAGTGTATCAGGATTTCGCGTCTTACGGTTTGGGGGGGGTTGGGTTATTTTTAATGCTATGTGACAGTTGGAAACCTTTATAGTTATCCTGCGAGGGTAAATAAATTCCTCAACCCTTGAGTCTGTGAGTTCAAGGCAGGGGTCGTTTGTATGATGTGTCCTGTGGGGCTTGGCCTTACCAAAGCAAAAAAGGGGTGCAAGAAATGTGGAAGTACATCTGCTTGTAAAAACACACACAAAGAAAACACACACACACACACACACACACACACACACACACACACACACACACACACACACACACACACACACACACACACACACACACACACACACACACACACACACACACACACACACACACGATTTTTTGTATTACTGCTCCCTACTTAACCATACTCGGATTCTTGAATCTCCTTTGGGGTAAAAAAGAATTTGAAACCATAAAGTGTTTTGAAGAAATTAAGTCTACAAAAACATACTTTCTTTTTCTTTTCCTTTCTTTCCCGCTCCACAGACAATGTCCTCTGTTCAGTTCCTAACGCAAACTACAATAAATGGTGATACACATTCAGAAGGAATCTTCTTTGAGTCTCTTCTTTTTGTGGAAAACAAAGGGGTGGGTGAAGACCAAGAGCCAGATGTGTTGGCATGTGGTACATGATCTTTCCTGGAGCCAATTAGGAGTTGCTGTTTTTAAAATAAAACTTTCCTATTGTGTCAGTCTTGATGCTCCAGTTGGTTCTTGTGTCACTGTTTGCTTGTTCAAGGGGGTTGAGCTTTGTCATGTTCAGTCTCTTCAGTTCTCAGGTGGTTACCCTATTGCAAATATATTTTCCCTGACCTTGAAAATTTTTGCTCAAGTTCAGCCCATCTCATGAACATTATCTTAGGTACTGCAGTTGATGAAACCTACCAGCTCATGTAATAAGAGCAAGCGTTTCTGCAGCATTTACTGTGTGCCAACCTATGCCAAGGCCTTTACATTTACGATTTCGTTCTCTAAGATGGTACAATCATCTTTGTTTTTTTTCCAGCAGGTCAGGGTGTGGGATGTGGAGAGGTTAGGTCACTTGCTCAAGGTCACCTGGCCAATTAGTGGAAGAGCAGGTGTCCAGGCTCCAGAGTCCATGCCCTCAGCCACTACTCTTGAGCACATTTGGACTAAATCAACTTTTTCCTTTTTCCAAAAAATATAATGTATTCCTGTTAACAACAATTTTAGACAATATAGGTAAAAGAAAGCCAAAGTCACCTGTAATCCCACTGTGCAGATAATTGTTAATTTATTTTTTACCAAGTTTATATACATTTATGCCTATACAGTTAATGATGTTTATTGGCTTCTATTGCCAGTTTTGTTTCTCCATGTCATGCATGTGTATTGTTTCTCTCCTCTCTATCCAGAAGATAAACTCTGCAGAGGTTTATCAGGTTCAGGCACAGGTTCTGTCCTGTTATTTGCATGCCTCACTCTTTCCCCATGAATGTAATAAGATGCTGCTTTACCCCTTCAGATGTACTCATCATTTTGAAAATTCAGAATTCGGAGGTTTGAAGGACCTTCTGCAGGCTAGGGCATTCCTACTTGTACTGTCTCTAGGGGGAAGATGTTTGCTATTTCTATTTTTAGAGTCTAAGGCTTGCTATTGTATAGAAACTTGTGACTGCCTTCATTCTGTGAATTATGGATATTAAAGTAAGTTCCAAAATATTTTAAAAGTAGGCCTTGGCTACAAGGAAGATGGCCAAACAGGAAGGAGGATCTGAGAATCAGAAGAGCAGAAGAGAAATGATCCTGAAGAGAAAGATGATTAAAATAGCTTCTTAGTCGTCTTGTGACTCACTATTGTGTGGGTTTTTAAACGGAGTTGATAAGAATATCTTTTAAAAAAATAGCCGAGCACGTTATTTTGTTCACATTTTGTAACCTTTGGGTTTGGTACATAAAATAGTGAATTTCACAGTGTTGTGTTGAGGTGCTAAGGGGAGATAAATAGGCCCTATCTGAGTAGGTAACTTTTTTTTTTTTTTTTTTTTTTTTTTTTTTTTTGCGGTACGCGAGCCTCTCACTGTGTGGCCTCTCCCGTTGAGGAGCACAGGCTCCGGACGCGCAGGCTCAGTGGCCATGGCTCACAGGTCCAGCCGCCCCGTGGCACGTGGGATCTTCTCAGACCAGGGCACAAACCCGTGTCCCCTGCATCGGCAGGCGGACTCTCAACCACTGCGCCACCAGGGAAGCCCCCAAGGTAACTTTTTGATTGAAGGAAACATCCATAGTATGAGCTTGATGTTTGGATCAGCTGGCATTGGGCTGAGGAAATCACCCTTGGTTGATAAATGTGCATTTTATGAGCATTTTCTATGTACAAGCCACTCTCATATATTAATTTGTTATCTCCTCAACAGTTGTGTAAAGGGGACAGGGAAGTGGCATATGAATCTAGGCCATCTGGGCTTCAGGCTGTGATCCCTTCACCACTCCTGCTGTGTGGCAGTTCAGTGGTCCCTCAGTATCTGCAGGAGGTTGGTTCCAGGACCCCAAGAGATATCAAAATCTGCAGATGCTCGAGTTCCTTATATAAAATGGTGTAGTGTTTGCTTATAACCTTCCCATGTACTTTAAATCATCTCTAGATTACTTATAATATCTAATGCAGTGTAAATAGTTGTAAATACAATGTAAATAGTTGATAGCGGGCGACGAATTCAAGTTTTGCCTTTCTGGAACTTTCTGGAGTCTTCAAACCGTGGCTGGTTTAATCTGGATGTGGAACCCGCATATACAGAGGGCCAACTATATTCCAGAATGGTCCAAGTTCATAATGGCAAAGGAGATATGGAGAAGCAGCATAGCATTCCAGAAGGCACTTTGGCCTTGGGGTCAACTCTAGACTCAACCCTCATTTTATTTTTTAAAGTTTTTTATACAGCAGGTTCTTATTATCTGTTTCATACATATTAGTATATATATGTCAATCCCAATTCATCCCACCACCATCACCATTCCCCCCCGCTTTTCCCCCTTGGTGTCCATACATTTGTTCTCTATATCCGTGTCTCTGTTTCTGCCTTGCAAACTGGTTCATCTGTACCATTTTTCTAGATTCCACATATATGCGTTGATATACAATACTTGTTTTTCTCTTTCTGACTTACTTCACTCTGTATGACCGTCTCTAGGTCCATCCACGTCTCTGCAAATGACCCAATTTCGTTCCTTTTTATGGCTGAGTAATATTCCATTGTCTATATGTACCACATCTTCTTTATCCATTCATCTGTCAATGGGCATTTAGGTTGCATGACCTGGCTATTGTAAATAGTGCTGCAATGAACATAGGGGTGCATGTGTCTTTTTGAATTACGGTTTTCTCAGGGTATATGCCCAGTAGTGGGATTGCTGTATCATATGGTAATTCTAGTTTTAGTTTTTTAAGGAACCTCCATAATGTTCTCCATTCAACTCTCATTTTAAATGGTTAAATAACTTCAGTCTCACAGCTTTCAATATCAGACACTTACTGTTGACCCCCAAATTTGTATCTCCAGCCCATACCTCCCTCCTGTACTGCAGACACTGGACACCGCAAATGTCTAAAAGACCCTTGGAATTCACATATCTAAATCAAGTTCCTTATATTTCACCCCAAACCTGATCCTCTTAGTCTCCCCATCACAGTAAATGTCAACTCTGTCCTTCCAGTTTTGTCACTCAGTTCAAAACTTTGGGGTCATCCTTTACTCCTGTTTTACCCTTTTCCTATTCAGTCTGCCCACAAATTTCTCAGCTCTGCCTATAAAATAGACCCAGAATTCAACTGCTTCTCACCAGGTCCACTGCTGTTATTGGTCTGAGTCATCATTAGCGGTGTTCTAGATTATTTCAACAGCATCATGACTGGTCTCCCTGTTCGTCCCTCGTCCTTTCTCAAAACAGCAGCTGAAACAGTCTTGTTAAAACTTAACTAAGGTTATGTCACTTCTCTGCTCAAAACCCTCCAGTGGCTTCCTAATCCCCTCAGAATAAAAGAAGCCCTTACACTGGCCTAGAAGGCAGTACCCACCCACCACATTATCTCTTTGACCTCATATCCTGTAACCTCCCCTAACTCCAACCATTAAGCCACCCTGGGCTCATGGTCCTCCTTAAACTGTAGGCACGCTCTTCACCCCTCCTAGGTCCCTGGTACTTGTGGCTCCCTCTACAAGGAATCTTCTTCCCACAGAGAAATACATAGATCACTCACTCCCTTATTTGCTTGAGGTCTTTACTCAAAAATCAGGAACTTCCCTGGCAGTCTAGTGGTTAAGACTCCAAGCTTCCCCTGCAGGGGACAAAGGTTCAATCCTTTGTCGGGGAACTAAGATCCCACATGCCGCACGGTGTGGCCAAAAACAAACAAACAAAAAATTCACCTTTTCGAGCCCTTCCTTGTTCACTCTTTTTATTTATTTATTTTTTATGAATTTATTTATTTTTGGCTGCGTTGGGTTTTTGTTGCTGCGCGTGGGCTTTCTCTAGTTGTGGCGAGTGGGGGCTACTCTTCATTGCGGTGCGCAGGCTTCTCATTGCAGTGGCTTCTCGTTGCAGAGCATGGGCTCCAGGCGCACGGGCCTCAGCAGCTGTGGCATGCGGGCTCATTAGTTGTGGCTTGCGGGCTCCAGAGCGCAGGCTCAGTAGTTGTGGCACACGGGCTTAGTTGCTCCACAGCATGTGTGATCTTCCCGGACCAGGGCTTGAGTTTGTGTCCCCTGCATTGGCAGGCAGATTCTTAACCACTGCGCCACCAGGGAAGTCCCTGTTCACTCTTTTTTAAAACTGCAATTCATTCACCCACTTTTGCTATGCTTTGCTAGTCCCTTTCTTTGCATTTTCTCCTTAGCATTCTAAGAGATAGCATCATTATCTAACAGTCTATATATACTATTTTCTTGATTACAATCTGTTTCTCCCCACTAGAATGTATGCCCCATGAGGGCAGAGATTTTAGTCTGTTATGTATCCCCAGCACCTAGAAGAGTGCCTAGCACAGAGTAAATGCTCAGTATGTTTGTTGAATGAATGATCTCTTCATATATTTGTTTGTCATTCCAGTTGCGTCAGTTATCTATCGCTGCATAACAAAATACCCCCAAATTTAGTGGCTTGATACAATAACAGTGATTTTATCTCCCACAATTCTGGAGGTCCCAAGAGCAAGCACCCGCAAAGACCAGACAGAAGCTGTGTTGCCTTTTACAACTCAGGTTTGGAAGTAACATAGGGGCCCTTCTGCCTTAGTCACGAGCCCACCTGGATTTAAGGGGAAAGAACAAACAGCCCAACCTCATGATGGGAAGACATTAACGTCACACTGTAAGAAGAGCATCTGGGATGGGAGATGTTGTTCTGGCCATCCTGCAAAATAAGATCTGCCATATTCCCTCTCTAGTAACAATTTACACTCTTCCTAGTACATCCCTTCCTCTAAGACTCCCAAATTTCATCCCATTATGACATCATCTTGAAGTCCATTGTCTCGTCCTTCAAAGCACACCTAGGTATAGATGAGCCTCCTCAGATCTGATTCTTTGGGTACCATCGAGTGCTATTCCTCTGGACCCAAAGATATGTGAACTAAAGATAAAAGTTATCTCCACACATGGAGAGCATATAATGATGGGCCAGGCGTAGAAAAACCATTATAGACGCTCCTGTTCAAAAAGTTGGCAACTGGGAACACGCATGAGTCACTGGTCCATAGTAATTCGGAAATCCAGTTAGGCGTGTGTTGCCAGTTCCTTGTTCGGGGATCAATCCTACAGCCTGTGAACTGTTCACAAAGGCTCTCACTTCCATCTTCTGGACTCTTGGTTTCTGCCTCTGAATCTTTTCTTTCTTTTCCACAGGAAAACTGAATTGCAACTAAGTACCCTTCCTCATTTCTTTCCTGCTTGTGAAGAGATTGGGTTCCAGAGTCTCTTTTCATGCTGTACTTTTTCTGTCCCTTTTCATTTAAGCTGGAGGTACTTTCCTCAGAACAGTTCTCTTAAAATTGTGTGGGTTTTCTATGAATCTTCTTGGGTTTACTCTTCCAGACAAAAGCCACAACCACAAATGTCTTCATGAGAGACTCTTCTCTATTTTGAATTTCTTGTGAAACCCTTAAATCTTTCTGAGATCTCAAGAAAGGATTTTACAGTCATGTTCTTGACCTCATCTTTAGACGTTTACCTGACAGCGGTCTCTGTTTGATTTCTGCCCAGAAGCCGTTCTTCCATAGGCAATGAGAAGTCAAGTGACACATTCATTATTCCTGCCTTGAAATTTCCTTACCTTGGTCATTGAGTTCACTAGGTATATTTCTTCTCTTCACATTACCACAGATGACAGAGTTGCCAAAATTTCCACCACTCCATAGAAAGCGTTCCCTTTCCTCCAGCTTCCAATAACATTTACTCACTTTGCTTTAAAGCCTCTTAGATGCCCTGTAGGCCTCACTAAAGTCTCCTCAATGTCTTCTGCCTGCCATTCAGTCCCAAAGCCAATGCCCTGTAATTTAGGCTTGGTTACAATCGCACCCACTTCCAAGACCTAAATCTTGCTGCTAAACAGATTTAATGGCTTAAAACATTAGTTATTATTTAATGATCATCTATCATGGTTCTGGGCTGGCCTGAGCTCAACAAGGCAGTTCTCACTCAGGGTCTCTTAGGCCATTACAATCATAGTGGCTGAGGCTGGAGTCATTGTAAAGGCTTCCTCATTCACATCTGGCTGTTGGCTGGGACCCAACTGGGACTGTTGGCTGGGACCCAACTGGGACTGTTGGCTGGAGCACCTACACATGGCCTCCCTGGGGCTTTTGGCTTCACATACCAGGTTCTAAGAGCTAGCATCCCAAGAGGACCCAGCAGAAGTTGGTTTTTTATGACCTAGCAGCCTCGAAAGTCATATACAGTCGCAGTCCTGCCCAGGTTCAAGGGGAAGGAACACAGACCCCACCTCTCAATGTGGGGAATTCCAGTGTCACATTTTAAAAACAACATGTGGGGGACTTCCCTGGTGGTCCAGTGGTTAAGACTCCATGCTCCCAGTGCAGGGGGCCTGGGTTTGATACCTTGTAAGGGAACTAGATCCCACATGCCACAACTAAAAGAGCCTGCACGCCGCAACGAAGATACGGCGCAGCTAAATAAATAAATAACTATTAAGAAAAAACCAAAACAAAACAGCATGTGCATGGGAGATCTCATTGAGCCATCTTAGAAAATGCAATCATCCACACAGTTTTCCCCCTTCTATAAAATGACAATTCTGTGTTTTCCTGCCCCTTTTCTTGCTGTTTTGTAGGCATTCTTTTGTATTTTCTAGAATTTACTCCCTAGTCAGTTTTAGAGGTTGGGAATATCTTCCGCCAATCTGTTATCACTCTGATAGATTTGTTGTAATCTTGTTTTTTTGAGTGGAAGTTCTGTTATATCTACCTATATATATATATTTTTGTTGTTGTTGTTGTTGTTGTTGTTGTTGTTGTTGTACACGGGCCTCTCAGTGTTGTGGCCTCTCCCGTTGCAGAGAACAGGCTCCGGACGTGCAGGCTTAGCGGCCATGGCTCACGGGCCCAGCCACTCTGCGGCATGTGAGATCTTCACGGACCGGGGCACAAGCCCGTGTCCCCTGCATCGGCAGGCGGACTCTCAACCACTGCGCCACCAGGGAAGCCCTCTACCTATATTTTTGTTTATGGATTTTTAGAGGTAAAATTCACATAACATACAATTAACCATCTTTTTTTTTCATTGGGTTACGGTTGTTTTACAATGTTGTGTTAGTTTCTACTGTACAGTGGAGTTCCCTGTGCTATACAGCAGGTTCTTATTAATTATCTATTTTATACATATTAGTGTGTATATGTCAATCCCAGTCTCCCAATTCATCACCCCCACCCCCCGCTTTCCCCCCTTGCTGTCCATACGCTTGTTCTCTATACCTGTGTCTCTATTTCTGCCTTGCAAAATGGTTCATCTGTACGATTTTTCTAGATTCCACATACATGCGTTAGTATACAATATAATTAACCATCTTAATGTTTAAAATTCAGTGGTGTTGGACTTCCCTGGTGGTGCAGTGAAGAATCCGCCTGCCAATGCAGGGGACACGGGTTTGAGCCCTGCTCCGGGAAGATCCCACATGCCACGGAGCAACTAAGCCCACGTGCCACAACTACTGAGTCTGCGCTCTAGAGCCCACGAGCCACAACTACTGAGCCCACGTGCCACAGCTACTTAAGCCCGTGCGCCTAGAGCCCGTGCTCCACAACAAGAGAAGCCACCGCAAGTGAGAAGCCGCGTATTGCAACGAAGAGTAGCCCCCGCTCGCCACAACTAGAGAAAGCCCGTGCACAGCAACGAAGACCCAACGCAGCCAAATTAATTAATTAATTAATTAAAATTTAAAAATATTCAGTGGTGTTTAGTGTATTCACAGTGTTGAGCAATGACCAGCTTTTTCAAGTTTCAAAACCATGAATGTGATTTCAGGACTTTACATTTTTTTAATTTAATCTTTCTTTTAAGTCTTTTTTTTTTTATGTGAACCATTTTTAAAGTCTTTATTGAATTTGTTACAATATTGCTTCTGTTTTATGTTTTGGTTTTCTGGCCGAGAGGCATATGGGATCTCAGCTCCCCAACCAGGGATCGAACCCGCACCCCCTGCATTGGAAGGCAAAGTCTTAAACACTGGACTGCCAGGGAAGTCCCTAATTTAATCTTCTGAATAAGAAATATGTACAGGGAATTCCCTGGTGGTCCAGTGGTTAGGACTCCACGCTTTCGCTGCTAAGGGCGAGGGTTCAATCCCTGGTTTGGAAACTAAGATCCTGCAAGCCAGGTGGAGCAGCCAGAAAAAAGAAAAAGAAAAAGAAATATGTACAAACAGTTCAAAATACAAGAAGTACCTGCCTCCTCATTTCCACCCCAGTCCTCCAGCCTCCCAATATCCCTCCCACTGCTGTTACCAGTTTTCTTTTCCAACAGAAATGGTAGTACTACACTGTCTGCTTCTTGCTTTTTTCCATGTAAAATATACCTTGGAATCCTTCTTTTTTTCTTCCAGCAGCACAAATATTCTATTATCACTAAGTCATCTATTGATAGCACTTAGGCTGATTGCAATCTGGGTTACCTCAAGCAGTGCAGCAGTGAACTACCTTGTAAATACATCGTTGTATGTATGCAAACATATGTTAAGATATATTCCTGGGCTTCCCTGGTGGCGCAGTGGTTAAGAATCCGCCTGCCAGTGCAGGGGACACGGGTTCGAGCCCCGGTCCTGGAGGATCCCACATGCCGCGGAGCAACTAAGCCCATGGGCCACAACAGCTGAGCCTGCGCTCTAGAGCCCGCAAGCCACACCTACTGAGCCCGTGTGCTGCAGCTACTGAAGCCCGCGTGCCTGGAGCCCATGCTCCACAACGAGAGAAGCCCGCGTACTGCAGCGAAGAGTGGCCCCTGCTCGCCGCAACTGGAGAAAGCCTGCGCGCAGCAACGAAGACCCAACGCAGCCAAAAATAAATAAATTTTTAAAAAAAAGATATATTCCTAGCAATGGAATTAGATGATCAAAGAGTATATAAAATTCCAATTTTGCTATATATGGGGATGTACCATTTACCTTCTCACCAGCAGTATATGAGAGACCCTTTTGGGAGGTGGTTAGGGAAGGTGTCTCTGAAAAAGTATCATTTAAAAATCTTGAAAGCAGGGAATTACCTGGCAGTCCAATGGTTAGGACTCGGCACTTCCTCTGCAGGGGGAACAAGTCCGATCCCTGGTCAGGGAGCTAGGATTCCATGAGCCACGCAGCCAAAAAGAAAAAAATCTTGAAAGTAATGTAGAGGGGCCTGCAGAGATCTGTGGGAAGAGTGGTCCAGACTATGGAAACATACAAATGCAGAAGCTACGGCTGGAGTTCTCTTGGTACGTTTAAGGAACAGCGAGGAGGCAAGTGTACTGGAGGGAAGTAAGCAAGGCTGTGAGTAGTAGGAGATGAGGTTAGAGAAACTGAGAGGGCTGGAGAGATGGTGGCTACACATGATAGGCCATTGCAAGGACTATGCTTTCACCTTGAGTGAGAGCGATTTGTATTGAAAGGTGTGAGCAGAAGAGTGACACCACCCAACACTCATTCATGTTATCAACTCTGGCTACTGTGGAAAACAGATTGAAAAGGGGACGGCAAGTGTAAAAACAAAGAAATGAGGGCACCCAGTAGGAAGGCTATTGCAGCAATTCAGGAACGAATGATGGGAGGCTTAGGCCAGGCAGTAGCAGCAGAGCTGTGAAGTGTGGAGATTCTGAAAATATTTTGAAGGTACAGTCAAAAGATTTGTCGATTGCCTGGATGTGAGAATGAGAGAAAAAAGGGGATTAAATTTGGCCCTAAATTTTCAGCTTGAACAGCTTGAGAGATGCAGTTGCCATTTACTTACAAGCGGAAGACTGAAACAAGAGTAAATTGAGGCAGGGAAACTCAGTTGCTTCATTTTGTTCATTTTATTTTATTTTTTAAAATTAATTAATTTAGGGGCTTCCCTGGTGGTGCAGTGGTTGAGAGTCCGCCTGCCGATGCAGGGGACGCGGGTTTGTGCCCCGGTCCGGGAAGATCCCACATGCCGCGGAGCGGCTGGGCCCGTGAGCCATGGCCGCTGAGCCTGCGTGTCCGGAGCCTGTGCTCCGCAACGGGAGAGGCCACAACACTGAGAGGCCCGCGTACCGAAAAAAAAAAAATTAATTAATTTAATTTATTTTTGACTGTGTTGGGTCTTTGTTGCTGTGCACGGGCTTTCTCTAGTTGCAGCGAGCGGGGGCTACTCTTCGTTTTGGTGCACAGGCTTCTCATTGCTGTGGCTTCTCTTGTTGCAGAGTACGGGTTCTAGGTTAATGGGCTTCAGTAGTTGTGGCATGCGGGCTCAGTAGTTGTGGCGCACGGGCTTAGTTGCTCCACGGCATGTGGGATCTTCCCGGACCAGGGATCGAACCCGTGTCCCCTGCATTGGCAGGTGGATTCTTAACCACTGCGCCACCAGGGAAGTCCCTATATTAATATATTTAATTTAATATATTTAAATCTGACTTTTCGTGATCAATATTACGTCATAAGAATGAGTGTAGTCAGTATTGCTGCATTACCTATGATTCATTCATTTTCATTGCTATATATATTTCATTGTTTAAATATACCAAAATATTTTTTATCTATTTTACTGTTGACAGAGACTTGTAGCTCCAGTTTGGAACTACTATTAATAATGTAGCTATGAACATTCTTGAATATGTTTCAGGGTCCATTTGATGTTGGATTTTTGGATCTTGGATTTTTGTCAAATGCATTTTCTGCGTCTATTGAGATGTTAATATAGTTTGGGTTTTTTTTAGGCTGTTAATGTGATGAATTACACTGATTAATTTTTGAATGTTAAACCTTGCCATCCTGGGAGAAATCCCACTAGGACGTCATGTATTATGTTTTTCATATATTGTTTGACTCAATTTGTTAAAATTTTGTTGAGTTTTTACATCTATCTATATCTATATCTAATATAATCAATATTTATATTGGTTTATAGTTTTTCTTTCTTATAATACCTTTTTCTGGTTTTAGTAACTTCCTCACTGACTTTTCCTCTGTATTTGAGATGCCAATTTTCAAAGTCACTATATCGTATAAATCAGTGATTTAGCATTATAACTTATGATGCCATTTCTCTTTTTCTCACTCTCTATGTATATACCTATACACATATTTTCTAAATGTTTCCCCTGTTAGTCCCTTCTTGGTGTCTTCTAGTGGAGTTTCTCAGTCTTATCTTCTGACTCGCTAATTCCTTCTCCGTATGCATTTTCCTGTTGGACCCTGTATCTCCAATTCGTTTTTTAAAATAACTGCTTATTTCATTACTTATTACCCATAGCCTATCTCTTTGAAGATATTTATTATGCTTATTGGAATTTTTTTGTGTGTCTTAGTCCATTAATTCTGCTTCCTCTGATGTAAGTTGTTCAGCTTATGGTCTCTGATTTATGTTATAGCTGTTTTGCTTCTTAAATGTATAGTTATTTTCTCATGAGCTCATATTCCTTTGGACACTCTAAGTTACCTGGATGGTAATGGTAATGTGTAGTGAGCAGGGCTAAAGCTCAGGCCCTGGTCTGTGCCCTCCTGGTGAGTGAGTGTATGTGTGTGTGTGTGTGTGTGTGTGTGTGTGTGTGTGTGTGTTGGGGGGTGCATCTCAGAGGGTAAATTTGGTGGCATTACATTATAGGTCTCATGAGTCCCCATTTGTCATCCCAACAGGTCACACTGCCCTTCAAGAAAACTTCTTGTTGGAATTCCCTGGTTGTCCAGTGGTTAGGACTCAGTGCTTTCACTGCCAGGGTGAGGGTTCAATCCCTGGTCAGGGGACCAAGATCCTGCAAGCCGCATGGTACGGCCAAAAAAAAAAAAGAAAACTTCTTGTACCTCTTCCCCAGCACTGCTCTTACTGTGGTTATAATCACCTGGTCCCTTGGGCATGGAGGAGGGGAAGGGAACAGGAGAAGGGGGTCAGGCTGCCATCACCTCCTATCCCAGAGCATAACTACCTTGTGTCTCCTCACAGATTTCTCAGGTTTTGTATAGTTTCTCAGTCTCTTCCTCACTCTCTCTTCAGGGCCCTCCATGGCTGGGTTCAGTGGTGTAGATTACAGCCTCATCTAATTCACCCAAGAACCCTTGCGGTAGACACTACAGTTGTCCCTCGGTATCTGCAGGGGACTGGCTCCAGAACTCCCACAGATACCCAAATCCACAGATGCTCAAGTCCCTTATATAAAACGGTGCAGTGCAGCCGGCCGGCCTTGTCCACGGGTTCCACATCTGCATGTACAGAGGGCTGACTGGATTATCCATCTCATCCTACAGAGGAAGGAACGGAGATTCAGAGGGGTTATATCACTTGCCTGCAACTACACAGGTGCTAATTGAAAACACTGAGACTCGCCTATTTCTCCCTGTAAGGTACTCTTTGGAGTATTTTGTATCAAAAAATAAAGAAACATGGGCAAGAGCTTTGCTTCAGTTGTTTTGAAACCCTGGGGATCCTGGGCTGAAAAAAGGAACGTTGGTGATGCTCTTTTCCAGAAGACCGTCTCCTTTAAATCTTCTGTCCTCTTGTGTCGTGTATCACTTTTTATGGTGGTTTAAATTATTTATGCTGTCTTGTTGAAATCTAAGCACGTTGGATAAATTGCCACTAATTGAAAGGTAGAAAGTGGACAGGCAGGCTGGATTGTGATTAAAAAACAAAAATGAAAACATGGTATCTCCAACCCCGTGACACCTTGAAGTTCTTTCAGTGCAAGGTGTGTGTGTGCATGTGTGTGTGTGTGTGTGTGTGAAAGAGACAGAGACAGACAGACAGACAGAATGTGCTCTTGTCAGAGCTTGTCTTGTCCGCAGGCCTCTCTGCTCACTTCACTGGTGGGTTGATAGCCTTTGGCGATTATTTCTGTAGCTTTCAGTGTCCTTGTGAAATGAGCGTGTTACCTTTCAACATTACATGGATGGAAAGAAATGGCTGATGTAATGACTTTAAAAAAAAAAAGACTTTGAGCTCTTATAAAGAAAAGCACATTATGAATAAATAGGGTTAATTTTGAGCTCTAAGTACAGAGTCAGCTGTTTATATAAATATCGTAGATCTAAATGCTTACCTTCTTCCTTAGAGACGCCTTAAAGGCTGTGCTCTATCATCCTTTCAAACCACAATGTACTGAGGCTGTTAGTAATGCGAAAACATTTTTCTTTTCCAGTTGACTTCTTTAGGATGATTGAGAAATACTATGGCAGCCAAGGGGACCTCATCCTCAGTTCTCTGCACGCTTACTGCTTTGTGCCCATAAATCTGGGTCGAGAACAACATTTAATTTAGAGCATTGCAGACCACCCTGCTATTCTGACCACTTATCTCAAAACTTTGTGCATATTCATTTAAATGGCCAAAAAAAGGGGGAAAGGAGGTAAGATGAATCAAGTTGGTGGATTTGGGGACACACACTGATGACTATAAGAGGCTCAGAGTATAAACTAGAAGTTTAATGAGTGTTAAGAGATGAAGGTCTTGTTCCTACAGAGAAAAATGTAGGCTCATTTGCAGATTAAGATTAAATTCAAACCCCCAATCGTAACTTTCCCATTAGCTGATTTGCCTGGGAACTCCAACAGTCAGGAAGGTAGCAAGAGAGGGGAATAAAAAATCCAGTTCTTATAGCCCTTACTCATTTTCATTGAGAAAATTGAAGACAGAGTCCCAGTTGAAGGAGAAAAAAGGAAACAAACCTTTTCAAAAGATAAGTAGCTTCTGCTTCTCTGATTGCCAACTGTGGACTAAGAGGCTGAAATTTCTGCCAAGTAAACTCTTTAGCTATAAACTAAATGTATCATCTTTTCTCCTTTTACAAATCTTTTCTTCTCGTTGAAGTGCACACATTCTTGGCTGTGAGGCAGGTATGACCTAATTTCGATGTAAAGTGTGTGGGAGAATGAACTTTTAAAGTCATGCTTCTAAAGCTGAGATGTTTGCGGTAGAGAGAATGGATTTGGTTGAATCAGCCAGAATGCTACCCTGCTTTTGATGGAATTCCAATTTTTCTGCTTCTTCCTTTTTTGATAGTTAGTACTTTGTCAGTGTCTGTCTGTTTTATGTATTATAAAGGGTGGACCGTGCTGTGCTGAAGAGCGTAGTGTTTGGGGCCAGATGTTCATGGATTTGAATCCTGACTCTCTCACCACTTATTAACCATGACCATGAATAAATTACTTAATCTCTGTATGAGTTTTCTGTGGCCGCTATAACAAATTACCACAAACTAGTTGGCTTAGAATAAGAGAATTTTATGATCTCGCATTTCTGGAGGCCAGAATTCTGAAATCTGTATCACTGGGCTGAAAAATCAAAGCACTGGCCGGGCCATGCTGCTTCTGGAGGCTCTTGCCTCTTCCGGCTTGGGGAGACTGCTGGAGTGACTGCATCGCTCCAGTCTCTGCCTCTGTGGCCAGACTGCCTTCCCCACTTTTTTTTTTTTTTTTTTTTTTTTTTTGCTGCACTGCGCGCGAGGCCTGTGGGATCTTAGTTAGTTCCCTGACCAGGGATCGAACCCACATCCCCTGCGTTGGATGCGCAGTCTTTACCACTGGACCGCCAGGGAAGTCCCTTTTTTCTTTTTCCTCACTTCTGTATGTGTAGTCAAATCTCCCTCTGCCTTCCTCTTATAAGGATACACATGCTTGCATTTAGGGCCCATTTTTGATAATCTAGGATAGTCTCCTGGCCTCAAAATACTAAATTTATATCTGCAAAGACCCTGTTTCCATATAAGGTAATACTTACAGTTTCCAGGGATTGGGACCTGGTACCGTTGGGAGGCCATTTACCAGTCTCCACAACTTCTCTGAGTTTCCTTATATATGAATTTGCAACAAGAAGAGTACCTGTTTTATAGACTGTTGTGAAGATCAAGTGAGATAATGTGGAGTGCTTAATACAGTTCTTGCTTTATAGTAAATGCTCAATAAATACCAACTGCTATCATCACTGGCACCACCATCATTACCATCTGTTTAAACTCTTGGTCTCTCTGGAGAGGAAGGAAAAAATCCAGTAAGTACAGAAGGCCAAGATATTAGAACCGAAAGTTCTTTAGAACTCATCTACTCTAATCGCCTTACTTAATGATCAAAAACTGAAGTCTAGGGCTTCCCTGGTGGCGCAGTGGTTGACAGTCCGCCTGCCAATGCAGGGGACGCGGGTTTGTGTTCCGGTCCGGGAAGATCCCACATGCCGCGGAGCGGCTGCGCCCGTGAGCCATGGTCGCTGAGCCTGCGCGTCCGGAGCCTGTGCTCCACAGCGGGAGAGGCCACAACAGTGAGAGGCCCGCGTACCGCAAAAAAAAAAAACACAAAAAAACGAAAAACTGAAGTCTAGAGATATTGACTTGCTCACGATCCCATAGCTTGGATGAAGCAGGTGTATTTCATCAAAACATTTTAGATATTGTGACTGTAATCAGTAGATACGGAAACAAGGGAAAGGAGAAATAAGCTCACTTAGAGGAAGAGAGAAGAAAGAGTCAATGAGCTTGTTTTTGACTCGATGAGACTATGGCTTTATTATTATGAATATGACAGTGCACTGGACAGTGTGCTTTACACTCACACTTTTTTTTTTTTTTGGGCCACGCCACGCAGCTTGCAGGAATTTAGTTCCCTGACCAGGGATTGAACCCTGACACTCAGCAGTGAAGGTGCTGAGTCCTAACCACTGGACCGCCAGGGAATTCCCTACACTCATACTCTGATTTGATTCATACAATGTAAAGAGTGAATTAGGTATTATCTTCACTCCTATTTTAGAGATAAGGAAACCAAGGGTTATGTGCTCAAGGGCACATGGCAAGTGACAGAATTAGAATCCAAACAGTTGGATTGTAAAGGCCAGGTGCTCTCAACCCCTCTCTACTTCCTCTTTGCAGTAGATGCTTTCTCTCAGCAGGAATTATATATTCATCTCAAGTGGTTGTGCTCTAAACAAGGGTAACAAAGTGCAGTTCCCGGGAGGCACTGTCTGAAAGCTGGAGCTTTGGGCCAAGCTATGTCTTCAGGATAGTCTCCTTGGAATGGGGATTTGGGAATGATGGATTTGAAGGGGTCATCTTACATATCATGACTCTGCTGAGCCCCGTTCACCTGGACATCACGCTCCCAGCTCTCCGTTTTGCCTGGAGTGTCCCCATTCTTGTGTCCTAAGGACCCCTCCTGGCAGCTGGCATGTCTCTGGAGCTGTAGGGAGCCCATTTCAGGCACCATCTTCTTCCCATGTGTTCTAGGGCCATCTGTCACTGGCACAGCAATTGCCAGAAACAACAATTTGGTTTCTTTAATCATGGCTTTAAGACCAAAGTTAATTGATACAAGGTTGTGCCTAATTAGTAAAAATGCTTGTTACAGAAAAATTATACGTAAACTGCAATTCAGAAGAGGAGAATCTATGCAGAAGATTCTTATTTGGCTGAAATGATGGGTCCCCAGTTAGGACCAGGGGAAAAGCCAGACATATTGATCACTGCTGACTGTTTTTGCAAAGAGCCAGCAGGTGATTAAAACAAAATCTTGCACTAATCATTGGGAACTAAGAGAACACACCAAATTAAAATTTCCCATTTCTTTTAGTCTACAAAAATATTGGTGCTTGGTTCTTTTTTTGGGGCCTCTCACTGGTGCAGCCTCTCCCATTGCAGAGCACAGGCTCAGCAGCCATGGCTCACGGGCCCAGCCGCTCCGCGGCATGTGGGATCTTTCCGGACTGGGGCACGAACCCGTGTCCCCTGCACTGGCAGGCAGACTCTCAACCACTGCACCACCAGGGAAGCCCTGGTGCTTGGTTCTTGATTCATTACTTCTGCATGGATTTTTTTGGCATTTACTGTGTCGTCCTCAGGGCCAGGGTGATCATAGCAATTGTGCTAACCTGCATTGTGTTGTATATATTACTTGTTAAACTGATATTCATTTTATATTTAAATGAATTGAGCATTGGAGAAAAAGGGGGGAAAATGACACCAATTGATTTTGCTACTGCCTTTAACAACTTCAGAGAATGTGGTCCAGGCGGAGACTTTTTTCTTTTCAGGGCTGTCTAGAAGACTAGAAACTTATTTTCAAAGGTGTCACTTTTGCCCTACTTGACATGTTTTTGAAGTTACTTTTCCAGAATTGTGTTTATATCCTGCAGTATGATTTTGACTATTCTAGACAATACCAGAATTCAGTTTTTGTATTAGTTTGGTTTTTGGAGATAGCTAAAAGTCATTTGGATCCAAGCGTTATGAGGCAGCCAGGTTTTTTGAGATCTTACGTGTGCTTTTAAAATTTTAGTCCTTGTTGTAGTAAGCTTCACTTCTAGCGTTGCAATCCCCCCTTTCCAATTTGTTCCACTGATCTCATTAGCTAAAAATTCAGACAGTGGAACTTGTTAGAATTAGTGGTGCAGGGGACTTCCCTGGCGGTCCGGTGGTTAAGACTTCACCTTCCAATGCAGGGTGTGCGGGTTCAATCCCTTGTTGGGGAGCGAGGATCCCACATGCCTCGTGGCCAAAAAACCAAAACATAAACAACAGAAGCAGTACTGTAACAAATTCAATGAAGACTTTAAAAATGGTCCACAAAAAAAAAAAAAACTTAAAAAAAAAGTATTAGTGGCGCAACATAAGTAAAGAGATATTTAACGCGGGCCTGAGGAAATTTCCAGTGAATAAGATGTTTGAGTTTTAAAACATCTATTTTGGTTGGTTTTCTTTTCCTTCCTTCTGGATTCTGGGTAGTTGAAGCCATCAAAAAAAATTAGTCCTCTGCAAACTAAAAGGCTTTCTGTGCTCATCGGTTTCCTGATGAAGTGGGCTAACCAGTTCTAAAATATTTTCCTGTTTTGATTCTCTGATTCCAAATAACCTCAGCATAAGTGGTGTCACTGTATATTAATATTAATGAGTTAAACCAGACTGCATTCTATCGAAGTATTCACTGAAAAAAAAAAGAGCACTTATTGATTTATCTTGAGCTCTAAATTGTTATTTAATACAGTGTTTAATACAATCTGTACACACGTACTTATATCAAATAGATGTTAACTAATTAATATTTACAAGGACTTTGTATAAAAAAACAGATCTGGGGACTTCCCTGGTGATCCAACGGCTGGGACTCCACGCTCCCAGGGCAGGGGGTCCCGGTTCGATCCCCCGTCGGGGAAATAGATCCTGCACGTATGCCGCAACTAAAGATCCCGCCTGCCGCAGCGAAGGTCCCACACACCGCAACTAAGACTCGTCACAGCCAAGTAAATAAATAAATATTAAAAAAAAAATAAATAAAAGACACACACACACACACACACACACACACACACAAAACAAACAAACAAAAAAACCCAGATCTTTTCTACTTCAACATGGCGACCTCCTATGTCCAAAAATATAAGCAGTTTCTATTTTTAAATGTTCAATATGATCCAAGACTTAAGTACATGTGTTACCTGATCTAGGTTAAAATAACCAGAAAATAATTCTCTTTATGGACACGGATAATTCTGCAGAGGACTGCAGTCTTAGTTCTCCCAGAAATGAAAATGAGCTCTTCCTACATTATTGTCAGTGCAAGTGGTGGCATGCGGCAGTTATTTTGCTGTTGTTGTTGTTGTTTTTTGCCATACCGTGTGGCATGCGGGATCTTAGTTCCCCAACCAGGGATCGAACCCGTGACCCCTTCAGTGGAAGCGTGAGGACCTAACCACTGGACCCCCTCTCAGGGAATTCCCCATGCAGCAGCTTTGAATGAATACAGACTCTGAGTCAGAAAGCCCAACTGTTTGGTCAAGATGTGGTGGCCTTTTACATAGCAGGCTGTGAGACCAGCGCATCTTAAAACCAGGTCAGAGAGAGGATTATGGTCTCCCGCCCACTCAGCCCTTCATGCTTTGTCCAGCTGCCACTGGTCAGTCTCTCTGATCCAGCTGCTGACCCAGACTGCAGAGGATTACTGGCGGGATCAGAGCTGGGATGCCTTAGGACAAATATCGTTCTTAAATGATGAAATATTTTGTAACAGGCAGTACAGGGTAGAGACTAGCACAAAGATACCCACCCACGTATCCACACCGAACTCCATCAACATTCCCATCCTCGGATCATTTATTTTCCCAAGAAATAAAATATTACAGATGGAGTTGATGTTTCTTGTGTCCTGCTTCCTTTCTTTTCTCTCTCTTGGGATAACCTATATTCTGAATTTGGTGATTATCTTTCTCACCCATGTTTTCGACTGTACATGAATATAGTCCTATATACACTATATATAGGACTATATAGTATAGTGTTCTTCTGCATGTTTTCAAACTTTATATATAAATGACATTATACGGCACACATAATTTTTTTTTTTTTTTTTTTTTTTGCTCAGCTTCATGTTTTTGAGGTAAGCCATTGTGCTGGGTATTTACCTATTGTTTCTCAGCCCTGTACCCACCCTTCTGTAGTCTGTATTTCTCAAGCTCCTTTGCCAGTTGATTTCCCTTTGGGTTCTGCCAGTAAGAGGTATTGAGATGAGAGAAGTCATGGTTTTTCTTTCATTTTTGCTCTTTCCTTTCTTCTGGTGCTTTCTGCTGATGCAGCAGCCCCTGCTTTTCATCCCCAGCTCCAGTCCTGGCCCCTCCTCCCTCGAGTCTCCTAGCTTTGGTAACACCCCCTCCTCCTTTTTGTTCTCCCAATGCTTATGGGTGTAGCACCTTCCTACAGTTTCTAGTCTCTGAGTTATCATCCCTTCTCCTTTTTTTTTCTCTTTGAGCCTGGGGGCATATGGATAACCATTTCACCTATTAAATCTGCTGTGTTTGTAACAACTGTCACGGTTTTCTGTTTCCTGACTGGGCCCTGACTGCTGAAGGTGTGCTGTTAAATGTAGCTCTTGGGAGTTCCTGGGCGGTCCAGTGGTTAGGACTCAGCACTTTCACTGTTGGGGCCGCGGGTTCAATCCCTGCTCAGGGAAATAAGATCCTGCAAGCCACGAGGCACAGCCAAAAAAGAAAAGAAAAGTAGCTCTGGATCATTCTTTTTTTTTTTTTTTGGATCATTCATTTTTACTGCCATGTACTATTCTGTTCTATGACTGCATCACAGTTTATTCATCCATCCTCCTCCTGATGGATATTTCCATGTTTCCCTATTACAAACAATATTGCAAACACCATTCTTGTATCTGTTTTCTTATCTGTCTATGCAAGAGATTCTCTAGGGTATACAATGGAGGAGGAATTGCTGGGTTAGAGGAATATGCTCATCTTCTCTTTGCCTGGTTGTTAACGAAGTCGGGCCATTTCACTCCCTGACATAACTTGGTATTGTTACGCTTTTTATTTCTGGCAATTAGATGGATGTGGTATGCTATCTCATTTCCAGTGAGTTAGGTGTCTTTTCATAACTTCCTCTGTGAATTCTCTTTTCTTTCTTTCTTTCTTGTTTTTTTTTTTTTTTTTTTTTGTGGCTGATCTTAGTTCCCTGACCAGGTATTGAACCTCGGCCCTTGGTAGTGAAAGCACCGAGTCCTAACCACTGGACTGCCAGGGAATTCCCCTCTGTGAATTTTCTACTCATAACCTTTTGCACATTTTTTTCCTGCTAGGTTGTTTATATTTTCATACTGATTTGTATTATTGTAAATTGATTGAATTTCTTTATATATTCTGAATGCTTCATTGGTGAAATGTGTTGCAAATATATTTTTCCAATCTATGGTTTGTTGTTTGCTTTGCTTTATGATATCTTTTGTTATATAGAAGTGTTTTCTAAAAATTATAGTCAAATTTATCAGTCCTTTGTGATTAATAATACTTTTTTCTCTTTTATCTCAAGGTCATAAAAATATTTTGTATTTCCTACTAAACCATTTACAGTTTTGCTTTTCTTTTTTTTAAATTAATTTCTTTTATTTTATTTATTTTATTTTTGGCTGTATTGGGTCTTCATTGCTGTGCGTGGGCTTTCTCTAGCTGCGGCGAGCGGGGACTACTGTTTGTTGCAGTGCGCGAGCTTCTCATTGTGGTGGCTTCTCTTTGTTGCAGAGCACGGGCTCTAGACGCATGGACTTCAGTAGCTGTGGCACATGGGTTCAGTAGTTGTGGCTCGCGGGCTCTAGGGCGCAGGCTCAGTAGTTGTGGTGCCCAGGCTTAGGCGCTCCGCGGCATGTGGGATCTTCCTGGACCAGGGTTCAAACCCGTGTCCCCTGCATTGGCAGGCAGATTCTTAACCACTGCACCACCAGGGAAGCCCAGTTTTGTTTTTCTGATTTAGGCTTTCAGTCTACCTGAGATTTATTTTTTGTTTGGTGTGATGTAAGGATCACATATTTTACCATATAGTTAAGCAATTTTTCCACATCAGTTATTATCATTTATAGTTTATCATTTCTCCATTGCTTTGTAATGCCAATGCTGTCATATGTTATATTCCCATATGCACGTGGTCTGTTTCTAGACTCTATTCTGTTCCATTTCTGTATTTGTATATTCTTGTGCCAATGCAACAGAATTCTAATTAGTATGATGTTACAGAAAATCTTGCTAACTTATGGGCAAATCCCCACACCTCATTCTTCAAAATTGCCATGGATATTCTTGGATTTGTTCTAGCATATGATTTTTTCAAAATGGACATGGAATAGATTTACCATTTGAAGTTTACCATCACCTTGTCAAATTCCATGAAAAATCCTGTTGAAATATTCACTGAAATTATAGGACTTCCCTGATGGTCCAGTGGTTAAGAATCCACCTGCCAATGCAAGGGGCACAGTTTTGATCCCTGGTCTGGGAAGATCCCACATGCCGCAGGGCAGCTAAACCCATGTGCCACAACTACTGAGCCTGCGCTCTAGAGCCCATGAGCCACAACTAGTGAGCCCGTGTGCTGCAACTACTGAAGCCCACGTGCCTAGAGCCCGTGCTCTGCAAGGAGAAGGCACCGCAATGAGAAGCCCGCACACTGCAACTTAGAGTAGTCCCCGCTCGCCACAACTAAAGAAAGCCCGCATGCAGCAACGAAGACCCAATGCAGCCCAAAAAAAAGAACTGACATCTTTATAATATTTTCTTCCTGCCCCCAAATAAAGAATACAGTACCTCTATTTATTTAGGTCTTCTTTAATGTGTTTCAACAATACAGTTGTATAACTTTTTTCCATATGGGTCTTGCTCATCTTTTGTCAACTTATCCTTAAAAGTTTAATAGTTTTATTGCTATTTTTAACAGAATCGCTTTATATCACGTCTATTCCTAACGAAAAAGAGCACTTTGGATTTTTGTATATTGATCTTGTATCCAGAAACCTTATTAGTTGTGGTAGCATGGCTGTGTGCATCACATTAATAAATATTTTGGTGTTCTTTCCTTGTATTCTAGGGATAACTCTACTGGGCCATGGCTAAATTCAATTTTCTAGTACTTTCTGACTTTAGAGAGGTGCTTTTGTACAAAATCTGTAATCTGAGAAACTGAAGGGCTCTGCAGAGTGACTTCATCTGTCAGAGGGGCAAAATGCTTATGCAGACCAGGCTATTTTCATCTTGAAACCTAGAACAGTCTAATCTGCCTCTATTGACCCTTCTCTGTGTGCTTTTGCTTAATTTGTCTAGGGATGATTACCACCACATTCCCTTCACTGTTTTAGATTCTTTTTAATTTGAGCTCCATTGAGAGCTCAAACAATATTAACTACCATCAAGGTTTTGTAACTCTCCATGGTGCTTATCAGAGTACTTATGCAAAGAGCTCTTTTTTTAAGGAAAAAGTTGGTTTCTACTGATGAATTGATGAGCTTCTGTTTATTAACTCATTGTAAGCTCATTTTTGTGTTGGCCTTTAGGAAGCTAGGAGCTGGGTTTTGTGCTCAGTGGGTTTTGTGCTGGGTTTTGTGCTCCATTGACTCTTTTTTTTTTAAATTTTAAATAAATTTATTTATTTTTAGGAAGCTAGGAGCTGGGTTTTGTGCTCAGTGGGTTTTGTGCTCTCTTGACTCGGTTTTTTTTTTATTTTAAATAAATTTATTTATTTTATTTATTTTATTTTTGGCTGCATTGGGTCTTTGTTGCTGCACGCGGGCTTTTTCTAGTTGCGGCGAGTGGGGGCTACTCTTCGTTGCGGTGCGTGGGCTTCTCATTGCGGTGGCTTCTCTTATTGTGGAGCACAGGCTCTAGGCTTCAGTAGTTGCAGTACACGGGCTTCAGTAGTTGCAGCACACGAGCTCACTAGTTGTGGCTCATGGGCTCTAGAGCGCAGGCTCAGTAGTTGTGGCGCACGGGCTTAGTTGCTCCGCGGCACGTGGGATCTTCCTGGACCAGGGCTCAAACCCGTGTCCCCTGCATTGGCAGGCGGATTCTTAACCACTGCACCACCAGGGAAGCCCTTGACTCTGGTTTTTAATATTATTTTCTCTTTCTATGTGTTCCCCTTATTCAGACAGTGCCCCCACCATACAGCCTTTTATTATTTAAAAAATTATTAACTTTACTCCTACTTTAATGCTATATAGTTTTATTGTTTGTATGCTTCAGTGTAAGCTATGTCAAATCCTTTTGTGGATAGGTGAAGATTAAATTCTAAATGAAATGAGAAATGTTCAATAGATGTTGACTGGATGGCGAGTATGAGGACTTTAGCGGGGGTGGAAATCTTCCAAAATTATTAGTGTAGAAACTTAATTTTGATGTTTTAGAGTCTATGCTTATAAAGAAGGCTTTTTACATCCTATACTGTATTGAATTCAGGGGGAAGATCCGATTTTACTTTAAATTTCTGCTAGTAAATCAAAAGCATTTCACAACCTTATAAAATAGCGATGCTTGGCATGATAATTTCACATATTACCGCTGAATTAATATTTTGTTAAGTACTGAATTGTACCTCTCATGAACAGTTGTGGGCTTTTTCTTTTGAGCTGAATCTAAACCTGATTTTTAAAAATCGCTATCAGAGCGCTTGTGTTCTCCGGGTTTCTGAATTCCAATAACCCTCCTTCAAGGGCATCTCTCAAAGGCGAGCTCGGTCGGTTAACTCGGGGCGATACAAAGCATTTTGTTCTTTTACTCGCGGCCCTTACTCGGTCTCCCAAGGAGACAAGTTGAAAGCCCGCTAAGTCATGCTTTTCCATTACTCATTCGGCCTTTTCTCCCAAGGTGGCGTGTGGGAGGTGCTGTGATCGGGCTCGATAAGAATAGGCCGGGAGGCTTTCTGCGGGATCATACACTCTTCCCTTTGCGTGTTTCGGCTCCGATCCGACTGCGCCGCGTTCGGCGGCTTCAACGCGTGAGATGTTTTCCAAACGGACAATGACTCCACACTCGGCCGCCTCTCACAGTCGTCTCTGCTCCTCTGGCCCCCACAGCCCCGCCCCACTTAGGCTTGCTTTGTCCGCTTACAAGGCGGATGATCGGGTTAGCCCGGCGCGCCTGCTGCCGACTTACGCCCTTCGGGGGTCAACCTGGAGGGGACTCCGGGCACAGCCTTCGCCCACGCCGCACCCCCCGCACCCCCTCCGGCTTCTAAGCCACCAGGAGGCGCCCCGCAGTCTCCGCCTCTCCCCGCCGCATCCCTTCTCCTGCTTCTCCTGCGATTGGCCGGCCACCCCAAGCTCTGCACCCCTATTGGTCGCTGCCCGCGTCAGTTGCGGGCGCCGGGGCGGGCGGAGGTGACGCGCGGCGGCAGGGCTCCGGGCGGTGTCCGGCGCCGGCGGCTGCAGGCGGAGCTTCGCAAGGACCGGCGCGGGGCAGTCAGACGGCGGCGGTCTTGGGAGGTGCCAGCGAGAGGCCGAGCCTCTCCCCGACCGCCGAAGCCGCCACCGCCGGCCCTTCGCCGCGCCCCGGTCTCCCGTGCTCCCACCCTCCGCCCGCCGCGGCCCTCGGTGCGGGGCTGGCCCGATGCGTGATGGGGCTGCCGAGCGGCGCCCTGCGGCTCTCGGCGGCCGCTGCTCGCGCTGAGGAGCGTCGGTGCCGGGCTCCCCGCGCCCCCGCGCGCCGCGGCGCTTGCTGATCTGGCCGGCCCGCCCGCCCGTCCGTCTGTCCGCAGCGCGGCTGAGGTAAGGCGGGGGGCGGGGAGGGCGGCGGTGGGCGCTTCGCCGCCGGCCTGAGGAGGGGGCCGCCCGGGGGGAGGGGCGGCCGGCCCAGGGGCGGCCGGCCGGCGGGGTCCGAGCGGGGGAAGCTCCGAGCCGGGCCGGAGCCGCGAGTAGTGAGGGCGCTGCCCCACCGGGGCAACGGGTGGGGTGGGGCGGGGCGGGGTTGGGGAGCCTTGGCCTCGGGGGTGGGGGACCGTTCCCGCGAGCCCCAGGCTTGGGTCCAGCGGCCTGCCGGGTCCCCCGCAGCGCCCCGCACCAGCCCTCCGCTACCCCTGAGCCGCCAGGCTCCGGCCGTGCCCAGAGGTCAGCCGAGCCGCCGCTGTCGGCCCGTTCGCCGGGCTCTCTGCGCATACTGCGGCTCTGCTCCGTCTTGAAGCTACCCTTTATTATTTCCCCCCATCCCCTCTCCCCGGTTTTGGTTGGCATCGGGGCTTCGGCTAGGAATGTGGTTGGGCCCTTTTGCCAGATGAAGGCAGGAGCGGGTATCGCGTGGGAGGGGGGAGCCGATGGCGCAAGGACTGGAGAGGAGGGGCGCGGTGGGAAGGGAGGGGGCTTGTTGGATGCTGGCCAGCCGTGGGGAGGCTGGTGTGGTCTCGGCGATAGGCAGCCCGGGATTACTCTAGCAGCCATATTGGGAGGATGATCTGACAAATCCTTTAGGAGCCAGGTCCGGTTGCTGGAAGGCACCGAGTGACAGCCCTGGCAGCTTTCAGGGTGACGGGCCGCACCACAGCCAAACTGGGGGGGTTGGGAGGTTGCTCCAGCGAGCCAGTCATTGTTCGTGCCACACAAAACATTCCGGGCCCTAAAACCAGAATGGGACTCCAAAATCACTTTTTCTCCTTGGTGAATTGCTAATTGAGCTTCCAGGGCAGAGTGCCTTCAAGATTCCATTCTTGTTGGGGTAAAATGATGGGTTTCTGTGTTCGTCTTCTATGACCAGGGCTGTGGACACAGAAGGGATGACGATGCCTGACTCGTACAGAGGCAGATCTGAGGATTGCTAAGGCCAATTTATCAGGATGGAGGCCTGGAATTAGTATGTTGTGTCGGGTGGATAGATGTTCAGAGTAGCTGAGATGCAGAGGTGAAGTAAACTGGAATATTCTGATGATGGTAGAAGCTTGCAGCAGTATTTCTGAGGCCGCAGGTTGTCATCTTTGTGGAATCTCGAGGTAGCTGAAATTAGATTGTCAACAGATCCCTTGCTCACATATCTCTTACTGTTCTAGGCAGCTGTTCTGCTGATACTGAACATGTTTTGTGTCTTAGATGGGTTTGTCTGAGCCCCATGAAAGTATGGTGATTGGATTTGAATAGCTCTTAAGAGGTGATATCATGGTGGATATTTTATATAAAGGCTGGCATTTTGTCAACTTAGCTTAGTCATAATAAAATCTTGTGTTCTCTAAGAAGCGAGGTGATGCTCCCTAATTAACTTGGTATAGCTGTTGGATTATGAGACAAGTGAAATTGGTAATGTCCAGGTTAAGGATGGAATATGAAGATTGCACACATGTTGGCGTTGTAAAAAAGATCTGGATATGATCAATAAGAGTTCAGTGTGAGCCTATAAATCTGTCTTTTCCTACATCCTAGATGTGGAAAAGTCCTGGAGAATGGCATGCCCGCCTTCTTTGTGCCCTTCGCTTTCATTCAAACTCCATTTCTTAATGAATAAATTCCTGTAACTAAAGTTGAACTGCTTAAACATTTTCAGATAAGGTTTTCTAAGAAAAGTCTTAACACTTTATTTTTTATTTTATCATTAAGTTTTCCTTTTAAAACTTGGTTGACTCAAACATGGCTTCAACAGAGATTAGTGGTTTTTGCTTTGTGTTAACATGCGAGAAATACAGAATGTCTGTTTTTAAATTCCATGCCCCAATTAAGAAATATTTCTAAGATTTAAATTTTGACATTGACTTTATTAGTAGAAAAGATCTGAAGAATTGTGGTTAAACATAATTTCAGCATTTGGTAAAATCAGACCTGATTGTGAGTCTGATTTGGAGGCAAGATTTTGTGAGTCTGTGCAGCTCTGCTCTGATGAATGTTTTTCCAAAGTTTATCCAATTAAGTACAGCTTCCAAGCAAACTTTCCTTTTCAAGACCAGATATGAATGCAGTTTTCCTTTTTTCTCTCTTTTCTCTTTCCCACTTTGAATATGTGCAGGGAATAAACTGCCAAGAAGAGTGCCAACAGAGTCTCTCCAAGGCCAAAGCTTTCTAGCTCACATCCTGCTTTGGTCTTGTCCTGGGTACAAAGTAAAGGACAACAAAGTGCCCCTGCCTTGTTTGGAAACCCCCTTCCCAGGCTGCTGATCACAGCAGGTCTTTTCCAGGAGTAAGCATATCCCTTTGGTCTTGTACACTGATGTGACGTAATTTCACAAGGCTCTGAAGGGAAAGGTATAGCATATCTACTTCATGTAGTTCTCTTTAAAAGGTGGCCTTGTTGGTACAGGTACTGGTGAATTTCTGGAGTTCATAAAAGAGTGTGAATAAATACATATTTAGAACTTTTTTTTCGTGCAGCTCATCGGTAGAAGATAAATGAAACAGATATGACTGTAATAGCAAAAACCTGCCAAGGGTTCTTTGGACTTCTGAGTTGGACTTTTCGATTAATGGCCCAGTAACTCGTTTATGCTCACTTCTACGACATTCATTACCAGTTAATTAAGAGTGTGTGTAGAGATTTAGTTCTTTACTCTCAAGGAAGTTTCACTTTACCGTATGCCTATGGCTATGGTAAGATCAAGTTAACTCCAACTCCTTTCTGTTTTAGTACAGTTTAGTGTATTGCTGCCCTTGCCATGGTGGTTTCAATGATTTTCAGTCAGAGCCTCTTCCCTCTCTGTATTGCCATATAATACTTAACTATCTAATACTCGATTGGTACTTTTGTTATTGTTTTGTAGTGGTTTGTATATATGTTTTAAGTCACAAGATTGTAAATGTCTGATAGATTTTAGAATTGTTTTACATATGATATCACATTTTTGACGCCAAAGTGTATCATTCAACAACACCTTCACCTACCATTGCTCTGTTTGACGACTTGGCTTACTTCTCCCTTCCATCCGAATTTCTGACATCATCCTGGCAGACGTCCATGACTGTATAAACAACAACCACAACAATAATGATAAAATAGCTTACTCATATTGAGCTCTTTCTATGTGCCAGGCTCTTTTCTAACCACTTTATATTTACTCACTAACTTAATCTTTATAACAACCATATAAAATAGATACAGTTATCCCCATTTTACAGATGAAGAAACTGAGACAGAGGCTAAATGACTTCCCCAGGGTCACTAGAAGTAGTAAGTGACCACTATGCTGATCTTCCTTTATAACTACTCTTAACTTTAAAATTCCTTGACTTCAGCCCAAGCAAACGTTGGCTTCATTCTGTTGCAGTAATTCAGTATTGTGACCATATCTTCTAACGTGTCATCACCTTCAGACCTTCAACTATGATAATTTACAGCTCTCACTTTAGTAGTCTCTTGCTGTGTGTTCTCCCACCTCAAGTCTTTGGTCCATTGGCCCTTTTCAGATTTTACTTCTTTGTCTTCCTTTTCTCCACTGTGATTTCTGGGTGCATTGTCTCAGCCATTTTCTTACTAGCACTTGAAGTTTTTAATTCTTCTGTATTGTTCTGCAAGACCCACCGTGCCGATGCCAGCCTTGCATCATTCCTATCATCGGTAGCCTCCCTTTTTACTCTGTGTCATGGAGAAACCTCACACAGTGCTGGGGATTGGTACCACAGTTGATGTGTAGTCTTAGGTTTCCCCTGAGTCTGTCTTTGGTGTCTGTCAAAGCATTTCTGCTCGGTTCCCTCCCCCGTTCTCCACACTGGCTTTTCAAAAATCTTGACCGTTTTAGTTAGGCCTCCTCACTGCCCCATACTTGGCATAAACCTTACCTATAGCCTCATAGGAAAGAAAAGGCGTGAATTCCCCCACTTGCCCTTCCTTTGCTTACAAACTTCTCTGCCTTTTTTTTTTTAAACATCTTTATTGGAGTATAATTGCTTTACAATGTTGTGTTAGTTTCTGCTGTATAACAAAGTGAATCAGCTATACGTATACATATATCCCCATATCTCCTCCCTCTTGCGTCTCCCTCCCACCCTCCCTACCCCACCCCTCTAGGTGGTCACAAAGCCCTGAGCTGATCCCCCTGTGCCCATAAATCTTTATAGACTTCTGACATTGAATGAATTGATAGGTTTGATCTAATTGTCTCTTCTCTGAAGTTAAAAGCAAGTCCTGATTTTATTTTATTTTTCTGAGAAAATACATTCCTTGGATACAGCAACTCTGAATACCAACCACAGCAGTACCTGCTTTGACAATCTTGCCTGCTGTATTAGCATGAAATAATTCTGCAGGAGCCAGAACAGCCTCATTTGCTTCATCACATAATCATGTACCAAGCAGGCATCTTTTCTGAGAAAATACTGAAAACTTCTGAGACCTTCCTTCCTACCATAATTAGAAAACAATTCAGACTACCCTCGCTCTCCATAGTGAGGTCCTTGGCTCTGCTGTCCCCCACCCCACGCCAAACGCTCACATTCTGCCTTCTTTCTTACCCTCTTTCCTCCAGTCTCAAGGGAAAGTTTACTCTATCTGACTTCAGCTAACCCCTTGGCTTGTTTTGTATATCACTGCCTTTTCTAATCTCTGGGGACTTGCTGTATTGGCTACTTTTCTTTCCCTCTTTCGCTGTTTCCCCACACACAGTTCCTTGAACACAGGAGGCGCAGTCCCACAATAGGGCCTTTGCTCTGATTCTTTCTTCCGCTTGGAACACTCTTTCCCTGAAATCTGCTTGGCTAATTCCTTTACCTCCTTCAGGTCTTTGCTTAAACCTCACTACCTCAACAGGCCTATTTTGACCTCATTTATGCACCTGCATGGCACCCCTTCCAACCACACTCCTGAGCCCCCCGACTTTGTTGTACTTTTCCTCCTTCATAACGCTTATAATCACCGAATATTCTGTGTAATAACTTATTATTTTAATGTCCCCTCTCCCCTACTAGAAGGAAAACTCCTCCATGGCAAGGATGTTTATCTGTTTTGTTCACTGATTTATCCCAGACTCCTGGAACTGCCTGTTACATTGTAGGCACCTCATAAGTAGCTGCTGAATAAAGGATAGAAACATCCAAGTCTTTCGCATTAATACAATGGGGTGGGGAGGAGAAAAATTCCTGCTTCATCCCTGTTCCCTCCTGGCTGTCTCTCCTGTCCTCACAGCCAGCTTCTGGAAACAGTGAGGATACTTGCATTTCCAATTCCTTGCCTCCTAATTACTCCTCAGCCCACCACAGACTAGCTGCAGTGATCCCCCCACTTCACCAACACTGCTCATGCTCTGGTTTCCAGCCCTTGTTGCTGATGCGGGGGGGGGGTGGTGGGGGGCACGCCTCACCCCTGTGCTGTATGGAAATTGTTGCTCACTTCACTCCCTCCTTTGTCTGCTTCTGTTTTGTGGGGCTGGTTGCAGTCTCCTGGGCCTCGTGCTTTTCTGGCCATTCACATGGCTATCATTCATTCAACACAAATTTTTGTATAACTTTTACAGGCTTACTTTGTTTTTAAGAACTAGAATTTTGACTACATAACATATTTTCAGTGTTAAAATAACTAGCAGATTAGGCTATTACAGGAAAGTTTTATATAGTTATAATTTATATCACTTACTGCTTTTAAAAAGGTTTTGAGCAGCTTACCACAATACTATATATACGGTGAGGCTGTTAAACATGGAGAAGAAACAAAAATGTATGTGACAGGAGGAAAAAATAAATATACAAATTACAACAATTTGTATATGTGTAAGTTTGTATAGTGTGGTTATTGTAACTTAGTTTTGAAACTTTTGAAAGTCAAGGTAAAAAGGGAAAGAGAAATTATACACTTTTCATTCTGGTAAAAGAAAGCTAATGATTTGTCAAGAGGAACTTTTTTTTTTTTTTTTTTTTTTTTTTGCGGTACGCGGGCCTCTCACTGCTGTGGCCTCTCCTGCCGCAGAGCACAGGCTCCGGACGCGCAGGCCCAGCGGCCATGGCTCACGGGCCCAGCCGCTCCGTGGCATGTGGGATCTTCCCAGACCGGGGCACGAACCCGCGTCCCCTGCATCGGCAGGCAGACTCTCAACCACTGCGCCACCAGGGAAGCCCAAGAGGAACTTTTTTTTTCTGGTAATGAATTCTAAAGAAATTCTAAGAGGAAAGTGTTATAGACACCCTGATAGAAAGATATACGTACTAAGTGTTTTCAGCAGGTCTTTAAGTAAAAGGAAGAAATGTTCTTCAAAGACCTATTTAAAAAAGTAATCCACCTGCTTTCCGCACTGAGAATACAACATTAAAATATAACTTAAGTCTTTTCTATGAAGGATATGACTAACGTGGTTCACGTATATAACTTTATGTAAAGATAAGTCTGAGTATCCCAGCAGAAAACTCATTATTTAATAACCCTGGTGAGAACCTGGAATACTTGTATTGTGTTGTCATCTCAATGAAAACATACCTATTAAGCTTTGGGTACTGGTTTATCATGTGGCAAGATTGACACATTGTTGACACATGGAAAAGTCTGACCTGTGTTTTTGCCCAGCTAGTGAGCTACCTACCAGGCAGGTAGGTGCGGTCACAGGCAGATTTCAGAAAGAACCTTGCCTCATACCAAATTTGAATTAACCTCTGACTGAAACTTCCATTTCTACATCATAGCCGAGCTGAGTTCATTTTAACCTGGACAATTCCAGGAGTAGCTGTTGTCATCCACTTTGACAATAGAAGAGCTTCAGTGGAATATTGGGTTTTGAGTGGCAGAGCTCCCAGTGGATCTGCTAAAAGAAAATTACAGGATGTGGCTTCAAATATTAAAATGAATTGACTTACTAGACAGAGCTTAGTATTAACCATCCAAACAGTGAAAGATAAGAAAACAATGAAAAACTTTAGAGTAGTTTATTTTAAGCCTTAGGCCATAGGAGCTGTTGTTTCTGAATGTACTTCTTCGTTTATGAGAATAAAAGCATGTCACCAGTAAAAAGGAAGGTTCTTGATTTCTTAATTGCAGTGACAGGAAGACATGTGTCTAATAAATCTAAAAATTGTTTCAGGTTATTTTCTATAGTGGTTAAGACAGTTGGGGAGCCTGACTGAGCTAGTGTAATCTCATTTGAGATTGAAAATCTGATCTGTCAGGAAACTTCCTGTGCAGTCTGATTCTTGGCATTGGGTTAGAATGCAGAAAGAGGTTTTTCTAACATGTGATCCCTTTTGAGCTTTCACAGCTTGGCTCATGGCTGATTTTTATCCACAGAGTCAAAGACCAAGAATAGACATACATACACACACAAAATTCATACACACACAAAAATGAATTCTCACATTTTGGGGGCCATTTTGTCAGTATAGGCATGGTCAGTGACACAGAATATTGGATCCTAAAGCCTGCTTGGTCCTCAAGGAGAGTATTAGGCCAAGAGATGCAAAACTTTAATAATAACAAGGAAATTTTCACACCCTCTCAAAACGGGCTCATTAGCTACAGATATTTATTTTGGAGTATACATTTATTCTTTCTTATAATTCATTCTTTTTTTTTTTTTTGGTTATGCTGCAAGGTTTGTGGGATCTTAGTTACCTGACCAAGGATTGAACCTGGGCCCTCGGCAGTGAAAGCACCGAGTCCTAACCACTGGACTGCCAGGAATTCCCTAATTCATTCATTTTTTTTTTTTTTGACTATTACAGAAATTTAACAAAAAAGTTCAGTAAGAAAATGTACACGATCCAATTTTCATCATAGTAAAATGTGGAGAGGGGACATGTGGAAGCAGTTGATTTCTCTGGTGAAGACAGCCATTGTTTATACTCGTTCCAAGGCTTCTAACATGATGATACTATTTTCTCGTATTACCACCATTCCAATATTGTTCTGTTGCCTACTAGTTGCCATCTCCACACATTCATCTATCACAAGATTCATAAAGGGATCAAATCCCCTCAATATTCCTTGGACATGTCTGCCACCATTTAATTTCAATGATAACTTCTTGTCCATAAATTTCTTCCAAGTCTTGAGGGTGAGCTTTGCTCATGATGTCTACTCGACGAGCTCAAAGATGCCTCCAAACGGAATTCGAGTTGTCCCTCACCCCTAATTCATTCTTTAAAATGTAATTCACTAGAAAAGATTATCTTTTAAATAGACTGCTTGTTGATATTGTAAATATTCGGGGATATAGCAAATTGTGTGAATGTTGAATTTAAAAGACTGAATTTCTTGGTTAAATTATGTTTTCAGTTGTGACAGACATGTACTGAATAAAGTATCAATGTATGAGAGTTAAGTAAACTACTGATTGCAACGTAGGGCAGAATGAAATAAGTAGAAAAATGAGGAATCAACACAACATTTTTAGGGAGCAAAGAGAAAGAAGATATGACTTTTAGCTTAGAAAGGGGGATGTTAAGGAACGTATGACTTAATGCTTCCTGCTTCATGGTGACAGTTGACCTTGTCCTCAAAAGATACGGACTTGTAGGGGCTTCCCTGGTGGCGCAGTGGTTGAGAGTCCGCCTGCCGATGCAGGGGACATGCAGGGGACATCCCTGCCGATGCAGGGAACCGGCAGGGCAGGTTTGTGCCCTGGTCCGGGAAGATCCCACCTGCCGCGGAGCGGCTGGGCCCGTGAGCCATGGCCGCTGAGCCTGCGCGTCCGGAGCCTGTGCTCCGCAATGGGAGAGGCCACAACAGTGAGAGGCCCACGTACCGCAAAAAAAAAAAAAAAAAGAAAAGATATGGACTTGTAATAGGTTAGAAGGGAGAGTGAGCTTCCAAGCATCACATGCTTGGTGTAGTAAGAGGTGCTTGGTGGAGAAGGCTTAAAGTTGGGCAGTGAAAATAGACTGGGGAAGGAGGTTGGATTATGGAGGCTCATGAATTTTTAGGTTGTGTTCTGAGACCATGGAAACCAACTGAATGCTTTTAAGGAGAGGGAATGACATGCATTGACCTCTGTTTTAGGAATATAACCCTGGCTGTTTTCTATAAAAAAGGGATATTACAAAACCTAACCAACCAAAAATCTAAGATTATTTCATTCTTGTTTTTTCACTTTGCTGAGAAGTCATTTAGTCTTCTCCTTAGGCTCCTAATAATCCAGAGTGCCTCTGAGGGCAAGAGAGAATTGCACAAGGTCAAAGTTAAGCAATTGTGCAAAAATTTAGAAAAATTCAAATGAATTAGATCTAAATGTTTTATTATCCCTTTACTGTTAGTGAAGGCTTCTGGAATTTTTGCTCCATTCCATTTTCCTAATGCTTCTAATCGTATGTCATAAGGAAGGAAAACTGGTCAGAGGAACAGCCTAGAACTGAGGCTGTGTAAGTGATTTAGAGTATGTATGGTTGCCTTTCCTACCTGCCTTTGGCTCTATGAAACTTGGAAAATGTATTGTAATTTTTATTGTTTTCCTATAACTTCTTAAAAATATTCTGTAATTATTGTTTCTCACTGGAATTTAAACTTGATTTCAGATTTATATAATTGGTAATTTTTTAAAAAGATCAGGGAGTTTTGAAACTGTAATTCTTTGATGGACATCCATTATAAAAGAGATACTCTTTGTAGTTGTAGGGAAGTAACAAAGTAACACTTTCTGTAGTCCACTTAACTGTAGTCTCTTATTACTGTATAAAATTTTAACTCACTTGTGAAGATGGTTGCAGTTTTACCACAGGACAGTTAAATCAGAAAAAAAAAATGTACTTAGGTTCAGGTTGTTTTGGGAAAGTAATTTAAAACTATACCTATCACTTACAAAGAAGAATGACTAAAAGCGTGACTAAAATTCTGTCTTGTCCTCAAGGAACTTAAAATTTACAGCAGAGATAAGGAAAACAGGGCTCCCTTGGTAGCGTAGTGGTTAAGAATCTGCCTGCCAATGCAGGGGACACGGGTTCGAGCCCTGGTCCGGGAAGATCCCACATGCCACTGAGCAACTAAGCCCGTGTGCCACAACTACTGAGCCTGCGCTCTAGAGCCTGTGAGCCACAACTGCTGAGCCTGCGTGCTGCAACTACTGAAGCCCACGCGCCTAGAGCCCGTGCTCCGCAACAAGAGAAGCCACCGCAATAAGGCCATGCACCACAAAGAAGAGTAGCCCCCACTCACCACAACTAGAGAAATGCCACGCGCAGCAATGAAGACCCAACACAGCCAAAACCAAAATAAATAAAATAAATAAATTTATTAAAAAAGAAAAGAAAAACAAATAACTCATTTTGCCCTAGGTAAGGTCAATGAGTTGAGAAGTATTAAATGGAGAAGCATTTGCATTTGGTTTGCAAGGTGGGGAGAATCTATGAAAGCTTTAGAAATGAGTAGCATATGAGAAGGTCCTGGAAGAGAAGTTGGATTTTGAGAAGAACAGGAGAGGAGGAAGGGTACAGTAGGTAGAAGGAGCATTGGAGCAAAGGCACAGGGACAGAAAAACATGAGATGCTTTCAGGAAACCCTCTGGTGGGTGGTTGTTAAGGAAAGTGGATGGAAGGCAGTGTTTTGTGGGCTTGTAAAAATAGGTGGTTTGGGCTTCCCTGGTGGTGCAGTGGTTGAGAGTCCGTCTGCCGATGCAGGGGACACGGGTTCGTTCCCCGGACCAGGAGGATCCCGCATGCCGTGGGGCGGCTGGGCCCGTGGGCCATGGCCGCTGAGCCTGTGCGTCCAGAGCCTGCGCGTTCGGAGCCTGTGCTCCGCAACGGGAGAGGCCACAACAGTGAGAGGCCCGCGTACCACACACACACACAAAAATAGGTGGTTTATGTTACAGAACACATTGAGAGCCACTGGTGAGGAGTTCAGTCATTGCTTGGTAGACAGTAGAGAAACTGGACAGTGATATGAAGAGACCTGTGCGTTAGGAGTGTGAATCTGGCAGCATTGCATAGTATGGACGGAATATATGCAAATGGCAGTATTGTGTAGTATGGTTGGGGTAGGAGGAAGAAAGAGAAAAGTGGTTAAGATGATTAACGGTCTTGGGTGAGATGTATTGAAGGCGTAAAAGGGATGGTATGGCAGTGGTAGAAATGGAGAGAGATTTTATAGGTGGAAGCCATGTAATTTGGCAGTTGATTAGATGGATAGAGGAAACAAGCTTTTTGGCCTGTGTGGGAACAGGAGAATGGTGAGAACATTAAAAGAAATAGAAAAGAGGTGGAAGAGCTGGGGGAGGTGGAGAGATGTTTGGGCTTTGGGTGTGTTAGGTTGAATGGTATGCCAGGAGGCTAGCTGGGTAGAATAGTGAAACAACTATTGAAAAGTATATGTGTGGGGGACTTTAAATAGTAAAGAGGTTAGTATTTCGGCTCCTAGTACTTTATATCTAAATAGTACTTTATAATCTAAAGCTTAGCAAGGAGGTTTCAGCCTTTGTTGTCGGTTTGTAAGTTAGTTAGCAGCATTGAACATTTTGGTAGGCCCCGAATAGAACACAAAAGAAGAAAGTTTTGTTTTTTTAAAAATTTACATATCTACAATATTCATTAATTGTCAACCGTTAAGTCTCTTTTATTACCACCCCTCTCCCCCAAATCATGCTATTTAATTGAAGAAACTGGGTGACTTGAACTGTAGATTTTTCTGTATTCTGGGTTTGGCTGATTGTATCTTCTAGGTATCATTTAAATTGTTTCTTTGCTCCCTATATGTCCTATAAACTGAGGCTTGATTCTATCAGTTTTTTTTTTTTTAAGGGGAGTGGGATAATATTTACTAGCTGGTGCCATGTGTTTCCTACTGCAGCACATCAGGAGGCATAGGCCAACTACGTGCCCCACTTTTAGTGATGTTAAGATTGATGATCATTTGGTTCAGATTTTGTCAGCCTAATTCATACAATATAATGTTCCCATATCAACCAAACTTTCGTTTAAGGCTTTTTTAGTAGATAGTGATGATGCAGAGAACCTTTATGTTAGTCGGGTTGGGAATTGGTGACATTCTAATTCTGTCATTTCTTCGTCAGACTTTTTCTGTAAAGAAGAGCTTGTCCTCGTTGTCTATTTGACTATCCTGGAATATAGTTTATACAGGATACACAGACTGGACGCATGCTCTGTTCTTTTGTTTTATTTGCCAGTTTTCAGAATAATGAGATTTTTGAAAGTATCGTTATGAACTCATGAATTTATATATTTAATGTTTTTCAGTCCATATGCAGTGTGTTTGTATGTATGTATTTTTATGCTCCAATTATCCCATCTTTGTCCAGTGGGAGCTCCTTTAAGTTGGCACTTGTGTCTTTTTGCCATGACCCCATATTAGTCTTCGATTTCTTGCTTGTGGTCATACTAAGATGTCCCAGAATCATCTTGAAATTTCTTGCCCAGACTTGGAATTAGCCACTTTTTCAAGGAACCCACGTTGAAAGAGATTTTTGAAGGAATAGGATATTCACTTTGGGAAGCTATTAAGGAACATACAAGCTAGAATATAGTCATGTAAAATGATAACAGTGTTCTCACAATGTGTTTGGGACTGTAAGTGCTGTAGGAAATACCAGTGATTCCTGGAATGTTTGGGTAGTCATTTGGAAGAGTTAAGACTGGAGCTGGGCCATCAAGTAGAGGAGAAAATGAAGATTCATAGATCTGTTGTAGGGGGGAAATTGTTAGAAGGTGTGAAAGAACATGTGTGGAATAGTAAAGGAGCTTGACTAGAATACAGAGTACCTTGACTGATCTTGTAAGTGCTGGGGAGTAAGAAAAGGTTCTTGGGTTTGGAAGTGAAATTGAAAGTCATGCTTTAGGGGGCTTCCCTGGTGGTCCAGTGATTTATAAGACTCCACACTTCCAATGTAGGCGGCGCGGGTTCAATCCCTGGTTTGGGAACTAGGATCCTACATGCCGCGTAGCGCGTCCAAAATAAATAAGTAAAAAAAAAAAAAAAAAAAAAAAATGATGTAGTCTTTAAAAAAAAAGAAAGTCATGCTTTAGAAGGGTTAATATTGCAGTAGGGTTAAGCAGTTGAGTAGAGTTCTCAGCTGGAGGTTTACAACATAATCTTTAGAAAATGAATAAAACAAAACAACCCATACCTGGGCCCTATCTCAAAAGGGGGGTGGCTAGGCTCATTTGCTTTTCAAAAGACCCCTGTGTGATTGTTTTGTGCAAATCCTGTTCCTCTCCCCCCATTTAAGGACTATTGGATTAAATCTAAAAGCTCAAAGATTAGTTTCTTTATTGCAAGTGCCCTAGGCATGAGGTAGTAAGGACATGGATTAAGGTTAGGGCAATGGAAATGAGAGGAAGGAGGGAATAGAAGAATGGAAATTTATGTTTTAAAAGTTTTCATATGGTATTTCATTAATAATGTTAGCACTAATGAAAGGATTCAAAGAGAAGGAAGCAAAGATGACTCCAAGATTTATGGTATGGGTCCAGATAGAAATGGGAAGATTGGCAGAGGTTGCTCCTTTTGGGGAGAAGATAATGGGACATACTGAGTATTGAGATGATGGCTGTATATTAAAGTGGACTCGGGGGTTTGAAATGTGTTGTGTGTCTTGCTTTTTGCAAATGCGTCATTCACTCTCTTTGGCAAAGTATTCAACTATTGACTATAGGTCATGCTGTATCGACTGGAAGGGTTAATAACTCTAAGCTTTCATTTAATGTGATTAAAATAAATGTTTGATGTATTAAAAAAAGAACCATCTGTTTATTGTAAAATAAAATGTGAAACAGACTGGAAAAAACATTGCAGCAAATATAAAAAGATTAATATCAATAAATATTGTAATCATTTGAAACACAAACAAAAAAAGTCAGTAAACCAGGTAGAGGACTTGAACAGATAATTCTCACAATTGGGAAATATAATTCATTAACTCAGTCCTTCAGCAAACATGTAGTGAGCTCTTTCATCAGATACTGTTTTAAGTGCTGGCAAACAAGGTCTCTGAGCATTCTGGTGGTGGTGTGAGAGGCAGACAATAGACATGGTCCAAAAAACAAGAATTTCAAATAGTGATAGTGCTGTTAGAAAATAAGATAGGGTATTTATTTTTGCCTTTTCCTGTGGGAAGTATTAGTAGTTGTTCAGCTGGAGGTTAGCATTCCTAACCTTTACTTAATTATGTGGAAAAAAATTGGTCAGGTTTAAGGTCTGTTGGAGTTCCCTGGTAATTGGACCCATAAGTATTTTTCTTTCTTAGTTTTTTCTTTTGTTCAGTTCTTGAAGATGTTTATATAACGGATAGAGTACAGATTGAGATCTGTTGTTTCTTGTGGAAATTACTTATGTGGGTTATTTTCACAGAATAGTGTTCGTTTTGTTCTGTTGGGAGGGAAACTATTCCTCTAAAAAATGTTCACATTTTACCCTGTGGCTTCATTCAAAAGTGAAATATAGTGATTTGATTCTGCCGTGAGTCAGAGGATAGAACTTGGGTCTTTTGAAACCTCTGCTTATTGTACAGGATGGTTGTAAGGGCCAAATGAGATACATATGAAAGGGTTCATAGAAGTTAAAGGAATCCCAGGATATCTATAGTTAAAGAAGCTAGCTAGAGCTTATCTTTGTCCTTTTGCTGTTTAAATATACATCATGTAACTGGATGTTTCAAACTGAAATTAAGATATAAAAAGTTCAGTGCATTTCTTTAAAGACAAGTAATAAGTTGTTTTGCAGATGGCAAGTTACTTGTATAAGGAGCCCTCTTTAACAAATAAACATTTTGGGTTTTTTTCATATATTATTGAAGACTGATCCAGAAAAACAGAGAGCAAGGAAGACGTTTGTTACTTTGCAGTTAAATTTTTTATTATTAAGTCTAGGGACTTTTTAGGCATGGTAAAGAGATAATGGAACAGGAAAACAAATTACAGCCTTTATTTTCTATCTGATTTACGGTTGAGAATATAAGATTTATAGGGAAGAAAAGGGATGAGGTTTTTAGAAATGGAAACAAATAGTACTAAGATAATGGCTCATACGCTCAAGTTAGCCCATGCTTTCTTTAATTCTGACTATCTTGTATGAATCATTTTTTCTTTTTTAAAGGAAACTTGAACATAATTTCATAAGAAGATTTGATTCTTTATTTCTGGACTGCATATATATAACAAGACCATCAGAATGTCGGGAGCCTCAGTGAAGGTGGCTGTCCGTGTGCGGCCCTTCAATTCTCGAGAGACCAGCAAAGAATCCAAGTGCATCATTCAGATGCAGGGCAACTCAACCAGTGAGTTCATGTTGTGTTCTATCAACTCTGTCTCATTTTCCTATCCTTCCCCCTTTTCCTGCTTGCCGTGATCAGAATAAATGAACATTTGGCTATTAACACTTTGAAATTTGCTGTTCTGAATGATCCATTGAATGTTTTTCCCCTGTGATATTTGCTGTAGCATATTTAAATATGGACTGTTTATTTTCTTCTTTACAATTGAGAAGTCCCTAGAGAACTGAGCGAATTTAGTTAGTGTTATTAAGTTGAAATCTTAAGGATAGTAAAGGTGTAAGCAGTGATTTTTAGTAAATGATGCTGTGAAATATACCTGTTGAGCCTCCAAGATTACTTTGCTTTCTTGATTTTAAAAGCACTTGAGCTTGCCAAGATGGTCTTCACACTTACTCTGCTTCCTTACAATGGTTCTTTGAGTTGAACAACAGATATAGCTAAAACAGATAGTAAACTTGTAAATTATTACTAAAAATGTTCAGTCATTGCTTCCTAGCTTGTTTCCCTATATAGTTGCTTAGGTGAAAAACGACTGAAGCTCATTTGAAGCCCCTTCAAAATTGAAGGGGTTTTTGGTACTTGAATTAGTTACTTGATATGGATCTGTAGGCAAACTATTACTTAAAATATATGTAGGTTCTAATGTTTAAAAACCTATAACTTTGTGATAAAGCCGAATTGTTCTTTCAGATAGATACAAGTTAATGTTGAATTGTTGAGGAAACATGCTGATCTCATCTATTTGTGGGCCAGTGTTTTGTGTAGAGGATTCTCCCAGTGGGAAATAAAACTATATATATTTAAGGTCTACAGTGTGGTGCTTTGATATGTTTATACATTGTGAAATGATTAGCAAAATCTAATATATCCATCATGTCTCATAGTTACCTTTTATTTTGTGGTAAGAACACTTGAGATCTACTCTCTCAGCAAATTTTACATAGACAGTACATCATTATTAACCATAGTCACCATGCTGCACATTAGGTCTCCAGAACTTATCTTATAACTGAAAGTTTGTACCCTTTGATCAGAATCTCCTTTTTTTCCCCACTCCTCAGTTATCATTCTCTGTTACTGTGAGTTCTCCGTTTATTTTTTGATATAGATTCCTCATATACAACTTTGAACCTTCTGTTGCTTACATACTTTTCTGAACTTGCTAAATAGGACTCACAACATTTTATTTTTTAAAAAAAAGATTCAAAAGTAGGAGTCTAAACTGCTGTACCACTGTTCGTGCTTTACATTTCTTTGTCAGTTGTGCCAGTGATTCTATGAATTATATATCCTATGAATAATTGTAAAAAGAGATGCAAAATTCAGTATTGTTCTCTAACAAATGTTTATATTCCTACATGTCACTCATTCAAGCTATGTTATCATTTGTGTTTCATTTTAAGAATTAAGTTTTACACAGTATAACTAAAAACTTTCATGGGGCCTTGCTAAGCTTCTCTGTATCATTCCAGTTTTAGTATAGGTGCTGCTGAAGTGAGCACACTAAAACCTGATTATTGAGCCCCTTGTTTCTTTCTGAAAAATGCATTTAACTATAACTTAGTATGGAGGCATTTTTGACTGCTGGTGTTGCCTTTAAATATGATGGTGTGTATCACAAGTTCTTTTAAAGTGCGGACGTTAGGAAATCCTGGATCAGGAGCCAGAATTGATTCCAGAAATACTTTTCTCTGTTTTGCATGCTGAACTATCCAGGAATCCCCAGTATCATGGAGATGGATTTTCATTAATGGTTGGGGTGTTGCTACTTTCTTTATAGGGTTGGAAATCTTAAACTAAAAACTTTTAAGGAGAAAGTGAGTATTAAAAGGCCATATCCACGAATGCAAAAATCACTTTATCATATAATAAAAATAAATGGAAAATGTTTATTAGTACAAAAAATAATTTTAACATTTTTTCTTGATGACAGATCATTTTAGAATGCCCACATCTTAAATGGGTTATAAGTTTATATTCATTGTCAAGGTCAAATAGCATTACATTAATTTCACCCCAGTTTTGATTTATTTTTGTGAATAGGTAAAACATTCAGAGAGTATGAAATCCAAAATGTACAAAGAGTGTACAGTACAAACATTCCTGTCACCCCATCACGTAGTCAACCAGTTCCTCTCCCTAGAAGTAACTTGTGTTAGATTTCCTTCAAGAGATAGTTTAAGCAGGATTATCTTTTTCTAAGGTAGTTTTTTTCCTTTTAATTAGTGGTAAGATATAATAGTAACTTATTTTGCAGTCTTGACTGCATTGTATATTTTATTTTTTTTTAATTAATTAATTTATTTGGTTGCACCAGGTCTTAGTTGCGGCAGGCAGGCTCCTTAGTTGCAGCTCGCTGGTTCCTTAGTTGTGGCAGGTGGGCTCCTTAGTTGTGGCTCACTGGCTCCTTAGTTGCGGCTCTCTAGCTCCTTAGTTGTGGCATGCGAACTCTTAGTTGCGGCATGCATGTGGGATCTAGTTCCCTGACCCGGCATCGAACCCGGGTACCCCAGTGGTAGTGTCCTAACCACTGTGCCACCAGGGAAGTCCCCTGCATTGTATATTTTAAACACCTGAGTAAAACTATTCATGTTTATATCTTGTAAAAGATGGTTTTTTTTTTCTTTTTGAGATTTTAGCATGAGAGAATATCCATATAAGTTAATAGGATTTTATTAACAAGTATCTACTATATGTATAATGGTATGCTAAGTACTAAACCAATATAAAAAAAACTAATCTATTGACTATTCAGGAGAATAAAACTATTAGAGTGTGTAGCAAAATTAAGATTTTCTATAGTTCTGGATAGTTATGTGAAATGGATCTGGGTCTGCTTAATTTTCTGACTGCTAGTGTTTGATCATCTGGATTAAGAGCTCACTGAGATTATTGATGGCTAATAAAAAAAAAAGTTAGACCTCATTGTATCTAAGATATGTGGCTCTCTTTCTGACCTTATTATTTTGATTGTATAGAAAATAATGTCAGGTTAGGGGAAAAAAGTAAAATTATCCAAATGTGATATTCATTCTGAATGAAGGATTTCAGATGTCTTCACTTGTAGTAGACAGCAAACTGAAGAAGAAAATAAGATTCCTAGTTGAACATTTTCTAAGGATAGGGCCATAAATTTTGGAGTTTGGGAGGATGCTAAGTTCTATTTACTCATTCTTGTTTATTTTCCCCAAAGATCTCTCCAGAATTACTGAAAATATTTGTCTTTTGAGGAAATATTAATGAAGAGATGCCTGGTTTTTATTAGAAGTAATTAATATGGTTAGACTAGGCCTGGGCTTATTGTACTAGTACTACGAAAACCAGTCTGTGGACCACCTTAAGCACAGTGCTGAACTACCAATGATTTTTCCATCATATTTTGTCTACAACCTTTCTAGACAGCAGGCTGAGTGGCTCTGCTCTGTCTTGCCCTATGTCTTTTTCTTCCTCTTTTGAGAGTCTGCTGTAATGTGAGTCTCTAGGGATCACAGAGTTGCATGTACCTTAGGACCCTGCCCTTAAGGAGTTAAAGTTTGTGGTAGGAGAGACAAGACATACCAAAATAACCTCAATATAAAGTAAAAATGATCAAAGTGATACTTGCCATAAAAAAGGGTTTTAAAAAAATGCAGATGTGAGTTTGGCAAAGGGCACATGTAAAATTCATAGATGATAGGAGGGTATTTCAGCTTGACCTTGAGGATTAAACTAAACATCCCGTATGTTTGGGGAAAGTTTCAGAATTGCAGCTTATTAGGACTTATTAGTGTTATATCTAGATTGGTACTCCTAGCCTCATCTGGCTATAACACATTGCCTCTTCGCTTAAACATTCACCAGGAGAAATTTGTGACTTTTAAAATAATATTAGCCTCCTGAAACAAAAGTCCTCATTAGATGAATCAGCCTTAAGACAAAGTAGTGTTAGTTTTCTAGCTGAATGCTTTGTCATGGTTCAGAAAGTTTGGGGTAATTTTGGTTTCTCTGAAAGGTGTTTGTTTTTGGAAAGCTAATTAGCTAATTGTATCAGAGACTTTTTCCTCTAGAATTTTGGCGTTTTCAGTTTTCTGCTGTTTTCTATTTCTGTTTACAATTTTATACGGCAGTTTTTTAGTAATTTGACTAATATGTAATCCAAATAACTTTTGAGAGATTTTAAGTGAGCCAACTTGTTATGTTTAGAAAGTATTAATGGCTTGTTTTTAAAAAATTGGGCTTAAGATTGGGCTAGAGCATGGATTTTGAACCTAGAATTGTTGGAAAAACTGAAATGAACTTTCTGTAGCCACATGTGTTAGCTGCATTAAAAGACTGCTATGCTGGCAAGCTGGCCTGGACTCTGCTCACAGGGATTATGGCTGATTGCAGACGGAATGCAATGGAATGTTCCTGCCATAAGGTCTCATGAAAAAGTAGAAGAGGGTGGTGAAGAGTACTTTAGGGAATGTGCTAGATTTGAAAACTGAGTAGTGGCAGTTTTATTCAAGCACTTTCTGGTCTCAGAGGGAGTGTTTTCTATGGCACAGACAAATGTTACTGTCTTGAGATTTGGGAGACCAGAGTGCATACAAATAGCTTTGTTTAATAATATCCCATTATATTCCAAGTTTCTCCCACTTTGGAAGCATTTTTTATTGTCTAATTACTTTAAAAAAGGAAAATGGGACAAAATTAATTCTCTGCTCGCATTTATGGTTACGTTATGTGTGTAAATCTGGAGACTTTGAAACTGCATAAATTCCCCTCTGAAAAACAGTAAGTTCTCACACACTCCTTCTGGTGATTAAATTGTGATCTTTTGCTTTGTCTTTAACCATAGGAATCAGTCTCTAATCCTTTGGTAAGTCTCCTTCATATTTTTATTAATCTTCCTTAGTTTAGGATCTTTTTTTTTTTCCCTATGCCCAGGTATTAAGTGGGATAAAAGAAATCCTGTTGTTGTTGTTTTTTCTGCTAATTGCTTACATTGTATATTTTAAAAGGCTCTTTCATTCGCACTTGTGCATTTCTAAACCAAATGCTGCACATCACAGCTGGTACAAAGAATGACTTCATGTCCATTAATGAAAATTTGGGATGGGGGAACACAGGGACAAAATGGAGTTTGGAAAGGAAGACTTTTGAAAGGAATTCTTATAAATCTGTATGTTTTTTCTAGCATAAATTAATATAGCTACATGAAAATAAATGTAAATGCATATAAACTATCTTTGTGAACATTCTGGAAAATAAGAGGGCAAGAAAAGTTACCTCCATTTTTACCTCTTTACTGCAGCCTACTGCTGCATTTTGATGGATTTTTATTGTTGTTGTTCCAATTAGGTTAAATGGTTAGCATCTGTGTAATTATGTATTCCAGTCTTTTCTTGTTAGTCTTTAGTTTTCTTCTCTCTTTAGTGTTACCTAATTCGCACTTGCATTGTAGTCTGAGTTTCTTTTACTGGCGTCTATGGTTAGACTTCTGAGTGTCTATCAATATGGGAGCCCTTTGAAATTATATGCAAAATATGTTTCATGCATATTTCTAGGGAGACGGTAATCACATTCAATATGATTTTTAAAATTCATACATATATTTTTTATTGAAGTGTAGTTGATTTACAGTGTTGTGTTACATATATATTCTTTTTCATATTCTTTATCCATCCGTCTGTTGATGGACATTTAGGTTGCTTCCATGTCTTGGCTTCAGTACATTTAAAATTTTTTTAATTTTGGCTGTGTTGGGTCTTCGTTGCTGTGTGCGGGCTTTCTCTAGTTGCGGTGAGCGGGGGCCAGTCTTGGTTGCGGTGCGCGGGCTTCTCATTGCGGTGGCTTCTCTCGTTACGGGGCATTGGCTCTAGCCTCAAGGGCTTGAGCAGTTTTGGCTCGTGGGCTCTAGAGCACAGGCTCAGTAGTTGTGGCACACGGGCTTAGTTGCTCCGCGGCATGTGGGATCTTCCCGAACCAGGGCTCGAACCCGTGTCCCCTGCATTGGCAGGTGGATTCTTAACCACTGTGCCACCAGGGTAGTCCCGGCTTCAGCACGTTTTAAAGAGAGCTCTGTCCCCAAAAAGGTTTAAGAAGCACTAGCCTAGCATGAAAATATCTGCTTAAGTCTTTTCAGGATAAGCCAGGACATGAGTAGGTCAGACTAAGGTGTAAACTCCATAATACAACACCCAGAGTGCTTCACAGTGTGGCTGGAGGAGTAGGATAAGGACAGCTTTTCAGCTACTACTTCTTCACCTCGACACCATGTGCTCTAACCATAGAGATGCAATGTGCAGTTTTTTGTTTTGTTTTTTACCTACCCTTCGTTAAGATTCATTTGGTGAACTGTATATCTCACTCATGCCCAAGTCATTCATCTCTCAGTAACCTCTACCAATGTCATGAATTTCACTGAGAGTCACTAAAACTGCTGAATGTTTTGGCATTTAAACTCCTAACAGCACTATTTTTCTTAGAGTCCAAAACTGGAAATAACCCCCAGTATCCATCAGCAGGGGAATGGATAAATAAATCATGGTATATTTACATAATAGTACATAGCAAAGAAGAGAGGAATTACTGCGTATACACACACACACACACACACACACACACACGGAAATCATAAACTGTAGCTATATAAGCAAGTTGGAAAAGCAGTTGATGTATTTTATTTATATAAATTTAAGAACATACAAAACTGTTCTCTGTATTCTTTACTCCATAAAAAGACATAGGGTAAAACTATGAAGAAAAGTAAGGCAATAATGACAAAATTCTGCAGGCCTCAGTGGAGAGATGGTGGGCAAAGAAATCTGGGAGGGTCATACAGTGGAGCTACAGAGGTGAGAGTCATGTTCTGTAATGCGCTGGTGGGTACCTGGGGTTTTGTTTATTGTTGCTGTTTAAACTCTACATATATTTTATAAGTATATCTACTAAACATTTAATTAAAAAAGCATAAAAGCAAAGGGAAAAAACAGTCTTAATCTTGCAAATTGAGATGCTGTGCACCCAGGCCTATTTAGACCAGAGACCAGGGCATACCATATGATAAGCACAAGTCCACGAAATTTGCCTCCTGTCCCCTCTTTCTGAAACCTTCGAACCACTTTTTTTTTTTTTTTTGCGTTATGTGGGCCTCTCACTGTTGTGGCCTCTCCCGTCGCAGAGCACAGGCTCCGGACGCGCAGGTTCAGTGGCCATGGCTCACGGGCCCAGCTGCTCCGCGGCATGTAGGATCTTCCCGGACCGGGGCACGAACCCGCGTCCCCTGCATCGGCAGGCAGACTCTCAACGACTGCGCCACCAGGGAAGCCCTCGAACCACTTTTTGACTTCTTTTTCCAAAGAGAGGAATGCTTACATGTCCACCTTGGTTAAATGACACTCATTTAGTCACTGGAATGTAGGAAGATAAGCAACAAGAAGGTGAAGAGGCTTTTACAGCACAGGAAGAAGAGTTCAGTAAAATATATTGAAATCAGCTTGGGTACCCGTGGCATTAAACTTTTAAAAAATTTTGACACAAAACACTTTTCCTGTAATCAGGACTTGAAGCTATAGCAATGAGAGGGGTCTGTGTATGTGTGCTGGGGTGGGGAAATAAAGGTGCCCCTGAAATGATACTATGTTTACTCAGTTGGAATTGATTGAAACCAATTTTGTCCTTTAGAATGACTTTGGAATGGGTTGATAAAGGGAAGGTCCAGATCTTGCACTGTCAGTGGCCTTCTCACAATTTTCCTTGGTATTTAATGACTTCTCATATGGCACCTTAACTAAGCTGGTATCCCTCTCTGTTTCTTACATTTTTCTTCTACTGGGATAAAGTTTATGGTCTTAAAGAAGGGCATTAGATTGCACCCTCTTCTAGATGAGATAAATTCATTTACCATTAACTTATTGAGCACATTTTTTTTTTTTTTTTTTTTGCGGTATGCAGGCCTCTCACTGTTGTGGCCTCTCCCGTTGCAGAGCACAGGCTCCGGACGCACAGGCTCAGCGGCCATGGCTCGCGGGCCCAGCCGCTCCGCGGCATGTGGGATCTTCCTGGACCGGGGCACGAACCCGTGTCCCCTGCATCGGCAGGCGGACTCTCAACCACTGTGCCACCAGGGAAGCCCCCTGAGCACATTTTTTAAAGTATTCTTCAAGATCATGATTTTAATGATTATATAGTATTCTGTTGGATTTATGAACCATAATTTATTTAGCTCATCACCCATTATCAGACACTTGAGCCTTAAAACCACTTCTTAGGGCTGCTGTAAAGAATGTAAACCCTCTGGGCTTCCCTGGTGGCGCAGTGGTTGAGAGTCTGCCTGCCGATGCAGGGGACACGGGTTCGTGCCCTGGTCCAGGAAGATCCCACATGCCGCGGAGCGGCTGGGCCCGTGAGCCATGGCCGCTGAGCCTGCGCGTCCGGAGCCTGTGCTCCGCAACGGGAGAGGCCACAACAGTGAGAGACCCGCGTACTGCAAAAAAAAAAAAAAAAAAAAAAAAAGTAAGCCCCTCACAAGTGGGGAAGGAATTATTTTTATTTTTTACCTATTTATTAAAAAAATTATTTATTTGGCTGCACTGGGTCTTAGTTGCGGCATGCGGGATCTGGTTCCCTGACCAGGGATCAAACCCGGGCCCCCTGCATTGGGAGCACGGAATTTTAGCCACTGGACCACCAGTGAAGTCCCAGGAATTGTTTTTAGAAGGCAGTTTATGCAGCCGTCTATCTGGCACCTCTTACCTGCTTGTCTAAATAAACATCTTAAACTTGGAATGTCCAAAACTGAATATCTGATATATCCTCTTGAATTCTTACTCCCCTGCATTCTCCCTCAACTCAGTTAAAGGCAACTCTACCTTTGTAGTTGCTCAGGGCAAAAATCGTAAAACATCCTTGACTCTCTCTCTTATCCTCTATCCATCATAAAGCCCTGTAGGCTCTGCCTTAGAGTATACCCAGAATCTTACTTTCCACCTCCTTTACTGCCACCACCTACAGTAGCCTCCTTACAAGTCTCCTTGCTTCAGCCCTTGCCCTCTAGTAATCTGTTCTCCATCCTTTTAGAATGGAAGTCAGATTACTTTTTTGCTCTAAACTCTCAGATGGTTCCCATTTCACTCAGAACAAAAGCTGAAGTCTGTGCAGGGACCTCCCTTCTCCCTTTGCCAAACCTCTGTAGCCTCCTTGGTCTTTCCCTTAGTAATGCAGTGGGTAAATATTCCCAAGTCTAAAGTAGTCTTCAGGAACATGATTTTAGTGGCTGTATTGTAGTTATGAATCATACATTGTTTAGCTCATCCTCTGTTATCAAATACTTGAGCCTTAGCCTCTCCATTTATTAAATGGAGATGTTGCTAATGCCTACCCAGCTCTCTATTCCTAGGTTGTTGTGAGGATCAAATGGAATTGGGTGTCCGCGTAGGATGGTATTTGAAAGTTATTTGTGAAATTGTTTTTTGTGGTTAGTTTTGGTACCTAAATCATTATTTTCAATGGGAATATAAATGTATAGGCAGAAACAGTTGAACCTGTCACTAAAGGAGGGGGCCTTTGGTATTGTGTGTTTGGAACTGCTTTTTATTATAGTGTATAATTCAAACTTCTTCAATTACCTAAATAAGTTGTTTTCACATCTGGATTCTGAAACGGCCAAGAGAGAAGACTGAAAAAAATCTTGTAGGAAACCTGCTGCTTTGCATCTTACTGTTTTAGTCTTTTGAGGTTGCCTTGATTAAATCCAGACTGTACTTCATGTGGCCTTTATATGTACATTTGTTGCTTTTTTCAAAGGGGAAAGCAACCATGCCCAGTTTTGTTTGTTTGTTTGTTTGTTTTAAATGCCTTCTTTGCAATTCTCAAGGGTTGTTTTGGAGTTCATTTTTGAAAGTCTGTGCCAACAACACAGTACTGATAGCTTTTGGTAGTTGCCCAGTGAAGTGTGAAGCACTTGCAGTGGGAGCTCACAAAGTCTGGAGTGTGGTTAGAGAGACCGCGAAAGGGGCTACTCGTGCCGATTTTATAGTAGGCGAAGTTGGTGTTCACAGACTTAATTTTTTGTAGTATATCAACAACGTGCTTATTTTATGAACAAACATTTCTAGTGGGCTAAAAACTGTTCTTGGTTGTACTGTTTAGGGATGAGTGCTTTGTTCATATAGGTGGTAAGAATAAGAAATATGAAATTAGGTTTTTGAGGGCGTATGTGGGAAATTAGATTTTTGTTAACTCAGCAAAAATAGGCTGGGAGGCCACCAGGGGCTCAGAGTGTTTTTAGTTTCATCTTAGAGATAAGTAATCAAAGCAGTGTGATGACCATTATGAAGGTATTAGGAGAGGTATCTAAATAACTGAGGGGCAGGGCCAGGAAAGGTGGGGAATGTCTGGGAAGCCTCTTTTGTTTTGGCAGAACAGAAAACTGTACTGCCAGAATTAGCAGAAGCTACATAAAGAGGAAATGATTTAACTACAATTACTGTTTCCCTGTGACATTGTTCTGGTCTGATACTAGAGTTCCTTTTGTAACTGTGAATAAAATTGAGAAGGCAAAATGGGTGAAGGGGAAAACAAAATCAGCTTTTACTTTTTAAATTGCCTTTTAGTTGGGGGAAAACCACTGCGATTAGTAGGTAACGACAAGACAACAATAATAAACGCTTAAGCTATGCCAGCCACAATTAGACGCTTACAGACTTTAACTCATGTAATCCTCACAACAGTCCTATGGCAGATACTCTTATTTTCCCCATTTCACAGATGAGGGCATAAATACTGGCTAACTTGCCTGGGGTCACACATCTAGGATTGAGAGAACTAGAAAATGAACTGGTGCTGTCTGGCTCCAGAGCCCTCATTCTTTTTTTTGTATCTGCCAATCCCAAACTCCTCATTTATCCCTCCCCCACACCTTTTCCACTTTGGTAACCATAAGTTTGTTTGCCATGTCTGTGAGTCTGTTTTGTAAATAAGTACATTTGTGTCGTATTTTAGATTCCACATATAAGTGATATCATATGGTATTTGTCTTTCTCTTTCCGGCTTCACTTAGAATGATATCTCTGGGTCCATCCATGTTGCAGCAAATGGCATTCTTTCTTTTTTTTTTTTTTATGGCTGAGTAGCATTCCATTGTGTGTGTGTGTGTATACATACCACATCTTTTATCCATTCATCTGTTGATGGACACTTAGGTTGCTTCCATGTCTTGGCTGTTGTAAATAGTGCTGCTATGAACATAAGGATGCATGTATCTTTCTGAATTAGAGTTTTCTCCAGATAATGCCCAGGAGTGGGATTGCTAGATCATATGGCAACTATATTTTTAGTTTTCAAAGGAACTTCCATACTGTTTTCCACAGTGGCTGTACCAATTTACATTCCCACCAACGATGTACGAGGGTTCCCTTTTCTCCACACCCTCTCCAGCATTTACTATTTGTAGACTTTTTAATGATGGATGATCTGACTGGTGTGAGGTGATACCTCATTATAGTTTTGAGTTGCATTTCTCTAATAGTGATATTGAACATCTTTTCATGTGCCTTTTGGCCATCTGTATGTCTTTGGAGAAATGTCTATTTAGGTCTTCTGCCCATTTTTGGATTGGGTTGTTTGTTTTTTTGTTATTGAGTTGTATGAGCTATTTGTATATTTTGGAAATTAATCCCTTGTCGGTTGCATCGTTTGCAAATATTTTCTCCCAGTCTATAGGTTGTCTTTTCGTTTTGTTTATGGTTTCCTTTGCTGTGCAAAAGCTTTTAAGTTTGATTAGGTCCCATTTGTTTATTTTTGCTTTTGTTTCTATTGCCTTGGGAGACTGACCTAAGGAAACATTGCTATGATTTATGTCAGAGAATGTTTTGCCTATGATCTCTTCTAGGAGTTTTATGGTGTCCTATCTTATATTTAAGTCTTTAAACATTTTTGAGTTTATTTTTGTGTATGGTGTGCGCGTATGTTCTAACTTCATTGATTTACACGCGGCTGTCCGGCTTTCCCAGCACCACTTGCCGAAGAGACTGTCTTTTCTCCATTGTATATTCTTGCCTCCTCTGTCGAAGATTAATTGACCATAGGTGTGTGGGTTTATTTCTGGGCTCTGTATTGTGTTCCATTGATCAATGTGTCTGTTTTGGTCAGAGCTCTGACTCTTAATCTCTGACCTGTGTATATTGCTTCTCAAAATATTAAGTTTTACTGTTCCGTGTAATAAGACTGAACGCCTGTGTCTATTTAGAATTTAACTGTTAGGTTAAAATTTATCTTGATGTCCTTTTTTGATTCAGGGAAATTATTAATAAAAAGGGCATTATTATTAGTTGAGACATCTTTGTACCACTTAACTTAAAGAAAAGCTGGACCTTCCCTGTCATCTCCCTTCAGAATCATTCAAAATTTGCTTAGGAAGAGCAGAATTGTTAATTGAGAGTTTGTTTAACGTTTATTATAGCTAGCATATTTATTTTATACTCACTTGATGACAGTGTGACACTACAGAGTTGGTAGATTTTTTTCTTCTTTTCTTCCATTTGAATGTTCAATACTCTGGGATTGAGTATATAGTTGACCCTTGAACATCAAGGCGGTTAGGAATGCCGACCCTCTGCACAGTTTAAAATCCACCTATAATCTATAATCGACCCTTTGTATCTGCGGTTCTGCATCTATGGATTCAACTAGCCCTAGATCGTGTAGTACTGTACTATTCACTTTTGAAAAAATCCACATATAAGTGGACCCACACAGTTCAAACCTATGTTGTTCAAGGGTCAGTTGTATAGTGAATGCATATAGTACATTTATCCTGTTTTATAAGATTTAGAATCTAATTTTGTTATTTTAAAAGATCAAGAAATTTTATGATTGTAGGTCTTTTGCTCAAATCTACTTTATGACAGTATGCTTTATGCCATTTTAATATATTTTCGGCAATATATTATTCTAAGTAGGGGAGAGGATGCTTCTGGGGCTTGGCTTTATGGTTTTGGAATATAAATGGTATATAAAATAATCGTGTGCCATTTTTCTTAAATTTGGATATAGTAGAAAGTTTTTGAAGAGGAAGTTTGTGCCGAAGATATCACTGGTATTTTTAACAAGCTTAAAACATGCCATCAGAGAAAAGTTAATATAAAGTTACACTGTTGCCACGATGATATGTTAATTGTAGTTGCAGGCAAAATCTTTAATAGTTTGCCAACAACAGTGTAATTGCTGCATAGAGACTTTGAGATATTAGATAAACAAATTTATTCTGGAGAATAAAAGGGCTTTTAAGTACAAATCTTGTTTTGACTGCCTTGTTTTCTAGGACTTAGTAATTAAAACATTATTTCTGCATCTTGATGCTGGAGTAACAAAGTTGTAAAGAAGGCCAGGAAAAAGGGGGGTAAAGTTGGGGGACTTCGCAGACTTTGTAAGGCTAATTTTGACTTGAAGGCACTCTAAGAAAGAGAAGATGGTCTTGCGGTTCATCAGTAAACTAAAGCCTATGGAACATTTTATGGGGAGTCATTTTAAAGGCATTCCATTGATCTTGAATAAGGGTCTTCAAGCCTTTACGTGAAAGGTGCTGTCCTGTTCTTCATTCTTCTCCGGCTCTCCTAAGGTAAGGAATGTCAGCTACAGCATAAAGAATAAAAAGTCTGAAGGCACAAGGGGAAAGGTGTGCAAGGTGCAGGGAGAGGATAAACTCAAGGTCCTCTCCCCTGTGGACCTGGGAAAAGATACAATCAGATCTTCAGTTCTGAGGCTGCCTTTCTGATTTATGAAGGGAGAGTTAAGAAAACAGCCTGGAAACCAGATGAGATCTGGATGGTGATGGGAACCAAGGCCCAGAGGTGAGGATGAGCCAGAGTGAGTTATGGGGAAGTCAAGTGATAGCCTGACAAAGACTCTTCCTCTTGGGAGTCCAGAAGGTGGTTATGATAGTAGCTAACATAGCTTGATTTCCTTTGTCTCTTGGCTCTCAGGACCCCATGCTCTCCTGATTGCCTTCCTTCCTCCCAGGCCATTCTCTGTTCTTCCTTTCCTCCTGTGTTAAAAGTACACCAGGACCTTGTCTCTCCTCTTTGATCTCTTTTCTGTCTATAGGGAAGACACACTCCTAAGTGATTTCATCTAGGCTCAAGGCTTTAAATGTCATTGAGGTGACAATGACTCCCAAATTCATTTCTCCAGCCTGCACCCCTTTGTACAACTCCACACTTGTCTACCCGGCTGCTAATTTAACTCTACTTAAAGGCCTAAGAAGTATCTCAAACTCAGCGTGTCTTCAACAGAACTGATTTCCCCTCCTTGCCCAACTAAAGTGGCTCTTCATTCATTCTTACCCATTCTTTAGTTTCTCAGACCAAAAATATTGGGGTCACTCTTCTTTTTCTTACAGGCCACCTGTAATTCATCAGTAAGTCAGTCTTGTTGTCTCTGCTTTCACAGTCGCTCCTAAATCTGGTTACTTTTTATCGTTTCTACTCTAGTCCAAGAACACTCCAGTAGCTTCCTATCTTTCTGTTTCTGCTTTTGTTCCTATGTAGTAGCCGGAGTCATATTCTAGAAATGTAAATCAGATTATGTCAGCTTGTGCTTCAAGTCCTTTGTTGGCTTCCTATCACTTTTAGAATATAACTAAAAACCCTCACCTTGGCCACAGGCCCCAGAGAATTTGGCCTCTGGCTAGCCCTCTGACTTCACATGCCATTATAGTTTACTCCTTTGGCAACACTGGTGGTCTTGCCGGGCCCTAAATGTCATGCAGGTCCCTGCTCGGATGTGGCAGCCTGCCACTCTTATCTAAAAGAGTCACTCCTGCTACCTCCATTGTCACCGTTATATCTCCTAAGTCTTCTTTATTTTTCTTCCAGGTTGTACTATCTCTATTAGTTAATTATCTGACTTCCTGATTAGAATGTAAGCTCCTTCAAGGCAGGGACTGTTTTTTCACTAGATACCTTCAGGCCTGGGGCATGGTAGGCACCCAAGTATTTGCTAAATGAAAGAATATTTTGAGTATTTACTTTGTGCTAGGTCCTGAGCTAAAACTCTTGACATCGATTAGTGATTAATCCTCCTAACAAGTTCTATAAAGGTAGGCACTATTATTGTTGTACCCATTTTACAGATAAGAAAACTGAGGCTTACTGATTGTTATGTGCTGAGTTTATAGATGGACCCTAGGATAATATTGGATACTTAGGGTGGAGTTAGATCAAAGCCTCTACAGTATTCTATTTTCTTCACTGCTAAAATATTTAATAATGTCTTCTAGAAATATTTTCTAGATCAACTCAAGTTTTGATCATTGAATATTGGGTCAAATTGTAAGACAAAATTCAGTTTTGGATCGAGAAACACAATGCTTTTGATATAGGAATGGACCTTTCTTTCTCCTGGCCCCGACAAATGCCACAGACTTGAAACTCATGGATTTCTGATGCCAGATGCAGTTCTCATGGGAGGCATTATGTAAATGGCAAAGATGTTCTGCAGTAGTGGTTGTGTTCTGTGTAATTGGTCTCCACACTTCCATTCATGCTTTCCTCCAATCCAGTCTCCATGCTTTAGTCCATCCATCACTGTAGTCAAGCCACTCCAGTGGCTTCTCACTGCTCAGGGGTTCACCAGCTCCTTGAGGTCTGTCCACGACCCTGAGATTTAGTGCTTTTCTACCCTTTGCTGCTCACTGCATTTGAGCTACACCTGTCAAACCAGTGCCTGGGTTTCACGTCCTTCTTTTTGCCCCAGGGCTTCCTAATGCAGTTCCCTGGCCTGGGATACACATTGCCCAGTGGGCTCTGGCCTTGGAGCCAGATGGTCCAAATTTCAGTTCAGGCTCTGGCCTTGGACAACTCAGGCGCTCCAAGTGTAAAATGGAGATGATGCAACGTGAGGTTATTTTGTGGATTAAATGAGTGTGTACATGTAATGCTTTAGCACAGTGCTTGGAACATAGTAAGCATTCAGTAGGTGTTGGCTGATATTATTATCACTCGGCTTTCCTTAGCTATCTCCTACTTATCCTTCAGCTCCCCCTTCTCTTTCACCAAATCAGAGTTTACTGACTAAAAAATTGCCTCTTTTATATATGTTTCCTTTTATATGTTTCTGTTTATATGTTCTTATAGGACCCCATGCTTATCTAGCATGGATCTTACCATAATTTGAAAGCATGTATTTATTTTGTGTGATTATATGTCTGTCTCCTCCATTGACTCTGAGCTCTAGAAGGGTGGAAATAACTCTTTTGCTTGCCATTGTATCCCTAACCCAGTGCCTGGTACATAGTTTGTGCTTAATAAATGTGCTCAGTAAATGTGCCCAGTGAATAAAGGGCTCTTAACTTTTCCTTTCTTAAAATAGGATCTTGGGATCTTTTGTGATAACCCTTCCTTTGAGAAAGAGTAATGTCAGCATGGAAACTAGCATTATTTCAAACTTGGGAGCTCATTGAGTACAAGTACACAGGGCAAAGGGGCAGGGACTACTGGAAGATAGGCAGAAAGATCAGGAACATGGACTTGTCCAGATGGATGTTGTTGTAACATCTGGGCTTTGAGTGATGCACCATCCTGGTTGTAGCTGTGATATTCAACAGTGATTCAACGAGTTCCTGTATAATCCCTGCTCTGTGCTGGGCATTGAGCCAGGTGCTGAGCACCTCACCCTTCTAATTGAATGTATGTTTCAGGGGAACTACTTGGAAAGATGAATGCTGAGAACATTAGCATCTATTTACGTCTTTTGGTGTTTTTACCATATGGCAGTGCCTCTTGGGTGTGTGTCTTGTGTGTGAGGTCAAGAATTTGTTTCCTACCTACACAAGAATCGTTATGCGAGGCAAGCTTGTCATATCTGGGACACTGGAGAAAATTTTGCAGCAACAGATTTTAATGTGGTAAGATACCTCCGTCTGCCATGAGATTCCATATTTCCTGTGAAATGCAGAGTGTAAAAGACAATTGTAAAGACCTGGGGAAGAAGAGGGATTTCTAGTACCTATTCCACTCTTCTGCCCCCAATGTACTTTCCTTTATCCTTGCCCTTCCTGCTGACCTCCATCAGCACATCTTCTTTTGCCTGTACTATTTAAAACCTGGTAATCTTTCCTCTTGTTCCCTGTTTACCTATTACTGCTGTTTCCTAGAAGTTGTATTTCTGTTCTCTAGACTGGAATTTAGGTACCTCCTTTCCCGGAGGTTAATGATTCTTGCCAGAAGCTGAATTAGTTGGTTGCTCAGGGAGAAAAGACTCAGTAAGCAAGTGGTATTGAGAGAGCTACATTCCAGTTCACAAATAAGCGTCACCTACTTATGAAGTCAGTACCGTGAGTGATATAGAAAGAGGGGTCATGGTTTCCAGCCACAAAGAAGGGACAGTCTGTAAGGAAAGATGAAACTAACATATTCATTAGTTTTTCGGGTATATATTGAGTATCTACTGTATGTCAGGCACTGTCCTGGGAGCTAGGGGATAGAACCGTGAATGAAACAGAAGTTCTGGTCTCATGGAACTTACATTCTAGTGACTCATATAATAAGTCAGGTGGTCATGAGAGCAATGAAGAAAAATAAGGCAGGGTAAGAGGATGGAGAGTGAAGTGAATGCTGATTTAAATTAAATGGTCAGAAAAGGGCTGTCTGATAAGGTGATGTTTGAACAGAGAACTGTATGAAATTAAGGAGTGGGCGAGTCAGATACCTGGGAGAAAGCATTCCCAGCAGAGCAGTAAGTACAAAGACCCTGAAATGAGAATGTGTCTTCAGTAAGAAGGCCAGTGGGATCAGAGTAAAGATTGAACCTTTGGAGAGGAGGTCACAGAGGGAGTGGAGTTTTGTTCAGTGTATTATCGGAAGGTTCACTGGAGGTTTGCCGTGGAGGTGATCCGGATTACGTCTGAGAAGGGTCATTATCTACAGTGTGGAGATGAGACTTTTCAGGGGCTCAGGGGAAAAATGGGGAGCCCAGTTAGTAGGTATTGCAGTCGTCCAGGCGAGAGAGATGGTGAGTTGACCAGGGTGGTACTGATGGTGGTGGTGAGAAGTCATGGGATTCTGGATACATTTTGAAAGTAGAACTGACAATGTAGATCAGATGTGGAGAATTGCTGGTGGAGGTGGGTCCAGATGTGGAGTATACTGTGTGTCCAGAGAAATCTTGATAGAAGAAGAGGCCTCAGGTGCAGAAGGAGTTTAAAAGAGGTCTTGAAAAGTGGCATGAAATGATGATTTTTATAGGAAATAAAGCACTATGAAGTATACAGCACTTAAAATAGAGTTATGTTCTGGCTAGTCCTCAAAGATATGCCAGGAGTCCATTCCTTGAAGAAAAAGTGTTGATTTGTCTGAGACAAACTCTGTCCACTGATAACACTTGACCCTGGGAGGCATAAATGTTTGTAATAGCTTTTACATTGGTGAAAATATGGTTTATATGTTGAACATATTCATTAATTACTAGAATTCCATTCATATGTGCCTGCTTTCTGGGAGACAAATTAGAAGTCCTGCACACTGTGTTTTAGCTCAGTTGACTTTGATACAAGAATCACTATGTTAAATATTGCCCAGTCTTTTCGGTGATAGAATTCTCTCTATATTCTTACTGTGAAAGTTAATAAAATTTACTGGTATTTTATGTATATATTGCATAGGTATATACTGTTTTGGTTTTTCCTTTTAGGTTCCTGAAAATGGTACAAGATTTAATGAAATTAAAATTACACATGACCTGTGGAGCACACTCATCTGAGTGCCTGTTTGGTGTAGGGCAGTGTAGAGGGTCCGTAAGACATGGTCCATGTACTGAAGGGATTTTTAATGTGGTAGGAGCACCGGAGATTTGATGGCACATCTAAAGGACTCCAATGTAGTATTTTGACTCTTGCCAAGAAGTAGAATTCTTATGCTTTAGCTTATTTTATCAGTGAACTTTCCTTGCTTTGGTTTAAAAACCACGGAATATGGTTATCATACCCACCAAACATTGGGGGAATTTAAAACAAGATAAAATACGTGTTTTTGAAAATTAACATTTGTATAGTGCTTTACTCATTTAATCCTGTGAACTAGGTATTACCTCAGTTTTATTTTTAACTATTTATTTGTTTGGCTGGGTCTTGGTTGCGGCACGCAGGATCTTCATTGCCGCATGCGGGATCTTTTAGTTGCGGCATGCGAGCTCTTAGTTGTGGCATGCGGGATCTAGTTCCCTGACCAGGGATCGAACCTGGGCCCCCTGCATTGGGAGCGCAGAGTCTTAATCACTGGACCACCAGGGAAGTCCCTTACCTCAGTTTTAGAGGGGACACAAAAGTGTAGCAATACCCAAGGTCACAGAAAAATCTAAATCTATATATATCTATATCTATCTATCTATCTATCTATCTGTCTATATATAGATATATATATATTTTTTTTTTGGTTGCGCTGTGTGCCTTGTGGGATCTTAGTTCCCAACCAGGGATTGAACCTGGGTCCTCAGCAGTGAAAGCTCAGAGTCCTAACCACTGGACCATCAGGGAATTCCCTAAATCTAAATATATTTCTTAATTGTTCTTACTGATGCTGGTCCTTTGTTTCCAAATCCTATACCCTTTCTATTACATGTTCTCTCTCCCCCCTCCCCATTTTTATTGATGGTTGGAAACATCCTGTTTCTTAGTTGGGTTAAAGGAAGTGAGATCACAGCTGTTATTCAGAAAGAAAAATCCTTTCGCACATATGAAAATATTAATTCATTGTCCATGCAAGTAATAGTGGAGTTCATGGGCTTCTGATGTGCTCAAGCGCTGTCATTAATATTTTATCCTTATAAGTTTTTTTCCTTTGCAGAGTTTTGGAGTTAAAAAAAATTTTTGCTAGTAAATATTTAAAATAGTCAAGATAATACAATGTATATGTAAATATAAAGAATAATATAAAACAACTCTGTAACTGCCACCCATTCTAACATATAGAAATGACCCATACCTTCTGAGTCTTTCTGCTTACACCTTTCCCCCCCTAAGTCTGGTAACAAGAATATTGAATTTTGCATTTTTCCAAGGTGTCTTTAATATAAATATCTTTCATTTAGGAATGAAAATCTTTTAAATATTGTGGGTAAATTTCATCTTGTTTCACATAACTTATATAAATGGCTCTTTAAAATTATATTTTGATTTACTTATTTATGTTAAAGATATTTTTGTTGCCTGGAGGCAGTTATTTAAAAGGCAATTTGGTATCGTGTATACAGAAGTAGAAATATAATGTTGTACACATGAAAGTTATCTAACGTTATATACCAATGTTACTTCAATAAAAAAGAAAAAAGGAAAAAAAAAAAAAAAAAAAAAAAAGAAAAAAGGTGGTATCTTTCTTATCTTTCTTTGTATATCTAACACTTAATACACAGCAAATGTGCCCCAAAAAAGTTTGTTAAATGAATTCATGCATCCATGTGCTGAGTGGAATGAATAATAGCTGGAAAGAAAAAAACAGATAAAAATAAAAAGCAGCTTGGTTTTGAAGATGGAAGTTAGGAAAATTTATTAGTTTCAGAAGTTTCAAAGATCTGGGAGAAGGGTATATTGAGGAAGAGGAAAAGGATTTCGTGTGAATCAAGGAAGTTACTCGCTGGCATAGTTTTTCTTTTCCTTTACTAGAGAAAAGGGAACAAAGGAGTAGGATCTGAAAATTTGCCCTTTCTTAAATCGTTCTTGGCAGAATTGGTACTACCAGTGAGTAGCTAAAGATTTAATGAAATGCGGCTTAAAAATTTTATGACAGCGGATTTCCTAAAGGTTAGAAAGTGTTTATTTTAACCGTGGTTTCGAGTGATGAAGTCTACTTCAGAGGTCATACCCTATATATTGTTATTGTCCTCATTGCTGAGCCACTGAAACCTGGAATCTGGTTCACGAAGTATGACACTAATTTCTGTTTTCTTGGTAGAGTTTGTGTGTGGTCTTTCATCTTTTAGGAACTATAATTCTCATAGTTCCTAGTTTCAGATGTTGTAAGGAGAGTTCTGAGCAATGCCTGTGATACAGTTTTGGGGGGCAGTGGTCATAAATGTGCATTTACATGCACATATGTATGCATATGCATAGAAATGCCTTACCGTGTTTGCCTTGGTGATCGCCGCATATAGGGAGTATTTAATTGTTGGGTGACTGGGCTCAGGAACTAGACACTCCAAACTCACATCCTGAATCGCCACTAGCTAGCTCTGTAGCCTTGGGTAAGTTACTTAACCTCTTTTTGATGATTTCTTTATAAAATGGGGATAATAAAACATCTGCCGTATTGAGTGGTTGGGAGGATTAAACAGGTTTGTGCACAGAAAGTACTTAGAGCTCAGAGTAAGTGCTCCATGAATGTTGGCTATTATTTAAATCTTGTAGGTAGTGCCTTTTGTTTAGAAGTGTACTTCTTTGCTTAGGCTACCATTTGTGTGTGGGGAGATGTTCTTTCTAGAACCATGTCTCCTTGTCACATGATTATGTGCTGTGTGAGCCTTGTTAATACTCTGTCAGCATTTGAGGTTGGAACATAGGTGTGGCCATACCCCGTGGAATCCAGTGAGAGAGAGCTAAGCACCGTAGCAACTGTTGCTATTTGTATCCTGAGCAACAGCTGCCCGGGGCAGATTTATTTTTTAATCCTGATCTCAGATAGCTTGGGATGTGGCCCTGCCTTAGAGAAGTGGATTGGTTGGTCTGGGCTTTGAGGCGATTTCATGACCACATGTTACAATGATTCTATTCTGTGTGAAATATGAGGTGCTAAAGCTTTGTGTGTGTGAGGGAGGAAGAGAGGCCAAGCCTCAGCATTCAGTCAGTCCCTGAAGTATGTGACTGGGTTAATCACATGAGAAATCACTTTTTAAAAACAATTTTATTTATTTTTTGGCCATGTCGTGTGGCATGCGGGATCTTAGTTCCCCGACCAGGGGTCGAACCCGTGCCCCTGCGGTGGAAGCACGGAGTCCTAACCACTGGACCGCCAGGGAAGTCCCGAGAAATCACTTTTAATATGGACAGTGAGGCTTCATACTTTTCAGTCAAAAGTAATTTTACTGTTTATGACATTCTACAGATGATTTAGAGGTCTGTGTTTCTAGTGTATACATGCACACACATATACACACGTATATACATATATCTAGTAACTTACGTATTAGTTATTATCAATTGTGGATTTCACAAAAACTATCCTTCCTTTTTTTTTTTTTTGCGGTACGCGGGCCTCTCACTGCTGTGGCCTCTCCCGTTGCGGAGCACAGGCTCTGGACGCGCAGGCTCAGCGGCCATGGCTCACGGGCCCAGCCGCTCCGCAGCATGTGGATCTTCCCGGACCGGGGCACGAACCCGTGTCCCCCGCATCGGCAGGCGGACTTTCACCCACTGCACCACCAGGGAAGCCCCTAAATGCTTTTCTTAAGTAGATGATAGGATCTTTAAAAAGTGTTTGTTTTAAATAGTGGTTGGATTAATTCAGTAATTTTCTAATTTTTATTTCTGATATATTGAAATATTTCAAGCCTTATGAAGCACCTTGAAATAGTAACATGGTCCATTTCCAAATTTTGTCTGCTAACTTACCTAGGATTCAGTCACAAGACATTTACTGAGCACCTACTATGTTCCAAGCTCTGTTGTAAATTCTGGTGGCATCTAGTGAATGTTGTTGGTCTGATTCTTTTCAAATTCTCTATATAGATCCTACCTATTAAAAATGTGTTATTTTTGTTTTTCAATTGCCCAATTCAGATTCAGTAGTATGAATTTACTGATTTGGATGTTTTGAGTTTACAGTATAACATCATGCTGAACTAAAAAACATTTAACTGAGTCACTTATAAAATCAAAACATTTTCATCCTCTAGGTATTATTAACCCAAAGAACCCAAAGGAAGCTCCAAAGTCCTTCAGCTTTGACTACTCCTACTGGTCTCACACCTCGGTGAGTGTACTCATGGTGGTAGAACAGTGTGGGTTTTAAACCTTTTGAAAGAGCCTGCAGGTCCACAGGGAAAGCAAAGATTACCAACATCTAGGGAAATGAAGAGTAAGACCCTTTGCAGTATCCCCTTACTCATTATAGGATCCCAGATCTTGCTGGCTTCTAGGGATTGTTCCTAAACTAGAGTTTGCTTCTGCATCTCTTTGTTGCGCATTTTTGTTCTTTTTTTCCTATTTTGTGTTAGAGTAGGAGATGTTTTAAACTATTGCAAAGCCTAATTGCCAAGGGAAGAGCCTGTGAAAGGGGATGGAAAACATTCTTCACTGAAAGCTGTGTTTATTGAGAAATAGCCACACCACCTGGAACGAATTAAAAGAAATATTTTTGTATGTGGACTTGATCTTTGATCTTTCAGCCCCATTTTCCACTTAAAATTTTCTTGGAGCTCCCTGTGAATGGAAGAGTAATACTTTCAAGGTTATGTAAAATGAAATGTAATCATGTCAGATAATTTCATGTAGATATTTTTATGTATGGCTGGCCTGGATGTCTCTAATAGTGCCTCTGTGTGTGTGCATTTAATGGGAAAAATAAACTATATGTAGGAGGGACTTAAAAATATATTTTAGGTGATTATTCTGATTTCAAACACTTTTATTTATTATAGAAGTAATCAAATAAGCATAGGAAACAATATGAATAAAATGCCATTTATTTTTCCTTTTAATCCTTACAGCCCGAAGATCCCTGTTTTGCATCTCAAAACCGTGTGTACAATGATATTGGAAAGGAAATGCTCTTACATGCCTTTGAAGGATATAATGTCTGTATTTTTGCCTATGGGCAGACTGGTGCTGGGAAGTCTTATACAATGATGGGTAAACAAGAAGAAAGCCAGGCTGGCATCATTCCACAGGTAAAAAACAAAAAAACAAGAATGAAAAACCTCTGTTCATTATTACTCTTAGTCCTCAATTGCATTAACAATTATTTTTATTAGCAAACATTTATTCAGGGACTATTGTATGCGAGGCACAAAGATAAATCTCTTTCCCTGAGAGGAGCTAACAGTCTGATGGAAAAGACTGATATGTATTCATGTCTGTTTTTAAAGGTGGGAAAGTTGACTTTTTGTAAAGGTTTTGCTGTATATCCAATGTCATGTTACTTTATCTTTTGAACAATGTTATCAGCTTCTTTAAAAAGTGATAGTATGTGTCAGGCTCTGTTCTGAATCCTGGGGACACCTGGTGAGTGTTGTTGGTCTGATTTTTTCCCCCAAGTTCATATATAGATCACCTCTTAAGAATATGTTTTTATTTTTTGATTGCCTTATTTGATTGCCTTTCCTTTTATCTTGTTAAATTAATTCTATCACTTAAAGCTTGAACAGTCTGAGGTTTTTTTCTTTTTTAAGAGCAGTTAGTCTTTTGATTCTGTATTGTTTGGGAATGGAGAAAAGTCATGACACAGGTACATTTAAGAAGAACTTCTTTTGCTAGTAACAGGAACATGGTTTGCTTTTATTAATGATATTTGGGATTAATTTTAAAGTGTTCTTTTACTATAGGCCTAGTGTGGCCATTGCTGTATTCTGAAAATAAAATATATAAGGGAGCAATATCTACTTTTTTGAATGGATTATTGGATTATAATTTTAAATTCAGCTATATAATTGAAATGCTTATTATTAATAAAGATTAGGACATTTTCAGAAAAAATGAACATACTAGCATGCACGCACACACACACACACACACACACACACACTCAAATATATTTTTTAAAATTTTGGCTGTGCCAGGTCTTAGTTGCGGCACGCAAGGATCTTTAGCTGCAGTACGCGGACTTCTTATTTGCATAATGCATGCGTATCTAGTTCCCCAATCAGGGATTGAACCCAGGCCCCCTGCATTGGGAGCACGGAGTCTCACCCCCTGGACCACCAGGGAAGTCCCTATTTTTTTTTTTAAACGTAAAAGGTAATGTCTGTATTAAGACATATATTTGGGAATTGTCCTTCTTTGTGTATAGTAATGGTAATAATTATAATACTAATTAGAGGAAACATTAAATGTAGCACTCATAATGTGCCAAGCACAGGTCTAAGTCTTTGCTTTTACTACTATGTATTAACTTCTTTGACAATAAAATAATTGTTTGTAGATATAGCAAGTAATATTAAATAGTCCTTCTATTTCCTTTAATTTATTTGTTATTGGAATTCTTGTATAGTTACATATGTATCTCTTTTCTGGTAGAATTTTTGAATATTTTGTTTTAATGTCAAAGCATGAATTTTTAAGAAGACTTATGTTTTAGAAACTGCTACTTAAAATCCATCTTAAATTCTATTTAGACTTCTAGAGATTCATGAACATATAGTTCATTTTTCAAATGTATATTGATTGCCTTAATACTAAATATATAGCAAACGAAAATTCAGTGGATTTTTCTTAATTATTCTTATTCAAAACATCACATATTTTAAATAAATTCAAAGGATAGGGAGAGTGAAATTTTATAATTTTCCTGATCTAGAAAAATTGTTTTCTGTTAGAAATGTCACTGTGTAATGGAACAGCCTCTCATAAAAGGGATTGGAATCTTAAGGCAGAGGTAAAGGGGAAAAATTTATAGAGTCAAAATTATTCTCAAAAATACCTTTATTTATTACTCTTTTCAAATAGTGTATATTCTCTCTATGCATATATGTATGAATTTACAATGTATATAGTAACAGAACATATAATACAATTTATGTCATGATAAATAAGTGTGCAAAATACAGTTTAATAGTAGTTTTACTCCTACAATTATAATACTGATAGTTGAGTCACAGTTAATTCTAGTATAATATGAAGAGTTGAATTCACATGAAGTAAAATCAATGACATAACAATAGAAGAGACATAATCCCTTCTCTTCCCCTATATGTGGCTTTCTTTCTAAGGAAACATTATTGAGGTGATACTGTTGAGGGACAATAGGGATTAGATGAGAAGAATGTATTAAAAACTTTCCTTTTATTTCATTCAAAGCATTTACCTTTGATGTTGATGCCATTAATATTTAGAGAAAAAAAGAGAAAGGGGATCTCGCTAATCCCTTTAGCACGCATGGGTAATGTAGTACTTCTGATTTATGCTCTTCGTGCCTCTCATTCTGTTTCTACAGTTATGTGAAGAACTATTTGAGAAAATCAATGACAACTGTAACGAAGAAATGTCTTACTCTGTGGAGGTGCGTAAAACTGTGGATTGAAAACAGAGTCCTCTGTGCTCCATTCCCTCAAATGCTACTTTTCAATGGTTCCTAATTATGACTGAGCTATAGATCACTTAACCATTGCCCCAATTCTGTACTTTGAGGCTATTTCTAAGTTTTGGTTATAATGAAGAATGTTGCAATTAAATCCTTGTTCATAAGTTTGTGGCTTTATTTTCAGTTATTTCCTTCTTATGTATGTTGGTTGTCAGATGGTACATTTGAATTGCCAAATGGCCTTTTGAAAGGCTATACCAATTTTCTGTTCCATCAGGAGGGTGTAAGCACCCACTGTGTCCTCGTCATCGTTTAGTAATTTTATTTTTTAATGTTTGCCAATTTAATAAGGGAAATTTTCTCACTTTTAAAATTAGAATTTCTTTGATTAGCAGTGTGATTGAACATCTTGTAAATTATGTATATGCCTGTTTATATTTTGGGATTGCAATGTTTTTGTTATTCATTTGCATGAACTCTTCCCCCTTTAATATTATTAATAATGACTTTTGACAGGCATAAGTTTTTAAAATATATGTAATCAAATCTCTTCTCCTCTTCTCCCCTTTGTAATTGTTTACAATCTTGGAAAGTTATTCTCCATTCAGTGTATATACCCTAGTTCTTTTGAGAAGAGGTCTGTAGAATTACATTTATATATGTTAGTTTATTTGATAAACATTTCCACTTTTTTGTACAAGTGCTTTATGAAGCTGTTGTTTTACACATCCCCATTTTTGGTATTCAGTTTCATAGTAGCTGAAGTTATTAAAACATTCTGTTAACATGAGCTTGTTGTTTTGAGAAATCAGTCTGTTTTTTAAGTGACTTCTAGATTTTTAAAAATGTATATGTTGTGACTTTCTATAGGTCTTATGCAATTCTTAGTTGATCCACTTAGCTGCTTTGGGTTTTTTCTTTACCTTTAAAGTGTTGTATAAATTTCAAAGAATTCTGCCTGGTAACTATGATGTACCAAAAGGGGAATGTGCTGCTCTAAAAATATGTTTTGTTAAAATGAATTCTCTGAATAGCTTGTCTCATCCTATAACTATTCTTTTTTGAATATTAAATGTATAGCAAATGAAAATCAGTAGATCTTTAGTAATCATTCTTATTAAAATATCATAAATTTTAAATAAATTCAAAGGATAGGGAGAGTGACAATGTGATTGAAGTTTTTGAGCTTATAGGTAATAAAAGAAGCTGCCATTTTCTTTCATATTATTCAGAGTTCACAGGCTTATTTGGAGTGCACAGTGTGTCCCTAATCCCAGTGTGAACAACAACTTTGTTGTTCTTCACGTTGGTGGGACCTCTGCCTCCTCTCCTGCCTCTCTCCCTTATTTACTCTGCTGCAGCCACACTGGCCTTCTTTTTTTTTTTGCTGTTTCTGGAATACACCAGGAACATTCCTACCTCAGTGCCTTTTCATTTACATTTCTTTTGGCCTGAAATTTTCTTTCCTGGATGTCTTTTTTTTTTTTTTCTTTTTAATATTTATTTATTTAGTTGCGCCGGGTCTTAGTTGTGACAGGCAGACTCCTTAGTTTCAGCAAGCAGGCTCCTTAACTGTGGCATGCGTGTGGGATCTTGTTCCCTGACCAGGGATTGAACCCGGGCCCCCTGCATTGGGATTTCAGAGTCTTTGCCACCAGGGAAGTCCCAGTATCTTTTTGACTAAGTTTTCACCTCCAAGTCTTTTGCTCAAATCATACCCTCTCAATGAGGCTTGCCATGACCACCTTATTTAATTTTGCAACTTGCCCTCTACCCCAGCACTCCTGACCTCTCTTGCTCTGTTCTTTTTTTTTTATAGTATTCATCACTTCTACCCTACTTTATAATATTTTACTTATTTTTTATGTTTGTTTTTTATTTTCAGTATCCCTTTTAGAATCATAAGCTCATTAGGGCAGGGATCCTTATTTACTGATGTATGCCAAGTGTCTATAAAGTGTCTAGAAGCTGATGGTGCTCAGGGAATTGAATTTGCCAAGTGGGGTCTATGATGGTTGGTTCAGAAGTAGTGATGTCTTTGCATATTAGAGAGTAAGTAACAGAGCACATCAACCTTACTCAGGTTATTTGGGTCCTCTTAGTACCATGCCTGTGTGAAAAGGGACAGCAAGTTTTCCAAGAAAATATAGTATCTTCCTGGGATTCAGGATTGTATGTACAAGTTTTAAGTACACGAGAATGATTAAAGTTGCCATTTCAATTTCTCATGTAGGATAACCTGCTTTAAGAAAGAATATTTGTTGTCCTGTTGTTTTATTCTTGTAATAGATCAATTATCTTTTGAGGGTTTTCAGTATTTTAAAAACTGATTTTAAAATACAGTATAAATATAGTCAGAGCAGACTGAAAGAGAATGGAATGGAGATAGGTTTATTTCAGATATTCTGAAAATGTTTCTCTAGAAATTTAAACTTGAAGAATGCAGGAGTTACATTGTATGCTTGAACAACGCAGTGACACAGAAGTGTTTTATTCCTAGGGAAGCATTGTGATGAGGCTTACTGTGGTGAATTTTTCCCACTTCAGAGGCTTGGTTGCTTAGAGGTCTGATCTTGTAGATCCTTCAAAGCCAGACTCTTGAGTGAAGCTCATCTGACTGATGTTAGGAAACCACCATGTTGGTTTGTTACTTTCCCATGAGGAATAAATATTACCCTGACCAGAACACTCACATTAGCAAGACTGGTATATTATCCTCCTGTGGGCAGACCTCTATTGGAACCCTGTTGTTTTTTTTGGTGAGTATGGAATTGGAGAGGAGTTGATTAGACAAATTAAATGTTCAGTTGCTTCAGATGAAGAAATGATAGTCAAATACATCCCTTTCCATGATAGGAATGTTCTTGCTGATGGGACAAGAATTCCTGAAGTGTACTGTCTGTGGCTTCCCCTTTCCCCGGGGGACTTGGATAGGTCCTCCCAAACAATCAGGTTCCACACTAACCAACGCTTACCCCTTCTGACAGATATATGTTTGGTCACAATGTGGCCAGACTTAAGGTACGAGTCGCAGATCTCTTTTGTCTAACCTGCTCTGGAATATTGATGTTGTTCCTTGGTTGTAACACTAATAGAAATCTTGTTTCCAAGCTTTTGGAGTAACCTCATGGTAATCCCCAATTATTGACAACAGCATGCATTAAAAAAATCCGAAACACTAATAACTGATAAGTTACTACTAAAAATGATATTTTTTCTGCCTAAGACAAGTAGCAGCTATTGTGTGCTGAGAGAGCCTGTTTACCCCCTTTTCTTTCCTGAGAAAGTCAGAAGGCTGGTTCTAACCTACTCAGTTGTATCTATGTTACTGGTAATAGAATAAAAGGGACTGGAATTGTTATTTCATATTGTAAAGGTTACTGATCTCTAATTGTAGAGCTTTTAATAAAAGGTGAAAAGATAAAAAGATTTTAAAATCTTTTTAACTTTTTCCAAGTCCTCTAAATCACTTTAATAATATGTTCCTAGGTGAGCTACATGGAAATTTACTGTGAAAGAGTACGAGACTTGCTGAATCCAAAAAACAAGGGTAACTTGCGTGTGCGTGAACATCCACTTCTTGGCCCATATGTGGAGGATCTGTCAAAGTTGGCAGTAACTTCCTACACAGACATTGCTGACCTCATGGATGCTGGGAACAAAGCCAGGTATGGTAGGAAATAGACTGATGACTGAGGTCTTTGGTATATTTTGAGGCCTTTTGTTCCTGGTTAAGGATTTGAGACCACATTTATAACTATGAAAGTTGCTTTCACTGTGGAGTCCTCTGATCCTTTGGCTATGCTAGAGAAGCAGGGTCCTCAACATATTTGGTATCCTTCTCATCCAAACAATGCACTGCTGAAACACGTTAGAACTTTAAGTTTTACTATTAGGTTTTCATCAAGTTGTGGTAAAATGTTGGTTATCACATGCCTATGGTAGTAATTGATTCCAGAATAACTGAGCACCTAATAAAGAATAAAAATCAAATGCCTTGGTGGTTTCTAAAGGTATAGCTGGAGTATGAAGAATGATTCTGATGGGGTGCCTTTGGAGTTGGCAGGTAACTTGATAAGTTCACAGATAAGGTATATTGAGAGCAATTTTGTGTAAGTGACAATCTTGTAATCTGAATAAGTTTAAAGCTGTCGCTTGTGATTATTATGCTTATAATTTGAAGGCTATTGTCATTTTAACATTCATCTAAGGATTCCATTGTCATGTGGTCACATTTATGTTTTTTTAGGACAGTGGCAGCTACCAACATGAATGAAACAAGTAGCCGTTCCCATGCTGTGTTTACCATTGTTTTCACCCAGAAGAAACATGATACTGAAACCAACCTCTCCACTGAGAAGGTAGGAGAACTTCAGTGTCTGGGCTTGAGTTGTGTGGAATGGGGATTTTCAGAAGTCCCTCCTGCTACCTTCTGATTTTGTGGAAGGGAAGAAAGTTGCCCTTTTACTTAATGAAGGGTATTTTATACTTTCCACTAGTCATTTTTATTCCACTCTAAACCAGTTTTGAGCATGGGTTCTTGAGTGAAATTGCAAGATATAAAATAAGGTTAAGAAAAAACAATCCAAGACTTTTGAGTCTCAAAAACTGCTCTATGCAATAGAGTTAAGCAGTTCTGTGGGGAAGAAGATCCTTCCTTTTCTTCTTGACTAGAATCTCTTAATTACCTTGTTAACTTCTCTGGTATGTGTATTTTAGTTTTTTGAGCTCTGATAATGTTACTGTGGAATTAAACTGTTTAAGCAAACAGTTAAGCAGACAATATGTATTTTATTCTTGGGAAAAAAATAACTGCACAGCATTTCTGATGTTCGTCAAATACCTGTGCTTGTTAGTTTCTCATTTTCTACAGTGGTTGGTTAAATTTAGTAGACTTCGGGATTAAACTGCTTGCTTTAGATCTTAGCTCTGCCATTTTTCTGCAGTGTTATGTTGGGCAAGTTAGTCTTTGTGCCTCAGTTTCTCTAACCTCATAGGATTGGTGAAGAGGAGTAAATATTAATGTAGGGTAAGTGCATCTACTAGTGCCTGGCACAGAGTAGCCACTCAATAAATGTTAATTTTATTGTTATTACTATTAATAATAGACTTACGTTGATTTCTACTCTGCCTACATTCCCAAGTAGCACGCAGCTGGATTTTTAAATCTGAAGTTAGATTTATTGTCGTGGCTGTTATAAAAGATCTTGCCTTATAAACTGAGTACTTTGTGATGCTGATATCACTAAAAACTAAAATCAGCTTTTAGTTGGTGACTTGTTTGTTCATTTTAGCTGAAGATTATTTTTCAAAATACACTCTTCATATAGGTGATCAAATAACTTGACACTGCCTAGCCAGAGGTTCTATATTAATGTCATTTAGTAGTCAGTATTTGTCTGAATGGCACCAAGGAACATGCTATGTGAAAGAATTTTTTCTTTTCTTCCCTGATGTTAAATCTACAAAAATAATGACATTAACCCATAACCATAGCTTCCTTGATAATCTGATTTGGATACTTTTCTGTAAACTTTCCTGAAGCTTTAAAAATTTTTTTTAAACAACTTTATTGAGGTGTTATTGAAGTGCAACAAACAACACATATTTAGAGTATAAAACTGGATCAGATATATATACAGTAGTCCCACCCTTTATCTGCCGGAGATAACATTCCAAGACCTGCAGTGAATGCATGAAACTGCAGATGGTATCAAAACCTTATATATACTGTTTTTTCCCCATACATTTATATTTAGGATAAAGTTTAATTTATAAATTAGGCACAGTAAGAGATTAATGACAATAATAAAATAGAACAATTACAATAATATACTGTGATATTGATATGTGAATGTAGTCTCTCTCACTCTCAGAATATCTTATTGTAAAAATTTAGTGCCTTTTCCATCTTAACTAAGCAGTTATCACACACTGTGGCCATAACTTTTGCAGCCTGAAGTGCAACAGCAAAACTAGCATGAATTTCTTTTTCCCTCTTCACAATTTCATGCATAGAAGATTCATTGTTACCGTAGATATGAGCAACCTCAGCATACACTTAAAGGAAGCACTTTACGGCTTCTCTTTGGCATATCCGAATTACCAGCATTACTACTCTTGCACTTTGGGGCCATTATTAAGTAAAATAAGGGTCACTTGAACACCAGCATTGTGATACAACAATTGGTCTGGTAACTGAGCCAGCTACTAAGTGACTAAGGACTGGGATATGCTGGACAAAGGGATGATCACATCCCAGGCATGGACTGGGATAGAGCGAGATTTTATCATGCTGCTTAGAATGACACACAATTTAAAACCTGTGAATTGTTCATTTCTGGAATTTTCCATTTAATATTTTCTGACTGCCGTTGACCATAGGTAACTGAAACTGTGGAAAGTGAAACGGTGGATAAGGGGGGACTACCTGTACACCTGTAAAACCAGTACCACAATTCAGATAATGAAAATTTCTATTACTCCCAAAAGTTGCCTTATGCCCCTTCGTAATCTCTTCCACTCTCATCCTCAGGCAATCCCTGATTTGATTTCTGTCACTATAGATTAGTTAACACGCTCCAGAATTTTGTATAAATAGAATCATATAGTACGTACTATTTTCTGCCAGCTTCTTTCAGCTTAGCATAATGATCTAGAGATTCATCTGTATTGTTGTGTGTATCCATAGTTCACTCATTTTCATTGCTGATCAGTATTCCATTGTATAGATAGATCACAGTTTGCGCATTACCTCATCTATTGATGGTCATTTAAATGAACAGGTTTTGGTCATTACAGATGAAGATGCCATGAACATTTGTATACAGGTCTTTGTGTGCATACTTGTTTTTTGTTTCTCTTGGTAAATGCCTAGGAGTAGGGGACTTCCCTGGTGGTCCAGTGGTTAAGAATCCACGCTTCTACTGCAGGGGGTGCGGGTTCAATCCCTGGTCGGCGAACTAAGATCCTGTATGCCACACGGTGTGGCCAAAAAAAAAAGAATTAAAAAAAAAAGAATAAAAAACAACAACAAAAGATACCTAGGAGTAGGATGGTTGAGTCTTACGGTAGGTGTACATTTAGTTTCTTAAGAATCTGCCAAACTGCTTTCAAAAGTGATTGTAAAATTGTACATTCCCATCAGCAGTGTGTGAGAGTTCCAGTTGTTAGAAGCTTCATTTTTAATATGCCATTTAATGGGTTAATGAGTTTTTTACATTTTTATGACATATCATTTTAAAATGTGTTTATCCTAAAATTACTTCTTTTAAACCAAGATAATTGACATGAAATTTTTTTGCATGCTCCTTATTTTTTTTATTTTTTATTTTTTTGCGGTACGCAGGCCTCTCACTGTTGTGGCCTCTCCCGTTGCGGAGCACGGGCTCCGGACGCGCAGGCTCAGCGGCCATGGCTCACGGGCCCAGTGCCACTGAGCATGTGGTGCCACTCCGCGGCATGTGGGACCCTCCCGGACCGGGGCACGAACCCGTGTCCCCTGCATCGGCAGGCAGACTCTCAATCACTGTGCCACCAGGGAAGCCCCTGCATGCTCTTTAAATTGACTACAGTATGTTTGTCTTCTTATGCCACGTATGAGGTCTAATTAATATTTTTAGTGTTCTCTGTGACTTAATCTTTTAATTTCTTGCCTCTAAATGTTTTCTCCTTCTACCTTGCTTATTTTTTAATTGCCCCAGTGTTATTGTTCTTTACCAGGTCAGTAAAATCAGCTTGGTGGATCTAGCGGGAAGTGAACGAGCTGATTCAACTGGTGCCAAAGGGACTCGATTAAAGGTATTTATCTTACCAAATAGCCTAGTCAATAAATGTTCTTTGGGAATTCCCTGGTGGTCCAGTGGTTAGGACTCCTCGCTTTCACTGCTGAGGGCACGGGTTCAATTCCTGGTCGGGGAATTAAGGTCCCGTAAGCTGTGCAGCGCGGCCAAAAAAAAAAAGATTCTATAACACAGGTCAGCAAACTATGGCCAGTAGGCCAAATCCAGCCCACTGCCTGTTTTTGTAAATAAAATTTTATTGGGACACAGCTACATCTATTTGTGTATTGTCTGTGGCTGCTTTCGTGCTATAGTGATAGGGTTGAGAAGTTGCAGCAGAGACCACATGGCCCACAAAACATTTTACAGAAAAAATTTTCTGTCTTCTGATCTGTAACTTCAATGCAAAGATATGTTACATGATAATAGTTAAGGTGGACTTCATGGTCAAGGTGAAAATGGAATTGTATTTTGAGGAACAGTCAGAATTTGGTTAGATGGAAGTAAGGGACAGTAATGGGAAAAGAATACACAAGATCTAGATGTGAGAACAAGCATGGAGTTTTCTAGAGATATGTTTTCTAGAGATAAACTCATGTCATTGAGTTGTCGGAAGAAGGCTACATCTGTAAGTTTTTGGAGCATGGACATCTTGATGATACTTCAGGTCTATGAGTTAGGCATGTGGTCCTGGCATGTCAACAAGTGGAGAGGAGTAAAGATTGAGGGTTAAAGGAGGTTTTTAGAACTTGTGGTCATAAATAAACAAATAATGCTAGCATATGGTTAATTGTATTTTATGTGTTATATATGATGTGGCAATAGTAGAAATTATCATAATTCTTTAATGTTTGGTGTTGATTTCAGGAAGGAGCAAATATTAATAAGTCTCTTACAACTCTGGGTAAAGTCATTTCAGCCTTGGCAGAGGTGGTAAGTGTTATACTTCATTGCATGAGAAAATTTGTTCAACACATGTACTTGACGATATTTTATGGTGGCTTATGAAGGATGTTCTCTTGGTCCTTTTATATAATCTTGCCTTTCTCCTTTTAAAGCTTTTCAGATAAGATACTGGGTATAACACACTTTGACTTTGTACTGAAAATAAAAGTGATTAAGGAGAATGAAAGTAAATGTAGATCTGTAAAGGCTAGAATTAAAACTAGGTCTTTGCAAAGACCTAAGGTTTGACTATTTGAGCCTTATTTTATATCTCTCATAAAAACCAAGTATAGCATTTATTACATATTCTTTTCTATATGATCTTTTCTAGATAGGATACTGTACATTTTAGAATATTTTGAGCAATTGGCCTTGGTGAATGCTGTTGATTTGTGGGCCAATAATATACTTTTTAAAATAGTGTTATTTTTTCTTATTCCTTAGCTATGGAACACTAAAGCTGAAACAATTTTTGTATAAGGGGCTTCATTATTTAGGTTAGAAGCTAAGGAACTACTAGGTACTGTTGGTTTAATTTAGTTTAGTACCTCATTTGAATCCCTAAAAAGAATTAAGTGTTTTCTTGCTTGTCTCTGAGGAGTCATATTCAATTTGTGACTTAAAATTTAAACAAAATATTTTCTGTTTGGAGGCTTATCCTGTGTTTTCATTCTCTTTTAAATGCTTTCATCTGTAGGATAATTGCACCAGCAAGGTATGGTGGGGCTTGGTAGAAACGAACTAGCTGTATAATCAGTTGTGATGATTTTAAATCCTCAGCAGGATATATGGAGGCCTAAGTAGGAATGGGACCTTCAAAAAACTTTTTGTTATTTATTTTCTAGCTCTGGAATTTAGAATTACTGTTTAGGGTGACCATGAATCATGAGACTACACACCAAAATTAATTTAGGGAACATGATGTGCTTTGGAGAATGAATAAGGGAACAAGAGAGAAATTTGAGGATGCTTCTATATTGTGTTATCTTATGGTGCTTCTCCTAGCGATCTATAAGATTGTCACTTGAAGAAGTCGCCTATAAACCTCTTAAAGAGCAATCAAAGAAATTTCTTATGGGTACCATTCTAAAACATAGCTGGGGGGCTTCCCTGGCGGCGCAGTGGTTGAGAGTCCGCCTGCCGATGCAGGGGACACGGGTTCATGCCCCGTTCCGGGAAGATCCCACATGCCACGGAGCGGCTAGGCCCGTGAGCCATGGCTGCTGAGCCTGCACATCCGGAGCCTGTGTTCTGCAATGGGAGAGGCCACAACAGTGAGAGACCCATGTACCGCAAAAAACAAACAAACAAACAAAAAAACCAGCTGGCTTCTTGAAATTATTGGTATATATTTTTTAAACCTCTTTGTATTATCTTGTTTCGTACCATGGAAAGTCATGGATTATTTAATCATTAAAAATTTTTTTTCTACGTTTGATTATACGTAAAGTGAAGGCTCTAGAATCAAGTTAAATTTCTAACTGTATCTACAAAACACATTATTTGCATCCTTATTAATCCAGATACAATAGATTTTTCTTTTCCTTAAATTCTACACAGATATTCTAAAATTTATTACTACTCTTTAGCATAAATAATAGAGCACTTTAACAGTTTGTTCTGAATCACAAGAGTAACATCAGGGATAGAGGCGGTGTCTGCATTGAAATATTTTTAAATGTATAGATTTGTGTATTCTCTACTTCTACAAAAATATTAATAAAACATAATGCTCTTTTTCTGTTTTTTCTTTTTAGTTTTATTTTTTTTTTTTTGCTGCATTGGGTCTTCATTGCTTCACGCGGGCTTTCTCTAGCTGCGGCGAGCGGGGGCTACTCTTCATTGCAGTGCGTGGGCTTCTCATTGCAGTGGCTTCTCTTGTTGCAGAGCACGGGCTCTAGGCTCATGGGCTTAAGTAGTTGTGACTCGTGGGCTCTAGAGTGCAGGCTCAGTAGTTGTGGTGCACGGGCTTAGGTGCTCCGCGGCATGTGGGATCCTCCCTGGCCAGGGCTCGAACCCGTGTCCCCTGCATTGGCAGGCGGATTCGTAACCTCTGTGCCACCAGAAGCCCCTGTTTTCTGTTTTTTATTTTTGTAAAGCTGCCTTAGATTAAGACATCTCTCTCTTATTTGATATTATACATGTGTGGATATTCTTCACATATCTAATCTGGGTTCCAGAACAGTGAAGACTTAAAATTTAGTGATTATTCTAACTTGTCCATTTGCTTATCTGTTCACACCCATATCAACCAGAAGAAGAGTCCTAGTTTTCTATGTATTTCCCACACTGCTCTATGCCACAAAATTTTGCAAATGATTTTTTTTTTTTTGCGGTATGCGGGCCTCTCACTGTTGTGGCCTCTCCCGTTGCGGAACACAGGCTCCGGACGCGCAGGCTCAGAGGCCATGGCTCACGGGCCTAGCTGCTCCGCGGCATGTGGGATCTTCCCGGACCGGGGCACGAACCTGCATCCCCTGCATCGGCAGGCGGACTCTCAACCACTGCGCCACCAGGGAAGCCCGCAAATGATTTTTTTATAATCAGTTTTATAAAGCCCAATTTAGTACTTTGTATCTGTGTCATAAACTGTAATAGATCAGAAATAAATTTTAGTTTTTATGTAACAGGCATGAATTTTGGTGAATTAAGATGTATTATTATTTCCGCTGAGGGGAGAAACAGGATTATTACCATCCATACTTAGTAGTATTTCTTTTTAGAGAGGTTAATGATCTAAGTAAAGCTTTTTATGTAAATACTGAAAAAACTTATTTTGAAAACATTATGGATGTGAGAACAGGAGATTAATTTGTATGAGAGCAAATAGAGAAGAAATGGCTAAAATTCTGCGGTATTTTCAAGTGGAAAAGATTGAAGTTCTATTTATGCTTCTTCATTTAACTACTTCTTAATTTAGTCTAATTGACAGAAGTGAAAATAGAACATTTTAGAATCTGACACTGCTTATTTTTACAGTACTGTTGGCAGTCACTGTAACTGGCATACTTTAAATCTTGCAGCATTTTCAGTACTAAGCACAGGCAAAGTGGAGCGTTTAGGTGCAGTGGGGAACGGTAAAGGATAAACTGAGGTTTCAGGCCCCAAGAATTTTATAGTGGAATGAAAGTCACACTCGGCTGTGAATGACTGAGATGGTTAATTCTCGCTAAAGGTCTGTGTAATTTAGAAATAGCACCTGCTGTGGAAAATGACTTTGTAATTGGTGGAACGCATGTCTGTGGGTGGAGTGGGATGAGATGTAGGGGACATATATGATGAGATGGAATTCAAGTGCCAACTTGCCTACTTCCTTTCCTCCTCAACAAACCAGAGTCAGCTACTTAGTACTATTTTTCTGAGTACCCATGCTTTAGCACGAAGTAGATCATCCTTAGTTTAATGTAACCTCAGATTATACCAGGAATGGATTATAAAACTGCCTATTACTGGGGAAATGTTGATCAGTGAACTCTGGCTTTCCCCTTAGTAGCTTCTTTTTTTTTTTTAACGTCTTTACTGGAGTATAATTGCTTTACAGAATTGTGTTAGTTTCTGCTGTATAACAAAGTGAATCAGCTGTATGTATACGTATATCCCCATATCCCCTCCCTCTTGCGTCTCCCTCCTACCCTCCCTTTCCCATCCCGCTAGGTCCCCTTAGTAGCTTCTTAAACTGTCAGGACATAGTAGTCAGCCAGCAGATATTGGAGTAGCTATTATACACAAAGCATTTGCATTGTTTTTTACTTTCAGAGGATGTAATTTCCTCCATTTCAGCACTGGCTTCGCGTTGGTGCTTTTTGCTTTATCCTGTGATAATGAGAAGGGACATGGAGAGAGCAGTACAAGTAAACTATTTTTTTTTTAATTTTTATTGGAGTATAGTTGATTTACAGTGTTATATTAGTTTCAGGTGTACAGCAAACAAGTAAACTCTTGATAAATATAGAAACTTTATCTTGCAGTCTTTTTAAATCTCCAGATTAGCAAATTACATCACTTTCTTAGACCTTTTCACTTTGAGTACGAATTCTAATGGTTGGATTTATTTTGAACATAATTTCCTTTTAAAGAAACCAAATGTGTATTAATATACAAGAGTTACTAGATATGCAATATCCCACTTGCTGATTTGGTGGTTGGCCAAGTAAATTCATTAACTAAATGAGTTGTTCCTACACATCCAACCTGGAACACACAGGATTCATTCTTGACCCTCTGCAAAAGTAAAAATTATTATTTGAGGATTGGGTATTAGATGATATTAAGGACTTACTGTTAATTTTGCTAAGTGTGAGAATGGTCTTATAGTTACTTTTTCTTTTTTATAAAGTCCTTCTCTGTTAGAGATATGTACCTGAAGTATATTTAGGTAGAATGTTGGATTTGCTTTAGAGCCCTACACGAGACAGGGTAGATAATAGTATTGTACTGGTGTTAAATTTCCTGAATTTGGTCCTTGAACTGTGACTGTGTAAGAGAATGTCCTTATCTGCTGAAGTGTTTAGGGATAAAAGGGCATGGGGTCTGCAGTTTCCTCCAAAACGATTCAGGAAGAAAAAATGTAGAAAAGTGTTTGAGTGATAATTGAAAAGTGATTGGCAAAAAATTGATAATGGTTGGAGCTGCATGATGGATATGTGGTAGCTCATTATGCTACTCTCCAAACTGCTGTGTATGTTGTAAATTTTTAAAAATAAAATATAAAAAAATTATTTATTGGATGAGCTTTGGGTATTGTGAAGAACTGAAGCTGTGAGTGTTAAATTTCAACAGTGATGACATCCTACTGTAATTTAATTTACTTGGGAATTTTAGACTGGTTTGCCTTTTGTGTGAATTATTCCTCTCTAACAACGCTAAGAGAAGCTAAGGCCATTTCTTTCTGTTTAATAGAGTAAGAAGAAGAAGAAAACTGATTTTATTCCATACAGAGATTCTGTACTTACTTGGCTCCTTCGAGAAAATCTAGGTATGTTGATCCACCAGTGTGTGGATCTTTTTAAAGTTGTTTACTGATTATGTTTTGTGGTTAATTGTCGTGTATGTCTGTTTTTTGAGAAGAAAAATCTCTATTACTAACTTAAGTGCTCTTTCCTTTTTTCGTTTTTCTCTTGATTCAAGCTGGTTGGATTTGCTCACCTTAATTTAATTTTTTGGTTTTTTTTTCCTACTGGTTTTATTGAGATATAATTGACATACAGCACTGTATAAGTTTAAGGCATACAGCATAATGATTTGACTTACATACATCATGAAATGATTATCACAGTAAGTTTAGTGAACATCCATCATCTCATATAGATTAAACAAATTAAAGAGATAGAAAAAAATTTTTCTTGTGATGAGAACTCTTAGGATTTACTCTCTTAACTTTCATTTATAACATAGTGCAGTGTTAATTATATTTATCATGTTGTACATTACATTCCTAGTACTTATTTATCTTGTAACTGGAAGTTTGTACTACCTTTGGACCACCTTCATCTAATTTCCCCTCTGCCCTACCCCCTGCCTCTGGTAACCACAAATCTGATCTCTTTTTCTGTGAGTTTGTTTGTTTATTTGTTTTTGAAGTATAGTTGACCTACAGCACTATGTTAGTTCCTATTACACAATGTGATTTGGTATTTCTATACATTTCAAACTGATCATCACACAAGTCTAGTTATGATATGTTATCATACAGAGATATTATTGTAGTTATTGACTGTATTTCCCACACTGTACATAGCAATCTGTATATATGGATTATTGTAAATTACTGATCTCTTCAGTTCATGCATTTTAACAACTCAGCCTTTTTACCGCACCCTCCCCCACACCCTCCCCCACCAGCCTCACGTTTAATGTTTTGGCATCATATTTTACATCACTTAGTTTGTGTATCCCTTAATTACTTATTGAGGATATAGATGATTTTACTACTTTTATCTGTTAACCTTCCTACTTGCTTTATACATGGCTTTACTACCTTTACTGTATATTTGGCTTTACCAATGAGATTTTTCCTTTTGTAGTTTTCATGTTTTTTAGTTGTGGCCTTTTCTTTTTTACTTAGAGAAGTCCTTTTAACATTTCTTGTAAAACTGGTTTGGTGGTGCTGAACTCCTTTAGCTTTTGCTTATCTGTAAAACTTTTGATACCTCCGTCAAATCTGAATGAAAGCCTTGCCAGGTAGAGTATTATTGGTTACAGGTTTTTCCTTTTCATCATTTAAAATATATCATGCCACTCTATTCTGGAGAGTTTCTGCTGAAAAGTCAGCTGATAGCCTTATGGGAATTCCCTTGTAGTAACTTGTTGCTTTTCCCTTGCTGCTTTTAACATTCTCTCTTTATCTTTAATTTTTGCCATTTTAATTATAATGTGTCTTGGAGTGGTCCTCTCTGGGTTGATCCTGTTTGAGACTCTCTGTGCTTCCTGGACCTGGGTGTCTTTTTCCTTTCCCAGGTTAGGGAAGTTTTCATCTATTAATATCTTCAAATATGTTCTCTCCCTCTTTTCCTCGTGCAGCCCCTGTCGTGTCATGTTAGTATACTTGATGTTGCACCAGAGGTCTCTTAAAGTGTCCTCATTTCTTTTTATTCGTTTTTCTGTTCAGCTTTAGTAATTTCCACTATTCCATCTTCCAGCTCACCGATCCATTCCTCTGTATCATCTTATCTGTTGATTCCTTCTAGTGTATTTGTCATTTCAGTTATCTTATTCTTCATCTTTTTCTGGTTCTTCTTTATATTTTCTAACTCTTGTTAAAAACTTCTGACTTCTCACTCTGTTGATTCAGTCTTCTCCCGAGTTCTTTGAACATCTTTACAATCATTACCTTGAACTTTCTATTGGGTAGATTGCCTGTTTCCACTTAGTTGTTCTGGGGTTTTATCTTGTTCCTTTGTTTTGAACATATTTCTCTGTTGCCTCATTTTGCCTAGTTTGCTGTTTTTATTTGTGTATCTGGTAGGTTGGTTATGTGTCCTGACCTTGGAGAAGTGGCCTTTTGTAGGAGACGTCCTGTGCATTCCAGCAATGCACTTCCCTCTGGTCACCAGAGCTATATGCTCTAGGGGTGCCTCCTATTTGGGCTGCGAGGGTCCTTCTCTTGTGGCAGGCTGACTACTGTGGGAAGTCTGGTAGGCGTGGCTGACCCCCGGTCCAGTTGGTTTCCAGGCCCTGCCTTGTGTGGAGGCTGCCAAACATTGGTGGGTGGGGCTGGGTTCTGGAGTGGGTGGTTACAGGGCTGGGGGTCCTGGATCTGTTGTCGATTTGCTGGTGGGTAGGGCCAGTTCCTGACAGGGCTGGCTGCAGAGCCTGGAGTGTCCTAAAGCTGGTGTTGGCAATGCTGGTGAGTGGGGCTGGATCCTGGGGCAGCTGGCTGAAGGGTCCAAGGTGTCTCAGAGCTGGTATCGGCCTGGTCGCAGGTGGGACTGGAGCCCAGGGCATTCCGGGGCTAGTGCCAGCTCACTGATGGACAGAGCTGGGTTCCCAGGTCTCTGGCTGCAGGGCCCTGAGGGTCTTAAAGCTGATGTTGGCCTGCTGGTGGGCAGGGTTGGGGCCCAGGGGATTCTGAGGCTGGTGCTGGCCCACTGGTGGGTGGAGCTGGGTCCCAGGGTCCCTGGGGCTAGTGCCAGTGCGCTGGTGTGCGGGTCAGGGTCTTGGGCCCTCTGGTAGACAGGGCTGGGTCCCGGAGTGGCTGTGGGTTCTGCGGGTCTTAAGGCAGCAGACCTGCTGGTGGGCAGGGCCAGTCCTAGCACTAATAAGCTAGAGGGAGAATTCCAAAATGGGATTTGCCTGTACCAGTGTCCTTGTGATAGAACGAGCTCCCAAAATTGGCTGCTGCCAGTGTCTGTGTCTGTGTCCCCAGGGTGCACTTCTGCCTCTTGTCCTCCAAGATCAGCATGTGGGTCTGACCCAGGCTCCTTTCAGATTACTGCTTCTGCCCTGGGTCCTGGAGCGGGTGAGACTTTGTGTGTGCCCTTTAAGAGTGGAGTCTCTGTTTTCCACAGCCTTCTGGCTGTTCCAAAAGTAAGCCCTGCTGGGCTTCAAAGCCAAACGTTCTGGGGGCTCATCTTCCTGGTGCAGTAGCCTGATGGGGGGCTCAGGCCCCTTGCTCTTTGGGGAGAACCTCTGCAATTGTAATTATCCTCCCATTTGTGGGTCGCCCACCCAGGGCTGTGGGTCTTAACTATCCCACATCTCTGCCCCTCCTACCTGTCTCGTGATTCCTTCCTTAGTTGGAGAAGGTCTTTTCTGCTAGTCTTCTGTTTTTTCTCATCAGTAGCTGCTCTGTAAACAGTTGTAATTTTGGTGTGCCTGTGGGAGGAGGGAGCTCAGGGTCTTCCTGCTCCGCCATCTTGGCTACTTCCCTGGATTTGCTCACCTTTAAGTCAGGGTTTGCTCCCAAATCTCGTTTACTTCAGGACATGAACTGTGAAGTAGTTGTTTATGTGACCACACGCACCTGCTTCAAACGGTTGTTTCTTCTTCCTTTTTGAAAACCCCATGCTCCTTTGATGCACATAATTAGATATTACCAACCCTTACTCCTCTTTGTTGATGTTTTCCGGCCTTTTTGCCCTTCATTCACTGTTCCTGTAGCCCCTTTCCCTCATTCTTAATGAGAAGGAGGTAGTGATTAGCTGTGTCACATGTTGATGATAGAAGGAGTGGCTGAGAATGGCCTGTTGTGCTGTCCATGTTGCCAGTGACTTTGACATCACTAAGAATGGCCTTGGTGGAGTGTCTGAGATCTTAATGGGAGTGGGAAGAGGGAAACTGGACACAGTACATCCAGATGCTAAGATGTGCATATAACAGTGCCTGGCGTGGGGGCAGTCCAAAAATCTGTTGATTAAATCTTGGGATCTGGGATTGTGCTGTCTGATTTGACACATTCAATAAAAGTTTTTCTAAAATGAGTATGGTTTGAGATAATTATGATTCATCTTTTTAGGTGGCAATTCTCGGACTGCAATGGTTGCTGCTCTGAGCCCAGCAGATATCAACTATGATGAAACTTTGAGCACTCTGAGGTACTCCAGTTTGATTTCAATAGCTAAACAGAACACAGTGCTACCATAAGTCATCTTGTTACGCCATGGATTTTCATATGCTATGTGGGTAGTCGCTTGAGTAACCAATGATCCATCCCTCTCATAACAGGGGAAACATGGGGGAAAATGATTTTTATTATAATAGAGCTTACCTGTTTATAGTTTTCAGTTTCATTGAGAAAGGCAGGAACTTTTTCATAGGAAAGATATTAAATTTGCTCCGGTGAGATTTTTGGATAACTTTTAGATAATAGTAGAAATTTCTTACAATATTTATTTCTGTAAAAAGAAGTGTCCCCTTCTCATGTTTGTCATTATAGAAATGCTCACATCATAAAAAGTAACAAAGTTATGAGTACATGTAATATTTTAAAAATTACTGACAGAATGTTTACTAGTAGGGTAGTCTTATATATGAATAGGTTCCATTACTTTAATCTGGAACTTTCAACTTTGTCTCATTAAAGACATTTTTGATATAATGGAAGAAACACTATATGGTCTAATAAATTAGTTTTGAGTCCTCTCTTTGATATTTATTTCCTTTGTGATCTTGGGGAAATCACTTAAATTCATTGGAGACTTTTTCCTCATCTTTATAAGGTACTGTAAAGCTTTCTACAAATGTATTATTATTAAGGCTCATAAAATGTGTAAATACTCAAGCTGTTTGATTTAGAAATAATGGTATGTTACTTATGAGAAGTAGAGCATTTGAGGAATGGCAAAAATGTGTTTTCTTTTTGGATCTAGATATGCAGATCGTGCAAAACAAATTAAATGCAATGCTGTTATCAATGAGGACCCCAATGCCAAACTGGTTCGTGAATTAAAGGAAGAGGTGACACGGCTGAAGGACCTCCTTCGTGCTCAGGGGTTGGGAGATATTATTGATAGTAAGTGAATTAAGGATCAACGCAAAATCTATTCCTTTCCTCTCGAGGGCTCTTAAACTTAGAGTTAAGGAGCTTGAGGCAGCTAGATGGTAAAGCAAGAGGTTTTTGTTTGTTCTTAACTTCTTAAAAAGCCCATTGAGAGTAGTTCCCTGGTGGCTTAGTGGTTAGGATTTGGGGCTTTCACTGCCATGGCCTGGTTTAATCCCTGGTTGGGGGACAGATCCCGCAAGACCTGTGGCCAAAAAAAAAAAAAAGAAAACTCATTGAAAATGATCTTAGAATTCCTTTATGTACCATGTACCAGCGTATCTGTTTGAACTCATGAAATTACTTCTTAAAACGTAATATATCATTATTTGTATTTTTATTAGATTTCTGTTTTAGATCAGCAGTGAAGTTTATTTGGAATGTTAAGTTTATTCTCACTGAGAAATTAACCACTTCATAAAACTGTTAACTTAAAATTTTTGTTTTTGTGTTATGGGTTTCTCTAGATTAATGTAGTAGTAATATATATGTAAGAAACCCACTATTCCAGTCACCTTTCAGATAAGATTTACCTTTGAGTGGTTTCCCCCCTACAAAATGATTGAATGCCCCCCAACTCACTCCTTATGAACTTATGAAGGGGAAAATAACCAATTCCTGTCAAGTTCAAGAATTAGACTTCCAGAGAGTCTTACAATGTTGTCTTAAATTGAATCTTTTTTAACCTCAGTGATCTGCCTACATAATGTCTAATCAGAAGTTCTCCTAAGTGAGTTAACTAGATCATTCAGGTAGAATAGTATATGGGTTTATTTAATAAAGCATATTTTTATTTTTTGAGTGTCAGATTAATATTATAGTGTTTACAATTCTAATAAGATTTTCAAGGCCTCTTCTAGTTTAGTTCTTCTTACTGATTAGCACCTGAGTTTAAATGAATACGTACAGTTTGTAAAATGATAATATATTATTCTAAGTGTCAATTTTTTCACCTTCCCGAGTGCCAAATACTGCTCTGTTCCCTCTGTCATTGCTGAACCTGAACTTTGACCCTTTTTGTATTTTCCCTCTTGCTTACCTTCAGCTGATCCATTGATCGATGATTACTCTGGAAGTGGAGGCAAATGTGTGTATTTCATGTACTGGGTGTTTCCAGCACTCTGACTTGCTAATCTGCCTCTGCTGGATCAGCCTTAAAATGAGCTTTGCATGCCAGCCATCCTAACAGAGAAATCCCAGACAGAGCATACTGTAGATTCAGAAATGTTCCTATTTTTGCCCTTTTCCATTAGCAAAGCAAGTTTTGCTGGATTTCAGTTTGTGGCTTGAATAAAGTCGAGAGGCTTAAAAACCTCTTGCTGCTTCTACTGTTCAGTTTTTCCACTTAAATGTGATTAAATTGAATCCAAAGTCATACATGATGATAGTGATGACAGCAGCTCCCATGTTTTGAGTGTTTATAATGTGCCAGGACCTGTTCTAGGTATCTTGAATATATTATCTCTTTAGTCCTGTCAGTGACTCTGACAGAGCTCCATTTTGCTAAGGAGGACACTGCTGCCTGGAGTGGGTAGTTTGCCACTAAATGAGATCCCGTGGTTTCTTTGTGGTCAGACTGGGTAGTGTAACCCAGAGCCCTTGTTTTTAATCATATTACGCCTTTTTTGGCCTCTTGATCCTTCAGGTCCTGATTATTTATTAGGAAAATCCTTTTAAATTAGCTGTGTAATTCTGAGCCTTAGTGTATATATAATTGAAAACAGTCACTTCTAGTTGGCCAAATCTCCATGACTGAGTAGCTTTGTGAATGTTGGATTAGCACTCACCTGTGCTTATGCTAAGTTGATTTCCTCCATATCTTGGGCCTCAGCTTACTTGATGGTTAGGTAAACATTTTTTTCCCTTTTTCATGAATTACCAATTAAATTTTAAAAAACTTGGCTGTTGGGCTTCCCTGGTGGGGCAGTGGTTGAGAGTCCGCCTGCCGATGCAGGGGACGCGGGTTCGTGCCCCAGTCCAGGAAGATCCCACATGCCGCGGAGCGGCTGGGCCCGTGAGCCATGGCCGCTGAGCCTGTGCGCCCGGAGCCTGTGCTCCGCAACGGGAAAGGCAACAACAGTGAGAGGCCCGCGTACTGCAAAAAAAACAACAAAAAAACTTGGGTGTCTAAAATGTGTGCTTGAAATGAGGACATTTTATAAAAAGGATCACACCTCATTACCCACTGCATATCTGTCATTATGTCGGCAAGAAAGTAATTTCTTACCCTTTTAAGATAATACATCAAGAAATTATTAGAATAAGTGAAGAAACTTGATTTTGGGGGGCTAAGTTTTAGATTTTTATTGATTTATTTATTTCTACAGTAGGGCATGTAACAAGGCTTGGTAGACAGTGAGGCAATACATAGGAGAAACCAAAGGTAGCCCTGGCTGCTGTGATGAGGTTAAGCCTTGAAGGCACTGTAACATCCTAATCCAGAGTGACTCTTGGACTGGAACAGCTCTGTCTGAGATTTCCAAAGCCAACTGATAACTGGTGTGGGAAAGACACCCTTTGTTCTTGCTTTTGTGCTCCAGGTGATGCTGCTGCCAGCTTGCTGCCTCACTCTTTTCTGAGCAGTTGTGGAATCTCCCAGAAAGCCATGCATGACTAAGTTTTAATTCTGTATCTGTGCAGGAAAGCAGCCTTGACTACCTCTAAGTTTCTGTTTCAGTCACTACCCTTAATGCCTTTTAGGGCTTGCATGTGTCAATTGGACCTTCTAAACTCCATCCATCCTATTCTTTCCCACTTTGCTGCCATCACCTGATGGCTAATTTTTTGCTCCAATTCCTACCCCCCTTTTAAAACTTGCTTGTTTTCCTATGTTCTATATTTGCAGATGGTGGTTTTCAAACTGTCTTGAAGCAAACGCTGGTTTTAAGGGGCTTCAAGAACTGGCTTTGATTAAATTCACATGGGTAGACGCAGAGAGAGCTAATAATGTTTCTTCTGACTCTTTGTGTTGATTCATATTATATCCTTTAAGGAAAACTTATTTAGTTTTGATATGAACTTTGAGCAGTGTAGATTTTCTTACATTTAAAAATGAGCTGATTTAAAAATAGGAATGCACCAATACCTATGGATTTCCTCTGGTGCCTATTTGAGAAAGATGACTAATGAAGAAAAGTACAAACAGCAAATTAATGAATTTGTTGTTTGTGGCTCTTTTTACCAAAACTAAGTTTAAAAGCAAAACTTAGAGTTCTATTAAAGACCTTAGTAAATGAAAGTATGTCCCTAAAACTTGCATTCCATACTAGGAACTCAGCTCCCCAATGACTCATGGTTATTCGGTTAGGCAAAGTGGGAGCCTTACTTAAATTAGCAGATAATCAGCCTTAATTTTTGCTTGCTGTAATAGACGAATGTAAGCTACACCAAATTCAACAGTTTGCTAATTGTTCGTCACTGTTGAGGTAGTCAACCCTAAGTTCTTAACCAGGACTTATACAAGATCCCTATAATTGCTATGATTACCTCTCCTTTTTTTAAAAGGCATATTTTAAAAATCCTTTTTAGCATACAAAGAACACTACTGAGCACTCAGATTTTTGTTCTAACATAACATTTTCTTGGGAATTTTTGCTGAATGACATACATACTGGGCCAGACTGATATGTATTGATATTGATAAATAAATGATCATCTTTTTTCCCTTACTGTTACAAACTACTGGGATTTAAGAGTAGTATAAACCTAAGACGTTGTAGATTTGGAGCCATAGAAGGAATACAGGAATGTAGCATGGCTGTTTAGGGGGAGAGCCTGAGCTGTATTCTTTGAGGCTCTGGTTACCCCCTAACAGATACAATGTTAACCCACATTAGAATTTTTTAGTTTCTAAATTCAGAAGCGGTTCTTAACTTCTAAAATACCAGTATTAAAGACAGACATGTTTTAGAACTGCCATCTAGAACAAGTATAACTTGTCTTTGTATCATAACTTGTCTTGGTCTTGCTGCTTTAATGCTGTCCTTTCTTACACTGGTGTTCCTTCCTGTCTTTTTTCTTCTCCTGCTCCTTTCCCTCTTTTCTACTTTTTCTGCCTTCCCTTCTTTCTATCTCCCAGATCTGAAAGATTTTCAGAACAATAAGCATAGGTACTTGCTAGCCTCTGAGAATCAACGTCCTGGCAATTTTTCCACAGCATCCATGGGGTCCCTTACTTCATCTCCATCTTCCTGCTCACTCAATAGTCAGGTGGGCTTAACATCTGTGACCAGTATTCAGGAGAGAATCATGTCTACACCTGGAGGAGAGGAAGCCATTGAACGTCTAAAGGTAAGTAGTAACTCAGATTCAATGAAAGGTATTCCGTGTAGCTCCACAAGGCAGAGTTAGGACTAAAAATCACTGAGATTCTGGTTCAGCATATGGAAGAAATTTCTAACTCTCAGAAGTGTCCTGAAATTGCTGCTTTGTAAGATAATTTTCACCAGAATACTTGAGTCTGACATGGCCCGGCAGGGATGGGAGGGAGGGATGCATAGGCAGATTGTAAGCTGGCCAGGCAAAGTAACTGATAAGTAGATATGTCCATTAATTCTGAGGTAGTTTATAAGTCACAGTGAAATTGTTTAGTTAGAAATTTCACTGGAAACTAATTAAACATTTGGTTTATTTTGAAGATGGAATTCTGTATAGGCCCCTGCTTCTGTTAGTAAAATGTATAATCAAAAGAAAGTTTGCACATTTGAGTAGCTGTACCAGCTTTATTCAGAGACACGTGAAATGATATTTTCTGGAAGTTCACAGAAAGCCCTGGGAGCACTGCTGTGGAAGGGCCGCCCCCTCCTGTGCTGGTGCATATGGGCTCACGGATGTTAGTGCTGGTGTGCACACTTGAGTCCTGCATGTCCGGTCACCCACCGTGGCACCCGGCTTGGCTTTCCCAGCCTGTTGCTGGCGCTGTCAGGTACTTTCTGTCTCTCTCCATGAATACGAACGTTAGGAGCAGCAAAGTCTTCTGACTCGTAGGTTCTTCCTTCCCCCTTGGTGACTACAGTGAGAACAGACAGTTGTCACCTGTGGTGCCATCCCTGAAACCACCGTGACAACAACACAAATGCCTTTTCTTTCCCTGCTTGTCATTTCCAGGATGATAGTTCTATCCGTACCTTGTGGCCTTTGTATTCAAGAGTACTGGGGTACATATACGTGTATCCCCATATCCCCTCCCTCTTGCGTCTCCCTCCCACCCTCCTTATCCCACCCCTCTAGGTGGTCACAGAGCACTGAGCTGATCTCCCTGTGCTATGTGGCTGCTTTCCACTAGCTGCTTAGAACTTAAATTAAAAAAAAAAAAAGAGTACTGGATAGGAAAAACAAGGAGAGCAAAGAAACTTTAAGGAGCTGGGGGGTTGCAGTCCTGCCCCGAGCGTGCAGTCCCCTTCACATTGCACTCAGTGTTCTCCACCATGGCTGGTCATTCAAGGACCGTTGAGAATAGTGACACATTTTGATAGGTTAACGATGGAAAAGGTTTGCTGAACCTTTGTGCTAAAAGGGAATTTAGCTTGATAATTGAAGGTGCTAGAACATTCATTTTGGTTTGCAGGTGAGGCTGAAAAAGATTTTATATGAAGAATGGGCTTCTGCTTCTTAATCAGCCTACCTTTTCCTTGGCATTTCACTCACTTCTAACATAGGTGCTTTAGAAACAAAAGTAATCTTGTTTCTTCCTTCAGAACTTGTTAGTGGAAAGTGGGTGAAATTCTAAAATACCTGGCAGAGGGACAGGGAGTGAGAAACCTTTTCATTAAATTTTGCAAAGGAAAGGATAATTTCTGCTATTGTGAAATGGACTTTGAAATTTTACTAACGATGTTCGTGAAGCCCTATGCAAGAAGGCTTTTATTTCTGTATTTTATCATGATAGGCAAAGTTGCTGTGTAGGGTTCTGTTCAGGCCACTGGGGACATGCAGAGGTTCTGTGGAAAGGAAAAGTGAAATCTTTCATTTACTATTCAATATAAAATGTTATTTTTCTTTGGGGATTTTGAATCTTACTATTTGAATCTTACCTTAGTGTACAAATGAGATTACATTCCCTTTAACACACATCTTGATGTAGGAAAAAAAATTCTTCCCAACTGCCAAGTGGAACCAACTGAACATAATGTTGAATGTTAGGAGTCAAGATGTGGAGCAGACTTTTTAAGCATTAGGTCGCCCTGTATCTTCCAGATAGTCTCTAGGGAATAACACTGCCATTATTCAAGGAACCCTCCCCCCAATCTCCCTACTTCCCAGCGGAAACAAAACAAAACTCTATTGCTTTTATCAGAAAATAAATTTCTGTTTTAGTTCTCCTTTAAGCCAACCTAAATGACATCTTCCATTTTCCCTAGCTTTAGAAAATAGTTTCTTTATGGTTTTGCATTCAGTCTTGTTTTTTAATGCAGCATGGTAGTTTACTGAAGCATAAGCGCCTTAGTTCGACTCCTATTTTGTGAATGGTGAGAGTTCATGTCGGCAGACCTACATTTTAATGCTGCAGGCAGATAACATCTTGTGTTTACAGGGCAAGGCAGTGTTTGTATGATAGAAATGCCTGAGAATTTCTCATTTTTGGACTGTTTCATTGTTGAGTGTGAAGAAGTGGCATTCCTAAGACATGACACTGTAGGAGAAAAATACTGTACCTAATGGAAAACAGTAATACAGGAAGTTAATTCATTTTCCTAACATTTTATGTCCCTTTGCTTCTCTTTACTTTTAACTTTAAAAAAATGATCAGTTGGTAGAACACTTTTACATAGGGAGCTGCTATTGCTTAATTCATTGAATAGCCTGTTTCCATATGGGAGAGACCCATGTTACCCCATCATAAATATCTTGAGCCCTCCACAAACCTCTGGCAATAGAGAGTAAGGTGTAATTGCTTTCAGTTTTTAGTTGCAGCTCAAACTGAGTTGAAATGTTGTCTCCTTGATTTGCATTCCGACTTAATAAGGTTTTAAATATGTAGCTACAGTTACTATGTGGTGCCTCTGGTGTTTATTAGTCTGGCATCAGTGTCAGTACTGTGAGTGCCACTGCTTAGGCTTAGACTATAAATATCCACAAATATCCATTACAGAAGCATGCAAGGGTAAATGCTGTGCTAGGCCGCCCGAGGGCCCCACGCTTGGAGCTCACTTATGACGCATGCTGCGTTCAGTGCAGTAAAACCCATCTGATGGCTTCAAGGAATGTTCCATGTAGCAAGTGTTTAACTATTTAAACACCACAAGTTAAACTGTAATTTTTTGGGGGGAAATATTTCTGACTTGTTCTGTGGACTTCTCTGCCACCTTAACTGGATCATGATGAAGTAATTAAATTGTATTTAGCATTATGAACATAGTTATTAACCAGTGCTGTACAAATAGCTAGATAATACATGATGTGAGATCAAAGTGAATGATGCCTGAGCCCAACACTCCTTGGAGCTTAAAAAAATGTTCCTGATGTCACTCTGTTTTTTCAGAATTTTTTAATGTACAGTACCTGCAGGAAGGAAAGACCCTTAAAGAGTGTCCTCTTGACTCCTCATTTCTGAAGCATGAATCCCAATTTCAGTTTAATCTTAAAATTAGGTTTCTAGAATGAGGTATGGGCAGCTCTGGAGACCAGCATGCCAGGCCTGCCTGCAGAGTAAGTTGATGACTCAGACTGAAAATTGTCTTCCTGTTGGCATCTCTATTTTATTTATACTAAGTTTGTTATTCAGGCTTGAAGAAAGAATATTCCTCACTCTTTCTTAATTTATGGTGAGCTACTTAGTAGAATATTTTCTTTAAAGGCTGTTGATTCTGCCTTAATTGGAAAACAGAACACAGGAAACCCAACTATAGACCTGGCTCAGGGAGAAGTGGGGCCTCGGGATAATCACTTAGTTTCTGTGGTCCTCAGTCTCTATATTTCTAGAATGTTTCTGGAATAAATGGCTTTTTCCAGCACTGAAGTTTAGCTAAATGACACTCAATATTGTTTTCTCTAACCTTTCTTCAGAGTTTGAAAAAGTAACTTTCTAGGGACTTCCCTGGTGGCACAGTAGTTAAGAATCCGCCTGCCAATGCAGGGGACACGGGTTCGATCCCTGGTCCGGGAAGATCCCACATGCCGCCCAGCAACCAAGCCCGTACACCACAACTACTGAGCCTGCACTCTAGAGTCCGTGAGCCACAACTGCTGAGCCCATGCACCTCAGAGCCTGTGTGCCACAACTACTGAGCCCGCATGCTGCAACTACTGAAGCCCTTGCGCCTAGAGCCCGTGCTGCACAACAGGAGAAGCCACCGCAATGAGAAGCCCGCGCACCACAAGAAAGAGTAGCCCCCGCTCGCTGCAACTAGAGAAAGCCTGCGTGCAGCAACAAAGCAGCCAAAAATAAATTAAAAGAATTAAAAAAAAAAGCAACTTTCTAGACAACATAAAAGTTGCAACTTTTAAGCCCTAATGAAAAAGAAAAGTATATTGTACCTTACTCAGCTTACTAATTAACTTTTCTACAAGGAGCTCATATTCTGATTTACCCTCCAGGTGGTGAGTAAAAAGAGAGAGGTCACCTTAGAGTTGGCAGCAAGATGGTAAGAGGATTCCTAGACAGTAACTTTGCTTCCTTGGGGTGAGTTTATAGTTGCCCCAAAATAGAATAGCTTTACTACAGCCGGATTAATCTCTGCTCTGATACACTCTTTTTCTGAAGATAACCAACCAGGAAAAAAATATTTTAAGTATCTCAAAGGTCAGTTTGTATTTCATAACTAATATCAGAGTGGCTTGTGGACCACAGTATATATAATAAGCACTAGTCTCGGTGCTGTGGTTTGGACATCCTGTTATCCTATGCCTTTGTTTTTGAAGTTGTCACTTTAGAGTGTAAAGGTTTCTATCCAGCTGTCTTTAATTTAATTGAATTTTTTAATTGAAGTAGAGTTGATCTACAGTGTTGTGCCAGTCTCTGCTGGACAGCAGAGTGACTCAGCCATACACACATAGACATTCTTTTTTTTATATTCTTTTCCATTATGGTTTATCACAGGATATTGAAGGTAGTTCCTTGTGCTATACAGTAGGACCTTGTTTATCTATCCTGTATGTAATAGTTTGCATCTGTTAATCCCAAACTCCCGGTGCTTCCCTCCCCCATCCCCCTCCAGCAGTGTTTAATAAGCCTTAAAATCTTGTAGGTTATGGTGGTAGCTTATATATACTTGCCCTTTTATAGTCATTTGCAGAAGCATTTAATGCTATCCTGTTTCAGTTGTTGAATAACTTGTGGCATGTTAGAGGTAGGCTGTTGACCACTCGGCACCTGGCACACTTCCTTCCCTGGCTATCTCATTCCTTACCGTAACCATATGGGTTTTTCTTGGCTGCTGGCCCTCTAACGTGGCTTGTTGGTTCCTCACTCAGCAGTGGAGTGGCATATGCACTGCATGTTATTCATTCCTATTGGAGGACTGTGTAGAGATGCCATTCAGGGGGCTGTTTTAGTCTTTCAGCCTATGTGTGTGCTCGGGGGTTGATGAGAGCCAGTTTAGGCGATTTTGTCTCTACCTTCCTGCCTTCCGCTGCAGGCTCGTTCTAGCTTCTCCCACTTTGTAACCGACTCATTTCTGAGTACCTGCTATGTGGTCCCCTTTATATTCACCTTACTGACGCCCAGGCCTTTTCTAACTTTTATCAGTTTTGCTCTTTGTCTAGTTTAGCCTGTTGTTGTCATTGTTCTTCTCCTCCATCATCATCATCATCATCATCATCATCATCATCATCATCATCATCATCATCATCATCATCATGCTCTCCTGTTTGTTTCTTCTGACTCCTTGAGTCTTTACTTGGCTTTTTTATTTTTTTTTATTTTTGGCTGTGTTGGGTCTTTGTTGCTGTGCGTGGGCTTTTCTCTAGTTGTGGCGAGCGGGGGCTCCTCTTCGTTGCGGTTTGCGGTTCTCATTGCGGTGGCTTCTCTTGTTGCAGAGAGTGGGCTCTAGGAACACAGGCTTCAGTAGTTGTGGCTCACAGGCTCTAGAGCGCAGGCTCAGTAGTTGTGGCGCATGGGCTTAGTTGCTCCGTGGCATGTGGGATCTTCCTGGACCAGGGCTCGAACCCGTGTCCCCTGCATTAGCAGGCAGATTCTTAAACACTGCGCCACCAGGGAAGCCCTACTCTGCTTTTTTTTTTTTTTTTTTTTTTTGGTACGCGGGCCTCTCACTGTTGTGGCCTCTCCTGTTGCGGAGCACAGGCTCCAGACCCACAGGCTCAGCAGCCATGGCTCACGGGCCCAGCCGCTCCGTGGCATGTGGGATCTTCCCAGACCGGGGCACGAACCCACGTCCCCTGCATTGGCAGGCGGACTCTCAACCACTGCGCCACCAGGGAAGCCCAACTCGGCTTTTTAACATGCTACCATGCCTCGTTCCAGAAAACCAAGTGCCAGATGCCTCAGGGTTTATTGTATTACATATTCACAATTTCTTTCTATGTAGATAGTTATGTTTTGGGATCTCAGAGGCTTCATACAATAGCCCGGTAAATGAATTATACAATGAAATATTTTGTGAACTGTCAAAACTTCTCATCCTGAATCACTACCACTACTATTATCTCATCATCATTATCATCATTGTCATCTGACTTTCTAATTTCGTATCCAGGACTAGCATTTTCTCCTGCTTTTTGCATGTGCTTAACTCCCTTTTTGGTACCCCTCTCCCTCCATTTTTTGCTTGGTCAGTTCATTCTCAGTATGAGTATCACTCAGCCTTGACTCATCCACCCTCCAGCAGACCTGTGAACACTTCAGTTGTAGCACTTAGCACACTGCCCTGTTGTTTTTTCCTACCATTCCCATTCACAATCCTCTAACATGCTGCTCTAGCTATGCTGTTGTTCCTGGAAAGTGCCAGGCATTTCCTACCTATTCCCTCACATACCCATGCTCTTCCTTTGTGTCTGCCTATGTAGAACCTTGTCAATGAGCTCTGTCCTGACAACCCCACTGCAGATTGCTCCCTCACCCACCCCTCCCCCTACATTCCTCTTTTCTTTGCTTTATTTTTCTACAAAGCTCTTATCACTGTCTGGCATACTGTATACTTGACTTACTGATTAAAATGGATTGATTATCTGAGTCTCTTTATGAGAATATAAGCCCCATGAGGGGCAGGAATTTTGTTTCCTGCCATATCTCTAGTTGCCTAGAACAGGGCTTGGCATGTAATGCAGTTATATATAATTACTGCATGAATGAATGATCAGTTACTTCCTTCTCTCTCTGGTATACAGTAAGCTCCTGAAATCAGGAAACATGTTTTAGTTCTTATATTTCTGGCATATAATAAACACTCAGCAAGAGATTGGGAAATTGTCACTCTAGTGGCTACGTGCCTTCATATGAGATTAATATTAAACCTTTCTGGGAAAGGGAATTGGGTTGTGTTCAGAGGGGTACTGTATGCTAGGGGAGGAAAAATATCTTTCCTTCTACCCTTCTAGGTTCTTGGCTGGGGCCCCAGATTAACAAAAGGCAGATAAACAAGAGAAAAGCTTACAAATTTATTTAGTGTTTGTTAACATGACATGGAAGACTTCATAAGGAAATGAAGGCCCAAAGAAGTGTTAAACATGAACATTTTTATGCTGGGTTTGGTGAAGAGTGAAAAGTTGTGGGAATATGTGATTGAACAAAGGGGGATGTGAGTTAAGAGTATAGGCACCTCGAAGGTATTGCAGGTTCAGTTCCAGACTACCGCAGTAAAGTGAATATCACAATAAAGTGAGTCACACAAATTTTTTGGTCTCCCAGTGCATATAAAAGTTAAGTTTACACTATACTGTAGTCTATTAAGTGTGCAATAGCATTATGTCCAAAAAAAACCCTTAATTTAAAAATACTTTATTGCTAAAAAGTGTTATCATCTGAACCTTCAGCAAATTGTAGTAGTAACATCAAAGATCACTGATCACATATCACCATAACAAATGTAATAATAATGAAAATGTTTGAAATATTGCAAGAATTACCAAAATGTGGGCTTCCCTGGTGGCGCAGTGATTAAGAATGCACCTGCCAGTGCAGGGGACACAGGTTCGAGCCCTGGTCCGGGAAGATCCCACGTGCTGCAGAGCAACGACTACTGAGCCTACGCTCTAGAGCCTGCGAGCCACAACTACTGAAGCCTGTGCACCTAGAGCCTGTGCTCTGCAACAAGAGAAGCCACTGCAATGAGAAACCCGCAAACCACAATGAAGAGTAGCCCCCACTCGCCGCAACTAGAGAAAGCCCACGCACAGCAATGAAGACCCAATGCAGCCAAAAGTAAATAAAAATAAATTTTAAAAAAAAAGAACTACCAAAATGTGACACAAGAGACACGAAGTGAGCAAATACTGTTGGAAAAATGGCGCTGGTAGACTTGCTCGATGCAGGGTTGCCACACACTTTCAATTTGTAAAAAATGCCATACCTGAGAAGTGCAATAAAGTGAAGTATAATAAAACGAGGTCTGCCTATAGTAAACTGGGGAAACTTAATGAAGGCCTATCTGTTCATATTCTTCGTGTTCCTTCATCTTGAGAAATAAGGATGCTCCATTCCTCCAGGTGTAGGGAGGTTACATCTCATGAGGGTCTTACGACTTGCTTCAAGAGGAGCTCAGAGAGTCCTTCCTACTTGTACCATTTCTTAAATCACTCAGCTTAAAGTATTCAGTATGCCAAGATAATACCATATTTGGGCGAGCATGTTCTGAACCCTGTCAGTGTTGTGGTGTTGTGGTGAAATTATAGTGAAACAAAAAACAATGAAGGGACTTCCCTGGTGGTGCAGTGGTTAAGGCTCTGATCTCCCAATGCAGGGGGCCCGGGTGTGATCCCTGGTCAGGGAACTAGATCCCACATGCATGCCGCAACTAGGAGTTTGGATGCCACAACTAAGGAGGCTGTGTGCCACAACTAAGGAGCGGGCAAACTGCAACTAAGGAGCCCATCTGCCGCAACTAAGACCCAGCGCAGGGCTTCCCTGGTGGTGCAGAGGTTAAGAATCTGCCTACCAATGCAGGAGACACGGGTTCGAGCTCTGGTCCAGGAAGATCCCACGTGCCGTGGAGCAGCTAAGCCCGTGCGCCACAGCTACTGAACCCCGTGCGCCTAGAGACCGTGCTCCGCAACAAGAGGAGCCACCGCAATGAGAAGCCTGCACACCACGGCGAGGAATGGCCCCCGCTCGCCGCAATAGAGAATAAGCCCAAGCGCAGCAGCGGAGACCCAGTGCAGCCAAAAAAAAAAAAAAAAAGACCCAGCGCAACCAAATAAATAAATAATTTCAAGAAAAGCAACAAATATCATTGGGGGCTTTTTTCTTTTGTAGCAGTGGCTGTCAGGAACAATGCTTTGCATTTTGGGATGCTAATATTACCTTTCCTTCTACACACACACTCTCTCACACACACATATACACACACACACTATTAAGCTATTTTTATTAGGGCTTAAAGAGAATTAATACATCTGGGGCTGATTTCTTTCTTTACATATTAAGAAAGGGAAAAAAACCCACCTCATCGAATTAGATTCTGCCTCATATCCTCAAAAGGGCATCATCTGCTTCTTGCTGCTCTTCCTAGACACGGAATGTTAAATTATAAGACTCTTTGGTGCTTAACTGTGTACTTCCTCCTTAGGAATCGGAGAAGATCATTGCAGAGTTGAACGAAACCTGGGAAGAAAAGCTGCGTAAAACAGAGGCCATCAGAATGGAGAGGTCAGGAAGTTAAACTCTGGAATGTTTCTAAATTTTCTGAGGAATTTAGATTACTTTTATAGTAAGAAAAGATAAAATAGAAGTTAAAAACAAAGAACCTTTCCTCCCCAAATACAAAACAAACAAACCCGTATGGGACTTATGGCCCAATTTACACTCTGAAGTGAAATTCACGTGTTCCCTAGGGAGTCGTGTTCTTAGTTACTGTACTACATGTTGCTAGGGATCCATATAAAAATTGAAGATATTGAAGAGTTTTTAATTTGCAAAAAGACTGCCTTTGATAAAGGCGCAAATAAAAAAAAAGCTGTTCTGATTACTGACTTTCAGAGTTATGTTTTCTAGAACCTCTTTGGTAAGAGGTTAAGTAGTTTCAGTTGCAAACTTTCAAAATCTGTATTTTATCTTAACCTCCCAATTCTCTACCCTAAAGATAAACATAATCCAAAATAATACTTTTGCTATTGGAATAAATATACCTTTAAAAAATGTTAGTTCCTATCTTCTTCCTTCATGGAAGATGAGGCAGAAGTGAGTGCTAACGTGTTTGTAAAGTGAATGTATGAAACAATTTTCTTCTCTATTGTAGAGATTTTAAGCTAGAATTGTTGAATCAATATGATGGTGGTCATGGGAACATGATATTTGAGAAAATCACATTTATAGATAATACTCCCTATATCAAAGTTACTTTCTGATTGCTTTCTTGGATTTTAAGGAATGGTTCTTTGAAGTGGATGTATTGCCTTAAGGGAATATTCCTTTCTTCCTTTTTTTATATTAATAGACATATTTATGAATTATTGTCTACCTCCAAAGTCAGATGTGACAAAGTTCTTATTTGGGTGAATATAGCTTTACCTAAGACAAGAACATACTTTATTTTGAATATACAATTTCTCTTAGAAATAATTTCTCATTAATGATGGGATAAGCAGATTCTTTCACATTTGTATTACTGACTTTAAACATGGACAGTTGCTTTTGCTCTGCGTTATTTTCCAATTCAAGTTAGACTGACTGACTTGACATTTTGGTATTGTTATTCTGATACGCTTGTTGCTTTTTCTAGAGAGGCCTTGTTGGCTGAGATGGGAGTTGCCATTCGGGAAGATGGAGGAACCCTGGGGGTTTTCTCACCTAAAAAGGTAGGGAACAATGTTGTGAAACTTAAACAAACAGAAACACTTTTTGTTTGTCTTGGTCACGAGGCACTTCATGTCTTTCAGGGCTGGCTCCTCTTCTTCCTTTTCTTTTAAATCTTGAGACTTGGCTTAATTTCTGATATTTTTGATTTCATCTTACAATACAAGGCCAACCTGTTTCTAAAATGCTTTCAGAAATATTTACTGTTTATAAAATAAAATCCAAAGCAGTATAAATCTGTAACTTTTGGTCATGATTCAGTATGTTTCCTCATCTTCATCGTTGCTTTATCTAAAATTCCTAGCCTAACCTTGCATACCTTGCTTCAGTTTGGCTACTCTTTCTATGTAGTTTTCCCCACAGATGCCAGCAACCCTGAATTATAATTCTTTGGAAGCAGTTTCAGCTGTTCAGGTTTGTGTAGAAAACTACTGCTTCAGTGTGCTTTTACAGTTTGTGTGATAGACAACCACTGGACTGAGTAAAGCAGCTCCTGTCCTCATCCGTCTAGCCTCCTCTGCTCCCTTCTCAGTTTTTTTTTTTTTTAATGACTCCAGTAGTTACTGTCCTACTTACCTAGTCATAGTTGTTAAGTAGTAGATACATTTTTAGCTAATTAGAATAGCAAGGTCTTTTCTTTCTTTTTCTCCACCCCACCCCCTGCTTAGTTGCTTCTTAGTTATTATTAGATATTGGAAAACTATTATGAAATGATTATTTTGTGTGCTTATTTATAGGACAGTAATAGAACATATATTGATGTACAAAGCATATATTTCATACTAGTAATAAATGGTCCTTCATTTCATATGATTTCAGATTAACTATTGGATACTTAAATGTCTTCATGCAAGGGTCTGATAATGGTCTCTCTAGGTTAGCATGGAATGGGTGTGGAGTTTTCAACTGGTACTTTAATTTTATGTGATATGAAATAGTCCTGTGGTTTTTTTTTAGGATTCTCTGGTTAGGTTTTTCTTTTTTATAAATTCTGATGTGTTATTTTCAACAAAGAAAATTGATTTAGAGACATTTTATATATATATATATATATATATATATATATTTTTTTTTTTTTTTTTTTTTTTTTTGCTGTACGCGGGCCTCTCACTGTTGTGGCCTCTCCCCTTGCGGAGCACAGGCTCCGGACGTGCAGGCTCAGCGGCCACAGCTCACGGGCCCAGCCGCTCCGCGGCATGTGGGATCTTCCCGGACTGGGGCACGAACCCGCGTCCCCTGCATCGGCAGGCGGACTCTCAACCACTGCGCCGCCAGGGAAGCCCTAGATATATATTTTAGACCTGGAACAATAATAACAGTATTTCATATGTTTATATTGCCATAGGTCAATGATTTTTCAGTAAGACATTATTTTATTCAGATATATTATGTATGATTGTAGATATTTTAGCAGTTATAGGCTTGATAGAATTTAGATTGTGCCTTTGCATATATCTAAAGGTATTTTATAACATCTTTCAATGTTACGAACTGTGAGGAAAATTTTTATAACAACTTGTAAAATTATGGCATTTAACACAAATTATAAATAACTTGAATAAGTATTGTGTGTTATAAGTATTATGAACAGCACAGAATTCCAAACTGAGATCCCAGTTTCCAAAGCTTTCTTACTTGATTTAACTTTCTAGACTTCTTCAGGAAAGGAAGGGATACACCACTGATCACATCCAAATTCAGTTTTACAACCTGTTTCTGATGTGTTAACTTGATTGTGGTAATCATAGCACAATGTGTATATGTATCAAATTGACACATTTTACAATGACATTGTACTACCTAAATAAATACAGACTTTGTCATTCATATCTCAATAAACTAGGAGAAAGTTACTTCTAAGGGAAAAGGAAAAAAAAAACCAACCTGTTCTTGAGGTTCCGTTTTCTTTAGGCCAGTCTCATGATGGGTTTTAAAGAATGCTGCCCACAGAGGGCTTTGACTTTCTCAAACCAACAAAGCTGTTAACTGTAGAGACAGATGTTAGTTGGAAGGATGTAGAGGTTTTCCTAATTTCTTTTAAATCATCTTTTGCAGTCCCTTTCCTTTACCTGCTCATCTGACTCTTCTTTCATTTTTCTATATTTGCCGGCACTGTCTTGAGTAGATTTTGACCCCAAGACCATGTGACTTATTTTTGGATTCCAGTGGGGTATTTTCACCAAAGAAGGTTGGTTTTTAAAAGATTTTAGAAATAGTAGAGTTAGATGAAAAGGATTTTTAGAAGATGTATTACTGAATGTCAGTAATTTTAATTTCTTCTTTAAGGTAAAAACTAACAAACTAAAGACAATAACTGGGACCATGGAAGAACTGATAAAAATTATAAAGGGAAATGATAGGGGATGTGGGAACATTTTTATAAAGTAAATGAAAAATTAAATATTTCTTGAGGTTGTAGGGGGCAAAAAATGATTTTTCCTCTACCTTTCTGAATTCTTGGCTGAGACCCCTGTAATAAAAGACAGATTAACAAGAGAAAAACAAAGAAGTTAATTAACATGTATACATGGGAGATACCCAGGGAAAAATGAGTAACTCCCTGAGATGGTTTAGAATTCTGGCTTACATACCATCCTAATAGGGAAAGGGGATGGGAAGGTAGGCCTCTCAGGGGAGCATAATTGGCTTTTAGGAAAGATGAAGGGACCCTTCAAGAGTAGATGGGAGGAATGATAGTTTGTGACAAAGTTTGTCTGGGTGTGGTATCAATTTCTAGTTTTCTCTCCTGGTTGATGAGACTCCCGGGAGGGGATTTCTGACAGCTGAGTTCCTTTTGGACCATCCGTGCTTAAGCATGAAAGGGGATTCAGAGAAAGCCGCTCTCTGCCTGTACTGTTTTTCAAGTGCCTAATAGCTCAAAATAATCAGTATGTCAAAGTGGCATGTTTAGGGGTGGCAAATTCTGCTGTCTTTCAAGATTTTTGACCAAGTGTTTACAAAAATTATGATTAATCCATTCAGAGAATCAGCCTGCTCTAATTTTTCTTTTGTGTTCTCTACGCTTTGACCTTATCAAGAATTGGATCTTGTTCATTATCCCAGAACTCAGGTTTTTAAATAGAATGCATTAGTGTAGTTTGGGGAGGCCTGCAGAGAGTGTTTTCTGTTTACTATGGAATTGCAACTAGGAATGAAAGCAGTCCCTCTTCTAGGCACTCTGGTAATCCAAGAAGCCATCAGCCTCCTGTATGTCCCTGTCATTCTTACCCTCTCAGTGGTACTTGCTCCAAATTGATCATCTGTAACCTTTTTCAGACGCCACATCTTGTTAACCTCAATGAGGACCCACTGATGTCCGAATGCCTTCTTTATTACATCAAAGATGGAATTACAAGGTACATTTGTTTCTTCTTTTGGTCACTTAATGTTTTCTTTTCTCTTAGGATGATTGAATAGCTAAAGGGAAGTTGTTTTGTGAAAAATTTCTTTTACTAATTTGCTGTTTTTCTTGTCTGAAATAGTTTAAACTATCCTCTCTACTCTTCTCAAATTAAGTGTTTTAACCAGCTGAACCAATTAATGTGTAGTTTTTTCCTAGCAGACCGTAAGTAAAATTTTACTCCTAACATTTTATATGAATTCATTAAGGAGAGTAGTTCACTCGTATGTTTTTATGATGCTCTGTGAGTTATTTGGTGTATCATTTGCCCCTTCGTTGCTTTTTCTGGTGTAGGGAGGTTGACCATATATGAAAATAGAGTTTGCAGTTCAAAGCCTCTGATTTAAAAAAAAGGCAATACCTTTTTTGTATGTACCAAAGAATATTCGTTGGGAGAAAGAGGCTCATTGTTTGTAGTGCTTTTTGTGTCTGAATTTCCCTGGGAAACACTTTCCCTTGTGTTCAGGGTTGGCCAAGCAGATGCTGAGCGGCGCCAGGACATCGTGCTGAGTGGGGCTCACATTAAAGAAGAGCATTGTATCTTCCGGAGCGAGAGGAACAACAGTGGGGATGGTGAGAGTTCTTGGCTTAACTTTTTCAGCAAACTTTTCATTCTATATGATGAGAAATCCTCAAGGCTTGGTATTCCCTGTCTCTTTCTTTCAGTGATACTTTCTTGTACAATCTAATATTTGAAAATGGAGAAACTTGGGCTGCTTATAAATGCAGGCATGGACATAGCTACTTTACATGAAAAAAGCCTGGACGAAAGGAGCCGTTTTGTTACTGCCAAGAATTGAGCGGGACATAGGCAATTAGGCTTGGTCTTGAATCTTAATTATTTGATAGACTAGTAAGAAGGGAACAAATATCCTGGGTAGTGGGAGATTTGAAGAACCTCTGGTCTTAAGCCAGTAGAATTTATTTTTACCTAAAAGGGAAGAAAAAGTCCACCTTGATTTTTGTCCAGGTTATTAACAAAACAACAACAATCTTATAGTACTTTTGTGTTGTATAATTTATTCCTCCCTTAGTCAAAATATTAGCTTTTGATCTTAGGTTTCTGATTATTACCTATATCTCATACTTAAGATTTCTGATGGTTTTCGTTTTTATATACTGAACTGTCAGATATCACTGAAGCTAACATTTCCTATCTTCTTCTGAAGTTTGTCAAATTCATTTAAATGTTTCTGAGCCACAGCCCTGGTTCTGGTACCCTAAAATGAACTATTATATAGCTACTAAGCCACTTGGTTGGTTGCAGGAATCTATTCTAGTCACCATGAATCCTCACCTGCTTTCCATTATTTTCTTCCAGTGGTCTGTGATGCTAACATTAGTTTGTTTTCCTCTTAGTTATTGTAACCCTGGAGCCCTGTGAACGTTCAGAAACCTACGTAAATGGCAAAAGGGTGGCCCAGCCTGTTCAGCTGCGCTCAGGTGAGACTGGAAGAGGCTTGAAGTCTTCAGAACACAGGGCTTGTGCAAGCAGCTCTTTAATTCTTTATCTAAAGGTTGAAGTGATAGTCAGCATTAGGATTTATGTTCCTGTAAAACTCCAAAAGCTGTCTTTTTGCATTAGGGAGAGTTAGGTTATTAACCTAGATGCAACACATTTAAAAAATGATTTCTCATCCATGTTTCTGTTCTGTGCTAGGAAACCGTATCATCATGGGTAAAAACCATGTGTTTCGTTTTAACCACCCGGAGCAAGCACGGGCTGAGCGGGAGAAGACTCCTTCTGCTGAGACCCCCTCTGAGCCTGTGGACTGGACGTTTGCCCAGAGAGAGCTTCTGGAAAAACAAGGAATTGATATGAAACAGGAGATGGAAAAAAGGTAATGTACAAATGTGATGTGGTCCACGTGACTCTCATTTCTTTTAAACACATAGCAGAATTCATGAAACAGCTCAGTGATTTTGCAATTTATTCTTTCCTCTCTTGCTTCTCTTTTCCGTCTAGGCTACAGGAAATGGAGATCCTATACAAAAAGGAGAAGGAAGAAGCAGATCTTCTCTTGGAGCAGCAGAGACTGGTAGGAGTGCATCCTGAATCCTCTGTTAGGAAAAGGGCAGCTTGCTTTCATATCACACCTTCCCTGTTCCACAGATGAGCACTCGCCCAGTTGCTTCTCCACCTGTCATTGATACCATACACTATTCTCTCATTTCCTTCATGGAGAAGGAACTTACATCCCCTGGTAGCCTTAGCCTGAAAAACTGTCCTTAAAGGTACTACTTCTGTGCCTCTTATGTCTTAAAGTCAAGTCTTCTATCAAAACCAAGTGCTTTTTGAGGAAATAGTGGGAGCTTTTCTAGTATCCTTTTCCTTTTGATAGTGGTTTTTGAGTATGCACCAGTGGTGGTTCTTTTAATAATAATTACTCTGAATATTGAATTTGGTGGGTGTTTGCCTTGGTTTTGTTTCTGATCACCTGATAGTACTAATTCTCTGCTCTTGGGCTGACTTGGGGATTGTTCTTGTGCTGGGTGGACTTTTTTTTTTTTGTAAGTTAAACTGTGTCTAAAAGTGTTGCTGCACAGTTGCATGTGTTAATCCTTTTCTGTTCCCTGCATGGAGTCTGAATCCTAAGTAAGGGTCTCCGTGGCATATGGGGCGACAGTGGAAGTAGGGGCTGCACACCCAACTCCGAGAGGAGAGGGAAGCCTTGTTTCTCTGGGTTGAGAAAGGGTTTGTTTGAGCAGCTGAAAAAGTCAGTTTATGGTTGCAGCCTATAATGCTAATGGCTATAGCATTTTATGATGTTAGTTGATTTTCTTCGTTTTGTAGAAACTGAATCTCATGAATGAATAAGTTTATCCAATTAGTTAGACTTTATTTTTTAAAGTCATCCAGTTTTGGTTTACAAAGCCCTGGTTATAAGAAGCTTCTTGGCATTCATTTGATGTATAAGAAAAAGGCATAACAGCCTTTGGACACTGTGATACAGTTTAGGAATTCCTCATTTTTTAAGATTCATGGACTTCTTTTTAGATAAGGGGATATTAGGGAGAAAGCTGGGGTACTGGTTTCTTCCCTTAGCATAAAATATACCATGTAGAATACCGAGTGTAAACAACAGCATGTAAACCACAGCCTGATAGCCGTGCTCTGCTTTGGAGAAGAGAGGCTATTGCTGAGTGGGCCAAAAAAGCCAAGGACTTGTGCAAAAGCAGTCTTTTCCAGGGCTGCTTGGTTCTCAGGCTTGGCAGTGGGTTAAATAAATCAGTTAGTTTGTTATCTTGGAAATTATAGTAAAGCCCAAAAAAGAATGGATTGTAAGAATAAATCAAGTGTTTGGGGCAAGATCATAGCAGTGTTATAGGCAGAGTCTCTTTAGGAGGCCTAGTTGGCATTTAGTTTGTAATGGAAACAGAAGGGTTTGGCTACAATGTGATTAGGGGCTTGAAAGCTTTGTGACACATGAAGGAGCCTTTTATCTTAATAATGTAGTATAATCTAATAACATGCCTCTGATGGTCTGTGGGTGATCAAATGAGAACAGGTATAATTAAGCTATATTTATTGTTAATAATAGTGCCTTGTATTTGTGTAGTGCTTTATAATTTACAGAGAGTTTTAACATCCATCATTGTTTTGATCCCCAAAACAACCCTCTTTGGAAGCTGTATATGTAAATAAAGTGGCAAATATTGCCTCTAGTTTATAGTTGAGGAAGCCATGTCTAAAAAATGCTGCCCACTCTTAAATACCTGTTAAGTCATGGTTCTGAGGCTTAAACTTAAACTTGAGTCTTCTGACTTGCTTCAGTGTTCTGTCCAGTAGAGCAGTGCTTCTCAACAACTTGGGAGTCTTATTAAAATGCTGATGCTGACTCAGCAGGTCTGGGGTGGGACCTGAGATTCTGCATTTCTAAACAGCTCCCAGGTGATGCCAGTGTGGCTAGGACCAACCTTTGAGTAACTAGGTGTAAGAGAATAGTGATGGCTGGTGATCATTCTATTCTGTGAAATAAAGACAGTGACCATTGAAGAAAGGGAAAGTAAATGTCTCTAGGACATATTTAGTTTCCAGAGGACATACTTAGTTTGCAAGTAATCAGGTTTACAAACAATAAATGCTGGAGAGGGTGTGGAGAAAAGGGAACCCTCTTGCACTGTTGGTGGGAATGTAAATTGATACAGCCACTATGGAGAACAGTATAGAGGTTCCTTAAAAAACTAAAAATAGAAGTGCCGTACGACCCAGCAATCTCACTACTGGGCATATATCCTGAGAAAACCATAATTCAAAAAGAGTCAGGTACCACAATGTTCATTGAAGCTCTGTTTACAATAGCCAGGACATGGAAGCAGTCCAAGTGTCCATCAACAGATGAAAGGATAAAGAAGGTGTGGCACATATATACAATGGAATATTACTCAGCCATAAAAAGAAACGAAATTGAGTTATTTGTAGTGAGGTGGATGGACCTAGAGTCTGTCATACAGAGTGAAGTAAGTCAGAAAGAAAAAAATAAATACCGTATGCTAACACATATATATGGAATCTAAAAAAAAAAAAAAAGGTTCTGAAGAACCTAGGGGCAGGACAGGGATAAAGACGCAGACATAGAGAATGGACTTGAGGACACGAGGAGGAGGAAGGGTAAGCTGGGACGAAGTGAGAGAGTGACATGTACTTATATATACTACCAAATGTAAAATAGATAGCTAGTGAGAGGCAGCCTCATAGCACAGGAATATCAGCTCGGTGCTTTGTGACCACCTAGAGGGGTGGAAAAGGGAGGGTGGGAGGGAGACACAAGAGGGAGGAGATATGGCGATATATGTATATGTATAGCTGATTCACTTTGTTATAAAGCAGAAACTAACACACCATTGTAAAGCAGTTATACTCCAATAAAGATGATAAAAATAAATAAATAAGCAGCTCCTTTAAAGCAAAGAGGTTGCTTTCCTCCCATAAGTCCAGCTTTCTACTCCAGTTAAAATTCTTGTCCTCAAGAGTTGATTTCTAACCCTTCAGCCTGAAGCATACCTAACAGTTAACAATACTGAATAAAAATGTAATTTTATGACCCTATATTGGTCAACCAACAAATATATTTTGAATGTACCCTATGGATATACATTGAGAAGATACAAAGGAATTATTATTCAGTAAATATTTAGTATTTATTATATACAATTATTTTTGCATAACAACAGCATTAAAAAATGGAATTCAGGCTCATGAGTTTTCTATTACAATGATTCCCCAAATGCATCCCATTGTTACATTGCTGAATATTCTCTTATAGTTAGTGCTTGATTATACGCCTGGTCCTTTCTGTGCTTGCTTTTTCACACGTGTTTTGGGTATTTTCTCTCTTTTATTTGCATAATCTTCATGCAGAGTCTCTTTAGGAGGCCCACTTTGCATTTGGTATTTAATGAAAGCAGAAGGATCATTTAGTGACATGTGAATTGGACAGATCTGAGTAGTTTTTCCAGCCCTGTAATAAATGAATCTAAATTTCTTAAAATCTCTCTTTTTTTTTTTTTGACATGAGATAGGATTTGCATCTTGGCACATAAGCTTTGCAAGAGTTTTCAGTATCATGGTCAGTATGTGATGGGGGTGATATGTTTGAGCTTTAAGGAGAACATATTCTACAGAGTCAATATGACAGTATTTTAAAAAGAAAGAAAATTATGGCCACTTGATGAGTTCTTTTAGATTTATGTAAACTCATTTAGTTATGTTTTATTTTAGAGTTTAAAGGCATAACTTTTCTCTCTTAAGTATGACATTAAAGCAATGATTAGAATATTTCCTGAACTAGGTAGTGTTCATTTCATCATTAAGCAGTTTTTAAAGGAAAAGAAAAGAAGCCAGGAAAAAACCTGATAGTTAATTATGTAGGAAGAATCAGAGAGAATTTGTGTTCTATAAAACTCAGTTTATTAAAAACAAACAAACAAAAAAACTCAGTTTATACATATTTGCAAGAAAACTTTTAGGAGTCAGACATACTTTTTTTTCTCTAATATTTATTAATGTCATCTTTTATCACTTTTTTATCACTTAAGATTTTAAAAAGAAAAAGAAAAAATAGTATAGAGTCTGTAAATTTAGCTTTATCTGCTTTTTGCTGCTAAATTTTCAAATAGGTAGGGGTTATAAATGGTTTAGTAACCATTTATAGACAAATAGAAATAATATAAATCAGTAGTAACATCTCCAGATTCAGGGGCCAAATTATTATTATTGTTAGAGGTTATTTTTTTGTTCCCTAGAAAGTAACTGTACCTAGAAACATAGAAATCTTTGGTCTAGAAAACAAGATACTATTTATCAGTTTCAACTCTTTTTTTTTTTAAACCCTTTCCTAGAGATAATTTTGGTAATCATAGCCAAAGTAAAAGAGACTATTAAATAAGAATATTTTCATTTCCTAGACTATCTTGAACTACTCCTCCAGTGAGTAGTTTCTTTTCCTAGGAACTTTTTTTTTTTTTTTTTTGCAGTACGCGGGCCTCTCATTGTTGTGGCCTCTCCCATTGCAGAGCACAGGCTCCGGACGCGCAGGCTCAGCGGCCATGGCTCACGGGCCCAGCCGCTCCCTGCGTCCCCTGCATCGGCAGGCGGACTCTCAACCACTGCACCACCAGGGAAGCCCGTTCCCAGGAACTTTTATCTCCTGAATAGAAATTCTTCCTTAATCCTATCTGTCATAGGGAGTTCTAAGTCCAACACTGCTTTCAGTTAGACCCATGTTATCAAGATTTGCTTGTGTTAGTTAAGAATAATTGGCTATTGTCCAAATAGCCATTGAAACTGCTTAGCTGTGAATTCAGGCTGCTGTTTTAGACCTAAGTAAAGTTGTTTGAAAAAGAGGTAATGGGGCAAAGACAGCTGGAAAGACAGAGAGAGATAATATTTTAAATTGGGTCCATAAGCAGAGTACATAAGCAGAATATAACCTTTGTGTTTTATGTGTTGATAGGAAGAGTTGTCAACTTAAAGTAATATTCCTCGAAAAACTAGAAATACCATGGGTTTTCATAGATGGAACACGTCTCTAAGTTGTATTTATTAAAGTATTACTTGGGGAATTTTGAATAATGTTTAATGAAAGTATATTTACCTAGCTTAATTTATGTTCTGGAGATTTGTTTCCTAAAATTTTGGAGGTGAGGTATTTATTGTTTTAAGTGTGTGGAAAACAAAGTAGCAGACCCACTATGAAGATCCTTTTTTATGCATCCTTATTCTCTGGATAACAAACTTTAATTGTACAAATGAAATCGATCAATTTGACCTGACCCAAGACAGTAGCAAATCTGATACATGCTCATGGAAAGACTAGTTTCAGAACTCTCTTATCGTCTAGGAAAAAAAACAATTTGGTTGATAAGAACCTCACATGGTCTGCTAATAGGGATTCTTAGCATTTTTAACATAATCCCTGTTTGACTGCTTTTTCTACTTTCTCATCTTCTAACTTTTTTCTAGGGCTGCTCTTTTTAGTAAAGCTAAACAAAACGTGGCATCCTACAGCATTACTAACCTTTGTTAATCCACCTGCTCGTCACATCTTGTATGGCATCTGTGCTCACTCATGGGGGAAAGAGTTTCTGGAAGAAGCAACAGCAATAACCAAGGCAAATGTGGGGAAGTGGCTGCATGGGTGTTAGCATGTATGGGGCAAAGGTTTTACTTCGTTTTCTTGAGATAGTGGAGATGTTATTTCACACCGTTTTGTTAATAACTTCATGTGACCTTACAGTGAGAGGCTGTTTCTCACTGTTTCAGTCCTCCTAAGAAATTTGATTGCAGATTTCATCACTTAAGGCAGAAAGTGGAAATTTGGATTAATGTTACTAGAAAAAAAAAAAAGCAAATCTTTATATTAATAATAATCTACATAAGCATATGTCTTAATAGACTTGCACATCATTTAGGGTTTTTTTTGTTTGTTTGTTTTTTTTAGTTTTTTGGATTTTGTTTTTAAATTTATTAGGGCTTTTTTGCTTGCTTTTTCTTCGATTTGATTTTCCTTTTTTACATTTTAATTTTGGTTATTTTGGGGCCATTTTTTGATTTTGTTTTTCCAAAGGACGCGGATTCTGATAGCGGGGACGATTCTGACAAGAGGTCCTGTGAAGAGAGCTGGAAACTGATTACTTCTCTGAGAGAAAAGCTACCTCCCAGCAAGTTGCAAACCATTGTTAAAAAATGTGGCCTCCCTAGCAGTGGGAAGAAACGAGAACCAATTAAAATGTATCAAATCCCCCAAAGAAGACGCCTGAGTAAAGATTCCAAGTGGGTCACCATCTCAGATCTTAAGATACAGGCTGTAAAAGAGATATGCTATGAGGTTGCTCTCAACGATTTTAGGCACAGTAGGCAGGAGATTGAAGCCTTGGCCATTGTTAAGATGAAAGAGCTTTGTGCCATGTATGGGAAGAAAGACCCCAACGAGCGGGACTCCTGGAGGGCAGTGGCCAGGGATGTCTGGGACACGGTTGGTGTAGGGGATGAGAAGATTGAAGACATGATGGCCAGTAGTAAAGGAGGAACTGATGTGGATGACCTCAAGGTTCATATAGACAAGCTGGAAGACATTTTGCAAGAAGTCAAAAAGCAAAATAACATGAAAGATGAGGAGATAAAAGTATTAAGAAATAAAATGCTCAAAATGGAGAAAGTCTTGCCACTGATTGGGTCTCAGGAACAGAAAACCCAAGGAAACCACAAAGCAAAGGAACCTGTTGGAGCTGGTGCCAGTAGCAAGTCTGAGATTGATGTATGTAAAGGAGACAGTGGAGAACTTGGGAAAGAAGAGCGTGTTTCCCAGCTGATGAATGGAGACCCAGCTTTTAGACGTGGACGTCTGCGTTGGATGAGGCAGGAGCAAATTCGGTTCAAGAACCTGCAACAGCAGGAGATAACAAAGCAGCTTCGCCGGCAGAATGTACCTCATAGGTTCATCCCTCCTGAGAACCGGAAGCCCCGGTTCCCCTTTAAGAGCAACCCTAAACACAGAAACTCTTGGAGTCCCGGGACACATATCATCATAACAGAAGATGAGGTTATAGAGCTTAGAATTCCGAAAGATGAAGATGGAAGGAAAGGAAATAAACAGGAGAACCAAGAGAAGGGGAGTAGAGCAGCTTCTAAGGATCCCCAGTTACCATGGGGCTCTCAGGGCACTCGAAGTCAAGATCACATTCAAGTTAGCAAGCAGCATATTAATAATCAACAACAGCCACCTCAGTTACGCTGGAGAAGCAACTCGCTCAATAATGGCCAACCGAAAAGCGTGCACTGCCAGGCATCTGCTTCTTCAGAATCACTAAACTCCCACAGTGGTCACCCCACCGCTGATCTGCAGACTTTCCAGGCAAAGCGCCATATGCATCAACATCGTCAGTCTTACTGTAACTATAACACTGGAGGTCAGTTAGAGGGCAGTGCAGCCAATTCCTGTCAAAAGCAGACTGACAAACCCAACCACTGTAGCCAGTTTGTGACACCTCCGAGAATGAGGCGACAGTTCTCAGCACCCAATCTCAAAGCTGGTCGAGAAACCACAGTATAAATTACTGGACAAACTTGAACCCTTGGTGGAGGAAACAGACGATGGTAGCTTATGATTTGGGTTGGTTCTAGCCTTGGCCTTGAGTTCCTAGTATTTGCGTTATGATTATAATGTTGTGCTTCTAAAATATTAACTGATTTTAATATTGTTAAAACATAAAACACTGGTAAATGTTTCGACACCTCCCTTTTGTTTGTATACCATAAGTGGGCAGTTTCTGGAATTTTGGACAAAACATTGAGACCTCCCTTATTTTTCTGAGACTTTCCTCCTTTCTTGGTGCCTAGATAATATACTTACTTACACAGACTGGTCTTGTTTCAGTGTAAGTTTGCTATGTTTTTACAATGCCTATAAATTTATCTGATATCCAGAAAGACTTGCCTCTTGGCTTATGCAAACATTCAAAAGAGGAATTTGATATGTAGCATTAAATGTCTATTATTTCCCCATAAATGTTAGACATTAGTTTAAAAATAATAACATGCAACTGTGTGAACACAGCTTTGGATTTCTTATCCATGTCTGTTTCTTTCTTTAAATATCATGGAAATTTTCAAAAACCAGAGCTAAATGTCTTTGGACATATTTTATAGGACACAGCTTTGCATCTTCCGTGGAACTTCCACATCTTCTTGCTCTTCTATATTTTACATAGAACTGATTCAGTAGGGTTTTTTTTTTCTTTTGACTGCATCAGTGTATGTATGAATTTTGTCATAATACTGAAATCTTTAAATTGGCATCTGTCTGGATTTCTGTTTGTGGTTCGCATTTTGAAGTTTAACATATCATTTCTCACACAAATACATACACAGAGAGACGCTGAACTATTCACCAATATCTTGCCAACAGAAATACCAACAAAATACTCGTATGATTCTTTGAGCAGTATGTATAAGTTTATAGGGAGGTTATTTGGTGGAGAGAGGGGAGAGATGGAACATGGGGAGAAGGCTACAGCATTTGGCTGTGTGTACTTATTTTCAGTAGATGATGAAATAATGAAATAAGTTAACTTTGGTTTGGTTTAGAATAAAGGAGATGATGTATAATAAACTATTCTTTGGTCAGCAGCAGTGATCCTCACAGATACTCAAGCAAGGAAAGAGAAGTCCTGATGAACAGTTATTGTATCAATACCTCATTTTACTATGTTGTGGTCTCAGTTTGCCTCACTGGAGAATCCACTAAAAAAGATGGATTTTGATGGGAAGAAAAGAATAGTTTTCTGCATCCTTCATCTCTTGAACTTGTCAGAAACTTTTTAAAGAGGCGGTGTGAAGAGCCAGAGATGTCTATGAGATTGTCTGACATCATGTTGTTGAAGATTGCTAAGTCACCTATCAAACGCTTGTCTTCCAGATGGTGTGAAAAATTACATCCAGGATAGCAGTTAATGTTCAAGGAAGCCTTAAAGATTGTGATTACATGGGTTTTTTTCCTTTGCGTGTAGGCACTATTCTTTATTAGAACATTATTTTTAATCATAGTATTTTTTTTCTTTGCTTCTAAGAAAATGCTTTTATAATGCACAGAAAGTTGCTTCCAATTAACTTTGGGGGTTATTTTTGCTTTCATAGCTAGAGCAGTCCTAGTCTTCAGCTGAAGTTTTATGGCAGATTAGACAGGGGTGATGTCTGTCATGGGTTGACTGAATGATGTTTGTAATGAGTTGACTTAATTGAGATGACAGTGTCCTGTACCATGTGGTTTGAATATACTTGGTAGGGTACTTCAGATCAGTCACTTCAGTGCATCTTGTGTAAACCCCATTTGTCCTTCTTTGTTCTTCTTAGACATAGTTATGTTATCTATTTCTTTCTTGCAAAAAAGTTCATTTTCTAAAACTAATAATAATAACAACGCAGCTTTCAACTCTGTAGCAAAAGTGGGCTCTCAATTTTCCAACTTGAGATAACATAGGGTAGGGCTATATATTTTCATTTTTATGGTGGCCTTTTAATGTCATTATGGGCAGGTACCTCCCTTTCACACTAAACAATGGGAGTGAGTTTCTCCTGGTGATCAGGAGACACTGTAGAATGAAAAGAAATACAGTATTTCATTTACAAATGTGGGTTGTGTAGGCACTATACCCACACTGATATTCCAAAGAGTTAGATTTGTATTTGTGCTTCATGTGCTGATCCAGGCGCCCTCAGATTATTGAAATGTTTAGATATCTAATGTAGCCCTTAATTTCAGATGACCAGAAAGAAATGAACCAAGATTTGATTGCCCTTCATACATTTCAGAGCAGATACTTGTCTTAGAAAATAACTGTGTGAATGGAATTTCTTCATTGACTTTCACTGAAGAAGTAACTAGTACCATGCTTTTGTGATTGGTATAGCCTACATTGCTTCGTTTGTTTTTTTAATTTGACAGTATCTGTCCCTAAGCTTAAATACTACAAGACCAAAGGGAAATGGTCACCATTAAGCCATTATTGTATTATTGAAATATCCCTAGCTATTATCATAGTGAAATTTTTTTTTTAAAGTTTGTGCTATTGAAATTATATAATGACCTGACAATAATGGAAATAGAGTCCCAATCAATTGGTACAGTTTCACAAACCAAACCACACACTATGGTATTCCTTGGAGAGTTAAAGACTTCTGTTTATCTAATAAGTCTAAACCAAAGGGCTTTTCCTTTAGTTTTGCTTCTAATTCTTTCTGGTGCTTCTCTTTTCACCGGAAAATGCAATGAATGGGAATTGTTTATTCCATTGAAGTGACTTGAAGTGACCTCTTGTGCTTTAGGTGTAGGTTGATGCTGAAGAAAAACAAAACAAAACAGGACAGAACACAGTTTGTCACACCGATGTCTGCATTAAAGGCTGTCAGACTACAGGAAGTTACATAGGTTTTCTCCCGTCAGCTGCTATACCCCTGTGCCTTATTGGTCCTTTGTAGACTTGCCTTAATGATTTGTACAAAGGACTGGGAGCAGGGGAAGCTGTTGAGTCCTGGCGTACCTTAATGAAGACGCCTTCTTAGGGGCAGTGCAAAGCAAGCATTTGTTCTGCACTGTTAGAGCCAAATTCTGTATTATGAACAGTTTTCATAATTGTCTACTTTATGTCATCTTTCTGAGATTTAAAAATCTGCTCTAGATACTTAGTTTGAACCAATGTAGGTTGTGAAGTGTATTGGTTTCCTCCCATCATTACTGTAAAAAGAAGTTGTGAATCTTCTTGTTAATGAACTATGGATTTCTCCCTCAGTTTCTTTTTAGAAAATGCTTGAAGATTGTCTTTGAGTGTAAGATCTACCTTTTCAGAAAGGGAGAGTTAGTTTGTAATGTTAAAAAATAAAGTCCTCATTCAATAAAAACTGAAATTATCTCTTAAGAGTGTGATTTCTCTCTGATGTGGGAGGAGGGAAAGTGAAACAGAGTGATGCTAATGAAACCTGGTCTTGACTTTTATTTATTGCTCTTTCACCTGAAGATGGTTACAAACCATACCTTTTAAAAATATTTCTACATGAACTTGATTTGTTTAGAGCTTTTGCTTTTTGTTACCCTTTTTGATTTATCAAAATTCTATCTTAAATGAGGTCTTTAATCCCTATTTTATGCTACGTTTTACTTAAATAAAACCTTTTATATTATAAGATGATGAGGATATCAGATATCCCTTTATGATTTCTTTGAGTTTATCTTGTATTTTCTGTTTTTTTCAACTATATAATTTTGATTTGCAGTTTTCTTTAAATGAAATGGTATACTTCATATGGGTAGAAATGAAATTTCTAGAAAGCTTTGAGTAACTCTGTTTAGCTTTTCTTTTTTCCCTTAGCCACTGCTTTTCTCCACCCAGAGCACTGGTGATATGTTAGAGGTGAACAGGACAAAGCAGAAGATTTTTCTGGAGCGGACCATCGGTCTTATTGAACATTTGGACATGACATTATTTTTTATGTTGAAAAGCAACATAATCATACATAATGGAGTAGAATACAAAATCCACATGGGTTTTTTTTTTTTTTCCCTAACATGAGTTTTAAATATGAAATTTGGAACTTAAGGGAAATGTTAATGCTTGGACTGGCTTGCTTCAGCATTCTTACCCTTTCCCTTCAGGTACTTTGTATTTCTCTGCTGTTGGAGAACCTGGTGGAAAAGCTGCCAAGACCTGACCATTTCTAGGACAGTACAGACAATTCCAATGCAGTATGATATGTGTAGTGATAGTTGTGCGCACAGGATGAGTGTGGGCAGAGTGGGAAAAGGTTTTTGAAAGAGGAAGCCCTGAGCCAAGAGCAGAGTCCCAAAGTACAACTGCAAATGTATCCAAGTGAAGAATGGCAGGGAGAAGGAGGAAACGTGTCAGGTCCAGGGAACTGCGAGTAACTTGGGGGACCTGGCGGGGGGTGGGGCAGGGGCCAGATCATGGCATGCTAAGGACTTCGGATTTTATCTTGAGCATGACGGAAGCTACCATGTATTATACAGGGAGATTGCATTCATAGATTCATCTTTTAGAAATGGCCAAAGTTTGGGTTGGATAGAGGCAAATTCAGAGCCCAGTGCTGCAGTTGGGAAGTTGCTGGATGAACTAAATGAGAAACGATGCTTTCCAAACAGAGGCGGGGGGACAGGATGGAGGGAATGACTGATAGATTATTTGGAGATAGAATCAATGAATCAGTTCGTGGAGGGGGATGAGCCCTGTGTATACATCCCACAAGGTGAAGAAGGCTCTTGCTTGGACCATGTTTGGAAAGTAAAGTTAATGAGACCAAGATAGGACTGAGAGATTGGGAGAAAATAGGAGCTGCACAGGTCTAAGAATAGGTGTTGCGAGACCCCTGGAGGCATAGATCTGAGACTGTGTCCGCATGGTGCTGCTGGTGGTGAGTACATTAAGGTGTTGACAAGAACTGGGGCGTGGACATCTCCCTTCCAGCTATCGCTTGCTAATTATAATCTGCCATTAAAAGAAGAAGGCAGCATTAGCAAAATGAGCCAAGCCTCTAATGTCAGAAACAGCCTAACCAGAAAACCCAGAATTGTGACATTGATTTTACCTTAAAGGCCACCTCCTCAGAGATGCCCTAGTTGTGGCACCATCGTGTCTCACCTGTAGTACCACAGTAGCCTCCTAGCTGGTCTCTTCACTTCTGTTCCTGACCCCCGTACGCCATTGTCCACATAGCAACCAGCAGCGTCCTTTGAAAACAAAAATCAGTGCCAGTGGCCTCCAGTGGCTTCCCATTGCACTTTAAAATATGAACCTCTTATCGTAGCTTCCAAGGCTGTCCCTGTTTGGGCTTCTTGCCTGTCTCTCTGACTTTAAGTCTTGACATTCTCTTACTAGCAAGCACTTTGGACTTTTGTTCTTTGAACTTGCCAAGCTCGTTTCCACCTCTGGGCTGTTCACTTCCTCAGGACTGGCATCCTTTTTCCTCGTGCTGAGCTCCTCTTCCGGATCGGTGCTCACAAGCCCCTTTTCCTGCCGCAGCCTATCCCAGGGCAGCTCACTGTTTAATAATAATGCTAACCTGTAGTTATCTGTGCACTTACTTGGTGCTTCCATGAGACTGTAAACTCACCTAGAATAAGCACCTATCTGTCTTGTTTTCTTCACTGTTCGTCTGTACACATCACCCAGAAGAGTGGTTCTCAAACTGTTGTGTGCATCAGAGTCCCCTGAGGGGCTTGTGAGAACATAGAATGCTGGTCCCACCCCCAGAGTTTCTGATGCAAGGGGTCTGGGGTAGGGTCTGATAACTGTATTTCTCATAAGTTCCCAAGTGACACTGATGCTGCCAGATCAGAATCCACCTTTGAGAACCACTGTCTAGAACAGGGATTGGCAAACTTTTTCTGTAAAGGGCCAGAGAGTAAATAGTTTAGGCTGTGGGGGCCTCGTGGTCTCTGTCAAACTGCTCAGCTCTGCTGTTGTAGCAGAAAAGCAGCCATAGACAATATGCAAAGGGATGGACATGGCTATATTTTGATAAAACTACTGTATTTATCAAATGGTGGGCTGGATTTGGCCTGCAGATTTGCCAACCCCTCAAAGATGGTCACTTTTGAGAACTGTTAACTGGAAGATCAGTACACGACTGTGTATCTGATCTAGAAGACAGATAAGTGCCAGATGCTGGTGGGTCAGTGGTGAATGACAGATCCCCGGCCTCCTGAAATTCACAGAGTTGTGGAGGAGATAGCTATTAGACAGTCACACCAGTGGTTATACAGTACATTTGTGACCAATGCCCTGAGGGAGAAATACAGGGTGCTCTGAAAGTTTACAACCAGGTGCCTCAGGGAACAAAAAGGTGCCCTTTTCTTGCTCTCAGCTGATGATTTTCATTTTGAGAAAAAGAAGGAATCAGAAGTAAACTTCCTTTTCTTCCCACTTCTAGGTCTGCGTCCAAACCGTACTTGGCCTTCCCTCCTGTTGGTGGAAGAACCGTCTGTGCTCCTGTCTTAGCCCAGCCCTTGTTCCCTTCATCCTGTCTTCTGAGGGACTTATTGAACATTTACCCCTTCTCTTTTACAACATCAGTTTTTCTCCCTCCACATTATTCCTGTCAGCATTACAAGCATGTCATTTCACCAGTTATAAAAAAGTTCCATGTTCCCTGTGACCTGCCACTGCAGTTCTCTGTTCCTTTTTCTAAAAATACTCCTGAGAGCGTTTTCTGTACTTTTTCCCACTTGTCCACCTTCTTTTTCTTGTTTCCTCTCCCCATTCTTAGTTGAACTCACTCTGGTCAGACTCATTCCCACCTCACCACTGAAGCCACCCTGATTAGGGTCACCAGCAATGTCCATGGTGACAAATCCAGGGTGTTTTCTCAGACCTCATCTTACTAAATCTGTCTAGCATTTGACATGCGTTGCCTGCTCTTTACTTCTTGGAACACCTTATTCTCTTGGCTCCTGATTTTCCTCTGACCTCACTGGCTGTTCCTTCATGGTCTCTGTGGACACAGACATTGGCTCTTTCCGTATCTGTTCGTTCCACCAGGTGACCTTACGCATTTCCATGTTCACACAGATGATGATGCAGACAGCACCTCCTGTGTGTTGCGCATTTACAGTGGACCCTTGAAAGACACGGGTTTGAACTGCACGGGTCCACTTATATGTGGATTTTTTTTCAGTGCACATGTTCAGCAGTACTCCTCAATCCACGGTTGGTTGAATCTGCGGACGTGGAACCTCAGAAACCGAGGGCCGACTGTAAAGTTACATGCTGATTTTTGACGGCATGGTCAGTGCCCCAACCCCTGTGTTGTTCAAGGGTCAACTGTACTTGGGCCAATAAACATTTTACATGTATTAGCTTATTGAAGCCTCGCAACAGCCCTCTTCTGTAAAGTAAGTGTTGTTATTCCCATTTTACATGCCTTCCCATTGTCACACAGCTACTAAGTGGGGATCCAGGTCCAGTCTCAGGCAGTCGGTCTGTCTGCAAACCACTGCCCTGCCTCCCTCTCTGCTGACTCTCAGATGTACTCTCTCCAGCCTGGGCCATTCCCCTGACCTCTGGACATAGATGCACAGCTCTGACCTGCCATCCAGAAAGCTAACTGGCATCTCACATTTAAACTATCTAAACCAGGGCAGCTAGCTCAGACCAAATATCCAAGGGTGATCCTCAGTTTCCCTTTTTTTAGTACACCCCATGATCACATCATCTGTAGGACACACTTCCTCTGTCTGTAAAACATATCCCAGCTCCATTCTCTTTTCATCACCTTTGCTGCTGATACCCTGGACCAGGCCACTGCCATCTCCCTTGAAACTGCAGGGACAGCTTCATGACTGCTGGCCTTGCTTCCAAGCCTGCAGGCTATATTCTCCGTGGAGAGTGGTATTTTTAAAACATATGCTAGACCACAGTACTTCCCAGCTCTACACCACCCAGTGGCTTCCCTTAGAATAAAATCCACAGTCCTTCCCGTGGCCTATAAGGCTGTCCATAGCTTGGTCCCTATCTGACTACTTCTCAACTGCATCTCCAACCCTTCTCACTCCTCCAGTCTACCACACAGGTTTTCTTGCTTTTCCTTAAACACACCAAGTTCCTTTCCATCCCAGGACCTTTGTACTTGCTGTTATAGTTGACTGGAATAAACCCCCACCAGAGATCTCAGAGTGCTTGCTTAGAGCTCTGATTAAATGTTATCTCTATGGAGAGACCTTCCCTGACCACTTAATCTAAAAGTCTTCCTCCACTCCTCTCTTCTCTCTGTTACTCTCTGAAAGCTACCTTTCTTTATCTTTCTTCATAGTATCAATACTACTCTCTACTGAAATCCTAGTGTGTACAGTGTCTGTTTACTGTTTATCATCTCTCCCTTACCAGTGAGACTCCTGTCTTATTGACCACTGTATTCCTAGCATCTGGCACATAGTAGGAGTGAAAAAAGTATTAATTTGTTGATGAAATGAATGGATGGATAGTGGTTAAAAAAAAAAGCATGCTTTGAGTCCAATTGCTTGGGTTCAGATCCTATTTCTACTACTTGCTAATTTTGATCTTTGGAAAGTTACTTAATTTCTTTAAGCCTTTTTCTTTTTTAACATGAGGATAAAATAGTAGCATTTTCGTAGGGTTATTGGGATGATTGAAACAATCCATGTTAAACATTAAGAACAGTTCCTAGTACAGTGAGCTTAAAAACAAGGATAGTCGGGTGGAAGAGAGCATTCTAGAAGAGGAAACAGCCAGTGCAGTGCCTTTATAAATATAGAGCATATATTCAGTTAGTTGGGACTTTTTATAAACATGGAAGTTTCCTGGAAAATATGTTATTTTTGAGCATGTTTTCCATAATGGTCCTAGTTTTCCCCATGAAATCAGCAGAACAATAGTATCTGAATCTCTTTATCCGTTTGTTGTAGGAAAACGGGCTTAGAGTTGCAGGGCTTAGAGTTTTTCTGGTAGCATACAGAATATCCTTGTTGGAAGCTCATGTGCAGCCTGGTTTGGGGAAGAGGCCAATTCAAGAATGGTGTTGACATTTGGACTACCAGCTGCTTATAGAAATTTTCCCTGGTCAAAATGCAATTAAAGTTTTAGGTCTATAGCATTATGGAACATCTTTTTATGTCAGCTTTACTGCCACTAAAGCACAACCACAGCCCTTAGGGAAAGTCACCCTTATACTTTAACTGTCAGAATCTGAGGATTTTGTTTTCATTGGTAGTTTGACCAGCTTATAAACCTATTCTTGAGGAAGTCCTTAGAAATAAGCCAGTCACAAAAAGTCACAATTGTATGATTCCATTTATATGAGATACCTAGAGTAGTCAAAACTGTGGAGACAGAAGGTAGAATGCTGGTTGCCAGGGGCTGCAGGGGTGAGAGTTAGTATTTAAAGGACAAAGAGTTTCAGTTTTACAAGGTGAAGAGTTGTGGAGTGTGGATAGTGGTGATGGTTGCACAGTGTTATTAACGTATTTCATACCTTAAAGGTGGTTAAGATGGTAAATTTTATGTTATGTGTATATTACTGTAATTTAGAAATTGGGGAAAAAATGAAAAACAACAAAATCCTCAAGCTAAGATATTAACATTTTTTTCCACCTGATGCTTTTTCCGTAAATCAGCTGTCTTTCTCTTTTTGCTGAAAGAATCCTATGTAATAACATAGGTTTTGTAGAAACCACACCCCCAACCTCTTACTTTGAAAACAAATAGTACAATGAACCTTTGTATACCCATGTTTATATACTTTTCCTGAATCATTTGAAAGTGAGTTATAATGTCACTTTACCCCTAAATACACATGTATCTCCTAAAATCAAGGACATTCTCTTAATACCATTATCCCATCCAAAAATTTAATACTGATTCAGTATCATGTAAAATACAGGTCATTTTCAAATTTCACTAATTGTCTGAAAAATATAACTGTTGGAAGTGTGTGTGTGCATGTTTTTTAATCCAAGATCCAGTCACGGTTCATTGATTGCATTTGGTTCTGATGGTTCTTTTATCTTTTGTTACACAGGTATTTTTGAAGAGTCTAGGCCACATTCTAATTTGTCTGATTGTTTCCCCAAGATTAGATTTAGGGTAAACATTTTTGTTAAGAATGCTATAAATGTTACATTGTGTACTTCCATTTGCTTCACATCAGTAGACATAAAATGTCAATTTGTTCTATTATCAGTAATGTTAAAGTTTAATAAATTTAGTTAATGTGTTGTTTCCCAGCTCTTTCTCCTTGTTAGTAGGCTCTTGAGATTGTGTGAATATTCTGTTTTCCATCCACCTTTCGCACAGTTGTTTTGGCTTTTATTAATGATCCTTGCCTGATTCAATTACTGCATCTAGGGTTGCAATGTAGTGATTTTCTAATTGTCATTGCCTCTGCATTTATTAACTGGCTTTTTGTTTTGTTTTTTGGTAAAGAAGAGCTTTCCCTTTTTCTCTCCTTCTTTCAGTATCACTGTGGGCTCATGGATTCTTTTCATACTCAATGTGCTGTATATTCTTTTCCTGTTATTATTATTTATTGGCCAATGGGAGTCTTTGTCCTTTTGAAATGGTCCCGTCGGTCTTTGAGTACTTCATGCTTTCTGGCCCAAGATATTCTGGGGTTACCTTGTATTTTCCTTGCTCCAGATCTGAAGTCAGTCAGTTTCACAAGGAGCCCTGGTTCCTTTTAGTGGGGAATGGTATTTAGAAACCAGAATTGGGGGCTAGGTGTACTTAGAAAAGAAACTTTAAAAAAACACTACCTGTCATTTTGATAGTGTGTTACCATTTAAGCGGACTTGAACTTGCTTTTTTTTTTTTTTTTTTGTGGTACACAGGCCTCTCATTGTTGCGGCCTCTCCCGTTGCGGAGCGCAGGCTCAGCGGCCATGGCTCATGGGCCTAGCCGCTCCGCGGCATGTGGGATCTTCCCGGACCGGGGCACGAACCCGTGTCCCCTGCATCAGCAGGCGGACTCTCAACCACTGCGCCACCAGGGAAGCCCCTAACTTGCGTTTTTAAATGGTTTGTCATTTGGTCCTTCCTGCAGTCCTGTATGGTAGGCAAGGTCGAACACTAAAATCTTCATTTTAAAGATGGCAAAAATGAGGTGTAGAAAGGATTAACTTTCCCAGAATTATAAGACTAATAAGAGCAGGTGCCAGGAGCAAAGCCGCAGTCTTTTTACCTGCTACTTTATATTTTTCATTTTTCCCACAGTACATAGTTTCCTAAAAAGTGTGTTTAGATGTCTTTAAAAAGCTGTTTCGGGGCTTCCCTGGTGGCGCAGTGGTTGAGAGTCCGCCTGCCGATGCAGGGGACACGGGTTCGTGCCCCGGTCCGGGAAGATCCCACATGCTGCGGAGCGGCTAGGCCAGTGAGCCATGGCCGCGGGGCCTGTGCTCCGCAACGGGATAGGCAACAGCAGTGAGAGGCCCACGTACCACAAAAAAAAAAAAAAAAAAGCTGTTTCCCTGGCTCTTGGTCACTGCCAGCTCCACTAAAGAGAGAAAGCTTCCTTTGTGAGACTAAATGATAAATGACTGGAGCCTAGAGAATATTTGCATCCCTCTTAGCATAGCCATTGGGAGCGCCTTTTGTAACGGGGTTTGCTAGCGAGGCTTTCAGTGGTCTTCTGTAATGCGTGGAATATTTGATTTGTGACTTGGAGAGCTCTGTTTGAAAACAGTACACAGTCATACCTAAACCATGACAGCCTGGAATCGGCCCACTCCCAGGAAGCAGGAAGCCTGCTAGTATATTTTTAAAATGCTGTGCTTATGTTGTGATTTGGTGTTGTATTATGTGAAGGTCTTTTTTCTTAACTTGTTTTATTGTCAAAAAACACAAGCTTTTTTTTCATTTAACACTCCAAGGAACCTTTTTAGACATTTTTTTCCTTAATCTCTCTCCACCATGCAATTTTAATATGTCAGATATATAGTATATCAGTTTATATACTCTATGTATATTTGTGCTTTATACATAAAAAGAGTACTTTTTTTTTTTTAATCCCCCAAGAACCACTTTTTTTTCCCTGTTAGGACTGATATCACCCTAATTGAGACTGCGTGGAGTAAGATGGAGGAAGGAAGAATGAATATGATTTGAAATATAGTAATACATTTTGTATTATAATAATATATTTTGAAATAAAGTTTATTTATTGAATAAATAAATGCAATATATAGATTATTTCAATCCTAAGAGCACTGTGATCTTTTGGTTACCTGAAGGCTAAACTCATCCTACAGCTGCAAAGATAGTAATATTTCATCCATAGGGAGCTTCAGGGTCTACAGTCTGAATTCTTTTCCCCATCCAAACAGTTAGATAATTAGAACTCTTAGCAATACTGGTGAATTTAATCTTTTCCAGTATTGTTTTCTCCAGAATTCTTGGATGTGTAAAGATACTATTTAAGTGTATTTTAACATTTAAGGGACACATGCATTTTTCCTTCAAAATCCCCCCTCTCCTCTACCACAACCCCAAGTACAGAACTCTTGAGTCTGAGGGAGTAGAAACAGAGAGACTGCAGTTAAATTCCTTGGAACACAAGATCTTTTAAAGCATTTACCCATTGCAGACTATTTTGTGTGCTTTATGGCTTTTTTCTGAAGCATTTCTTTGTATGTCTTTCTTTTCACTGTTGTTTCCTACCTCAATCTTCTCTTTTCTTTGTCTTTTGCAATCTCTACCTTGCCCCAATCTTCCTTTCTTTTTTCTTTTCCTTCCTTCTTATGTCCTCTCTCTCCTACATGTTATCTCCTTTCTTTTCGTTCAGGATTATGAGAGTAAATTGCAGGCCTTGCAGAAGCAGGTGGAGACGAGATCCCTGGCAGCAGAAACAACTGAAGAGGAAGAAGAGGAGGAAGAAGGTGAAATATAGAGACTGAAACTTTCCTCTGTATTGATATATGTTTTGGATCTGTGCTGTCAAATTACTGAGCTGATTTAAAGATGATTTAAAAGATGCTCAATGCTGAGAATCCAGGCTGTACTCTGTGAGGTGGGGATGGGGCTCATAGTGTCTATTAGAACACAGGCCATCTATCTGAGCATAGTCTCCATAGAAATCTGTTGGGCAATTTATATAAACTGTCTCATATTACTGTACATATGAAGTTCACATATATGTTGCAAATAAATATAGAGCTTAATCTTTGTTAAGATACTCTGTTTTATTTTCTGGTTTATGTCAGGGATTTCCGAGTGAGGGCTTTGGAATATGTCAGCGTACATTAAAGCTATTTCTGGCAGATTGCTAATCACATTGCTTAGTCCTGCCTACCTGTCTTAAGTTTTCTAGAATTTCTTAGTTGAATTAGGGCTGTAATGGTTAGTTACTCCCTTCCAATGCAGTATGAACATTCATCACATTTCATTTTTCTATCCAACCTCTCAGTAATCTCAAGCCTTCATAATAACTTTGAAGGAACTCTTAATTTATGTACTAAATTCTTTATTTTTAAATATCCATGTGAGGGGCTTCCCTGGTGGTCCAGTGGGTAAGACTCCATGCTCCCAATGCAGGGGGCCTGGGTTCGATCCCTGGTCGGGGAACTAGATCCTGCAGGCATGCTGCAACTAAGAATCCGCGCAACTTAAGAGTCCGCGCAACTAAGAGTCTGCATGCCACAACTGAAAAAAAAGGTCCCGTATGCCACAACTAAAGATCCCGCATGCCTCAACAAAGAGCCCACGTGCTGCAACTAAGACCCGGCACAGGCTAAATAAATAAATAAATATTTAAAAATAAAAAATAAATATCTATGTGAAATATGACCTTCTTTTTCCTGTACTAGAAAGAAAAATAGATATATTTGAAGTTGTACAACGTACTAGGGGTTTTTCTTTATTATAAGCCACACATTAAGGTATATCTTAAAAAAGAATGGAGGAAAACTGGAAAATACTTGATGAAAGAGATGAGGTAGAGGAGGGATATAATTTCTACATGGTTATGAGATCACCATTCAATACACTTCGTTTGCTCTTTCAGTTCCTTGGACACAACATGAATTTGAGCTGGCCCAGTGGGCCTTCCGGAAGTGGAAGTCTCACCAGTTTACCTCATTAAGGGACTTACTCTGGGGCAATGCCGTTTACCTGAAGGAGGCCAATGCCATCAGTGTGGAGTTGAAGAAGAAGGTACGGAGGGTGTGGAAACATGGACCATCTGGAGGCAGAGCTGAGCCTGGTGGGCTTCATGGTCCTCATCTTGAGCTAACCTTTCCCTTGGGTGAACTCAGCAGCTTTTTGCTATGAAACAGGTTTCTATATGCCTGTATTTAATATATGTACCTGGAACATAGTAGGTACTAACTAAATATTTGTTAAATGAAAATTTTAAAATAACATGTTTTCTAGCTTATTTTACAAGCAAGGAGACCGTATTCCTGACAGGAGCTAGAGAAACATATTGGTAGCAAAATACTTCTCTTGGGTTTCTGAAAATCTCAATTTTCTTTTAGTTTTCTACCATTAAGTTGGCACTTCTAAGTCCTATGTGCCCTCTCATCTTCTAGGGTCTGAGAGGCAGTTTTGTGTGATGGACAGGCGCGTACACTCTGCACCCAGACAGCCAGGTTCCAACCCCAGCTCTCCCAGTTGTTTGACCCTAATAGCCCCAGGCCTCCAGTCCCTCACCTGCAAAATGGGTTTGGCAACAGTGCCTGCCACCCAGGGATTTTGTGAGAGATGAGAGAGTGAATGCATGGAAGGTGCTGAAGTAGTGCCTAGACATGGTAATTAATATTACTGAAACATCACACCACATCTTAGATTTATTCTTCTTTATGTCCCACGGTTTAACAGTCTCCTGATGGCTAAGATTTACAGGGGGCGGGGTGGGAGGGGCAATACTGTGAAGTAGGTAAGAGCACAGACTGCCTGGCTTTGGGAAAAATCATTATCTTCTCCGAGGGCTATATTCTAGTTCTGTAAAATGGGGATAAGACGTCTTATTCATTCATAACCCCATCTCATTTTGTAATCATTTATTAACTATTTCCCTCTTCAACTAGACTAAAAGATGGCAGGGACTATCTTTTTGTCTTATAGCTGTATATAGCATTTCATTAATAGTTGGTAAAAATAGAGGGTGGTATCAAGAAATAAATGACATGATGAATGCAAAGCACTTAGCCTGTGGTAACAGTTTTAAGAGTAATAGTTGTAATCCTCTGAATTTAAAATGGAAAACCTTAGCATGCCTCCACCCTCTCTCATTAGTGGGTGAGGGTGCACTCCTGGGTCCACCATTTGTTCTCTACAGAAGTCTTCGTTCAGTCAACCAAAGTATATTTATTGAGATTTTAGGTTGTGCAAAAACACTGTGCCAGGCTAGGAAAACAAAGTCTGTAAATAGCTTAATGATTAATATACAAGTGGCCACTTTTTTCAGTTGATCACAAGCTGTTGAGCATGTGCTGCTGTTTGACCTCCTTCCCATCAGGCGTGATTATATTGCCTTGTTTCCAAAACTTACTAGCTAAAAACAGAAAGGCCGTTTGTCGATGGTTTCTTCCTTCCATTTAGGTGCAGTTTCAGTTTGTTCTTCTGACTGACACGTTGTACTCCCCTTTGCCTCCTGAATTACTTCCCACTGAGATGGAAAAAACTCAGGAAGACAGACCGTTCCCTCGTACAGTGGTGGCCGTAGAAGTCCAGGATCTGAAAAACGGAGCAACACATTATTGGTCTTTGGCGAAACTTAAGTATGAAAATGTCATGCATAAAGCCTTTATTCTTATTTAATATCATTAAATGGTGGGAGCAGCTTTTTAAAATCTTACATGGAAGATACTTCCAAGATGAAATTTTGATGTGACCTTGTGATACTAACCCAGCACACTTTATGGTTACTGTACAGGCAGAGGCTGGATTTGATGCGAGAGATGTATGACAGGGCAGGTGAGATGGCCTCCAGCGCCCAAGATGAAAGTGAAACCACCATGACTGGCAGCGATCCATTTTATGATCGATTCCATTGGTTCAAACTTGTAGGAAGGTAAGTAATGATTTTATTGGTGTCTTCTTTTCAGGTAATGAATGGTTTTATTTTAATTGTTTAAAGGCTTAGCAGATATTACAGGAAGTTAAAGAAAAAGTACAAAAAAGCCCCATTTATAATCTTATCCACTCATACACAGCCACTGTGTCATTTGGTATATTTCCCTTTAGTTTTACCCAACAGGCACATTTTTTTTAAGTTTCAGACTTTCAATCAAAGTAACTGACAGTCTTCCCTGCCTGTCAGCTCATTCACAAAATGTCTTACACTTGACCAAGATAGATTTAAAAGAAAAAGGAAACCTGTGTCTGTATCCTGCATAGTTTAAAATCACAGTATGACGTCCAGTTTATCAGACTGCAGTCTCTCCATGATTGTCCTCACTTTAATTTTTAAAGCAGTTCATCTCACTTTAGTCTTTGCCAAGAGTGAATAATTGCACACCTTAGTAATCCACCTGAGCCTTTTTTGTGTATACTTTACTTTCAGCATTTAACGTGTCCATAGTGAGTCACGTTCTTAGAGGTTTAGAATTTTTAAAGCAGAGAAGTATAAGTTTTCACCTTAATGATTTCAGAATTTGAAAAATTTTCTAATTGCAAAAACTTTCCAACAGTTTTAAAGGAACTGGGTTAAAAGGTGGAGCTGAAGTCATAGTATTTTGTAGAAATGAAGTAAGTCTTTTCCAGTCTACTCTGATAGTAGAGCGTTTTCAAAGAGATGAATTGGCCAAACACGTCTTACCCAAGCAAGGCACATACCTGCTTTGCCATATACCATTTCATCTGTTTTGTTTTCTGCTCAGAGATGACATGGGAATTGGAGTAAAGATTTAAACCTTATTATTTCACCTAATATTGAGTGGCTCCTTTGAGACCTGGCTGCTGATTTTTTGTGTGAACTGGAGAACTTAAATGTTTTACAGCACATTGTTTACCTCGGATATTCTACTCATGTATTTCCTTTGCTTTTCTCATTCCAAGGATCAGTCCTTGTTCCATTTCACCTGAGCCAGATGATTTATGCTTATTTTATCCCTTTGCTTTTCCACTTGCTTGTGTTGTTTTGGTTCCCCAGTGGGTTCTGTCCTGTTGGCAGCTGTAGCTTCCTGTTTAACCAACTATTCCTCTCTCCTTGGCTGTGTCCGTCGGCATCTTACCTGGTGTCTAGCGCCCCCATTTTCCACGGCTGTGTGAATGAGCGCCTTGCTGACCGCACGCCCTCCCCCACTTTTTCCACGGCCGATTCCGACATCACTGAGCTGGCTGACGAGCAGCAAGATGAGATGGAGGATTTTGATGATGAGGCATTCGTGGATGACACCGGCTCTGACGCAGGGACGGAGGAGGGATCAGATCTCTTCAGTGATGGGCATGACCCGTTTTACGACAGATCCCCATGGTTCATTTTAGTGGGAAGGTTGGTGAGGTTAAAGTGAGAAAGGCAAAAAGGGACCAGCTCTTGCTCTAAAGAGGCTCCTTGTGCAATTGTGGACAATTTTGCTTTAGCCAGTTCAATTCATGACACGCTGATCTGGCTGAGAGAGCCCTCAGGCAGCATCTGTGAGGTACTTGGCCTACTCGGTACGGCATGCGGCAGCGTGTGGACACTCTCCGTGGAGGATTCCTTGTCTCAAACTGCCCTGTAATTCTGTTCTGAAGGGGGAGACCCCAGAGGAGAAAATAATCAAAGCTAAGAGTCACACCGTTACGGAGTTGAACAATGTCATTGTGTCTGATGTTTCCTCTTTGTGGGAATGTGAGCTAGAAAGCAAAAGGGGCAACGTGAGAAGGATAGCAGAGCAAGTCCAAGGCTAGGCTGAAAGGACTCGTGGCATCAGCAGGAATCGCGAGGACAGAAGTAGAATCAGGAGTAGTGTTAGGTTTATTTCTTGCTTAGTCTGTGAGTCCAGAAAAGACTCAAGAGCGTGAAGTTTCCTCTTTGTCTAACTAAAATGGATGCCTTTCTTTGGCCAGTTTCATAGATCTTTGGCTTGTGCTAAGATTTTACCTATAGGCATTATAATGATGAATCTCATAAAATTATCTGTTGAAACCATCAACAATGGATATTTGTTCAGTGCTCCATGACACTGCTTTGTGTTAAGTTCAGCTTACCAAACCAAGACATTGTCTCTGGCCCCATCTGTCAGTGATGCAGAGCTCTCAGGCACATGTTCCTAATACTGGGGTCTTTGTCTATATCCAGTCTTCATGCTGAAGTAATTTTAATTACAAATTCAACAGTGCAGCACTCACTGAATTAACAAAAAATTATGTCTATGTTTTGATTTAATTTCAACACTGCATTAAAACCACATGTTGTTGAACCCTTTAAAAATAAGGGAAATTATATTAGTGTTAGTGGATAAGCACCAGTTATCTAAAACTATGAAAGTGCAGCGAGTCTCCTGACCCATTAGGGACACAAGGTTCTAAAACTTAGCTCAGAGTATGGTGTTGATTACCTGGTGAGAACTAAATAAATAATGTAGAAGATGATCACGTTTATGGAAAGGGGGAAAAGAAAAGCTTTTTGATAGAAATTAAAGCCTCAATTATGACTGTGGGCTGTACTATTAGACAGTCTTGGGGTTTTACAATGGTAAAGGGGCATTTATTCAGTTTTTCCATGAATAAATATAAAGGATTATACAACCATGAATATTGTCTGGTGTATTGCCAGGAATAGATGCTTAGAATTTCAGAGAAGCTGATTTATATTAAAATTGAGAAGGGTACTTCTGTGTACAAATAATGGGACCATAATGCTTTCCTTACTTTATGGCTGTTTCCGTCCTCTTCTGAGAGGGTCGGAAGTTGGAATCAAGTTTTTATCCACAAACTGCTTGGTCCTGATGCCAGTCTTGCAGCTTCTCACGCTGCTCACTTTGTTCTACATTATCACACATGAGGAATAGGTAGCTTCACCCTATGTGGTGTGGTGGAAAGAACACCGACCTAACTTAGGACAAGCAACTAAAACGGAGACCTGTTAGGTTCTGAAGTATAAACTGAAGAGTTAGGTAGGGAGAAGAAAAAGCATTAAAGATCTTTTTCATCTTTTGTATTCTTTCATCCACACTAGCAAAATGAATATCCTGGTTCTACTCAGAATTCTACTCAGAAGCATTTGTATTTTGAGCCAGTTGTATGAAAATCCCACGTAATGTGGAAATTCTCTGTGTTAAGATATATGTATTTTCTCTCATTTTAATCATATCAGATTTAAGTGTAGGTATAAGGCAATCAGCTCTACTTTGATTTTCAAATAAATTATTTGTGGAACTGTGGCTCAGGAATTGACCTTTCCATTTCTTTGGGTTCCCAGATTCTAAAACTGACTTTGCTTTGCAAGAAAAGTATTAGGGGAGAAGGTGAAATCATAGCAGTCAGCAGAGTGAAGGATAGCTCTTTATTTTCACCCTCGACTGCATTTCTTACCTACAAACAATTTGTAATAATGCAACATCACCCAGTTACGTACCAGTCATTCTCTGTGTAAGAGGAGTAACTTCTGTGCTGTTTTTGTGATTCACGGGATTAGATTTCCCGTATTGGCACATAATTGCAAATACAATTTACTTATAAAATTTTCCAGTTTTTTGTAAAATTCCATTTATAGGTTTTGATTCATGGCCTTGGCTGCCTCTGGTGAATTTTTATATGAAAATTAAAAGAGCTTGTCCCTTTAGCTATTCTCTTATGGCATGCTGGGATGTTATGAATCATCCATCGTCATTTGGGATGAAATGTAAAGTATTTAGGCTAGTGTTCTGGGTTAAAAGTCTCCTGGTTATTCTGTGACCTAAGTACCTGAACTGACATTCTTTCTGTAACTGATCATAATTATGCTGGTTTTTATTATCTTTATGTTGACAGAATTTGTTACCCTTTTTATGTAACTTCATAGAACTTTATGCTAATACATCCTTTACATCTTCCCCTCTCTCGTCCCTGTTCTCTTTCAGTCTGCTAGGTCAAGGTACAAGGATTCTCAAGAATGAAGAATAATTATAAAAATTCTAATTTAAAAAACTTCGTAAGAGAACAAGAACATTTATAGAGCCCAAAGCATTGATTTTGGACCAAAGCCTGTGTTATAATAATAAGACAAGGAGCTGTCTAGTGACTGTGCAGTTGTGTAGTCACAGTGCCGATGCACACGCCACTGCCATTGAATTATAGAATTCTCTCTTCTAAAAAGGGAAATTTACAAGAATACTTCCTATTCTTCCACTTTTGGAGTAGCCGTTGCCATAGACAGAAAGGAGATTCTTCTTTAACGTTTGTGCAAACAGTACTTTATTGTAATTAAAAACAGGGGTTCCTGTTTTTGAGTAGCTACTTTTAAGTATAAAAATAGCTATACAAATTAAATATGGTTAGGAATCTAAACATGTCCTATATAGTTAATATCCATCATGAGTATGGCTTTGAAAAATCAACCTAATATAAAGTTGAATGGCTTTGCTTCTCTACCTCTGGTTTAACCCATTTTTCTGGAAAAATCTTCCACTTCTACTTAAAGATAGAGGACAGATCACTTTCCCATTCACTTATGTACATAGATGTTCAATCACTCACCAGATATTTATTGACCAGACATGGTTCCTGCCCTCCTGGGTTTTCAGTCTGGTGGGTGAGACAGACAAATAATTACATAAATAAATGGAAATCATAGCAATGATGGAGTTGTGTGTTACTGAGATCATAAAACACTAGGGGGACCTGTCATAAGAGAGTGGTATTTGGAATATGATGTGAAATCAAAGGCATGAGGTGGGTAGAAGAGCTCAGAGAGGACAGCAGACAGGGGACGAGCATATACGATGGCTCTTTAATGGCCAAGGCATTGAACGCGGGCAGTGGCTGGAATGCCAGTGAGAAATGAAGGTGGTCTGTATGTGTGCTGACTTTGAAAGTGAAATTATCCATTTGGTACCTTATGCCAAATTCGTAGTCTTTAAACTCTATCACAGTAGTTGATGTTTGAGACTCTTGTTTGTAATCCTTTTTAGACTTTTCTTTTAAAAATGTTTGTACAACGGAGCTTTATCCCTCTTTTTTAGCATTGCCCTCCCCCACCTTTGGAGCAGACTGAAAGGGAAGTAGACATCATTTGATCTGATTCAGTGTCCACTTGCAATTATTTTTGTTATACTTTCATTTATGTTTCATTTATGGTCTTTCAGTTTTATTAACATTTGTTTTTCTGTGGTGTATTTTGTCAATTTTCAGAATTGTTTTCATTACTTGGAGTTGAAATCCCAAGAATCCGCTCCATCTTCCTTTTCTTTGTTTTAAAGTAGATTCAGAGCAGGAAAAGGTGCAGACATGCATGCAGGCATACCTCGGAGATATTGCTGATTTGTTTCCAGACCACTGCAATAAAAGCAAATATTGCTATAAAGCCAGTCACGTGCCTTTTTTGTTCTCCCAATGCATATTAAAGTTATGTTTACATTACATTTGGTCTATTAAGCGTGCAAAGCATTATGTCTAAAAAAACCAGTGTATGTACCTTAATTAAAAAATACTTTACTGCTAAAAGGAATATGCTAGCCGTCATCTGAGCCTTCAGTGAAGCAGGCTTTTTGCTGGTGGAGGTTGCTGTTCGATAGCATCTAACCCACAGTAGAACTTTCAAAATTGGAGTCAGTCCACTCAGACCCTGCCATTGCTTTATCAGCTGTGTTTATGTAATATTTTAAATCCTTTGTTGTCATTTCCCAGCATCTTCACTGGAAGTAGATTCCATCTCAAGAAACCACTTTCTTTGCTCATCCATAAGAAGCAACTCTTCACCCATTAAAGTTTTATCATGAGACTATAGTAATCCAGTCCCATCTTCAGGCTCCACTTCTAATTCTTGTTCTCTTGCTATTTCTACCGCGTCTGCATTTACTTTCTCCACTGAAGTCTTGAATCCCTCAAAGTCATCCATGAGGGTTGGAGTCAACTTCTTCCAAACTCCTGTTAATATTGATGATATTTTGACCTCTTCCCACAAATCACAGATGTTCCTAATGGCACCTACAATCCTTTCCAGATCCATCAAAGAAGTCACTGTCTATGGCAGCTGTAGCCTTACAAAATGTATTTCTTAAACAACAAGACTTGAAAGTCAGAATTACTCCTTGACACATGGGCTGCAGAATGCGTGTTGTGTTAGCAGGCACGAAAATATTAATCTCCATCAGAGCTCTTGGGTTACCAGGTGCATTGTCAGTGAGCAGTAATATTTTGAAAGGGCTCTTTTTTTTTTTTTTGGCCCTGAGCAGTCGGTCTCAACAGTGGGCTTAAAATATTCAGTAAACCATGTTGTAAACAGATGTGCTGTCATCTAGGCTTTGTTGTTTCATTTATAGAAAACAGGCAGAGTAGATTTAGCATAATTCTTAAAGGCCCTAAGATTTTCAGAATGGTAAACAATCATTGGCTTCAACTACAGGTCACTAGTTGCATTAGCCCCTAACAAGAAAGTCAGTCTGTCCTTTGAAGCTAGACATTTACTTCCCTCTAGCTCTGAAAGTCTTAGATGGCATCTTCCTCCAATAAAAGGCTGTTTCATCTACACTGAAATTCTTATTCAGTGTAGCCACCTTCATTAATAACTTAGCTGGGACTTCTGGATACTTTGCTGCAGCTTCTACATTAGCACTTCTGCTTCCCTTTGCACTTTTATGTTATGGAGACGACTTCTTTCCTTAAACATCATGAACCAACCTCTGATAGCTCCAAACTTTTCTTCTGTAGCTTCTTTACCTCTCTTGGCCTTCATAGAACTGAAGACAGTTAGAGCCTTGCTCTGGATTAGGCTTTGGCTTAAGGGAATGTTGTGGCTGTTTTGATCTTCTATCCAGACCACTAAAACTTTCTCTATATCATCCGTAAGGCTTTTTTGCTTTCTCATATCACTTGTGTATTCACTGGAGTAGCACTTTTAATTTCCTTCAAGAGCTTTTCCTTTGCAGTCACAACTTGTCTGACTGGCACAAGAGGCCTTGCTTTCAGCCTGTCTCAGCTTTCAACATGCCTTCCTCACTAAGCTTAGTTATTTCTAACTTTTGAGTTCAGGTAAGAGACGTGAGACTCTTCCTTTCACTTAAACACTTAAGAGGCCATTGTAGGGTTATTAACTGTCCTAATTTCAGTATTGTTGTGTCTCAGGAAATAGGGAGGCCCAAGGAGAGGGAGAGAGACGGGGGAATGGCCTGTTGGAGCAGTCAGAACACACATTTATCGGTTAAGTTCAGTGTCTTGTATGGTTGTGGTTTGTGGCACCTCTAAACAATTACAACCGTAACGTCAAAGATGACAGATGGGGCTTCCCTGGTGGCGCAGTGGTTGAGAGTCCGCCTGCCGATGCAGGGGACGCGGGTTCGTGCCCCGGTCTGGGAGGATCCCACATGCTGCGGAGCGGCTGGGCCCGTGAGCCATGGCTGCTGAGCCTGCGCGTCCGGAGCCTGTGCTCCGCAGCGGGAGAGGCCACAGCAGTGAGAGGCCCGCAGACTGCAAAAAAAAAAAAAAAAAAAGATGACAGATGACCATAAAAAAAAAAAAAAAGGAAAAAGTTTGAAATAGTGTGAGAATTACCAAAATGTGACACAGAGTCATGAAGCAAGCAAATGTTGGAAAAATGGCGCCTTGCTGGAGACAGGGTTGCCACAAACCTTCAATTTGTAAAAAATGCAATATCTGCAAAGCGCAAGAAAGTGGAACACAATAAAACGAGGTATGCCTGCATGTGTCACATTTAGTTATGTATGATTTCTTGATGCAGATGTTTACTCTTTGTCTTGTCTTGTCTTCAAAGATCAGCATATACCAAGTGGGAAGACAGGAATAATAGTAGGAACTAGATTCTATTTCCCACCCACTAATTGGAATGAACACCCAAGCTTTGTGATCACCGGTTTGTGTTGCTTAAAAAAAGTCAATAGCTACAAAATAATGAAAGAAGAAAAAAAGAACAAATGTGATATGACTTTGCTAGTTCATTTGAAGTTGAAAAATGTTAGGTCTTACCTCGTGTATATGCATTTCTGAATAAAGTTTTGAACCCTAGAAGCAAAAGCAACCCTTTAGGGATCAGCTGTCTCCTTCTCCCTTAGCATTTATCTTGATGTCCATCCAGAGTCTCTTATAAGCTCACTAACAAATTTCTGGCTACATGGCCTTTCTGCCCATATGTGTCAGTCACCCTGCCTAAAGATCATAGTCATTTCTTAGGGTAAAAATAAAGACCCACAATGGTGTGACTTGAAATCCATTTTAGAGTTATTGACTGTATTTCAGTCACATTTCTCTGACCATTTTTGTCTGCTGATTTCTGTATTAGCTATTGGGGAAAACAAAACAAAAACCTCTTTGTAATTAGTTACATTAAAAGGTTAAACTCCTTAATGGGCTCCCTTTTCCCACTCGTAGCAGTATTTGTAGAGGAGTATCTTGGAAGTCTACTTCCAGTGGTCACTCTACCTATGGTAGTAATTCTTATAGGGAGTAATTTGGTGTACGTTGGTCTTTTCCACTGCTTTACCAAGCATTTGCATTTGTTTATACGTTATGTATTCTGAAAAAGCAACAGGAGGCAGTCTGAGAGTACAGAACAGAGAGGTGACCTTAAGACAGGGCCCAGAAGCCAGCTCACAGTTTCATGAAGGTATTCTCAGTAAATCTGAAAGCCACCTTCTCTACCTGTGGGATGCTCAGATGTTTGTCTCCTGGTTTCTGTCTCTAGAGCATTTGTTTACCTGAGCAACCTGCTGTACCCCGTGCCCCTGATTCACAGGGTGGCCGTTGTCAGTGAGAAGGGCGAAGTGCGGGGATTTCTCCGTGTGGCTGTGCAGGCCATCGCAGGTAGGCGCCCCTCTTCTGAAATGAGGGCCGTGGGTCCTCTGCCTCGAGACAAAGGAGGCCCGTTCCGTAAGGGCCGCGCTTCAGTGCAGACTGAAGAAAGCCTTTATTGCTTCCTTTCTAGCTGTTGTTCCCAAGTATCACGAGTAGATCCTGTTTGGTTTGGGCTACTGCTGTTTTGGAATAATGGGGTAAAGGGATCTCCTTTAACATGAAGAACAACCCTTGGGTTACCTTTATAAAAGTCATTTGCATTTTAAATGATGTACCTTAACTGCTTCAGAAATAACAGAGGATTTTCAGATGGTTTCTTGCCTAATTTTCTGTCAGGATACTTCTGCTAGACGTTTCTGTACTTTGGCTGCTGTTGTGCAATGTGTGGATCAAGATGTTGACACTTCATACTTTTTTCCAAGCTCCAGCCTACATTCTGAAGAAAGAATGTGGCTGTTTCCTGTAACGTTTCTGTTTTAGTTTCCAACTGCTGTGCTGTATTTAGTGACCTCTTTCAGCCTTTCCCCGTGGAAATGCATGATAGTCACCAGCGTTGAGCTATGGAGGTCTTCACAAGTACAGTCTAATATTTTCAGATATTTATTGAGTATTATTGAATATAATCTTGTCAAGTGAAGGGATCAGTATTTCTAAGTATGACATTCGAACAACATCAAGAATGAAACCAATCCTTTATTCATTAGTTTCATTCGAGCTAAGGAGGTGGTAAGTTTACCTGAGTAGAGTTGGAAGCAGCCTATTTGACTTTACTGCTTTGGTCTCTTTCTTTCTCATGCAAAAGACTTGTTTAGTGTCTCCTCTTGTATTAAAGTTTGAGAACCCTAAAGCCCACTATCTCCTATTTATTTTTATTTTACTTTCCTATATATTTTTATTATTGTAATCCAATAGGAGTCATTCCTCCTTGTCCCCATATGTAGTCTCATCCTTGCTTTTTTTTTCTTTCTTTTTTTTTTTTCCTCTACTTAGCGGACGAAGAAGCTCCTGATTATGGTTCTGGAATTCGACAGTCAGGAACAGCTAAAATATCTTTTGATAACGAGTACTTTAATCAGGTGAGAAATCTGCCAGGAAGAGGAAAACCTTGTGGAAGGATAAGGAAGTAGGCAGGTTTTGTAAGGAGGATGTTCAGCACTGGAGAGCAGTTCTGCCTAGAACTAAAAAGTATAGGTTACCACAGGATAGTTAATAGAATATGGGACATGTCTAACAATGACCGACGTGAGGGTAAAGGCCCAGCATTTATATTGTGTTGTATTGCCTTTTCTCAGGCAGCTCTTAATCCACATAACTTTTCAGTCACTATTATTTGTTGGGCAAATAAATATAAGTTACGGAAATGGGGGGAAAATATGTTGTCATACTACTTTATCATCTACTTACCCCTGCCTTGTTTTCAGAGTGACTTTTCTTCGGTTGCAATGACCCGTTCTGGTCTGTCCTTGGAGGAGCTGAGGATTGTGGAAGGACAGGGTCAGAGTTCTGAGGTCATCACTCCTCCAGAAGAAATCAATCGAATGAATGACTTGGGTGTGTAATCAGAGTGTACTATGATTGCATATGTTTTCAAAGAGGGAAAAATACTGACCATTGTCAAGGAAGATAGTTGCTTTTATCATCTAGGGATGGAAAGGTACACTCTACTCTCTAAAAGGTGCTTTGTGTGTTACTTGAACCATATGTGTGTTCATTTGACCCTCTTTAGATTTGAAGTCAGGCACTTTGCTGGATGGTAAGATGGTAATGGAAGGATTTTCTGAAGAGATTGGCAACCACCTGAAACTGGGCAGTGCCTTCACTTTCCGTGTAACAGTGTTGCAGGCCAGTGGAATCCTCCCAGAGTATGCAGATATCTTCTGTCAGTTCAAGTAAGCCGCCCCTTTGCTCTGCCTCCCTAGGCTCTTACCCCGGATGATGTCCTTTGTGCACTATAGAGCGATGTAACACTTGCCAGGTAGTACACTCTTGAGAGAGAAATGACTACCAGCCACTGAAATAAAATGCTTTCTTCACTCAAGATGGGAGTAAGAACTGGAAACCTACAATGGAATGAAACAGTTCATTGTGGGGAGGAGTGTGGCCACATATCCTGCTAGAAGGTTTGGTTGTGGACTGTCCCCCTCTGCCAGGAGTATAGGATCAGATCCAGATGAGCCTACTTATTAGTCTTTTTAAATGCTCTTCGTGCTGAAATGTCTCGTTAATAAACAAGTATGAAAACAATGAATTATCCAACCGCCAATTATGCTTATTTAATACTTGGGAAAGGGAAAATGTAAGTCATTTAAAGAGCAGCAAAATTCTGCATCCACTGAAAAAAAGCTAGTAAGTACGTAGAGAAGATGTGACAGGTTTCATTTCTCATCCACTTTCTAAGCATTTTCTATCCTATAACCCTCTGGAGCTCTGTGCTCTAGGTACTTTCGTCTCAAGACCTCCAAAAACAGTTTTTTGGAGAATCTTTAAGTTTTAATACCCCCAAACATCAATACGTCTTCAGTACTTGGAAAGGGCCACAGTACAAGAGAATGAAGTCTGAGCCACCCCATTCCTAAAGCCCACAGTTTGCCACTGGTGCCACCAAAAGGCTGCTTTAGATTTCTGCCATTCATTTCCCCTCAGTATGTGCCTTAGCCTTCCCTGGGGTCCTAAAGCAGCATTGCTTTTTACATAGATTTTAGCCAAGTCCTCAATTAAATGTGATTATTACATGGTAAGCCGCTAATATCATTTGCTGTAATTATAATTGATGAAATAGTATCTGTCCAGTGTAGGTTTTGCCCATTTAATGTGTTTTTGCTAATAGCCTCAGTTAGTAACTGATGTATTTTGTGGAAAAGACCTACTTGGTTAACTGACATCTGAAATGGCAATAGTGGTATGTTGATTTCTGTCCTAAAAAAGAGAGTAGCATCTCCACCTGGCATTAGCTCTGGAGGAAAGGGCATGTTGACTCATGCTGAAAGAAGACTCAAGTTCTTCTGAGGTTTTTATCAGCTCTCATCTGGCCTGCATAGGGAAAACAGAGCTGTAGAGCAATGTGAATGATTTCATGCGTCACCTCTGTGGAACCCCAGGATATTTGTATGTGCTCCAAGCAGAGCCTTGTTGGAGTGTAGATCAGAGATCAGCTGATGCTCATGGCGCCTCTGGCAGGTACACTGTGTGGTCTGGAGAGGAAGAAATTGGAAGAAAAAAAGGAGTAAGAAGTAAGAGAAGGAAAGGGAGAGAGGTAAGGAGAAAATGAGAAGAAAGAAAATAGACGAGAGTACACGTAGTGTGGAGTGCTATAGTGCCACAGCGGTATGTAGCATCAGTGATTTGGATGCCTGGCAGAAGTACACCACTGTCTTCGGGCTCAGTGAATTACAGTTGACCCTTGAGCAACTCAGGAGTTAGGGCACTGACCCTCCGCACAGTCAAAAATCCGACTGTGTATCCAGGGTTCCACCATATCCGCAGTTCCGCATCTAAGGATTCAACCAACTGCCGATTGTGCAGTACCCTAGTATTTACTATGGAAAAAAATCCACGTATAAGTGGACCCACGCAGTTCAAACCTGTGTTGTTCAAAGGTCAAGTGTAATTTGGAAGACCGGTAGTTCATGATCCTGGTCTTTCTACCCCCTACTCTAAGTGTTCTTGGACTTCCCTGGTGGTCCAGTGGTTAAGACTTCGCACTTCCACTGCAGACCCTGGTCGGGGAACTAAGATCCCACATGCCACGTGGCACAGCCAGAAAAAAAAAAGTATTCTCTTATTTCCATTTTTTTCTTGCAGGAGTATGCGATGTCCTTCTGGTGCATATTTCTATCTGGCAGTAAATCTTTGAATTGAGTATTCTGTAATTCTCCACTTCTTTTTATGTCAGACTAATAATAGGGAGGGAGAGAGAACAATAAAATCTCATATTTATGAGAATAAGTCAACATAGCCCACTGACTCAAATATTTCAGGAGTATTTTCTACATTTAGAGCCCTCTGGGAGACACTGTCTTTTGGGGAGACAAGCAAATAAGTACATTATTACAAACAATGATATCATTGCTGTTGAAGAAAAATAGGTCTCTAGTGCTGTGGGAACATAGAACTGTTTGAGTGAGTCAGGGAAGTTTTCCTGGAAGAGGTGATATTTGAATCTCCTCCTAGCTGGTCTTAGATAGACTCCCAGGCAAGTATGCTGTCCACAGGCTTTGATACTACCTTATAGAAGCTTTAATCTGCCAAATCTTTTCTGTACAAAATGATTTCACAATTTTTATTTCAGTAAAAAACTTTTACAAGGGAATAGGAGTTCACTGAATTCACTGTTCATACATTCACAAGGCTAAGTGATAGGGTTAGTTGATTTTTCAGTCATTTTTGACATAAAAGCTAAAATGCTATCTGAGTGATATGGAAAATGTTCTCTACAAGGAAACGTAAATAACTTGACTCAGTTAAAGACTCTACTTAAGTAAGGTGCTACTTTCCAGTGGGATCCAAGCTGATCCTGATGAAACCATTAATACGAAATTCACGCGGGTCTTTTTTTTTTTCTCTTAAGCTTTTTGCATCGCCATGATGAAGCGTTCTCCACTGAACCCCTCAAAAACAATGGCAGAGGAAGTCCTCTGGGCTTTTATCATGTGCAGAATGTAAGTGACGTGGACGTTTTTGCCAAATGTTTTGCGGGTTTGTGGTACCTTGAAGCAGCTGGGGTGAGGCAGTCGTCATGTGGGGGGGCCCTTTGGCTTTCTCAGCTGAAGAAGGTTGATAATCTAAGCTGCTGTGTAGGGGGAGCTCTGTGATGAGAACAGACAGTGGAGGAAGCGGCCAGGGCCCTGAGCTAATCCTCAGTGGACAGAGCAGGCAGCATCTTCTCTGAATTACAGTGGGGCCTGTGAGTAGCCTGGGGGTTGGTCTGCCAATAAATTCTTTGTCAGTTTGAATATAGTGAGTTGTTTTAGTGTTTCCTTCCTAGAATAATAAGCATGTTGCATATGAGTTTTGTTAAATATGTTATTCTTTACACCATAAGAGACAAATAATTTGGTTGCAAATAATGTAGAAATACAATAATCTATGAAATACATTTTGTAGCTAAATTAAGATTCAGAATCTGTTTCCTTGCAGCTGATTCTATGATTAGCCCTCTAATGCCCCTTACAACTCTCTCATAAGTGGAATAAGAAAACAGACCTTCTATCTCTTCTAGAAAGATTTGCTCAACTCTGTTCAAAAGTCGTGATCCTCATTACAATAGCTAACATTCACTGAGAGCTTATTTTGTGTCAGTCATTGTTATAGGTGTGTTTTTGTGTCTTAATTCATTTAATCCTCACTCTTATGCCATATACTATCATAATCCCCACGTTATAGTTGAGATTACCGAGGCAGAGAGCACTCGAAGTCACTCACCAAGGTTACAAAGCTAGGAAGAGGCAGAGGTGGGGTTTGAACCCAGGGAAACGTGGCTCTAGCATCCAGGAGCTTCACTACTGCTTGAACAGTCTTGTTCTCTTGCCAACCATAATCCACTCCCTAAAATGCGAGAGGAAAGGGCAACTCCAGAAATGGAACAAGCAAATACAGAACACACTGTTTTCTTTTTGATGTTTAATTGTATAAATAGGAGCATGCCTGTATATGATAAATATTGATTGGCTCCTGTGCACAAGGACTGTGTCTGACGCCACGGGGGGGTGCTCAGATGGATCACAGGGTAGATTATGCCTCCGAAGAGCTTAGAATTATGATAGGGGAAATAAATGCATATTTAAACTGTAGTGATACAGGATATAGAAACATTCGAAAGGTATTCATTAAATGCAACGGGAGTAGAGAAGGGAGAGTTATTTCTACTAATGGGAAGAGTCTTTTAAGCTACATTCTTTGTTGGGGGTGGATGTTTTTGTAGAGAAAGGAGGTGGGGGAACTTCCTGAAGACTGTAGTGTAAATAAGAAAAGGTGGGTCACGCTTGGCACTGTACCTGGCACAGAGTCTGCAGTCATGTTTTTCATACCGTTGTTGCCATTTGAGCTGGGCCTTGAAGTACAGGGATGACAGAGGTACAGAGATGTGGGAAGGCCTCCCAGGCACGGCTGAAGCCTGGGCCAGCCCTCAGGCACGGTGGAGGAGAGAGCAGGTGAAGGGAGCAGCAGATTGAGTCCAAACATTGTGTGAAGGGCAGCAGAGGGACCAGAGGTCATTTGGGGCAGACAGTGGAGGGTGTTGAATGCCTGAAGCTTGGTGAAGTTAACTGTAGAACGAAAACCAGAGAAGAGCCCCTCTCTTTTGGTGTGAGAGGCCTTCATAGTAAAATTCCCAGCACATACTGGGTACTCAAAGTGCTGTAGTGCTGTTTGCAGCAAAAATGTGTATTTTCCTATAATAAATCTTTCGCTAATCTAGGTTGCCTTTATTCCTTATTAGATTGCAGTGGAGGTGACGGAATCATTTGTGGACTATATCAAAACCAAGCCTATCGTGTTTGAAGTCTTTGGGCATTATCAGCAGCACCCACTTCACCTGCAAGGACAGGAGCTTAACAGGTTTGGTCCGAATGAGCAAAGATTTTTGTTATTGATATTATTGTTGTTGTTATTGTTGTTACTGTCACTTGCTGGAAAAGAAGAAATCTTTTGAGGAATTAAGATAGGTAAATAACAGTTTTATATATTACCCTATGTTTCCATTTCAGAAACATCACCATCTTTCTTCTAAGCCACCCAGTCACCAACTGTAGGTAGAGCAAACTGAGTTTTGCCCAGGTGACCTTGAGTACTGTCTTTTTGTAGGAAGAGACTTTGAATAGGATAGAAAGTTGAGGTGATAGGGATATAACCTGAAAGTTGTGTATAATTGGTCCTAGCCGCCCAGAACTTTATGAAGCATAAAGCTACTATGAAGCGTGTGTCTCTAAGTGGAGACATCAAAATTAGGGAGGAGGACAATGATGGGGACTTCGGGATGATGGCAGAGTGTCCTTGTTAACAGAAAAATTTTTCTTATTTATTAGCTCTGACTTACAAGGGGACTTTTATCAAAATGTCTTAGCCTCAGTTTTACTGTGTGGGTTTATATCTGATATCTGATAAGGTACCAGAGTTGAAAGTACAAATGATCCATTTTTAAAGGGGATTTATACACGCCACTAACACCAGCATGGGACTGTTTAGTCTTGAAGAACTTTTGTCTTCCTTTGCAGTCCACCCCAGCCATCTCGACGATTCTTCCCTCCGCCCATGCCACTATCCAAGCCAGGTGAGCACAGCTGCGTTCTTTGTATGATGTACATCTCTTATTCTGAGTGACTTTTCAGATAAAAAATCATATTCAAATTCCTACTCCACTTCTGTGCATCCTTGTGTGTTCCGGTGTCCAGTAGGAACGAGAATTGTTGGTTCCTGATGGAAATAAGAGGTGCCAAACAATAGGGCTCTATATCCCCGCCGATACTGTGGTCTTCTTACTGCAGATTTTGATAAGCTCCATGCTCCTAAATCTCTCTGCTTTGTGTGTAACTCCCTTTAACTGTCAGGTGACTGGGCACTCCTTTGCATATTACGTTTATTCCGCATGTTCATGTATCCTGTTCTGATTTTTCTTTGTTTATTTTCATCCCTTTTCCTCGTTGCCCACTTGCCTCATTCCCACCCCGCCCTGTGCTCATTCTCCACCTCTGTGCTCCTCGCCTCCGTCCTGCCTTCAGACCATGAGAGAAAGATTGAGCTGATTCGGTTTCTCATATCTGACTATGTGAATGTGCATGTGTTGGACACATTTTCTGAGCACGCCAGTGTGCTTGCATCCTCCGCCATTGCCACCTTCCAGGATGAGGCTGACCCAATGCCGCCTTTTCTCTTTCTGCCAGTTCCCAGCCGCCAGACCGAGAGGGTACCTAAACGAGATGGTTAGTAGCTAAAATTAGCTCTGCCTTAGATTTAGAACCATCCTCAGAGGCTGGTTCTAAAGCCTGGCTCTCCGTGTATGAAACACCGACGTTTCTGTTTGCTACTTGACCTGCATGTAGAGTTCAGCACATTGTCAAGATCATATCACATTTCCTTCAGAGAGATTTTTAGGAAGCACCTTCTCTATTTATGCCCCTTTCACATCATCCAGGGGGGTGGGGGGGGTGGGGGGGCTCCTTATATTTGTTGGTGTGGATTCTTTGCAATGGTATTTTTAATTTTAAAGGATTTTTTACTGGTAGCTGGCTTTTTGTAATGCTCTAGTTTTGCTTTCTGACCCTCAGATGCCCACCAGAGCCATTAACCCCCTGTTATCTTCTTGACTAGCATCATCACCAGCTTACCTGGAATTCAGCTGGGGTGAACAATGCTGATAGGCCATGCCTCTGAATAGCGCTGTATGAGTCACACAGGCCCTTTAGATGCATTGTGTCTGTGGATCCTCACAACATCTTTTTAGATAGTAGGCAGGATATTATGATCTTCATTTTCTAGTTGAGGAGACAGACTCCCAGAGGTTAAGTGACTCAACCAAAGTTTCATAGCTAGTTAGTGGTTGAGCGATAATTAGATCCCAAGTCACTGGACTCACACCACTGCTCCCAGGTTCAGAGCAGAGAGCCCTCTTTGTATTGCCAAGATTTCAGAATTTCTACATAGTGTTTCAAAATGCCCACCATGTGGAATCTGAAAGTCTTGAAAATACGGGGGTTTTGGCTAATATATTTCATCAGTACAGATAAGAATATGGAATTCACATCTGAAGAAAATGGGTAACATGAGATCATTTACAGAATCCTGTATTTACAGATGAGACCAGTGGTTTCCAAACTTGTCCACACATTAGAATCACCTGGGGCGGCTTCAAACCTCTCAGAGGGCTGAGTCCCACCCCTAGAGACTGTGATTTAATTGGCTGGCGGTGTGGCCTGGGCCATCTTTAAGATCCCCAGGTGACCCTCATGTGCAGGGAGGTTCAGGAACCACTGGGTTGGAGGGTGGGTCTTTCCCGCCACAGCAGCTTTGATGAGGCCCTGTGATGAGCGAGGCTCGCCCCACATTGCCTGTCCCACATTGTTACCGTGCTCTGCATGCTGCAAATGTGAGAGTCTAAGGAAGGTTTTTTAATGGTTTTGTGAGCACATTTACTCTGCATCAAACCTGTTTTCTCATCATTGGGTAGTTTGTTGAGAGGGAAAAAGATGCTGACTCTTCCGTTTTCCTTGTTCTCTGAAGTTAGAGGTACTACTATAGTTGACGGTGAAGTTTCTCTGGCTCTTCTGCACTGAAATCTATCCCCTCACTCTCGCTGCCTTTCCCAAGTGTGTCCTTGAAGACTGACATTAGAGAAGCTTATACCTTTGCTGAGTAGACTTGGACCAAATTTTAACATTTTCCAAAAACTTTTAAAAGTTCCAGCCACCAAGTTAAATACCATGAGCAAAACCAGCCTTGGCCAGAGCATGAGCAAGTACGATCTTCTGGTTTGGTTTGAGATCAGTGAATTGGAGCCTACAGGAGAGTAAGTCCAACTTTATAAATTTTTAAATATGACAACTTTTCCAAAATTAGAAAATGTAATTTTGAGTCTCTCGTCTTTGGGTTCACAGAACATTGTCACATTCCAGTTTTGAACTGAATTTGGGGTGGGGAGGGTCTTTATATTATTCTTTGAATCAGAGGTTTGTCAGAGAACTGTCTAGTATGATAATGTACCTTCTTGTTAGCAATAGCAAGATCATGAAGAATGGCGCTTTGCTATGAGGGAAGACAACCTGCAAAGTGGGTTTTAGCAGCAGCAAAGTAAAGGGAGTCAGAAGCATGTTGCACATAAAAGGGCCAAAGGCATATCGATATGTCAGGGGATTAGGGGACAGAATGTTTCTGTAGACCAAGGTTTCTCAGCCTCTCACTACTTGGGGCCAGATGGTTCTCTGTTTTTGGGGGTTGTCCTGTGCATTGTAGGATATTTAGCTGCATCCCTGGCCTCTACCCATAAGATGCCAGTAGCACCTCCCCTCCTGCTGTGACAACAGACATTGCCAGATGGCCCCTAGGGGTCAAAATTACCCCCAGTTGAGGACCACTGGCCCAGATCAAAATGATCAGCATCAGCTTACTCTCTCTGTATGAGCTGTGTTAGACTAAGTGACGAATGTAATTACTGTTTATAGTTGTCTCAGAAATGCTTTTGAAAAACACAAAAGAGATCCCTCTCCCGAAACAGAGGCAAGGGGCTGTATCAGTTAGTGTAAAGGGTAGGGGATAAATGTTATCTTAATGACCCTCTATTTATAATGCTAGGTAATACCATTATGATCACCTCCATAAAACATTTATTGGGTTCCTACTGTGTGTGAGGTTTGGCTCTATCGATCCTATATAGAGTTGTCAGTAGTGACATTGCTTCGAGGAGTTTGACTTTCCACAGACAGATCTATAATGTGATTATAACTTGCATTATGAGGGAGCAGTAGTTACAGTAAATGGTTTCTACTGAGTTAATTGCTTTCTGATTCTTAAAAAATGATCTAGAATCTGAAATTATCTCTTTCTTATCTCCTGACACTTGCCATTGCAGTTATATGTTATTTATGGAAATATCTGTTAGACAGAGAGCTGGGATTGGAGCCAAAAGATGTTACTGCCCTATGAATACTTCAGTCTAGTCAGGATGATGAGACATACATATGTGGAAAGGTTTACTAAATGCATATGACTGTCCAATTAAATGTCCACCCCAGATGGTGAGAAAGACATGGGATCAGAGTTTAGAAAACAAAGACCACTGAGGGCTGGAGTGACCAGGGAGGACCTTGCAGGTGAAGTTGCACTTAGCACAAGCATTCTGTCTAACTTCTTTCTTTTACATTTCTGTTTTTATAGGTATATTCCAGCTGTGGTTGACCATACAGCAGGCTTGCCCTGCCAGGGGACATTTTTGCTTCACCAGGTACTAATGAAGGAGCAAAAGAGGGCTTAGAAGGGAACACCAAAAAAGTTAGAATAAGAAACATAACTCTCTGTTTCTCTGCTTTTTTTAATCTCCATTTCAAGGGTATTTGGAGGTCAGGGGACAATGCCCCATCATTTTTTTTTTCTCCTTTCCTTAATGTTTCTCAAACCTTGGCTTATATTTATTGATATATACCCTGGCTTTTATGTGTAAATATATATATATGGGGTTTTTTGGGGGGTTTTTTTTGCGGTACACGGGCCTCTCACTGTTGCGGCCTCTCCCGTTGCGGAGCACAGGCTCCGGACGCGCAGGCCCAGCGGCCATGGCTCACGGGCCCAGCCGCTCCGCGGCATTGTGGGATCCTCCCAGACCAGGACACGAACCCGTGTCCCCTGCATCGGCAGGCGGACTCTCAACCACTGCGCCACCGGGGAAGCCCCGTAAATATATTTTAAAAGAGCTGTCTTGAAAGACTTTATGTCGTTCAGTTACGTAGTAATTTGTGCAGCTTCCATGTTATTTTATACAATTTTCACTTGGTGATGTTTGGAAACCCTGCTTTCACAGCCAAAAGTTCTTAATGGAGATTGAAGATGAAGGTTTCAGTGGACTAAAAATCTGGCCATGAAATGTAGGTCCCCCTTTGGCAAATCAAAAGTAGCTTTAGTCAGTTCCCAAAAGTGCTTATGAGCCAGATGGGCACACTCGGGGACTTTCAATCTGGGCATCGGTTCTTAAAAGCCATATCAGAACCTGGCTCTTCCTCAGTCCCTGACCTGTGTCCCTTTGTTCAGAATAGCAGTGTGGACAGCATTTCCCCTCCCCCTCCATACCTCCCCTTCCTGCCCATCAGACAATCCAGAAAACAACAGACAAGAGGAAATAAGAGATTGTCCCAGCTAAATTGCAGCCCTGCTCCATTATCTAGGGCATCCAGCGAAGGATCACAGTAACCATTATCCATGAGAAAGGGAGTGAACTCCATTGGAAGGATGTCCGTGAGCTGGTGGGAGGTGAGTATGTTCCAGCAGCTGAGGACGGGCCTTAGAGGAGTGACTGCTCCCTGTTCGGAGCACAGGGAGTGTGCGGAAGGCTGCGCTGGAGAGCGTGACTGTCAGAAGAGAGTCCTTGAGTTGGAAACTACTCTTGTTTCCCAGCTCCCTTCATCAGTTATTCAACCTGCCATTGTTTTTCTCAGTGCCTGTGGGAGCAGTTCTGGGCCCGAGGCTGTGAGAGGGCCTAAGAGAAGTCTGCTCCTTGTGAGCTTGGGGTCTAGTGAGGAGACAGCGTGTGTGCATGTACAGAGCAGTTTGATGAGTGAGTACCAAATGAGAACAACTGAAAGACCTGTGCTAAAAGAGTTGCCGACAAAAAAGATCCAGGAGAACTGGGTTAGCTTGTGGGAGATGATCTGAATAGATTTGAGAGAACTTAGAGGGTTTCGTTTTTCTGCAAGCATTTGGAATTAGAGTCAGCAATGTCTAACGTGCAAATGGCTAGAAATCTGTGGCCAGAGTGGGGAGACTAAACTAAAGCACCATGAGAGGAAAGAGTGGCCAAACAGCATAAGCTGTAGAACGAGAGCCCGAGGCAGGGGGTCTGAACCTAGTTTTGCCATGGACCCCTTTGGCAGTGGTGAAGCCTCAGAATTATGTTTTTAAATGTAGAAAATAAAGCACTTAGGACTACAAAGGGAACTACTAATATTGAAATACAATTGTTAAACTACTAAACAAATTTGTAACATAAGCTCTTCAATGATGTGGTCAATAAGCAGCAGGTCTAATTTCTGTCATTTCAAAGTGGTGATGAATGTCAAGATACTTCACATTAGTGTGATATGAAAACATCTGTGATTTCTGCTGGGGACAGAGGTATGGGTACTGCTGATTCTCCTGTGGTTTGTGCCCTCCCCTCATAATTGCAGGGAAAGGCAGATTTCAGTTAGAGGTTCCTGAAAATAAGGTTGTAATTTTTTTTTCCCGTCCAGTTCAGACCTCCTGAATTCTAACCATAAACACCTTGCATATCTGTGGACCAGATTAAGAAGGCCTGGAAGGAAGATTATACTCTGTCCTATCTGGGGCAGTGGTTTTCAAGCTTTTCAAGATTAATTATGACATAAAACAAGAGAGATGCTTTCTGACCAGAAAGGGTGGGGTGCAGAGGCAGCAGTTAACTAAGGCTTCTCTATAACCCTATGGCTTATTATTTTTATAACAAACATGAAATGTGGCAGGTGCTTTTCTGAATGCTCTAAAAATATTAGTTTATTTAACATAACAAACATATAATACGATCATAACAATCTTATAAGGGAAGAATTGTTATTCCCACTTCACAGGTGAGGAAAGTGAGGCTCAGAGGTTGAGCATATGCCCCGGCCGCACAGATAGTTAGTGTTGGAGCTGACATTTGAACCCAGGCAGTCCTGCTCCAGAGACTGTGTTCTTAACCTCTATGCAGTGCTGCATCCCCTACTGTTATTTGAAAACAGCACTGTAAGATTTTGAAAAAGAAAGTGGTGTAATGAAGGCAGTGGCTTAAGAAGTTTGTAGAAGGTGAGTGTGGGATGGCTTGGAAAGGGGGAGACGTGAGAGCAGTAGGGAGACCAGTTAAGTGGCTGTTGCCATGTCTGAGATCAGAAGGGGATGACCTTCGTGAGCAGGGCAGTGATGTTGGAAATTAAAGCTGAGACATATATGAGAAGCTCTTTGAACAAAGAGTAAGTTTTCACCGTTGGCTAAATGTGGGATGTAAAGGGGAGATAGAATATGGAGAAGAATGGAAGGCCAAGAATTACAGAATTAGACTGTAGGATTATAACTGACCAAACAACGCTTCCGGCACCTGAAATTACACAGAGATTTGACAGTCTCTTTTTGGCCTAATGAATTACCGCTTTGTTTCTATTTATTTATTTATTTATTAAAATCAGTTGATTTTTTAAAAAATAATTAATTTATTTATTTTTGGCTGTGTTGGGTCTTGGTTGCTGTGCGCAGGCTTTCTCTAGTTGTGGCAAGCGGGAGATACTCTTCATTACGGTGCACGGGCTTCTCACTGCAGTGGCTTCTCTTGTTGCACAGCACAGACTCTAGGCGTGTGGGCTTCAGTAGTTCTGGCTCCCGGGCTCTAGAGTGCAGGCTCAGTAGTTGTGGCGCAAGGGCTTAGTTGCTCTGCGGCATGTGGGATCTTCCTGGCCAGGGCTCGAACCCGTGTCCCCTGCATTGGCAGGCAGATTTTTTTTAAAAAAATAAATTTATTTGTTTATTTATTTATTTTTGGCTGCATTGGGTCTTCGTTGCTGCACGTGGGCTTTCTCTAGTTGCGTTGAGCAGCAGTTACTCTTCGTTGCAGCGCACGGGCTTCTCACTGCGGTGGCTTCTCTTTTTGCGGAGCACGGGCTCTAGGTGCACGGGCTTCAGTAGTTGCAGCACGTGGGCTCGGTAGTTGTGGCTCACGGGCTCTAGAGTTCAGGCTCTGTAGTTGTGGCTCGCGGGTTCTAGAGCGCAGGCTCAGTAGTTGTGGCGCACGGGCTTAGTTGCTTCACGGCACATGGGATCTTCCTGGACCAGGGCTCGAACCCGTGTCCCCTGTATTGGCAGGCGGATTCTTAACCACTGCGCTAGCAGGGAAGTCCTACCACTTTGTTTTTAAACATACCCATGTTCTGGTTTCTTTCTTCTTTCTCTCAGGCCGGATTCGGAATAAAGCTGAGGTGGACGAAGCCACAGTTGATGCCATCCTCTCCTTAAATATCATCTCTGCCAAGTACCTGAAGTCTTCCCACAACTCTAGCAGGTGGGGCACCCGGGGAATGTGGTGAGTCAGCCCTAGGGGGGTTGATTGATTCACTGTAGATTCCTTGTTCATTAATGACTCTCCCCTTCTCACTTCAAAGTTCCCTGTTTCCTCCCCTGTCCGCCCTGCTCTTCAAAAATAAAAACATAAATCATTGGAGGTACTTGTATGTGATGATACCCCCAGAGAATGGAAATGTTCTATCCCCTGGGGAGTTTGAGTAGATGTAATACAGTGACAGAGAAAAAGCAGAAAAAGAAAACTCAGCATGCCACCCAAGGGTTTAAAAGTACAAATTAATTACGGCTAAGACTAAATGTTTTCCTATGAAGTGATTGCTGTGGAGAAAGACCTCTCGGCCTGGGGTGTCATGGGAGCATGCCCTCCAAGGTATAGTGAACCCTCTTGTGTTCATCTTTGCTGCTGCCAGTATCGGCTCAAGGAGTCTCAGTATCTGCTTTTCATTTTCCTTTATGCATAAAGGCAATAAATTATTATAAACTCTTCTGACTAAGATTGGCTGCTATAAATAATGAATTTTATTTTAAATTAGTTTCCCTTAGAATTCCATTTTATAATCAAGTGATGACAGTGCATAAAGTACCTAGCTGTTCTACATTCCCGTGTCAGACTGGAAATAAATCTGCTGGGGCGCTTTTACCTCCCTGGGAAAGGAGTCCCGTCATCGTGCACAGAGACTCCCATTTCTCTACATGGTGAGGGCTAGGAAACAGGAGTGGCTGTGTGTTCTAATGTGGGCTCAGAACTCAGCCTTCGAATTACAGGAATTCTCTGTGGTCTGCCTGTTCCTAAAAAAGTTGCTCACATGTGTTGGCAAGAGGGAGAGGAAAAATGAGACAATAAGCAGAAGCAGAAATGAAAAGTTCGGGCCAGGATTAATTTCTTTACATTGTTTCTTTGTGTTACTGTTTTGCATGGGAGTGAGGAAAAGGAAACAAATGTCTGTTTGCTTTTTGCCAGTCAGAGGAGCTGGCAGAAGCTGTGGACACAAAGGGAAGGTGGGTGAGAGGGTGTGTACCTATGTGGAGGGGGTGTGGCAGAGGTAAAGTAGGGTGCTTTGACCCCCGCCTTGGCCTATTCCTGGGCAAAATCTTGAACAATACCATTTCTCTGAAGTCAGCATTAACCCCACATAGCGTTCCCTCTTCTGCCAGACATTTACAGCAAGTATTCAGCTGGCATTCACCACATTTGCCTTGCAACTATGAGAAATATATCTTAAACTTCCCTATGGTGCTTAGCAAAACAGGGAAAAATGGTGTTTGGTTGAAGTGCTGGTTATGTTAAACTTGCCTACATTAGAGTAACCTTCAAAAGTCCTTTGATTCCTGTCCGGCAGCGTGTCACATGCTGTAGAAGATGAATTTGGCTTTGTTAGAAGCAGTTTATCTTTCCCAGTAGAAGCTTAGAGTTAATCAAAAAAGTTGCTGGGACTTCCCTGGTGGCGCAGCAGTTAAGAATCTACCTGCCAACGCAAGGGACACAGGTTTGAGTCCTGGTCCAGGAAGATCCCACATGCCGCGGAGCAACGAAACCTGTGTGCCACAACTACTGCGCCCACGTGCTGCAAATACTGGAGCCCGCGTGCCTACAGCCCACGTGCCACAACTACTGAGCCCGTGTGCTGTAACTGCTGAAGCCTACGTGCCTAGAGCCCGTGCTCCACAGCAAGAGAAGCCACCATGGTGAGAAGCCCATGCACTGCAATGAAGAGTAACCGCTGCTCGCCGCACCTAGAGAAAGCCTGCATGCAGCAACAAAGACCCAACACAGCCGAAAAGGTTAAAAAAAAAAAAGTTAAAAAAAAAATTGCTAAAGTCAAGAGTAATAAAAAGAGGAATTTCCCTGGTGGCGCAGTGGTTAAGAATCCACCTGCCAATGCAGGGGACACAGGTTCGAGCCCTGGTCCAGGAAGATCCCACATGCCGCAGAGCAACTAAGCCCATGCGCCACAACTACTGAGCCTGCGCAACTACTGAAGCCCGTGCGCCTAGAGCCCGTGCTCTGCAACAAGAGAAGCCACCGCAATGAGAAGTCCGTGCACTGCAAGGAAGAGTAGCCCCTGCTTGCCACAACTAGAGAAAGCCCACGCACAGCAGCGAAGACCTAACACAGCCAAAATATAAATAAATAAAAATTTTAAAAAGAAGATACAGACTTTAAACACTTGTTTTAACTTAAAGTATATAAATGTACATTAATTTGTCAAGCTCTTGCTATAGGGCCAAGGCCTTTTCTTTAATTGTAGGCTCATTTATTAGACTTCTGACTGTCTTTCTTGCAAAGCCACACCCATAATTCATCACCTATTTTTTCAATTTGGTGGAACTAGAAACCTATGAATAAAATCTAAGTGCAAAATCCTTTAAACTTTTTATCATATATCATCAAAATTTTATTTCCCTCTTTCTTTTACATTGATCTCACCCAAACTTAACAGCTGTTTTTTAAACAATTCACCATTATCAAGTCTTTTTTAAATGTTCAATTTATTTTTCACACTAAGTTTCCACACTTAGTTTTGTTTCACACTAAGCAAAAATTCTTTTTGCCCTCATGTTTCAGTGATTTATCTAATATTTAATTAAATTAGATAATTATAATAGCAAATACAACCACATAAACAGGTTTGTAGTACTGACACTTGAGAAGCATGAAACTCGACTCTTTGGAGCAAATTTTCTGGGCGATGAGCTACCTCTTTATTTTAGAATAATGTTCAATGAGAAATGGACGTCAGTCTATACATTGTAGGGATGTGGAGAGCATAAGTTCATTTGGTAAGTGGCTAAATGGAGTTTGGTCAAGAGAGCTTTTGTTCTTTTTGCCTAAGGTTTAATGTTTAAAGTTGAACTTACAGAACTCCAGTTGGGTGTATTACATACGTAATTAGAGGGCTCTTGTGATATATTGATAGTGGAGCGCAGCTGACAAGGGCCATTACTCCTTTTCTCCCCAGCCCTGCGTTTCTGTTACCTACTGACTTGTTTTTCCCTTAACTCCACAGCAACTTCCTACCATTTCCAATAGTAAGTCACCTCCTAAAGGGATGTTAATAGAGGTGGTCTCCACTCTCCCTTCTGTGCCCAGCATTTCCTTAACTGAACGTCTCAGGAGAGGGACCCATGTCATTGTAAGCCCTTTATCAAATTGTGTCCCATGGAATTCTCTGTTAATTGTTTGTCCACTTGAATTCACTTTTGCTTATCAGCAAACTTGTGTTTTTATATATATTTTTTTTTCTCTCTCCTCTCTCTCTCTCCCTCTCTTTTTTCCTTTTTTTTTCTTTTGCTGCACTAACAAAAGCTTTTTCTGTGTTTTTACAGGCTCTTTCTTGATAAGGATATTCCTAGGTATTTTCTGTTTGCTTTTTTTTTGCACATAAAGATTCTAGTTTATCAGAATGCTTTATGTCTTATGTAGCTTTGACTGCTATTTTAATTTAATAGTTTTCCGCCATGTAAACTTGCGCCCACCTAAGATAGAGCAAGACCTTATTCTGCACCCTTGTGCCCTGGGTTTTTCTGATGCATGTATAGTTTCACATGTAGGCTCTTAAGTAATTTGTAGAGTTCTTAATTATTTTCTCATTCCATTTAGTAAACTTGCCCATTTTATTCTATGCCCCTTCAAGTTTTTCTCTTCCACATTACAAAGTAGAATGTTACTCCCCTCATTTCATAAGGAATCTCAGGCTTGCATAATTGTTCACTTTTTTCTTCGTTTTGTCCTGTGTAGTAGTAGAGACCGATTTAGCTATTTGAGTAGCTGAGTCTGTGAGAAATATTTTTTTAATTTTTAAACATTTCTCTTTCTCCTGTCAGGACTGCTTGTCTCATCTATTTATTTTCTGCTTTTGGAAAAGAAAAAGTTCCTGGTTCAGTAGTAAAGGAAATTTTCCCCCATCTCTCTCTTCGTCTCATTTAGGGAAGAAAACTGAAGGAAGTGATACATGATAATTTAGCCTAAGTGTTTTTTTAAAGATGCACATACACCGCACACAACACATACGCACACACACATACAGACACACACATACATATACTCACACACTGCCGTTGTCCGGAACATCTTGAGAAATCCATTTGGGATTATATCCTGACCACCTTAGCGCCATACAGGACAGCATGTCTCAGGACTCGGCCCTGTTTCTAACTCCAAATTCTCTTGCTAGCTTGATTTCATTGACATTTCTCTTCAGTCTTGGTTGTATTTCTTATGACCACCTCTCAAGAGTTGCCACCCTTGGTGAGTATTTCAAAAGAATGTGCTGCAGTAACTCCCAGGCACCAAACAAAACAACAAAAAACCCCACCTTTTTCCCTCCATCCCAGTACAGGGAGATTTTAGCGATGTCAGAATTTTTCTGTTAGCCAAGTTTCTGCCAGTGAAGTTTCCTCTTTAGGTTAAGTGAAAACCAGAAAACAGAAATGTGAAGAGGCTTTCTCACACAAATTCAAAACATCTGCCTCAGTGGAAAGGGAATCTTGAACCCTGATTACTGGCAGCAGGAGATGCTTAGGTTCTGGCGTGGAGCTTGATGAGTGGCGGGTTCCAGGCGGCAGTGAAGTGCTTGTTGCTGTCAAGTGTCTCCAGGGCCCTCGCCCTGAGGAGGGGCCTCGCTTCACTCTGCACGGGGTGTCCAGACCTGAAGTGCGACAGGCAGGCCCCATTCCAGGCACCTCGGCAGACCCTGGGACACAATAGAAGAGCAGTCTCAGGGACAGGGCCCTCAAGTGGCTTCTGCCGAAGTAATGGATTTCACCACCCAATATTAGAATTTGTCTTAAACCAAATTACAATTTAGATGTGATCGAAACAGAGCTTTGTGGATGCATAAAGGGTTCTCTGCTGAGCCCAGTGAGCCCAGGAGCTGGGGAAGGGCTTCTGTCATCCTTTGTTGTGGTTGCTGTTTGGGTCTCTTTGTTGCTTTGTCCATCTTTGTCCTGTTAGTTGTCTCTGTATTCCTTTGGTGTATTTGTAGAGAATGTACTTGATCCATACACACTGCCTCAAAAGCTAGATGTCTGAGAGAGTGTCACGTACAGCCGAAGGCCCTTGGACAACACGGGTTTGAACTGCGCGGGTCCGCTCGCGTGTGGATTGTTTTCAGCAGTAAGTACCACAATACTACGTGATCCGCAGTTGGCTGAATCGGTGGAGGCAAAACCTCGGGTACCGAGGGCCGACTGTAAGTTATACACAGATTTTTAACTGCATGGAGGGTCAGCCCCCTAACTTACCCTGTTGTTCAAGGGTCAACTGTACTTCAAGAAGACTTAGATCTAGAAGTAGCTACAAGATGAAATAATCAGGCTTCAGACACTGGCACTCAGAGGATGAGGTGTGGTTACGGAGTTCATTTAAGTATTGTTTTCTCTGTTTATTTCTGGAGAAAGAAGCATGGAGATGTGTTTAAAGAGAAGGTATGCCAGCTATTTGTCATGGGACACCTAGAAAAGATAGCTGCAGTGAGATTACCATTTGGGAAGGAGTGAGGAGGAACGTACTGGGCAGGGGAGAAGGTGTGCAGAACTCTAGATGAATTGGGTGGGGTGTATTACACGTGCAGAGAGCTAGTGGTGATGGGAAGCTCACTCTGAAGGGGTGGACGAAGTGTCTTCCCCAACAGTCCTAACGGGGGTCTGAGGGAGGGACACGGGGGGTCGAGTTGGGAGTTGATCTGTGACACTGCTGTTGAACTCAGGACAGTGCTTCAGGTGAGACTTGCTGAACTGGAAGGTTTAATGCCAAGTAGGGTCTATGGTGTTTTACTAGTAAGAGGGAAGAGAGATATTAAAGCAACTTTAAAAACCAGTTTATGGGTGTTTATTAAATAATCAAGCTTCTAGTTATTTGAATGTAAGATTCTTATGTGAATTTTTTGGAAAACTGATAAGTAGTAGTTGGCTAGCTCTGGTGTAAAAAATCATTCTCTTTTGCTGAAATGTCAGCTAAGAATAACCTCTTATTCTTCTATTTAAAACAAGTCTCTCTATACTGTTTCTTTCATGAACCCTCCCAGATGTGTTTGTGACATTTCTGAGGCTCAGCAGAGTGAGATCGAGATACAAAGACTGCAGCTTCCAAATGACTGAATCTTTGCTTCCGTCCCTCATCACTGACTGACAGAGGAGCTTACTTAGTCTTTCTTTCCTGTTTTAGTTTCTGTTGATACTCATTTCTCCTTTTCATCTTAATCCCTTCAGTTGATCTCAATTGATTTTTATGTTTATAGGCGGAGGAGAAGCAGGCTTGTCAAAAACCAAAAAGCATAGCTTAAGTGTTCCTTGACGATGGGTGGGGGGCAAGAGCATGGGCGCCTGCCTTTCCCTCCTCGAAGGCACAGGTTCTGCTCTGTCGTTAGACTTTGGTAAGTTGGAAATGCTGGTCGGTGTGGGATTCTGCAGCATTACTGACAATGGCAGTGGCTGGACTAAGGTGACTTCAGCTTCTTCTGGATGACTCCCTCTTGCCTTTTTGACTTTAGGACCTTCTATCGTTTCGAGGCCGTGTGGGATAGCTCCCTCCATAACTCCCTCCTTCTGAACCGAGTGACACCCTATGGGGAAAAGATCTACATGACCTTGTCGGCCTACCTGGAGGTGAGAAGACCCACAACTTGAGTTGCCGTGAACAGCCAGCCCTGAACAGTGGGAAAGTTACAACAGGAAATGGGGAGGAAAGATTTGACTGATTTTGTCTTCCTTTCCCCCTGCACATCGTGAAGTTATTTTATTGTACTTTGCTAACTGTTTTGGTTATATTAACTTCTGTTCCTGGTCTCTAGTTAATCAGAAAGTCACATAACTTTTATTACAGCTTTAGCAGCCCAATTCCCATTCTTCAAAGAATGTATGATTTTAAGAATACCACCTCTTGTCTTCGTAGTTGTGGGCAGAGCCTAGTAGTGGTTAACAGCACAGACCCTGGAACTAGCCTATCTGAGTTCAAGTCCCTGTGCTGCCACTTACTGCCTTCATGTCCTTGGACAAGTGACTTCATCTCTCTGTGCCTCAATTTCCTTGTCTTTTAAACAGGGGTAATAATAATAGCATTTATCTCAGAAAGTTGTTGAGAGGTCACAGAAAAGGATTTAGAACAAACAGTGCTTGGCATATAACAAGTAATAAATATTAGCCGTTATTACAGAAAAAAAACTTTGAAAAACATAAATGCATCTGCAAGCAACACCACCTGACCTTGCACGTATTATCTTCTGATGTGCTGTTGAAATCATCAGTAGAGCTGAAATCCTCCACCCCCCACATCTGGGAGCAGCTTTCCCAATACAGTAGTGCCCAGACTGTGGTCACAGATGCTCTGTCTGTGTTTAATCGGAGCCCACTCCTGTTTGCTTTCAGCTGGATCATTGTATCCAGCCAGCTGTCATCACCAAGGATGTGTGCATGGTCTTCTATTCCCGGGATGCCAAGATCTCGCCGCCACGCTCACTGCGCAGCCTCTTTGGCAGCGGCTATTCAAAGTCACCAGACTCGTAAGTTTTTGAGACAAGTTTAGCTTCTAGTTGGTGTACCCTGTACAGAATCAGCAGTCTTCTAGCTGCTGTTTTCAGGGTTAGTTCACAACCTATAAACCAGAGTGCAGTGACTTGAATGTTGGCATTTAATAAAATATTGATAAACAGATGAGTTAATGAGGGAAGGAAGGAATGTTCCATTGTGAACACTTCTCAGAAAATTTTGTAGGGACTAAATGTTCTTTTTAAATGTCATTATTATTATTTCTAACAGCTTACCATACCATTGGGATTTTATCCTTTTTAAGATTTATTCATGTTTAAGATATATGAATGTACATGAAGAATAACACAGTGACTACCTGTGCATCACTACCCGGCTTAAAAATTAAGTATCACTAAAACAGTAGAAGAGTCAGTCCCCTTCTTAACCACACCCCCCAGAAACTGATGTTTATCATTTCATTCTAATCAGACCTTTCCCCCCTCATCTCTTCTTTCTTGTGGTAAGAAAAGGCAAAATTTTAATCTTCACATTTCTATTATAAACCTTCTAGTTTATCATTCAGTTTATTTTTTATATGTGACTCCTAATTTCTTTTTTTTTTTTACATCTTTATTGGAGTATAATAGCTTTACAATGGTGTGTTAGTTTCTGCTTCACAACAAAATGAATCAGTTATATATATACATATGTTCCCATATCTCTTCCCTCTTGCGCCTCCCTCCCTCCCAATCCCACCCCTCCAGGCGATCACAAAGCACTGAGCTGATCTCCCTGTGCTATGCGGCTGCTTCCCACTAGCTATCTACCTTACGTTTGGTAGCGTATATATGTCCATGGCTCTCTCTCGCTTTGTCACAGCTTACCCTTCCCCCTCCCCATATCCTCAAGTCCATTCTCTAGTAGGTCTGTGTCTTTATTCCTGTCTTAGCCCTAGGTTCTTCATGACATTTATTTTTCTTAAATTCCATATATTTGTGTTAGCGTACGGTATTTGTCTCTCTCTTTCTGACTTACTTCACTCTGTATGAGAGACTCTAGGTCTATCCACCTCATTACAAATAGCTCAATTTCGTTTCTTTTTATGGCTGAGTAATATTCCATTGTATATATGTGCCACATCTTCTTTATCCATTCATCCGATGATGGGCACTTAGGTTGTTTCCATCTCTGGGCTATTGTAAATAGAGCTGCAATGAACATTTTGGTACATGACTCTTTTTGAATTGTGGTTTTCTCAGGGTATATGCCCAGTAGTGGGATTTCTGGGTCTATCATTCAGTTTTATTCTTAAGCTCAGAACAGGAAAAGAACAGTGACTGATAAGAAATGTCTGTAATTATATTTGAGGGTGGATTGCAGACCCAGTGGAGGAGACAGTGTTTTAAGCAGAGAGAATTGAGATTTTCCTGGTTTTGTGCTATATGAAATTAAGCAGTTGTTTATTTGTTTTAATTCAAATAGAAATCGAGTCACTGGAATTTATGAACTCAGTTTATGCAAGATGGCAGACACAGGTAGTCCAGGTAAGCTCTATGGATCAGGAAAGTGATAGTTACCTTTGCATTTGACTGGAGTACATTATATCAAAAATCTACCCCACCCCTGTAGGATAGATATACATTTTTGAGAAGCCAGTTATATTTTACAAGCCACTTTGGTGGTGGTGGTGGTGGGAGTTTCCTTTTTCTGAGTTGCAGCACTGTTTGGTTTATGACATGCAATACAGTTATAAAAGCTGTATGGGACAAAATGTTGCTGGGCTGTGGAATACTATAACACATTCAAGCGTGTTAGAGTGAATTTGGCTTGGAAAACTTCAGAACCATTTCCCTCTCAACCTTAACCCCAAAGATAACTTGACAGTATAACTTTACAGGTGCTGTCAACCTAGAATTTGAACTTCCTATGCTCTAGAAAGACAAATTATCAAGTTGAACTTGTTCTGTGTCCTTTTTAATGTCTCCTTGAACTGCTGTTGTTCCTCCAGTTTGGTGGCCTTCAACAGCACTCTATGTTGCCATGTTTGTAAACTGGAACGTGGACACAAATCAGGGTTTTTAAAAACATTTAATGTAAATTTGAGTCGGTTTAGAGAACATATGTGGAAAAGAGGCCAAGGCCCACAGGTAAGATTGAGATAAAAAAAGACAACTTTGAGTATGAATCCAAGTCCCAATAGCAGCTAATTATAGTGTCTAGATAGTTCCTTCAGAAATTTTTTAATTAACATAAATTCATGTCTCTTGTATGTGAAACCAGCATAATATTTTTTAAAATTATTGGGAAATAATGGAGGCTAAACCAGTCTGTCATCTACCATCTTAACTGAGCTACCAAATGTGAGGTAGCTCACATCTTTCCCACTTTTTTCCCATGAATGTATTTTTATATATTTAGAACAATAGCGTACAGGCTATTTAATCTCTGTATTTTCACTTAACGTAATAACTAGCATTGGGGCTTCCCTGGTGGCACAGTGGTTGAGAGCCCACCTGCCAATGCAGGGGACACGGGTTCGTGCCCCGGTCCGGGAGGATCCCACATGCCGCGGAGCGGCTGGGCCCATGAGCCATGGCCACTGAGCCTGCGCGTCCGGAGCCTGTGCTCCGCAACGGGAGAGGCCACAGCAGTGAGAGGCCCATGTACCGCAAAAAAACCCACAACAACAACAACAAAAAAAACTAGCATTTTCTCAAGAGGCATTACTAGCTTCATAATTATTAAAGAATATAAAACTCAGTTTTTAAAAGAAGTTTAGAGAGTTGCTTTGGGGCAAAAGGGATAAATTTTTATTAATAATCAAAATCCCATGTATCTTGAGACTAAACTGTCTCAGTGTGCCATATAATGTGAATTATTAAGTCATTTTGAGCTAAAATTGGAATTGGATGTTTTTCTGGAAAAACGAGTTGTTTCCTCTTATCTCAGGCATGCAGAGGAGGAGAAGGAAAATCTTGGATACATCAGTGGCATATGTGCGGGGAGAAGAGAACTTAGCAGGCTGGCGGCCTCGTGGAGACAGCCTCATCCTTGAGCACCAGTGGGACTTGGAGAAGCTGGAGCTCCTGCACGAGGTACGCTGGGGCACGGGGTGCACAGGTGAACTCTCGGGCAAGATTCCCACAGCATCAGTCTTACACTCACCTCCTGTCTGTGATCCTGGCTTTGCAGTTTTCGATCATGATGGAGGCATAATATTTTGCTTATTAAGATCTTGATGAGCTTTGTGTTTGCTGAGGCTGTAGTGTTGATCTTCTTAGGTGGAGAAAACCCGCCACTTCCTGCTGCTCCGTGAGAGACTTGGTGACAGCATCCCCACATCCCTGAGCGACTCGTTGTCCCCCAGCCTCAGCAGTGGGACCCTCAGCACCTCCACCAGCATCTCCTCTCAGATCTCAACCACCACCTTTGAAAGTGCCATCACACCCAGTGAGAGCAGTGGCTACGACTCCACAGACATTGAAAGCCTGGTGGATCGAGAGAAAGAGCTGGCTACCAAGGTGTGGCTCCCTGCCTCTGCTGAGCATTTTCCCCCGTGAGGCTCCGTGAGCTGGTGTTTCTGTTTTTTTCACTTGCATTTTCATCTTTCTTTGAGGGCCTCTGTTCAAGACCTGTGCTCACACTGTGAATATAGAAGTAAATGAGACTTAACTTCTACCCTTAATAAGTTGACAGGCGAGGGGGTGACAAGCTTACAATAGAGGTTTGGTCGAGAATGCTGTGGGAGCCGGAGGAGAGGCCTGCCCAGGAGGGTACTCGTGGACTGACCTTGGAAGGATGCGCAGGAGAGAGCCAGCGGCGTCCTGCATGATCATTGTGAGGGAATCCGTGCAGGAGAGGGACAGGAGATGGAGTTGGAGAGATAGGGCAGGGCCAGATCACGAAGAGCCTATGTGCTGGACTAAAGCGTCCAGAATATCCCGGGAGTGACTTGGAAATGTTTCAAACAGGTATTTGTTTTAGGAAGATTTCTCTGGCAGCAGTAAAGAGGATGGACTTGTGGTGAAGAGACAGGCTAGAGGCAGAAAGAATTCTTTATTTCAGTAATCCAGATGAGAAACGGTAAAGTTTTTAACTATGGCGGGGGTGGGTGGGATGAAGAGGAATCACGGGAGAGACGTTTGGAAGGTAGAATCCGCATTCCTTGTTGCCTGGATAACAGCAGGAGAGGGCAGAGAGGTTGTTGAGGGTGACCACCAGGCATGTGGGTCTGGGCAACTGGCTGACAATGGAATATAGAAATAAGAGGGATTTTGTGTTCTTTTCAATAATCGAATGGTCGTCTAGTTGATTTGGGAACGTATGTCCATCCAGAAACCTCCATGCCTTTTAGTACCAGGGCAAATGGAGAATGAAAGGGATGCTGTCGCATTCTTAAGCGCTTTAAACTATAGTGTTTACGGTAATTCACTTTTGTAGTCATGAGAATGGCTTTTTATCCACTCATTTTATTGTCTTTGTTAGGCATGTACCAGGTTTCTCTTGCTATGTACTCAGTTAATTTCTAGAGCTATTTGAGCAGCACCTGAGCTCCACTGTGAGTCGTAGGCATGTTATTTCCCTTCCTGCTTTAATCCCGGGCTTTGTTTAACCATTGAAACTTACTCTTCCCTCTCTCTTCCCTAGTGCCTGCAACTTCTCACCCACACTTTCAACCGAGAATTCGGCCAGGTGCACGGCAGCATCAGTGGCTGCAAGGTGAGCAGCTCTCACTTCCTGTCCTCAGGCTTTGCTGCTTTTAGGTGGCTTGAGATGGGCAGAACATTACATGTGAGGATGTATGACATATCCGCTCTTTCGTTTATTTAATTTTTCAGTCAGAACACTGACTTCTGAAGATAGAAGTATTCTTCTGTGTCTCTTAGAGTAATTATGAGATGGGAAACATTTGGGCTTTTCCCTGAATCCCTTGGAGAAGAGTATTCTGCAGGGGGTGATATATTATTATATGGCAAGGCACAAGAAGTCCTGAGGTTCTTGGTGGCATGAAATTTTGTTGCCTTCAACAAAGAGTGAGGTGAACACTTTAAAGAATTTCTGCATCATTCACTCTGTTCTGGTCATCTTCACCTTTTTTGCTATTCCCTAGACACTCCAAGCTTTCCGCCTTGAGGTTGTGTACAGTGGCTGTGCATTTTCCCAGTATAACCTTCCAGATAGTCCCATGATTCACTTCTTTATTTCATTTTTCTGCTCAGATGTTGCCTCCTTGGAGCGGATTTCCTTAACCACCCTATGTAAGGCCAGCAGCTCTCTGAAACCTTTTAACCTGCTTCTCTGCTTTACTTTTTGCTGTAGCACTGATCCCTGCCTGACACTTCTTAAAGTGTTTGTTGATTGGTTTATTATCTGCCTTCTCCACTTAAAGTGTAAGCTCCAGGAGGGCAGGGCCTCTGCCATATTCTTAGAACAGTGCCTGTTGTTCTTAGTTCTCGGCACATATAGATAGGGTCATTTAGTTAATGCAGGAAGCTGTAGCAATATAAAATATAAACATATTTTATAAATATAAAAAGCTAGCCTTGCCTCTTTTATAAATGTCTTGATTCCTATTCTGACACTTTGGCCATAAAATATTCGTAAGGATTGTTTTCTTGAATGACCTGAAACAGAAGAGGATTTATGAACATGAGGTCACTGGCTGTCAAAGCTTCTTACTGCAGAGGTGGTTTTGTTCATCTGAATCTCACTTGCTGTGTTCTGTTTTCTTCCAGTTGTCTGATATCTCTCCAGTCGGACGGGATCCCTCTGTGTCCAGTTTTAGCAGTGCTACCCTCACTCCCTCCTCCACCTGCCCCTCTTTGATAGATGCTAGGGGCAACTCTTTGGATCAGAAGTAAGTACCCAGATTTCACTGACAAAAGCTAATGTAAGAACCAAGGGAAATGCCAACCTTCCGCTAGCTCAGTGGTTCTCAACCGAGGGCAGCACCGTCCCCCTAGGCAGCCTTGGGAAACATGTGGGAGCCTTTTCTGGATGTCACAGTGACTGGGAAGATGCTGCTGACGTCTCTTAACGTCATACGTTTTACTAACTTTCTGCATCAAGTCACTGACTCCTCTTCTTCGTCCCCTTTTGCGTGATTTGTTCTTGTATTCACACCCCTGATTGTCTCCCCAGTCAAATCAGACACAGGAAGCCCCATCCTGGGAAAAATATTTTGAAACTACTTTGGAAAAAATATTTTAATGACACAAGAAAGCATATAGGTAAGAAGAATAGAGATGAAGTCCATGAATGATTCCACGAATTCATCATTAGAATCACTGCTGTGCAGTGCGCCATCAGTCTCCTTTGCCCTGTCTCCATTCATTATGCTCACCTGTCACAACCCACCTGGTTATCATCCAGCTGTCTATCTTCCTGTATCAACACTGAGGCAGTGGGCTGGAGAAAATAACACAACCAGGTAATTTAACTGAATTTGGGATGCCATCAACTCTAAGACATTATTTTTATATGCCACTAAAAGAAAAAGCAATGCCAACTAAAATGTGACATGCCATCAATTACAAGATGCATCCCAATTCGAGAAATGGTAAAGTTTGAGAAAAATGGGCTTTTTGGAATTGGTGAAATGCAATTAATTAGACTAAGCTGCTCTACAAAGATAACAATACAGAGCGTGGGGGATTATCTCTCTCACATCAGTTCAGAGCTGGTTCACATCAGTTCTCACATCAGTCCTGGTTGGTGGAGCAGCTGGTTGGTGGAGCAGCTCTGGTGGAGCAGCTCTGCTCCAGACAGCCGTTCAGGGGCCCAGGTTCTTCCCATGTGTTTGCTCGCTCTGCCAGCCCCTCAGGCAGTGGTCCTCAGACTTCAGTGGCATCAGCATCACCTGGGAGGCTTGTTAAAGCCCAGGTGGCTGAACCCCATTCAGAGTTTCTAATTCTGTATGTCTGAGTTGGAGCCTGAGAATTTGAATTTCCAGCAAGTTTTCAGATGAAGTTGATGCTGCTGATCAGGGACCTCACTTTGAGAACCACTGCCCTAGGTGGCGCCCTAGGTATGGCCTTGAGACTAAATAGAAACATATAGAGGAATGGCGTTCATATTCAGTACCCTTCTGTTGAGAGGGCGTCAGGGTAGGAAGAGAGACTGAGTGACTTGGTGGTCATCAGTGATGAGTTTCCTTTGTAACTGCCGGAGGATGACACCAGGTGAATTTGGGATTACGTTTCGGACGCCAGCTTTGTCTTCTTAGCCAAGCTCTCTGGAACTGATGTTTGCAAGATCCCTGGTGTTCAGGGAGAGGCATTGTTCCTCCTGGTGAGACGGTTGTGTATTGACCTTACTGAAGCACCTGTTACCCCCTTTCTTCCTAACCTCTCTCTTTTCAAGGACCCCAGAAGCCAATTCCCAGGCCTCTAGTCCCTGCCCAGAATTTGAACAGTTTCAGATTGTCCCAACTGTGGAAACGCCCTACTTGGCCCGAGCAGGAAAAAATGAATTTCTCAATCTTGTTCCAGATATTGAAGAAATTAGACCAGGGTGAGTACTATGTTGAACAGGGATGCCAGGTATTAAAAGACAAATTAGCAGGAATTTACTTTCAGCTCTTCTACATGACGTCTGCATTACAGTCTAATGCAAATGGAATCAGGGTGAAAGAGTGCTGGTTGGGTTTCCACTCCAGGTGTATCACCGCCACCCGGCACAGCATGTGGTGGTGGTGCTTTGTGCTCTTTCGCTGCATTTCTTCAGCAGATAAGATTCTAGACCAAGTAGGTCATTTGCCTGTTTCGTTCAGCCTAGGGACTTGGCCTGGGTCTGTTTTGATGGCCCTCGCCTCATGATCACTTTATTTTTGTGAGAAACTAACCTCTCTTGTACTGTCCTTTTCAGCTCAGTGGTCTCTAAGAAAGGATATCTGCATTTCAAGGAGCCACTTTCCAGCAACTGGGCTAAACATTTTGTCGTGGTCCGTCGCCCCTATGTCTTCATCTATAACAGTGACAAAGACCCGGTGGAGCGTGGCATCATTAACTTGTCCACAGCGCAGGTGGAATACAGTGAGGACCAGCAGGCCATGGTGAAGGTCAGTCCTGCCCTCTCTTGCTTTTCATTGCCACGCAGAGCCTTCCCTGTTGAGTTCTGAACTCCGTCGTGTGGTGTGGAATCTCTCTTTTGTATTTGGTGTCTCTGAACCTTCAGTGTGAAGGGCCGTGTGCCCGCTGAATATGGCTGGTGGTCCCCATTGTCCAGTATCCATAGTAACTTTCTCATCTTCCTGTGTCTCTTTCAGACACCGAACACCTTTGCCGTATGCACAAAGCACCGTGGGGTCCTTTTGCAGGCTCTCAATGACAAAGACATGAACGACTGGTTATACGCCTTTAACCCACTCCTTGCTGGCACAATACGGTAAGAAGTTGTTCCCGTGTTTGCTTCCTCTCCTTGGTTTTTGGTCCCAGGGACGTCAACATAAACAGAAAAGGAAGTCTTGTTGCAAACAAGTTTAAAATAGAGGAAGGACAGGAGTGTAAGTGTGGTTGTAAGGTGGCGATGAGGCCTCAGCTTCTCATAAGGTGGCATCTGGTGTCCCGAATGGCTAAAGAGACTCTGGTCACATTTGTACCCAGTTAATCTCCTGCTTTGACTTTTTATTCTTAAGGGGTCTACAGCTGGGGTCTGTGGGACCGAGTAAAGGGAAGATTGTGAGAACCTTAACGGTCTCCCAATATTCGGCCATATGATCCAGCCTCAGATCCTGTGAGGGGCTTGTGTCCCAGGGTCCCCAGAGTGAGGAGGACCACTGGCCGGCCTCTTTGTTCAGGGGCTTAGAGACCCGGGCCTGCGGTGCAGGATGGGAGGACATGCAAGGAGGGGAGCACAGAGGAGGAATACCTGCGAGGGCAAGAGCCCCAGATCCAGTTTTCCAGTCCTGCCGTCTGTCTGATCCTCTGATCCCTTTTCTGCCCACAGGTCAAAACTGTCCCGCAGATGCCTAAGCCAACCGAAGTACTAGGTGACTGCCGAGCGCCCTCACTCGCCTTCCGAGAGATAAAGAAAGTGTTACCTCTCATTCCTCTTTGTGATTCTTGATGGTTATTCTTGTGTGTGATCCTGTGGCTTAAGTGCTCGTCCCTTCTCGTCCAGCACTTTTTCTGTCGCTCCTGGCCCCCGTCCCCATTGCTCTGTACTCTTTTCTTTTTTCCTGTGCTGAGAATCTTGTTAGAAGCATGTGGCCTAACAAAAGGGGGGGAAAAACGAACAAAAAAACAAAAATCCAGAGGGGATCCAGTGAATCTCCCAATTATTTTTTGGTGAATTTTGGCTTCCTTTTGTGTGATAGGTCCCCATATGACCACCTCTGATGTCTGTACTTCTGTCTTTGGATATCTCTGTCTGTTGTTCAAGACAACATAATACTTTTTTCTTTTCATTGTGATATAATTTTAATTTTTCTTGGGTGGCTTAGAGACTAAAGGAAGAGACATCTGGTCTTTTTTAGAACCTGAGAGGAAAAAACTTAACCTTTTCCCCTTCTGTCTCTTTTTGCCATGACTAATCCTTACATTTTCCATTCAGGGAAAGGGTTGTAGTGAGCTTAAAAATGGGACAGGTATATTCTCTGAAATTAGGGCTTATTTAGAACATAGTTATGTAATTTTCATTTAGTGGAAGAGCCTTTTCAGCAGGTTTGGGACAGTGGCTGCTGTTGACCTTATAAGAAGGAAAGAGCCAAGGCTATCGCTGATGGATTTCAAAGGACCGTGGGACTTGGGCCTGACAGTGGGGGGTCAGTGGGATGCTTGTAGTTCCTCACAGCAGGGCCCCTGTGAGCTGTTTGTCTCCACTGGGAGGGAGCCTCTTCTCTCAGAGTCTCAGTTCTGTTCTTGGAGTTAGTAATGACAGTGGTACAGTTTGGAATTAGTGCCATGATGTCATATACAAATATCCCACAAGGAGGGAGTGTTTCACTATCTGGTGATGAACTTGATGGTCTTTGTCATCATTATGATTATGATAATGCCAGGTAGTGACCTTGTGATTGTTGTAGCTCCCTTTGATCAAAGAAATCGAACTCTTAAGTGTAAACTTGGATGTCTCCTTCTGAATCCAGAGGTCATGTTCAGTGATCCTTGTCAAATTGAAAACACTTTCAATGATGCTTGTCTCCCTATGCTCATAGATAAGTGAACATGGCAGGCTTTGCTTTCTGGACCCCAGAATTATAACGGACTTCCTGCCACCACTAAGAGCAAAAGGACACCTGGGGGCAGAGAAGAGGGTCCACCTGAACCCTGGCCGGGCAGAGAAGAGGGTCCACCTGAACCCTGGCCCCAGGCCTGGTCATTTGTCTCCTCCTTGGTTATCTCCGTCATGCGTGGAAGTACTGCCAGAGGAGGAAGGAGGAGCTCACTGCCGGTAGCCTCCTTCTGTGACAGAACAGGATCGCCTGCTTCCAGAGGCCATTGTGGAAGATGCTCTTTCTCTTTCAGCTGCAGTAAGTGTCACAGGAATGACATGGGAGAGAAGGCCTCCAGTTACTTCAGTTGCTTTGCCAGTTGACGTGGGGCTGTTCTGTACCATCCTTTACTGCCCTCGCTCACACCTCTGACCATCCATCCTTCAGGTGTTCAGGAAGGTATCTGCTTGCTGCCACTTGGTGGAGATCCTCCGCCGGGGGTCCTCCGCCTCGAGGGTGCTGACTCTCAGGTAGCAAAGGGGAAGGGCCCGTGCGCTCAGCAGGATGGGTGCTGGGCAGGCTCGCCAGCACCCAGACCCTTGCCTCTGCCTTCCTGGAGGGGCTCATCTCCTGGCTTCGTTCATCATAATTGCTTTGCAAAGAGGGGAAAAGGGAGTCACGGAGAGCTTAACAAAAGAAAGACTAGAAATCAAAGGCTATGACCTTACCTGAAAAATGATCAAGAAAAATTCTATGGTAGATTTTTTAACTTTCTTCCTCTCCTTAAAACATAGGTCACTAACTCTAATGTTACTTGTTTTCTAAATGGTGCTTCAGACTTTAAAGTAGTTAGAGGTTTCTTGTCTAATGGACACAATGTGCCCTTCCAGTGTCCACTCAAATCCAGGGTCTGCCCGTGCTTAGAGACAGCTTCCTGGGCTGAAATTAAATCTAGTTTCAGGGAAACGAAGATGAGATTTGAAGGTTACTTTTCGAATTAAATCATGGCTGCTGCTGCTGTTACAGAGTCTGATAGGAGGACCCGTGTCTGTGGCAAATGGAGGCCGGGGGGAGCCGAGGGAGATAGAATCAAGTGATACAGTAAGATGTTTTTTATCCTAACTTAAACAAAACTGGCTTGGAAAGTCTTTGCTTTGGAATGTCAGACACTACAAGAGGCCGAGGTGAGAAGGCCTTGTGAGGCAGTGGGGGCCTTGGCTGCGGCTCCCCGGTACATAGCCCCCACTGGTGCCCCTTTCTCTAGGGGTCTGTTTTCAGATTGGAGTTGGAGCAGTTTCAGGATTGATGTTCCCTTTCCAGGCAGGTCCATCCCCACTTTGAAGCTCTGAGAGAGAATTTATGGCAGGAATTATTTATGAGGCTTTCATGGAAGCCATAGTGTCAGGAAAGTTGAAAGAACTCAAACCTTTAAGGAAACCACCTTTTAAGGGTTGGTTTGTTTGCTTTTTTTTTTTTTTTCTTGAAGCACACCTTTAAACGAGCAAATAATAATTAAGCAAGAAAGAACACTTATACAAATTTAGGGGAAATGAGCGCTAGAGTAGCCATCTCCTCCCCTCCCTCCCCCATCCTCCTTTCTCCCGCCAGAGCAAAAGACGGCCTCACAGCTTCCACCAGACCAGTGCTCACAGCCTCCTGTCTCCGCGCCTGCCTGGGGGTCACTGAGCTCTCAGGCCAGGCTCTGCGGGGTCCGCCAGCCCACGCACACAGCCACGAGCGCAGGGAAGGGCTGCTTTTGGCAGCTGGGTGAGCACTTGGATTCCAGTACGATTTGGTAATGTGAGGGAAGTCGAGGGAAATGATTTTTCCCAACTACGACTACTCAAATTGTGGGTGAGATTTTTCAGCTCTTGTAAGATGAAGGAATCAATGAAGCCATTGTGGAAGATCTTTTGGTACCTAAAGTAAAATGACTTCTCCTGGCACATATATCAAAGCAAAGACTTTGTTGTCTGCTGCTTGTTGTCTAATTTACAGGGATATTTAATTTTGTAAGGTATTTGTATATACAGCTATAATTAATTGCACATTGAACTGGAAAAGCAAGGATGACCTAGCGTGTAGCACCTGCTGGTACTTGGCATTCCCTCGTCTGGGTTCCACTAGGGTTCTCCTGGACAGTATCAGGGCTTGTTCATTTCTTGTTTGACTTGGGTCCTTCATTTTACCTTTTGGTTCCCTTTTTAAAATGTGATTGTTAACCTGCTCTTTAAAAAGAAAGAGACTAATTTTGCTGCTGCTCTCAGAAGGTTTGCTGAATGTATTTAAATAGGACTCTAACTCGTGTGCACTGCAGCTGTCCACTGTGGCTAGTGATGATTCACCCAAGTGTGTGGCCAGACCATGACTGTGTAGCAGGAATGTATTGATTTGTGCTTCCTTAGTAAATGGAGATATCAGCTGAGAGATGATCTGCTGCTGTTGTGTTCCAAAAGGCCATTTATGAAACCTGTGTTCGAGCCCCATAAAATCTTAGGAAAGCCTCTAGTCATTTAAAGGAAGAAGTTAGGGTTGATACAAATTTCACATTAAAAATTCAGCCAAAACGGCTTGTGCTCAGACGGAATGTCCGAGTTGAGGTTGGTCTCTTGCCAAACCCTGGCCGTCGTGTGTTGTTTTCATGTCTTCAAGTTAATTTTTTTCATGCTGCGTATTCTGGCATCAGTTCACCCGAGGAATCCATCAGCCTTCTTGTGAGTCGTCTTAGACTTTGTGGCTCTGAAGTACTTGTCCAGTGAGACTTCAGGTCCCTTGTCACCATCCTCATGCACAAAACCCATGAAGCATAAGTGGCCTTTTTGAACCAAGACTTTGCAAACTGATCTCTCCCCAGGGAAGGAGTTGAGCACATTTAGCAACAATGTACATTATTAATTTCAGATTCTCATTTTCATGTTTTATTATGTAAATATTATCTGATGTTCGGAGCCTGAGTATACAGAATGTAAATATAGTTCTTGTATTTGTACTAATTCTGGTTCTTTTGCTGTATAGCCTTAGATGTGCAATGCAGACATTACCTAACTGTGTATGGTAACCTTGCATCACGGAACTATTAGTGAACGAGGTAAAAATAATAAAGGTACAACCAGTGCATCAGAAGGCTCTTGATGTGCGTTTATTCCTACACCCTTTGAAAGGTATTTACACAAATATTTTTCTTGATTTGCAAAGACATTACTCTTCTGGGACAGATGTCACCATGCTATGACCTACATGTTCCTTTCTGATAATGCAAAGCAGCAGTTATTCTATAACTAATGTGATGCTGTTTCTTAGAAAGTACTTTCCTCCCGGTTAGGGAAGTGGCTATTTTAGGTGGAAGATTCGCCTTTTTTTTCTCCTAAAGCCTCTGTTTATATACCTACCAATGATTCTGTAGTGTTGTTGTAGGGTGGGTGATGGAGGGTTGAAATTTTCACTGTGTCAATTTAACAAGTTCCTGTTGTGAGCAGAGAATGAGAAGGGACCACTGTCCTGGGTATTTGGGGGAGAAATGGAAGCAGGGAAGGGAAGCGGCATTCGGGCAAAAAGCAGCAGTTCGTCCAGGGCATGTCTGAGGGCCCACCTGTCCCCGGCAAGCGCTGGGTTCTGATGATTCAGCAGCGAACAGAGCAGGCCCTATACCCGGGGCCCTCCCATTCCAATGAGGGAAGACACTCGTTATACAAATTTAAAATGTTACAGAGCAAAGAAGAGCTGAATAAAAGATTAGAAGGGATGGGAAGAAAGCGTCTTTTTAGATTGTGTGGTCAGGGAAGGCCTCTTTTGGGAGATGACATTTGAGTAGACTCCTGAATGAAAGAACGGGTAAGCCATGCAAATCCCTGGGCAAAGAGGTCTCCACGCGGAGTAAGTAGGTACCTGAGGCAGCGGTGTCCTCAGAAGATTCCAAAATAGCAAGGAACCAAGGGCGGATTTTGAGAAGATAAGTCCCATGATCTTACTAGTGTTTTAAAAGACCATTCAGATGGCTGGGTGGAGAGCAGCCTGTGTGTGTAGAGATGGGGGACCCGTGGAGGAAAGGGGGCCAAACGGGAAGTTGTTGCCGCAGCGTCCCGGGGGGAGGATGGAGGCTCGGACTAGCAGCAGTAGATTCGGGGAGGAAGGGCCAGATTCAGGACACATTTTACTGTTAGAGTCCGCCGAGGGACCGCATGTCGAGAAAGGAGGATGGTAACTCCCGGGACGTGTGTCTGAGCAAACAGGACGGCCTTGTGGTTCCCTAGGGTGAAGGAGGCTGGAGGTTCTAGAAGAGCTGAGGGTGGTTCTGAATAGAGGACTAGGTTGTGGCCGTGTTCACCTGCATGTGTGGTCCATGAGGCAGTCGCATTCAGGGGGAGAGGTGGGGGCTGGAGACACCTTTGGAAACTGACCCATGAAGGTGACAATAAAGGCAAGAGGTGGGGAGATTGGGGAGCGAGTAGCTGTGAGAACCAAGGGCTCTGCGGCCTGGAGCAGTAGGAAGAGAGGACGACAGCAGAGGGACCAGGAGAAGTGGCTGTGAGGAGAGCGTGGTATTTGGCAGTGAAGTGAAGGAAGTGTTTGAAGATGGAGGAAGTGATAGCCGTGTCAAGAGCAGCTGACGGGTTAAAATAAGAACTGAGCAGTGACCGCAGGTTTTGGCAACAGGTCTAGGAAGCTTGAGGGAGCCAGTGAATGCCATCACTTTCTCCCGGTTTCAGAGCCAACTAATAAACAAAAGAATAAGGCAGATAGGAGATCGAAATATCACCTTCGTTACTGTTAAAGCTATGATTAGAGAATGTGGCTTCTGTCTGTGGGTAAATGAATTCCGTGATACCGTGCCTCAGAACTAGAGGGCCGGGAGCAGTACATCGTGAACTTTAATGTGCGTAAGATTCCCCTGTGGGTCATACTAGGTGCACATTCTGGCTGAGGAGGCCGCGGGTGGGGCCTGAGACCCTGCATTTCTCGTAAGCTTCCACGTGAACCAAGAGGTTCCCTGATGGCAGCCGAGGTCCCCAGAGAGAGGGAAGAAGTGGTCAGGCTGGCCATGCCAGGGGCTCCCCCCAAACTCAGGCAGTTTTGTTTCTCTCCTGGCCCTCTGTGAGGAGCTGGCGGAAGCAGGAATGTTCCAGTAACAGAGCTCACTTCACATGGGAGGAGACATCAGGAGTGCCTCTGCTCTGACGAGGTCGTCGGCGAGTAGAGCATCTTCACGAGTGGTGCGGAAGAAAGCGTACCCAGAGTAGGTGCCAGGGAAAGTGGGAGAAGAGGCTGAGTGAGTAATACGGGGTGGGGGGGGCAAGGGGTCAGGGAGAGGTTTCTATTTTAAAGGAAGGCGATAGCCCAGCATGTGTGTCTGCTGATGGGGATGAATGCACTAGAAGGGAAAACCTGACGGTGGGACGAGACCAGAACAGAGAGTTTGCTGGCGTGATCCCCTGGAGGTGGCCGGCGGGCTTGGAGGGGCATGAGAGGGGAGTTCAGCCCTGGGTCCTGGGGGAGCAGTGCTGTTTATCTGCGGTACCAGGAGGCGACACCAAGTTGTAGGCAGCACCCAGGCGGAGAGCTAAGTGACAGGAGCCTTCGCGGGTCCTCCTGGTCATTGGTTTTTCCCTGAGACTCATTGGTCAACTCTAGGCCATGTCTTCCTGAACTGCACTGGACTTTTTGTTTGAACTGCATTAGTTCTTATAAAGCAGGTTGTCCCTTACATCTGGGCCTCATCCAGGGTCACGTCGTTGCCATGGCTCTTGCAAAGCTGACAGTATAGAACATCAGGAGGTCCCTTGGAACAGTACATGTTTATTTAATGCATTACTTTTATGTCTGATTTTTCTTGTCCAGTGGACAAGACTCCACACTTCCACTGCAGGAGACGCGGATTCAATCACTGGTCGGGGAACTAAGATCGCGCATGTCGCGTGGCGTGGCCAAAAAAAAAGAGAAAAACTTCTGGTCTCTGCACAGTCTTAAATTTTTAGCTTTTCTGAGCACATCACACACGTACACTCTGGCTTTAGAACATATGATCTCTCGGTTTTTTCAAAATCGCTCTTCCTACCCACTCGGCAAACAAGCCATTTGAGTTCAGTTGCAGGAATTATACAGCAAGTGAGTGTCAGAGCTGGGATTTTCAAATCTATCCCAACTAGTATGTTACTTACACACCCTCTTATGTAAGTCAAAAAAAGGATTCAGCCTTGGGAGGTTTGCAGAGAAGGGTTGTTCTGTAGAATTCCTGCCCAGGCTTTGATTTGGGATTTGGGGAATTAGAGCAAGGCAAAAAATTGTGAAGATGAATAGTAATGTGAGTTGACTTAAGCATTAAAAGCCAAGAATTTGAGGGTTTTCTAAAAACTAAAGGTCAGCATGAAGCTCTGGCCCCAGCCAGCCCTGGCTTTACCCCATTCATCTCTGGGGAGAGTTGCCTTTGTCCCAGCCCTGCTCTCCTTAAGCCAGTTTGCTGTAGCTTTCCAACCATGCTGGGAAGCAGTATATTTTGCTGGTTTTTAGCACTTTAACAAAGAAATGAGAAGGCCTTGTAGCATGTACCATTAGTAATAGAAGAAAGAATTATTGGCTATTTGATTAGATATTTAAACATGTTTGCCTAAAATGATGCTTTGCAGTGGTAACTTGGGTGTGTCCAGATGTTTAGTCACATTGACTCAGCATAATTTCTCCTTTGCCAAATCTCAGACTAGAGCAATCAATTTGTTCCTGCAGCAAAATCTGATAGTAGGTTTTCCTTGTAACCAAGCCTAACAGAAAAAGGAAGTAGTTGCAGAAAAGTTGAAAATTATGAGAGGTACAAAGTCTATCTTGAAGAAAGCAATTGTGTAAAGTTCTACCTGTAAAGTTATTACAAGTGCTGTTTGGTCTTCCAAACTAGTGATTGAAAGTTCATTTCAATTTACCTTTCCACTTAAAGCCAACTAAATGTCTCTAACATACAGATATACCCAGTTTCTCTGTGAAAATATGTCTCTGTGAGTTTGCATAATTATGGCCTGCTAATCTGATGAGGAAAGAGTGCTGGGCTCGGCCCTAGTCGACTTGGGTTAAAGTTCAGTTCTGCCACTAATTAGCTGAGAAAGTCAACTTCCCTGAGCTGAGTTTCTTGTTTCAAATTAGATAATATTAATAATGGTGTCTTAAATCACACAGTACTTGAAATTCCCAAGGAACTTTCATAGGCATTAGCTTATTTTGATACGGGGAAGGAAGCAGGACACACGGGAGGTGGTGCCCTGCAGATTGTTAGTCCCTGGAGGATGGCAGGCGTCTGGGGAGGCGCTGCTCTGTTTGCCCTCTTTGAAGCTACTCCGCATTTTCTGATTCTGAGTCTCTCTCATTTGCTACAAGGCTGAACTACGAAATCCAGTCTCTGAAAGAGAATGAAGATCTCTGGAATGATAAATGCATGATTAAATATAAGACACTTTATATTTTTTCTCTTAAAAAAATTTAAGATTGTTTGAACTAGTAATTATAACATATATTATTGGGCTTACAATATACAGATAAAAAAATACATGACAGTAATAGCAAAAAGGGACAGCGAGAAAATGGAGCTATATTGTAGTAAAGTTTCTATATTTACCAGAAATGTTCAATATTAAGCTGAAGTACATTGTAATACATTAAAGATGCATATTGTAATCCCTAGACAACCACTAAGAAAATAACTCAAGATTTAGTTAAAAAATCAACCTAGAGGGGAAAAAAATCAACCTAGGGATTAAGGTAGTACACACACATACAAATTAACACAACAGAGCAGTAAAAAGAGAACAAAGGAACAAGGAAGACATGAGACATAGAAAACATAGCAAAATGGCACCCGTATATCCAACCATGTCGACAGTATACATTACACGTGAAATAGACTGAACACCCCAATCAAAGTGCCACTACCATTGGCAAAGAAAACAAAAGGCATTCAGATTGGAAAGGAAGAAGTAAAATTGTGTTTACTCACAGATGACATGATTGCAGGTAACAAAGTCTCCAAACAGAAGATCAACATACATATATTAGGTGTTTCTGTATACCAATAATGAACAATCTGAAAATGAAATTAGGAAGGTTCTATCCACAGTAAGACAAAAGTTGCTTTGGAATACATCTAATGAAAGAAGTGCAAAGCCTATACACTCAGACTACAAAACGTTGCTGCAGCGAAGATCTAAATCAGTGGAGATGGCAGTTCTCCCCAAAATCTATAGATTCAGCACCCTCCCTGTAAAACCCTAGGGGCATTTTGTGTAGAAATTAACAAACGGACTCTAAAATGGATATGGAAATGGCAAAGGACCTAGAATTAAGAATTGTTAAGGTCATAAAAAATAAGAAAAGACAATAAATTTTCCTAGATCAGAGGAAACTAAAGAGACATGATGACATAATGTTCTGGATGGAAGCAGAACAGGAGAAGTACATTAGTGGAAAAGTGGTACTTGTAATAATAAGTCTGGAGTTTAGTTAATAGCGTTAAACTAAACTCTTGGTTATGACGAATACACCATGGTAGTGTCAAGCTGCTAACAATAGGGGAAACTAGGTGAGGGCTATATAAGGGAACTTTCTGAACTGAGCAACTTTTCTATAAATATAAGTCTATTCTAATATTTATTTTAAGTGGACAAGCAAAAGATCTGAATGGAGGTCTCACCAAAGAAGATATGTGAGTAGCTAGTAAGCACTTGAAAATGTGTTCAACCTTGTTAGGGAAATGCAAATTAAAACCACGATGAGATACTACTTCACACCCACTAGGATGGCTGTAATCACAAAGATAGTATCAAGCGTTGGCGAGGATGTGGAGAAACTAGAACCCTTGTACACTGCTTGTGGGAAAGGGTATAGCCACTTCAAAAATAGATTAGCAGTTCTTAACAAGTTAAACATACACTTAGCATATAACCCAGCAATTTCACTCCCAAGTATCTACCCAAGAGAAATGAAAACATATGCCCACACAATGATTTGTGCATAAATGTTCAAAACGATTAATTATATTTTAATGCCCAACCTAGAACAATCCAAATAGCCAACAGATAAAAGGATAAACAAAATTATGCACAATGAAATATGACTCAGCAATAGAAAGGAATGTACTACTCATAAATACAATGATATGGATAAGCCTCAAAAACATTATGCTAAGTGAAAGAAGCCAGACACAAAAATTACATATTATTCCATTTATTTCTAGGAATAAGCAAAACTGTGCAGACATTAAATAGATCACAGGTTTCTAGGGCTGGGGTGGGAGCAGAGATTGACTACAAACAGGCACTTTTGGCGTGTTGGAAACTTTTGGGGTGATGCAAGTATTCTAAAAAGGATTGTGGGACTTCCCTGGTGGCGCAGTGGTTGAGAGTCCGCCTGCCGATGCAGGGGACGCGGGTTCGCGTCCCGGTCCGGGAGGATCCCACATGCCGCGGAGCGGCTGGGCCCATGAGCCGTGGCTGCTGGGCCTGCGCGTCTGGAGCCTGTGCTCCGCGGCGGGAGAGGCCACAGCGGTGAGAGGCCCGCGTACCGCAAAAAAAAAAAAATGATTGTGGTGATGGTTACACAGCAGTATAAATTAACTAAAAATCATCCAACTGTACACTTTTATAATGTATGAAATCGTTGGCATATAAATTATACTTCAATAAATGTTTTTTCTTTAAGTACAATACTATGAAGAAATAATACCGTTTTAAACTAGCATACCAACATAATTTATCATTCAAGCCAGAACAATTTTGAGAGTGAAAAGGATTGCTATTAAAACTATGCAAGAAGACAGGTGTGAACAAGGACTGTCCCAGACCAACTGGCTTGAATGGTGCCCCTTTTACAAAACTGTCATTGGACAGCAACAGTTAGTGGCCATCTGTTATGTGCAGAGCATGGGAAGGTGATAGAAATACACTTAGGAAGGAGATAGACATGGTCCCTGTCCTTTCGGATTGATGGCACAGTGAGGGAGATAGAAACGAAGGCAGCGACAAGCCCACTGCTGTGGGCACATCGGGGGAGGCGTCCAAGTCATCCTGGGAAAAGAGAGGAAACTGTGAGCCAGGACTGCAAGGCAGTGGGAGGTAACAAGGACAACAGCAGGCAAAACAGTGACCCAGGCCCTGTTGTGGAACCAGAAAGTAATTCAGTGTCTGTAACATAGCCTAAGGGAAGAGGACAGAGGTGAGTCCTTGTCTCACACTGTTGTGTATTGTGAAAAAAGGGACTGTGGTGCTTGCATTTGAAAGTAAAATGTATCATCTGGGCTGGAGATCTAGCAGAGAAAGGGCTGTTTCACCACTCTGGTCAAGTTAGTCACATCGGTCAGCCCTGTGGACCAAGCTCAGACTGAGCGCATGTTCCCAGACACTGTTTTGGGATCCTCTGGGGAGAAAAAAGCACTCTTAATAGGATGTGCTGATGCCCTAAAGGGGTGTAGAACAGAGGTCATGACTATGGGGAAGAGGAGAAGACGCCTGGGATGATGTGTTTGGATCAGGAAGATAGATATTGTAAAATGCATGCACGTGTTGTCAAGTGGGAATTTTTCCAACAGCAAACAATTCAAGTAACGGACCATTTTTGCACCAGCTGAGCTTGATCTATGGGAACTACTCAGGAGCATGGCAAGAAGCTGCAAATGTGTTCTTCTACCTCTCTCTCCCCAGAAGCTTTCACAAGGAAGCTGGGAGAAATTTTTTGTCAGTCCTATTTTCCACTATAGTTTATGTCTCTCCTTTCTGAGTCCCTTTCATAAAAAAAGGTAGAAACTAATGTATGAGTACTAAGTACTAGACACAAGTCCCACTGGCTTCATTTAACCCTAGAGCTACCTTGTGAGATCTTTGTCGTTCCTGTTTCACACATGAGGAAACTCTGAGATTCGATAACTTGCCCCAGTTGCACAGTTAGAAAGAAATGGAACTGGAGCCCACTAAGGCCAGCGTTGACACCAAAACCCATTGCTCTTCCCTCTCCAGCAAGCAGCTTCCAAGAAAAACACTCCAGATCATTTGAGAAGCCATCTGATGTGACTTCTGGTACAACGTACTATCCGGCCAGTGAGGCTGTCTCCCAATCCCAGGTTTTATTGAGAGGGACTTGGAGAGCATCCAATCCATCCCACAAGGTAGTCTAGTGTCTGTCACTATGTGACTCAGCAGGTCATGGCTCTCTGAGCCCCAATTTCCTCATCCCTAAAATATGAGTTGGGCTAGATCAGTGGCTCTCAAACCTGGTTGATGTCAGGACCCCTTTACACGCTTAAAAATTGTTGAGGACCCAGCGTTTGTTTATGTGAGTTATGTCTATGATTATTTACTATTTTAAAAGTTAAAACAGAAACTTTGGAATAACAGTTTCCCAAAACAAAAGGAAATGCAGCGAGATGAGTGGAATTGTTTGACAATTTTGTAAATCTCTCTAATGTCCTACAGCTTAAGAGAGCTGGATTCTCTTATCTGCTACATTTGATCTGTTCCGTATCACATGTGATGTAGTCTCTGGAAAACTCCACTGTACTCTTGTGAGAGAAGGAGAATGAAGAAGGCAAATAATGTCTTACTGGTACCATGGAAATAGCTTTGTCTCCACTTCCCCTGCAGGGGCTTCCAGAGGTCCTGACCACCCCCTGTTTTTAAAAAAAAAAAATTTATTTATTTTTGGCTGCGTTGGGTCTTCGTTGCTATGTGCGGGTTTTCTCTAGTTGCGGTGAGGGTGGGTTATTCTTTGTTGCAGTGTGCGGGCTTCTCACTGCGGTGGCTTCTGTTGTTGCGGAGCACAGGCTCTAGGTGCGCGGGCTCAGTAGTTGTGGCACACGGGTTTAGTTGCTCTGCATCATGTGGGATCTTCCAGGACCAGGGCTCGAACCCGTGTCCCCTGCATTGGCAGGTGGATTCTTAACCACTGCGCCACCAGGGAAGCCCCCTGACCACCCTTTGAGAATTGTTTCCTCCAGCACTCAGAATCACCTGGGGGGGTCCTGATAAAATGCACATCTGGCCTATCCCAGACCTGTGGTATCAGAATTCACATTTAATAAGCCTCCTTGCACACTGGAGTTTGGGGACACCGGGGTGGGAGAGCTCCAAGATTCCTGCCAGCCTGGTTCATCCAAAGCTACCGAGTGCCCTGTTTTGGTAGAGTTGGGATTAAGGCCCAGGTCTCAGTGCAGGGCTCGCGGTGGCAGTCAGCTCCTGCTCTCTGGCTTGCCTGGCTTATCAGTTCACATCTCCCTACTCACTTTCCCATTCAGGGAAGTGCTGAGGGCAGCTGGGCACCTCGCTTACAGCTTTAAAATAAATATTAGGCTTGCTTATAGCTGTACATTTCTGCATGCAGCAGACGCAAGAGAAGTGAAGGACGGAACCCATGGGGCAGGGACCTCCCTTGCCCACAGGAGGAAGTTCTGTGCTAAGCTTGCCCACCCCCCCGCCCCGGGTATCTGTGCAGTGAGTCATCCACAGCTCATGAGTGTCGGGCCAGGCAATGGGAGTATAAAAAAGAAAAGAAAAACTATACCCTCAGGAGTGTAAGGTCTGGCTGGTGCAAAACAGGCCAATGTGGAAGCAACTCAAGGAAAAGAACAAATTGCATAAAGAATGTCTCTAGTGGAGAAACCCTAATGTAGAATACTTACATACTAGATAAAGTGGACTGTGACATCGCTTTTAAATTTCAGAGTAAGATTCCACAATTGCACTTAAAAAATATTGTGATTTAATTAACACACAAAAAACCCGGCTATAGTGGGACATTTGCTTACATGGAAGTTATAACGGAATCTGTTAAAACCTATGTTACAAAGTAACCTGTGCAATTGGTGTAATGGAAATAGCTTTGGCCTTGAATCAGTCACAACTGGGCCACTAACTAGCCATTAACTAGCTGCAGTGACTCTAGTAATGTAACATGCGTTGAGCACTTACTATGTGCAAGGCACTGTTAGGTGACATGAAGCATTGACAAAAGCAAAAAGCCTAAAACGCACTGGAGGAGCTAAGCTTTGTTCACAAGCATCTGCACTGGAGGCGGCAGGGTTCAGGGCTGAGAGTTAAGATGCCTCGTGCACTGTGGACCGTGCACGTGGGAGATGCGTATTTAATGCCCTGGACCGCCATTCACCAGCACGGCGCCTCTGGTTCCTCAGCTGTACGGGAAGGGGTTCAGTGACACGACCTCCAAAGCCGGGCCCCATCGCCCCCAGCAAGGACATTCCCCGCCTGCTCTCTCTGCGCCTGTTTCTCCACCTGGAAAAAGGTGTCCCACACAAGGTCGTGGTGAGGAGCAACATTTCCTGGCACCCATCACACGTGACCACGGACAAGAATACACCTCGGACCCTGCCCGGGTGGGTCAATTTCACGCGTCAACCCCAGAGTGCACCGCAGCGACGGGAGGAAAGAGTGATGGACCCTTGGACAACAGGCGGTCAAGTGCCCGCTACATCAGAAAGTGCGGCCCGACGTGAGCCACCACCCTTCCGCACCGAGCCGCGGAGCACAGCCCAGGCCCTACGCGTCCTTTGCCCCGAGCCAGAGCCCGGCCCCCGCCGCCTTTCCCCTTGTCCCGCGCCTGCGCCACGCCCCCGCGCTCTCTGGGGAGATGGCATCGATGTGCTCGGCGCTCTCCTGAGCCAGCCCTAGGGGTGGGCGGGCCCATTTGCCTCGGGTGGTCTAACAGGCGCCGGGGCGGACCAATGGCGTGGCCGCGTGGCTCCGCCCCTTCCTTGCGATTGGCCGGCGCTGGAAAGCCGCGGCCTGGGCCTCGGGAGGCGAGCCGGAGAAGAATTCAGTCCCGGTCGTCCGCGCTGCGGCTCGCTCTTCGCCGGTTCTCTTCGGTCCAGCCTGCTCTGCCGCCGCCGCCGCCATGGCCCAGTGAGTGGCCGCCCGAGGGCGGCCGGGGAACTTTCCGAGGGCCGGCGCGGAGGCCGGAGTCGCCCCAGACGTCGCCTCGCCCCGGGGGTCTTCTGAGCCCGGCCTCGTGGCGCCTGGAGCCCCGGCCCTCCAGGGAGCCGCCAGACCCCGAGCCAGCCCCGCGGCCTCGCCTTTTCTCGGACCCAGCCCCTCTGCCCCTCGCGGCGGCGCAGGCGGATCTGGTTCCTAGGAAGGGCGCGAGGGGAGGGGACAGGCGTGGCCGCGGGAAGCCCGGGCTGCTGGACGGTCCGGCTGTGGGAGACGGGAGCCCTGGAACGAGTCGTCAGCAGCTCGGATAGAGCGCAGAAGAGGCTTAGTGCCGTGGACCCCCTCCTGCGGGCCCCCTCTTGGTTGGCCCAGGAGAACATGAGGACCCGTTAAGTGGCAGAGCGGGGTGGCCCGCCTCGAGTTTCACGGAAGGCTGCAAGCCCGGGGTCTAAAGTGCAAAAGGGAGGAGGGGGTTAGAGGAAAGTTAAGATGTGTTATCAATCACAGCAAAAGCTAGAAAGCTCAGGGTTTCTGACTTGGAATGAATTAAGTGAAGCTGACGGTTTCCTTTGTTCCTTTCCCCGTCTTTTAGAGCGGATATTGCGCTGATTGGACTGGCTGTCATGGGCCAGAACTTAATTTTGAACATGAACGACCACGGCTTTGTGGTAAGTTAGGAGGGGCACACTCTTCCCTTACGGATTCTTGTTGCCTTAGTCTGAGTGCTGGTGACCGTTCTGATTCCGAAGAACCCATATAACGTGGAACATGGTTCTCTTTATATGTGCCCTGTTGCTGCTTAGGACGTTTTTGCAAGAGATTGAGAAGCACCACTTTGCATGTGGGTGTGGGAGGGGCAGCTCCACAGCTCTCCGAGGAAGGAGAGTCCTGCTAAATGTATCTGCAGGTTCTGTCAGTTCTGCAGCCTTGAATAAACCTGTCGGTATCCTAAGGAGAAGTCCCGCTGGGAGTATAGATTTCTGACTTTATTGCCTAATGGGATCTGGTGAAACGTTCGGGTGTGAATACTAAACTGGCTTAGATACAGGATTATCAGTGACAGAAGATAACAGTCTGGAACTAACTTGTTCCCAGATTTGAGTCCTAACCAAACAGCGACAGACTCTTATCCAGCCTGATAAGTTTTGGGCAGTTGACATTTGTTTATATTCAGTTCTTTACCTTTTCATCCTATTAAAATTAACTTTATGGTGATCAGTCAGCACTTGAGTGGGGAAAAGGTAGAATCAGGGTCCTACCTCCCCAAAACCTTGGGCTGCATAGACATTCCATTGTCACTTGGTCCTCAGTCTGAAGGTCTTGTATGTCCCAGATCTCCTGATCAGGCCTTTTGTCCTTCTAGGTCTGTGCTTTTAATAGGACAGTCTCCAAAGTTGACGAGTTCTTGGCCAATGAGGCGAAGGGCACCAGGGTGGTTGGTGCTCACTCCTTGGAGGAGATGGTCTCCAAGCTGAAGAAGCCTCGGCGGATCATTCTGCTTGTGAAGGCTGGTCAGGCCGTCGATGATTTCATTGAAAAACTGGTGAGGCCAGCTCTCTCCCCGCTGCTACTTGTGTGACAGAACGTCTCTCGTTCCCTTCCTTTAGCTATTTCACTTTTTTTTTTTTTGGCCGCGTCGGGTCTCTCCCATTCTGGCGTGCAGGCTATAGAGCGTGCAGGCTTAGTTGCCTCGCGGTATGTGGGATCTTAGCTCTCCGACCAGGGATCGAACCCACATCCCCTGCATTGGAAGGCGGATTCTTAACCACTGGATCCCCAGAGGAGTCCCTTACTTCTTTTTGCTTAAGAAATTTTGTCCCTTTTCAATTTTTGGGTATGATCTGCTCAGTTCTGACAAAATGTTGCTTAAAAGTCTCAGTGTTGGTTAACTTGACTGGCACCAATTAAGTAAAAACATACCCTCAAGTGGTAGTAATTGTTAGTATATAAAATTCTGAGGACAGCAAGAGACACGTCCATGAATTCATTATCAACCAGAATAGAAACAGTAGTAATCTCAGTGAGCTCTATCTTTGATATTCAAAAAAAAAAAACTTATAGTTTTGATTGTGTATTATGAATGTTTAGTGCTAGGTACTATTAAACCTTACTGTCCAAATTTAGAAATAGATTTCATTTTTCTCAGTATTCCTATAAAGCAACAATTCTCAAATTGTTGTATCATTTAATATAAATGACAAGAGATCCCCCTAGGGAGTCCTAGCAAACGTATCTTTTTTTGGAAGAAGAAAGTAGGCACCTGGGTGGTGCTGGCCGTGCTGTGGTAGGTGGCTGCCTCTGTGCAGTTCTGGTCCCTGATCATCAGCTGAGGGGGCGTTTGCGTCACAGAGGTGCTGATCTTGGTTCTTTGACACATTGTATTCTGACCCCTTATTTAGGCTTTCTGCCACCTCAGGGCCAGGGGATAGTGGACCCATTTGTTCGTGGTCACCGCCATCTGTACTCTCCCCAGCTTGTTCTCACCGGAGGCCTGATGGCCACTCCTCCACTGGGGTGTCTGTGGGAGAGGAGGGGCCGAAGGGACAGCTGCCTTTTCCCCAGGGAGCGTGCCCGGCACCTCCTGGTCAAAGCGCTGTTGCTGTAAGCTTCTGGGGGGACGCCTCTAGGGCCCCTTTCCTCAACATACCTCTGGGGGAAGATCACACTGTATTAACCAGGAGGATTGCCCTCACCATCAGTAAACGGAAACAACCTCATTGCCAGTGCCCTGCAAAGACATTTTTCATCTTCACCAAGAACTTTATTGAACAACGTATTCATTAATCGAAAGAACTTTTTGGCCAACCCCATCGATACTGAAAAACAGTTCTACAGTATCAGCTCTGAAAAAACCAAGGCATTAGCCATTTGGAAGAAATGTTTTGTTGTGAGAAGTGTTGTAACAATAAACAAAGGAAAGGGATGAACATTCCTTTCCCAGAGGAGTAATGTTACCAGTGGGGTTGTTTCTACAGGGAGAGGAATTTGTAACCAGTATGCTACCGTTTAAAAAAAAAAAAAAAAAAAAGACCTAGAAAGGAAGAACATTGTGATAAAGGACACACCAGACTTTGTGTAGTAAGATGCCAAGCTGCCTATGGTCAGCTACAGACAGAATGGACTGAAAAATGGTAGAGTACTCTTCAGCATAGGACAATATTAAGTAATGTTACCTGGAGCCTTGTTGGGGGAGACTGAATAATGAATACAGTAATAAAGCCAGCCTGACTGGTGTGGCGTAGGAAGATACTCTTGTTCAAGGCTTGGTCTCTTGCTGCCATCTCCAAGTGGTGGTGATCAAATTGTTTATTCATACACAAAACCATTTGATATTTACTGGACCCCTACTCTGTTCTAGGCAGAGATTTTATAGGTCTTTTAGAGCTAATCCAATCTGGGAATAAATATCAGGCAGGTGGTACACATTGGAAACACAAAACTTTCCAAGTAGGTTTTGTTCGTTGTAAAAATCTTAGTTAAAAAGGATTATTTCGGTTGTGGAGAGTTCTGACTGGGTTTGCTAGCCCTGAGCTTTTAAATAGGGTCTAGCTCTAGCCCCAGAGAGGATTGTTGAAGATTAAATAATATATGTATACTTTCAGACAGGGTTTATTTGGGATAAATTCTTGTTTGCTTTAATTGGTCAAGGTATGTTTATTTTTGTCTTTTATTTTTTTGGTCCACCTTAATGCTGGTGTCTGGTTACAGGTACCCTTGTTGGACACTGGTGACATCATCATCGATGGAGGAAATTCTGAATATAGGGATACCACGGTAAGCATTTTTCAGTCCACATTCTTCCAGGTTCTGAGAACATTCTAGAAAAAAGTACCACCATTGCACATGTGACAGAAGAGTAGACGTCTTTCTGTGGTGCTCTTTTGGGATTGGCCATTAAGACATGCCTGATGGATGAGATTCTCATTAGTCACACACGTAACTGAAAAGAATGACTGCTGCTTAGATACGGCAGGCTGGGCGTTTATGCTTAATCTTCCCTTCCTGTCCAGCCACTCCGTGATACATCAGTGTGCAATGTGGGTGAGCACCACTGTGCTGATGGTCTCATGTACAAGGTCATTTCCTGTAAAATGAGAATGTATGTTTAGCTTTATTATTTCCCTTTGAGGACAGGGTAGCCATATTAAACTTCCATGGATTTTTTTTTTTTAATTCCCAAACAGAGGGGATTAGTAAGTCAGAAGGGGGATTAAATTTCCTGAATGACCAGGTTATTAGTGGATCCTTGGGTCATTTAAGTCAAATGTGGGATCTCCATACCTGTCTTGTACCTCTTCTCATTCAGTGGGAGAAACTGATTTTAGGGAAGCATGACGAAATTCTTTTTCTCTCATGTAGAGACGGTGTCGAGACCTCAAGGCCAAGGGAATCTTGTTTGTGGGGAGTGGAGTTAGTGGTGGAGAGGATGGGGCCCGGTATGGCCCATCACTTATGCCAGGAGGAAACAAGGAGGCTTGGTGAGTACCAAAGGCACCACCCTTGCGTCGACACAGGGACGCAAGGTGAGAGAACGGGTGAGCTGTGAGCAGTTCTGCCACCCGATCTCCTCTGTGCAGTCTGAGTGTTGGAGATGGGAGATGCTGGAAATATTTCTTTTATGTATACATTTTTTTGCTTTGACATAACGCGTGTGCCTGTTCCTCCTTTCCTTTTTTCTTCTGTTATTTCCTCTAGTACCAATAATGGAAGTTCTAAATAGGCTTCAAGGGTTCAGAGGCTTTAATGAGGCAGCTCAGATAATGTCCTGGGCACTGTCTGGACTTAGGAGTAAGGTCTGCCTCTTCAACTCATATATGGTGTATTTAATCATTGTGAGTAATGGCAAAGTCAGACAGGGCCTCTTTCGTCCAGGGAATGAGGTGGAAAATTTTTATTTGACTGGGGAAAAAACGAATTTTACACTGCTCACTGTGTTGTGTATAAGAGGAAGGGTTGGCTGCAGAAGGGGGGATGCTTTGGTGATGATGTAGCAGGAGGGCTGTATAAAGCATAGGCTGTGGGTGATGAGCGGGATAGAGGATTAAAATGAAAAGATGCAAGTAATTAATTATACATAATGTAGACTGAAGGAAACACCGCTGTTGAGACTGCAGGAAGAGAGAAAGCCAGATAGAGGATGATAGAGAGATGGAGCAGAAGAGAAAGAAGTAGAAAAGGAAGGATCCTTGTGAGGGAGACGTGGGAAGGCAACGCGCTTTTCCGAGTGAGTTTGGTTTCCGAATATTCTAGACTTATATTAGGCATTAAAGTAAGGAGTGATCAAACCTAATCCCCAAAGGTGTGAGGGGTTGACTGGGGAAGATTAGTCTTTTAATTACCTCCCTAATGATTAAGTCTGGGGATTCTCTTCAGTATGTTAAAGTCTAGAAATAAAGGCCTTCCTGCTTCTCAAAAACTTAAAAATATTTATTTTGGGGTACCGCTAAGTGGGCTGTTACAAATGCAGACAATACACATGAAGAAGTCTGCTATACAGAGGTGCTCTAGTTCTCATTAATACATTTTCTCACACTGACCTGTTAGAAGCAGAAATGGTACTTTTACCTGAAACAATCAAAGTTCAGGGAAGCTCTAAAAGCTTAAGATGTAGCCACCCCAGCCCCCTCCTCCTGAGCGTTCACTTTGCAGCCCTGTCAAGTTTTGTGTCTTTACCAAAACCCTTTTGTGAAGAAGGCTTTATTGGTCAAAAGTGAGGAGAACAGTAGGGAACAGCGTCAGGAGTTACTCTGTGCGCCTAGGGGAGGCGGGGAAGGAATGAACAACAGTTGCTTTTTCTCTGGATGATAAGGAATGTAGCTCTTGGAAACGTTGCATGGTTCTTTCTGTCCAGAATCCTGCTGTGCTTGATAACATACATCCAGACTGATAGAAGCAATCGCTACAGGAACGGCTTGGAATCACAGCTGCTTCTGATAGTGCGATAGAAATGTCTTCCGGGGCTTTGCTGACCCTCTCACCCAGCCTTTTTGTCTCCTGTCTCAAATCAGATAGTCCGCAGCCTCTGACTGATTTACCTTGAGGACTTAGCTTATTCATTACTTTTTTGTGGGCATTTCCACCGACCGCTAGAAAGGAAACAATTGGGGGGCGGGGGGGAGTCCTTGAGAATTTCGTGAAGACCCAGGCCCCTTGTCAGCAGCTGAACCACCCACTTCCTTCCTACAGGCCCCACATCAAGGCCATCTTCCAGGGCATCGCCGCAAAAGTGGGGACTGGAGAACCCTGCTGTGACTGGGTACGTTGTGGGCCCCCCTGAAGCCACTTGGCGCCATGGGCACTGACATGACCAGGGGCAGAGCAAGGATCACCATGGTCCCAGCGGTTTGCTTTGTGACATAAGCTCCTCAATGTTTACGTCGCTAGCACAGACAATGCCGAAAATGCATCAGTTGTACATGTCCTTGTATCTTAACTGGAGGTTGATATTAAAAGCAGCCCTTGTCAATTCATCTAAAATATGGATTCCTTAAAAAAGGAACAGGAAGGGCTTCCCTGGTGGTGCAGTGGTTGAGAGTCCGCCTGCCGATTCAGGGGATGCGGGTTCGTGCCCCGGTCTGGGAAGATCCCACGTGCCGCGGAGCGGCTGGGCCCGTGAGCCATGGCCACTGAGCCTGCGCGTCCGGAGCCTGTGCTCCGCAACGGGAGAGGCCACAACAGTGAGAGGTCCGCGTACCACAAAAAAAAAAAAGAAAGAAAAAGAGGAACAGGAAGGATGAGGTGAAGTAAGATTTTCTTCGTCATGTTACTTCATGGCTAAAGAGAGGATGTCAAGGGAGTTGCCTGGTGGTCCAGTGGTTAGGACTCTGCACTCTCACCGCCGTGGCCTGGGTTCAATCCCTGCTTGAGGAACTAAGATCCCGCAAGCCGCATGGCGTGGCCAAAAAAGCCCAAAAAGAACAAGAAAGAAAGAATGTCAAGGGGGTAGGGGAGGAAAAGAAAAGAGAGAGAGAGAATGTCAGAATCAAAAGTGGAATTTGCTCCCTGGGGTAGGTATTCTGTGCTTAGAACAGAGTAAGCTGCAGCTCTTTGCCCTCACTGAATGTGAAGGAGGCCGAGGCAAATTCTTTCCCTCCGTATATTTTGTGTTGCTGGTAAAATAAATTTTATCCCTTGTTACAGCCTTAGTCCATCCCATGGATGGAAAAAAAAACACTAGGCAGGGGAGACCTGAGTTGTCTTTCTGGCTCTCCATTGACTAGCAGTGTGACATTAGGCAAGTCATTTTCTTCCATGGGCTTCAGTTTTCTCACCTGTCAAATATGGGGGTTGGACTGGATGACCTCCAAGTTCTCTTTAGCTCCTGATCCCCTTGAATTTTATTCTACGTGCCATTTTTATGATGTTAGTTTTGCTTTATATGAGATAAAAGGTAGAGAAGAAATGAGGACTTGGGCCCATGGGGGATGAGGGGAGTCCTCCCCCCAGGCCTCACAGTGCCTGGTGACTAAGCCGCTCCTTACATTTTAACCAGTGGTCACTGAGTTCAGTCAGAACCTGCTTAGCGCTGAGAGACGCTGGTGCTGTGATTTAGAAGACCGAGTAATTTTCTCACTAGTGTGAAGGATTGGGAAGGGAGCTTTTGTTCCTTAACAATACACTGCTGCAGTAAAAAAATAAAAAAAAAGTACAGTGACAGTAACTTCTTTTTAGATACATTTAGGACATAAATCATGAGGAAATTAACAGTACTTGCCTGTGTATCTTGATCAACTCCTGTTGACTTCCTATAACCCCAAGCCTTACTCTTAGGTTACTGAAAAGAAAAAACTGGTATAGATACTAAAAGCAGGCACCCCTTAGCTCAGTTTTGAAGTTACAGGAAGGAAGGGGTGAAGCAAGGTATTATTGGCCATGTTACTTCATGGCCAAAGAAAGTGTCAAAATCAGAAAGGGGGGACTTCCTTGGTGGCACAGTGGTTAGGAGTCTGCCTGCCAATGCAGGGGACATGGGTTGAGCCCTGGCCTGGGAAGATCCCACATGGCGCAGAGCCGCTAAGCCTGTGTGCCACAGCTACTGAGCCTGCGCTCTAGAGCTCGCGAGCCACAACTACTGAAGCCCGCGCGCCTAGAGCCCATGCTCCGCAGCAAGAGAAGCCACCGCAATGAGAAGCCCGTGCACCACAACGAAGAGTAGCCCCCGCTCACCGCAACTAGAGAAAGCCCGCGCACAGCAACGAGGAGCCAAAATAAATTTAAAAAAAAAAAAACAGAAAGGGTAGGCCAGCAATGGAAACATAGATAGAGGAAGTCTCTATGTCAGGGTGGCAGTGTGACAGCATCCACCCCAGCAGTGCTGCCAGCACTGGTCCACCGGCAGGCATATCCCTGTCATGGTGACGGGAGTGTCTGACTGCAGAACTCTCCTTGTTCTGACTCCTTGCCCTCCAACCAGTTTTCAGATAATCTGGCTTCCCAAGTAGCTTGTCCACAGGGACAGGATGTGTTGATCAGACTAACACTTGTAACCATTAAGATACATAGTTAAATTTCTCATCAGAAATTTACAGACTGGTATTCTGATTTCATACATCTTGCCAGCTTTATTAGAAATCAGTACCTTGTCAGTTGTGGGACCCTGGCAAGAACACATTTCTGGGCTTACAAGGGCAGACCTTGCATCTGAGGTCATTTTATCTCTCGGTGGCCATTACAACTACAGTACATTTATATATTGTTTAAAGTACAAGTGACTTAATCAGCTTCTTTTCACTTGCGGTTGCTAGAAAAATAACCAGGGAAAAGAAGACTCCTTTTACTTGTGGGAGGGGGCTGGGGAGTGGGGAGTTACTTTTAATCACAAGGATAAAGAATGGAAAATGTAGGCTAAAGACCTGTGGGTACTTCACAGTGAATTTGGGGATTTTGAAAAACCTTTAAAGGAATGAATTTGGAGTTAGTTTACAATAGCATTGTGCTGGATTGAAGCTTGTGTTGAGTTGTTATATGATGATTAGTCTTTTGAAAATACTGTAAATATTTGTTCGTATTTGTTATTTTTTTGTATGGGGAGGGAGCCTTGCCAAAGAACTGGATGTGGACTTCTCTGGTGTATTTCCTGGCTCCCTGAAGGCCTCTTGGTGCTTGTGGCTCTAACAGGTGGGGGACGAGGGGGCAGGACACTTTGTGAAGATGGTGCACAACGGGATAGAGTACGGAGACATGCAGCTCATCTGCGAGGCCTACCACCTGATGAAAGATGTCCTGGGCATGGAGCACAAGGAGATGGCAAAGGTGAGTCCTGGGCCCTGGGCGGGGGGAGCGCTGCTCTGGTGAGAAGGCTTTGCTGGTGACGATAAGTCCTTCCTCATTCTTTTTCCCTTGGTCATTCTGGTGGCCTGGATGGACTCCGCCTAATCTAAGGGAAGCTCTCAGTAACAGGACCATAAAATCTGACAGCCAGTCACTAAGCCAGAAGTTCCCAGAGACTCTTGGTGTAATCCTCTCTCCCACTCAGGGACCCTGACTGTGTCAGGCCTGTGTCACTTAATTGCCTGGTCTCGTTTGATCCTCCGTTGGTCCCATGTGGGAGGTGCAGCAGAAGCTCGCTTTTCTGATCCAGGTGGGACTGGCTGTTAGACAGCTATTCAAAAAAAGGTAGTCAAAGTTGGGAAACATAGCATTTCCCCCAACATTTTATTATGAAAATGTTCAAACATACAACAAAATTGAAAGAATTGGACAGTGATCAGTTACATACACACAACCTAGATTCTACCATTAACATTTTACTCTGCTTACTTTGTCGAATATCGTCCATTCGTCTATTAGTTTTATCTTTTTTAAAAAATACACTTCAAAGTAAACTGCAGACATTTGTACTGTTTTCTGTAAATACTTCAGCATCATTAACTAGGCAAACATTTATTTTAACTGAAATTATAGGAAGATACGTTCAATCACCCATCATTTCATGGAGAGCCAGGTCCTTCTTTTAAGTGTGGCTCTGCTGATTAGCATTCTAATCAACTTTCTTATCATCTAGAGTTTGTAGTTTCAGTTATTTCAAGTGGCACATGATTTAAAGACACTTTCGAGGCACACAGTGCAGAATCCTTCCAGATTTTTTTTTTTTTTTCCTTCCAGATTTTTTACATTCTTTTCCCTCCTAATTTTAAAATTTGTGTTGGGAATTCCCTGGTGGTCCAGTGGTTAGGACTCTGCACTCTCACTGCCAAGGGCCTGGGTTCAACCCCTGGTTGGGGAACTAAGATCCCACAAGCCATGCGGTGTGGCCAAAAAAAAAAAAAAATTGCATCATCCCCACTTATTTTGTTTCACTAACTTGCCTTTATTGTTCTTTCCAAAACAGTTTGACTTAGTTTTCATAGAAACATTGCTTTTCTTTTTGTGTTCATATTTAATTGGTTTATATAATATGAGTGCCGGGCACTGTTGTATGTTGGGGGTATATTAATGGAAGAAACAAAGTCCCTGCCCTCATGGACCTTGGAAAGATAGACAGTAATGACTGAATATATAAAACCTGTTCGTGATCACTATTATAAAGAAAAGTAAACGGGAGGAAGAGGCTGCTCTAGATCGGGTGATCAAGGAAAGTGACTGTACGAAAACCCAAACGAGGTGAGGGGACACCTGGCTCTGAGGAAAGCACTGGCCTGGTGACCAGAAAATCAACATGAACAGGTTGAAATCAGAAGCAGCTGACTGTTGGTTAGCATAAAACTCAGCTGGTGGCAGAAGTGTTCGGGTGTCCTGCAGAGGAGCCTGGTAGCCTCAGGGGTTGAGCAGGTTGTGAGCATCGGTCAATATTTACATGGGAAAGGGATGAATCAGTTAAGGGGGCATCTCCGGTATAATCCTAGGTTCTCCCACATTGTTTTCTTTCACATCCTGCGCACAGGCCTTTGAGGAATGGAATAAGACAGAGCTGGACTCATTCCTGATTGAGATCACAGCCAATATTCTCAGGTTCCAAGATATTGATGGCGAACACCTGCTGCCAAAGATCAGGGACAGCGCGGGGCAGAAGGGCACCGGGAAGTGGACCGCCATCTCTGCCCTGGAGTACGGCGTCCCCGTCACCCTCATCGGTAACACTCAGCTTTGGATTGAACCTTTTCATCTCACTGTTTTGACCCTGGTGTCTTTCTGGCAACTAAGAGTTACCAGATCTCTCAGAGAATCTGTTCAACCCTAGTCGGCTTTCCGAGTGTGGTCTGCTCTTTCTGCCCTTGAATAAGTTGACAGTGTGAGAGAGGCTGAAGCTGCTGTTGAATCTCTTCTTTATAATCCTTCTCTCAAGCATGTGAGCTTTGAGATAAATTCAAAAGTTACTACCTGTCTTAGCCAGTTTGACTTTGGGGATCGTTTTAATGTTAGTGATTAAATTATAGTCAATGACCTAAGATCTTTCTAATAGGGAAGCTAACTGTAATGGAATTTTTCATACAAAAGTTCACAGAATAATAAAAGTTTATGTACTCAACATTTATTACTATTTTGCTGAGGTTTTTTCCTCAGATATTTGAGGAATAAAATATTACCTAAGCATTTCCAGTCCTTTAATATTCTTTTCCTAAGTTCCTTCCCCTTTTTCTTTTAGAAGAAAACTACTTTCCTGAAGTGAGTGTATATCCTTCCCATCCATGTTTTTTATCTTGTCTTAATGAGCTAAGCATCAAACTCAAAAAGTTGTAGAGAGAAGGAAATAATAAAAAGCAGAAATAAAACAAAAATAATAAGGGGATTAACAAAACTACGTGATGGTTCTTTAAGAATAAAATAGATACATTCTGTCAAGATTGGAAAAGGAGAATGGAGGCTCCTGGTCTGCTTAATGAAGGCTGATCTTTGCTCCTGGCAGAATGGTTCCCCCTGCAGTAATAAAACAAGTTTTCTTGTTGACTCTTCCAGACATAGGTTGCCTTTCCCTGTCTAGTCTCCTCCTGCCTTTGGTTTCCTGTTAATTATGCCTGACTGTGTTTACAGTGGACTGGGTAGTTGCAGGCACAGTAAGGAGGGAAGCAGTTTGCTTAGTCCAGCTCTACAGAGAAGGAAGTTGACTGCTTTTTAGCTAATCTGAGCGCTACCCTGGGCAGGGGCCCAAGGGGACAGTAACTGGGAGCAGTTTATTCATCACTGCCTCAAAAAGAATCCTGCTCTCTTGTTTCGGAGACTTTGTACCCTACCTTCCAGCTGATGGTAGTCAGGCTTCCTCCCTGGCTGCGTGCCATTCTTGTTTGTTGAACTGACGGGGAAATGAGTCTTCCAGCTAATCTTTAGGTAACCCCCGGAGGGTTACGCCACACTCGCCTCTTCCTGCTTTTTGTCTTCTGAAGCATCCGCCTAAGAATGCTAAGTCATCCTGTATGTGCACTGCAGGCGCCCAGAGAGCCGGGCAAGGACAAGGACGGGGAGACACCTGCTCTCAAGTTTATGGCCAGAACCCTTTCCTGAGAAATAAAGTCCTCTGTTAGTTCCCAAAGGTTTTACTTCATTCTGTCTGTTGGGGGAAAAAATGGTTAATTTATTCTAATTATATAAAGTGTCAACTGGGCAAGCATTTATAAGTGATAATTTTTAAGATACTAATATCTTAATATTAAAATACCATATTGGGGACTTCCCTGGCGGTCCAGTGGTTAAGAATCCGCCTTCCAGTACAGAGATGCGGGTCCAAGCCCTGGTCGGGGAACTAAGATCCCACATGCTGCACAGCACAGCCCCCACCCCCCAAAAATATTGAAATATTTTTTATTCAAATGAAGTAAAATTGTGAAACTGTAATGGTGACCATGGACATAGCAAAAACTAAACTGTAAGAATTAGAAAATGGAGTCTTTGAAGGGAGAAGTCTCAGTGTACTCGTTTCAAAGTGATGAGTATTAGTGCCTCAAAAGAAAAGCAATGAAGTCTTTGGTGACCATTTATAAATTAAAGTCCTCGCAAATGGAACTGAAATTTTACTGGAGGACCAACACGGAGGAATTCTTAATGATAGTGGTTTTGCTCTTCGTTTTTTCCCCTTAAAATTCCCCTTTGAAGTTCATGGTGATCTTTGAGGTTGAATATGTGTATTTATGTTGGAGACTGACCTGGAGTTTTCATTTTCAAATTAACCGTTAGAGCTTTTTATGAAAGTTCTTTCTGATGCAGGTTAGCTTTGCGGCCGAAGGTTGAGACTTTGCGCTCGTGGTAAAACTGGAAATCGTGCTGCATTGCTCTTTTCCCTCATCTTCTCTGGCTCGTATGCGCTCCTCCTCCGGTTCTGCCTGTGAGTTGTGGTGACTTGTTATCTCCCCCTCCCCCCACGTAGGAGAAGCGGTCTTTGCTCGATGCTTATCATCTCTGAAGGACGAGAGGATTCAAGCCAGCCAAAAGCTGAAGGGGCCTCAAAAGGTCCAGTTCGAAGGAGATAAGAAATCATTCCTGGAGGACATTCGAAAGGTGGGGTGCCGCCCCGCAGTGGCAGCGGGATGGGACTGGCGGGGAGAACACCCCGAGGCCACGGGGAGGACGTGGGGTCTGTCCAGCCTTGCCCGTTGATCTGATATGCAGCCTTTCCTAAACCGTGTCCTCGTTAGAGCTGCACTGCGGTGGCGGGGGAGGGGGGGGTGTGGCGGGCGGGGCGGGGATTAGGCAGCCGTGGGCCAGCCGCAGTTCTGATGAGTCTTTGTGCCCTCCTTTAGGCGCTCTATGCTTCCAAGATCATCTCTTATGCTCAGGGCTTTATGCTGCTAAGACAGGCAGCCACTGAATTTGGCTGGACCCTCAACTATGGTGGCATTGCCCTGATGTGGAGGGGGGGCTGCATCATCAGGAGGTGAGTGGTCGGGGCACCTGCCACCTGCCGCGCGAGAGCGCTGTGGTCTTAGGGCGCTCTCGGGGACGGTTTCCCTGGAACTGGTACAGTTGAGTCCTCTCGCTGGGACGTTGGCAACCAGGCAGGTTTAGGTGTCACATCTCACTTTCTTCCTGCACGTCAGTTATTCTAACTCGAGTGTCCATTCTTCCCCGTCTAAAGTAGTTCTGTGAGCATGGTTGTGCCCTTGGCCCTCACCTCTCGGGACCTGGGCTGTCTGTATTCACGGCACATACAGCGAGCTGGTGGGGATGGGGGGACAGGTGCCTTCGTACCTCGCGAGGGTATCTGTCAGCTTCCAACTTACTTCCCCTGCTTTCTGCCAGGTGTTCAGCCTGCTAGTTAAGATTCATTGATTTTTTTCCCTCTTGATTATTTCAGTGTATTCCTGGGAAAGATAAAAGATGCATTTGATCGAAACCCAGGACTTCAGAACCTACTACTAGATGACTTCTTTAAGTCAGCTGTGGAAAACTGCCAGGTATGTAGCCCAGAGCTGGGTAGTACGGGAATTCTGTCTTAGTGAGTTTTGCTCTGGGGGGTCTGCTTTTTCATTTATGCATGAAAATCTGTTGTCTTTTCTTTGAGCAAATCACTAGTCGTTGGCTTTACTTTTTTGCTCAGGACTCCTGGCGGCGGGCAGTCAGTACTGGTGTCCAGACAGGCATTCCCATGCCCTGCTTCACCACTGCTCTTTCCTTCTACGATGGATACAGACACAAGATGCTGCCAGCCAACCTAATCCAGGTGAGCTTTTGGAGTAGGCGATGAACATGAACCTGGGTGGTACCTCGGGTCATGTGCCTGCGTCTGTCCTATAACCAACCCATTTCTTGTTTTCTAGGCTCAGCGCGATTACTTTGGGGCTCACACCTATGAACTCTTGAACAAGCCAGGACAGTTTATCCACACCAACTGGACAGGCCACGGTGGCAGCGTGTCCTCGTCTTCATACAATGCCTGATGAGATTCTGTTAAACGCGCCACGACTCCACAGACCGGTACATTCCACTTGCCACACAGCACTGCTTACATGGCCCTTTGCCCTACTTTCTTCTCAGATCTTTGAAAATAAAGTGTCGTAAGAGACTCCTCTGAAGAGTCAACCCGAGTTTATTTGTAAAGTAGATCTGTGAGAACCATCGCATCCTCTGCCCTCGCCTCTTGGGATGGAGCAGAAATTGAGCGTGTGCGCGACCTCGAGAGCCAGCTCCCTGAGGCGGTGTTTCCCGCGTGTCCCCCGTGGGTTAGGGAGACAGAGCTCTTCTCACATAGGTGGGAAAGGTTTTTGTGGAATTTGATCAAACTGGAGTCTTTGTATCATGCAGCTGAATTCCCTTTTGCCTTTATTTAATAAAAATTAAAAAAAAAATCATATTTATGCTTCTTCTCCAGATTCTTAAATATTCTCACCTTATCCACACTGAGCCATATCCTCATTGGTAGAAGGATGTGCACCCGGTTTCATTACATTTGAATTAGTTTATTTCCTTCCTTTATTTAGCCTTCTTAAATATTTTCCTCTTTGTTTTCTTTAAAAAAAAAAGAGAAAAGAAAGAAAAGACCTCAATAATAGTACCAGGAACAGCAAAGTTAGGTAATGATTAACTCTGGAGGGAAGGGTGAGGAGAGGTAGTCAAGGGGTGGGTGTACAGGCTTATGACTTCGGGCAAATTATTTAATCTCTCTGGCCTCAGTCTTCTCATTTGTAAAATGGGGATAATCATCGTACCTGCCTCCTTAAGGTTATTTTGAAGATTCACCTAGTAAAAACAGACCGACACTTGACACATAATAAGCACCTACTTAAGTGGTAATTATTATTATTACCACTTCAGGTGTGCCTGTCCCTGAAGCAGTGGCATTTCTGAGAGTTAGAAACCAAATGTTACTTCTCAGCACTCACTGGTGAATTCACTTTGGAAACCAGCCCTCAAAAAGTTCCTGGCAGGGCTCCTCTGTGCTCAAGTAACGACAGACAGATCTTAACTGAATACATTACCACCATAACCCCTTCACCACCACCCTGCCAGGAGGTGGATCTTGGGAAAAAAAGGCAGATTCTGAGTCAGCAGGTCTGGGGTGGGGCCCCACATTCTGTATTTCTAATGAGCAACCAGGTGAGGCCATTATGGCACAGGGCAAAATAAACGGAAGCTCCTTTATCGCTAAAAGAATATAACCGTCCTTTGCCTAGGTCCTTGACAGGGAGTTTTTTTTTTTACTATATATACGATTTCATGCCTTTGGAACTTTACATCCCGTGACTTATTTGAAAAATTAATGTCTGCCACACAGTGAATACTATTTAAGGTTGACTATTACTTCCTGCTGAAGGGGAGGTGGTCAAACAATTCTGAAAGTGGATAGAGGTGGCCACGGACGGGTTCTGCCCCCGGCCAGGTCCTGTCCAGCCTAACTGCCACAGGGACAGTCTGGTGGCCATTCCAGCAAAGGGCCTCCCTTGGCAGAGACTGTGGGCCTATTATCTTTCTGCTTTCTTTCTGCTTCCATTTGAGACACAGTGGAGTTAAGACATATGGATCAGGCAAGGGAGCAGACAGGACCTCTCAGCAGAGGTTTTAGGCAGGGGGTTTACAGGTGTTACATTTCTTTGAGGCACATGTGGAGCCATCTTTTTAGGAGGGGTAGAGAGACCGTCAGGATGTATATACTATGTTTAGTATGTATGTTAGCACAGACATGTTCGCTGTTTAGTAATAGATGTGCTGTTCCAGTAACAAACCACCGCAAACTCAGTGGTGTGATATAACCATCTTTATCATTCTCCTAATTCTGAGTCAGGAAGTTGGTACAGGAGCGACAGCTTGTCTCTGTTCCACAATGTCTTGGAGTCTCAGCTAAGACTTGAAAGTTGGGGGTGATTCCATGGCTGGGATCACTTGGAGGTGTCTGTCTCCTTCATTCATTGGGCGGTTGATGCTGGCTGGGACCTCAGCTAGGGCTACCAGCTGGAAAGGTGCACGGTGGCCTCACCACGTGGCCTTAGCCTAGGCAAACTTCTTACTTGGTGGCCCAGGGCTCCAAAGGGGAGTGTTCCAGCTAACAAAATGGATACCACATTGCCTTTTAAGACCTAGCCATGGATGTGACACAGCATTATTTCAGCCACATTATATCAGTTACAAGTGAGTCATAAGCTCTCTAAATTCAAGGGAAGGAGTATTAGGCTTTACCTCTTTTTTTTTTTTTTTTTTTTTTTGGCGGTACGCGGGCCTCTCACTGTTGTGGCCTCTTCCGTTGCGGAGCACAGGCTCCGGACGCGCAGGCTCAGCGGCCATGGCTCACGGGCCCAGCCGCTCCGCGGCATGTGGGATCTTCCCGGACCGGGGCACGAACCCATGTCCCCTGCATCAGCAGGCGGACTCTCAACCACTGCGCCACCAGGGAAGCCCTAGGCTTTACCTCTTGATGGCAGAGTGGCAAAGTTCTAGAAGAGCATGTGGGTCAGGAGATTTTTTTTTCCCCCCAAATATAATCTGCCACGTATGCTTCCCTGGAAAAGGACAATTTGTTACATGGGGAAGTTGGGAACTCTGGCCCTATTTAGGGGTTTTCCTGAGGGCCTCATACAGTATTTATGGAATATATAAGAATATAATAATAGCTAACAGAGTGTGTGCCAGGCACTGTCTTTTTTTTAAAATTTATTTTTTTCTTTTTTGGCTGCGTTGAGTCTTTGTTGCTTGCTGCATGCGGGCTTTTCTCTAGTTGCAGCAAGCAGGGGCTACGCTTCGTTGCAGTGCGCGGGCTTCTCTGTGTGGTGGCACGGGCTCTAGACGCGTGGGCTCAGTAGTTGCGGTGCACAGGTTTAGCTGCTCCGTGGCACATGGGATCTTCCTGGACCAGGGATCAAACCCGTGTCCCCTGCATTGGCAGGCGGATTCTTAACCACTGTGCCACCAGAGAAGCTCCCAGGCACTGTTTTTTGTTTTTTTTGTTGTTGTTGTTTTTGCGGTATGCGGGCCTCTCACTGTTGTGGCCTCTCCCGTTGCAGAGCACAGGCTCGGGACGTGCAGGCTTGGCGGCCATGGCTCACGGGCCTAGCCACTCCGTGGCATGTGGGATCTTCCCGGACCGAGGCACGAACCCGTGTCCCCTGCATCAGCAGGCAGACTCTCAACCGCTGCGCCACCAGGGAAGCCCCCAGGCACTATTTTAAGTTTACTCATTTAATACAACAGCCTCTGAAGTAGGTACTACCATTAGCCCCAATTTACAGATGAAGCCCAAGGATGTGAAGTAACTTGTCCAAGATCACATAGCTCCTGCAGAACTGAAAATTGAGCCCCGGCAATCTGGTGCCAGAATCCATGCACTTAATCATCAGACTATCTTACTGCTCAATGTGTACGATGGCAGATTTACTGTACACCTACTATGTGCCAAGCACCATGCTGGGAACCATTTGTTTAGAGGTGAGAGAATTTGAAAGTCCTGACCTCATGAGCTCCTAGAATACATACAACAGCCGATGGAGATGGAGTTCTGAATCAGCATTTTACAATGCAAATTTAGGGAAAATAAATGATTAAACATTTATGGGACCCTATTTAATGCAGCTGGAAGGGGCTCAGGAAACCTGCAGTGTCCTTGCCTTATTTATGGTGAGGGCAGTGGGACAAGAGAAGAGAATAAGACTGTGGACTCAGAAGCCAGGCTGCTCATAATCAAATCTGGGCTCTACCACCTCCTAGCAGTTCAACCTCTGACAAAGTCCTTTCACCTCTGGGATACTCTTCCCTCATATGTAAAATGGGGGTAACAACACCCACCTCCAAGGGCAGGGCACCTAGGGCACAGCCGGGAGCAAGTCAGCGCTCAGTGTTAACCAAGGGGCAGGAGGGCCTTCTCGGCGCAATGCTGACACCTAGTGGCCAGTTTACATGCCAGCTCTTCATCCTGTGAAAATAGTCCCAACCAATCACAGTTGACCCTTGAAAAAGAGGTGGGTAGGTAGGGGTGCTGATCCCCACTTTCCCCCTCCCGCAGTTGAAAATCTGCGTATAATTTATAGTGGGCCTTCCAAGTGTGTGGTTTGGCACACAAAGATTCGACCCACCGCATATCGTGTAGTGCTGTAGCATTTAGTACTGAGAAAAACCCTTGTGCAAGTGGACCCGTGCACTTCAAACCCGTGTTGTTCAGAAGGTCAGTGTACATCCATTTTCTGTAACATAATACCTCAGCCCTGGACCTCTCTCTTCAGATCCTAAAGGGTTAGGGTATTCTGCACGTGTCACTGGAATAATGCTCTTTCAGCCTGGGAAGCAGCTGCTTTAAAGTGAGATACCTTGCAAGGTAAAAAGCACAGACGCTACCTGGGAAATAATTGTTACTGCTTCTTAAACACTTATGTGAGGCAATTTAAACCTCACAACTGCTCTGCGAGGCTGGTCCTATGATCTCCACTTTATAAATGAGGGAACTGAGTCTTGGAGGGGTTCTGACTTGCTCAGGGTCACCAAGCTTGTGAGAGGGGCTGGGCTCTGAACCCAAGGCCTGGTCCGAGGGCTGGAGTTCGTTTAAAAATGCAGAATACAGGGCTTCCCTGGTGGCGCAGTGGTGAAGAACCCGCCTGCCAATGCAGGAGACACGGGTTCGAGCCCTGGTCCAGGAAGATCACACATGCCGCGGAGCAACTAAGCACATGTGCCACAACTACTGAGCCTGCGCTCTAAAACCTGCGAGCCACAACTACTGAAGCCCGTGTGCCACAACTACTGAAGCCCGCGCACGCCTAGAGCCCATGCTCTGCAACAAAAGCCCATGCACTGCAACGAAGAGTAGGCCCCACTCACCGCAACTAGAGAAAGCCCGCGTGCAGCAATGAAGACCAACATAGCCAAAAAAAAAATGCAGAATACAGAAATATATAAAGTGAAAAACTTGAGTGCCTTTATCTGCCTTCTCTTCAACCCACTGCTCAGAATTTAACTGTATTTGTCATGTATCCTCGCAGCTTTTTCTATTCCTTTCAAATATCCCACATCCCCATATAGATGCATATGCTCTTTTCTTTAAAAAAAAAACAAAAATAAGATTGTTCTGTACATACTAGTCTGCAAGTTGTTTTCTTTCACGTAACGTCCTAGAGGGCCTCATTCTATAAACTGGCAATTTAAATGCCTTAGAGTTTAGTGTTTCCAAGAACCCTTCATAAATCATTCTGAAGAATAAAAACCTTAGATTGTGCAACGAACCACTCCCTAATAACTTTGCATGTTGAACCTCTGCCTCCTCAGCCCCCAGCAGTTCAGCGTCAGCTGAGATGTGGGGTAGCTGCGGGGTCAGGAGTCAAAAGGCACTCCTGTGTGATGCTTCGCCTGCAGTCTCTCTCTCCTTTATCCCTGACTTCCACCAGAGAGGTAGTAAGAGGGAGGGTGCCTGTATATTCTTCCAATTAAGCACAAATAAACTCTGAGCATCCTTCTTTTCTTTGGTAGTTTCATTCATCAGGAAAGCCAGATGATTTTAACATGCAGTGAGAAGGTGCTGGAATAGAGGAAAAGACTGGGACGTGATAAGGCCTCTAGGGGCTCTCAACGTGAGTTAAAAATAAACACAGCACTAAACTGTGAAAGAAGTGTGAGGAGGTCCAAAAATATGATTTTCCTCTTGATGACTGCGATAAGGCTTTAGAAAATACACAGGTTTCCCCCTTCCTGAAAGTTCACATTCCACCACTTTGCTTTTATGAAAGCTCTGCGTTAGTACCTGCTTTTGCTAACCGAAAGAAATCCAAAGAGAATTTTCATTTTTACGAGAAAAAAGGCGTTGCCATACTAATGTAGAACTTCATAGAAGTGCAGTGGCTTAGTGCAAACTTTCAAAAGCAGGGGATACCTGTACATATATCTAAGTCAAATTTCTTTAAAAAAATCGGGGGGCCTCTACTTTGTCAGGACTCATGGAGATGCTGCTGAGAGTCAGATCCTCAACAAACATTCAGTGAACACCCACCGTGCACCCGGCTCTGGGGCTCTCACCGGAACTCAGCGAGCTGGGCACTCAGGTCTGCATCTCACAACTGATTCCAACACAGTACATTCTTTTTTTATTTATTTTTTACAATGCATTCTTTCAACTTTGATTCAGTAAGTGTTTACTATGTGCCAGGCCAGCAGTGTGCTAGGGCCAGTTCCTACAGTGAGAGTTGATTTCTAAATTTTCAGGACTACTGAAAACCAGAAACAAACACAGCCATTATTAAGAATTAAGTTCCATAAATTTGGGCTTAAATAAATTGTATTAAAAACAAAGGTAGTGGGGCTTCCCTGGTGGCGCAGTGGTTGAGAGTCCACCTGCCGATGCAGGGGACATGGGTTCGTGCCCCGGCTGGGCCCGTGAGCCATGGCCGCTGGGCCTGTGCGTCCATTGCACATTTTTCTATCATCTACGTTCCTGACGTTATTTCCACCTATTGTGTCTGACTGGTGGGTGTGCAGCATCTCTTCTCTGTGTGAGACCGTGCCCCACAGGGTTAACAGAAATCCTTGAGTGTGTCCTACCGAACAGCAGATAAGGGAACCGGCTGTTAGAAACCCCTCTGCTTGCAGCCTCCTTTACTGATGAAGCCTGCTTATTTGTTTTTCCATTCTCTAACTGCATCCCCTCCAAGCTTCACATAGCCTAGGTAATGTATCACCAGACTTCTAAACTACCCTTACAGATAACGCTTCTGACGTATGGGTCACTATAGTAACAGGGGGCTTGTTTTTGTGAACTTTGGAGTTGGCTCCTGCCCAGTTCAGACCAGCTAAAACTAGTTCGGACCACCGACCCTAAAACTGCGCCTGCGCAGAACACTGACGGCCTCACCTTTTCCCTGCCTCCGATCACCTTTCCCCACACCTAAGACCGCCCTACTTCTTTATCCCATAAATATCTCAAGCCTCTGGCCTTCTGGTACGCGGGCCTGAGATTTGTTCTCTTGTCTCCTTCCATGAGGACCTCGTCAACAAACTCTCTGCTGCAAACTTGTGTCTCCGTGTTTGGCCTGCTGCTCCTGTGGGGCACACAAACCTGGTTTGGTAACAAATGCTGAGTTCAGTTTCCTCATATTGGTGGCTTGAAATCGGCCATGGTGGGAGTATTTACACCAAGGAAATCTACAGATCTACAAATTAATTCCTTGTTGACTGTTTACTTAAGGAAGTGAGTGGGGAATATGTTAATAATGCAGATTAAACTTGAATGTGTATGGTGTCTGCAGCCTTTACCTCATGAATAGCACAAGTTGAGGAAATAACTCTTCCAGTACTTGACACTATTATTCGACTCAGCAGAGAAGTTCCTTACTCATGTCATCAACGTGTGAGTGAAGCTCCAAAGGAGGAAAGTAACTGAAGAAAGTTTGGAAGCAGTGAAGATCCAACACTGGGTTTCACTTTACTTTTTTTTTTTTAATTTTTTGGCCGCGCATCACAGTATGCAGGATCTTATTAGTTCCCTGGCCAGGGATGGAGCCTGCGCCCCTGCAGTGGAAGCGTGGAGTCTTAACCACTGGACCCCCAGGGAAGTCCCCTATTTCACTTAACTCTTAACGTAAAAGAAAATCAGCCAACATTCGGGCCATAGCTATATTCCTTTGGCAATGGCAATGGGGTGAGCAACTTATTCGCTTAAGGGGATAGAAATCAAACATTTATCCGTGGTCTGACTTTGTGACACTACAGAATTAGAAAAACCCACACTGGATTTTGCAAGGCACACCAAGGTTACAGCCGCATGTAACTTACAATACAGAGTTGTGTACCGTTGTCCCTGTTTTTTTTCTCTCTCTCTCTCTCTCCCTCCCCGCCCCCCTACCCCCACCCCGGGAGCCGGTGCTGCCCACTGTGCTCCGCGCAGAGCTGGCTCTGGGGTCCCCGGGGAGCTCGGCTTGGGCGGGGCGGGAGCAGATAGGCTGCGAGGCGCCCTTCCCAGAGCCACCGCTAGGGGCCGAGAGCGAGGCAGGAGGCAGCTTCGCGCTTTGGCCCCCCGCGCGGCCCGTCGCCCGGCGCCGCGGCGGGAAAATCCGACTGGGCCTTCCCGGCCACCGCCACTGTCTATCATCGCGCGCCTGCCAGGATCCGCCCGCGGTGATGATGGAGGAGGAGGAGGGGGCCGAGGAGCAGCAGCGATTCTCTTACCAACAGGTACCGGAGAATGCAGTCTTGGCTGGGCTGGGGGAGGACGGCGTCTAGATTGTGCAGGGGAGAAAAAGGCCCTGCCTCCGCCCGCCCTCGCCTTCGTGCCGGGGTCGGAAGGCGAGCTCGGGCCTGCGCGGGCCGGCTCGGGCCGGCTCCGGCCGCCTAGCGCCTGCGCTTAAGGCCGGCTCGGCTGCCGCGGGGGGTGCTGGGAGGCGGTTTCCATGGTATCGCGGATTGGAGCGTGCGGGCGGCGGCGCAAGAAAGGAGAGTCCGTGGAAGTTCCTGCGGCGCTCTGCGGAGGCCGGCGGCTGCGGCCCGTCTGGCTTTGGGGCAGCCTCAGTCTCCTCGGACAGGGTCGTTGTGAGGCGCCTGGCGCGCGGCACAAGCTCGAAAATGTTGGCTCCCGTAACCCGTGCGCTCTCCGTCCTGCCCGCGAGGAGACAAGCCTCAGACCCTGGTGCAAACCCCCAGGCCGTCCGGCTCCCGAGCCCATCGGATGTGGGTTCGAATGTCGACTCCGCCTGGAGGGTTGTGTTGACTCTGCCCAAACTCAGTTTTCCTAGATGGACAATCGGGTAATAACCAGTTCTCGGGATAGTTATGGGTATCCAGTCCTTTAGTCAGCACCGGAATAAATACCGCGTGGCAGAATCGAGAGAACAGTGTTGTAAAGAGGTGAAAACCAAGAACCAGGGTGGCAGCCTCAGAGAGGATTAACCGAAGAGACACGGGAATGAGCTTCTAAGGTTCAGACGCTGTTTACCCACTCCCTTCCTTTATTTTGAAGTTCAAGCCTTCAAGAAAAAGTTGCAAGAATAATGTATTCATCACCCATATGCCCCTCACCTCGATTCACCGGTTAACGTTTTGCTGTATTTGCTCCCTTGCTTCTTTTTTCGGAATTATTTGAGAATTAAATACACTTGACACTTCACCTTTAAATTTTAATACTTCAGCATGCTTCTCCCAAGAACAAGGGCATTCTGTGACATAATCTCTGATCACACTCAGGAAGTTTGATATTGATAAAATACTATGATCTAATGTCAGTCCATATTCAATTTCTCCCAGTTGTTCGAAAGATGTTCTTTTTTTTCTTTTTATTTATTTATTTTTGGCTGCATTGGGTCTTCGTTGCTGCGTGCGGGCTTTCTTTAGTTGCGGCGAGCGGGGGCTACTCTTTGTTGCAGTGCGTGGGCTTCTCACTGCAGTGGCTTCTCTTGTTGCGGAGCACGGGCGCTAGGTGCGCGGGCTTCAGTAGTTGTGGCACAGGGGCAGGTGGGATCTTCCTGGACCAGGACTCGAACCCGTGTCTCCTGCATTGGCAGGTGGATTCTTAACCACTGCGCCACCAGGGAAGCCCCCAAAGATGTTCTTTAGTGGTGTTTTTTCTTCATCCAGGATCCAGTCAGGGATCATGCCTTGCATCAAGTGGTCCTGGCTCCGGTCTTCCCTGGAAGGGTTCTCCACCTTCTTTGTGTTTCATGACATTGGTGGTTTCCAGGAGTCCATTCATGGCACAGGTGTGGTGGGAGATAATCTCTTTGAGAGCAGGGACTGTCCTTTTCAGTTTTGTGTTCTCAGCCCCTAGTACAGAGCGTGGCTCTCAATAGACAGCGCTTACTGAGTAAGTGAGTGAGGCTGCAAAGATGGACTGAGAAATTTGAACCTCGTTCTCTATGCAGTGGTGGGGGGGGAGGATCCAGCCATACACTCAGCCAGCTGTTCTTGCCACTAGGTGGACAGCTGTGAACAACACTTGAAGGGTCCTGCCCTCGAGGAGTTTAGAGTCTAGAGATTTAGCCTCTCAGTGTTCAGCATCGAAGAAGGCACTTAGCCCGTTCCAGGAGGTGGGGGGGAGGGGCCGGCAGAGAAAACTTCTGGAGCAGTCGGAAGGATCCCTTGTCCTGTTCCCCCGCCCCTAACCTCACCTCTGCAGATACCTACAAAAGATCCCTTGGAGGGTTTTTATCCCTCCCAGAGTGGTGGTCTCTTTGTCTCCTCTCACCAGTGCCCTCTACTTACCTACTCTTGTGACATCTGAAACTAAGGAACGTAGGTCCCTTGCTTATCTGCCTGGCCTCTACTCTGGGGTCCTGGACTTGTGTTTTTGCAGTTCCTCCTCATCTTGCTTCTACCGTGAACATTTGCTGGTAGAGTTGATACTGTCTTGGGTTCAGCTGTCACCATGTCCACTTCAGCTCTGTTTCCAGCACAGGTGGAGCCCACACAGGGCTCAGCAAGTTTATTCACGTGAGACGGAGACCTTGGCTTAGCTTGTTTGGCTTCTTTACTCCTCCGCATGGGTAGAGGTATGTTTTCCAGCACCTGAAAGGGTTGCAGAGGAGCAGTGAGGGTCCTGTTGAGGTGGGCTAGCAAACCAGCAAATCAGAGGGGGGGCCGATGCAGCCTCACGAGCCTTTCCCTGTGTTGTCCTGATCACTCGTCCTGTCTCATGCAGGACAGGGGCTGGCAAGGACTTGAAGCACAGGGACGGCATCCTTTTGCATTTGCTTGATTAACCCCCATATGGGGGCAGAAATCCCTGTCTTTTTTCATTGTGTTGCCCAGACACCTAGCACACGCCTTCACGCAGTAGGCACTTGGCACATAAATGTGGAATAACTGAGTAAAGTCACATAGATGCCTCCCAAGTACCAGTCTGCCTTCATTCCCTGCTGAATTGCCATCATAATTCCTTACCTTTACTTGACCTAAATCATAACCATTAACCATTAACATTAAAGTAATGTTTCTACAAGTCACACTCCAGAGGGCCCCATTAATTTTTTAGTACAGTTGAAAACTCACTCAGCCATTATGGAAAGTGCTGAAGGAATTAGGGTGAGCAGACCCTCTCCTAATCTTAATTTTTTAAGATGTGAAAAGCTCTTATTTGCAATCTTACCCACGAAGTGTTTTGATTTTGCTTCAGAGGCTAAAGGCAGCGGTTCACTACACTGTTGGCTGTCTTTGTGAGGAAGTTGCGTCGGACAAAGAGATGCAGTTCAGCAAACAAACCATTGCAGCGATTTCGGAGGTGACTTTTCAACAGTGCGGTATGCAGCCACGGTCTTCCTGTAGATGTATAGAAAGCCCAGAGGTTGATTTGCCTGGGAGAAATGTGCGGGGGTGGGGTGCCATGGCACGTCTTACCAGCAGACAGAGAACATTATCATTGGACACCGTTCGTGAAACGTGTCTTTTATTGGCCGTAAGATTCAGATAGCTTATGGAAAGAACTATTTTTTTTTCTTTCTATTACCCTAACACGGGGGCATGAGCACCTTTATTTTATTGTGCTTTAAACTGCCGGGAACATTAGACATAAATTTCATTGCTTTGTAACTTTTTTATATCACCCACAGTTTGACAGTTGAATTTGCAGCCTTGGTATTTGCTTGACTTCAGAGGAGATTAATGTCCTCCTAAGCCCTAACTCGTAGCAAAATTTAAAGTTAGGGATAGCTTCTAGGAAGGAAAGGTGTAGCCACAATTACCAAAGGCTTGTAATGAAGGGTGGAGGGGGCCAGGGAGGCAAGGAGGTCATAACGAATCCAGTGATGGACCTGCCTGAAGGGCCTCCTCTCACCTTTAAAAGGATTTGTTGTATTAGTCACTGTACTTACTGTAGACATTGAGATTTCACTTTTCTCCCTCTGAAATAAGATTGAGATGGGGGGTGGATTTCCCTGGTGGGCCAGTGGTTAAGATTCTGTGCTTCCAAAGCAGGGGGCACGGGTTCGATTCCTGGTCAGGGAACTGAGATCCCACATGCCATGCAGCACTGCTGAAAAAAAATTGCTATAGGGTAGCTAAAGCACATCTCTTTTTCTCTTTCAGAAAATTTTGCCAAAGACCTTGAAATGTTTGCAAGGTGGGTAGAGAGCTTGACTGTGGGATCTTTGTTTGTTTACATGCTATTGATACGCCCCATCTGGTGGTGAATTTCAGGAGAGCTTTAGCTTTTTTTTTCCCCTGTGTTTTGTGGATGCTCAGTCTCCAATCATGATTCTGTAAGAATGTAACATCTGCTTTAATCACTGTCCATTCAGACTTGATTTGGCATTTTTTGAAGCTTTCCAAGTATTTTTTGTTAACGGAACCAGAGTTATTCAGTTCCAGGTTAAAAAGGTATGAATCATGTCTCCAGGACTCTGTGCACAGCGTGTGTGCTTTTAAGGCCATTTCTGCAGGTGGTCTAGTGCTGGGCGTGAGGCTGGGCGCCCGGGCTGGGCTGCTTCGTGCTCCGCGGGGAAGCTTGCAGGTGTCAGGATAATACAGCCCCACGGCCCGTCAGCCCTGCATTTGCTGAGCTTGTTACAAGTGAGACACACGCTCCTTGAAAAGCGTGTGACTTACTTTCAGCTGGTAAAGTGTTAGCTTTTACAGGTGATTTATGCTCCTCTCTTCAATTAGTACTGCAGGTAATTGAAAACAATTGCAACAAATTGCTTTCATGAAGCAATTTGAATGAGGAAGGCCTGAAAGGGCCAAAGCTTTCTAATTTGCTCCCACTTCTGATTTGGTGCCAGCCTCTCCCACACCCCATACTTTTCACCTTGCTCCCGTTAGCTCTTTTTTTCTCCGATGAATATTCTGAATGAATTAAAGCAGTAGGTTCTCAGAGGGCAGGCTCTAAATCTTTCCTATTCCTGTGTATGGGTCCCTAAAAACCGCTTAGCATCTTCAACTTGGCCAGAAGGGATAAGGATAATGTATGGGATACTGATAGCTTATATGGCTTATCATTGTTAATTCAGGTGGTTGCCCCTTACCTGTGCCTCGTGCCCACCCCCACTCTGAGTCTCCTGTGAAATACACTTACTACCTTTACTTGCCATTTCTTTTCTTCTTCTTTTTTTTTTAAATATGAGCCCTCTATACTACAAAGGAAGACACAAAAATGTAAATAAGTAGACAATGGTTATTTGATTTGAACATAGAGTTTATCAATACAGATCACCTCAGCACTATTGACATTTTGGACTGGATAATTCCTTGTTCTGGTGGTGGCTGTCCTGTGCATTTTAGTGTGTTTAGTGGCACCCCTGGCCTCTACCCACTAGATGCCTGTAGCAAGCCCTCAGGTGTGAGTTTCCTTGCTACTTCTGTGTTAGTTGTGGGAAAACACAATGAAACTTTAAATACTTCTAAATACTAGGAGTAAAAATGAAATTAGGGGACTTCCCTGGTGGTCCAGTGGTTAAGACTCCGCACTCCCAATGCAGGGGGCCTAGGTTCGATCCCTCCTCAGGGAACTGGATCCCACATGCCGCAACTAAAAGATCCTGCACATGGCAACGAAGATCCAGCGTGCCACAACTAAGACCCGGCACAGCCAAAAAAAAAACCTACAGAGATTTTTAAAAATTTAAAAAGAAATAAAATAAGAACTATTTAGCATTGTAACACATTAAGCTTTCAGGTACTCTGTGTTTTTTATAGTTTTTTTTTTAATAGTCATCGTGCTGTACATTACATTCCCATGATTGTCTTTTTATTTTATTTTATTTTATTTATTTGGTTGCACCGTGTCTTAGTTGCGGCAGGCATGCTCCTAAGTTGTGCCTCATGGGCTCTTTAGTGGTGGCATGTGTGCTCCTTAGTTGTGGCATGTGAGTTCTTATTTGCGGCACACATGTGGGATCTAGTTCCCTGACCAGGGATCAAACCCGGGCCCCGAGCATTGGGAGCGCGGAGTCTTCACCACTGCGCCACCAGGGGAGTCCCTGTGTTTTTTATAGTTACTTTAAGTCCATTTCCTTTTGCTGGGCACTGGGGCAGAGTGGTGTGTGGGTATCACTTAGACTGTCAGCTTCACAAGGAAGGACGTCATCTTTTGAGTAAAGGAGTCTGTGTAAAGGCTGTCAGCCTATGTTCTCTGAGTGAGGCTTTACTAGGAGATGCCGCCTCTTCTGCGGTGCTCACGTGGGTGCACCAGGGCTCCTCAGACGTCCTCCCAAGGACCCTGAGCGAACACAGGCACAGATTTTCTTTGAAGACTCATCTGTTGTCTTAATTTTACATTCGTTTTCAAAATAGTCCAGTTTGCTCTCATATAAAAAATCCTGTTTTAAAGTTTATCACTGAATAACATTGATGCTCCCAGAAGGTCAACTTTATCCTGTGGTTTTGAGTTTTCCCTGTCACATAGTCCCTGCCCTTAGAACTACTGTATGATTACCCCAGTTTGAGAAGTCTGAAATACATACTGTTTCAGGTTGGCTATATATTAAATAGTCTTTGGAGGCTGGGAACCTAACCAGTGTTGGTAACATTGTTTCTATGAAATAAAATGCATTTAAATTGTAAATACTATAAATTCAAGTCACCTGTAAACTTTGGAAGATCATCTCCCAATTTAAGTTGTGAATTTCCCTTATTTAGCTTTGAAATCTCTAGTCACTTAATATTGTTAACATGTTAAAGATGAAACATTTTGAAGAAGATCGATATTCTACGGTAAATAAATTCTAGGGACATTTTGGGAATAATCTTTGAAACCTGTGTTGCTAAAAGTGTTATATGGGAAACCCCTTTGTTACGTTCCCTAGAGTAATTTTCTGGAGCCAGAGGTTTGATTTAGGAGAATCTCTGATGTGCAGTGGCTGGCATAGGATATACCTGCTCCTCCATCTGGGAAAGTGGTAACATTAAAACATGGTGCAGAGGGGACTTCTCTGGTGGTCCAGTGGCCAGGGCTCCACGCTCCCAATGCAGGGGGCCCAGGTTTGATCCCTGGTCGGGGAACTGGATTCCACATGCCACAACTGAGAGTTGGCACGCTGCAACTGTGAGTTGGCGTGCCACAATGAAGATCCCGTGTGCCGTAACTAAGACCCAGCACAGCCAAGTAAGTAAATAAATATTTTTAAAAAAGAATAAAGAATATGGTGCAGAGAAACCAGGTGACAAGCTGAGTGGCAGAGACGATTGACTGCTGTTTCCTAAATGCTTCTCGTGAACAGATGAGCTGGTGTTACTCTGTGAATAGTTCAGTGCGCTGCTTCCTCGTACCTGCTCCTTGTATGGCACTTTACCAAGGCGGTAGTACCGCCAGAGCAGCCTGATCGTGTGATAGAGATGAAGGCCACGGTGTGTCCATGGCACCCAGGGAACCTGTGGATTGGCTTCATACTTTGTGGCTGCTATTTTAGCACCTTTTTTTTTTAATTTGTTTATTTTATTTATTTATTTTTGGCTGCCTTGGGTCTTCGTTGCTGCGTGCAGCCTTTTCCTAGTTGCGGTGAGCCAGCTTCCATTGTGGTGACTTCTCTTGTTGAAGAGCATGGGCTCTAGGCGTGCGGGCTCTAGAGCACAGGCGCAGCAGTTGTGGCGCGTGGGCTTAGTTGCTCCGCGGTATGTGGGATCTTCCCAGACCAGGGCTCGAACTCGTGTCCCCTGCTTTGGCAGGTGGATTCTTAACCACTGTGCCACCAGGGAAGTGCTCTGTCACCTTCTGTCTGACTTTTTTCCCCCTTTCCTCTGTTCTGGTCCTTGCAGGTGGCTAGTTAGAAGTTACCTTCTAACATGGGTATCATATCAGGACAGGCAGGTACTGTCAATCATGATGAGACGGCACATGATATTTTCACACTTGGCAGGGTGTGAAAGACTAACGGCCAAATTATGGAGTATAATTTCTGGGATTTTATCTTTAACTCAGCAGTGAGGACTTACTATGTGCTGGCCACTTGGATAGTTATTAAGGATACAAAGATTCCTCCTTATTCCTACTTACGAAGTTCCTACTTATTTTTGGAGGAAGTTAGAAATGGCAAGAAAGTGTGTAATTAGAGTAATAAATTATTGAATAGAGCTTATTATCTCAAATTACCTTTTAAAGCAGACATAGGAGGACTGGAACAAGAACTTGAGTCCATGTTGTGAGCAAGAGACAGACTCCAGTTGAAAGGATGTTCTTTGTTCTAACTGGGCTATTGTCGGGGGAATGCGTTATCTCCTAGTTGGGAAATGGGATATTAGGAGACACCTGCACAAGCTTTTTCCTGTAATGTAGCCTTTGGAGAAGAGCTTTAGGACCTTGGTGTAAGTGAAGCCATGCTTCATGGAAAGTCTCTGTTCTTCTGTTTAGCGTCTGCTTAAGCAGAGACGATCTTTGTATCGTGAGCTCTGTGTCATTCTCTTTTCACTGAAGGTGGTTCACTGACCTTCTTGCTTTTTGTATGGTGGTCTCTGTGTCCATTGTGACCAAGCAGGCCATTTGGGAAGGGTTTAACACCCCTCACTCCTTTCCCTGCTCATATTCTCCAAGCACGCTGGCCCTCAGGTGGAGGTGGACAGATGGGCTTCTGCTTTCTCTCAGTCTCTTTATTTAGTTGGTATCTTGGCTCGTCACTTCACTCATTTTTGTGTCACTGTTGCTTAATGACCTTAATCTGAAAAGATGGGCTACTTAGAGATCCTTGCTGGTGTGAAGTCTGGCCATGAACTTTTGTGTTTCATCAAAACTTTAAATAATACCAAACATTTTGGTGAATTGTTTCTGCCCTTTCTACAGACATGCGAAGAGAAGCACCATTAACACTGAAGATGTGAAGCTCTTAGCCAGGAGGAGTAATTCACTGGTGAGAGATGAATTTCTTTCCTCACTCCCCTTTCCCATCAGAATACATTATTCCCAATTAATCACTTGCAGCCATGAAGTGATTCCCCAGGGCACCTTGCATTAAAAACGAGAGATGCTTGAACCGTTCAGACCTGCCCGTAATTTATAGGCTTTCTTTCATTATGATGGATCTTACTAAGCCAATTTGAAATTTTCTAATCAGTGCTCTCTGGATTCATAATTTGCCTTTTTTGTAATGTCTCAAAACTTTGGTCCCATGTTTCATTTGGAGCATGATGTCAGAGACAGGTCGCAGGCCAGAGTGTATGGGGATAGTTTCGTTACGGTGCCCACAGTTCTGTTGGGCCACGTATGGAAAGAGTATTTGTACATCTGGGATGTGCAGGAAATTAGCACATTGTCTTTTCAAAGAAGTCTAGACATCTTGACCAAGCCCTCACTTTACAGGTGATGCTGTGATCCCAGGCTAGTAGCTGTGGCCGATGGCAGATCCAGGACACCTGTGAGGTTTCCTGACTTAGTCTGATCCTAGCAGTTAAAATACTTCACGTTCCTCCCCAGAATGTGAGCTCCACGAGGGCAGGGATTTTTGTCCCCTTCTTCTCTGCTCCATCTGCCGTGCCTACAATAGGGCCTGGCCCACAGTAGGTGCTCACGAGTAGTTGCTGAATGAATGAACTTGTGTAGCACTTGGCAGTTTACACAGGACTTTTATTGATAATATTTTACATATATTATTTAAAGCTCACAACTACCCTCTGAGGGTTTTCAATAACATGACTAGATCGCCCCATTTTACAGGCTAGGCTACTGGAGTTAAGTAACTTCCCAAAGTTAAATAGGAAGTTTTCTGGTTGACAGCTGAACCTTAACCTTTGAACCCTGAATCTAGTGCTGTTTCCACTGGGCTGTTTTCTATCTCTGCTCTTCTAATATTATTTGTCCAAAGTTTAAGTCAGGGTTAAGGATGATATGATTCCTAAGTAAAATAGCTCAGGCGCCTGTGGTGCCGTATATCAGTGGAAAAGACATTTCTCTCTCCTCATAAATCCTCTGTCATAACGCTTACTTGGTCAGCTTCAGTGAGCAATTTCCACCTTTTGCCAAGGAATCGTCAATGCAAGTCATCTTAGACTATTAATTGGGTGCATATTTGTCTACTTCAGAATGTTGTTTTTATTTTGGATTCTTAATTTTTTTATCTGACAGAAGCTTATTACTGAAGAGTTGCAGCTAAATTTGTGCATTAGACTAAATTTTCCCTGAGGGCAGGGACCTTGTCTTATTTCCCTTGTATCTCTAGTATCTGGTACACAGTAGTGGCTCAGTAATTTTAGTTGGATAAATTTAGGGGCATGTTGACTATATGTGTGCTTTGTAGAGTATATTTGTGATCGGCATGCCTTCTGTAAGCTACAAGTTTTAATTCTCTTGAGTTTTCAAGGAACTCTACCTGTTTGGTAGGATATGTAGCAGGGAGTTGACTTCTGAAGTTGATTCCTTCTTTCAGAAAAAATTTGAAGCTGTGTTTTAACTCTAAGGAATGTAACCCAGGGTGGGAGTGGTTGGGAAATGGTGTAGATTTTTTTCTCCCCTTAGGCTTATAAATGGCTTTACAACCAGATAAAAATGTAGTTAAAAACATTTTTTATAGCTAAAATACATCACAGAGAAAAATGAAGACATCGCTCAGTTTAACCTGGAACGAAAAGCAAAGAAGAAAAAGAAGTTAGAGGATGAAAACAAAAATTCAGTGGAGCCAGCAGAGGCTGGTGTAGTGGAAAGTGAGAATTAAAGTCTGTCGCCATTTGGAAAAAGCAGCCTTCAGGTAAAGCCACTAAAAACATGTATTGCCAACAAAGGGTTTTGAAAGGATTAAGTGGAGATTACCAAAAAAAAAGGCTTGGGGGCTTTTTGTACTGTATTCTCCAAGTCACTGACTGCAAAAGGTGGTTTAAAAGAGAACTGGAAACTCCTAAGCAAAATACTCCCATGTCTTACTGAAGCACATGAAAAAAGTGTGTTTGAATGGTATATATTGGAAATTGTATCTATTGCAGTTAATAAAATTTTGTTAGCAATTACATATCGTTGACTTTTTCAAGCAAAAATCATAGTTATTTTTTCATTCTTTTATATAACTTTTTAGGCTGACAGTCCCTGAAAGATGAATAAAGCTATATTTATTTAGTCCTTTTTTTTTTTTTTTTTTAGTTGCACTGCGTGGCATGCAGGATCTCAGTTCCCTGACCAGGGATTGAATCCAGGCCATGGCAGTGAAAGTGCCGAGTTCTAACCACTGGACCACCAGGGAACTCCCTATTTAGTTCTTTTGATTACCAATATTGTTTTTTAAATTAATTAATTAATTTTCGGCTGCATTGGGTCTTCGTTGCTGTGCGCAGGCTTTCTCTAGTTGTGGCGAGCCGGGGCTACTCTTCGTTGTGGTGCGCGGGCTTCTCTTGTTGCAGGGCACGGGCTCTAGGTGTGGTGGCTCAGTAGTTATGGCTTGCGGGCTTCAGTAGTTGTGGCACGTGGGCTCGGTAGTTGTGGCTCGCAGGCTCTAGAGCGCAGGCTCAGTAGTTGTGGCGCATGGGCTTAGTTGCTCTGCGGCATGTGGGATCTTCCCGGACCAGGGCTCGAACCCGTGTCCCCTGCATTGGCAGGCAGATTCTTAACCACTGTGCCACCAGGGAAGCCTCTCGGTATTGTGGGGTTTTTTCCCCCCAGTATTGTTTTTTAAACCCGCGTCACTTGTGATCACAAGGTAAAAGGGTGGGTGTTTGGAAATGGTCCTTTTTACTTTTTAAAGGTGATTTTCTCCAGAAACACAGTTTATGTGACTTTTGTCTGGCTATTTTGTAATTATACTGGGCAGAAGTTCTGCTTGAGAGGAAAACCTGACTACTCCTCCAAAACACTTCAGTTGTGTGTCCTCTGTTTTAGTTTGTGAGAGATGATGCTTCCAGGAGTCCCAGGTCTGCTGTCCTCTCCTTGGGGTTTATTAGGGGTCCAGGGCATGCCTTTTCCCTGCTGGGGTGACAGGAGTAAAGAAGAGGGCCTGGCACTGACAGAGCCGTTTCTGTGTGCCAGCTGCTGCCCTGGGTGTCCCACATAGTTCTTCTTCACAACTTCTTCAGGGTTGGTTGGTTGGTTGCCATTTTTACTGATGAGCAAGCTGAAGCTTGAAGATGTTAACCAACCACCCAGGATCTACTGACCAATGGAGATGGTAGTCACGTTTGGAGTGATGACTCTAGAGTGGGTGAGAGAGAAAAGGTGCGTGCAAGTGGATAGAATTTATACCATCCATGCCCAGATATGATCAGCAAGAGATACCCCAGAGTCTACCTCTCAAAAGGAGATGCTGAGCTATGGTCATAGTAAAGCGTTGAATTCAAACTTCACGGTTTCAGGTTCTTCAAATAACCAATCATTTGGTCTCAGATAATAATTGTAACACCTTTGTGTCACATCAGTGAAAGAAATGTGAATCATGAAGGCTTCCGTCTTTACATTCCAGCCAAAGATCTGTACGTTAGCAGTTTCATTTTCAGGTAAGCTGTCTTTAAACACCTCATCAAGGAGAGTTTTGAGACTAGATACTGTGGAATTTCCAAAGGTTGACAAATCTAGACTTGCATCCTGATTTCACAACTCTAATAGCTGTATGACTTTCTTTTTTTTTTTTGCTATGAATGGCTGATTTTGTTTTGTTTATTTATTTTTAACATCTTTATTGGAGTATAATTGGTTTACAATGGTGTGTTAGTTTCTGCTTTATAACAAAGTGAATCAGTTATACATATGTTCCCATATCTCTTCCCTCTTGCGTCTCCCTCCCTCCCACTGTATGACTTCCTGAAACTTTGTGTTCTTATCAGTGAAATAGAGTTAATACCTCTCGCAGCAAGGTTACATGCGACAATAAAAGGAAATTGGTAGAACCATTATAATGCATCTTGTTTCTATAGATTTCTGTAGCTCCAGAAACTCAGAATACACATGACTCGAAATGATGAACCCGTGTGCACCCTGGGTGTCCTGTCCCTGATTAGAGGGTGGTAGAGGGCCCCTCCCGCCTGGCATGGGTATTTTGACATGAAGTTTTCTAGCCAGATGAGAGAGTTGACTTGATGTTCATGTAATCTTTTGGTTTATTTGGCACATTTATGTATGACCTGTTCATATTTTAGACAAGTGGTAGTATAACACATTTTTCGGGGATTATAACACAGGGGTGGCCAGACTTTGTACGGAATGGCTGAGTCTACTCCCTGGGTTCTCAGGAGCTGCCTCTTGCCCACCGCACGTTCTGATCAGGGTTTAGGTGACCCCAGAATGTCCGTGTGAGGTCAGCCATCCTTTCCAGTCCACCTTTGCTGACAGTGGCAGAAGGGAGTGGTGGAGGGCTCCCTCACAGGCTTGCTTCCTCAGCGTCCTGGAGGCTCATCTGAACTTTAACTAGATTTATTAACCACGTAGCCAGATGATTGACCGTGTAAAGCAGCAGATGTCCTTGACATAAATGTGGCCTGGTAGCATAGTTGGGGCAGTTTACATTTATAATGTTTGTTGTCTTCCTTGTTACACCAGTTCCTCAAAAAAAATTGAAATAAAAGATCCTGTGTTAATTTTTTATTACTCAATTAACGATCCAGGGAAGTTTCAGAGCATCCCCTCCTACACACAGCAGCAGCTGGAATGCGCTGGGGTAGGTCTACGCCGGCTCATACACAGCTGATACCTTGAAACCTAGGTGTCTGGGAAAGCGTAATCAGGGCCCGATTACTACCTTTACTGAATTGCAGAATCTGTAAAGAACCCTTAGAGGTCGTTTAGTCCAATCTCCCCAGCAAGTAGGAACCCCTTCTGCGACACTGCTAACTGTGGTTCCCGGGGCTCTGCTGAATTCCTCAGGGACAGAGCGCCCTTTCTGTTATTGGACACTGATTGTTGCAACTTTCTTCTGTATATGAAGAAGAGTCTTACACCTTCTATCTAGGTCCTACTTCTGCCTTTTAGAATAAACAGTCTCCCTTTTTCGAAATCATGCGGTACTGTGTTCCTTTAGTCACGGCTCCCATGGTACTTCTTTTCAGAAGCACATGTTCTTGCATAAAACATTAGACCGTCGGCTCCCTGTGGGCAGACTTTGGGGTGGTGGATGGTGGTGGGTGCCTTGTGTAGTGCTGTGCACACACGGCAGGCAGGTGCCCCCAAGTACTTGTTCCCAGGTCTGAGGTGTGCTGGGTGGTGAGGTGGAGCCTTTGCTTGAGTTTCATGGCTCTAACCAGGGATTTCCAATGTTTTGTGGCAGGGAGCTCTTCTTTATACTGTGGGGCAGGACGGACTAAGGATTTAGGGTATCTTCTTAGTAACAGTTCCTATCGTGAGGGCCTTCTGTGCTTTCTACTTGTGTTAGGTGCTTATCATGATCTTATTTTGTCCTCACAGAGTTCTGTGAGGTAGGCAGTAGGTACGGTTTTTATCCCCATTTTATAGATGAGGAACCCGAGGCCCTAGAAAAGTTAATTCAACGGCAAAACCAGGATTTTAGTCTAGAGCCGTCACCTTAAAGTACTACGATATGTTGCCATCTCCTTGAAAACGGCCAGTAGTAAGATCACATGAAGCCTTCTCCAACCCGCAGCACATAACCCTCTTTGCACCAAAAATTTACTTTTCTCTCATTTGCAGAGTGTGTATCCTGCCCCTTCGTGGGGCTGTAACAACTCTGTCGGGGTGGAGGATGTGGCTCCCTTGTACCTCTAGGTGGTACATGCCAGACGCTCGGTGTTTAATGAGGCCACTGAATAAAATCTGGGAATGTACTGCAAGGCTATAAGAAGCTGGCTGAGCTGCCATGACCTTCTCATCTGCAAGAATATCTGAACATTTTTAACGCCATTTGTGGGAGTTAGGCAAAACATTTACTGTGGTACCAAAAAAGGGACTAGGCGATATGCAGCGTATGATCCGTGGGTCATCGTGCCGTGCCGATTTTACCTAGAATCTTAAACAACAAGCCTGTGGTGCAATGAAATTTAAGGTTGAGATTTCCCTTGTGAAGGGGTGTGAACCAGGCTCTTGGAAAACCGAAACCTTCAGCGTTCACTTCTGGAAAGCGCTGTCAGTTCTTTGGTTGCTTTCTTCCGTTTAGAACCTTGCCTTTGACATCGGTCACCTTAGTAGGTTAGTGGTGGGTGTTTCGGATTTTCCTAGCTGTCTCAGTTAGGTGAAGAGGGTCTGCACATTTGTTTGTGTGACTCTGAACCTGGGACCCATCCGGAGGAGCCAGGGGGTGGCACGGCACAGAGGGCTTCACGTTCTGGAGTTCTTAGCAGTGGAGCTGTCTTCAGGAGGAGAGGAAGCCCCAGGAGCTGGTCAAGTACAGGGCATTCAGTAAGAAGTACGTTTTACGCTTCACACACACACGCACGCACGCACGCACGCACGCACACACACACACACACAGAGCAGTATTTATCCTTACTCAACATGATGCCCTCTAATTTTTATTTCATTCAGAAAAAGTGCTAGTGCTTCCCTGGTGGCGCAGTGGTTGAGAGTCCGCCTGCCGATGCAGGGGACACGGGTTCGTGCCCCGGTCCGGGAAGATCCCACATGCCGTGGAGCGGCTGGGCCCGTGAGCCATGGCTGCTGAGCCTGCGCGTCGGGAGCCTGTGCTCCGCAACAGGAGAGGCCACAACAGTGAGAGGCCCGCGTACCGCAAAAAAAAAAAAAAAAAGTGCTAGTTTACGAGCCACTAGTGAGTGGCCAGCAGCAGATGAAAAGCACTGGTTACTCTAGTGTCAGCTCATTAGAATTGTGGGATCTCGGCTCCTCCTTGTACCCACGACATCAGAATATGCATTTTAATCTTAATAAGGTGATTTGGGTCCACGTCACAGTTTGGGAAGGCCTGGGCCAGAGGACAGTGGCCTGCTGGGCGGGGAGGCGGTCCTGGGGAACCATCACTCGGGTCACCCTTGCCTGCGGTTTGGAGACCAGTGGGTGCTGAGCGGCTCCCTGAGCCCTCACCGTCGCCTTGTTTCTTCTGCCCAAGCAGATTCAGTCATACTTTTACGTGGGCAAAATTGCAGGTTTTAAGCTCCTTATCCAAGGCTAATTTTGTATTATGTTAAATCACTTGGTTTTCTCATGGCTTCCTGCTTGCTTGGGCATAATTATGAGGAGGTAGAACTTCTTCAGAGGCAAGTGCACTTTGCATTCTAAAGTAGGAGCAAATCCACTCTCAACACAGGAAGAGATCTGAGGCTTTAATGAAGGGGTTAAATCCAATCCGAAAGCACTTTTGTGGGCACTGATTGCTCAGGCTTATGCGTCACTGCTTGAGTGTGAAGGAAGAGGGGGTACAGGCTTTAGACAGGCATATATACAAAAACACAGCTGCAGGTTGAGCTTAAAATAACCCCCTGGTCTCCAAAGAAGAGACCCAAGTCCACAACACACTGATTTCGGGGCTGCCAAGCAGGGTGAGCCGCCGCAGGGCTGGAGAGAAGTGCCAGTCAGCCTGAGGATGCTGCCGCCCCTCTGCCTGCCGCCGCTGCCCTTCCCCTGGAGGGCGGCCTCGCCGGCCGTGACAGTGGGGTGAGTAGTCTGACTCGGCCGCATGCTGACCCACTTGTGGGCTGTCTCTTTCCTTGGCACATTTGGCCACCCCTATGGATTCCCCAGCATCTCCACGGCTGAGTGTGTACAGGACAGACTGCAGGGCTGGACTCTGCAGTGTGCCCCTCAGCTGCCCTGTGCCGTGATGTCCATATAGACCATTGATTCTTGTCTACCTTCAGTTGTTAAGGAAGTTTGTTAGAAAGCTCTGAAACTAAGGGGAGCTTCTTCGAGCTAGCAGTCTCCATCTGCTAGTCTTTGAAACATTTAGTGATTACAGCAGTCTATTGCAGTGCAGTCATGGAGCTGCCACTGTGGTATTAGTCACACATAACTTCTAGAATCTTAATTTATATATACAGCACATGTTCTCACTGGCTCAGATTAATTGACATCATTACATTTTCCATTGTGAGAATTTGTAATTTCATGACATGACTTATTTTTCTCTTTTTCCCACTTTGAAAAAGTTCCAAGAAAGAGTACATAAAGTTGACCATTAAAAATGGATTTTTCTCTGAACTTACCAGATGAGTTCCAGACAAGTCATTCATCATCAGATTACTCCTAGAAGCTTTCTAAGGAGTTTGAAAAGCCAGAATATAACGTCTCAAGCTGATCTCTCTCGAAAAGCAATTTGTGGACAGCCAGGAGGAAGACCAGAGATGGGAAAACCAAGCTAAATTAGCCTGATCCACCTTGGGGGGCTTCTTAGCTGCCAGTCACTTGTCAGGGAAAATGATAGATTTCTTGACCTCTTCTAATTAAGAACCTCAGCCAAGATTAGGGGCAAAACAAGCAGAGTTTCCTTGATTGAAAAATTTCAACTGCTTTTCTCTAATTAGAGCAATTTCGTTAAGGTGTTCTCTTAACTTATCCTTTAAATAGAAATGTGATTTATTGTTCTGGAGCTTTTTTTTTTTTTTAAGGAATTATGTATCTCAATGCTGGCTGAACCAGGTGGTTGATTTGTCTTTCCTTTGTCCTCTGCTTCTTTTTAAAAGCATATACAGGAAGTGGCAGAAATAAAGAAAAACAGCCTGTTGACTTTCCTTGCGTGGTGGTATGAGTGGGCCTCCCAGGCCAGGGCAGTGTCCTTTTTAGGAGGGGAAGCCAGGGAGGTGTCCAAACGGCAGGAAGTCCTGCCCCTCCAACAGTCCACTTGCCGAGATGAAACGCCCTGCAAGAATTTCTACTGGAAGACCTTCTCCTCCTGCAAATAAAACCCCACCCATAATTACTCATGCAAAGAAGTGTAAGGATGGATCTGAATAAAAATGTATTCATCAGCCGTGATCTTTCTTCTTTATGCAGTTGTCTTCTCTTTCTCGTGTAATTTGAAAAGTAGTTTTTATTTAAACTCCAAAAACACCCAATACTGAGTGTCTTGAGTAATTTGGAACCCAAAGAGAGTATTTTTGATAAAGATTTTTGTGGCTTTTTCCGTTATCGTCAATGCAGCCATGGGGCTTGCCTTCCACCTTCATTATGTGCTTAGAGGTGGTTCTGTCCTTGTCTTCCTTGCTTTGATTTAAAATAGCTAAAAGCTACATATTTAAGTGTTCAGAATAACATTACAGTTTATTTTGATATAAACTGTCTAATTTAGGGCTTCCCTGGTGGCGCAGTGGTTGAGAGTCCGCCTGCCGATGCAGGGGACATGGGTTCATGCCTCGGTCCAGGAAGATCCCACATGCCGCGGAGCGGCTGGGCCCGTGAGCCATGGCCGCTGAGCCTGCGTGTCTGGAGCCTGTGCTCCGCAACGCGAGAGGCCACAGCGGTGAGAGGCCCGCGTACCACAAAAAAAAAAAAACTGTCTAATTTAAACAATATTTCCCCTCATATTAAAAGCAATTTTTAACATTGTGCTCAAAGAACAAAATGATTGTTCCTCATGTTTTAGCTAAAATTAATTTAAAAACAAATGCCACGCTATTAGGCAGACAACATCATGTTGACATGCTTATAAAAGTTACATTCGAAACTGCTGTTAAAAAGTACCTGTACTGGGGCTTCCCTGGTGGCGCAGTGGTTGGGAATCCGCCTGCCGATGCAGGGTACACGGGTTCGTGCCCCGGTCTGGGAGGGTCCTGAGTGCCGCGGAGCAGCTAGGCCCGTGAGCCATGGCCGCTGAGCTTGCGCGTCCAGAGCCTGTGCTCCGCAGCAGGAGAGGCCGCGGCAGTGAGGCCCGCGTACCGCAAAAAAAAAAACAGTACCTGTACTAATTTTAACTAGTTAATATTAATTTGTTACAATTCTTTTTATGGAGGAGAGCTTCAGGCTTATTTCAGGTCAAGCATAGTGAGCAGTGCTGCTGCCCAGCCTGTAGCCTAATTGCCTCCACTGCTAATACAAGGACTTCCAGAGTCACAGGATCCGGACTTCATTTGGAGACCGATGCATATGTATTGATATGTGTATAATTGTTATATTTTCCCTTTCCTCAGTAATTTCCCACAGAAGTGAGTGAATGGTGGGTAAACGAGGGGGAGATTCCTTTCTGTGTGATATAATGCAGAGCGACTGTCGAGCCCCATGTGGACCAGCATCTGGGTCCTCTGAGATGAAGGCAGGAGTAAACAAGTGCTCAGTTCCAAACCCTAATCAAATTTCAGTTCTCCCCTGTAGCCCTGAAATCCTTCCTTGATTATACGTATTGTTTATGGCTCTTGAATCAGACTCTGAAGAAAACTTCCAGCATGAGGTTTTTCAGATGCTAAACTTTGAAGCTTAGAGATTCAAACCTGGAGTTACAGAAAGTTTCTGAGGGTCAGGGCTATTATCAGGAAAACCGGCAAAGGCTGGCTGGAGGGTATTGTGATATTTTCTTCTCTGGACACAAGGGGAGCAGACTCACGGAGTATGACTGCTGACCGTTCCATTCTGTTTTCCACAGAGCTGAGCTCATATTCATAATTACTAGCTGAGTAAAGTATAATGGGATGGAAGTGCCTTAATAGCATCCACATTTCCAAACACAGCAGCTTTCAGAGACCAGTAATCGGGTCAGTGCACTGGTGGAAGATGCCTGCCTGAAAGGCCAGCTAACCTTCAAAACTGAAGATTCTTCTAGAAGAAAAGCATGCTCACTGTTTTTCAGTTTCAGTTGGGGTCATACATACACAGTTCTTAAGACTGGAGATTGTAACTTTTTTTTTTTTTTTGGCCGCACCGTGTAGCATGCGGGATCTTAGTTCCCTGACCAGGGATCGAACCTGTGACCCTGCAGTGGAAGCACGGAGTCTTAACCACTGGACCACCAGGGATGGCCCTGTAACTTTTAACTAAGTAATGTCTGAAGGAAATGAAGCTATGCTAATGACACTGCCAGGAAATTCATCAAGTTTAAGCCTACCTTAGTTCAGTGGCCTTGATAAAATGTTAACTGGCATCAACTGCATGTCAGACTAGAGTAAAATGCTCATGATTAATAAATTAGGGTAAAATGGGTAAATTAGGTTGATTTCCTACCATCTTAAAGTCTACCTTTGTGTAGTTCAATATAGTCAAATGTGTAGATCTAGGACATCAAGACCTGGACAGCTTCTAATGCATTCTCTTGCATTTATTTCCAGTATTTCACCAGAATAGATCCTTAACTGCTAAGGAAGAACTGATGTGGTATAAGCATTCGACAGAAATCCTTTCATAGTATTCATATGTCAGTGCTGACAGCAAACCATTTCAGTGGAAAGTCAGACCAGTAAGCTCATGGGAGATACGTAAACACCTTGAATTGACAGCGCCTGCTGAAGGGATAACCCACATCTTAATAACAGCAGCTTCTTCGATAGAGATAGGGATTCGATTTTGAACAAATCAGAAGAGGAAATGTCATTTAGCTCTGAAAAAGAAGTTCTGTTTCTAGACTAGGAAGGAAGAGGCAAAGCACAGCTGGGCAATCCACTATTTCTAGCTTCTTATAACCCTAATAAAAATTAACACGAAGTTATCCTTTCTATTTATAATTAAATAGTTAAGTGAACAGATACGTGTTTGTCTTATTAAAATAACTGTAAGCTGGAGAAAAAGCTAGAATTTTCTGGGTGATAGTTCTTGTAACATGATATTAGAAAATACCGAAGAAAATCCCATAGCCCTGCATTAACCTGTTGGTTCACTTCCTTATAATTGTGGAAGTGTTGTCTGACTTAGTTTGAGCAAACAGCTAACTTTAAGGATCTGCAATCTGAAAATTTAATGCAGCTCCTGGGGAGGAGTGAATCTGTTCCCTTCATTGGAAGCTTCCAAATAGGATGGAGGACTCCACCCCTCCCCTTTATTACTTAAAAACCTCAAGTAATATAAGACACAGCCAAAATAATTTAAGGCAAAACTCTATAAATACAACAAAATAAGAAAAAAACCCTGAAGGCAAAAAAAAAAAAAGATAATAAAAGACTAGATAATTAGGAAATTTAAAAATCTGGTTAGTAAAGGTACATTAATAATTCTTGTAATTAATGTATTTTTTAAGACTATTATTTTATTCCTTTCTCTCTGGAAAATGAAAAATCCATTAGTTTTTTTCCTTTTTCTTTTACCCAGAAATTAAAGGTTGGTAAGTGGTAATTAGCACAGCTTCTGTCAAAGCCAGTTGCCTAATGGGGACCGACATTTGACTTGAGTTGAAAGAATGGAATATGGCTAATGTAGAGTTCATTAGTCCCAGTTGCTTTCTTTGACGTTCTTTTCTCCTAACATAAGAACAGGCATTCCCTGCTCTCTCTCTCCTCTCCTATTTTTAGACATATTGCTGTGCTGCTACATTTCTATTCTAGAAGACCTGGAGGCACCGTGGTGTAAGGAAGGTAAGTGGCAGCTGGGGCAAAATAACTGTCACTCCACATTTGGTCTAGGGTTTGCAGACCCAAGGAAGGTCTTTGCTCCTGCCCCCATCTCTGGCCCTGGGGCGGTGAAAGGGAACCATTCCCTACACTGACTCTGTGCTGGGTTCTATGCTCTTCCTCATACTTAACTTCATTTAACCCTTTTAATCTTGGGGCCTTAGGCTAACCTTACATTTTTGGAAACTACTGTCCCATAAGGTTAGACTCAACGTGGGTCTGTCTCACTCCAAAACCCATAGTTCTTTTTCCACTCTCCTATGCAGCTGAGATGCTTGGTGGGTTTGTTTCAAGTACAGAAGACCAATCCCAACACCCAGGCCAGTCAACTAAAGCTCTACTGTGTATTTGACAGAAATAACTGAAGAAAACATTTTTCATTCAGCAGGGCAAAGATGGAAATGTTGACAGAATTGGTGAATAGAGATGCTATTCTATCATTTCTGGCATACAGGCTTCCTTTACTACTGGGCTAACTACACAGCGTTCACAAGGCTGATTTACTTCTCTTACACCACCAGCACAGTGACTACAGTTAGAAATCTTTGGGCAGTCATGTTGCAGACATATTAGGCCTTTTCCGGTTGGAGCTGACTCCAACTTATTCCACTGGTATTAACAAAACCAGTCATCTGGATGTAGAGTAGGAAAGACTGTGGACTTAAGAGAAAATACAAATAAGTAGAAAGAACACTGGAATTAGAACCAGAAGACCTGCCTTTGAACCCTGGCCCTCCAATTAGCCTTGTGACATGAGGCAAGTCATTGACCCTCCCTGAGCACAACTTTGCTCATGCATAAAATGAGAGGCGACAAGCCATGCCCTGCTTATTAGCTCACTCAGTTTTGAGGGTCCAGTGTGGTAGGTGCTGGCACAGAGCAGACTACAAACTGCTATAAAAATCCTCAGCTGGCATTACTACCCCTCCAGGGGCATTCGGAAAATGTGTGGGGCTGTTTTCAGTTGCCTCAATACCTGGAGGTTGCTACTGGCATTGAGTGGGTGGGGTAGGATGTGGGATGCTCCTCTTCCTGCAAAGCACATGACTGTTCCACACAATGAAGAATCATCCCATATCCCACATGATTTTCTTCCCCCCCCCCCCTTTTTTTTTTTTTTTTTTGCAGTACACAGGCCTCTCACTGTTGTGGCCTCTCCTGTTGCGGAGCACAGGCTCTGGACGCGCAGGCTCAGCGGCCGTGGCTCACGGGCCCAGCTGCTCCGCGGCATGTGGGATCTTCCCGGACCGGGGCACGAACCTGTGTCCCCTGCATCGGCAGGCGGACTCTCAACCACTGCGCCTCCAGGGAAGCCCCGCCCCCACCTGACTTTTATATGTCATTCTGGATGTTCATAGGGATGAAAACCTCTTCCAAATTAGCCCCAAACCTAATTCTGTTTTATATGTAAATACATCATAGGGATGAAAACCTCTTCCAAATTAGCCCCAAACCTAATTCTGTTTTATATGTAAATACAAAGTATTTTTTCCAGTTTTAACGTTCCCTGGATCTGTCAAGAATGCAGCCACCTTGTAAATCGAGGATAGATTTGTTACTCTGTCCAGAACATCACTGTTTTGGGAAATCCCATTACAAAGGGCAATGCTGCTTGTGGTATTTGAGTTGACAGTCACTACACACCGCGCCTGGCTGCCTCTTAACAGATTCACAGTAATTCAGTGGGTAAGTACACGCATCTGACAGCTTCATTGTGCCTTTCGTATGGTCATCTCCAGAAAGTGACACTGAGATACACACCATTTTGTTGGAAATTATTTTCCTTTATTTCTTTTGAAATACTACATTTGGGGGTATTATGTTGATGAAGGTATGCACATAGGTAGGTTATCAACTCTGGCTTTCATTTAAGGATAATTAAGAAGGCATTATAAAATATGCTATTAAAAAAGAAATATTGGGGCTAATAAGTGAGAACCAAATACGTAAGGCATTAGTAAGAGCACGCTGCGTAGGTCTGAGTCCTCCTTGAGGAAGGGCACAGCAGAAGGAAACAGTTCTTTTTGTTCTGTTTGTTTTCTGTACCTCTCCCTCGCCCTAGGACTTACTTATCGTTGTATTTCTTTACTTAATAATTAGCCAATGTATCTGTTAATAGCATTCTGTTTTCCTCTAAGTATGCTTAAAAAGTAAGTCAAATAAGTCAGTAACTAATTATCTTTTCCCTGCAAAGAGACTGCATTGTAGATTACAAAACCCGAAGAACAAGCTTGTACAGAAACGGGGAATATAAACCAGAAGTCTCTGCTTTGCACCCAGAGAGACCTGGAGTCATATCTCATGGAGACTGATTTAATGACCGTTTTATACCCCCTGCTGATAAAACACATTAGAAAACTGAAAAGTTTCACTGTGGTAATGCATATAATTTCACAATACTGAATTAGATATTAGAAATGGTGAATTACTCTCCATATGTCCCTATGGTCTGCAAATTTAATACGTGCCTTTAAAACAAACGAAAAAATTCCTTAACTTGAGAAACAAGTTTGTGGCCATAATCAACACTCTGATATGTCATCTTCTCTACTGTTATTTTGTGTTTAAAATTCTGCAGTTGCATCTTTAGAATAAGAATAGTGGGTCTATTACTATGATGGTTGCATAGTTCAACAGATTGAATCTTGAAAGAGATATACCATTTATCTGATGTAGAAGAAAAAAAAGTTAAAAAAATAATAGTGGGTCTGAAATATGACAATTTCTTTTCCCTGCCCTTTACAACTACTGTCAGAGAACATAAGAACTTGCAGTTAGAGGAGGTGGGATATTGCTGGTGCAGCTCTGTGGTTCAAAATAGGTCAGAGAGTCCATGTGGAGATCTGGAATAGCTTTTCTGGAAAGGGCATGAAGCCTGTCTTCCAGCCTGTTCCAGGAGAACATTCTCGAAGGCAGGGGGTAGAGGAGTATGTAGGGAGCTACAAAGGTTAGGCTGAAGGTATTTACTGACACTGACACTGGTCACACTGGTTTTCTTTGGCATGCTTCTGGCTGCCGGCTATGTGGGGTCTCGTCTGGCTTGTTTGGGATTCTGCACTTCTCCAGGCAGCGAACTCCTCCTTGCTGAAATGCTCCTCAGAGAATACAAGCTCTGTACCTGCTGGAGGCGCAGGCTAAGTTCCTGATTACAGGTCTGTTGAACAGCTTCCGTCTTCTTTATGTCCCAGTTCAAAGCAACAGCCAGTGCTTTAGGGTCCTCCTTGGCAACCAACTGCGGCAAGAGTAAGAACCATTAAGAACCAGCACCTCTGCTGCTCTCGTAATTTTCTTTAGGGGGGTGAGAATCGGCAATATCAGTCTATGTCATGTCTTTATGCTGAAATGCCAGGTCTCCTTCATATTCAATTGTCACAGGCCTCTTCTCACCATACAACACCAACAGGAAAGGACATCTAGAGAGTAGTTTACTTGGAGCAACAATAAAGTCCTCCGCTCACAGGAAATTTAGCCAAGCTCAAGTCAGTACAGCTTCTTTCCCTTCTAGCTACACCAAGGAAGTACTGGGAACAGGGGCAAGGGTGAAGCATAAGGAGCACCCAGGGACTTCCCTGGCAGCCCAGTGGTTAAGATTCTGCACTCCCACTGCAGGGGGCACAGGTTCTATCCCTGGTCGGGAAACTAAGATCCCACATGCCACTCGCCATGGCCAAAAATAAAATAAAAAATAAAAATAAAATAACTGTGAAACAACTGATGAAACAAAAACACAAGCTACAGCAAATCCCCCCCCAAAAAAAAGGAAAGAAAGAAGGAGCACCCACTTTGATGTGTTCCCTTCATCAAGCCTCCAGTTCCCTGGTCTGAGGGCACAAGATGATCCCCTCGAGTGGGCCTCTCTCAAGGATATTTTATGTGCTTCTATGGCCTATGGATCTTTTTCAACCACTGACAGATGCATCTCAGAAGCCTGAGTCCTGCTATTCCTCCCTGTCGGGGTCAGACATTTCATTACCTACTTTGGATCAGAAAATAATGTTTGATGATCTGAGGGAGGGCACCCATTTTGTTTAAGATTTGGATTAAATGAGATGTTTGCAAATGCTTTGCATAATAATGGGCAAATTGACAGCTATGATTCAAGGTCTGCAGAGGTGAAAAAAACCTGATACAAGCCTCTCCTTGCAAAGGTCAGGGTCCCTGGTGCTCGCCCACCTCCAAATCTTTACTAGACAAACTCAGCTCTGGTGCGGGTTTCTCCTTCAGCGCATTAAGGATCTGGCTCGTAAGTGCAGTTTCGGAGGAGCTCTCTCCAATACCCGTGTCAACTGCATCCCTCTCATCACCGAGGCCAGCTTTGGACTCTGCAAAGCAGATGTGAGACAGAGATCAGCACACCATGTACACATACAGCCATACCAACATCCAGCCAGAGCAGGCAGCTGGGCAGACAGAAGCCTGTCATCTCAAGATGCCAGCAGCTGTGGTTTCACTGTCCTTGACCACATGGTAAGCATCTGGCTCTCTCTCAAGGAGAGGCTCTACTGAGTTCTCAGTGTAACTCCCCCAGCCGATGAATCCTACCTTGCTGCTTCAACAGGATGCTGCCCTCCTTCTCCAAAGCCCGGAGGTAAAGCTCCAAGAGCTGCTTGGACTGACGGGCTTCCTCCCTCTGGTCAAGGACCTGCTGGAGGGCGTTCTGGAGCCCCTGGACTGCGACACGACTTTGGCTGAGTTCCTGAGCCAGCTCTGAGCATGGGACATCAATAAGCATCTGACAAACAAATATGGACTTTAAGAAATCGGAAAGTACTTTCTAAATGTGATGTTATAGCTCTCAAATACATCAATTTCTCAGACTCATTACATCTAGTTCCCAAAGTTACCTAATATGGCTGCCTGAAAGTCAGGAAAGAGGCATGTAATTTTTTCAGTTTTCCTCTGGTGAAAAAATTAGGAAAATATTGCCTTAGTGCCTTATTAAAAACAAAACAAACAGAAATAGAGTCACAGATGTAGAAAACAAACTTATGGTTACTGGGGGGAAGGGGGAGGAGGGGTAAACTGGGAGACTGGGATTGACATATACACACTACTATATACAAAATAGATAACTAATAATGACCTACTGTACAGCACAGGGAACTCTACTCAATACTCCATAATGACCTATTTGGGAAAAGAATCTAAAAAGGAGTGGATATATGTATATGTATAACTGATTCACTTTGCTGTACAGCAGAAACTAAAACAATATTGTAAATAACTATACACCAAATAAAAATTAAAACAAAATCCTGATATTAAATAACCCATTGTACATTGTACAGAATATAAAGGAGGAGGTGTATGATCACTTGTACAATGAATCAGTATGAGGCTATTTCAAGCAAAAGTCTTTCTGATGATTTTTTTTTTTTTTTTTTTTTGCGGTACGCGGGCCTCTCACTGTTGTGGCCTCTCCCGTTGCGGAGCACAGGCTCCGGATGCACAGGCCCAGCGGCCATGGCTCACGGGCTCAGCCGCTCCGCGCATGTGGGATCTTCCTGGACCGGGGCACAAACCCGTGTCCCCTGCATCGGCAGGCAGACTCAACCACTGCGCCACCAGGGAAGGCCCTCTTTCTGATGATTTTAACGTTAAACATTTTTATTATACATGTTCGTACTTTGAACGACTATTTTTCAAATATAAACTACTCAGCTTTTAAATGACGTGTTCAGTCTGTGAAATAAGGGAGACCTCACTTATCATACCCTAGATCTTAAGAAGGCTCAATCTTTTGGCATATACAGCATTAGATTAAAAATAGTCTTCAGGGCTTCCCTGGTGGCGCAGTGGTTAAGAATCCGCCTGCCAATTCAGGGGACACGGGTTCGAGCCCTTGTCTGGGAAGATCCCACATGTCGTGGAGCAACTAAGCCCGTGTGCCACAGCTACTGAGCCCTCATGCCACAACTGAAGCCTGCGCACCTACAGCCTGTGCTCCGCAAGAGAAGCCACCGCAATGAGAAGCCCGTGCGCTGCAACGAAGAGTAGCCCCTGCTCGCCACAAGTAGAGAAAGCCCACGTGCTTGCAATGAAGACCCAAGGCAGACAAAAATAAATTTAAAAAAATAATAATTTAAAAAATAATAAAAAATAAAATAGTCTTCATAAGAGAAAGATCAAACTGTTGAAATTCTTGGAGAGTAAATCTAACTTCAGCTGCAGATTAGAATATGGAGCTTAATAAGAAATGCAATAATAAGCGTTTGCATTTCTCAAGCACTTACTATGTATCAGTGAGAAAACTGATGTAAAACGCTTAGGACAGAAAGTGACGAGGTGGGCTGCTCTAGATTGGGAAAGGCCTCTTTGAAGAGGTGACTTTATGAGTTATCCTTAACTTTCATATTGCATCAATTTTCGAACAAGTAGTATTAATATACATTCATAAGGCTCAAAATTCAAGAGGTACAAACCTTCTGAGGTTAGTACTAGTATTACCACCACCATACCAGATTAGGAAAATGAGGCAAGAGCAGTTAATAACGTCCCAAGGATCAGTCAGTTCTAATCCTCAGGACGCTGTGTAATTGATCCCTGGGCTCCTCCCTTCCCTCCCATCTGTTCTCACTCCCCGTGGTCCCCGAGATGGTGGTACCTTTCCTCTACCTGTCGCATGGCCAGCCTCTGCCAGCTCCTGTCCTAAGCTTCCCTGTGGAGCCTAGCTGTCAGGGCCAGGCTCACTGATATTCTGGTATCCCTATTTTGGTAAGGACTGCTGTACTCCTTATTCTAGGGGTATCATAATATACTAGTCTGTTGGGATGGGAAGGGATCTCATGACCCCTTTCTGTTTCTTTTTTTTTTTGGCCACAGGGCATGTGGGATCTTAATTCCCCAACCAGGGATCGAACCTACACCCCCTGCAGTGGAAGCGCAGAGTCTTAACCACTGGACCGCCAGGGAAGTCCCCCCTTTCTGTTTCATAAAAAAGAAAAAACAGGGCTTCCCTGGTGGCGCAGTGGTTGAGAGTCCGCCTGCCGATGCAGGGGACATGGGTTCGTGCCCTGGTCTGGGAAGATCCCACGTGCCGCGGAGTGGCTAGGCCCGTGAGCCATGGCCACTGAGCCTGCGTGTCCGGAATCTGTGCTCCGTAACGGGAGAGGCCACAACAGTGAGAGGCACACATACCGCAAAAATAAATAAATAAATAAATAAATAAGAAAAAGAAAAAACAAGAAAGAAAAAAAATCAAGCTTGCTCCTGCCCTCCCTCTGCCTGGAACACTCTGGCCCCAACCTTTCCATGACAAGCTTCCTCTTGTCCTTCAGGGTCTCCTCTTGGGACCTGCCAATGTTTCTCAACTAAATTCTATGAATTTATTCTATGCACAAGCATGTGTGAAAAATGACACTGATCTAAGCTTTTTGCACCACTGACTAGAAGAGCAAGACTGATGACACCCACATGTCCCCCAGTGGGGGAGTCTCATTAAATAAGTCATGGTACAGACATGAAATGGAATATTATGCAGTGGTGAAAAAGAGGTGAGGATGTCTTTTATAAACTGATCTGGAATACTTTCCAAATCTTAAAGACAGAGCAGAGGGCTTCCCTGGTGGCACAGTGGTTAAGAATCTGCCTGCCAGTGCAGGAGTCACGCGTTTGAGCCCTGGTCCGGGAAGATCCCACATGCTGTGGAGCAACTAAGCCCGTGTGCCACAACTACTGAGCCTGTGCTCTAGAGCCCAGGAGCCACAACTACTGAGCCTGTGTGCCACAACTACCGAAGCCCGTGCGCTTAGAGCCCATGCTCTGCAACGAGAAGCCACTGCAATGAGAAGCCCGCGCACCACAATGAGGAGTGGCCCCCGCTCACTGCAACTAGAGAAAGCCTGCGCTCAGCAACGAAGACCCAACACAGCCAAAAATAAATAAATAAATTAAAAAAAAATTAAAACAGAGTAGAGATGCTTCCACTTGTGTGATATAGGGGAGGAGGTGAAAACACTTATGTATTTGTTTGTATATAAAATATCTCTGGAATGGGAAACTGACAGATTGGTTGTCTCCAGGAAGGGGAAGTTGGGTGGCTGGAGGCAGGAGTCAGACTTTTCCTGTATATCCTTTTTTTTCTAAACAGCTTAATTGAGGGACTTCCCTGATGGTCCAGTGGTTAAGACTCCATGCTTCCAATGCAGGAGACGTGGCTTCAATTCCTGGTCGGGAAACTAAGATCCCACATGCCCCGTGGCCAAAAAAACCCCCCAAAAACCCAGCTTTATCGAGATATAGTTAATATACTATACAATTCACCCATATAAAATGTATAATTCAGTGGGTTTCAGTATAATTAGTGGTCTTCTTGTGATAGTGCAATCACCACCACAATCAGTCTTAGAACATATTCACCAACCCAGAAAGAACTGTACCCATTAGTAGTTCCTCCTTATTCCTCCTCAAAACTCCCCACCAACCCCATCCCTAGGCAACCACTAATCTACCTTCTATTTCTATGGACTTGTGTATTCTGGCCATTTCATATAAATGCAATCATAAAATATGTGGCCTTTCATGTCTGGCTTCTTTCACTTAGCATAATGTTTTCAAGTTTTATCCATGCTGTAGCATGTATTAATACTCCATTCCTTTTTATGGCTGACTAATATAGTCCATTGTTTGGATATACCACATTTTATTTATCTAGTTATCAGCTGATGGACATTTGGGTTGTCTTACTTTCTGGCTACCTGTGTATCCTTCTATACCTCTTGGATTTTGAACCATGTGAAAGCATTAATATGATTTATTCACAATAAATATACAAGTGTAAAAAATCACCACAAGGTCGCCTCCTTCCAGGAGCCTTCCCGCCACTCTTGGCACACTGCCCTGTCTGACATGCTGCTTATTTTGTCTGCCTCCTTCCACCAGGACTTGAGTTCCATTAGAGCAGGGACTGTGTCTGGCTTGTTCACCATTGCACCCCTGTGCATAGAACTGTGTCAGGCAGAGGACAGGGGCTCAATAGATATTTTTTTGAGTTAACAATACTATTTTTATCCTAATTCTACTGGAGAGGAAACATAAGCAGGGAGGCTAAGTTGCCGGTTCAAAGTCATAGAGATGGAGCTAAGATTTAATCTGCATTCTTTAGCAGTACATCCTTGACCCACGCCTTGGGCCTAAATGGGTCTAGGTGGGGCCTTGGCGTCTGTGTTTTTAGAAAGCTCCACTGGTGGGCTTCCCTGGTGGCGCAGTGATTGAGAGTCCGCCTGCTGATGCAGAGGACACGGGTTCGTGTCCCAGTCTGGGAAGATCCCACATGCCGCGGAGCAGCTGGGCCTGTGAGCCATGGCCGCTGAGCCTGCGCGTCCGGAGCTGCAACGGGAGAGGCCACAGCAGTGAGAGGACCGTGTACCGCAAAAAAAAAAAAAAAAAAAAAAGCTCCACTGGTGATTCTGATGCAGGGTGAGGGGTGAAAATTTCCTACTCTAGGTGAGAGAATTAGAAAATGAAGAACCTTGGTTGTCATCTAAGAATTACTTAAAAATTAAGAAGCAATGAAATTATTATGGCAGGATGCATGGCAACTAAGGCGCTGGGGGAAGCACAGGCTGGAGGAACGTGGCTATGGGTTGTGGAGGAGGCTTACTTGGAGGTCCTCCTCGGACAGGAGGATGATGCTGGACAGGTCTTCTTTCAGCTGCCTGGCCACATTCTTCCACTTCAACCCTGCCCCGCTGTCTGTTTCATCTCTATCAAAGGACTCTTGGGTAATCCAAGCCGTACCTCCATCTGATACATGGGAGAAAATGCCCGTCAGAGTCAGATTAACCGGAAGTGCTGTTTTCACTTCCTCCTCCAACTCAGACCTCGAGGATGTCGGCACATCCTTCCGACAGATCACTTAGAATAATTTAGATGGTGAAGGAAGCACCTTTTCTCAGGGATTCATGGGGAAGCCAATCCCCATCTAGGACCTTAATTTTCCCTCTTGTTCCATCTTCAATTTCTTTCTTTTTTTTTTTTTTGGCTGCAGCATGCGGGGATCTTTGGCATGAGGGATCATTCGCTGCGGTGTGTGGGCTTCTCTCTAGTTGTGGCACGTGGGCTCCAGAGCACATGGGCTCTGTAGTTTGTGGCACGTGGGCTCTCTAGTTGTGGTGTGTGGGCTCTCTAGTTGTGGCGTGCAGGCTCAGTAGCTGTGGCGCGAGGGCTTAGTTGCCCCGTGGCATATGGGACCTTAGTTCCCGGACCAGGGATCGAACCCACATCCCCTTCATTGGAAGGTGGATTTTTTTTACCAGTGGACCACCGGGGAAGTCCCCATCTTCCAGTTATTTCTGTGTGAAACTGCTCTGTATTCTTTTATGGAAGAAAGCCACTTAAATCCAATGTATGCTTATGCATACCCAGGATACTGTCACACTTCCCTTTAGGTTAGTTTTTTTTTTTTTTTTTTGCAGTACTCGGGCCTCTCACTGTTGGGGCCTCTCCCGTTGCGGAGCACAGGCTCCGGACGCGCAGGCCCAGCGGCCATGGCTCACGGGCCCAGCCGCTCCGCGGCATGTGGGATCCTCCCGGACCGGGGCACGAACCCGCGTCCCCCGCATCGGCGGGCGGACTCTCAGCCACTGCGCCACCAGGGAAGCCCTAGGTTAGTCTTTGTGTCTGTGGGTGTGTTCTACTCTGTATGCAAAAACATTCATCCTCATCAGCACTTCGCCTGTGCTTGGGGATGGGTCCTATCCTTGACTGGAGCAGCCGCAGCCACTGTTCGCTGTCCCTTGGGCCCAGGCACAAAGGTGGCTGGGAAAGCCATCGCTGAAGGGTGACTTCCTCTAGGGACTTTCCTCAAGACACTTCTTTAGCTCTTTGATCCTTGCCCGTCAATATGAGTTCCCTTTGTATTTCCAGTGAGGATGATGCTAATGATGGTGACAGGTAATATTTATTTGTCTTACTGTGTACCAGGTAAGATCTAAATGCTTTCTATCAGTGGCTCTCAACTGGGAGTGATTTTGCCCGTCCCACCCCCAGTAGACATTTGACAATGTCTAGAGGCATTTTTGGTTGTCACAATTAGGGTGAGGAGATGCTACTGACACCTAGCAGGTAAAGGCCAGCGATGCTGCTAAACATCCTGCAAGACACAGGACAGCAACCCCACAACAAAGAATTCTCCAGCCCAAAATGTCAGTAGGACTGTTGAGAAGCCCTGGCTTGATATGTACTATGTTCTAGTATCCTTACAACAACGCTAGGAGACAGGTACTGTAATTATTATCTCAATACGGGGCTGAAATGTTAGATAATTTGCTCAAGGTCACATGGCTAGTAAATGGCAGAGCCAGGATTCAGACCAGACAGTCTGACCCAACCTGCAGCACAGATCTCTCTCCCTTGCTGCGTTTTAGTTGCTGTCGGTCTGTGAATTATTTGAGAACTGAGCCCGTCTCATTCATCTTCATCCCCAGACCCAGCACCGCTCTGGTATACAGAAGGTGCTCAGTAAACGTTTGCTGCATAAATGCTTAAAACAGCCAACCAAACAGCAACCAGGTGCCTATGCTGTAAAATAAATCATGATGGATGGTATATAGTATATACGGCCAGCATTTCTTACCTGAATTGTTGTAAGCCCACGTCTCATTCCCAGCCAGTGCCACAAACTTAGTATTGGCAGGAAGACACAGGAAGTAATCGTCATCATCCACTATGGTGCCATCCTCTGCCAGGACCAGGGTGACTGGTGCCAGGGACTTGTCAATGGCCAGAATGTCACAAGCTGAGAGGAATAAAATATTTGGTAATTGACAAGTATCCATAGGGAAATTACATCTGTCCTTGCACTCTCAATACGTATGCCCTGGGACTTCCCTGGTGGCACAGTGGTTAAGAATCTGTCTGCCAATGCATGGGACACAGGTTTGAGCCCTGGTCCGAGACGATCCCACATGCCACGGAGCAACTAAGCCCATGTGCCACAACTACTGAGCCTGTGCTCTAGAGCCTGCGAGCCAGAACTGCTGAGCCCGTGTGCCGCAACTACTGAAACCCGCACGCCTAGAACCTGTGCTCCGCAACAAGAGAAGCCACTGCAATGAGAAGCCTGCGCACCGCAGCGAAGAGTAGCCCCCGCTTGCCTCAACTAGAGAAAGCCCCCACGCAGCAACGAACACCCAGTGCAGCCAAAAATAAATTTTTTAAAAAAAGTATGCCCCCAGAGCCTAGAAAAATCCCTGGTAATAATAACTATAATAACTATAATGATGACCACTAGTACTAATATAACACTTACCATGTCCCTGGTACTGTACTAAGTGCTTTTCACATACAGCATTTAATCTCCTAAAAATCCTATAACGCAGATACTATTGTTACTCCCATTTTTACGGATGTCAAGCCCAAGGCTCAGAGAAGTTAAGTAATTTGCCCAAGGTCACACAGTAAGTGGCAGAGCCGGCATTTCAACCCACACAGTCTGGCTCTTGAAAATGTGTTTTTCTTCCAGCTACTCTACACCCACATTAGGATGCACTTGAGCCTTTACTTGGATGAACAACAAACCAAAGTCTGATTTGATTCCTTGAGAACAAGCAGTCTTTCATTCATTTCCTCAGTGGTCTACTCAAATTCTCCCATGTGTCAAATGTCACAAAGAAAAAAAAGAAAAAGAGAAGAAGAAAATTATAAAAAAGAAAAAAAATGACTTTATATTCTCACAGTATCTTTCTTGGCAGCCTTACTAACCTATAGGAAAGTATAAGAGAAGCAGAAGGCAGAAGTTTGTAACAGTAGCTTTTCACCTTTATGATCACTGGGCAAGAGGCTTTGTCCAGGGCAGGTCTGTACCATCCCATTTAGTAATGGCAATGCCTAAAATGCTCATGGGACTAGAGTAGGCAGAGAAGTAGCCAAGAGACTACAAAGATCATTGGGCAATGCTGTCTTCCACCCAAATAGAACAGCAAGCCTTGTATAGGCCGAGCTCCAGAAACACAAGCACTTACATAAGCCTCTGTGCCAAATGCATCCAGCCACCGCACGGATGGGGCACTAAAACTTAAGCAACTTCATGCCAAGCAAAAAATATGTAAACACTTATATGGCAAAAACCATGTCACTAAAGCATTTAGAGTGCTTTGGCTGTTCCTGCATCTCTGAAAGACATCTGTCTGATATCTATGGGGCTTGGTGACCCTGGGAGGAAGCCCTGAACACGCTGACACACACGTCCACTACATGCCCGGGGATGACACACACGTTTAACCAATAGAACTTCTTTGGGTAAGCAATTTACTGCTACAGGCCAGCAACGTGTAAGTCATTTGAATATCTCATCTCCTTCCAGAGTCCCAATCCTGTGGATCAGGGCTGGAAATACACCCACTTTGCTGATGAGAAAACTGGGGATGGAGAGATGGTTAAGTGCAAGGTCAGGCAGCTAGTAACGGTATGCGGCTCAGAATTTCTGTCAGCTCGGTCACTCACAACAGACGTTCCTTGTCTGGCCCTCCCGGATGGTCGGTAACAGCTCCCTCTTTACCGCACAGGTACCTGCCAGAGCTGACTGTGGAAACCCGCTCCCACCCCGCCATAGGCTCAGCTGGGGGACCCAGTATAACCTTAGGGAGCCTGAGTGACAGGAATACAGTGGACTGAGTGCGATCCAAAATCTGAGTCATCTGAGGCGAGGCACCGAAGTAGAGTCTGTCTTAATTCGCATATTGCTTCCCGTCTGCCTCTCCACCATATGAATCTCACACAAGATAAATTAAGTTAAAGTGCCGGAAAACGCTATGAAACTGCTAAGTCGCCATACCCACCTGAGTCATCTCTGTTCCAAGGCTCCACTCGAGAGACAAGAAGCCCCAAGTCGCCTCTCCTGACCCCGCCTTGCCCCACCGGACATCCCCACCTCTCCCCGGGTCCCTTCAGCCCGGGCCCCGGCCCCCCAAGTCCTCGCCCCCGTCCCCCCAAGTCCTCGCCCCCGTCCCGTGCCAACCCTTGCTCCTCAGCTCCTCGAGGCAGGAGGCCGCCACGCCGTGCTGTTCCCGGCTGTGGTTGCGACACAGGAGACACTGCTTTAGAGCCCGGATCTCGCTGGGTTCTGGAACGCTGGGTCCCCCGACCACCTCCGTCATCTTCAGGGTCTGACCTGACCAACGCGGGGACGTCAGGGGGGCTGGGCGCGGGAGTCCTACCCAACTCCACTCCCACGGCATGCCGGGAGTTGTAGTTCTTGCTGTAGCAAATCACGCGTGGGACCAAGGCACACCGGGAGATGTAGTTCTAGTTGCAGCTAATTCCCTGCGGCCCCGGGGGCATGCCGGGAGCTGTAGTCTGTGGGTCCAAAGCCGACTTAGGTCGCGCAATCCAGACGCCGGAGGTGTTTTTTTTTTCTGCCTTATATTAAGGAGTTGCATTCGCGCGTTCAAAATGAGGTCAACAGGGATTTATTTTGTATTATGAAGGACACGCCCGTATACTCCCTTGAATTGTTACAGCACTCCTTTCTATATATATAGATAGATGCAAGATATTAATACATAAAGCAGTGTCATTGTACTGTGTTAATTTGTTTTTCCTTTCCAACCTGAACAAATCTATAAAATGTCCCAACCTTCACGCTGATCTGAAGGAAGTCAGTTTTTTTTTTTTAATTTTTATTTATTTATTTTTATTTTTATTTTTGGCTGTGTTGGGTCTTCGTTTCTGTGCGAGGGCTTTCTCTAGTTGCGGCGAGCGGGGGCCACTCTTCTTCATCGCGGTGCGCGAGCCTTTCACTGTCGCGGCCTCTCTTGTTGCGGGGCACAGGCTCCAGACACGCAGGCTCAGTAGTTGTGGCTCACGGGCCTAGTTGCTCTGCGGCATGTGGGATCTTCCCAGACCAGGGTTCGAACCCTTGTCCCCTGCATTGACAGGCAGATTCTCAACCACTGCGCCACCAGGGAAGCCCAGAAGTCAATTTTAAAAAGTGATGAGTGTAGCTTTCAGTCTGGCTGAAAACATAACAGAGAAGCATAAGGTACTCGCACATTTCCACTCTTTTTTTTTTTAACACTAAAGAGGCTTTTAATTATGTAGTATTATCTATAAGTACAAAGACTTTCCCAATCACGTCACTTAGAGATAATTTTATCCACTGCTCTGTTTGGCTGCCAGTCTCTTGTCTCTCTCCTCAGCAATGGTAAGGCGGATACCCTTTCCACGAGGAAGAGAGATCCATGGTTTGTTTCCTTTGCCAATAACAAAAATGTTGGAGAGCTGCGTGGCAAAGCTATTGCCGTTGGCATCTTTCACATGAACTGCATCAAAAGAACCAGGATGTCTCTCCCGGTTAGCGATCACACCAATTCTTCCCAGGTTAGCACCTCCAGTCACCATGCACAGGTTACCAGTGTCAAATTTGATGAAATCAGTAATCTTGCCAGTCTCCAAATCAATCTGAATGGTGTCATTCACCTTGATGAGGGTATCAGGGTAGCGGATGGTGCGAGCATCATGGGTCACCAGATGAGGGATTCCTTTTGTCCCCATAAAGACCTTTCTCACTTTGCATAACTTATACTTGGCCTCCTCAGGTGTAATACGATGAACAGCAAAGCGACCCTTGGTGTCATAGATCAGACGAAAATTCTCTCCAGTCTTGTCAATGCTGATGACATCCATAAAACCAGCAGGGTAGGTTATATCAGTGCGGACCTTGCCATCAATCTTAACGAAATGCTGCATGCAGATCTTCTTTACTTCATCTCCTGTTAGGGCATATTTAAGTCTGTTCCTTAGGAAAATAACTAGAGGGAGACATTCCCTCAGATTGTGGGGACCGGTAGATGGACGAGGAGCAAACACACCAGTCAGTTTATCCAGCATCCAATGCTTTGGAGCTGCTACGCGCTTCAGGTGCTTCTTGGGACCACAAGCCATGGCTGCGCTAGGCACGGAAATAGCTCCACTCTTTCGATTCCCTGCTTCAGCTCTGCAAATTGGGTTGGGACCTCGGAACGAAATGCTTAAATAACTAGATTAAACATTAAGGTCTCAAAGAAACCAGAGGCAAAAGGGTAAATGCGAACCACATCACTGTTGAGATTGTTCAGATGCTGCTTGACAATATATTTGTCTTTGTTCTAATACTGTTACTTATGGAAAAGTCTGTGTTTTTCACTCCTGAAAAACTAACATTTAAGATTAAAGTAATAATTTAAAAATTATCAGAAAGTTTCCTTGCTTAAAAAGGGGCATTCTCCGCGCACCGCGATGAAGAGTGGCCCCCACTTGCCGCAACTAGAGAAAGCCCTCGCACAGAAACGAAGGCCCAACACAGCCATAAATAAATAAAATTTTTAAAAATGGGGGGGCATTCTATATAAACAAGGAATAATTATCAGCCCGTATTCATTCAGGGTCAATCTCTTTCATATTTTGTTTATTAAAGGAAATCAGATATTATGAGAAAAAGACATGTAAAATTGTTTGGTAGGAGGAATTGTTAACTGAGGCAACCCTTTTGAATACACCATCATTGATCAAAAAACAACTGCAATGTAACTGACTGATAGTTCTAATGTATGCAACCCTTTCGTATAATTTCACAATTAGCTTAAAATCTAACAACTCAACCGCTATAAAGTGAAAACGGTTCGTAGAAGCCTCTCCTCTCCAAAAAGCCCCCTTCCGAGTTCTCCTAATAGACCTGCATACCGTTATCAGACTCCTAGCTCCAAGATGTAATTGCGCGCGTGTGTGTGTGTGTGTGTATGTGTGTGTGTGTGTGTGTATTTGGCCTAGACTTGAGAGCAGGGGTTGAGTCTTGCATCTTTTTATTTCTCGCGGCTACCAAAGTGCCTGGCAAATGGTAGGCACCCGACTGAACCATCAGTTAATTAATTAATTTCCAGGTTTCTTCACATTCGTTCATTTATTAAATACTTAGGGTGTCCCTACATGTGCCCAAGGTACTGTGAAGATGGGCAGAGATTTAATTCAATAAGTATAATATACATATAAAAAAGCAAAAAGGACAGGCATCGTTCTTGCTGGAAAGCAGAGACCTAATGGAAACAGTAAGCGGTGTGGGGGACGTGGGAGCTCCCCTCTCCTCCCCGGGCGTCCCCCATCGACAGCTCAGTTCCGGCTACTTTAGTCTGGGCGAGAGAGCGAGAGCGAGGGCGCTTGGGAGAAGCCTCGCCCAGCGGCGATAGACTGGTCAGGCCTCAGAAAGATGGCGTCTTCGGAGCAGGCAGAGCAGCCGAGCCAGGTGAGGGTAGTGGGACTGCCCCGCTGTATTGGCGGGGACCCCGCTGGAGGGGGCGCTCGGCGGGTGGCTGGGAGGCCGGTGGGGACCCTGAGCCTCGGAAGCCGGGGGCTCCGACCTCTTGCCCCATCCGGGGCCCCGCCCCTCCCCGGGTCCTCGCCGCCCGGCCCCTCCCCGCGTGACCCCTCCTTGACCACATTCCCGAGCAGGGGCCCGGGGGCGCCCGAGGGCCCCCCCCACTTCCCGCCTGCCAGCCCTTCGGGTCCCACTTGTACTTGGCCAGGTCGGTGGCGGGACCCTTGAGAGGCCCCCCAGGCTTGAGCTGCGAGGGCCCCTGCTTGAGGAGAGGGGTGAGAGAGGCTGGATCGTTCCCGGCCCTTCCCTCTCGGGATAGGCCTTACTCCTTCAGGGTTCCCTCTCTCTCGCAGCCTCAGCCTTCTGGGTGGCCCCGCTGCCAGCCTCTTCGTCTTTAGTCACCTTTGCGTTTCCCCTGCCAAGTTGGAGGGGGGGGAATGTACTTGGACCCTCTCAGTGCGTTGGTAGGAAGTGGACTCACTGTAATCAACCGACGCCACCGAGCTTTGGGCTGGTGATCCGTCTTTGCTGCCCACAGTTAGGTTTTCTTGGCCAGGAGCTCTAGCTTTTCAGCCACAGAATCAGCCGAATCCCACTCCAGTCGGGGGACCTTGAGGACCAGTGCTCCTGCCTGTCCGTCTGCTGTCAGGAAGCAGTGGATGCTAAGGCCTCTGTAGGCGTTTGTAGTCCAAAGGTGGGGTGGGCTGAGGTGAGGAGGATGGGGTAAGCGGTACCTTACAATTACGGAGTGTGTGCTGTCATGCGGAGGACAAATTACGCTTATTATCTCGTTTAATGCTCATTACAACCTTTATGAAGTACGGGCTATTAACCGCCATTTTGCAGGGTCTGTAACGCGCCGCAAATCAGTTGCCTGATTAAGCCTGGGTTTGAACCCGGCTGCGTGTGAGTCCACTAGTTAGCCCTACATGTTTAAGTTTCGTTAGGATTAGACAGAGGAGGAAGAAACTGGTTTCAACCTGGACCTCATCACTCATCTCTCACCTGCTTGAAACACCTGTGGACTTCTCAGCGGCCTCCTGGTATTTCAGTTCCTTCCTTGGAAGAATATGGCTTAGTGTTTCTTATTACTCTTTTATTCTTCATGATCATTCTGTTACAGGAATTGCACATAGAGGAGTTGTGAGTTCCCCAGACCAGCTTCCGTTAGCAGAGTGAATGATTCAGAGAGATGTCCAGATTGTAAAACGTGAGAAATATCTAGGGCTGATTCTGGTCTTCTCACTGTCGGAAATTCTGGAGTGTGGAGAGTGTCCTGGTGGTGGGGTGGGCCCTCCTTTCCTGCCTTAACCCGCTTAGCTTGCTGAAATGCTGAGGCTTCTTAGAATCTAGGTTCCTCTGAGCTGTTACATGTTAGGAATGCCCATAGGCTGGGATTAAAGGATGCCAGCGCATGTAATTTGCCTGTGCTGTGAAGGTTACTAAAAATTCTGCCACTCGGAGCCTTTGTAGTGCCCAAGGATTCCTTTGGTTCTGGAAATTGTCCTCCCTGTACACGTGCAAGGGATCTAGGTTCCTTAAGGGGGCTGGGCCAGCACTTGTTTGGTTTTCAACTCTGCTGCTGCTTTGCCCTCCTTTCCAAAGCTGATAGAGATGGGATTGCATCAGAAAATGCTGGCAGCTTGGGAAAAAACTTGAATGCTTTACGCCAAATTCTGTCACTGACAATAAGCTGCAAATGCACACATAAAAAAAAATTTTTTTTAAGTTTTATTTTTGGCTGTGTTGGGTCTTCGCTGCTGCGCGCAGTCTTTCTGTAGTGCGGCGAGCGGGGGCTACTCTTGGTTGCGGTGCGCGGGCTTCTCATTGCGGTGGCTTCTCTTCTTGCCGAGCACAGACTCGAGGCACGCGGGCTTCAGTAGTTGTGACTCACGGGCTCTAGAGCGCGGGCTCAGTATTGTGGCGCATGGGCTTAGTTGCTTCGCGGCATGGGGGATCTTCCCGGGCCAGGGATCAAACCTTGGTCCCCTGCATTGGCAGGCAGATTCTTATCCACTGCACCCCCAGAGAAGCCCCAAATGCACACATTTAAAGTAAACCAACTCACTTTAGCAGTTGCTTCTCATTTCATTTTCTAGTCCTGATCCGTGGGTTTCCCATTTCTCCAGTAAAGCAGTGTGGAACTGAAAGAATGAACTGTTTGGGTATTTCCTCCAAACCTGGTTTGTGTCTGAGAAGAACACATCACACCTTTGGGACTGAGGCAGTATTCTGTCTCTCATAGAAAGTTTGTTAGTTGGCCGTGTGGCATCAATCTCTCATTTTGAAAGATTAAGGGTAAATAACCAACAATTTCTTTCTTTGAAAGGCAGTGTAGAGCAGTGGTTAAAAGTATGGACTCTGGAGCCATCCCCACTGGCTAGGATCCTAGCCCCACTGCTTACCAGCTGTGTGATCTTGGACAAGTTAGTTAACTTCTCTGGTCTTAGTTTCCCCATCTGTAAAATAGGAATAATACTAGTGCCTATCTCATAGCATTGCTCTGAGGATTAAATGAATTAACTTATTTTAGAACAGTGCCTGACACAGTGTGTTACCTATTATTATTCCATTCAGTAAACTCTGGAGTTTCACTTACAAATCATCTAAGCCTTTTCCCAATCCCTATTAAAACATTTTTTGGGATATGAAATTTCATATGTTGACCACCAGTCCACTAAGGTTGGTTTTTTATTTGCTCGGAAGTAATTTCCTGAAATTTAAAGGAATACGTTGAATGCTGGTGTTTATCCTAGCTGTCCTTTGTGCCTTTTAGATTTCAGCGATATACTTTCTTTTTCATAATGGTATAGTCTTTTTAGGCTGTCTTCAAAACAGTCTGTTGGAATTGCATTTATTGCTTATCCTGTTTATTCCACATTACTCGGTTTTGTATGGCTAATCTCTTATCAAAGTCCCTTCTAGTCTGTACATGTTATGGCCCATAGGAACGGGAAATGTCATCCCTATTTTTGTACTTTCCCATCAGTTTTTCTGTCTTTAGTGAAGGGCAGAAGCATGGTTCAATCTGATTGTTTAATGGTTGTTGAATATTGAGAATTATTACAGAACATAGATTTCTAATCTGTTCAGGTTCACTGGATATAATAAATTTTGGACTGAGAAAACACAGAGGCAGGGAAGGGAGAAGAGTACAGCAAAGATGTTACGGAGTGGAAGAGCATGGCCTTGTATCCTGACAGACTTTGCTTTGAACTCCGGCACTCACTTACTATTGGACTTGTCACTCTACCTCTCTGAACCTCAGTTTTCTTCTCTGTAAAATGGGAGTAATAATAATCCCATTTGAGGGTTGACTGAAGCCACAGATGTTAAGAGTGTGTGGTGCATATTAAGTGCTCAGTGAATGTTGGTTTCCTTCTCCAAGTTTCTGTATGCAGTTTTGGAAGATTATTGAACTCTTGAATAACAGTAGTTCAAACAAGACATTTTTCCCCTCACTCTTTATTTTGAAAAGTTTCCAACTTATAGGAAAGTTTAAAGAATAATACAGAGAACTCCTGTAAAACTCCCATGAAAACTTCACCAATATACACTGTTTACATTTTGCTGAATTAGCTTTATCTCAGTCTCTTTATGTATATTTTTGAAGGATTTGATAGTAAGTTACAGACATCATGATATTTCATCCTAGAATACTTCATCTTGTCTCTCGTAAGAGTAAGGTTATTCTCCTACATAACCATAATACCATTATCACACAAGAAGTTTGGTATTGATGAAATATTATTTACTAATACCACATTCAAAATTCTCCAATTTAAAAAAACAATCAGGATCCAATGAAGAAATAGGGAGTGCATTGATTTGTCTCTTTAGTATGCTTTAATTTAGAACGACTCCCTAGCCTTTAAAATTTTTTTAAAACTTTTTACTGCTGTTTAACATACACCCAGAAAGTACACCAATTATGTGTCCAGCTTGGTGAATTTTCACGGAGTGAGCACACACTTGTGTAAGCACTACTCAGATCAAGAAATCAAGCGTTACTGGGATCTCAGAAGCCTCCTTGGCGTCCCTCCCATTACTAGCCAATCCCCCAAAGCTGCCCCTATCCTAACTTAAAATCCATAGATTAATATCTTTTTGAGTGACCAAGTCTTTGTGGCCAGAAACTTTACTGTGGAATTCCAATAGATGTGTTGTGGTCAGTTTTGACAAATGTATATACCTGTGTAACCACCACCACAATCAGCATCAAAACAATTCCCATATTGCTGAATGTTCCCTTACCTTGCTTCCCAGTAAATCCTAGCCTTTGGCCTCAGGAAATCTGAACTGCTTTTTATCACTATAGATTATATTTGTCTCTCCTAGGATTACATACGAATGTATTCGTAATGTAAATATTCTTTTGTGTCTCACTTTTGCTCATAATAATGTTTGTGAAATTTATATTGTATGTCTCAGTAATTCATTACTTTTTATTAGTGGGTAGTATTCCATTGTATAGCTATACCACAGTTTGTTGATCTGTTCACCACTTGATGGATCTGGATTATATTAATTACCTATTGCATAACAGTGTTATTATAAATTTAGCAGCTTAACGCAGTACATGTTTATTGTCTCACAGTTTCTGTGGGTCAGGAGTCAGGACACAGTTCAGCTGAGTCTCACAAGGCAGCAGTCAAGGTGTCTGCCTGGGCTGTGATCTCATCGGAGTCCTGACTGGGGAAGGATCTGCTTCCTAGCTCATGTGGTTATTGACAGCATTTAGTTCCTTATGGACTTCAGGCTGAGGACCTCTCTTTGTGACTGGCTGTCACCCAGGACCTGCCCTCAGTTTCTTGCCACATGGGTCTTCCCAGGATGGCCACTTGTTTCCTCAAAGGCAAGTGGACATTACAGTCTTAGATATTGTAACCACATGCATGTAATTACATGCATTCTGTCACTGTTACTGTACTCTGTTGGCCAGAAGCAAGTCATAGTTCTGCCCACACTCAAGGGGACAACACAAGGGCATGAATACCAGGAAGTGGGGATCATGGCAGTCACATTAGAGTCTTTCCCCCACATGATTGGTTCTAGTTTGGGGCTACTATAAATATTCAAGTGTGTTTGTGAATACATATGTTTTCATTTTTCTTGGTAAATACCTATGAGTGTATTTACTGGGTCACATGCTAAGTGTATGTTTAGTTCTATAATAAATTGCTTACGTGTTTTGCAAAGTTGTACTATTTTTCATTCCACCAGCAGTGTATGAGCATTCCAGTTGCGCCACATCCATATCAACCCTTGGTATTGTCTGTCTGTTTTAATTTTAGCCATTCCAGTGAGTATGTAGTGGTATTTCACTGTGCTTTTAATTCGCATTTCTGTGTTGACAAATAACATTAAGCAGCTCTTTTCATGTGCTTATTGGTAAAGGCTGAGGTTAATTTTTTTTTTCCCCATATGGATATCAGTTGTTCCAGCATCATTTGTTGAACAGATTACCCTTTCTCCATTGAATTATCTTGCCATCTTTGTCAAAAATAAAAAAAATTGTATATAGTAGGTTAATTTCTGGACTCTCTTCTGTTCCATTTATCTATGTTTCTCCTAATGTGAAGGAAATACAGTTGACTCTTGAACAACAGGAGTTTGAACTGCCTGGGTCCACTTATACTTGGATTTCTTTTTCAACAAATACATATTACAGTACTACACAATTCATGGTTGGTTGAATCCATAGATATGGAGGGCTAACTGTAAAGTTACATGTGGATTTTTGACTGTGCGGAGGGTCAGCCCCCGTAACCACTGTGTTGTTCAAGGGTCAATCGTACTATCTTGAATGCTGTAGCTTTATAGTAAATCTTGAAATCAGGTAGTGTAAAGTGTTCTGACCTTATTCTTTTTCAAAATTGTTCTAGCTTTGGTCCATTGCATCTCTATATAAATTTTAGAATCAGTTTATCAGTTCTTACAAAAAAGCTTGCTGGGATTTTTACTGGGATTGTGTGGAATCTATAGATCAGTTTCGGGGAGAATTGACATCTTAACAGTATTGATCCTCTAATTCCGTAAAATGATATATGTCTCCATTTAGGTCTTTTTTTTTTTTTTTGTGGTATGCGGGCCTCTCACTGTTGTGGCCTCTCCCGTTGCGGAGCACAGGCTCCGATGCGCAGGCTCAGCGGCCATGGCTCACGGGCCTAGCCTCTCCGTGGCGTGTGGGATCCTCCCGGACCGGGGCACGAACCCGTGTCCCCTGCATCGGCAGGCGGACTCTCAACCACTGCGCCACCAGGGAAGCCCCTCCATTTAGGTCTTTGATTTTCCTTAGTAGTATTTTATAGTTTAAAGCGTGTAGGTCATGTACACATTCTGTTAAATTTCTCTCTAAATATTTCATTTTTTTGTATTTAATGTTTAAATTTCATTTTTAATTGTTCAGTGTTAGTGTATAGAAATAAAATTGAGTTTGTGTGTTGGCCTTATATCTGCAGCCTCGTTAAGCTCATTTGTAATTCTAATAGTTTTTTGGGTAGATTCCTTGTTTCTCTGTAGATGATTATGTCATCTGCAAGTAAAGACAGCTTTACTTCTTGCTTTCCAATTTGTATGCCCTTTTTTTTCTTGCTTTATTGCACTGTGCAGGACTTTTAGTACAATGTTAAAAGAAATATTGGGAGTAGACATTCTTGCCTTATTCCTGATCTTAGGGAAAATGCACTCAATCTTTCATATTTAAATATGATGTTAGCTATAGGTTTTTCAATTTCTAAATTTTAAAAATTTTTTATTTTTGGCTGTGTTGGGTCTTCATTGCTGTGCGCGGGCTTTATCTAGCTGTGGTGAGCTGGGGCTACTCTTTGTTGTGGTGCACAGGCTTCTCATTGCAGTGGCTTCTCTTGCTGTGGAGCACGGACTCTTCTAGGTGCACGGCATTCAGTAGCAGCATGTGGGCTCAGTAGTTGTGGTGCGCGGGCTCTAGAGCTCAGGCTCAGTAGCTGTGGCGCACGGGCTTAGTTGCTCCGCGGCATGTTGGCCTTTGCCAGACCAGGGATCAAACCCATGTCCCCTGCGTTGGCAGGCGGATTCTTAACCACTTCACCACCAGGAAAGTCCCAACCATAGGTTTTTTTGAAGGTCCCCTTTATTTTTACTTTGCTTAGTTTTTTTTTTAATCATATGTGTTTTGAATGTTGTCAGGTGCTCTTTTTGCTGTCTGTCGAGTTGATTCTATTGTTTTCCTCCTTTATTCTGTTAATATGTGAGTTACGTTGATTGATTTTTCAAATGTTAAACCACCCTTGCATTTGTTGGATAAATTCCACTTGGTCATGATATATTACCCTTTTTATTGATATATAATGCTGGATTTGATTTGGCAATATTTTGTTAAGGATTTTCACATTTATGTTTATGAGCGATATTGATTTATAGTTTGTGTGTGTGAAATCTATGTCTAGTTTTGTTGTCAAGGTAATGCTGGCCTATCAGAATGAATTGGGAATTTTTACCTTTTTTTTGGCTGTGCCACGCATCTTACAGGATCTCAGTTCCCAGACCGGGGATTGAACCCGGGCCACGGCAGTGAAAGCTCGGAATCCTAGCCACTAGGCCACCAGGGAGCCCCCACCCCCCTGACCTTTTTTTTCTATTATACTTTCTGAAATAGTTTATTATAAGACAACTATTATTATTTTCTTAAATGTTTGATAGAATTCACCAGTGAAGCCACCTGGGCCTAGAGTTTTCATTTAAAATTTTAGTTGTAAACTTAATTTCTTTTTATTATTTATTTATTTATTTTGGCTGCACCAGGTCTTAGTTGCGGCATGTGGACTTCTTAGTTGCGGCATGCATGCAGGATCTAGTTCCCCGGCCAGGAATTGAACCTGGGCCCCCTTCATTGGGAGCATGGAGTCATACTCACTGGATCTCCAGGGAAGTCCCTTAATTTCTTTTTAAATTAAGTATTTTAAAATTATGTTTTAAATTATTAATTATGTATTTTAAAAACAGATATAAGGCTATTAAGCTTTTCTGTTTTTTTCCTAGGGTCATCTTTGGCATATTGTGTCTCAAGGAATTTGCAGTCATTTGCAGTTGTCAAATTTGTTTGTAAGGTTTTTCATAATATTCCCTTATCTTTTTAAAAAATTTTTTTTATTTATTTATCTTATGGCTGTGTTGGGTCTTCGTTGCTGCACGTGGGCTTTCTCTCTAGTTGCAGCGAGCAGGGGCTACTCTTTGTTGCAGTGCGTGGGCTTCTCATTGTGGTGGCTTTTCTTTGTTGCAGGCTCTAGGTGTGCGAGCTTCAGTAGTTGAGGCACATGGGCTCAGCAGTGGCTCGCGGGCTCTAGAGTGCAGGCTCAGTAGTTGTGGCACACAGGCTTAGTTGCTCCGTGGCATGTGGGATATTCCTGGTCCAGGACTTGAACCCGTGTCCCCTGCATTGGCAGGCAGATTCTTAACCACTGCGCCACCAGGGAAGTCCCTCCCTTATCTTTTAAATGTATATAAAATACGCAGAGATTTCCCCTTTTTCATTCCTAATGTTGGAAATTAATGTCTGTTTTAATTGATCAGTCTGCATAGAGATTTATCAATTTTAGTGTTCTTCAGAACACCAGTTTTTATTTCATTGATTTTCCTCTGTTGTTTTAAATTTTATTTCTTACTATTTACTTTGGGTTTCATTTGTTCTATTTTTCTAGCTTCTTTTCTAAAGTCACTAACTAAAACTGTAAACTTCCTTCTAAGCACGGCTTTTGCTGCATTCCACAAATTTAGATGTGTTGTGTTTTCATTGTCATTCAGTTCAGAATATTTTCTTACTTCCCCTGTAATTTCTTCTTTGACCCATAGATTATTTAGAAGTCTGTTTAATTTCCAAACATTTGAAATTTTTCCGTATTTTTTTCTGTGATTTCTAGTTTAATCCCATTGTGATCAGAGAACATTTTCTGTATGATTTCAAGTCTTGTAAATTTATTTTATGGTCTGTCTTGATGAATTTTCCTTATGAACTTGAAAATACATTTTACCGTTGAACAATATAGATTTGAACTGTGCAGGTCCACTTAAAAGCTTCTTTAATAAATACATTCTTCATTACTACACTATTTGCAGTTGGTTGAGTCTGTGGATGGGGAACCTTGGATATGGAGGGTCAACTGTAAAGTTATATGTGGATTTTTGACTGTGTGTGGGTCGCTCCCCCTCACTCCCTTGTTCAAGGGTCAACTGTAATGTATATTTTGCTGCTGTTGGGTGAAGTGTTCTGGGAATGTTATTAGGCCATGTTGGTTGATAGTATTATTTAGGTCTTCTATATCCTTACTGACTTTTTGATTAAGATGAGAGGATTATTTAAATCCCCAACTATAACTATGGATTTGTCTTTTTATCTTTTAAATTCGGTCTGATTTACTTTATGTGTTTTGAAACTATTATGTGTGCATACTTATACAGGATTATTATGTCTTCTTGACTGACTCCTTTATTTTGGAAATGTCCTTGTTTATCATTGGTAATATCTTTTAGTTTGAAGTTGCCTGAGATTAATATTGCCACTACAGCTTTCTTATGATTAGTGTTTGCATGGTATATCATTTTCCATCCTTTGGCCTTTTAGCTATGTGTGTCTTTTTCTTTAAAATGGGTTTCTTGTCGGCAATATATAGCTCCATCTTTTACTTCTTTTTTTTTTTTTTTTTTTTTGCAGTATGCGGGCCTCTCACTGTTGTGGCCTCTCCCGTTGTGGAGCACAGGCTCTGGACGCGCAGGCTCAGCGGCCATGGCTCACAGGCCTAGTTGCTCCGCGGCATGTGGGATCCTCCCAGACTGGGGCACAAACCCGTGTCCCCTGCATTGGCAGGCGGACTCTCAACCACTGTGCCACCAGGGATGCCCTATAGCTCCATCTTGCATTTTCTCCCCACCCAGTCTGACAATCTCTGCCTTTTAATTGGAGCATTTTAACATTTCTTGTGGTACAAGTATACTGTTGGCAAATTCTAGCTTTTTTTTTCCTTTTGAAAAAATCTTTAATTTGTATTCATTTTTGAAAGATATTTTCATTGGATATAGAATTCTAGGTTGACAGTCATGTTGTATCTCCCCACCTTCCCCCCCACCCTCTGTGGGCATTTTAAAGATACTATTTTTTTTAAAATCTCAGATGGCTGAGTTTTTATGTTTTTGTTATTGTTTTTTCCAACACAAACACAATGTGCACATGACCTGTCTATTCATTTTCTTTGCTGTGCAGCCTGGCATTGGGATTGGCGACTCTGATGGCCAGCGGGGCTGCTCTTTCCGCAGTGGCTTTGAGTTCTTGGAGTAATCTCAGCAGAGTAAGATTTGTTTCACATCAGCAGCCCTTCAAGCTCCTTGAAGTTGTGGACCAGGAACTTCCGGAAGCCACTGGGCAGCATGAGCTTTGTTTTCCTGTTGCTCCCATAACCAATGTTGGGCATCAGGATCTGGCCCTTGAATTTCCTGCGCACAGTGCCTCTGGATTTCTGCCAGTTCCGCTTAATTTTGACATACCGGTCTGACTGGTGTGGGTTGAACTTCTTGGTCTTTTTGACAATCTTGAGCTTCACGAGGGGTTTGAGGGCGGCCGTGGTGGCTGCCACCTCTGTAGGCAGGCCAAGGAAGAGCTGAAGATACTGTTCCATTGTATTTTTTTTGGCTTGCACAGTTGCTGTTCAGAAGTCTGAAGTCATTCTTAATTTTGATTAATTTTTTTCTGGCTACTTAAAGGATTTTCCCCTTTTCATGAACTTTGAGCACGTGATTATGGTGCACCTTAGTCACTTTTGTGTTTGTTCTGCTTGGAGTGTGTTGAGCTTCTTTGTGAGTTTGTAGTTTTCATCAAACTTGGAAATTTTTCAGCCATTATTTCTTCAAATATTTTTCTTTTTTTGGTCTTCTTTCCCCCTCTCTGTCCTTCATTTTGCTCAGTTTCTATGTTTTCAAGTGCACTTTTTTTTTCCTGCAGTATCTAACCTATTGTCATTACCATTCAGTGAAATTTTTATTTCAGATGTGTTTTTTCATCTCTGGAAGTTCTATTTTCTTTTTATACCTCACATTTCTCTCCTTACTATGATCATGTTTTCCTTTAAATTCTTTTTTATTTATTGAGGTTTACTCGACATACCACATTATGTTAATTTCAGGTGTACAACATGATTTGATATTTGTATTTTTTAAATGAGTTAAATTCTTGAATAAAGTTATGACACTGTCTTAATGCTCTTGTTTGCTAATTATTCTAATTTTTCTTATTATTATAGGTCACAGTTTCCTGCTTCTTGACACATGTTGAGATTTTTGATTAGGTGCTGGGTGCTGTGAATTTTACATCATTGAGGGTCTGGATTGCGATCTTACTTGAAAGAGTGTTGAGTTTTGTTCTGGTGGGTGATTAAGTTACTTTTGGTTCATTCTGATTATTTCAAGTCCTGATCTAGGGTCGTTTTTATCCTAGGGGTGATCTGACACCCCCCCCCCCGCCCCCCACCAAGATGTGGCCCTTCCGGGTCTCTACTGAATGCCCTGATCGAGCAGGGAAAATGCTCCACTCTGGTGCTTGGGACTTGTGAGACCTATGAGGGTTCTGGGAACTGTTCAGTTTGCAGCTTCTTCATCAGTCTTTTTTCAGTCTCGTGGAGTGTCATTCTATGCATGTACACATTTTAATATTCAGTACAGACTTAAGGAAACCTCTGTACAGATTTCTGGAGCTCCCTTTCTGCAAAGCTCCCTCCTCTCTGGAACTCTGTCCTGCACCTTTCAGCTGACTTAGCCTCCCTGAACTCCAGTCTGTTTCCTCAATCTGTTGCTGTGATCTGCTGGGATTCCCCCCTCCCACCACTGCCCCCACCCTGGGTCCTTGGTCTGAAATGTGCAGAAATCTGTCAGAAGCCAGGGTGGTCTTAGGACTCCTATCATTTGTTTCTGTTCTGTCAGGAATCAAAGTCCTGTATTGCCTGCTGTCCAGTGTCTACAAACAGTGGTGTCATTTATTTTGTTTAGTTTTCTAGTTGTTTACAGTGGGAGGGTAAACCTGGTCCCTATTACTTCATCATAGGGCAGACTCTATTGGTTCATTTTGAGCAGAAGAATGATATAACTTTCATGATCCTCATCTCATCCTGAATGTGGGGTGTTGGTATTATTCCCATTATTCCTGTGGATGAGGAACTGTGGTTCAGAGAGGTTGACCAGTATACCCACAGCCCCTCAGTTATTAATCCCAAAGGTCATGCACTTGCTACTATACCAGTGCCTCTCCAACAACATTTGTTGAATTGAATCTTATTCTTCCCGGCAAAGAACTATAGGCCATATCTTGCCTAGGACATACCCAGAGCTACACAGTCGCTGGCAGGTATAGGATGAGCGCTCCTAGAACTGAGTGTTTTTCTGGTTGCTCAGATCTGAGCTGTGTGTGCAGTTGACCTTTGCTGTGCATCAAGGTCAGCACGTGGGCACACCTCCTGGCTGGGGAAGGTCAGTGCTTGGACAGCAGGAGTGAGAGCGCCTTTTGTCTCTACCAAACTGACACATTTCTCTCCCTGCCACTGTGGCCTTTTTTTGTTTGCCTGTTTATTTTTTAAAGCATTCTGATGCTTTTTCTCCCTGCCTGCTCTCTGCATTCCAGCCTCTGAGGATCCTGACTGCGGATCCTCAGCTGGTGATTTCTAAACCTTACTATTACTATTATTATTTTTAAAACCATAAACCACCCTGTCAAGAGTTTTCAGGATTAAGTTGGAATTTAATTTGTAGGGATTTGTTTCAGGCTGGAAAATAGACTTGACCACTTAAAAGGGGGTCAATGTAGGGGCAGGTGTTTGAGAAGTATTGGACTTTCACAAAAGCTGGCCTGATGAGACTCATGGACCTGTGTGAGCTTAGTTCAGCTTCTGACAAGCAGTTGCCCGCTCAGACCTTTGCCCTCTTTTTTTTTTTTTTGCGGTACTCGGGCCTCTCACTGTTGTGGCCTCTCCCGTTGCGGAGCACAGGCTCCGGACGTGCAGGCTCAGCGGCCATGGCTCACGGGCCCAGCCGCTCTGCGGCATGTGGGATCTTCCCGGACCGCGGCACGAACCCGCGCCCCCCGCATCGGCAGGCGGACTCTCAACCACTGCGCCACCAGGGAAGCCCCCTTTGCCCTCTTTTGAAGCAGCATCATGTAAAAGATGGGAGTCTGTCTTCCTCCTCCTCATGAGGAAGCGGAGTGGTCAGGATTCTCCCAGGGGTCCTGTTGGTGTTTGCATGGAATAGTTCTTCATGGTGTCCATTGCAGGACATTTAGCCTCCCAAGCCTCTGCCCTCTAAATGCTGATGGGACTCCCTGCTCCCTGGTCACTGTGACAGCCAGAAACACCTCTACACATTTTTAAATGCCCTTGTTGGGGTGATTATGCCCCAGGGTTGAGAACCGTTGGGTCGTGACATTGCTTTGAGAGTGGCCAGATTTGTGGTTTGTTGTAGGTGAAATGTTCCAGGGAAAGACACTGCTATGGTCCTTTGCTTGCTTCATTTTGGCTTATGTATATAAAGTGGTTCCTTTGGTTTAATTTTTTTAATTAAAAAAATTAATTAAGCCCATACTTATTGAGTACAAGTGACATTCTAAGTGCTAAAGATCTGCCTTCACTAAGGTGGTAAAGTGCCTGCCTTCAAGGAACTTAAAGGATAGACAGATAATAAACTAGTTATATAATGAAGAATTTCAGATGGTATTATCAAGGATATCAACGTGCAGAGCAGTAAAGAGGAATGAAGGCTGTCTTGGTCATGAAGAAATAGTTTTCTAAAGGACACAGACAGGAGGTCGGGATGGTCCATTTTAGATTACAGGTATTTCAACGCGAGCTGGCGAATCATCTAGAATGTAATCATATTGGGCAATTCCCAGATTGGCGAGAAGTCCACTGAGTTCACTAGTAAGGTCTAACCGACCTCGGACAGTACCGTGAGTTGGAATACGGGTGTGGAAATGCTTGTTCCTTTCTAAGCAGCCTCCGAGATTGAGTTTGGAGGTTGGGCTTTGGTGTGCTGAGACCCCAGAAGGCTCTGTGAAGCTGAGGTTTGAAGAATTTGGAGAGTGTTGCTGTTTAAATTCTTTGGTGGGGATATGCACACACATGTGTGCTTCTTATACGCCTTGAATATCCCTGGAAGAATATATAAGGAGCCAGCATCAGTGCTGTGTCCCCAAGGAAGAGGAGGCTGTTGGGATGAAAGGGAAGCTTCCTTTTAAATTTTTTTAGTGTTTAATTTTTTAAAGCATAATATATTTACATGGCTCACAGTTTAGAAAGGTACAGAAGGGTATACGATGAAAGAGACTTACTTGGTACTGTATATTGCTTAAAGTTTTTCCTCTGGCAAACATTAGCTATTCAGGGGATGAACTAATTTTAAGGGAAGTTCCTTGGAGATAATGCCTCAGTGATTAGTTGTATCTCAGGAAGAAAGTTTTGGTTTAAATCAGAATCAGGCTTCCTAAATATTAAAGCTGTTTGTGTTAGTTTGTTTCATCTAGTCAAATAACCTACATTATTATTTATGGGGTAGTATTAAGGTTGTTGCTTAATAAAATGTAGTCTAAACAAAACTCGATTATTTTGATTAAGTAGAAGGGCTCAAATCATCTTAGTACCAGTTACTACCTGAGTCATCATGGGCAAGTTATTTAACCTCCCTTGCCTCAGTTTCCTCATCAGCAATAATTTCATACATTTATTATGAGAATGAAATGAAGAAGGAGCTAAATAAATGTTAGCACTTAGTATTTACCAAATGGAGTGAAGGAAGCCCTCAGGAAGGTAATGAACTTTATGTAACCCATTCAAACCAAATCTGTTCTGCTCTTTATTGACCATTCATTCATTCAGCAAATATCTATGGAAGGCCTAATCTGTGCCTGATACTGTCCTAGGCCCCAGGGATACAGTGATGAGCAAACACAGACAGTTTCTGCCCATGTGGAGTTTATAGTCTGGCGAGGGACACAAACATCAATCGGAATATCACACACTTAAAGTTGCAGTTCTGCCCAGCCCTTGAAGGAGAGGTATACGGTGTGAGTGTATATTAGGGAGATTTGATCGTGTCATGGCTGTCAGAGAAGGAATGCTTCCCCAAAGAAGTGACTTAACTGAAATTTGAAGGATGAATCAGATTGTCAGAGGGAAGGGAGGGAATACCTGGCGTAAAGTCCCACTGACAGAGGAAGCAAAGGCCAGTATGTCTCTTCTGCGCAGAGCTGGGGTTCGTGGTGCCACGCAGACCTAATATGTAGTCAGAGGAGACGCGTGGCCAAGCTGGGAGGGCTTTTCTGTATTAGCGTTGTTGATGTTTACTGGGGCGGGTGGATGAGATCAGATTATCGTTTTGAAGCGATAGTCTGTTTGCTGTGTGGAAAATGAATTAGAAGAGAGCCAGCGTGGATGTGCGTGAGCTGATTAGAAGGCTATTGCAGTGGTCCAGGCAGGAGATTTTGGAAGCTTGGACCTAAGTGATGACAGAAGAAATGGAGAGAAGTGGATGATTGATTCCATGGATATTTAGGAAGGCGTATTGGCAGGACTTGCTCTGGCAAGTGAGGGGAAGAGCTGTCAGGGATGGCCTTTTGGATTCTAGTTTGCGTATTTTGGTGGAAGGTTGTGACATTCACCCAGACAGGGAACAGTGGAAGCGTACAAATATGGCGGAGGGAGAGGATTATGAATCTGTTATGGGATTTTGTTAAGTCCAAGAGGAGGCAGGAAGGCAGTTGGGTGTAGAACTCAGAGGTGTCTGGGCTAGAGATCTGAACGCATGAGCTTACTGATGCTTGGAGCCTTAGGAGGGAGGGACAGTGGGGGAGGGAGGAAGGGAAAGCATGCTCAGGTTCTCTGAGACTTTCTAGTTAGTTTCATGCTGGCTGACCTTCTTGTCCTGGCAGAAGAAGGGGCTCTTGAGACAGGACCTTGAATGAGGAGATAGAGTCCTTTGAGCAGAGTCCTTGTCACTGGGCCCTGTGCCCGCTGTGTGGTAGCTATTGGGCATGAGGAAATCTTTGGGGACCCTCTGGACTGGACTTTCTCCTCTTCCACCTTCTATCCTTTTTCCCAGGAGGCTTGGCACTTGCCATCTGACTAGCTGGGAGGAGTTTGGAGGCTGGCTCCTGAGACCCACAGATTAGCTCATTTGTCTGGATATTATCTGTAGATAATTGGAAATTGGTTTGAACATCAGTAACAGTAAACTAATCATAACTCTCTCAGGCTGCTTGTTTCCTTCTTTTGGAGATTTGTAGATTTCCTCCCAGTCTGTCTGTCTCTGTCTCTCTCTCTTCCTTTCTCTGAATTTTGGCCAGATCAGCCAAGGGTTGAAGGTAAGTGTGAGGGTGAGGGGAGAGATCCAGAGAAGGAAACAGACTAGGGCCAGGCGAGTGGGCCACATGCTGCCTGGCTGTGGGTTGCTCTGCTTATCTGTCAGCTTGTCACTAGCTTATTTACAAAACGGATTTAAACTCGGCTTTCTTTACTACTGGGGATTGGTATCCTTAGTGACAGGTGATAAATAGGAACCAGTGTCCATAGTTTGCTGCTTCCTTGGCTCCAAATAGGTGCCCAGAGAAAATGCTGAGCGTGGGCAACTGGGGCCCCCTTGTGGCTGAATCTGGTTCTCCACTTTTGCTCTGCTCTCGCTGGTCAGTGGCGGGGGAGACACGGCAAAAGGGAAGTTTGGCTTTCACTTAAAGGCTTTTGTGGACTTCTCCTATTGCTGCGGATTTTGTGATGGTCCCCAGCCCCTGCTGCTCAGCTGCCAGAGCCCTCCTAAGCTAAATGCAGCCTTCTTGAGGTGCCGTGACAGTAAACCCAGAAACAGTCTCTTCGTGTTCACTGGTAAATTCAGGCTCTTCTTCGGGCTGCTTCTTACAGGTAACCCACCACAGAACACTCTGCGGTATGGAAAACTGGTGAGAAATATGAGAAGTAGTTGTTTGTGTGTGTTGCTCGAGAATGGCACACCTTTGGTTTTTTTGATGTCCATTGGGTGGCACTGCGATCTTACTTTTGTTTTTATTTTTCTTTGCAGCCAAGCTCTAATCCAGGAAGTGAAAATGTGGCACCTCGAGAGCCGCTGGTAAGAAGCCATGATATATAGTATAATTTTCTAATAATTAAAATACTGAGTTTCAAGAAACCTTATGCTCCTATAGTTTTGCATCAGTAGTGCCGCTTTAGGAGTAGGTGCTCTGTGGAGACAGCCCGCAAGTGATCTCTAACTTCTGATTCCTCTTCTGGCACTCAGGGATTAGCGAGATCTCCCCTTAGTAAAGCCTGGTCTTTTCTGGAATGGAAAGCATCTGCCCCAGGTGTGGTGATGCACCATTTTACTTGTTTGAATCAGTGGTAATTAGTGGGATGCCTGAAACCTTTGGAGGCTGAGCTGGAGCGAGGTTGCTGGGCCTGACCAAGTAGCTGCTTGATTGTCTGAAATAGCCATTCTGCTTCTCAGGGTGAGGGCACTTCAGGTGGCCTTTGAAGAACAGGTAAGGGAGAGAGTTCCATTTTTGCCTGGTCAGTAATTTGGTTTGTGATACTCATTTCCAACATTATCTGCTTATACTATTTTTTTTTTCTGTACGCGGGCTTCTCACTGTTGTGGCCTCTCCCGTTGCGGAGCACAGGCTCCAGACACGCAGGCTCAGTGGCCATGGCTCACGGGCCCAGCCGCTCCGCGGCATGTGGGATCTTCCCGGACCAGGGCACGAACCCGTGTCCCCTGCATCGGCAGGTGGACTCTCAACCACTGCGCCACCAGGGAAGCCCTCTTTTTACATTTTAATCTACGGATTTAACTACTGATCACCAGAAGAGTGGCTGGACCATCTTTTGGGGCGTGATTGTATAAACTTCTGGGCATTCTTTCAAGCAATGAGCCCTGGGCAATCGGCAGCCTCACTGATTTCTGGGTACTTGGAGCCCTGCAGCCCCTTGGCTCTGCTAGTGTTTCTGTGCACTGGTCTTTTCCTGCTGTACTCTGCATCTGCTTGTTGGTTGGTTGTATTTTTATTTCTTTCTTTTCTGGGAGGCCCTGAGCAGTCTTCAAACCCTAGTAGCCTGCGATCGTCCAGAGTTCAGACTCATTCTCTCAAGGCCAGCTCTACAATTACCTTATATTTAATTAATATTTTTTCCCCTCTTTACGTACTTGCTGCATAATTGCTCAGAGGAAAGAAAACACATAGCAGCAATTTATATATATATATAAAAACAATAATTAAAAAAAACCCCTGAAATAAACTCCCATCTCATTTGGGTTGATCCTATGAGTTGTGTAATTAGGGCCCTATTAAAAGGTAGACCCTTTCTTCTTCCCCTCTTTTTTTTTTATTAATTTTTTTATATTAAACTCCCACAGTCTCTCAGTCATGCCCTTATTGCTTTTGGTCAGCCGTTTGCAGCAGCCTGATTAAATGAGGGCACCAGCCGAGCTGTATGGTCTTGTGTGAGCTACTTCTGCCTCTTGGGAGTGGCAGTGGGAGGGTGCCAGGCAGAGAAGCCTCCGAGGGCTAGTGACGGCTTGTGTAGTAGGTCGGGGGTAGAGGATGAGCTGCTGTGAACCGGCAGCAGACTGGAGAGAGTCATAGGGTGCCAGAGAAGTGATGGGATGGGAGCGCCCACCCACAGAAAGCCCTGAGGCATTCAGCCCAAGTCACACCTTCCCAGGGGAGATTCCTCAGGCCGTGTGTGTTAGCTGTCTCCTGGGTGCTCAGGAACAGACAATTGAAGAATAAAGCTAAGCCTTCTTCCCAAGTAATTTATATATTTCATTTGGGGAAGAAAATGCATTTGTTACATGCAAAACAATTAGCAAACAGCACAAGGCTGTATATAATTTTAGCAAACAGTACAAAATTGTATATAATTTGGTGCAGAATTGCCTGGCTGGGAGTATAAGAGAGCCCTCATTATTCAGAGAAGGAAGAGTTCTCTGGGGGTAGGGGGTGCTTAGGGATGGTTTTTGTGAAACTTGAAGCCAGGTCTGGAGGAATAGGATAGTCCAGTGTTGAGGGAGCACCATGCTCAGTTATTTTTGGTTTTGTTTTTAACTGAGTGGGGTGCATATTTTCCACAAAATTCCTTAATGGAAGCTGCCTGTTCTCTACACTAAAAAGGCTAAGCATGGGATGCTGAAGGCAAATAATCTTGTTCTTTGTTTTCAGAACTAGATGAGCACTTCGGAAGAATTTTTCCCTTTATTAAAAAAGTGAGTTACAACAAAAGAGGCTCTATTGACTAGTCAGTACAGTGCAAGTTTCATTGTTCGGTGGATGTATTTGGGTGTCTGCATCATTGTTTTGCTCTATTTGCTAGGGAAGGAGGGCCTGATTTTCATATCTGTCCTCTCTGGGCTATAAAAACTGGCTTGTGATTTTGAGTTGATAAGTATGGTCTTGTGGTCTCTAACTGACACATTTGTGTTCATAGCCATCCCCTGGTCTTGATTCCAGCCGCATAGGGACACTGCACGTACCTTCTCTTACCCCTACAATCCTCCTCCGCTCCCAAAAGAACCAACCCAGCAACTCTGGCCACATTAGTGGGATAATTGCTCTATAATGTCATGATGTCCTCAGGGCTGGTGATTGGTAAACAGACTCATTTTGATAAATTCTGTAAACTCCCAGTTGAAATTCTCTGATTGTTAAATGACAAAACTCTTTGCCAGAGTTAAAACGGCTGATTACTTTTTCTTTATACTTTGTTCTCTGAACTTTGCCTCCCAGGGCAAGCTCCAGAGTACTGACCTCTAGCTTCTCCCAGACCTGTTCAGAACCTTCTGTCAGTTTCCCACAGACCCATGATTTCTCATCACCTGTGTGGGCATGTGCTCGGGCCGTCACAGAGGTTCTGGGTCGGTCCCTGCACTGTTCCGCCAGGATCAAGTCCTGCCTAGTCAATAGATCTGTAAGAATGGGTGGACAGTTGTCTGCGTGGAGTAACTCGGTTCCTCTCTTGCTTGGATACAGAAACGGGTTAAGTAATGTCTTGAGAGTCCTTCTAGTCATGTGAGTTTAGGGTATTTGAAGCAGCAATAAATATGCTCCCTTGTTTCAGTACAACAAGCTCCTCAATATTCAGCAATACTGTTGCTTACCTACTTTATACAACACTTATGGATTTGGGCTAAACTAGAATTTCAGCGTTTTGCTCTTTGACACCAACTTCTTTCTAATGGATGAATCTTCTCTTCCTCTAACCTGTAGGTATAGGTTTTGGTTTTTGTTTGTTTTTTGTTTCTATCCTTTTCCCAGCATCCCTCTACCAAAATAATCCCAAACTACAATTAATGTACCTTTATAAATGATGATGGTAATTCTACTTTATCACGTTCCCTAGGATTAATATTTTTAGTATGCTGAATTCTTTTTTTTTTAAACATTGAGTTCCCATGGCTTATGTATTCTATAACTGGAAGTTTGTTCCTTTTGACCATTTTCACCCATTCCCCCCACCCTCCCCTGAGTACCTTTTTTTTTTTTTTTTTTTTTTTTTTGCGGTACGCGGGCCTCTCACTGTTGTGACCTCTCCCGTTGCAGAGCACAGGCTCCGGACGCTCAGGCTCAGTGGCCATGGCTTACGGGCCCAGCCGCTCCGCGGCATGTGGGATCTTCCCAGACCGGGGCACGAACCTGTGTACCATGCATCGGCAGGCGGACTCTCAACCACTGCGCCACCGGAAGCCCCGTTTTTTTTTTTTAATTTTTTAGGTTTCACATATCTGAAGTACGGAAGTATCATGTATCCTCAGGTTTCTCCCTGAGGCTAAGACAGAACCTTGAGGGGGGAGGGGGCGGTTCTGCATCACGTGTTTGATCTCCACCCTTCTGGGGAGCTCATCCACCTTATGCCTGGAACACCGAAGGTTTCCTCTTTGGTTTTTAAGTCAGTTAACCAGAGGCTGGTAATCAAAAGGCCGTTAATATCTTGATGAATTCAGGGAGCTAGTTTGTGAGCTTCTCTTTAAGAGAGCCGTGGCTGGTTGCCTGTCTCCTGGAGACCTCTCACACGTACTTCTGGCACAGTCTCCCCTATATTTGTATCTTTTGTGGTTCAAGTATTGATACTTGGGTATACTTGTTGGTGGGCTCACTGTGGATAGGTGATTCTTATGTTTTTCCCCACCAAAACATTTCTGAAGAATGACATTCCCACGCTCAATGCATTTCTTTGTGTATATACTCATGTACATATGTGTGTATGTGTATATCCAGAACATGTAACACACATATATTTATTTTACAAAATTCAAAGCACTTGGTGGGGAAATAAAATTGATTTTAATAGTGTATTCATGAAAGTGTTTTACAAGCACAGGGATAATAAAACTAGCCACTTAGAGATTTCAGGAAATTGTCATTTTTCCAGGAAGAATAAATAAATATGGCAAATCTAAAGTATTAAGCATTATTATTTAAAGGGTCTGTAGTGGTTGATTTCTGTGGGTATAGCAGAGTTAGGTTTGCTGAAGTGAACTGTAATCTCCACCTCTTGTTTCCCACTCAGGGTCTGCCTAGAAGCAGTGACTGGGGGTGATATTATAGGGATAATCCTAAATATGCTCTATTTATTTATTTGTAAAAAGTGAATCATCTGCAGATTTGGTACTTATGGTACCAAAGGCAGGAGGCACCCCTCATGGCTGCTGTGAGACACTTGGAACCTAAATCGAGTGTCAGCAGCCAGAGGGTGGGGCTTGTGGTGCTCCTCCGTTGGGATGCTGCTGTGGGCTGGAGGCCTGGGCACCTAGGTAGGAGGAAATGTTGGCTTTCCTCCTTCCCCACTCTCCTCTCATCACCTGTGGAAAACGCTGCTCTTTTAACATTGGCACCCCTTCTCGGGAGGGTGCCTGAGATTCCCACCTGTCCTGCAGATGGGGGGAGGAAACTGGAGAGAACTAAATGCTGAAATGGATGAACTTGAGAAAAGCCTCATTCCGTCTCTGGGTGGCTTCTCTGTAGTCTCTAGGCTACTTACTGATTTTGAAATTACTGCCTCTTCCTACTCTGTCCTTCCTATTACAGACTGAGAAGGTTTGTTGAGTAGACGAGGCTGTGGCCTTTCAGTTCTTTCCTCCTTCAGGTAAATGAAGAGGTTGTTTTTTCAGTTTTAAGGTGTCCTTTTACAAATAATTATTAGATGAATCTGAACTCTTAGGAGTAATAATTAGAGAAATGGAATTTGAGATTGTTATTCAGCTTTGTTTATGTTTTGGGTTTCTGGCTTTTGTGGTAATACTTTATACTTGCTGTAGTTTCTGTAATCAGAGGCCCTGACTATTGGATAACTGAACAGTGTCCTCATTCTGGAGTGGGAACCAGGGAGCTGAGCGCTCAAGTGCCTTTTTTCAGAGCCACAGTGATCAGGGGAGTTGGGTTTTTCATCTTGTCACCAGCCTCTTTGAGAAGAGGTTTCGTTTTCTTCCTTTCGTCCTGGAGACACAGTCTCAGAGTTCTACCCAGGCGTTGGCTGGGCATGGGATGTATAGAGCTCTTATTTGGGCAGGGTGACCTTCTGAAAATGTTTTCTGTTGTTTTAAATCAGTCATTATCTTATTTGAAAGAATTTTTACTCAAAAGCTGCTTTTAAAGTGTGACCTAAAGGTGGGTATTCCATGTGGCAAACTCAGCAAATCCCTTACGAGCCCCCAGTTTGTGAAGCACTGAATGTCATACTTAGGGCAGCCGTGTGCCCTCTGCTTTTGAGGGTAATTTCAATTTAAAATATTTTAGCCCATTGTCAAACCATGCAGACCAATTTGGGTTTGAAAAATCCCCTCTTGTAGTTAACCCCACTCTACGCTGAGAAGCTGCGGGAAGATAAAGTGGTGCTTTGGAGAAGGACGTGATTGCGGCCCTCCCTCCTTCCCTCCCAGCTCTCCTTTCTTTTATGGTTTGTAGTTATAACCAAGATTTATGCCTGTTGCTCCACAAATCTTCTCTCTGCCATTATGAGTTTGTCTGCACAGTCTAGAGATGGGGCCGACGCTGAGTGATGCTTGCAGTAAATCTGCGTGGGGTGCTCCCTGACACCGAGGCCGACAGGAGCCGTCTCCTGGCCCCCCTGGATGGGGCTGGATTGCCCCTGTCAGGGAGAAGATGTGCTGCCGCTTTTGTGGCCTCTTGCCTTTGGTGGCCCTGGTGGCCCCGGTCTCCTGCTTGTGCTCACAAGAGTCTGCGGAGTGGTGCCCTGGGGTAGCACCAAGAGGCCTTTCTCTTTGTGTCCACTGTGGTCCAGTCAGGCCATGGCAAGAGCATCTTCAGGGGCAGGGCTGCCTTCTCCAGCTTGGAGGGGAGGAGCTGCTGATAGAATCAGGCACACAAGTTGATCATACGTATATACATGGTTTAGTTTTTCCACGGTTTGCTGAAAATGGGTTTTGATGGAGAAGTGGGAGAGTAAACAGCATTCATTAAACATCGTTTTTTTTCCCTTTCCTCATACCTTCTGTTTGCTGTATCCTTTTCTTTGACTCATATCAGATCTCTTGTGAAATGAAGTGGCAGCACCAATAAATACATATTTTTGAGAAAGTGTCAAAAGCTTTCATTAGAAACTGCTTCACTGTCATGGTGCCGGGTGCTCTTGACTGGGCAGCTCCTGGCTGGTCACATCCACACCCACACCCCTTCTGCAGACCAGGAGGACGTCAGCTTGTCTTGAACCCGTGGGCCAGTTGATTTGTTAGCGAATTAGGCAATTTTGTTAAATATGCTATAAACAGGTGAAATATAATGTGAGCAGAGTGATCTATAAATGTTGTAAACATAAATGTAAAAAGAGGGTTCTGTGAAAACTAAGCTGAATGTTTTGGTAAATGCAAACTGCTAAAAAGATTGCTGTCTTTTTAGGTGTGAGTGGGGAAGATCCTAACAATCTAGAAGTATTCTGTACTTCAGTTTGCTTTGCTAATGTCTTTTAAGGGCTCGCTTTGCTTTAGAAATTGTGAAGGGTGTGTTACGGGTGAAGTTTATGCAAGAAAGACGTCTGGGAACTCCGGCGTGTGGGTCCCACACTGAAAGAGAAGGTCTTGGCTCTACATCAAAAGATTAGCAAATGACCACAGGTTTGTTTATAGGTTTTAAGTTAATGTGAAACGTTTAAGGTATGTAGATAAGACCCCGTTTTTAATGATTCCCTGCTTTAACTGATTTTTCAGTTAACTGACCAATTGCTAGCTCTGATCACATAGGTCAGGAGGACTTCTGCCATATAATGTGCTGGCCTCCGTGCTGGTTTCCTTATTTTTGTTATCTTGTTTCATCCCAGCAAACCGGCGAGGATCACTCTTCCTCAGTTTACAGTGAGGAAACAAGCCCAGGGCAGTCAGGTTCCCACAGCTAGTCAGCGGCAGGGCTGGGATGTATAAACCCTAACGCCCGCACTGCTGAGCTCTTCTCTCCGTCAGACTTGAGCAGGGTGGGAGGGCAGGCAGGGGCAGTGTGCCCGCCTCGCAGAGCACAGAAGTCTGGGAGAGGGCTTTGGCTTGTTCAGGTGCTGCCTGGTGAGCCTGTGCTTCCTCTGAAGCCTCTGCCTTCATGCGCACTGGCTGGTTGGAGTCTTTTGTATGCATCTTAGCTGTTGAAAAGGCACCTATTAATTTATCAGAGGTGATGTGGGCCTCCTCGTGCTTGGAGGAGGTTTCTGCACCCATGTACCTCACTAATGACAGGCTACGGGATGGAGGCGAGATAATAGGATCTTTCATCTCTGTCTGTGGAGCAAGGTGCTGTGTCCCTGGTAGCTTCTAGGGGGCAGCAGCCGCTTATCGTTCCCTCTCCTGCTGGCAGAGGGAAGGGTCCACAATTGAGCGCTCCGCTTTTGACTCCACATAAGAAACCACAGTGTTCAGGATCTTCCGTCTCTGCTTTCTCTGCCCCCTCAGATCAATCCTTTATCTCTGTCCCCATCAACATCCACAGATCCTTCACTGTCAGAATTAAGGCGGCAAAAGTCACTTGCTTTGAAGATAGGAGAATGTCTTCAGGAGAGTAAAATCTTGTCACATCTTACTTGTTGCCATTGATAACCCACTCTAATACTGTTTGGATGTTTTGAAACTTTCCCCTGTGGACACGGGCCTTTATTCTGTTGGGAACACCACTGTCATGTGGTTGATCATCTGTCCTTCCTGTCAGCATGTGCCTTAACCTTCCCCACCCCCACTCCCAAGCCGGGCTTATGGAGGTTTCTCTTCAATTTTAAATGACTCATTTCATAAGCACATTAAGGAGGAAACTCTGGATTTGCCAATCCTTTTAGCCTTTGGGGCCCAAGATGCATATGGCCAGCTTGTGCCTTGCTGAAGTGAACGAATGACTACCCCCATCCCAGAAGCGCATATTTCACCATGGCCCTGACTCTCAGGTCTTCTTCCAGTTGTGTGGCTGAAGCAGGGGACAGAAAGGAGGAGGGCTGGTTGCAGGCAGAACCGGAGTTTTGCAGTACACACGGAGAAGCAAATTGGCCGCGACGTTTCAGCCCTGTGAGGTTTATCTAGGACTAGCTGAGACTTCTCAGTCCTGACTCCACCGTGGGAGGAGCTGATGACCAGTGCTCCCAGGCTCTGCCTTCTTGCAGGCTTTCATCCGAGGACCCTGAGGACTCCGGCATGCTGGGGAAGGGTGGGAGCTTCCATCCCGGCTCCGAGAGTGGCTTTCCTCAGAGACAAAGGCACGCCTCCTAACCTCACCTCTCCAGCTTGCTCTCTGTCGTCTCTCTGAAAAATGGCGCTTAATAGAATCTGCTAATGAACAGAAGAAATAACTAGAAATAGTGGCAGATCATTTGACAGCAAAGTGGTTTATAACTTCTGTTTATCAAACGATGATGATTATCATTATTGTTATTTCTATTGGATTTTTGAAGAATTCAGCCTGGTCTCCAGAGCCCCATTTATATAAGACACTTTATTTCTTCCTTTGTACTGTCTAGGAATAACTTTATTCCAGTGAAATCCAGGTCTGTGGTTCCGCACCCCTCCCCAGCCCCTCCCTGCTCCATTTTTCTCCCTTCCTCTCTGCTCAGCTTCCATTTACCTCAGCGGGCTCCGGCTGGTGGGGTATCCCCTGCTGACCAGACCGGCAGAGCTAATACCGGTTGGAGGAACGCTGCAGCGTTTGTTTTTGCAGTTCCTGGATTTGGTTTAATGTACAATTGATTTTTTTAATGTATTTAATCATTTTTTTCTTACCTCATAAGGATTAACCCGCACAAACCTCATTTTATCCTAACTGTGGCTTTGGGAGGAAGGAAGAAGAAAATTGAGTTTCTCTAGCTTATTTTATTCTTTCACTTTTTATTTTCTGAATGGCTTTTCCTGCCAAAGCAGCTCAGTAAAATACGATGTATTTTAGTGGCCATTACTTACTCATTACTAACTGGTCTCTCCTGCTTCCCTTTGTCTGTGAACTAAATACAGGGGGTCTAACGATAATTGGTAGCTCTATCACAGACTCGCCAATTATAGATCAACAGGGAAAACAGCCCAGTGATGGTTTGTGGTTGGCACTGGCTGCCTACCCAGCAAACTCGAGTTATCATTCCGCATCTGCCCCTGGGCTTGACCAGATTGGTCCTTTCCTAACTTTGTACCTTGGCTTCCCTAATTGCATCACACGGTCTCCCTGATGTACAGATTTCAACTTCATTTTATCCCTACATGTGGTTTTCACGTCCACCTTGTCCTTTCTTAGTTCCTGCCTCTTTGTCATGTCTACACAGTATTAACGGGGAGAGGTTTTGTTTCTGTTTTCTTTGCGGCTCCCTGGTGCCTAGAATGGTTAGGTGACAGGCTACAGATAAGATTCTCTTGAAACCAGCGGTTTTCTGTATAGTTTCGTCTGCCAAGTCCAAGTGAAGGCAAGTCTTTGTGGGTGCCCAGTTCAGCCCCCGTTTTGAGCGTTTGTCTGATTTGTATTCCAGCTTATCCACTTTGCTCTGGCACAGGACGGGGAAAAGTTACGTCTCACTGTTAGGCTGCCAAACTCTTGTGTAGGGCTGCCAGGTGCTAAAGTGGCAAAGGAGGCCCTGTGCCGTATGGCCACATTTCCAAGCAGAATACATTTTTCGTTTGTTTGTTTCCTGGGTATTTCGCACCTAGGCCCCTTGCTGAACCCTGTATGCAGTGGGCACACATCCTTATCCCTCAGCTCCTAGCAGGAAGTAGGCACTCAGCACATGCTTGTGGCGTGTGTGTGTGTCTCTGCGTGCGTGCGTGCGTGCATGCCCGCACGCGCTCACTTATGTAGATGGTGATGGTGAGCCAAGGGGCTGGAGTGCCCAGTTGCTGCCCGCTGGGAACTTAGGGTGCAGCATTCCCACTGGTACGCAGATGTTTAGTGTACCATTGCCACGTAGGCAACATAAAGCGGGCAGTTTATGAAAGGGAACATCAGAGGAAACATTATGGCTGAGACCTTTATAGCCTTTCCATTATTATGGTTTAAATCTTGACAGTCTTTATTCACAGGGACACTGAGACCAGCAAAGACAGTGCTCACTCCCACCTCCCCGTTCTCTCTCTCCACATCCTGTTCTGTAGCTGTGATAGGCATCGTTAAGTGTGCAGGCAGCAGTGCTTCTTTGTAGTTTGTCTAGAAACAGCCCCTTTTGACTCAGAAGTTGGAAACCAGATGACTCACCATTCTGTTTGGTTTATTGCAACTGTCATTTCATAAAATGCCCTGAAACCTTTAAACTGTAAATGCCAAAGTAAGGTTTTCGTCTTTCTGTTTTTATTTTGTTACCTCTTCTGTTATCTGTGATCTTTTCTTTCATGTCTCTCTTTTCTCCTTCCCGTTCATAATTATTTTCCCTTTCATTTGTCTCTCTTTCTCCCTCTTTCTCCCCTGCACACCCCCCACACTCCGCCCACTGCTTTGATGATGATCGTGATGGCATCTGTAGTTGAAGTGGAGTCTCTGCTAACATCGTGATGAGTTCTCTCCAGGTTTACTGCCATCAGATTGAGAGTCTACGCCCCCCCAGTTTCTGTGTGTGGTTTAGAAATGGAAACATCCACGTACATTGAATTTTATAAAGTACTCACTGGCTTCAGCTCTAGAAGCTAATGCCATGTCAAATCGTAACAGGAACTCACTTTTTGTGATACTGCATTTTGCAAAATCGTGGGTCTCCCCACGTATCCATTTCCTCCCTTGAATGGGTACCAGGATCACAGTGTGACTAAGCTTGCTAGGCTTTCCTAGGACGGCCTATAGGGTTCCTACACAGAATGTTGATTGCCAGGAGAGGGCCTTATTAACCTTTTTCTCTCCTAAGATGGCATTTACCTGGAATTCCTGAAGTAAAAGAGAGCATTCTCACGGCTTAGGTGGGGTGTCAGGATCTAAATTTTTAAGGACTTGAGCTCTCAAACTAGGACTTGTCGGATCTTTCTTCCTGCAGTTTCTGACACTGTGGCACTTGACTGAGTCACCTGATTGATGACATGAACATCATTGGGTGATAAACACCTGGCCAGGGAAACAGGGACCCTCTGTGGGTTTACTCAAAAGGATGGCAGACAGATTGTGGAATTTTAATGAAGGTGGGGTGGGTCCCTGATGTTCATCTGCTTTGGAGCATAACCAAATCCCAGCATTAACTTCAGGAGTATTTGTGGGAAACCTGCACTGGTGTCAGTGGTCATATTCCACATTTATCAAATTCATAAATCTTACTGAACTAATTTTAGAAGTAGCTAGTTATAATGAAAAAGAACAATTACTTCAGATGCACAGGAGCCTCTCTTAAATGTTCCTTGTTGTTTTTCTTTTTCTTTTTTTAAAGGCCTTTGGTCTAGTTGGGCCTTCAGAGTGAGCCATCCTCTGAATTCTGTTGCAGTAAAACTTCTTTCCTATATGTCTCTAAGGAAGGAGAGTATTTTCTATGCTGTGAATGGGGGAAAATATGATATCATTACAGTATTTAATAAATTTGATGGCTGTGAGTTTTAAACATGAGTTCTGTTAATCTGCAGGGCAGCTTTCAACATAGAATGCTGTGTTTTCACCCACTTGGCTCGATGTCTGTTTCTGACACAACCACTATTCCTGCTGCAGGAAAATAGAAAACCACAGGCTGTTAACTTAATACTCTTCCCTTCTGGGGCTAGGGTGGGAGCAGGGCGGGGGCAAAGCGGGGTTCAAATCAAGATACTCTCACTCCCCACTGGAGAGAGATGTTCCCTCGTTCCAGCTGACAGTTTGAACAAGGATTCTAGAGTTTCTGGCCGTATTAATTAAACCTCAGTTAGGGGTGCCCTGCACATTTACTCCTTGGGACCAGGAGCAGCCTGCCAAGTGTCTCTCCACAGGCTCCCTCTGGGTTGCCTACCTATAGATGTCTTCTCCCTTCCTGGGCAGGGCCTTTTGGAGGAGCAGAAGGATCGTTTAGTGCTTGTAGCCTGTTCATTCCTTGGCTTCTCTGCTGAGCTATCCAGCAGGGGTGCCAATTCTTCCGTTTAGCTGACTATTATATAGCCCTTAAAAGGGAAGGGTTTATTTTAGCTAGCTGCTATATTGATTGCTATAGGGACGTTTCTGTTTTCACTGGCTGCTATATTGACTGGGAAAGGGAAAGGGGCCGTGTTGCTGGGAGCTGTCATACTGACTGTTACAGAAAAGATCTGTATTTAAGCAGTACCAGTGCACTGGGATCTCCCAGGCAAGATATTAATGCTAATTCATCCGCTCACCCCCTGCTGTGAGTGTTATTTGTTTAAATCTGTAGATTCCCACAGCGCGTTTATATCCTCACTAGAGTGTGCTCCGGCTCCCTGTAATTATTTAACATTATATGCTGATATAAATTGTAACAGTTAAAGAATGGTAATGAGTAGCCAAAAAAGAAAAGAAGAAGAAAAAGAAAGGAAACAGGAAAAAAAAAAAAGGAGAAAGTATATTAAAAACCCATATAGCGTATACATATTATAAGTTTGTTGTGTATGTGTGTGTGTATATATCTATGTGACATTTGAAATGGCAGAGTCAGATTCTGAAATGGCAGTGAACTACGTCTGGCATCTTTTCTCCCACTCCAAGTTGATTTGTACAGTGTGGCTGAGTCCACGTATTGTGCATCTGTGTGTGTGCATGTACGCACGTTCTCACGTCACCCGCCAGAAAGACTGTACTGACGTGTGCTCTGATGTGCTGTTTGTACACACGTGCATGATTACATACTGTGTGTGTGTTCCATGTAGTGGCAAGAAATTTATCCATTAGCACTTCAGCTTCTTGATGAGTAGCTGATACTTCCTTCTAGCTTCCATGTTGGCACAGGAACTCTGGGCCTGAGACCCACCTCGGGGAGAGCTGGGGGAATGCTCAGTTGGGATGAACTTGTAGGCCATTGGGTGTCACTGTCGCTCTATTGTCTATAGTTGAAAGAGGGCTGTTACGCTGGGGAAACTGGATTTCAAAAGAAAGTTGTTTTTCTGCCTAAATGGAGGTGTCGTTTGTTTGAGATGTTTGCATTTTGAGATCCCCCTTTAAAAGTAGTTGTTTTGTTGGCTGTTTTTGCCATGCTAAGCTAGGTATTTTGATTGTTCTTGAAAATTGTGTGCTGACCGTGAGCTCTGTTTGGATATCAGCTGGAGCACACCAGAGGAGGGCTTCCGATGAGCAGAAAAACCTTAATTGGAAACCCACTTACCAAGGAGAGAGGACCTGGGCAAGAGCTTTAAAAAGGTGGAAGAGAAATCTCCTTGCACGCCCGAAATTCGAAATTCGGCCGCCCTCCCGGCCTCGCGGAGGTGGGAAGAGTGCCGAGCGCTGGTGGCAGAGGAGCAGGCGCGCCTCTCCCGCTGGCGGCTCCCGCAGCGTGGGGCCGTGCCAGGCTTCGCCACAGTTCCTACTGTGTCAGTTTAATAAATGCACTACTTAAAGCATGAAATCACAGAAGAAGAAAGAGAATGCACTTATTCAGACTCTTAATACATTAAAAGTAAGGCATTAAAACTCGGACTTTTTTTTTTTTCTTCCAGAATCAATAATGAACAGGAAGGGTTGTAGACATTAACAGTCATGGACATTCAAACTCTTATACATAAATTATCTTAGAAAAATGCACATAAGACTTGAATAATGTAAATACATTAATGCATTTAATAATTTAAACATTAAAGCGCAAGCAGGAATGTGAGGCAGAGGCTGTTCTGAGGTAAGGGATTGGTCCTAGAACCAGTGTGTCCTAGGATCGATGGGTGATTTCCCCTTGAGACACCCTGGAAAGAGAGTGCCTGGCCAGCTGGTGTGAGCTCCCATGCCAAGACTCCCTGGACATTCCTGAACTCAGCTACCTCCCTGCTCCTTATTTTTGCGTATCCTGACCTTCGTCCTCGATTCTGCATTTTCTCTGGTCCTGTGCTTCCAAATTGTTTGTTCGAAAATTAAATGCTTCCACTTCAAAGAACATTGAACTTTGAGAATGTCTTGGTTGGAAAACCAAACCAAATTAAAAAATCCTTCACCCAGCTCTGGCTGCTTGTGGTTTGGAAACACGGAAGCAGTGGCTCCTACAGTCAGTCGGTCAGTCGTGTTCTCAGGCTGGAGCTCTACTGCAGCACCGAGGGCTGTGGATCCAGGCTGGGATATGCTTATGGATTTGGAGCCAGATCTAGTGGGAAAGCAGGGATGGTGTGTGGTGTTAGCGTCTGGGGGTTGGCCATCACGATGGCAGGTCGCCGTGCCAGGAAACAAGACAGGCGCACGGAGTTAGAGTCAGCCATCAGTGAGCATGCCTTGCTTTAATCTGAGGGTTTAACCATTGGATAGACTGATGTTACTGTTTTTTTTTCTCCTTTCTTCCGAAATTGTATTCACAGCAGCAGAAAGTCACTGGAACGTTGAAGCCTCCTTTCCTGGCAGAATACAGAATGATCAAATTTAGTTTTTGACACCTACACTGTAAAGTCCCCTGGGAAGAACTACGAAGCTAGGACAACACAACTCAAATTTTTATTGGTTGACCCCAGTGATGTTCTCCAGTAGCTCCTTAGCCTCGTTTTATAGCCCAAATCACGAATGAGAAACTGCGAAAACCTCAGAAGGTGTGTTACTGGGTACATAGTCTGACAACTTTACCTGTAGAATAGGTATGTTTATTTGGTCAGTAAAACAACTGTTGCCCCACTGGGTTTGCTGTGGGCCTGAGGGGCCCTTGAGAAACAGTTATCAGATGGTAGTGGCTGAACCAAACCTGTTTTTATTATTGCCAAATCCATTGGCATCTTCTACTGGATCTCAAATCTCCTACTGAAACTTTACCTGGGGTCGTCTTGATTTGACCCAGGCCTTGTCTGTTCTGGCATCTGTGGCTTTGTTTGCAACCATTTCCAGTCTTTGTTATAGCCAAAGGCAGCCTCCTTTCCAGAGAACACGGTTACAAGCCAGCTTTTACCCACTTTCAGGAGAGTGGCTATAGGCTGTCCTGGCACGTGCAGCAGATACAGACAGCATTAGGCTGTGCTGCCCAGAGCAGCCAGAAGGCAGACCAGTTCTTTAAAAAGTGCTAATCAGGGATTGGCTTAGAAAGGAGTAGTATCAAGAATCAGTGAGGACCACCTGGGAACAGCTCTTGTGGTCAGTATATCGTCCTTGGGATGTGCTCAAATTCTTCTCCAGACCTGTGAACAGTATCCTCAGTATCATGACCCCTTTCCACCTGTTTTGCTTTAAAGAGGCATGGCTTTTCTTACCAGTTTTGTTTCAGCTTTGGGATGCATGTCAATCCCAGGCTTGTTGTGTTCATTTCTTTTCCAGAGTTTTCGAAGCCCAGGCTACTCCCTCTGTTGCTTGTCCAGCCTTCAACAGTGGCTTCTGCCTGCACCCTCTGCTTTTCATCCCAGCAGAGGGAAGAGAGTAAAATCAGGGGAGCATTTGAACCGGGGAGAATCTCATTCTCTTTGGATTTGGCTGGTCACACCCAGGAAAGCATCATTCTCTTCCCTTAAGTTCCAAGAAATGTCTTATGGCCTTAACTGCATTATGGGCTTGTGCCAGATCGGGTTGTATGGTGGAGGCGGGGTGGGGGCAACTTCGTGCTCCTGTTGGAGGTGCAGTGCTGGCTCATCTGGCAGAGAGAGCAGATAGCACTGATCAGGGGCCAGTTCACCCCTGTGATACATCCCTTATGCAGATTTCCTCGGAAGAGAGAGGAGTCAGGTTCATTAATTAAAGGAGCCTGGCTCGAGCTCCCTGTAATTATAGGTGCTAGAAATCTGAATTTTAAGAGGTCTGTGCAGCTGCATTTTGAAAAATGCAGGGAGGCACCGAGAAGTACAGGCTGTGGGCAAGAATGTGGCTGAACCAGATTTGGGAGGTTTGGGTTTTGGCAGAATTCCCCTTCAAATTCATATTTATTCGTCCTATCTTTCTATCTTTTTTTTTTTTTAATGGGAAGCTGAAGCTCTGATTTTTTTTTTTTTTTAATGAAGGTTACACCCTGTGACAGAGAGGCTGGCATTGTCAGAGTATGGAGGGCAGAAAGGAGTTGCCGTAAATTGGAAGATGCTTAGTTTTTAAGGAAGCAAAGGATATCTTTGGGCTCTAGGGATGCAATGTTTGAAAAAATTAAATAATTTTTTTTTCTTGAAGTGAGTGAGAGCAACAGGGAGCAGAAGGTTAATTTGGATGCAATCTAGGAAGATAAGTCCCGGGCGCATATGGGACTCCAGAATCTTGGTACCCACTTCTCTTCCCCAGAACAGTGTCTCCTCTGTCATAAATCACTTTTTGATGTGAACCCAGAGGTACAAGCAGACAATTTTAGACCTTTTGGGAAGTCCTGACCTGTCCCTTTTCTTCTTCATTTCCTCAGTTATTGGTAGTGTGACCTTTTGCTCTGGATACTTTCTCTCTCTCCCTCTTCTTTTTTATTTTTCTGTATGATTTATAAGGTCTCCTTTTACTTCCTGTTAAAAACCTTTATTTCAGTCCGTGACTATTTGCATCTCTGTTAATTAACCATGGCTCATTTGGGATGTGGATAGGAGTGGAGAGAGTTGGGATGAGTAGGGATTCCCTCCTTGCCTCCCCGAGAAAGGAAAGAAAAGGCTAGTGGTGAATGGGGGCTCATCAAAGCCCTGTGTGCCTGAACACTCGGGCAACTGCCACCAGCCTCCTTTCCCCTGATTGGCTTTGTCTCCTTGGAGGTATTGTAAGCATCCTCCCATTTCACAGCTTGGACCCTCTGCCCCTCCTCTGGGGTATACAAGGGGCTGAAAAAAATTTTTTTATACAATATATATATTTTAAAGCATTAAAAAAATTATTTATTTATTTATTTTTGGCTGCATTGGGTCTGTGTTGCTGAGCACAGGCTTTTCTCTAGTTGCGGCGAACAGGGGCTACTCTACGTTGCGGTGCACGGGCTTCTCATTGCGGTGGCTTCTCTTGTTGCGGAGCACGGGTGCTAGGTGTGCGGGCTTCAGTAGTTGCGGCATACGGGCTCAATAGTTGTGGCTCGCGGGCTCTACAGCGCAGGCTCAGTAGTTGTGGCGCATGGGCTTAGTTGCTCCGCGGCATGTGGGATCTTCCCAGACCAGGCATCGAACCCATGTCCCTTGCATTGGCAGGCAGATTCTTAACCACTGTGCCACCAGGGAAGTCCCTATATATATTTTAAAGGATACTCCTCTGTACTCTTACATTCTTGTATGTATGTTGAGAAATCTACTAATTGTGAACCCATAAACTGTGGAGGAGAACAAAATCTCAAAGACTGTCATTTTGTGCATTTACAATATGCAGATTGCAGTTCCAATTAGATTGAAACCTCTATTTAGCAGAGTGGTTTTGTGAAATAAATAACTTTTGAAGAAGGCCTACTATATATAATAAATACATATTTTTCCTTCAGTTGCTGGCATGGAGCTTCCTGCTTTCCAAACACTTGCCCTGAAATGCTGATTCAGAAGCAGGCAGCATCCTTGGGCTCTTTACAGAAGAAATGTTTCTCCTTTGCTTTCCTGGCACAGGGATTTCATCCTTGATTTACAGTGCTCAGCTTGTTAGCGCCAGTGAAGGGGAGCTGGTGTGAAGGTCATCATGTCTGTTTTGTCCTCTCAGAGAGAGAGTGAGGGGGTGTGTGTTTCTCCCTGTGCGCTTGCAGTGGTAGTCGTGGGGTTCAAGTGCCCCCACCCCCACCCCCCGCTTCTGTGCGAGGGAGTCAGTCAAAACTCTGGTGTCTCTCTTTTTCTACCCTCTGTACTACCTGTCATTCAGCAGGGGGTGAACGATTTTGAAAGCCTGATTCAGAATTTCAGGAAGACTAGTGGCACACCTAGTAGAGAGCTTTCTCCCTACACCCCTTCTCATAATCTTCCCCTTCTCAGGCCAGCTGTGACAAACTGACAGAAAATTAACAGATCGGGTCCTCCTATTAGGTGAGTCCCTATGCTGGAAGCCGCTCTGGCTTTATGCAGGTCCTTTAGCAGCTCCGTGCATGTGGGTGGTGGTATTCTAAGCGGTCCTAGCAGAGAGGGCAGTGAGTGCTGGGGGAAAAGCAAACAGAATGCTCTTTGGAAGAGAGAGTGCTTAAAAGGGAGAGAGGGGCAGTAAGATGCCCAGCTTGAAAGCACCTGGTGGAAATACTTGGACTTGCAGGGTTGTGGTCCTGAACACCACCGCCTGTCTCAGGGAGCGGTGAGCTGGGTTATAATAGGATGCCTGATTACAAAGAACATTTTGAAGGCCACTTAGTCCCAGGTCAGGCTGTGCTTTAAGCGTGCTAATCCTTTGCCGTAACACTGGACTGGAATTGCAAAACTGGAAGTACGCAGTCTGTTGTGTCCCAGCTTTGGCTTTAAATATTTCTATACGATGCTGCCCTGTGTGGCTTTTTCTCAGCTACCCAACTTCTCTTTCCCCAGTGGAAAGAAAAAATACATCACGAGAATATTTTCGTCTACTCACCAGTGACTTTGAAAACTACTTTTCTACTTCTATTATGTGGTCACTTTTCTCATCTTCATGATTTGAAATATTAACATGTAGATAAATACAGTAACATGTAGGGGCTACACATAGGTTTTGGTCCTAGGGCCTGGCATGTTGGAACAGAAAGAAACACCTAATTGCATCAAAACCACTCTAAGTTCATGTATGTGGAGCCCATCAAGCTGAAAGCATCCAGACAGCATCTGCTGTTATCAAATCACTCATGAGTCCAGCTAATTAAAATAAAGCTTCATTTTTCTGAACCATTGTTTGGCAGGAATTCGAAACGGGTCTAACCCAATTTCTGCGTGTTTATGAGTCTTTATTATATCAGAGGTACTTTTCTGTAAATGTACAGGGCAGCGTTAAATGAATTGATCCACGCAGTATCACTGTAGACGCACTGTGGACTTGCTAATGATTTCCCTTCCAGCTTTCTGGTTTCCAGACATACTCTTTAAAGCTTTATGTTCTCTTTCTCTATCCTCTGCTCTTTGTCCTCCGCTTTTTCTTTTTAATTAACTTAAAAAAAATTTAACCTTCTTTTTTCTCTGAAAACAGGATACACTTTATATTTGTTCCCTAATGAAGTTTTCTTTTCCATTTCTCTTTGTTTTTCTTCCTCCCTTCCTGTTTTTGCTCTTCTTCTAGGGGTTAGGATTTGCCTCTCTATTTCTTGCTGCTTTCTATTCCCTTCTTGTCCTCCTTTCTTAAAAAAGTTTTTTAAAAATTTGTTTTGTTTATTTATCTTTGGCTGTGTTGGGTCTTCATTGCTGTGCACGGGCTTTCTCTAGTTGCAGCGAGCGGGGGCTACTCTTCGTTGCGGTGTGCGGGCTTCTCACTGCTGTGGCTTCTCTTGTTGCGGAGCACGGGCTCTAGGCACGTGGGCTTCAGTAGTTGTGGCATGCAGACTCAGTAGTTGTGTCTCGCAGGATCTAGAGCGCAGGCTCAGTAGTTGTGACACATGGGCTTAGTTGCTCCATGGCATGTGTGATCTTCCCGGACCAGGGCTTGAACCCATGTCCCGTGAATTAGCAGGTGGTTCTTAACCACTGTGCCACCAGGGAAGCCCCTTGCCCCTTATTTTTCTCTCTTCTTATCTCTCTTCCCTGTTATGTTTTCTTTAGTGCCTCTCCTCTAACCTTCTCTTTCTCCTTTCTCTCTTCTTTCCACCTCCTCCAATTTTCCCAATAAAAGATTTATACCTTTGTCTCTACATGCAAGTACAGATTAGGGCAGAAAATGGCTGTCTATGGGGGTAAAGAGATCTGGCTGTTGGGAGATGAGGTCAGCCTGTTTTGCGTCTCTGAATTTGCTTGCATACTTTATTTTAGGTTTTAAAAAGATTTTTCAAACCACGTCTACTCTACTTTATAGTCTAATAATGCTACTTTGAAGATCAAAAGTATTATATAAATGCTAACTAATTATTCCTTGTAACACTTTGGTGAGTCTCTATGCAGTTATAGTTCCATTTTACAGATGAGGAAGCAGAAACAGGAAAGGTAAGCAACTCTCTGAAAGTTACTGAAGAAGTTAGTGACTGAGTTAGAATTAAGACCAGGTCATCTTTGGCTTTGATTCTTTTTTTAAAAAATATATAAATTTATTTGTTTATTTTTGGCTGTGTTGGGTCTTCATTGCTGTGCGTGGGCTTTCTCTAGTTGTGGCGAGCGGGGGCTACTCTTCGTTGCGGTGCGCGGGCTTCTCATTGTGGTGGCTTCTCGTTGCAGAGCACGGGCTCTAGGCGCACAGTCTTCAGTAGTTGTGGCGCGCAGGCTTCAGTAGTTGTGGCACGCAGGCTCAGTAGTTGTGGCTCGGGGGCTCTAGAGCGCAGGCTCAGCAGTTGTGGTGCACAGGCTTAGTTGCTCCGCGGTATGTGGGATCTTCCCAGACCAGGGCTTGAACCCGTCTCCCCTGCATTGGCAGGCGAATTCCTAACCACTGTACCACCAGGGAAGTCCCTGGCTTTGATTCTTGATTACCACCTTCTGGGAGTTTACTTTTCTCTCCATAAGGATCATATATCTTTTTTTTTTTTTTTCTTTGCGGTACGCGGGCCTCTCACTGCTGCAGCCTCTCCCGCTGCGGAGCACAGGCTCCGGACGCGCAGACCCAGCAGCCATGGCTCACGGGCCCAGCCGCTCCGCAGCATGTGGGATCCTCCCGGACTGGGGCACGAACCCGCGTCCCCTGCATCGGCAGGCGGACTCTCAACCACTGCGCCACCAGGGAAGCCCAGGATCATATATCTTTAAGATGAGGGTGAGAGAATACGAGCCCCGCTGCCCTTCTCTTCATGTACTTTTAGCCTTCTGAAGTTCATTTGTAGTCTTTAGATGTTAAATGAATTTCTAGGTAATTCCTGGGAAAGAAGGATGCCAAACCACTTACGGGCTGGTAAAAACTCTGTCCATTATAGTCTCAAAGCAGAGCGCTCACTTTCTCTTTCCAGCGGCTTCCAGTAAGTGGGCCCACGTCACACGCGCTGGCCCTGGTGATCATAGCATTGTAGGAAGCACTGCCATATTTGATTGAATTTAGCCATTCTGGAATGACGTGTGTATGAAGTCGTCTCTTGCATTACTGTGGCCTTTATTATTGCTAATGCATTCTGACATTACAGGTGTAGCCTTGGCTCTCCCAGAAAGGGCAAGGCTGCTATTACCAAGCTTAAGAGCATGAAACTGTTATACAGTGAAACGGGTGTTCACATTTAGTTAATAAGCAGAGTAAGGGAAATGCTTTTATAGAAAAGATAGCCAAGTGACAGAGGCCTATCCTCATTCCTTACCCAGCATTATTTCAAAAAGTGGATCAGTTAGTAGTATTCTCCTGCAGAAAACTAGAGTCAATGGATAGAAGGTTCAGGAAAGCAGATTTCAACTCAGTTTAAAGAAGGACTCCTGAAAATGAATTGATAATCTTTTAAGAGAGTGAGTTCTCTGTTCATTATAAGCATTTGAGTGGAGGCTCACTGATCATTTGTCAAGGTTGTTGAGGAGGGGAGTCCTAGGTCATGTATGGGGCCGGATGGCTTTCCTTGTTCTAGATTGTAACTGCAAAAGCAGCATCTTTGCTTGTTCTTCTTGGTTTTTTAAGTGCCTGGTGTGCTGTGTGGACCCAGTGAATGCTTAGTAACTATTCATCATTTAATCTTTGGCTTCCTGCTTCTTAACTAACTTGAATAAAAACTGTTTTTGTTCAGGTCAGGGGAGCCACCATCTCTGCCACCCTCCTGCAATAAGTCATTCTGGATAGCCACATTTTCCCGATGGCCATCGAGATCCATATGAAAACAAAACAAAACACTTTAAAACTTTTGGCTGGGAATTACATAAAATGGGTTATATGCTTTCTCGCTTTATTAGGCAGAGTAGACTATAATTCAATCCTGATGACTCAGTATCATCATTTTAGATGTACATGTTTATATTGTGTTGGAAGTGTAGATTCTGTTTTCAAAACCTGTTGAAATATAGATCTGTTGTGTATTTGCCCCTCCTCTGAATGACTCCATCTGTGCCGAATGACCCTGGACTGATAAACTTTTTGAGTTTTTTTTCTGTTTGCTTTTCATAGACGATTCTCTCCTGACATTTGTTGCTAGGCTTTTTTCACTATCTGGTCTTTGGTCTGTGAGTATCTCTTGCTAGCTGGCTCAATTCTTCTTTCTCATTTGCAGTTTTTAATCTTCTGTGATTTGGACACCATTTAACTAAGCTTGTATACGAAATAAATAATAAGTAGTGTGAATAAATCTTTGCTATGTGTAATATATGTGGAATTTGTCATTTCTTTTTTGACAACAGCGATTTCTTCTCTCTTTCCCTCTCTCCTTCTCCTTCTTTGTTGGTTTTCTCCTTTTTTTGATTGGGTGAGATTGGAGAGCCGAGCTCTCGAATGGTTGGTTCTGGTCCTTGACCCTTGCCCATTTCCCTGGCCTAGGTATCATAGGCTGCCTGCTGGAGTCAACTGGAAATTATAAAATGATGCAGCTTGGAGGGTCCAGAAGGCCATCTATTTAAGCCCTTATCTTACAGAAATGAAGGACGCTGAGGCACAGAGTCGGGGCGTGAGGGGCCGGGTTTGAGGACATAGCGTTAGGGTTGGACTCGGTGTGCAGGTTTCTTGAGGCCCGGCCTGCTTTCTGCCCTGCCACTCTGCCACATTCTGTTCCCTGCCAACTTTGAACATTTGTTTGGCTGCACTGGTTCTTAGTTGCAGCACGCAGGGTCTTTAGTTGTGGCATGCGAACTCTTAGTTGCGGCATGCATGTGGGATCTAGTTCCCCGACCAGGGATCAAACCCAGGCCCCCTGCATTGGGAATTTGGAGTCTTAACCACTGGACCACCAGGGAAGTCCCTGTTTCCTACAAACTTTGAGCAAAATGTGTGTGAATGAGGAAATAGAGCGTTTGTGTGAGGTAAAATCATGGAGGAAAATTCTCTGCTGGCTGTGGGCAGGTTTAGGATTAAAGTACATAAACCAGGGCTTCCCTGGTGGCGCAGTGGTTAAGAATCCGCCTGCCAATGCAGGGGACACGGGTTCGAGCCCTGGTGCGTCAAGATCCCACATGCCGTGGAGCAACTAAGCCTGTGCGCCACAACTACTGAGCCTGCACTCTAGAGCCCGCGAGCCACAACTACTGAGCCCACGCACCACAACTAGTGAAGCCCGCGTGCCTAAAGCCCGTGCTCTGCAATGAGAAGCCCACACACCGCAACTAAGAGTAGCCCCTGCTTGCCGCACTAGAGAAAGTTCCGTGCGCAGCAACGAAGACCCAACACGGCCAAAAATAAATAAATTTATTTATTTTTAAAAGTACATAAACCAAAAAAGGCTTCTGTTTGTTGCAGTGTTTGGCTGTGTTTGCACTCAAAGCTGATATTGATATTGTAGGAGAAGCTTTAATCCTTTCATTCAAATTTACAAGAAATGCTGTTTCCTTTTAGTTTTAAAAAAAAAGTCCAAGAGAGCATTTGATTTGAGGAACCGAAAGTCTAGAAAATGTATCCGGGAGTCCTCGTCAATTTGGGGCATAATGAAATATAAAAAATACTCAATAAAAGCTCCTTTATTACTTTAACTGTTTAAATGTGGAGTTTTTAGCCATCAGGTTAATGTTTTGGTATCATTTTTTTATTTGATTGTGAGCACTTTTCCAGGTAGCTCTGCCACTAGAGCGCTAATCAGATTCCCACAGATGAATGGTGCTAGCTGCAGCCTGACATCACCGCATTTTTGCTTCGACATTATTTTATTTGGTTTTCCTGTAAAAGTTAATAACTCTGTGTCCATGTGTTTAAACAGGCAAGAAGAGAGAGAGAAAGGACAGTGAACAGAAAACCATGAGTGATGTCTCAGGAAGCTTTTGCCAAATTGAGGAGATGTAGGGATTTTTGTGATCTCAAAGTCTTTCACCCTAGCACAATTGGGGTGTGGAGAATCAAGAAGATTGCACAGCAAGATGGTGATTCTTAATCCTTCTGATAACAAAAAGTGAACCTCTGTCTGTTTCCCAGACAGAGCTGGAAGGAATTAGAAATGAGTTCCCATTGATTTAGAGGAGGAGGGGGTGCTCAATAGGACGGATTTGCTTAATGGTGAAAACTGTTTAAGTTTTGCGTTAATTGTAAGTAAAATACATGCTCATTTTAGGTGACCAGGATTGCTAGGAACATCAGATGGAGGGCAGAAAGACCTTCCTTTTTATCTTCCTGTTAGAGGTAGGAGACCTGTACTGAGAGCCTTATGGCCAAGATGGCAGTGGTGTCTAATAGACCTTTGTTGAATCGTTTATTTTTTTTAAATTTTTTTCTCCTTTTCCTTTGCGGCACGCAGGCCTCTCACTGTTGTGGCCTCTCCCGTTGCGGAGCACAGGCTCTGGACGCGCAGGCTCAGCGGCCATGGCTCACGGGCCCAGCCGCTCCGCGGCATGTGGGATCCTCCCAGACCGGGGCACGAACCCGTGTCCCCTGCATCGGCAGGCGGACTCTCAACCACTGCGCCACCTGGGAAGCCCTGAATCGTTTATTTTTAAAAGTGTATTTGTTTATTGGAAGCTGTGGTTGTTGATGATAGGAATGTTTATGGTGTTTAGTGAAAGGTTACTGAATGGTTCAAAGCCATGATGATTACCATTTAATTCTTTCTGTGTGCAGTGGATTTTTTTGCTGAGCTAAAAATTTCTAAATTGGGGTTTATCAGAGGAGGCAACTGGACTGATATCTCTTGATTTAGATTCTCTTTCAAATTTACATCTTGGTGCTAAAGACAGTCTGTGGGTACAGATCTGACAATGGGTACAAGAATCAGTTCCACAGTCCTTATCTCAGTGCCTCCGAAAGATGTGTAAAAAGCGATGACTCATTCATCATCGGTGTCAGAGGCATGGCTTGTCTTGCTTCTCTGTGCTACACTCGTGTGGGTGAGTTACTCCTGAAGTCGGCGAGAGAGGCCTGACCCATGTTAGATACCCTTTTTTAGACAGTTGAACTGGCCACCAGCTTACTTCAAACGGATGTGACCCCACTTGCTGCCAGAGCTGGTTCCCCTGATCTTACTATCTTGGCAGAGGGTCTGTTCCTGTGCACTCCCAGGGGCCAGTGTGCTTGGTGAAGAGGACGACTTTCCCCTGAGAGGAGCTGATTTCATTTGACTGTTTGAATAGAAACAGTTTCTAGGGCCTCATCTGGTGGTGCAGCAGTTGGGAGTCCGCCTCCCGATGTAGGGGACACGGGTTCGTGCCCCGGTCCGGGAAGATCCCACATGCCGCGGAGCGGCTGGGCCCGTGAGCCATGGCCGCTGGGCCTGCGCGTCCGGAGCCTGTGCTCCGCAACGGGAGAGGCCGCGACGGTGAGAGGCCCGTGTACCACAAAAAAATAAATAAATAAAATAAAATAAACAGTTTCTAATTCCTGTCATCTTACTGTAAATTTGAAGATTTTTGAGTGCCAGCTTTCTCTCTATTCTGAATCATACTTTTGGAACTTGTACTTCTAGTTTTTCCCTCAGGCCATAGAAGAATCTTAGATAATAGCAGGAACCAGGACTTGGTGGTCTTCTCTTAGCAGATCTTAATTGTTCGCTTTTTTTCTGCTTTCTAGAGATCTGAAGACGATTTAAAGGCTACCCACATTTGTCATTTCCAAGTTTTTTCTTGCTATCTTTTTGGATTCGAGCTGTTTCTGAGCTGTGACTACTACTTTTTTGGTATTCAAATCTATTTTTTAACATTTAGTCTTTCTCCAACTTTCTTGTAGGATGTCTGGTAGGAGTGTCATTTAGCGACTCCTCAAAGTTTTAGGTTTTTGCTCTATGTGGGGTGATGCTAGACAGAATTCCCTGATCCAGAGCTTATCTTCCTTGGAATCCAGGAGCCCATCTTGTTGCCCTCAGAGCAGAAGGTGCTCAAGCCACCGTGAAGGGACCCCGCCCTGCACCACCTGGTGGTCATCTATTCAGCGTCTAACCCCCAGTTAACTTGACACGTGAAGGTGTCACTGTCCATCTTCGTCCCCTTCCTAATCATCCCACATCTCAATAGTGCATATGCTTAGAGAGAGCTTTACCAATCTCTGTCTGGCCTGGCTTCAGAAGAAGTGGGAACCGAAGTTTCGTCTGCTGAGCATGCGAAGGTGCTGGAGTTTGGGAGAAGTAACCTTCGGAAAGCATCAAATTCAACTTGTGGTGGAGAGAAAGGGACTAGGAAGTAGAGGCAGTGGTATCATTAGGAAGGTCCTGGGCACTGTCTGCTACATATTTTTAGTGTTGGAGTCACCAGCCACCGCCACTGAGTGAGCTCACAGTCCTCCTAGGGAGCATCTTGGACACTGAGTCATTACATTCCTTTGGAGTGATTCAGCTCAACAGCTTGACACCTTCATTAATTTTACAACATGAAGCCTGGGTGCTCTCTGCTTCCTCTTTAACAGTGCAGGGGAATTAGAAGAATATGGAAAATACAAAAGCAAGGGAAACTGGAAAAAGGAGCAGTCAACACGCTGTTGAAAGGCACTGTGTTAGGAAATCGAACTCCTTGCCTTTTCTTGGTATCTCCTGGGACCGAGCACCCAACTCTTGCCACACAGTGCTGGCACACATAAACCTTTTTCTTTTTGTTCCTGGCACGCCCGCCACCCTCCAACTTGCAGCCAGCTCGTTTGCCTTCTCTGCCGAGGTCACTGCTACCGTGATCCGTGTATAATGGCATTTTCCTCCTCTTTTCACTGTGGAGGCTATTACGGTTTCTTCTCTAAACAGGACTTCAAACAATTTGCTGCCAGTTGGATTTCAAAGCTAAGGAAAAGGCAAATGTCATCCTTTTTTTCTCTCCTCTTTGGGTAACTGCTTTGTTGGTTGCATCAAAAATTAGAGGGGCTGCTATCTAAATTCAGGTGGGGATGCATGGGGACAGGCATTTAAATTTGCTTTTCTTTCTCCCTGAAGGAGAAAATCCTTTTCCTTCTCAACCTTTCCTAAGAAGGAACTTTGATCTTCTCAACCCAGAAACAAGGGTTTTTATTTCCTCTATGGCAAGCATGTGCACTACAGCGCTTTCCATGGCGTAGTTACGGTTGCCCTCTGCATCAGCAGCTCTGCTTGTCAGGCTTTGCTACTCAAGCACCAGCTCCTTTGGGCTGCAAGTTGGCACCCAAAGTACTCTCCAAAGTCACCCTTGTGTCCCTAAAATCACTGTCACTTGATATTAAATAGTGCCTGTTGGCTTAAGATGCTTTTTATTTCCACATACATTTCTGGAAGAACTAGTTTAATAAGATAACAAAACAATGACATTCTGACAAGTAGTTCATGCAATGTTTTTAACTAGGGCCAAGAAGAAAAATTTACACGCAGAGATAGTTCACTTGGAAGGGTAGTTGTTGTGCATATGACGTTGCCACTCTTCATAAAGGCTTTTACTGCGTATATCAATGTGTTTTAAGAGAGACTAGGGTCAATAATGCATGCTGTGGAATTCATGCAGATTTACACAATAGACCTTAACAAATATTGTGTTCTATCATGTCAACTCTGTGCACTTCTACCAGAGATATTTTATTTCTTTAATGTGAAAAACAAAAGGACAGAGGAAAGTAAAACAAAGGAAATTAGGGCCCACAGCTTAATTAGTATAGGGTTGTAACCCAAATCAACAATGGGAAGGATACAATGACAAAACCCAGGAAATTCCAAGTTGAAAGAGAGGCTCTTTCCGTTAACTCCTTGAGCACCAGGGCTCTCGCTAGCTCACTGCTCACCCAGGTGCAGGAGGCTGGCTCAAGTACAATTCACTGTCTTTATTTTTGAACTTCCTGGCTTTTGTTGACTTTCCCCTGTCCTTTTCCCCCTCTGATGTAAATGAAACATACCGTGTGTGTGTGTGTGTGTGTGTGTGTGTGTGTGTGTGTGTGTGTGTGTGTGTGTGTGTGTGTGTGTGTGTATGTGTGTGTGTGTATGTGTGTGTTAATTGTAGATAAACGGGCGAAAAGTACCTCTTGATTTTGTAACCCTCAGAGAAGGAGAAAGAGGGGGGAAAAATCCCTGTCACTGTCATCTGTTCATTTTTAATGAGCAATTTAAAAAAATTGAAAATAAAAGAGGAAAATGAATAGGTGTTGAACCAGCCCGTGATATGTAAATGCCAACTAGTAATTACCTAAAACCTCAATTTTCATTCTGTTTCATCTTGCAAAACATTTCATTTTCCCCGAGTGAAAACACTTCGTTCGGGCTCGCGTGACGGCTAGGGGGCACTTTGGCTCTGCGCTGCGGCCGCCTCGGCACGGCCGGCTCAAGGTTATTCCCCTCTTGCCATTCCAGTGGCTGTGCTCCGAGCGGGCGTGGTGCCCTCCCCCCACTCCCACGAGTCTGGTTTCGGGGAGCCTTGTTCCTCCTTGTCCTTGCAGAGGATCGTATTGAATTTTGGCTGATCGAGCCTTCCTCTGCATATTAACTTTCCCCTCTTACCTGCCTGCTAGACCCTCGGCTTCCCAGAGTTGCATTTCACACTGTGAGAGCAGCTTTCTGCCAGACTCCCTTTCTCCCTTGGAGATTTCAGATGCAGCAGTCTCTATATTCTGTTTATTGCTTCCTCTCCTTCTTCCCCTTTTTTTTTTTCTTTTCATTTTGGCGGCTGGGGGCAGCTCTCCTGCCACACTTAGAAAGATGATTCTGACATTTCTTTGGCATACTCATAGGTTTTCTCTTATTCTGCTTTAGGATCTGACACCTTTTGGATGTATTCGTGCAGGATCTTGGAATGTGGGTTGGGAATGCCCCTGCTTCAGGGTGGTTGCCCTCCCCAGCCTGTTCCCTACCTAGGAAGAGGGCAGGTAGAAATGAGAAACAACGGTGAGCCTGGCTGGGACTGTCAGCCGCAGATAAGAAAGAATTCTGGATGCAGAAAACCAGAATTATGTTGTCCTAGAACCCTGGAACCAAGAGTGCTTTGCCTGGAGTCTCAAGGAACACGGTCTCTTTAGTGAGATATATAGCTTCATAATTAGCCCGTTGCATTTTTTCACGAGTGCTAGCATCAGCGTTCTACGATGTGTTTCTCTGATTAACAGCTGCTTTGCAACTATTTCCTTGTGCCACTGATGACCGTATTTGTCAGGGAACTCCTGACAGAGTACTGATTTCTTACTAAAACGCAGCATTTCTGTTTGAAGAGGCTTCTCTCATTCTAGGCACTGCCCGGCTTTTATAGTCAGTCCTTGTTAAACCTTGAGTTGGCTTTGGTCTAACGCTTGTTAACAGGATTCTGGGTATCTATCTACTTCAGAGTACGAGCGTAGGAACCTTTCACGGGCAATTTAATCTTCTCAGATGCGCACGTGTGGCTCTGCAGTGTTGGAATGGGGTTTTGGACCTGCGTGTTGGTCATTTTCTTTTGCCCTCTAGTTGTGATCTGTCTGGCTTAAAAAGGACTTGGCTTTGGTTGTTAGTGTCATTAATTTTTGAATATTTTTAGTATTTTAAAATGGCTAACGAATGCTCACATTTTTAGGAGATAGATGTGTATGTAGCACACAGGAGTGCCGGAACTGGTGACATTCCAAATATGTGTCACTGGAGACAGTGCATCAGTTTTACGTGTCAGGTGCAAAGTGCCAAGGCTCCCTCCAACCCCAGGTTCGTTATTAGGCAAGCTCTGTTCTCCCGTCCCCCTTGTGCAGAAAATACAGTGTGCATTCTGGAGATTAGAGTGTGCAGGTCTTTCGTAGGAGAGTGGAAAACACCTAGGAAGCATCTCTTGAGCGAGGACTGTCAGGAACCTCGCTTCTTCTCACCAGGGATTACTTACCCTACACGACGCATTTAACAAAACATAGTTCATCGTAGATAGCCCCTGAGTATCCTGTATTCCATTGATTTATACAGTTACAGATCCGGGTCTCTCAAACACAGATCTCTCTCAATTGGCCAATCATAATCATCTTGGATCCAAAGGTGTTTTTCAACCTGAAGTCCCCTCCTTTTTTCTTGGGTTACTGGAAGTCACTCCAGTGTAACCACTGCAAAGGCGAGGATTTACTCCTCTTTGCACCTTGATTTATCTCTAGCTTTAAGTGATGAATGGTGAAAATTAGCAAATTTCCCTAAAATTGCGGAGTTGATGGTGACAGGGTTATTTTATTTTGCTTTTTGAGGGAGGAAGGCAGAACAGAGGGTCACAGGAATAGGGGTGATGAGAAACTTTGCTTCTGTTTTCTTCTGAGTTCGTCTTATTTATTTATTTACTTTGGCGGTACGCGGGCCTCTCACTGCTGTGGCCTCTCCTGTTGCGGAGCACAGGCTCCGGACTCGCAGGCTCAGCGGCCATGGCTCATGGGCCCAGCCGCTCTGCGGCATGTGGGATCTTCCTGGACCGGGGCACGAACCCATGTCCCCTGCATCGGCAGGCGGACTCTCAACCACTGCGCCACCAGGGAAGCCCGTCATCTTTATTTTTATGAAACCAGCTACTGGTAATTCACCGTGCACTCATTAAGAACTCTCTTAGTGCAAGAGAAGGGGAAAGGAAGGCCAATTCCATTTTTATCACGGACTCAACAGCAAGTGGCTTCAACAACGGCATCAGGTGCTTTGCACCAGAATTTCCCCTGGCTTGCTGCGCTCCCACAATGTGTGCAATAAAGTTCCTGCTTCTGTTTTACATCTTTGACACTGAGGCGGAAGATTTGGCCTGAATTTGTGTAATTTAGTTGGGCACAAATATAAGCCATGACTAGTCACATTCATCTCCTAATTAGAAAATCAAACGATAGTACAGGACAGGCAGCAGGCACCCCATCATTTCACCCAACAAAAGCGTGTTGTGTGTGTTGGACCTCTGCAGAGGGAAGAGTCAGTTGAATTGCTTCATGCAGTTAATGAAAAGTGTCCAACAATAGTCGAGTGAAGGATGCAAACCGAGGGCACTGTCAGTTATCTAGAGTGTTCAAATCGTTGCAGTATGGGGAAAGGTTTTGGGAAATCTTTTACCGTCTGTGTGCGAATCATAGGGCTTGTAAAATTCTACGTTGGACGGTCCCTTTTCCGCCCTATTGAAGTGCCAGGTCCTTACAGGAAGAGAGGAGAAGAGTAAAGAGTAGCAGAAGAAATAATTAGCGGAAGGAGAGGGGTTTTTGTATCTGGACATCTTTCTTATGAAGCACATTATGTTGAGGCTGTTGGTTTGGATGCTTCATATTTTTACATCTGGCATAGTGATATCGGTGCTGTTAAATATGTGATTCGCCTGTCGCCTGCTTTTTCCAACAAAGATCAAGAGGAATGTAAACAGGCCCCAAATATACTTTATGTAGGTGTTCGACAGTATTATTTTATATGGCTTGAAATTAGTGAATGGAAACTTTAAAAGAAATTGTTCATATTTTTGCAAGTTTGAAGTGTGCCAGGACTTTGTCAAATTCCCGTTAAAGTAAACACGTCAATTTCACCTCCCTTCCAAATTCATTTATATTGCTTTTTTAAAAGGTGTTTTCTACTTTACCTGATGTTTAAATTGGATTCGCTCGTTTATGCTGTTCTTTGCTCTATCCCCCACGTTTTTCTTAAATGAATTACTAATGACAGAGCACTCCATCATTCCCTCTCTACAGCCACTTTAAGGAAAGCATGGTGATCTAAACCTTTTAACCTATTAAACATGATTTTTCCCAATTGAATCAGACCCACCACAGGTGTAATAACTAATCATTTAAACTACACCTGCTATTATGTATTTTTAAGCCATTATGCTTGTTGGATAGATGATAATTCATGTTTATTGCATTGTCCGATGGATCCGTTTTGCCTACACTAGGCTGATTAATGTATTTAAAGAAATAAGAGATGCAATTTTTTAAAAAAATTGATGGAATGCGCCAAGCACTGCATTGAGTGCACCATTAAAACCATCAGAACTTTGCTCTCTGACCAGAAATGCATATACCAAGGACTGTATTAAAAAAGCAAGGTGAAACCTGTGCGTTTTAGTGGTGGGATTCTGTTATCTTTCTCTGTCATGGAAAATTTTGGAAGGAGGAAGGAAAGGTTTACGCTTCTACTGGTGAATGTCAGGAGCTGTGCTGTCAGTATCTCTGGCTTAAGACCTGCTTGTCCACAGTTCCTCTGACACCTGGGACACGTACCAGGGCGTGTGGAGCCTGCCACATGATACAAATGCCGTCATCGTCTTGTGCATTGAAGGTGTACTTTTTCTCCAGGTGAAGAACAATTAACCCCGAGGCATCTGAGCTGTGCAGATTGGCCTTGACCCCACGGGGCCTGGGGTGGTGTAACTGTGACTAGGCCTCTCCTCCTCTTGTTTTTCTCCTTCACCACTTACCCTTCGCTCTTATCCCCTTTCCATTTTCTTCCGCCTTCCTTTCTGTTCCATCTCCTCTGCTCGTCCATCTGCCTTCTTCTTCTTCTCCTCTCCCGTTCCCTCCTTCGCCCCACTCCCTTTCCTTTTTCTCTCTTCTGTCTTTCCCCTTCCCATCTCTTCGTTAGAACGCATCCATTTTGTTGATGTTTGTCAGATTTTTCTTGATTTCGGTGCAACCTGAGGAGATCTGGTCGAGGGGCTTGGGGGTGCGTAGATAGTTTTGGGGTTCTAAAATCTTGAACATCGATTTTTCTCTAGTCCAGAACTGGTTGGTTGTCACTGCAGTTCATGATGGTGGGTAATACACTCGCAGTGTTGGACAGATTCTAACCAGTCTCAAGGAGCACTCGTGTGTCTTATCACTGACAGGCCCAAATCTGCCAGTCTGGGTACCTGAGTCCGTCCTTGAGGGAGAGGGTCTGAGGCAAGCCTCCCATGGAGGGATCCCAGGGAAAGTATATAAGAGAATTGCCCCGAAGTTCTTTCTTTCTGATTTATCCTATCTTTTGTTACCAGAGAGGTCTGTCTGGTCTCAAGATTAAATTCATATAAAATATGAAGAGGAGATTTATAACTTGTGTTCAATTTATAGCCACAGTACTTTCTGTTTGAATCTCTGTTCAACTGCTGCCCTTAGTTTGAAGGATCTTAGAAAATTTCCTTATATGTGGCCCCTTAGAAATTTTTTCTTTCAACAACTTATGAGTGAACTGCAGGGCCTGTTGACTTTACCTGTACCTTGAGACTACATCATTCTTTTGGTTTTTTTTTTTTTATTCTTTTGGTTTTGATGAGATAAATAATGCCAGTCATTTACAATGGCCCCTTTCCTATCGGGGGGCAGGTTGGCATTTCCCACCCGTTGGACTTAGTGTCCAGGGTGGAGAGCAGACAGGCGGCGTGCAAGCACATGCTTCGTGTGTGCTGAGTGATGTGAAGGTTAATACCATCAACCGTTTCCCTTCCATCCCCTACCTGGCTCATTCGTACGTAGGAAGATTTCATTAAATAATATCATTACCAGAGGTAGGTAGATAATCTGTCGGTCTGCCGGCTTGTAGCCATGAAACCCCAAACTTTATCCTTTGATAAAGGATATTCTGAAAGAATTCTGAAATTCTTCAGAATTCAGCTCCATTGCATAAGAGGGACCAGTGTGAGTGGCTCTGTGTGTTGTGTCTTACAGAAGCCTTCCCAGCCAGTGTACGCTCAGCGCTTTGCCAGTCTCTGTCTCTACATCATGGTCTCTTCCTTTCAGACGCTAGCAGCGTAGCTGGGGAAGCAGCCTGAACATTAGAAGACAGTGCAACTGTGTCTTCAGTTACATGGTGCACACTGTAAGCACTGAAGAATTTAAGAGAGTGGGGAGACCAGAGATGATTGCTTATTTAGGGAAGGCTTCGAGGAGTTAACACAGCCTGTGGAAGGGCTGTGCTGCTGCTGCTGTGTGTGTAATGTTTACACAGGTAGAGGCAGGAGAGGGAGGCCTTCTAGAAAAAGGTCATGGTGTGGGCACAGGTGTCGGGACGTGGATAAGCACGGCCAGGGGAGGGCTACCTGCTGAGGAGTGTGAAGAATCAGCTTGAACAGGGAGAACAGGAAAAGATTACTGCAGCTCTTAAAAGCTAGGCCGAGGGGATTAGATTTGATAGAACCAGATACAGGAAGCCAATGAAGGTAGGGAACCAACATAGTCTTTTATTTAAGCAGATTTTAAATGTGAGAAATAAGTGGTTAATTTGACCACAGTATTGTGCTTATTTCTATGGACCTGGGATAAACTTGTAGGATTTTTAATCTTGAAATGCAGACTACTGACGTTTACTTTTCTTCTCTGTTTTATCTCCCCTACCAGATTGCCACAGCAGTGAAGTTTCTACAGAATTCTCGGGTCCGCCATAGCCCACTTGCAACCAGGAGAGCATTCCTTAAGAAGAAAGGTACAGGTTCCCCATGGCCTTGCGCAGTGGCCTGCACAGAGGGGCTGGGGGCAGGGCGGATGGAAGCCATAGTATTGATGAATGATCTCCTATAGCTGTCCCACTGTTGTACGGGTGGGGGTGAGGGGAGCCCCCTGGTAAGGATGCAGCTTCTTTCCTTACAGTAGAGCAGAGGTGGTAGGATTCAAATAATTGTGAGCACCAGACGTAAGGCCAACAACTTAGCCCAGGACAGCCCGGCACAGGCTGCGTTCAGCAGCAGAAGAGGCCCATGGATAAGACTGGGGAGGACTCCTGCTTTCTGGTCTGTTCTTCTGATAATGACCCTGGCTGCAGAATGGCTGGCTTTAGGTTAGGAGGTCAGCTGCTTCAGTAAAGAATGAGGAAGAAAGAAATGAAGGACGAGGGAGATGAGATGACTACACAAGGTCAGGTTAAGGTCAAGCTTGGGGTCAGTCTGATGTACAGATTGAAGTGGTAAATTACTGGTTTTATGGTATTTCTGTAAGCAGGTATGAAATGGATCTTGACAAATTCAATATTGTCCGAAGCAGACAGAATCTATTTTGGTTTTATTGAAATTTAGGACATGTTTCTTTTTTTTGAGAAATATAAAAAAAACCCAAACAAACAAAAAAAAGAAATCTGACTTTTCATTCTTTGAACGTTTAATTTTCTGGAAAGCTAGGAAGTTGTTTAAAGGCCCTTAAATACCATGAGGGAGGGAAGTGAGTTTTCTCCACCCCCACTGAACAAAACTCTTTTTCCTTAATGTCGGCCTCCAAATTCTGGGTTTTGAGCTTTAAGTCATTAGTGGCTGGAATAGAAGACAGTGTGGTTTGGTGGTATTTCTTAGGTCTGCTCAACGGTATCCCACTGAAGTGATGCCACAGAACCTGGTCCCAGGGCTTTGCTCGCAGGATTTGGGCAGAATCAGCCCAAGCATTTCATTCACAGGCAGCTGTTTAGAGGCAGTCTCAAGGCCGGTCCCTGTGACTGAGTTGATGATGAGGGGTGCTGGGCGCTTCCTGGCGGCGTGATGCTTGCCCCCATCAGTAGGAGATTCGGAGATTATTAAAATTTGGAGTGCGTTGGCTGGCCCCCTCTGCAGCCATCATGCTGTAAAAGAGTTTTTCCTTGAAATATGTGTACCTATGGGGAGTAATTAATCATAAAAGCTTAGGGATTTCAGCTCTCTCATCAAAGCATTGAAGCTGGGGAAAGCTGAGCCTAAAAGCTGTGCTGATTACCCGGGGTAACCTGAGACAAAATCTATGGTTGCCGAGAGATCCTTCGCCCCAGTATATTGTGCAATATTATAACTGCCTGATCTTCTCTTCCACTGACAATGACCAGTTATTCCTCATTTTCTCTCAAACGCAGCTGGGTTAGAATTTCATTTGCAGAAGGTATTTAGAGCAATTTAGAGACAAATGTCTCTGGTGTTTGCTCGGCACTTCCCCACTGCAGGCTTTGCTGAGCAGTTTGAATATCAGGAGCTCCATCTAATCTGTTTAATTTTAATAAATCCCTGACTGGGAGAGGGAGAGAAAAAAAGAAAGAGAGAGAAACTCTGGGCCAAATAATACTTCTTTTGACTTAGTTGGCTAATAATTACTGTAGAAACTGTTCTGTACAGTTATTATTTGTTGCTCCTTAAAAAAACCGCCAAAAAACAGCAATCAATTAATTAATTCAACTAAGAGTGTTTACGCTGCGCTGAGAACAGAACAGACAAAATCCCTGCCCTCTCAGAGCTTCAGTTCTACCAGGAGAAGGCAGATGCAGCCAGTGCTGTGTGGGAATGGGTTGCACTTCTCAGTGGGGTGATTAGAAGGTGTCTCCTCGGGGAGGGTGACATGGGAGCGAAGAACTGAAGGAGATGGGTATTTGTTGGTACAGAGCGGGCAGAATTCCTTCCCAACCCTTAATGTGGTCTAGAGTTTTTAGAATTTTCGGCAGCAGGAAACTGGAGAGACATCCTACCTTTCTTCTTCTAAAGAGAGTTTACCCCACACTCAAACCTAGAGTCACTGGACTTAATCACCCATCTCCATTATCTTCTAAAATGCTGCTTCAGTCAGTAATCATCTGCTTCGCAGTTGCATCCCATTAGGGTAAGCTCTAGCAGGACCTTTCCTGGGCAGAGGATTCCAAGGTTTGATTGGCATCTGGGGAAGAAGAGCCTTCTGTGGCTTTAAACTTCACTTTTCACATTTCCGGCAGTTCCTGGGGTCAGGCACACACGATCCCGGAGCTTGGCACCATCGCTGATGGGTTGGATTGAGGGAGGAGGGGCTGTTGTGAAGGAGCGCGTCTGCCCTGTCCCTGACAGCAGTTGGGAAGGAAAGGGAGTTGGCTCACTGGTCTTTGGGGGTACGGAGCGTGTCTTGAGGGGCGGGACCAAGGTCCTGGCATCCTCCGGTCCTGTCTCCCCACAGGACCCGTTGCACCGGTGGGTTGGAGCGCTGCCTTCGGGCGAGCTCACAGCTACTGTAGTCTCGGCTTTTCCTAGTGAATGTCACTTCGGGGAATTGCATTGGAGCACTGTCTTGAATTATAATCTCAACTTTCTTTCTTTCTTTTTTTTTTTAATAAACATCTCTTTCCTGAAAAGGCAAATCCAATTTTGTTTTTCTTTTAATATTATTTAATATTTAATATAGAAATTGAGGCCCCTGTAGTGCATGTCAGTTCAGTGGAAAATGAGGGTTACTTTAGGCGCATCAGCTGAGGTTGTTTTATTGTGAACCCGCAGCCCCGAGCAGGGGCCTCGTCCCCTCTGTTACTGACAGGTTAAATGTGTGCCCTCTGAGTCTGGGGCTGGGGAGGCCGGGGACAGTGGATGGGATAGGGTTGGAAGAGCATTGGTTTGCAAGGGTCTTTTGTGTTCGTGTTTTTTTGTTTTTGTTTCTTCGAGATCTCTTTTGGATGCTTTAAAGTCTGAACATGGAGTCATTAATGAGAAACATGACGTTATTAGAATCATTTATCATTTTCTTTGAAGCTTCTACTGCCAGTTTGTGTAATTTACAACATTTCTTTCTTTTATCGGGAATTTTTTGGATGCAAGAGCAAAGCAGCTGTTCACCTTCAGAGTATTAGAATAAGTGTTTTTGTTTTCCTTCCAACCGCTTGATTCTGCAGATGACATCAACTGCAGAGTCAACCACACATGAAGATAATTGGCCTGTGTGTGGGGTGTAAGCCCTCATAGAACTGGTCTATATATAGAAGCAGTTCTTGCCAGGCAGGGATCACATCTGGGGCTTTAAGCAGGCTGCAATCCAGGAGGTTGGAGTAACTTAAAAACAGCAGTAGGGTCAGTCCAGAAAGCTAGAGGTTTGGATATTGTTGTCAGTAGGCTTATGTTGACTTGACACCCTGTCTGACCACAGAATGCAGGAGGCAGTCTGCTTGCAGACACGTTTGGCAGGCTGGGTATAAGGCGGGTAGAAGCGATGCCTGTTCGTGTCGGGTAAAGAGGTAGATGAGGTGGGGAGAAGACAGAGTCGTCTGTTAGCCCCCTCTAATAAATCTGTTGCCAAACAGGGTTCTAGAAAAAAGCTGAGCATCATCTGCTTTTTTGTGTAATTCAGCACCTGGGTGGTGCTGGCTGACCCTTTGGCTTATTGTGCCCTTCTCAAGTGTATAAGTAAAGGGCTGTATTCTCCTTCATCTAATAAATAGTCCGGGGTGGGGGGAGGGTGAAGGAAAAAGAAACAAATAAAACACACCACCATGCTTTCTTATTCTAAAAGGTGAAACAAGATCTTATCTTTCTTCTGTTCCTGGAAGCGGAACCCCCAGTAGCAAAACTGCCTCTTTGCTGGAAATGAGCTTGAGGAGGAAACCTGATGGTCTTCACCTTGGTAGTGGGGTGGAGGTGAAGGGCTTCTGTCACTGGAGTATTTGAAGGGGGAGTGAATTCTTACACAGATTTCAATTTAACTCTCTTTTATTACTTTTCTTTTTTATCATTTAGGTCCATTTCATGAGGTAGTTTGCATGTCCTTGAATGGAATCTCGTTACCATGAAAGCTTTTTTAGCATTGATTTCATAACAGTCTTAATTTAATAGCTCCATCATTACTGAGTAGCTCTGGGAGTGGGGCCTTGGCTTTCCAGGTCACTGACCTTTTAATTACAAACCTTGTTCTGATGGCCAGGTTATCGACTGGACAGCTCCCAGCTTGTGCCCCCAGGATGAAAACGAAAATAACTGTGTTTCCTCCCCCATCTCCAGGAAAAAAAAATTGTAACCTCATGTGTTTCTAAAATTAATTTTCTCCTTCAGCTTTGCTTTATAATTAATTCTTTAATGTGTCTTAGTAAAGCCAGAGGATTTTTATAACGCTGTTTTTTCTAGAGCTTGGGTCCAGCGGATAGCGGGGAGGGGGCGGGGAAGAGGGACGAAGAGCTTGCCAGCCACCACCCCATGCTTGATCGGCGTTTCCTCGTCCTCAGAAACTCCTGTGGCTGAGCTGGAAAGAACAGTATTGGCTCTGTGAGGAGCTGTCGGGCCCTTCTGATTCTTTGTTAAAGAGATGTGGATTGTGGCGTCAAGATATGGATTCATTCCTGCATTTGCGGGAGTCATCGAGCCTTGTGTATCATGGACATTTTAAAGAGACGTTCCTGTTCTTTTCTTTGAGAAAAGAACAGGGTTGGACGAGTTTTCTTTACTGTGTCTTAGCTCTCTGCTAGTTTTGGGTGACTGGAGGGAACTGGGACCCTCCATGTGGGGTTTCTGCTCAGTTGGGAGCTTGGGTCGATCTAGGTTCTCCCTCACTGATGATGAAGAGGGAGAGAAAAAGGGGAGGACTGTGGCCTGTAAGTAGGACGACCATTGGTTCTGGTTTACCCAGGACTGTCCTGGTTTTAACACTGGAATTACTACGTCTTGGGCAGCCCCTGAGGCCATATAAGCCTTACTCAGGAGTGAGAGCTACCGAGAGAGACAAAGCAGGTGTTTTTTGGAAGCCGGGGGAAGAAGTCCACTAGCAGTTGGTCCCCGAGAGTTCAGCCTGCCGTTGAGTGGCATCTTCCTCAAACGCTGCCCGCTTGCACTCCCCTGGCCCGGCCCGGCCCTGCCCTGATGTGGGTCCAGTGCAGGGGGTCTCTGGCGGGGAGGCCGTGCCCTGCAGGCAAGGGAGGGCTGCCGGAGCCGATGCAGAAAGGGCTGTGTGTGGCGGCCGCACGCGTTCCCGAGGATGATTGAGCATCTCCATCCATCTGTTGTGAACGGAAATCTTCCTTCCCTGCCAGTCTTGCATCTGCATATCCGTCACCTGCTGTTCTGGACCAGCCTATTCATCACACTGACTGGTGTTCCCCCCATCAATTTTCCTGCTCCCCTTGTTATCCAAACTTGTCTTAACTCCACAGATTTTTCTCAGCATCCAGGATGAGAGCTAGAGCAGCCAGACTAGCTGAACATCGTGGCTTCCCCATTCAGAGGGGGAGCTGGTAGCACGTGCTCCCTGCCAGACGGCTGAGTCAAGTGGGTTTCTACACTTCATCCTGCGATGAGGGGACAGTAGCACTGAGGAGCTTGGAGGGGGAATCAGCTCTTTTAGATTTACTGAGTTGTTTTGAGATTTTTCTCTGAAAATGAAGAATAGCTCTTCCTTTCTTAACTTGTGTGCCTGGAACAATATTACAAAGAAGAGCAAAGCGACACCCTCATGTACAGTAGTATCATTTTTAAAGGTTTTTTTTTTGAAAAGTTAAGATATGTACATGGTTTCAAAAATTCAAACAGCGAAGAAGGATAGACAGTGAAGAAGAAGTCTTCCTGTCATCTCTCGCTCCTGTCGCCCCCGCCATCCTCTGTCTCAGAGGATGCTGCTATGAACAGTTTTTGTGTATCATTCCAAAGATCTATCCATATAAAAGCACGTTAATATTTATTAACATAAACACCTTTTAAATACAGTGGTAGCATATTTCACACTTTAGCTTATGCTTGTCATTGTATCTTGGCACTCATTCCACATTAATACATACAGATTTGCTTCATTCTTATCAGTGGCTGTGTAGTATTCCATTGTCTTCCTGTATCATAATTAATGTTTGAGTCAGTCCCAAGTTAGTGGACATTCAGGTTGATTCCTGTCTTTTGTTGTTTCAAACAGTGCCTCAGTGAATATTCTTGCATATGCATTTTCTTAAAATTTCAGGAGATCATGTCCCCCCCCCAAGAAAATAAAACTGTTTTCTAATATAAACATGGCTATAGGTAGACAGAAATTAATAAGAGAAAAAAACCAGTGTAACAAATTATTATTAACACTTAGCCCAGATTTGGATTCTGAGGGGACATTCTGGTCACTGGTTACATGAAAAATGCTTTCTTTCTAGAAGAATCCTTTTTTAATCCCATTTTTTGAAGGGATATGGGCTCATAGATATAATTTTTGATTCAAAATAAACATTCAAATAAATGGAAAGCTTCAGAAACTTGAAAGTTAGTACCTGTTTTCAAATGAAGTACAATTCATCAGTATCCATGGGGGATTGGTTCCAGGACCTCCAGGGATATCAAAATCCAAGGATACTCAAGTCTCTTATATAAAATAACATAATATTTGCATATACCCTACACACATCCTCCCATATACTTTAAATCATCTCTAATTTTACTTATAATACCCAATACAATGTAAATGATGTAGTTGCCTGTGTTCAGCAAATTCAAGTTTTGCTTTTTGGAACTTCCTGGAATTTTTTTCTCGAATACTTTTCATCCATGGTTGGTTGAATCTGTGGATGTGAAACTGGATATGGAGGGCTAACTGTCGTCTCTCAGTATCCAAGCAGGGATTGGTTCCAGGACCCGCCAGGGATACCAGAATCCATGGAAGCTCAAGTCCTGTAGTCTGCCCTCTGTATCCAGGTTCAGCATCCATGGATTCAGCCCTCCTCAGGTTGTGTAGTACTGTAGTATGTATTGACAAAAATATGCATGTAAGTAGACTTGCGCAGTTCAAACCCGTGTTGTTCAAGGGTCCACTGTATGGCTTAGTTTTCTTTTGTCGTAGTTGGATGTGTGTGGGTCCTGGGCCATAGGTTACGTGGGCAGCCTTTATTCAGTGCCTGGTGTGTGCAGAGTACTATTTATTACATTAGGGCTTCATGAAAGGAAAATGAGGTACTTGTTTTACAGACGAGAAGCTCCTTGGGAGGTGGGAATGGATGCTGAGTGCTTATCAACCCTATCTATGTCTGTCCATGAAACATAGCAGTACCTCAGAAGTCAGCAAAATCTGATGAGGGAGCCATGGAGTATAAAGCTTGGTAGGACTGTGAGCTCCTCAAGGTGGGTGACCACGTCTCACCCTCCTGGCATCCTCAGCAGCGACATAGCAGCCTGGGTCAGGGGCTCATGAACGAGGGTTGAGTGACTGGGTGATGAGAGTTAGAAGACACTTACTGGGGAAAGTTTCAAAAGGATATCAGTTTTCCCTAAGTCTACAGTTTGTTTATTTGTTCAATCCTACATACCTGTAAAATGGTTTCAGAATTGCTATCCCATAGGCCTTTACCCAATACTCTAGTGTTTATATAAACAGTGTTTATATGCAGTTCCTTTGTCTTTAGTCTTATTGAATCCAGTGAAAACACTGTTTTTTCAAAGTTACTTAGGTCTGCAGAGCTCAGTTTTGGCCTAGACATTGAGGGAGGCAGTGGGTGTAGATGGTCGGAGAGGAGTGGGAAGGGCATCATTAGCGAGGGGAGGCTCATGCAGAGACACGTGTGCAGTTGGCTGGGTTGGCCCATGGGGTCCTCAAAAAAGAAGAGAATCGAGGTTGGTGAGATGGGCAGTGAGCAAGGAGCCAGTGTTAGAACTCAATATTATAAATAATAGTTGAGAACACTTTCTGAACTGGTTGAAACTGAAACTCTATTTGAGGACATTACTCTGGGCTCTGTAGTTAAACTGAATTGGCCTGCCGATAATAAGACCAGCCACAAGGAAGGTCCTGCCAAGTCCTTTGTTAGGTGTGGAGAGTAGCAGTAGAAATGGAAATAGAAATGACAACATATTTATGTAGAGAACTTTGTGGTTTACAAAACACATATATTAGTTAATGTCTTCTTCACTGTAAACTTCTCCGTGATTATAGGCAGGTTAATAGATATTTGTTGAATGAATGACTACATGATTTAAATCTCCCATTTTACAGATGAGGAAACTGAGGCATAGAAAGGTTAAGTAGTGCAAATTAATGGCAGAAATAGAACTAGGACCAAGTCGTCTGACTAGAATTCTTTGAACTATACAATCTGCTTTCTGGAAAGGAAGGACAGAACCACAGACATGGTAGAAAAAAAGAGTAAGCCATGCTCAGTAGTAGATGGGATGTGTGAGGTGAGGAGATGGGACTGAAGGTGACCCTCAGGGTTGTTACATTGTGTTAAGAGGCTTTATTGATGTGTAACTGACATACAATAAACTATACATATTTAATTTGTACAATTAAAAAAACTTGACCTATGTATATGTACCTGTGAAACCATTGTTGTAATCAAGAAAATGAACACACTGGGACTTCCCTGGCGGTCCAGTGGTTAAGACTTCGTGCTTCCACTGCAGGGGGTGCAGGTTCGATCCCCGGTCAGAGATCTAAGATCTTGCATGCCATGCGGTGTGGCAAAAAAAAAAAAAAGGACATACTGATCACCCCCCAGATGTTTCCTCATGCCCCTTTGTTCTCTTCTTCCCGCCACCCCCCATAACTCTGGTTCCCAGGCGAACACTGATCTGCTTTCTCTCACTGTAGACTAGCTTGCATTTTCTAGAACTTTATATAAATGGATTTGTGTGGTATGTCTCCCTTTTTTGGTCTGGCTTTTTTTGTTTTTAACTCAGCATGATTATTTTGAGATTCATCCATGTTATTACATGTGTTAGTGGTTCATTACTTTTTCTTGCTGAGTAGTATCCCCTTGTTTGGGTATCCTACAGTTTGTCCATTCACCTGTTGATGGACATTTGAGTTGCTTCCAGGTTTTGGCTATTAAAAGTTAAACCTGCGGGCTTCCCTGGTGGCGCAGTGGTTGAGAGTCCGCTTGCCGATGCAGGGGACACGGGTTCGTGCCCCGGTCCGGGAAGATCCCACATGTCGCAGAGTGGCTGGGCCCGTGAGCCATGGCCGCTGGGCCTGCGTGTCCGGAGCCTGTGCTCCGCAACGGGAGAGGCCACAACAAGTGAGAGGCCCGTGTACCGCAAAAAAAAAAAAAAAAAAAAAAAAAGGTAAACTTGTTGGTATCATAAAAATTCAGGCAACAGGAACCTCTAGGAGTTCTGAGCAGAGGGGAATTTAATGTAAGAAGTTAGGCATTTACTCCCTTATGAAAGGGCCGGAGGAGCGGACACAAGGCCACGCCTCCAGGAGTGACTTCCAGAACACTGAAGGACTAACTTGCTGGGAAAGCTGCTCCCTCTGCTTGGCCAGGAAAGTAGGGAATTAGGAGGCTACCACTTGGAACTTTTGAGTTCAAGAGCACACCCTTTTTGCTGTGTTCCAGAGATCAGGAAGTCACTGCTGCCACCACTGCAGTCATTGTGTCCTGACATCCGTAAAAACAGCGACAGGACTTTGGAATATGAACTTAGCTTCTACCTCTGACAGAATTGCCTCTTGACCCTCATGAACGAAGCTGGAGGCTAGAGATTGGACACTGTAGTAGGAAACCTTGGTGTTTCTAGTATTTGCTTGACAATGTCCTGGTGTTTGCAACCTCAAATGCAGCGCGTACAGGTCTTTTGCCTCATTTCCACTTTCTGAATCACCTGTGAGTGCACCTAATTCCCAGCCAGAGTTCTAGTAGCCGAGGAGTCTGGGAAGTGTTGCTGTTAGTGTTCCAGCCTCTGGTATCAGAAGTCCCACTAGAAAGAGGTGGGAGTGGATGCTGAGTGCTATCAGAGGAATCCATAGGAGAAAAAAGATTCACAAATGCAACATAATTGCCCCCAAACAGGGTACCAGCACATTTATATCACAAGCCTCTTTCTTACTGAAGGCTTAACTTGGTATTTTTCAAGCCGTTTCGATAACAGCCTACAAAATGAGGGAAGCATTCATTTTGCTGCAAACGATGCTAACAGAAAGAGTCAGCCAAAAGAGAGTTTGTGTTTTCAGTCTGGAAGCAGGTGGCAGTGGTTTATGTGTAAATATAAAGTATTTCATTCATCACAGAGCAAACTGTGTATATATAGGAGGAAAGGATACTTTTTTAGTTAACTGTTTTTGTTGTTTTCGAGAAGAGCTGGGCCTTTAATTGTTAAGAAAAGCAGTAGTGATGTATCTCCAGTTTGTTCCAGAGATAAATATTGATGTGTTCTGTATCACCACTGGCCTTCTGAGATGATTTTAAGAATACTTACCCTCCTTTCTGGCCTCACTTGGGGATGCAAGTTCTTCTAATGAGATTTGTCTGCTAAGGGTAGGCAAGGGAGTTTTCACCAGAGGGACTACGTGAGACGTGGGTCTGTTGGAGCTGCTGGAAAATGTTGGAAGTAGGGAGGGACTTCTGAAACTTAGCACAAGGTAGAACTTAAGGCCATCTACTGAAAAATATTTTATGTTGATTGGACGATAATTAGAAGGATTTTTAATTAACTCTGGATAGTAGTCATTCACTAATCCATTGTTATATTTACATTTTTGAGTCTATGCCTTATAAAAATAAATTTATCTGCTGCTGCTGCTGTGTGTGTATTAGAGTATGTGATTTGTGGAGCATAAGTTAGCGTGCTTTTATTTTATTTTTATTTATTTATTATTATTATTTTTTTTTGCGGTGCGTGGGCCTCTCACTGTTGTGGCCTCTCCCGTTGTGGAGCACAGGCTCCGGACGCGCAGGCTCAGCGGCCATGGCTCACGGGCCCAGCCGCTCCACGGCATGTGGGATCTTCCCAGACCGGGGCACGAACCCACGTCCCCTGCATCAGCAGGCAGACTCTCAACCACTGTGTCACCAGGGAAGCCCAGCGTGCTCTTATTTTAAATGTACTTTTCATTGTAGACTTGGCTGGGTTGGTCAGTCAACAGCTTTATGTTCTTTCCATTTTTGAAGTAGAGGTAACTCACTAAAGGTCTTCAGTAAGTAGAGTGATGGGGCTCTCGTTCTCTCTCTCTCTCTCTTTTTACACACACATGCACACACACACCAGCTTATATTTAAATTGCGCTAAGAACTGAATGACTGTACTGATTTTTCCATTCCAACTTTAAACAGACCTGTGTTTGAGTTTCTAAAACATTCTGATAGGAGCTGGTCTTCTCAGATCTCACCCCTTTCATCAGTCAGAAGACTTGGGAGTGCTCTAGTCTCTTACTGTTAATGATTCTTTTTAGATTTAAAGCCCTTTAAAGTAATCTTTCTGTAATTAGATTGTTGAGTAGATTGTCTTTAGCAGTATGGTGGTCTTTAAATTTTGTGTAGATTTTCAGTTTGTTAAATGATTGCAAAGGCTTTCATTCATAAAGTTGAAGTTTTCCTTATCATGGCATTTCAGGGGAAAAAAATCATGACCCCCGGTGATAAATTAAATATCACAACCACATAAATGTCATCTTTTCAGTGAAACCTACAGTGCATAGGAATGGGACTCTCTTGCACTCTGTTTTTGGCTTCAAGCTGGATCTGTACTCTTAACCAACAAGAAAAATATTTTGCCACCAACAGTGGTGAACCTGTGAAGCCGAAGAACAAAGCCATACCCTCTTCTGCTTTGTGAGTCACAAACAGAATTGTCAATTAAATTATTCTAATTGCAAATTTTGGGGTCTTGGCCGAAAGAACACAGGTTGAGTTTGAAGAAGAGGCAGTTTAAAAAATCAGTTTAACTTTTACAAACGGAGCTAATTTGTACAGAATGTAATTGGAAGAGAGTAAATACGGAGTTTCATGATGACCTCTTTTGAGTTCATTTCTGGTATTTACTTATTTTTTTTTTCAAAGGCTGTCCTTTACGCAGCCCTGGAAAGAGGAGACTAAGTACTAAAATAAAAATAACAGAAAATAGCACTGTTCTCTGGAAGCCCGTAATACCTGATTTTGAAAGAGTTTTACCATTCATTCGTTCATCCATCCAAGTATTTATTGAGTGCATATTTTTTTTACTGTGCTGGTCCTGGGACTGAAACTATAATGGTAAATAAAACAGCATTCTGGGGTAGAGACAGACTCCCCCAGAAATGTGAAATGTGCAAAATTGTTACAAGTAAGCAAGGTGCTAGGACAGAGAATATTGGGAGCCAATATTCTTTGAGCCAGCTCAAAGACGCCAAGGAAGGAAAGGAGGTTGACTTGATCTAGGAACCCATGCTGGGACTGTAGTTGTGAGTGAAAAGAAGAGGGACCCCTCAGCAGCTTCCATCTGGAGATGCCATTGGAAAAAAAAAGGTTCTGTTGGAGTTTCATATCCCCCAATCTGGAATCTTTTGTATCATCAGTTACCAAGTTCAGCTGTATTTACCATGCATTCCTAGTCTGCTGTCTGCTGAGCACTGTGCTAAGTGCAGTTGGGACACAAGTGGTCCATGCCCTCAGAGAACTTGGTGATGAGACAGTAGGAACTACTTAGTAATACAGTTACTGTAATTTATAAGTAAGCCTGAGGTGATAGATACAGACTTTATAATAACCACCAGCATATGTATTCTGCTTTATAATTTAAAAGCATTCTCACATGCATTTGCTCATTTAATCTTCACGGTAACCAAGTTATATCCTCAAAAAATGTGCAAGTGAGCATGGAGATTTACGGAAGTCCACCATATTTGAGGAACGGGTCTCTGTCATCACTGAGTCATTGAATTTCAATGCACCGTCTGCTCATGTGGACCAGGGTGCTCTCCCTGAAGAATCATATTATTAAAAATGAAATTATTTTGCCCATGCCATTTCATAGACATTTCTATTATCAGGAATAGAAGATGAATTTAATTTTAGTTTTATTTAGTTCTGGAGGTTTTCTTCTTGCTGCCTTCCACAAGGGCACAACCCAGAGAGTCCATCCCAATGTTTGGGAAGAGGAAGGCCTGGGCTTGTGGAGGACGGTTCTGTTAGAGAATGCCTTAGAGAATGCCGTTGACTCTGGTGTTCTGTACAGAGCCTTTTATCAGGACAGGAAAGGGTAAATAGGGCTATCTCTGCAACGGCGGAGAGGTCGAATGGTTACATTACACAATCTTCTAGAGCATCTTGCAGCAAATACATGGGTTATATTAAAAATTGCAATCATATCATTTTTATAGTAAATTGCTGACCTTATGCAGTAGAATCAGCTTTATTGAATTTCGCCAAAAATGCGTTTATAATTCTGCCATACACACGTGATATTCATGTCCTTGCTGTCCATGTGGAAATGTCCCTTTTTACGATGTTAACCAGATTAAATCGACTGTCTCCTGAGCTGCCGAGCCTCACCTTTAAGATCCACTCTCAGGAGTCGGACCTCCACAGAGCAGCGCTCACCTCCCTCAGTTCGGATGTCAGCGCACAGAACGCTGGAGTCTGGCACATTAGGAAGCCTTGCCCCAGTGGCACAGGTTTGGCCTTGAGATTATTTCCAGGTGATTCCAGGGCAGTTAATGTATATCATGTATGCTGAATGCTCACAAGGACTTACCATAATTACTGTTTGTTTTGAGGGAATGGTAGGTATTTGTTTAAAAGGATTTCATGCTGAACCAAGAGTATACAGGTACAGTTAGTTCTCAGCTATTCACTTGTGAATATTCATTGCAAAAGTTTAATCTTAAACCAGTTTTCGTTTCTCTGTAGCTCTGCTCCCTCTCTAACCAGTGTGGGATCACGCGGCAAACTAATTTTAATGTTAGTCTAACAGAAGCACAATCAGGAAGTTGTAGTGCATATTTAAAGTGAAACGTCAGAGTTTTTAAGTTATCTGCTTTTTAGAATCATTTGCTTTGAGTTTATCTCTCCTTTTCATATATCTATTATCTACATACCTACACATGTGTTTGTATAAATTGCTGGTTCCCAGACAATTTTGCATACAGAAGCAATATGATACGGTGGAAAAATCATCCATCCATCCATCCATTTACTGACCATTTATTAAATGTACATTTTCTTCACGTCCCGACATTTATGCTAACACTGAAATTACAAAAATAAGGTTTAAATCAGAAGTCTAGTGAGATTCCGTGGTATGCAAACAAGTGTAGGGTGGGTGATAAAATGTTACAGGGGCTGTGATAGGTATTGGTATAGAGGCCCAGAAGAGGGAGTGATCAGTTTCGTGGTGGGTGAGGAGGACCAGCAGGGAAGCGTTGAAAAATGAGGAGGGCACCCTTATAGGAGTCCAAGAGGATTAGTAGTCTTTAGGGTTTGGGGAGTGGTGGTGGCTTTAATCCATGCCAGGGTGGGATGGGAACGTAATCTCCAAGGAAGAAGTGATCCGGAGAATCAGGAAGCAGGCTGGTAAGTTGGAGAGGTAGGCAAGGGTCAGAACTTACATGTGTTAACGCAAGGGTTTGGAGTTTATTGTGTGGACAGCGGGGAAGCCATTGAAGAGTTTTATGTGGTGTAGTAATGGATCCTATTTGTGTTTCAGGAAGCTTGCTCTTTGGGTAGGGTGGGCAGTTAGGAGTTCACTGCAAGAATCCGGGTGAGAAGGGCAGTTGTGAGGATGGAGAGGATGATGAATTAGGGAGAGTGAGGAAGTAGAATCTGCAGGAATTGGTGGCTGAATAGAATCAAGGAATGAAGGAGAGGGAGGAATCCAGGCCTGGCGAGCTGGCCTGGAGGAGAGCAAGTGAAAGAGTGGGAAGAGTACTGGGCCCAGAGTCAGATGGCGTGAGGGAAGGAGGCCTGGAAGGGAAGTCCTGTAGACCGCTGTGATGTGGCCAGGGATTCTGCGGCTGGAGCACCGCAGTCAGTCTGTGCCACTGTCATCGTCAAGCTATGCCATGTAGGTCCCCTGGCTCTCAGAGTTGCTTCCACAGGGTGACTGGTAGGCTTACTCCCTCCCCATAGACATTAAGAGGTTTCACTGAAATCTGAGACTTTCTAAAGAAAGAGAAGATGGCATTTGTGAAGCAAGTGTTATTTTATCTGGAAATGGCTTCTCGGTGAGAAGCCTGTCACTGCTTCCTGGTGAAACCTGCCCCTCCTGCCAAGAAGAGGGTCCCACTGAATTGGACCATGGTCATCGTGGGCTGCTGTTCCCACTTGCCCCTGAAAACATCCTCCTGAAAGCCCCTTCTCCCCCCCACCCCCGTCACCTACTCCTTATTTGCTCTTCTGTGAGTTCGTCCATTTCTGTCATGTTTGTATGTATTCCCTCTGATCTTTTCGTTCGTGACAGGTGGCTTTGCTGATGTGGCCTCCAGGGGCTCCCCGCACGCTGGATGACATGGTGGTTACAATGACCTGACCCTGCAGGCGCCTTGGTTTTCTGGTAGCAGGTGGCCTTCTTGGTACCTTAACTGTCACAGATCGATGAGTCAGAGGGGTAAAAAGGTGTGGAGTTAAGGCAGAGAGCCCCAGCGGTCAGAAGCTCCAACAGGAGAGAGAGTGAAAAAGATCTGGTTAGTACATGAAACGACTTCCTGGGAGATGTTACTAATTTCCAAGTCACCTGTAAGAGGGGTGGAGAAGAGCATTTTGCTTCTTCAGTCTCCTCCTCTGGCGCCGGTCCAGCTCTCCTATAGGGCTCTCAGGCACTGTAGCTGGAAAAGTCTTCCTTCCCAAGGGCTGCGGCCTTAGACGCCCTTGCAGCTCCATCCGGTTCCATGCCTGGGGCCAAAGTCTATTTGTGTTGACACTGAATTGTGATCTGCAGTTTCGAAAAGCATATAGGTTGTATACTTTTAAGTATATCTGAAAGCAGATTTCTTCTCTGTAGGCGCCTTGCTCATTTGTCTAGCCTTTCCACGGAAAACAGCCTCCTTGCTTGATTTGGGGCTGCTTTAAAGCACATGCTGAGCATCTCTGGGCCTCACCCCTCCCGCCTCCTCATTAAAACCACCTGCAGGACTAACTGCCTCCCCCAACAACTTACACCAGCCCTACCTCGTCTCTCATTGACCATTTCTGGCTGAGACCCTCGCTATAGCAGTTTGCTTTGGTGGCTTTCGCCTCTTCCTTCTGCCTTTTTAAAAATTATGATTAAAAACTTTAAATAAATATTAAATTTAAAAAATGTAAAATGAATGGTTTGGACCTTTGGTATTGTTATCCATTCACCCTCTGGTAGAGTCTTCAAGACATTGACCTAAAGAGCCTTCCTCCTTCTTCCTTCCCTATGTACATAGTGGGGAGAAGGATGGGGAAAATGACAGAGAAAAACATGTTAAAAATGATTTTTAGTGTACAACAAGACAGGGAAAAATCAATCTTTAAGGAAACCCAAAAAAAGCACCTCTCATTACAGTAATTAAACGGCAGCATTTAACCTATCAGAATATGCTGTATGTGTGAGACAAGCCAGGGAGCTGTGTGTTTGAAATTAGAGCTCTAATCCTCAGGGAAGAGAATAGTTAACTAGTTTGTTTTTGAGGTGCGAGAGCAGAGCTGGGAAGGTGTGAGTGTGTGCCTGTGCGTGTGTGTGTGTGTGTGTGTGTGCGTGTGCTTGTGCTCGTGCTCGTGTGGGTGCAGGGCTGGGGCTGTGTTTACCGGGAATACCCTGGAGGTCGATATTTATCAGCACCTGTGTGCTGTCAAGAAGCACACAAGCTGCTGTTGCCCGTTCATTAGCTTTTCAGAAGAGCCCGGCGTCACCTGTGGCTGGGCATTGCATCAGAATAGTAGAGCTTGCTTCATTCTGGCCCTCTGGGACTCACAGGAACAGATTTGAGAGACAGGATGAGACAGACGGAGAAAGAGAGACACAGGAATTAGGGGAAGGAAGAAAGTGGAATAATTTTCGAGAGTGCACGGCACAGACTCCCCAGGACAAAGCACTACAGCTTGTTGGGCTGGCACTTGGGAAGGGTGGACATTTCGCAGAGCACTGGGCAAAAGGGATGGCTCACAGGCAACCTTCTCTATACAGGGGTCCCCTGCCAGTGTTCACTGCTGTTGGCAGGGTCCCTTTTATGCCGTCAGGCAGTGTTGGGGTTTATGTGAATGACAGAGATTGGCACTGTGTCCTGTCTGCACGCTTTAGTGGCTTAACCTCTGTCTTTCTGTACCCCTGGCTGGAGTTTGGGGCATTGTTCATGCCCTGCCCCTCTGGAAGCTGCTGCATTTTCTCTCTAGATATTCTCAGAGCTTGGCAGCTGCAGTCGGAATTCCACAGGATAGGCTGCCACGTGGCAGAGGGGAGCCTGCCCATCTGTTCCTGTGCCCCTCATTAGGGGATATGCTCTTTGGTGACTTGGGGGGTGGGGGAGTGCTGAGACACATGTGATCCTTTTAGGCTCCCAGTCTCTGTGGTCCCTGTGACGGCAGGACGGGTTTCTACTATACTAATAAGGAGCCCTGGGGATGCTGGTTACAGTGTGATAATTGTCGTCTTGGGCCAGAGGAGTGTTGTGCACTAACCTCATCCTGGGGAAGTGCTGATGAAACCCCGACTCTGCCTCAGTGCCTGATTCGGGGCTGGGGGAGCAGGGGAGGTTGCCAGTGTTTCTCCTGGTTCATTATTACCAGGCTTGCTTGTCTTTGGGGCATTTCATGAAAACTTCTTTAGTTTTCCTTAAGAACTTTGAAGAGCCAATGAGCCTGATGGAAAATTTTCTGTAATAGCTCAGTACAGCAGCACCCTTCACAGATACCGGCTGATTAATCCTCAGAGCGCCCTGGGGGCAGTGGAGGGGACGATAGTGGTTCTGGTGTTTTTTATCCCCATTTTATAGACTGAGAGACTGAGTCACCTGGAAGAGACTGTGGCTTGGGCCAGAGGGAAGGCGCAAATCTGGAAGCTGAGGTTTAGAGCTCCCTACCTTTTGGCTTTTGTTGGAACTGCCTTAAGTCATTTAGGAAATCACCCTGGGTTTTGCCTTCCCATCCTTTTTGTTTTTTTCCACTTGCTGCTGTGTCTTAGACATAACTTCATATCCATAAGTATAGATCTCTATTGTCAGTTTTGATCACTGCCAGGTATTCTGCTGAGGGTATATACCATAATTTATTTTAACCCATCCCCGTGATGGACATCTGAGTTATTTTCACTTTTCACCATTATAACAACTCTTCTCTAATATCCTTGAGAAATGGGTATTTTCTTACTTTTTGGGATTACCTTTATAGGGTAAAATCCTTTGAGTTGGAAAAGAAAATGGGCTTGTTTTCATTTTCCTGTCTTTGCTGAACAGCCCCCTAAAGAGGCTGCCGCAGCTTCCAGCCTCAGCACCTAAGGTCAGTGCTCTGAGTATGAGTTCCAGCTCCATGGTGTCCTGCCGGCTGGCTTTCAGGATTTCATCTTTCAGTTAAGCAGTGAAACTTCCCGACCTCAAGAGCTTAGAGATACTTGCCTGTTTGTTTCTTTTATCGTTTTAGTTTTCTTTTATGGAATTTGTTTTGTTGTTAGTAGAGCAACAAGGAATATAACAGTTTTTTCCTCGGGACCAACCTGGTCATCCTAGTATTCATTGAACAATCTATGTCTTCCCCTACCCATTTCACCTGTCACCCTTGTCATGTACTAGACTCTTAAAAATACTGATGTGTGATCAAGGACATTCTTTGATATACTTTTTATTTGTTTTGCTAATACTGCAGTGTCTTTATTACTAGAGATTTGTGACACATTTTATCTGTTACTATAAGTTGTACTCTTTCTTCATTGTTCTTTTTTAGAATATTCCTGGCTTTTCTGGCTCTTGTGTACTTTAAAACTCATTTTTAGAATCACTTTATCACGTCTCCTCTTGTCCTTCTTTATCCCACCCTACCCCTACCCATGGCCAATTAAAAATAAAATCTTTTGAAATTTTGATTGTGATTCAAAATAGAAATGACTTTGGAAAGAATTGCCATCTTTGCAGTGTGTTAGTCTTTCCCTCAACGAATGTGGTGTATCTTTAAAGTAAAACCTGTTCTTCATTGGTGACATTTTACAAAGTTCTTGCATAGTTGCTGTGCATTTCCTTTATTTTTTAATATTTAAATATTTTTATTTAAAATTATTTTAAAATATTTATTTTTAAAAATATGTATTTATTTATTTGGCTGTGCTGGGTCTTAGTTGTGGCATGTGGATCTTTTCTCTCTTTTTTTTTTTTTTTTTTTTTTTTAGTTGCAGCATGCAGGATCTTTAGTTGCGGCACACTGGATCTAGTTCCCTGACCAGGGATCGAACCCTAGTGCCCTGCATTGGGAGCACGGAGCCTTAACCACTGGGCCACCAGGGAAGTCCCTAAAATTTAAAAAAGTTTTTTAAATTAATTTTTTTATTGGCATATAGTTGATTTACAATGTTGTGTTAGTTTCTGCTGTATAGCAAAGTGAGTCAATTTTACATACACATATATCCACTCTTATTTAGATTCTATTCCCAAATAGGGCCTTACAGAGTATTGGATAGAGTTTTCTGTGCTATTCATTAGGTTCTTATTAGTTATCTCTTCCACATAAAGTAGTCTGTATATGTCAATCCCAATCTCCCAATTTATCCCTCCCCCACCTTTTCCCCCTGGTACCACAAATTTGCATTTTCTTTAATTCTAAGTATTTTTTATTTATTATTGTTGCTGTGGGACCTTGACTTTCATTATATTTTCTAACAGATCTTTGCTAATATTCAGGAAAGCTATTGATGTCTCTGTTTTTAAAAGTCATCATTGTTTTCTCTTTAATAGTCCTAATTGTTCTTATCAGATCTTTTAGGTCTTCTCAGTAGTATATCATGTGAAAAATAGTAATATTTCTCACTTGCAGTGTTACATGACTTTATAATTATTTTGGCTGGGCCTTCTAGAACAGTATTAATTGAATATGTGTGCCCAAGGAGTAAAATGGGTCTGATTTCATTACCTCCTTCTCTTCAAAGCATTAATTTAGAAGTGAAGGGCATAGGAATACAAAAGAATAGAAGAGAAATAATCATCGTGATCCCTAGACTCTTCAAAGCTCTTGTTCTCCATGGGACTCTCTTTTCACCTGTATTGGCCAGTATTTATTCTTTGCTCAAAATTGTTTGACATGCTCATAGTGGCATTGTATCAGAGGAGAAAGTCAACGTTATTTCTCTTTTTTCAGGCAGAAAAGCTGACAGTGGACGTGGCTTCCAGAAGTCACTTGGCCAGTTTAGCTTAATGAGTAGATGTTGAGAGTCACTGCTCCTCATGTGAAACAAAGCCCCACCAGGGAGCAGAATATAGGGGCACTGGTTCATCATTGGAGCTGCCATGTTTGCTTGCACCACTGCAGCCCTTCCTACAAACCGTGTAAGGTCTGAGTAGGAAAGGGCACATTTTTGTCTGAAAGAGCACATAAACATGAATACTGTGGGACATCAAAGTAACTGTTTGTTCTACAGAAGTGGATACCTCCCCGTCTCGAGGACAGTTAACACTAACGGCAAGCTCTGTGTCCTCAGGGCACAGATTATGTGACAACGGAGCAGTGGCGTGTTGCGGGTAGGGCACGGGTGTTTGAACTCTCGCCGCGTCTGGTCCCCTCTGTGCATTGCCACCAGATCGTAAGATCCGAGCTCTGCTTTTAGCTCGTCTCTTCCCCGCATGGAAACTTGGGGTAGTTTTTCATTTCTTACAGGATAAAGTCTTGACTGCTTATACTCTTTCCAACCTCATTTTTATCTCCATCTCTTTATTTTGAACAACTTCAAATTTACAGAAAAATTGAATGGTGTAGTGAGCACCCAGATACCTTTCTCCAATTTCTCAGTTAACATTTTGCCACATTTGCTTTCTCTGTCTGTCTCTCACTGTCTTACACACACACACACACACACACACACACACACACACACACACACACACACACACACACACTTCAGATACCATGCAATGTGGTATCTGAAACCATATCAGTAAACTTGTATAACCTGTTGCATTAAAATCCCTTGGTCTGTCTTGCACTTTGAGTGTATATTTTACTCGTGTAATTTTGTAAAGTCCTGCGTTGATTTTAGGAAAATATGAGTTCATTAAGGTATGCATGGCTTCCAAATGTTCACATTCTATACAAGATAGAAAAAAGCACCCTCAGTATCACCACGATCTCATCAGAATTCTTTAAGTATTGGGAAACTGCCTAGCTCACAGTGGTGGATACACGTTTTCCAAAATTCTAATTTCATTTGAAAGTTCTAATTTTATTACTGACGACAAATACTGTCAGTATGTTTTCCTTGAAACAGTAGGCTCACTTTGTTCAGTTTTGAGGAAGTATCTTCCAAATACTAAAGTCTGACTTATCACAGTTTCTCTGCCCCTCATTCAAGTAAAACTGGTATCCAAGGAAAAAGCAGCTAGGTCAGCTCAACTCAAAACAGTCGCCCAAGTGCTTGTCTGGGTGTGTGTACGGGCCACCACTGTACTTCAGCACACAGTGGAAGTACTTCATTCTGTCACACAGAATATTATGAAGATGCATACTCAAGTGGCAAAGTTTAATAAAATTAATCATTACTCTTTCATCAAAGACAATCTTAAGTGAAATGGGCTTTTTTTTTTAAATTGCAAGTGCACAGGAACAGAAAATACAGTGAGAAGCCAGTAGTTTTCCCTACCACTGCTTTTGCACTATCACTGTAAATGTCCACACAGTGAAAAAGGCAAATAATGTCTCACTGCTGGCTTAGAGAACAAATTAGTGGTTACTGGGGTGTGGGGAGGGGCGAGGAGCAATAAAGGGGTGGGAGAGTGGGAGATACAAACTGTTGGGTGTAAGATAGCCTACAAGGATGTATTGCACAACAGGGGAATACAGCCAGTATTTTGTAATAATTGTAAATGGAGTGTAACCTTAAAAAAAAAAGTGTGATAACCCTCTGAAATAAAGAGTATATAGTGATACTCAAAAGAAAGGAAGAGCAAGAGACAGAAGAGGGAAGGTAAGAAAGCTCTTCTTTAAAGATACTGATAATAAATGCTTAAGAAATCATAAAATTAGAAAAATCATAATATTTAAAAATGCCAAAGACATAGCTGATTCAAGCAAGGATCTCCAGTGGATGCTAAAACCACTGAATGAAAGGTTGTTGATTAACAAGATAATACGATCTCAAAGAAGCACTTCTCAGATTACTTATTAATTACAAAGTGGAGAGTATACCTTTACAATGGAGAGATCTGGTAGTCACCTCATCAACAATAAGAAGAATGTGACATTTCTCACCTTCTGATGTGATGCAGTAATAAGTACACAACATTACTTACCAAGCATTCTCACCAAAAATGTTTACTCTTAATCTTATCAAGAGGAAACAGTGAAACAAATCCAAAATGTATGGTATTCTATAAAACAACTGACCTGACCTCCTCAAAAAAGTCAATGACAAGTAAGACAAGAAAAGGCAAGAGGGCAACCGTATGCTAACACATATATATGGAATCTAAAAAAAAAAAAAAAAGCTTCTGAAGAACCTGGGGCAGGACAGGAATAAAGATGCAGACATAGAGAGAGTGGACTTAAGGACACGGGGGCGAGAGTGGCACTGACCTATACATACTACCAAATGTAAAATAGATAGCTAGTGGGAAGCAGCCGCATAGCACAAGGAGATCAGCTTGGTGCTTTGTGACCACCTAGAGGGGTGGGATAGGGAGGGTGGGAGGGAGACACAAGAGGGAGGGGATATGGAGATATATGTATACGTATAGCTGATTCACTTTGTTATAAAGCAGAAACTAACACAACAATGTAAAACAATTATACTCCAATAAAGATGTTAAAAAAATAATAAAAGGTGTAAAGAGTGTAAAAAAAAAAAAGGAAAGAGGACAGTTGTAGGTAAAAGACACAGCAATGAAATGCCCTGCATGAGCCCAAATTGTCCCCTGATTACAGGCTACTAGAGAAATTTGGGGACAACTGGGGAAATTTAAGTATAGAATATATTTATCAGACGACTTATGGACTTAGTATTAATTTTCTCAGGTGGGATAGTGTGGTGGTGTTATGTGGGAGAATGTCCTATCTTAAGAAACATATGCTGAAGTAACTAGGGTTGAAGTGTCATGATACCTGCAACGTATTTACAAAACAGAAATAGTCACAGATATAGAAAACAAACTTACAGTTACCAAGGCGGTAAGGGTGGGGGGAGGGATAAATTGGTAGATTGGGATTGACATATACACACTACTGTATATAAAATAGATAAATAATAAGAACCTACGGAACAGCACAGGGAACTCTACTCAATACTCTATAATGACCTGTATGGGAAAAGAATCTAAAAAAGAGTGGATATATGTATATGTATAACTGATTCACTTTGCTGTACAGCAGAAACTAACACAACATCGTAAATCACCTATACTCCAAATAAAAATTAATTAAAAAAATAAACGCCATAATTAAAGTTCTTTGGGGTCTTTAATACTTTCTAAGACTGTGAAGGGGTTTGAGAACCACTGCTCTAGAGATTACAGTATGCATCCTCCCCCCCCAACCCCTGGCTTTTTTTTTACGGAAGCATAGTTGATTTACAATGTTGTGTTAGTTTCTGATGTATAGCAAAGTGATTCAGTTATGTGTACCTATATTCTTTTTCATATTCTGTTCCATTTTGGTTTACTACAGGATGTTGAATATAGTTCCCTATGCTATACAGTAGGACGTTGTTTATCTATTTAATATATAGTAGTGTGTATCTGCTAATCTCAAACTCCTAATTTATTCCTCCTCCACCCCCTTTCGCCTTTGGTAACCGTAAGTTTGTGGGGGTTTTTTGTTTTTTTTAATTAATTTATTTTTATTTTTGGCTGCGTTGGGTCTTCATTGCTGCACACGGGCTCTCTCTAGTTGCGGCAAGCGGGGGCCACTCTTCATCACTGTGCGCGGACTTCTCCTTGTGGTGGCCTCTCCTGTTGCAGGAGCACAGGCTCCAGGCGTGCGGGCTCAGTAGTTGTGGCACCTGGGCTTAGTTGCTCCACGGCATGTGGGATCCTCCTGCACCAGGGCTTGAACCCCTGTCCCCTGCACTGGCAGGCGGATTCTCAACCACTGCGCCACCAGGGAAGCCCCATAAGTTTGTTTTTTATGTCTGTGTGTCTGTTTCTGTTTTGTAAATAAGTTCATTCATATCATATTTTAGATTCCACATATAAGTGATATCATATGGTATTTGTTTTTCTCTTTCTGGCTTATTGCATTATTTCATTCTTTTTATGGCTGAGTAGTATTCCATTGTATATATATATATCATATCTTTTTTAATGTGTTTTTTAAATAAATTTATATTTTATTAATTTTGGCTGCATCGGGTCTTTGTTGATGCATGTGGACTTTCTCTGGTTGCGGCGAGTGGGGGCTACTCTTCATTGCGGTGTGAGGTCTTCTCATTCTCGTGGCTTCTCTTGTTGCAGAGCAGGGGCTCTAGGCACGCAGGCTTCGGTAGATGTGGCTCGTGGGCTCTAGAGCTCAGGCTCAGTAGCTGTGGTGCATGGGCTTAATTGCTCTGTGGCATGTGGGATCTTCCTGGACCAGGGCTCGAGCCTGTGTCCCCTGCATTGGCAGGCGGATTCTTAACCACTGTGCCACCAGGGAAGTCCCACATACCACATCTTCTTTATCTATTCATCTGTCGATGGACGTTTAGGTTACTTCCATGTCTTGGCTATTGTAAATAGTGCTACTATGAACGTTGGGGTGTGTGTATCTTTTTGAATTGTAGTTTTCTCCGGATATGTGCCCAGCAGTGGGATTGTTGGATCATATGGCAACTCAATTTTTAGTTTTTTGAGAAACCTCCGTACTGTTCTCCATACTGGCTGCACCAATTTACACTCCTACTAAGAGTGTAGAAAGGTTCTCTTTTCTCCACACCCCCTCCAGCATTAATTATTTGTAGACTTTTTAATGATGGCCATTCTGACTGATATGAGGTGGTACCTCACTGTACTTTTTTTTTTTTTTCTTGCGGTACGCGGGCCTCTCACCGTTGTGGCCCCTCCCGCTGTGGAGCACAGGCTCCGGACACACAGGCTCCGGACACACAGGCTCAGCGGCCATGGCTCACGGGCCCAGTTGCTCTGCGGCATGTGCGATCTTCCCAGACCGGGGCGCGAACCCGTGTCCCCTGCATTGGCAGGCGGACTCTCAACCACTGCGCCACCAGGGAAGCCCCTAGCCTCTTTTAACTTGGAACTTTCTTTGTCTTTTATGACCTTGACATTTTTGTAGGATATAGCCTAGCTTTGTACCCTTACCTCAGTTTGGATTTGTCTCCTGTTTCCCCATGGCTAGATTTAGTTCATGTATTTTTTGTAGGAATTCCACAAAAGTGATACTGTTTTTCTCAGTACATTGTATCGGGAGGCACAGGACACTGATTTGTTCCACTGTTGGTGATTTCACTTTGATCTGTTGGTTGAGGTGATATCTCTCAGATTTCTCCACTCTAAAGTTATATTTTTCCCTTTGTAATTAATAAGTGTCTTTTGAAGAGATACTTTGAAACTATATAAATATCCTGTTTTTCATCAACTTTCACTCAGTATTTTTAGGATCCATTAATGATTCTTAATTATTAGGAAGATTGCTGAATCCTCATATCAGTTATGCTGAAGCTTGCTGAATGCTGATTTTCTGATCCTTTCACTTTGGAAATATATTCTTACTGGCGTAGAATTCTAGACTGGCAGTTATTTTCTTTCAGCAGTTTAAATATGTTATTTCATTATCTTCTGGCTTCCGCTGTCATTCATCAGTCTTACTGTTGCTCCCTTGAAGTTAATATGTCTTTTTCTTCTCTGGCTGCTTTAAAATTTTTTTCCTCTCAGTTTTTTTTAAGCAGTTTTACTGTGATTTTCCCTAAGGTGGTTTTCTTTGCAGTTATCTTGCTAGAGTTTCATAGAGCGTTTGAATATGTGGCTTGATTGCCTTTTGTTTTATAAAGTTATTGACCATTATGTCTTTCGTCTTTCTATTGTTTCTGTCTTGCTCCTTTTCTCTTCTCTTTCTTGGACTCCAATTTTAATTACATTAGAGCATTTTCCCATGTTTCATATATCTTTTGTGCTCTGTGCTGTATTGTCCATCCTTCTCTTCTTTCTCTTTACTGACCTGTATTCTAGTTACTAATACTCTCTCCTGCTACGTCCAGTTTGATGTTAAACCTATCTACTGAGTTCTTAATTTGAATTAGTGCATTTTACGGTGATGGAGTTTCCATTTGATTCCTTTGGATCTGCTCTGTTTGGCTTGTCACTGTGTACCAGTGTCACACTATCTCATGTTTTATTATGTGTTAGAGTTAATCTTCCCTCATTGTCTTTTCAGTTATTCAGAATTTTCTTGGCTCTTCTTGTTCATTACTTTCTGTATAATTTTCAGAATTAGCCTACCCGGTTAAAAAAGAAAAATAAACACTGTTGGTGTTTTAAAAATTGGAATCACATTATGTTTATATATTGATTCAAGACAGATGACATCTTTATAATATTGACACTTCCTATATAAGAATAAGGTAATCCTTTCCAATTATTCAGGTTTTCTTTAGTATTCCTTGGTATCTTTATACAGATCTTGCCCATTTATTTTGAAATTTCTATCTTGATGTTTTGTCTTTTGTTGCTATTTTGAATAGTATCTATTCTTTAATTATGTCTTTCATCTAGTTTTTAAATTCAAAGGTGATTTTTATATATTAATTTTGAATGTAGGCACCTAGCAGAATACTTACATTGCTTATAATAGGTTTTTTTTCTTTTTTCAGTTAATTCATATTAGTTTTCCAGGTGCTATTTGGAAATAATAATTTTACCTCTTCTTTTCCACTGTTTCTATCTCTTCTTTTCTTGTCCAATGGCATTAGCTAATACCTCCAGAAAAGTGAAAAATAAATGTGACGCTTTTGTGAGCATCCTTGCTTGGCTGTAAGTGAAATGCTTTTATGAATCCCTGTTAAACATGATGTCAGGGCTTCCCTGGTGGCGCAGTAGTTAAGAATCCGGGGACATAAGTTAAGAAGCAGGGGACACAGGTTCGAGCCCTGGTCTGGGACAATCCCACATGCCGCGGAGCAACTAAGCCTGTGCGCCACAACTACTGAGCCTGCGCTCTAGAGCCTACGAGCCACAACTACTGAGTCTGTGAGCCACAACTACTGAGCTCGTGAGCCACAACTACTGAAGCCCACGTGCCTAGAGCCCGTGCTCTGCAACAAGAGAAGCCACCACAATGAGAAGCCCACGCACCACAAGGAAGAGTAGCCTCCACTCGCCCCAACTAGGGAAAGCCCACAGGCAGCAACAAAGACCTAGCATAACCAAAAATAAATAAATAAAATAAATAAATTTGTAAATAAAACCCAACATGATGTCAGCTTTGGAGGGTGATGCTAACTCACATGTATACAAGTGCTTACCCCCCTCTGTCTCTCCTTCTCTTTCTCTCCACCCGCCTTGTCCCTTCCCTTCCTCTCCCTCCTTACCACTCCCCCCCATCATATTAAGGAAATATTCAGCTTTTTTTTTTTTTTTACTATTTGATGGTGGGACAGATTGCTTAGTGTTCTGTGTACTTGCCATTTATTAATTAATTTTCAGACTTCCTGCCAGAACTGTAAAATTTCCCTCAGTACAGTCAAAGATATCAAGTAACTTATTTTTTTTTTTCTTGGTGCCATTTGCCCTCCTGCTCCAGTCTGAACTTTTTGCTTTTTAGGTGTGCTGTATAGCTGTCATCCTTTCACTACTATTCTGGGTAGTCCTTGTTTCTTTCCCCTGTGATTGATTTCCTGTTTTCTGGCTTCTTTTCATTGTTCTTTCTTGGATTGCTTCTTTGGTTTGGTGGAACAGATCCCTCAAGAAGCTTCCTAAGAAGGTGTACATGAGGGGTAGACTTTTCTAGATCTAGCATCTCTTAAAATGTTCTTAATTTACTTACATATGTCATTTTTAGGTTGGCTGGGTTTAGAATTTTAGATTGGAAATAATACTTCTTCAGAATTTTGAGGGTACGGTCTATTGTCTTCTAATCTTTTAGTGTTGCTGCTGAGAAGTCTGATGCCATTCAGATTCCTGATCCTTTCTATGTGAACTGTTTATTTTCCTTTCAAAACTTTACTTCTCATCTTTTTTGAAAATTTATTTATTTATTTTATTTTTGGCTGCATCGGGTCTCAGTTGTGGTTAGCGGAATCTTTGTTGCGGCCTGCAGGATTCTCCACTGCGGCATGTGGGCTTAGTTGCTCCGCAGCATGTGGGATCTTAGTTCCCCAACCAGGGATCGAATCCACGTACCCTGCAATGGAAGGCAGATTCTTAACCATTGGACCACCGGGAAGTCCCTACTTCTCATCTTTATTCTACATATTCTGAGATTTCACAGTGATGTGCATCAGGGAGGTTTTCTTTTTTTTTTTCCCCATTCAGTGTTGGGCACTTGGTAGACCCTTTCATTAGAAAATCCATATCCTTCAGTTTTGTATTATTTTAAAAATAATTTCCTCTCCTTTGTGTTCTATGTTCTGTTTTCCTAGAACTCCTGGTAGTTGGATGTTAGGTGTCCTGGGTTGACCCTCAAATATTTAAAAAACTTTTTCTTTCCTGTTTTCCATCTTTTTGTCTCTTTTTGCCCTATTTCGTGGACAGTCCCTTCCAGTAGTTATCCTCTAAAAATTTTATCTTCCAGTAGTTCTCTTGAAAGCTTTTTTCTGCTGAGATATTTAATTTACAGTAAATTGTGATGTCTTTTTCTCAGAATGTTCCTTTTTTTCTAGCATTCTGTTCTTGTTTTTGGAATGCAACATCTTTTTTCTCTGAGAATATTATTATTTTCTTCTGTTTTCTAAGTAATTTCTGTTTCCTCTGAGTTCTTTTTTATTGTGTTCTTGGAACTCCAGTTGTCATTCCAAGGTTTCCCTCAAATGTCTGGTGTTCCTTGACTGTCTGTTATTTAAGAGAGAGGCCTTAAAAAACTTATTGGAAGGTCTCTGGGCATGAATCCCTTTTAGCATGTTAATGTAGGATGAGTTAAAATCAGGATCAGAGCTTTGTGTTCAAGCTGCCATGTCCAACTGGAAGTCTCCTTAAAAGGAAATTTCAAGAGCAATTTTGACTATAAAAATTTCACTGTATGTATAACTTTAGAGTCTCCAGCTATGGTGTGATCCCATTTTATGTTCAAGATATTAATTGCTTCTAGATGGTGGGCATGTAGGTGATTTTTCTCATCTGGTTCTTTTCACCTTTCCTCTATTTAAACGGTTGTTTTCAATTTCTGAATATTGCTTTCATAATCAGAAAAATACCAAAAGGAGTGAGTTTTATCTGTGCTCTATCTCTCAACCACCATCAATCTGTAGGATATTTGGGAAAAAATGAAATAGAACATGGAGTTTTCAAGTTAATTTAGTGCAGTCAGGTGGCTAGATACTGGATATAAGTTAAAGAGATTTTACTCAGCTGTTTCCTTAGATCAAGAATTTTCTGAAATTAAGAGCTGACAGACTCAACTTGTTAATAAACTGCTCACTGGATTCCATGAGGACAAGAGTGATGCTTTAATCCTGTTCACTGATTTATCTCCAACTCCAGCACAATGTTTGACTTAGTAGGCTCTCTATAATTATATGTTGATGAATAAATAAATTAACAGAATGTGCCACTGCTCTGAAAAATGTTACTGGACTAATCAAATACTTATGTGAGAAAAATTAACTTTGACCCTTACCTCACAACATATATAAACGAGAAAGGTAAATCTATAAAGCTTCTAGGAAAACACAGCAGAATATCTTCATGACCATGAGGTAAGTAAGCAAAGATTTCTTAATTAGGCCATAAAGCTCCCTACCATAAAAGGAAAAAAAAAGGTTACATCAAAATATAAAAAACTTCAATTCATGAAAAGATAATAGTTAGAAAGTGAAAGGACAAACCTTATACTGGAAGAAGTTATTCATAATATAGGTATCTGAAAGAAGTCTTATATCTGGAATAAATAAAGAATGAAAGCAGGAAGAAAAAGCCAAATAACCTAATTTTTGTAAGCATACAAAAAACTTGAACAGGTATTTTAATAAAGAACATTTCTTAATGGTTAATGAGCATATAAAAAGATTCCTAACATCATTACTCATCAGAGTAATCTAATTTAAAACCACAGCAAGTCACCACTGTGTACCCACCAGAATGGCTAAAATTAAAAAGACTGAGAATATCAAGTGTTGACGTGAATGTGGAGCAGCTGTGACCATCATACATTGCACAGAAAAGTGAAAAATAAATGTGACGCTTTTGTGAGCATCCTTGCTTGGCTGTAAGTGAAATGCTTTTATGAATCCCTGTTAAACGTGATGTCAGGGCTTCCCTGGTGGGAGTGCAGCCACTTTGAAAAAATGGTTTGGCACTTTCCACAAAAGTTAAATATATGCTTGTTCTATGCCCTAGCAATTCCATTACTAGATATAGACCCAAAGGCAATGAGTGTATATAACCAGGAAAAAAAACATGCAAGAAGGTATGTTGCAGTTTTATTTAAAATAGCCAAAACCAGGGGGAAATGTCGATCAACAGAAGAATGGGTAATTCATGGTATAGACACACAATGGAATATTACATAGAAAGAAAAAGATGAATTACCAGTCTGTAGCACTACATGGATGAATCTTAAAGAATTCTGTTAAGGAAGCCAGATGTAAAAGAATACATACATTTATATGAAGTTCAAGAACAGGTAAAACTAATGTTGATGATCAGACTCACAGTGGTTATCTTGAGGGTGTAGATGGGAAGGGCTGCTTTATGGGGTGCTGGGAAATGTTTTGAATCTCAATCTGAGTGGTGGTTACACAGTGTATTCATATGCACAAATTCTTCAAGCTATATACTTAAAGTTTATTATATCGCAATTAAAAAAATTAGGGTGTATCACTATTATACTAGAGGTAAATAGGATTTAGAACTTTTAAGCCACATTCAGAGGGAAGAAAAAATGATCAGATCAGCAAAGGTCAGGAAAGGAAAAACAAACAAACTATAAAACTAGGGGCAGTGAACACAAATACTCATAGGATTTTTTATAAACCCTTATTAAAAGACAGATCCCAGACTCAGTAAAACCTGAGGAAAAAACAAAGACCAGCTTTATGCTGTTTATAAGAGATACACCTAAACCAAAAGAACATAGGAATGTTGAAAGCAGGGGATGAGCAAGGTGTATCAAGCAAAGTGCAAACCAGAAGGAACAGAGTTGGCAGTATTCATATTAGGCAGATCAGAAATTCCAGGTTAGAAAATATTAAGAATGCAGGGTCAGTTTATACCATTACAAAGTTCACTCCATATAGAAGACATAATCATGAAACTTTATGCAATTAAAAATATTCTAAGTATATAAGGCAAAAGCTATTAGAAGAAATATAAGAAGAATTTAAAACCACATAGTTGAAGATAATAACACACTTCAGAATTTAATAAAAGGCAAAAAGTAAATAAGAATATGAAATAATTGGGTGACATCATTAATAAACATTCCATATATATATAAAATCTTAAATAAAACAGGGAATATTCAATTTTTCAGTACCCGTGATACATTTATAAAAAGTTACGTAAATTGGCCACAAAGAAAAATCTTGAAGTCCAAAAGGCAGAAATCATGTAACTCCCCTTCTCTGATCATAAGGCAGTAAAACTAAAATTTACAATAAGAAGCCCTGCAAGAAAAATTTGGCCACTTGGAAAATTTAAAACACTCTTAAACAGAATTCCTTTCCTCTACTTTGTTTGGATTTTTCTGATGTTCTTCTAGCTTCTTGAGATGAGAGTACTTAATTTATTTTCTTTCTTATTTTTTATTTATAGAATTAGGGGAAAATGGCGAATAGCACTGTCTGATATTCCCTCAAAATAGAATCCTGAAGTGAAGTATTAAATCACAGGGTATGATCTTTTTAAGACTCTGGTTACGTAGCATTAGTTTTCCGAATAGCCATACTAATTCCTTTACCAGGGTCTGAAAGTATCTGTCTCAATATACTAAATGTGTCTGGTCTCTAAAAAGCAACAAAACAGCAACAAGACCACTTTCTCAGATTGTTTTAATTTGCATTTATTTGATTAATAACAAAATTGAAGCTTTAAAATATGTCTGTTTTTTCTTAGAAATGTTTATCCAATCCTTTATTTTCCACTGGGCTATTAGTGCTCTACTTGCTGATTTTTAAATGCCCTTTATATATTAAGAATATTAATTCTTTGTCATGTTTGTAAACACTTTCCCCATTGTTCCTTGACTTTTATGTTTTTTAATATATAAAAGTGATTATTTTCACATAATCAAATCTATCAATCTTCTGATATTTCCTCTGTTATTTTTATGAAAGAGATTCCTTCCTTATAATTATTAAACAATAATAATTACAGTAACAATACCAACAGCTAACATTTGTGGGGGGCTGATTATGTGTCAGGCAGTGAGCTAAGTGCCCTTATTTTATTTAATCACAAAACCTTTTGAGGTAGGTATTTTTTTTATCATCTTCTTGCATTTGAGAAAGAAACTAGGTTCTTTCTCAAGAGAGATTTAGTAGTTTACCCACAAATACAAACCCAGTGATAAGTTAATATTCACCCACATTTTATTTTAATTTTTATGGTTTATATTTTTGTATTCAACTCTTTAGTCCTGAAATTAAAGAAGTGATATGAAATGAAATTCCTTTCAATATCACTTACCCCAAAACAGTTCTTCAAATAAATAAATAACTTTCCCCTTTTCTTTGTTTTGCTTCCTTAATATTAACAGTATATAACAAGTTCCCTTTCAGGGATATCTATTTTGGTTTTTGTTTTTTTTTTGACCTATATGTTCTTACACTATATGCCACAGTGTTTTAATTGCTATATCTTTATCATCAATTTTAATATGTACAAGAACAAGGCTCACATTATCATTCTCTTTCAAAATTATTCTGATTTCGAGATCTGGCTTTCAGTATTGACTGAATAGCTTGTATCAGACTAATATTCCCACCAATAACAAATGTAAATTCTGGGCAAAATATTTTAAAACATTGTTTGAAGGCACAGGAGAACAACCAGCAGCTTAGAGTTTGAGTCTTACCAAGTTAGAGGGGTAGGGACTTCCCTGGTGGCGCAGTGGTTAAGAATCTGCCTGCCAGTATAGGGGACACAGGTTCCATCCCCGGTCTGGGAAGATCCCACATGCTGTGGAGCAACTAAGCCCGTGCACCACAACTACTGAAGCCCGCATGCCTAGAGCCTGTGCTCTGCAACAAGAGAAGCCCGCGCACCACAATGAAGAGTTACCCCCGCTCACCACAACTAGAGAAAGCCCACATGCAGCAACGAAGACCCAACGCAGACCAAAAAAAAAAAAAAAAAAAAAAAAATCCCAGAAGGACTACCCCTTAGAAGCAAACACTACATTGTACGGCTGTGGCATTTTTCCTAGGACTGAGCACAGAAAAGAAAGAAATAAGGCACAAAACTGAACCTACCCCAGATCAAGGTGATCTGCCAGCAATTTAACTGCCTACTATAATAAACCTCAGTGCTTTAGAAGGAGAAAACAAAATTCAGAGCCTCTATAGCCTGTAATCCACAATGTCCAGTATAAAATAAAAACTTACTAGATACGTGAAGATGAAGAAAGAGGAACCTGTGACTGTTCCAGAGTGAAAAGTCAATCAATAGAAATAGACTCACAGACAAAAATACTTTAAAATAAAAATGAAAAATTATGTTGAAAAATACATAAAAAATGGATGAAAGGGTGAAGAGGTGGGGAGTTGCTGTAGAAATATGGAAGATATAAAGAGAATGAAGTGGAAATCTTAGAACTGAAGAATATCAGACCTGTCACTGAACTTTCACTGGATGGGATTAACAGCAGATTGGGCACAAGAGAAGAAAGGATCAGTGATCTTGAAGACAGGTTGATAGAAATCATCCAAACTAAAGTACATAGAGGAAAAAAGATTGAAAAAATAGGACCAGTGCCTCAGTGACTTGTGACTCAATATCAAGTTGCTTAACATATGGGTAATTGCAGTCCCGTAAGTTGAGAAGAATGAGGCAGAAAAGAAATTCAAAGAACGTTGACTGAAAATTTTCCAATTTTGATTAAAACATACCCACACACAGAGCAACCCAGGAAGCACAGCCAACCCCAAGCAGGATAAATACAAAGAAAATTACATCTAGGTATATCATAGTGAAACTGCTGGATACTAAAGATAAAGAAGGGGATTTCACTGGTGGCACAGTGGTTAAGAATCCATCTGCCAGTGCAGGGGACACGGGTTTGAGTCCTGGTCTGGGAAGATCCCACATGCTGTGGAGCAACTAAGCCCGAGTGCCACACCACTGAGCCTGCCCTCTAGAGCCCGCGAGCCACAACTACTGAGCCCATGTGCCGCAACTACTGAAACCTGTGTGCTCTAGGGCCCACGGGCCACAACTACTGAAGCCTGCGCACCTAGGGCCCATGCTCCCCAGCAAGAAAAGCCACTGTAATGAGAAGCCCACACACTGCAGCGAAGAGTAGCCCCCACTCGCAGCAATGAAGACCCAATGCAGCCAAAAATAAAGATAAAAGGAATAGTGATCAGAACGATGGCTGACTTAACAGTCAGAAGGCATGTAGCCCAGTAAACAATGGAATGGTATCTTCAAAATGCTGAAAGAAAAAACTGTCAACCTAGAATTCTGCACACAGCGAAAATATCAATCAAACATGAAGAGGAAATATATTTTTAGGTGAAAGTTGAGAGAAGTTGTTGACAGCAGACATTTATTGTAATAAATATCAGTAGAAGACCTTCATACTGAAGAGAAAATAATACCAGATGGAAATTTGGATCTTGAAGGAGTAAAGAGCATGGGGAATATTAAATACAGTGGTAGCTATAAAACACTGTTTTAATTTTTATTCTTAAATTACGTAAAAGCAATAATAACAAGATATTGCTGGATTTATAACACACACATATATATGTATTTATGATGAACATTAAAACACTAACACAAAGAAGAGAATGTAAATGAAATAGATTCTTAATAAAATGTATTAATGCATACAATTTGGCACATATAATATGTATAGTCTTAAGGTTCTTAATATGTAAAGAGGTGCAGTATTAGTTCAGAGTAGACTCTGATGAGTTAAGGATACATATTGTAATCCCTAGAGGAACGAATTTAAAAAAAAATACAAAGAAGTATATCTAAATATCTAGTAGAGGAGACAGAATGAGGTACCAAACATTCCTTATTATTCTTATTTGTTCATTCTTATGTGCTTATACAAGATAAGCTTTTAAAACTTTTGAGAAAATTTAAAATAATTGGGATTTTTACTGGAATTGTGTCAAACTTTTCAAATTAATTTGAGAGGGCTTTCCCCCTTATTTCCATATCCTTTTATTTCTCTTTGCAAGATTTTCTTTATATACATCTAGCATACTTTAAGATTATTCATAGTAATTTTGTTTCATAGTAAATTTGTTGCTACTGTGAAAGGAATTTCATTTTACTTTTAAATTATTACTAGTGCATAGAAGTGCTACTGAATTTTATTATTATTATTTAATTAAAAATTTTTTTCTTTTATTTTTTTTTAATACAGCAGGTTCTTATTAGTTATCCATTTTATACATATCAGTGTATACATGTCAATCCCAATCTCCCGATTCATCACACCACCCCACCACCACCCCCGCCGGTTCCCCCCCCTTCGTGTCCGTATGTTTGTTCTCTACATCTGTGTCTCAGTTTCTGCCCTGCAAACCAGTTTGTCTGTACCATTTCTCTAGGTTCACATATATGCATTAATATACAATATTTGTTTTTCTCCTTCTGACTTACTTCACTCTGTATGACAGTCTCTAGGTCCATCCACGTCTTTACAAATGACCCAATTTCGTTCCTTTTTTATGGTTGAGTAATATTCCATTGTATATATGTACCACATCTTCTTTATCCATCCGTCTGTCTATGGGTATTTAGGTTGCTTCCATGTCCTGCCTATTGTAAATAGTGCTGCAGTGAACATTGGGGTGCATGTGTCTTTTTCAATTATGGTTTTCTCAGGGTATATGTCCAGTAGTGGGATTGCTGTGTTGTATGGTAGTTCTATTTTCAGTTTTTTAAGGAACCTCCATACTGTTCTCCATAGTGGCTGTATCAATTTACATTCCCACCAACAGTGCAAGAGTGTTCCCTTTTCTCCACACCCTCTCCAGCATTTGTTGTTTGTAGATTTTCTGATGATGCCCCTTCTAACTGGTGTGAGGGGATACCTCATTGTAGTTTTGATTTGCATTTCTCTAATAATTAGTGATGTTGAGCAGCTTTTCATGTGCTTATTGGCCATCTGTATGTCTTCTTTGGAGAAATGTCTATTTAGGTCTTCTGCCCATTTTCTGATTGGGTTGTTTGTTTCTTTAATATTGAGCTGCATGAGCTGTTTATATATTTTGGAGATTAATCCTTTGTCCGTTGCTTCATTTGCAAATATTTTCTCCCATTCTGAGGGTTGTCTTTTCGTCTTGTTTATGGTTTCCTTTGCAAAAGCTTTAAGTTTCATTAGGTCCCATTTGTTTATTTTTGTTTTTATTTCCATTACTCTAGGAGGTGGATCAAAAAAGATCTTGCTGTGATTTATGTCAAAGAGTGTTCTTCCTATGTTTTCCTCTAAGAGTTTTATAGTGTCTGGTCTTACATTTAGGTCTCGAATCCATTTTGAGTTTATTTTTGTGTATGGTGTTATGGAGTATTCTAATTTCATTATTTTACATGTAGCTGTCCAGTTTTCCCAGCACCACTTATTGAAGAGACTGTCTTTTCTCCATCGTATATCCTTGCCTCCTTTGTCAGATTAGTTGATCATAGGTGTGTGGGTTTATCTCTGGGCTTTCTGTCTTGTTCCATTGATGTATGTTTCTGTTTTTGTGCCAGTACCATATTGTCTTGATTACTGTAGCTTTGTAGTATAGTCTGAAGTCCGGGAGCCTGATTCCTCCAGCTCCGTTTTATTCCCTCAAGACCGCTTTGGATATTTGGAGTCTTTTGTGTCTCCATACAAATTTTAAGATATTTTCTTCTAGTTCCACAAAAAATGCCATTGGTAATTTGATAGGGATTGCATTGAATCTGTAGATTGCTTTGGGTAGTATAGTCATTTTCACAATGTTGATTCTTCCAATCCAAGAACATGGTATATCTCTCCATCTGTTAGTATCATCTTTAATTTCTTTCATCAGTGTCTTATAGTTTTCTGCATACAGGTCTTTTGTCTCCCTAGGTAGGTTTATTCCAGGTATTTTATTCTTTTTTTTGCAATGGTAAATGGTTAAAGTGTTTCCTTAATTTCTCTTTCAGATTTTTCATCATTAGTGTATAGGAATGCAGGAGATTTCTGTGCATTAATTTTGTATCCTACAACTTTACCAAATTCATTGATTACCTCTAGTAGTTTTCTGGTGGCATCTTCAGGATTCTCTATGTATAGTATCATGTCATCTGCAAACCGTGACAGTTTTACTTCTTCTTTTCCAATTTGTATTCCTTTTATTTCTTTTTCTTCTCTGATTGCTATGGCTGGGACTTCCAAAACCATGTTGAATAATAGTGGACATCCTTGTCTTGTTCCTGATCTTAGAGGAAATGCTTTCAGTTTTTCACCATTGAGAATGATGTTTGCTGTGGGTTTGTCATACATGGCCTTTATTAGGTTGAGGTAGGTTCCCTCTATGCCCACTTTCTGGAGAGTTTTTATCATAAATGGGTGTTGAATTTTGTCAGAAGTTTTTTCTGCATCTATTGAGATGATCATATGGTTTTTCTTCTTCAGTTTCTTAATATGGTGTATCACATTGATTGATTTGCATATATTGAAGAATCCTTGCCTCCCTGGGATAAATTCCACTTGATCATGGTATATAATCCTTTTAATGTGTTGTTGGATTCTGTTTGCTAGTATTTTGTTGAGGATTTTTGCATCTACATTCATCAGTGATACTGGTCTGTAATTTTCTTTTTTTGTAGTATCTTTGTCTGGTTTTGGTATCAGGGTGATGGTGGCCTCATAGAATGAGTTTGGGAGTGTTCCCTCCTCTGCAGTTTTTTGGAAGAGTTTGAGAAGGATAGGTGTTAACTTTTCTCTAAATGTGTGATAGAATTCACCTGTGAAGCCATTTGGTCCTGGACTTTTGTTTGTTGTAAGATTTTTAATCTCAGTTTCAGTTTCTTTACTTGTGATTGGTCTGTTCATATTTTCTCTTTCTTCCTGGTTCAGTCCTGGAGGTTATACCTTTCTAAGAATTTGTCCATTTCTCCAGGTTGTCCATTTTATTGGCATAGAGTTGATTGTAGTAGTCTCTTAGGATGCTTTGTATTTCTGCAGTGTCTGTTGTAACTTCTCCTTTTTCATTTCTAATTTTATTGATTTGAGTCCTCTCCCTCTTTTTCTTGATGAATCTGTCTATCAATTTTGTTTATCTTCTCAAAGAAGCAGCTTTTAGTTTTATTGATCTTTGCTATTGTTTTCTTTGTTTCTATTTTATTTACTTCTGCTCTGATCTTTATGATTTCTTTCCTTCTACTAACTTTGGGTTTTGTTTGTTCTTCTTTCTCTAGTTCCTTTAGGTGTAAGGTTAGATTGTTAATTTGAGATGTTTGTTGTTTCTTGAGGTAGGATTGTATTGCTATAAACTTCCCTGTTAGAACTACTTTTTCTGCATCCCATAGGTTTTGGATCGTCGTGTTTTCATTGTCATTTGTCTCTAGGTATTTTTTGATTTCCTCTTTGATTTCTTCAGTGATCTCTTGGTTATTTAGTAACGTATTGTTTAGCCTCCATGTGTTTGTGTTTTTTACATTTTTTTCCCTGTAATTGATTTCTAATCTCATAGCATTGTCATTAGAAAAGATGCTTGATTTAATTTCAATTTTCTTAAATTTACTGTGGCTTGATTTGTGACCCAAGATGTGACCTATCCTGGAGAATGTTCCGTGCACACTTGAGAAGAAAGTGTAATCTGCTGTTTTTGGATGGAATGTCCTATAAATATCAATTAAATCTATCTGGTCTGCTGTGTCATTGAAAGCTTGTGTTTCATTATTAATTTTCTGTCTGGATGATCTGTCCATTGGTGTAAGTGAGGTGTTAAAGTCCCCCACTATTATTGTGTTACTGTCGATTTCCTCTTTTATAGCCGTTAGCAGTTGCCTTATGCATTGAGGTGCTCCTATGTTGGGTGCATATATATTTATAATTGTTATATCTTCTTCTTGGATTGATCTCTCGATCATTATGTAGTGTCCTTCCTTGTCTCTAGTAACGTTCTTTATTTTAAACTCTATTTTATCAGATATGAGTATTGCTACTGCAGCTTTCTTTTGATTTCCATGGAATATCTTTTTCTATCCACACACTTTCAGTCTGTATGCGTCCCTTGGTCTAAAGTGGGTCTCTTGTAGACAGCATATATATGGGTCTTGTTTTTGTATCCATTCAGCGAGCCTGTGTCTTTTGGTTGGAGCATTTAATCCATTCACGTTCAAGGTAATTATCGATATGTATGCTCCTGTTACCATTTTCTTTATTGTTTTGGGTTTGTTTTTGTAGGTCCTTTTCTTCTCTTGTGTTTCCTGCCTATCCTTTAGCATTTGTTTTAGAGCTGGTTTGGTGCTGCTGAATTCTCTTAGCTTTTGCTTGTCTGTAAAGCTTTTGATTTCTCCATCAAATCTGAATGAAATCCTTGCTGGGTAGAGTAATCTTGGTTGTAGGTTCTTCCCTTTCATCACTTTAAGTATATTATGCCACTCCCTTCTGGCTTGTAGAGTTTCTGCTGAGAAATCAGCTATTAACCTTATGGGAGTTCCCTTGTATGTTATTTTTCGTTTTTCTCTTGCTGCTTTCAATAATTTCTCTTTGTCTTTAATTTTTGCCACTTTGATTACTGTGTGTCTCGGCATGTTTCTCCTTGGGTTTATCTTGTGTGGGACTCTCTGCACTCCCTGGACTTGGGTGGCTATTTCCTTTCCCATGTTAGGGGAGTTTTCCACTGTAGTCTCTTCAGATACATTCTCTGGTCCTTTCTCTCTCTCTTCTCCTTCTGGGACCCCTATAATGCGAATGTTGTTATGTTTAATGTTGTCCCAAAGGTCTCTTAGGTTGTCTTCATTTCTTTTCGTTCTTTCTTCTTTATTCTGTTCTGCCACAGTGAATTCCACCATTCTGTCTTCCAGGTCACTTATCTGTTCTTCTGCCTCAGTTATTCTGCTATTGATTCCTTCTAGTGTAGTTTTCGTTTCAGTTATTGTATAGGTCATTTCTGTTAGTTTGTTCTTTAATTCTTCTAGGTCTTTGTTAAACATTTCTTGCATCTTCTCGATCTTTGCCTCCATTCTTTTTCCGAGGTCCTGGATCATCTTCACTATCATTATTCTGAATTCTTTTTCTGGAAGGTTGCCTATCTCCACTTCATTCAGTTGTTTTTCCTTGGGTTTTATCTTGTTCCTTCATCTGGTACATAGCCCTCTGCCTTTTCATCTTGTCTGTCTTTCTGTGAATTTGGCTTTTGTTCCACAGGCTGCTGGATTGTAGTTCTTCTTGCTTCTGCTGTCTTTCCTCTGGTTGATGAGGCTATCTAAGAGGTTTATGCAAGTTCCCTGATGAGAGGGACTGGTGGTGGGTAGTGCTGGCTGTTGCTCTGGTGTGTAGAGCTCAGTAAAACTTTAATCCATTTGTCTGCTGATGGGTGGGGCTGGGTTCCCTCCCTGTTGGTTGTTTGGCCTGAGGCCACCGAACACTGGAGCCTACCCAGGCTCTCTGGTGGGGCTAATGGCGGACTCTGGGAGGGCTCATGCCAAGGAGTACTTCCCAGAACTTCTGCTGCCAGTGTCCTTGTTTTCACAGTGAGACACAGCCACCCCCCGCCTCTGCAGGAGACCCTCCAACACTAGCAGGTATGTCTGGTTCAGTCTCCTGTGGAGTCACTGCTCTGTCCCCTGGGTCCTGATGCACATGCTACTTTGTGTGTGCCCTCCAAGAACGGAGTCTCTTTTTCCCCCAGTCCTGTCGAAGTCCTGCAGTCAAATCCCGCTAACCTTCAAAGTCTGATTCTCTGGGAGTTCCTCCTCCTGTTGCCAGACCCCTCAGGTTGGGAAGCCTGACGTGGGGCTCTCAGCACCTTCACTCCAGCGGGTGGACTTCTGTGGTATAAGTGTTCTCCAGTTTGTGAGTCACCCACCCAGCAGTTATGGGATTTGATTTTATTGTGATTGCGCCCCTCCTACCATCTCACTGTGGTTTCATCTTTGTCTTCGGATGTGGGGTATCTTTTTTAGTGAGTTCCGGTGTCTTCCTGTCGATGATTGTTCAGCATTTAGTTGTGATTCTGGTGCTCTCACAAGAAGGAGTGCGAGCATGTCCTTCTGCTCTTCCATCTTTAACCAATCTCTGAATTTTAAAAAATATGTATCTAGCCATCTCATTAAACCTTCTTATGGTTTTGATTGATTTTTCTAGATATATAGTCATATTGTCTACAGTTGATTATTTTGTGACCTTCTTTCTAGTTCTTAGACATTTCAATTTTATGTCCTGCCTTATTGCATGGGATAGAACTTCAGAAATAATGTTAAATGTTAATGGTAAAAGTGATAATGAGTTTTATTATAAATAAGTCTTTTTCAAAAGAAAGAAAGAAAGGGTTGTCACCAATTGTTACAAGTACCTCTTTAGAGTTACTAAAAATGTGCAGTCTGCTAAAAACAAATATGCTTTATTTACACTTACACAATGAACAGATACTCAGTGCGTACCCATTTCAAGTCAGTCAGTGTTTTAGGCTTCGGGGGAAACTGCAATGAATAAGGCAGACAGTGAAGTTCAGCAACATTAGAAAACTGTATGAGACAAAAGAAAGGTTAGAAAGCCATCTGTGTTTGACAACCAGAGAAATATTATATAGATAGTAATCACTGTAGAAAAATGCTTCTGGCTGGGGTGATCAGAGAAAGCTCTGGTGGTGGAAGAGATAACCCAGAACAACTGACAAGCTCCGAGAAGCCCTGGGAGAAAGCTACTGCAGTGGGTGGAGCCCCAGGGGCAGAAGACTGGAGAGTGCAAAGCATGTCATGGGCTGAAGAACAAAATAGTGTGCCTTAGCACAGGGTGAATATATGGCAACAGTTTGTACGCTGGTTTCTGGGGCTCCTTGGAGGTTCTAAAGAGATGCTTCAGGGGCAAAGAGGGGATCAAGAAGGTGGGACTCTGGGTTTTCTCCATGCTCTACCTGGCTCTCCCAAAACCTTAGCAGCATTACTTTTATGTGTTTTGGATATCAGGTTTCTATTTATTTATTCTTTCTACATAGTTTTATTGAACATCTGCTAAGTACCAATAGAACCCGAGCACTGTTCTAGGTACTGGGAATATAGCAGTGCATAAAGTCACCTCAAATCCCTGTCTGCATTGAGCTTACATTGTAATGTCAGGGAAGAAGAGAGACAGCAATAAGTAGAATAAAAGGTAAATCGAGGAACTTCCCTATTGGTCCAGTGGTTAAGACTCCACGCTCCCAATTTAGGGGGCCTGGGTTTGATCCCTGGTCAGGGAGCTAGATCCCACATGCCACAGCTAAAGATCCCGCATGCCGCAACTAAGACCCGGCACAGCCAAAGAAAGAAATAAACATTTAGCAAACAACAACAAAAGGGAAGTCGAATCTAAGAGGAGGAAGAGCAATAGTGAGTTCTTGGACGGTTGCAGTTTTAAATGGAGCGCTCTGGAAAGGCCCTGCTAAAATGAAACGTGAGTAAAAACTTGAGGAAAATGAGGAAGCAAGCCATGCAGATTTCTGGGGAGAAAGAGTTCTGGGAAAAGGGAACCATTTGTGCAAAAGCCTAAGGAAGGAGCGTGTCTGACAAATTCTAGGAACAGAAAGGAGGCTTGTGTGTAGACAAGGTGGGTGGGTCGTGGTGAGAGGTAAGGTCACAGCGTTGACAGGAAGTGAGTATTGATCCATGTGAGAACTTCAGTTTTACTTTTAGTAAAATGAGAAATCATCAGAAGGTTTTAAGCAGAAGAGTGATATAATCTGATTTAAGCTTTAACAGGATCACCCTGGATGCCCGTGTTAAGAATGGACAGTTGTAGAGCCGGGGTCGAAGCTGGGAGAAGTCCTCAGATCCCTGGTTGTTATTTGGAAGTAAATCAACGGAATATCCTGATTTGTTAGATCCGGAGCCTGAAAGAGAAGCAGAAGTTAAGGATAACTCCAAGGTTTTTGGTGTTGTGACTAGAAGGATGGAGTTACCATTAACTAGGAATGGTGCAGTTTAGTGGAGCAAGATTAGGAGCTCAGTGTTAGACATACTAACCTTGAGATCGCTACTAGACATCCAGGTGGAGGTATCAGGTGGACACATGCATTAGTATGAGGAGAGGTCTGAGTTACAGGTATAAATTTGACAATATTAACTCCCTGATTTTGATAATTATACTGTGATTATGTACGAGCATGTACTCCCCCCCCCAAATCAGGAAAGGAATACTGAAATATTTAGGGGAAAGGGGGCATCATGTCTGTAACTTAGTCTCAGACAGTTCAGGGAAAATAATTATATAGACAGATTTATATAGAATTATAGTACAAAGTGATAAATTTAAGATTTGAAGAATCTGGGTGAAAGATATGAGAGTTCTTTCTACTATTCTTGCACTTTTTCTCTAAGTCTGAAATTATTTCACAATAGAACACTTTTCAAAAGTGAAGGATACATTTCTAGATAAACAAAACTGAGAATTCATTGCCAGCACACCTGCACTGAAAGAAATACTAATGGAATTTTCAGTCAGAAAGAAAATGATCCTACATGAAGACACAAATATAGGAAGGGCAAAGAGAAATTAATATAGGCTGGTGAAAGGGCAAAATGAAATGAACATGGGCTGTGTAAAATAATGTTTAAAATACATGTATGATTGAAATGTATAGCAATAGCACAAAAGGTGGTAGGAGGGAGTGAAAGTGTTCTGAGTATTAGAATTGTTGGTGAAGTGGTAAATTTCTCATTTATATGGAACTTCAGTAAGTCAAGGATGTACGGTGATATCTAGGGCACTGCTTCTTACACATCTTAGTCTCAGGACCCCTTTTACTTTTAAAAATTGAGGGTCCCTATCAGATGAAAAATGTTCTTTTCATTCATAACACATTGAGCCATGTGGCAAAGTAACAACAATATTTTAAATTTGAAAAATCATGTATACTTTGAATTATATTCTATAACCAAATTGTAGTTTACATATTAAATCACTTGAAAATTTACAAAGTGCTTTATACTATTGTCTCATTGAAGATTGATAGAAAACTATTATAGTGAGCCACAGTAGAATGTCTTGATATTCACAGAGTCTGTTATTCTTCTATTTATAGCTTCGCTGAAACCCCATTTCTCATATCCAGGTAACTTACCACAGCATATTGTAGCAATGTAGACTTGCTGAAATAGTCCATGTACATCTTGGGAGGACATACACATCTAACAGGTAGTGAAAATAAGTACCAGTAGATGTTAAATGTGTGTGGCTATTGACATTAAATATACTTAGTGATTTATTTCGTTACCAAAAAAGAAAAAAGAAAAAAAAAATTGAGGGTCCCCCATCAAATACCACAGTAATTATCACTGCAGACAAGATCATCTACTGACGTGCTAAAATTAGAGGGTGAAAGTTCGAAGAGAAATAGCCAAGTATCTCCCGCCTCCAAGCTATCTAACAACTACAGAAGGGAAGGTAGTAACTTGACGGTGGAGAAATCCATCAAAACCCACCTCGACTACAAGCTAGTAGAGGGAAAAACTGAATTTTAAAAGGTTGGCAAGAAGAACGAAAAGAGGACATTAAATGGGTCAAAAGGAAAATGAATTGTAAGATGAAAGATATAAACTTTAAAATTTTAATATTTACATTAAATGTAAATAGACTAAATATTCCATTAAAAGCAGAGTTTGTCAAGATTGAATTAAAAAAAAACCCAAACAACTAAGCTCCATTCATCAAACACACCTTTAATGAAAAAACAATGGATTAAAAAAGTAAAATGATGGGGAAAGATACCATGCAAACATTAACCAAAAGTAACCTGGTACTAATATCAGACAAGATAGACTTAAACGTGGAGTGAGAAATAAAGAAATTTCAGAATGGTCAACCACCAGGAAGATTTAACGTTTCTATGTATGTATGTCCCTAGTAACGTAGTTTCAATATACCCAAAGCAAAAATGGACAGACTGAATGGAGAACTAGACAAATCTATCATAATGGAAAGTTTTAAAACATCATCCTCAATAATTGGTAGTACAAACAGACGAAACAATCAAGATTCTAACAATACAGTTAACAAACTTTCCATATTATATATAGGTAAATATACCATATTTATATAGTTGTATATGAATATTATACATATATATATATGACACTGTACCCAATAAAGACAGTAAATATAAAAAAAAAAGATGTTCAACCTCATTAGTCAACAGAGAAATGCAAATTAAAATCAGAATGAGATAACACTTTACACCCACCAGAATGGCTAAAATTGAAAAAACTGGGAGCTTTGGTGTTGGATGTACTCTTGGTCTAAGTGTGAGTTGGTGTAACCACTTTGGAACTGTTGGCAGTATCTGTTAAAGTATGCATACCCCATATGGTCCAGCAGTTCCCCTCTAAAATATATGTATAAGGATCTTGATGACAGCACTAATTATATAGATTGTTCAAAACTAGAAACAGATAAATTGTGGTTCATTCTTATCCTATATAAGAATACTACACAGTAGTTAGAGTGAAAGAACCATGGTTGTGTGCAACAGCATGGATGAATCTCTCAAGCATAATGTTGAGTGAAAGAAGCCCTTTGTAAAAGACTGCTTCCTGTGTTATTCTATTTATATAAAGTTCCAAAATAAGTGAACTTGACCTGTGGTATTAGAAGTTAAGTGGCCACTGGGAGGGAACAAGAGGAATGCACCTGAAGGTGTTCTGGTTTTGATCTGAGTGGTAGTTACATGGATGTTTCACTGTGTGAAAATTCATTAAGCTGTACACTTAATGTTTGCATGCTTTTCTGTATGTTTATAGAACACCAAGAAATGTTTATTTAAAACTACAGTGAGAAAAAAATAAAACTACAGTGAGACCATCTTTTTACCTTTCAGAATGACAAAGATAAAAAACTTTGATAAGATCACATAGGCAAAGTTGTAGGAAACAGACACGCACACACTGGTGGGAATGTAAGGGGAAATAACCTCTAAGAAGGGCAGTTTGTCAATATTTATCAAAATTTAAACGGCACCTATCTGAGTCTACTTCCAGGAACATACTTGCACATGTACAAATGGCACATACAAGGCCTTGTATTGGGGCTTTGTTTATAACAGTAAAAGTACAATAAGGGACAAGTTAAGTTGTGGTACATCCATATGATGGAATACCTTACCTTATAGCTGTTAAATAGAGTGGGAGGGCTCTATAGATACTAATAGTATGGAATGCTCTCTAAGATATAGTAATTAAAAATAGCAAGGTGTAGAGCAGTATTTATACCATGCTATTATTTGTATTAGAAATATATACGTATACACATAAATACATACGCATGTATAATATATAAAATATATGAATATATGAACGCACTTTCATATTCATGGACTACCTTTAGAAGGTATATAAGAAACTAGTAGCAGTGGTGGCCTCTGGAAGATATAACTAGGTGGCCTGGTTACAGGAGTGGAAAGGAGACTTAACTTTTCACTGTTTTGCATTTTAGAATACAGAATTGTACTATGGGAATATATCTATTAGATATTAATTTTTAAAAGAATGTCCAAAATCCCTTAGAAAGATGTGATGCAGGGGACTGGTGTATTACCTTTCAGTAAGGCCAGTGTAGCCACATTTTCCTTCACAGTGAACTAGACCTTTGGTTTGACACCAGATGACATGGCTGGCTTTGCATAGGGGTGCCAAGATGTATGGGGAGAAAACACCCTGCAGCAGGGTGCTCAGACTGCCAGGGTGTGCGGGAATGAGCTGATGAGCGGACAGTAAATTCAGACCTCCTGTCTCATGCTTACTTGAAGACACAGCACTTGTTGAATGACAGTGTAGACCCCTCTCCACTGCTGATAGTGTCATTTTTCCTTCACTCCTTCCTTCTGAACGTGTATAAGTTGAATTCAGATTAAGTTAAAAATGATGCAAAACTGCTTCCTTTTGTGCTTTTTAAAAAATGTATTATAATTGAGATCATGCTAGGAATATAACAACACCTGCTTTTTTATGTCTTAATGTATCAAAAGCATTTTCCCATGCCATCAAAAATTGTCCATATGACTGTGAGCATTTGAATAATATTACATTACTGAAATATGTCATAATTTGTCTAATCATTTCTCTTTGGACATTTACGTTGTTCAGATTTTTTGCTGTTATTCAAAATATGGTGACAAGCCATCTTCGTATATTAGTCTTACACTACGTTATGTTATTATTTCTTAGGAGTAAAATCGTCAAAGGGTCTGAACATTTTTAAATACTCTTGAGATCGAGTGCCGAATTGTCTTCTAGAAACTGCTCAGTTTGCTCTTCCACAGCACCCTCGCCAGCTTTGGGTATTCTCATTCAAAAATCATTTTTAATTTGAAAAAAATTCAGTCTTAATAACTTGACCAATACATGTGAGTGATATGCTAGAGGTCAGGGATATCAGTGTTCCTTTCAACTGAAACAGAGATTTGGACTGTTTCCTCTTGAGTTGTGTGGAGTTGTGAGGAAGAACTTGGGCTCTGAAGCCTGCTCCCTGCCCGCGGCACCAGGACCTTCGGGGAGTGGCTTTACTGTCCTTGCGCCTCGCTTCCCCATCTGCGAGGTGGGGAGAATAAAGCACTGTTGCCACTTGTGGCCACTTGGGTTATGAGCTGCATGGGTCCACGATGCCACAAACACAGTGATGTGGGGCCTGGAGTTGTGCATCTCCATGGCCCTGCAAAGGGTAGTGTTGGGATTCAGAGTTAAAAATGTAAAAAGCTCCTCAGGAATTCCCTATCCCGTGGTTAGGACTCAGGATGGTTTCACTGTCGTGGCCCGGGTTCAATCCCTGGTCGCAGAACTAAGTTCCTGCAAGCTGCACGGCACAGCGAAAAGAAAATGAAAAGCTCCTAAAACTCTTTGACACTTGGTCTTAGTCAGTTTTAGCTATTATTATGGTTGGAGAGTGGAAATATGAGTGATTTTTAACTTTTCTCTATGCTTTCCTTTATTTTCCATGTTTTCTGTAGTTGACGTGCTATTTTTATCAATAGATATTTCTGTGTTTTATATATCATATGTCTGCATATCATAATATTACATGTGTTATATTGTACTTAGAAGGTAGACAAAGTACTCATCCAATGGGAGAAATTGGGGGGGAAGAGGGAAGCTGCCATTTAACAGGTCGGGAAGATGAGGTCTTGGCTCTCTCACATTGCCTAGCAAAATAAGCACTCAAATATTTATAGATGTGGTTGAGTACTTAATATTTATCTCTATACTAATAATGTTGACAATAGCAACCAATACCAGATTCATTGGAGCTACGCAAATAGGCGGTGACAAAATAATGTATTGACCTATTAGAACATAACATGTTTTAATGTGTTCATATCAGATTAATATGAGGACTTTAAAAAAAAATCTGATAGCTGCACGGTAATTTAAAACTTCAAGAAGTAAGTTGAATGCCAAATAACAAACCTTCTGATCATATGTTTAAGATTCAAGATGTAAAAGAAAACCCCACATGAACATTGGACTTTTGTAGCATTCAGCTAAGTGACAAAGAGTGTACCTTGGTGCATGGAACTCTTGTGATGGGGTTTTCTTTAAAGAACAAAAATCTCCACCTAGGTTTGCATCCTACAGTAGGGTTGTTTCCCAAATCAGGCTGTTTCAAGTAACATATGAAACGGCGTATGGCTGTCCCTACCATCCCAAAGCAAATGTTTGTTTTGTTGCAGTGATGGAAACATTTCCATTGGTGAAGCAAATATTTAGAGCTGAAAGAAACATTTGGGCAGCCAGGATGTGTCAAAATAGAACAGATGCCTGCCTTTTAAAAACACAATTAAAAAAAAAAAAAGCCACCTTGTACTTGGCTGCTGGTGGTTACAGCCACAGTGGGTTAAGCAAGAAATTAGATACTGCGGATGTCATTCTAATCCCAGCTCCTGGGTACATCTCTGCACCTATTTCTGTCTTGGTTTTTCTCTTCCAGAAAATGGGGATAACCATTCTAAGTGATTTTGTTCACGATTAAGGTTTTTTTCCTCCCTCCACTTATTTTCTTTGTTCTTAAAAATTAATTTATTCTTTTGAATCAGAAATATGTTCACATGGGACACAGTTCCTAAGAACATACAGTGAAAAGTCTGCCTTCACTCTGTGTCCCCAGCTACCAGTCTCCTCTCCATCTGGGACCAGCATTACCTGTTTCTTGTCTGTCTTTATTTTATGCATGTACACACAACTACATAGATGTGTTTGTGCATACATAGATTCTTTTATTTAACACAGAGGTCCCGTGTACCCTTCACCTAGTTTTCCCCATGTTCCATATGTCCTTTTCATTTTTCCTTGTCTTTGAGGTTGTTGGTTCTAAGAGTTTGCTTATTTAAAATGTGCTGTGTCAGATAGCAGAGTGGGGAGCAGGCGTGTTAGGCCACCCTCTCGTGATCCCTCCAGAGCAGTAAAAAGAGCGCTGTGTTGGGAGTCTGGTTCTGCCCCTGGGCTCACCATGGCTGTGAGTAAAGTCACTGCCCCTCTCCATGTTCTCTTATCTTGATCTGTAAAACAGAAGGAAAGGAAAACAAAAAGAACAGGAGATAGACTAGATGAGCTTCAACTTTTCTTTCAGATCTGAATTACTTTGGTTGTCAAAGGTGAATTTTTCTTTTTCTTTAAAAAAACTTCACTGCCTCTTCTAAAAGGAGCAAGTTTCAAGTATAGTTAAAGGTATATATTTACTTGGCTTTCCCACATATGTACAACCATACGTTTGGCTTTCCTGGCCTTTGGCATTCAAGTAGCAGTGATTCCTGATTATCCTACTCCTCAGTCTTTAAGACACGTTCCTTTCCCTAGGGCTTGTTCACTGCACTGTGGGAAGGGCTGACTTCCCCGCCTGTTGCCAAGGACCCTGTAGAGTTAGACGCTGCTGTCCGGGATAGCCGGCAGCAATGTTTGTCGTGCCTTGGAATTGATGATCAAATATGAGGAGCAACTCCTCTTTGTTTTTGTTTTTAATTTAGCAGAGAGGGATTAAAAGAAAAAAAAAAAGACCTTTAGACTATAGATGTAAAAACAGACATCACAGATGCTGATTGGAAACCCTCCCAGTCTTTCACATGAGAGATCTCAATTTGTGTTACACAGAGGGGCAGCTCACTTCTGTCTTGTTCACCAGTTATACTACTCCCCAGAGAAGCTCAATAAATTTTATAGGGAAGTTTCCTCCTTATGCGGAAGGAGCTAAGCTGAATGAGTGTGGCTGAAATAATTTAGGGCTCCAAGGGAGTCCGTCTACCTTGTAGAGTAACGTATTGGAAGTAAATGTGCAAAAACTTTTGATCTTGGTTGATTTGGCCATGTCATTGATAGTACTGGGCCCTGGCTTCTGTGACCCCATCCTGTCTGATTTGGAATAAAACTGCTCCCTAGAACTTGCATTTAGTTCTCTGCTAAAATCGTCCTTCTGCACGCTTCACTGGTAGTGGCTGCAGAGCTTGCCTGCTCATATTCTGCCATTTTCACCACTAACCCTTTGAAACCTGCGAACTTGGACTTGGCTGAGAGTTTACATCTCTCTTCTGCCTCTCTGAGCGGCACAGAGATCCTCTCCCACTGACATTAGGAAAGCAGAGCTGCCTTCTCTTTTAGACTGATGGTGGACCAAGCCTGGCTGGTTGCTCAGTCTCTGAGCTAGCAGTGCAGTACATTTTGCGCTGGCTTTTTACTCGGTGATTTATACTCCACGTGGCTGGGTGATATCCAGTGTCCTTTTGTCTTTGTGTTTATTTTTCTTGCACATTTAATGTATTTAAAGGATATAGTGTCTTTATGGTCCCCTGGGATAAGGAGGGATTGGTGCAAGTTTTAATGAGAGGTTCCCGGCTCTCTGTGTTGAGATGAGAATTATATTCTTGATTAGATATCTTTCTTTCCTTAGGTGGCAGGAGGCAGTGTTTTGCTGCCTTTTTAAAATTATTTATTTATTGGCTGCGTTGGGTCTTCGTTGCTGCACGCGGGCTCTCTCTAGTTGCGGCCAGCGGGGGTCTACGCTTCGTTGCCGTGTGCAGGCTTCTCATTGCGGTGGCTTCTCTTGTTGCGGAGCATGGGCTTCAGCAGTTGTGAGGATGGGCTTAGTTGCTCCGCGGCATGCGGGATCTTCCCAGACCAGGGCTCGAACCCGTGTCCCCTGCATTGGCAGGCGGACTCTTAACCACTGTGCCACCAGGGAAGTCCCCGTTGCTTTTTGAAATAGCATTTCTGTCTAACGATTTTTAGAAGGATACTGAGAGGACATTCTGTTTCAGGGCATCATCAGCAACTTTTTCTCCTGTTGTTTGAGCTTCCTTATTTAAGGAGAGGGGAGAGTGTCAAGTCTTGTTCTTGAATTTACGTATCAACATCAAGATGGTGGGAACCGGGCCCCACCATCAGATCAATTTTTATAAAAACCCATTCAGGGCGATGATATTTGGAACTAGTTTTCTCAAAAACTGTTTTTGCTGCTTGGGAATAGTCAGTCAGCAGAGAAGAAAGCATTTGGCTTATTTGCTTAATATTTTAACCAAGTGAATTAGGTTGGGGGGCTGGGGGGAGGGGATAAGAAAGTGGGTGGGGGAGGCCTCATAAACAAGGTGATATATAATATTTTTTTTGTTCTCCTTTTAAATAAATACCGATCAGCTTTATGTTCAGAGACAATAGGAGCCGTTGGCTTAAATTTGCAGTTTACTGTATTTATGGCTGTAATATCAAGGTGCTGCCGTCGTAATTTCATGCCCCAATGAGAAGAGCAAGGTCGAAGCAAATGCTTCCATCGGCATCTGCTAACACACTAACTCATAAACAAGGCCCGGCTGGATCAGGTGGCACGGAATAATACAGGCTAATGAAATACAGCACAGCTTTCCATTACTGTTAGTTTTTACAGTGTCGTCATTACGTGTAATTTATGTTTAAAAAATTCAATTTTATACAAGGCACTGGGAAATAGGGGTCTACAGGTCATCCAATGACTTTTAGAGGCTCTGAGAGTCCTTATTGTACTCCACTGTTCCAACAAAATGTTAATAAAATAAAATAAAAATACTTTTTCCCTTTCTCCTCCCCTAACCTTTTCTGAGAGAGTTGATTTTTCTTTTAATTTGGGGAGTATTTTTAGCCAGCTGTCTTCTCTGCCTCATCTCCTCCCAGAGTGCCTGGGTAGATAACTAGCTGTGTTCCGAGAGAGGTGACCCGTGCTCAGTCTCCCTGCGTCCCAGATGAATCTCCCAAGTCCTGTAAATAGAGGGACTGCAATGGGGCGGGGGAGGAAGACGGCCGAGTGGCCAGCCCATAACTGCTGCCCGTTGCCACTGGCCCTCTGGCCCTGTTCCCTAGTCCCCATCAGACTCCACATTTTTATTATAATACTCGGACTGGCCCGGATTGTGCTGTCAGGCGTTCATCACCTTGCTTATATCCAAACTATTCCTAACCCTGCTGCCCTGGTGGTTGTTTGACCTGAGGGATACAGAGAACACTGCTGTCTGCTGTCATCTCTCTTTCTTCTCCCCCTGCATGGAGCCAGGCCCTGGGGCAGTGCCCAGCGGTCACTGGGGAGAGAGTTGAGGCTCCTTATTCTGAGAAGCTCTTGAACCGCCAGTCCCACAGAAAAAAGTCGCCCTCCCCGGTGCCCGGTTTGTCTGAGCTGAGTGGTGGGAAAGGACCCAGTGGCACTGTGAGCCAGTTGGCTGCAGCTTACACAGTCAACTGGTTTGGTTCTGTTTGCATTTTAATAGGAATCTTTAAACAATTTTGTTTATCTTCTGAAGGATAAAAATAAGCAGGTGTGGCAGCCCGGAGGCCGTTGACTTCAGCTGCTGCAGCAGTAACACGGGGCTTTATTAATCAATAGAATGTAGCTCTCTTGTTTCTGTTCTTTTAAAAGAATCCCACCCTGGAGAAAGTGATGGAAGAGAAGTCCTTGGCCCAGCATCTACACAGGGGCAGTCTCCTGGGAAAGGGAACTGTTTGGAGAAGTAGATTCCAGAGAGCCGAGGGAACTAGCAGTCCATCCTGGCTCCGGGTCTTCGTCTGCAGGGCTCGCTTTGAATTGAGCGCAGCTTTGCAGATCAGGCAGCTGTGGTCTTAAAGGTGAAATGATAGAGGCAGGCGTCCTGCTCCATCTGCTCACCTCAGACAAGTCCCCTCTTCCGTTTCTCCTCCTCTTGAGTAAAGCTAGTGAGTGGATGGAATAACCGAGCAGGACTTCCTTAGTTTTGCTCTCTATCAATAACATAGTTTAATTGTCAGTGTCACAGGCTGGGGGAGGGGCTGGTAGCTCCTGGAATCACCAAGTAGCAGAGGTGAAGTTACTGAGAGAACATCTAAATGCAAAGTGCTAGTGCTAAAAGAAAATTTTAGGCTTTATTAAAATTGGCTCATTCTTCCAAAGGCAGCAGCTAAAGGACATGTGAGTCAGGGATGGGAGGGGAGGAGGTTTGCCTGCCACAGGACAGTGACACCCTTTCCTCCTGTCTCTCCTCTGCTCAGCCCTTGCTCAGTCCCTCTGCGGTTAGATTGCAGATAGCAATCAACTGGAAGGAAGTATGTGTGTCTAATTTGCATGAGATTATTTAAAACAAAAACAAAAAAAAGGTCTGCATTAGTCAGGGTGATGGTAAACAACGCAAAGAGCTGCCTTTTACAATATAGCCTGTACCTCAGCTTTCAGAGCCAAATATAATTCACTTACAATCGGCAGTTTCCTTTATTATTCCTTTTAACCTTTTGGATTCTGCACGGTCTCAATCGAAGTTCTCCACTGTTTATCTCAGTGGGAGTGGGTGAGAACCTGGCTGTCTTATGTGTGGGCCCTAAGGCAGTACCCCATCCCTAAAGGCAGGGTCCTTTCAGCGCCAGGCGCTGGTGAGTGGTAGATACCTGAAAGGAATGACACTCCTCCCCACCTCAGGCTCTGTGAGTCCCAGATGAATCACTTGAGTCTTGCAGAGTCAATCTTCCCAAAGCTGGGGACACTCCAGAGGAAAAGGCCACTAAGGGAAGCGTAGGCACCAGTCTGTGAGAGGCCTTTGGATTTATTTGATTAGAATATTAGAAGGAGATGAGGTCGCTCTATCTTGTCACTCTGGTAGTGTTCAAAAAGTTGTCCAGGTGTCATTTGCAAATAGGACCCAGGTGTTAGGTTCCTGTGTTGTTTTGGGATAGCCCCAAAACAGCATTCACTGGTTCTTCCTATGGATGGGGTGCCGGTGGGGGCGGGGCTGGGGGAAGACAAATTAGTCCTCATATTTTCTTTAACAAGATTGAAGACTTTAGGCATCATTTTGATGTGTTGTAACTCTGCGCTGTAGTTGGAAGTCACCGGGCTGGGGTTTCATCTGGCATCACCAGGCTTTTACTAGTATGATTTGAGACATAGTTTTCACCCTTCTTAGCCCTCAGTGTTTTGTTTTTTTGTTTTTTAATCTGTTAAATAAGGGCAATGGCTAGGATAATGGCCCAGCTCTGAAATTATCTTATTCAGTGAGATCGTTAAAATGCTTATTTTTTTAAAAAAGAAGAAAAGTGATTCATTTTCTGTAACTAAATCAAATTCTGACTCTCCAGAGAACTAGGGATATCAGAATTCCAGCCAATGTAAATTTAGAGCATCAAATGATAAGGTCTGTATAAAACAAGAGCTTGGAAGGAAGTGCTGATGCCCTTTAAACCGGGGCTTCACTAGTGGGCTTGGCTGCAATAATGCAAGGGATATGTTTTATTAGGAAAATAGGCTTCGTAAAAGCTCAGGGCCAGAGGGCAGGACAGTGGTCAGGGAGTCCTGTCCCTTTAACCAGCTCCAGCTCTCAGGGCTGCAGCACAGCCTGTAACTTGCTGTATATTTCCCCAGCGTTAAACATTATGGTACTTGTTTATATTTGAAAGAGCCAAAAGGGAAAATGAGAATGCAACCGAATGCTCCTTTTGGGAAAATTATCCTCATTTGCAGCCAGTGGCTGACAAGGCACACGAACCACCAGCTTTATGAAGTCCCATTGTGTACCAGTGACCAGTAGCTCGTGCTGATGCCGCATGTGCCACTGTCTTCTTTCATGGCTGATTATGACTGGTTAAAACCGTGTCTTTCCTACTAGAACTCTGAAAGGGGTTCCCCTTTCTACCGAGGAGTGACTGGCAGTCAGTACCCGGGCTGGAGCCTGGGAGGCGCTCGCTCAGTGAAGTGTGTTCTCTGTGTTTGCCCGGCTCGTCTGTCTCTCCTGCCCCTGTCCTTGGGAGGTGACATCACAATAAAGCGGTCCTTTTGCAGCAAGCTGGGGGCTTAGGGAGGAGGAACATCCCCTGGCTAGCCCCACGTATTCAAATTCAGCTCTTGTATTTGAAGGTGCCAAGCGCCAGTAAATGATCCTCTTTGCCCCCTGCCAGCCTCTCCTCTGCCCCGTCAGTCTGTTGAGAGGATGGTGCGCTTGCTCGGGCGACCCAGCAGCACTGAGACTCCACGGAGGTGTGGCCTTGCCCACCACTGGCGGGCTCTGTCATGTGCTGAGGGCAAAGAGGGAAAGGGATGCGGTGTTAAGTGGGGAGGGACCTCAAGTGCTCGGTGCAGAGAGAAGAGAGGGTCCAGGGCCATTTAGAATAGTTCAGGAATTCTCCCTTGACCACTTGTGGTGGGGCATGAAGAGTTTGAGGGGCGGCTGCAGCCAACTCACATGCCAGCGTAGTGTGGGGCAGCGCTGTGCTTAGAGCATTAATGGGCTCTGCCGTCTAGCCCCTTGGCACAGAGCTCGAGGCACCATGCTTCGGGAGATGTTGACCCTCAGAGCCTCCTTGTACTTCACCTCCCCCAGGGACAGATAGACCATGCTGCGGACCTCCGATGGAGAGCTGCCGGCCCGATGTGGACGAGCTCTCGGCTCTAGTTTAAAAGTTCTGTGTTGTGGCTGGACTGAATGTCGGGATTCCCAGAACAGCTCGGGCCGGCCAGAGTGCTCTTTTGCAAAGACTAGCAGTGACCTCCCACCTGCTTCTCCTAGTCGCAGCACTTGGAGCATTTCCGTGCACACGGCTGCTTCCCCTGCGACACAGAGCTGCCCTGTGGGGAAGTCTCTCTCACACCTGTGCGCCACTCCTCGTGCAGATGCTTTGGATTGGTCAGTGCCCTCGTCCTCTTCCCCCAGAGCCGGCGTCCCTGGTCTGCCTCCGACCTGTTGAAATATTCCAGCTGTGCGCCCACTGGAAATGTCTTCCTGGGTTTTTCACTTGCCTTTTATTCCTCCTTGGGCAAAGCCTCTCCACATGTCATAGCCACTGCAGATGGCGCCCTGCAATTTCCTCATGTCCCAAGTGCACTGTGGTTTAGAGTGTTGGGAGGATTTTTTTAAAAAAAGGAAAAAGAAAAACTAGCCAAAGGCGATATAGGCAGCCTGTGATAGTCTAGAGTAATAATCATCTGAAAGTTTGGGCCTGGCCTTGTTTTGATCTGTTTTCTTGTTTTATTTTCTTCTTTACATTCTATATCCCATTCATACTAATCACAGTCAGTCCTGATTTTTCTTTTTATTTCTGCATTTGTCATAAAATAAAGCAAATTATTCCCGTCTTCAGAAACGATCTAGACTAATTAGTCGTCTCACCCAATAATTAGTTTTTTGTTTCCCTGTCTGTTTTCATGCATTATTGTTAGTTTTTTCCCCTTTTTTTTTTTTTTTTTTAACACCATTACGGATTAAAATGAGCCACATTTGCAGTTTGATGGTATCTGTTTTCGGGGAAGAATGGAGAATTGCAGTACTGAGAGACTTCAAAAGCAGCAATAAACTCAAGGATAAATTAAGGAAATTGAATGAGCCACATTTGGAAGCAGTGTTGAGGCTAATATTCTGTCGCTTAAGGTTAAATTGCAGCTGAGTGAGGTTCCAGAGAATCCGAAATCGGGGAAGCAACTTACTAGGATGCTAGGCATCCTGTGACTCTAAGGTCTTTTCTCAAATGATTTCGTTGCAGCCATGGACAGTGGCAAAAGGTACTCACCTGCAATTATGTCCTCTTCTTCCCCAGGGCTGACGGATGAAGAGATTGATTTGGCTTTCCAGCAGTCGGGCACGGCTGCCGATGAGCCTGCGTCCTTGGGCCCAGCCACACAGGTGGTTCCTGTCCAGCCCCCTCACCTCATTTCGCAGCCATATAGTAAGTCACCCGCTCAAACTCTGGCTTTAACCTTGACTGGGATTCAGGACTCTGGCCAAAGGGCAGCGCTTCACGTCTCCCAGAGTCAGCAGGCGTGGCGGGGTGGGGGTGGGGGTGGGGGACTGGGAGTAGGAGATGGCTCTTGGGTTTTTCCAAAAGACTGTGACACACCCAAATCCTCTTCTAGACGAACTTTTAAGTATGTGACAGAGGTTTTAAGACTCAAGGTACCAGAATAAATGAGTTTATTGTCTTGTTTCAAGGATTTTGGTTTCAAGCAGGAATCTGTAAAAGTATTTATTGGTTCAGTTTCCGTTTTCTTATATCAATGCTTTTTGCATGTTACTGTTTCACTAATAAGAACATAAACATCTGATTTATGGGTGCATTCTTGTTTGGTCACTGAAATAACTTGTCTCCTAGTTTTATCTTTTAAAGTTAATATTAGTAGATTTAGGCTAGCCTTCCTCATCCCACCCTCCTTTTCTTCCTTCCTTCCTTCCTTGTCCTGGCTATACCATGTATATTTATGTAGTGGCAATCTGTTAGAGAATTTCACATTAAATGTGAAGGTCCTTTTTGAATGCAGCTTTTAATTATTACATGAGAACATGACCCGTGAGAGGTTTTTGTTGTTTTTAAATGAAAGCTACTTTTAGCAATAAAGCTTCTTTAAGCTAGTAATAAATGTACACTTCCAAAATATAGGCAGAACTCCTTCCTTAAGTCACTTATGAAAAACCTAAAAAGGTTAAAATTGACTCCAAAGCAATGGAAAATTGCTCAGTTTTGTGTGTTTAACATAAGACTTCAGCCTTGGATCTGCTGTCTTTCAAAATGCCTTTTCTGTAATTGTCTTCATTTTAATGGTCTATCTCGGAAGTTTTCTTTTTTTCAAAACATGATTTTAAAGTGTCAGATATCAGATTTTAAAAGGCGCAGTTTAAAATGCCAGACTTGTTTTGATCCCCACCACGTGGCCTGGAACCGCCTTCCGGCCCCCACTTCGCCGTCCTTCCCACAGCTAGGGAAGTGCAGTCTTCCGTACAGACAGCGCGGGGGCCAGGCAGTAGGTTAGAATATGCTTTGTGTATCACAGGTCTCGTTTAGATATCACCTTTCTTTTGCTCTCTGGAAAAGGCTGAATGGGTGAGGCCAGGTAGCACGAACTCAAGCTGATCTATCCGTGGTCGCCTTGTCTAACAAACCACTGGTGTCGTGTGACCTCTGAGACCGGTGCTCAGTGATGAGCCTTGTACTGGGGCTGCTGAGTCAGTGGCAGCTATTTGTCAGCCTGGGACTCATTCTCAGTCCTGGCTGACGTTCTTTTCTATCCATTGTGTTGCTTTGGGTCACTAAACATAGTCTCTGTGTTTCTTTTAAACCAAAGGCTAAGTCTCCACACTTTTTCTTCAGGTGTGTCCTTGGGCCCAGGGTTTGATGGGATTTGTTGAGGACGGGCAGTGGCAGCTGGGGTGCAGAATTTTCTAAAATGCACATCTGTTCTATTCCAGCTGTTTCCTCCATGGCTTAATACCAAACAGGTCTCTCCGCTACTTGGAAACTCCTTGCTCAGAACAAATTGTTCTGTTGGTCACAGAGTTGGCCTAAAGCATCATGCGTTTGCCTGCTTTCAGTGGGCACAAAGGGTTAAACTGCTAGTCTTTCTGAAGAGGCAAAAGAATGGGTCTGGGAGGGGCGAGTCAGTCATTTAAATCACTCTCCTGCCCAGATCTCTCTGAGAAGAAGCATTACGCGTTTAGGTATTTAGGTAGGAGTATTTTTAAGAGTCTCCCAGCCCTAAAAATAAAATACATCTTCTTAGAGACAGACTCCTTCCTGCTTTGACGCTAGTATAAAAACAATGGTAATGGTAATTTTAAATACCTGGAGTTTTTTAGTTGTCACCCTCGAGCTTCATTCTTCTTGTACCGTTACCCCGCTCCTCTCAGCTTGGGGTTGACTCTACCTCTTCACTTCTGTACTTTTGCCAAGAGGTGTCAAAACTACTCCAAAAAAAAAAAAAAGCTTGATTTTGATTAATATAGAGAAACAAGACTTTGCCTGACTGATAATAAAACTGATAAATGACATTTGAATTACTTGTAGCGGTAATTTATTACATAAAATATCTTTTATTTGACATGCGATTAGTTGCTGGAAGCATCACTCAATCTGACTAGTTTAAACATGCTCTAAAATGAACCCCAGTAAAAACCAGGGCTGTCTGCTTCTGGCGTTATGAAATATACTAATCCTGGAGTGAGGAAAAAATCTGACTTTAAGTATTTAAATGATTAATTGGGTTTATATATTTTTTTTTACCTTTCTAACCCCCTTAATTACAAGCAAACTCAGGGGAGTTTCTGAACTAGGTGTGCAATCTGCATGCTTATCAGCGAGGCATTGTCTGCGTCCTGGGAGGGATTTATGGCCTCCACTGATGTGTGTTCCTGCAGATTTTACATCTGGAGCTCGGGCAGCCCTTTCCTTCCCATTTCTTGGCTTTTTAAGGACATTCCATCTCTGAGCCCAAGCCTAGAAAATGGGATTTTCTGGGCTCAGCCCCAAACGCTAATGTCTCCAGGAAGGGTGGCTTTTCCGAGACCACCCCTGGGAGGCCAGTGCTCGGGGATCGTCACCTCTGGACTTGCCCGCCCTCCTGCTTGGTGGCAGGTGTCCCACTCGGTGCCTCTTATGATATCTCTGCTTTTTGGTGAATGTGGTTGACCTTGAGATGTTAGTGAATGCCAGCATCAGCAAAGAGAACATGGAGACCTAGCAGAAATGGTACCAGTTCATCACTGTTTATTAAGAACCTGCTATATGCTCAGTACAGTATCATGAGAGATTCAAAACATGATCTTTAAGAATCTTACAGGCTCTCTGGGAGAGATAAGATAAACTCTTAAGAAAAAGATAATAATATAAGACATTGTGATTTAATGCCAAAATTAATTATACAGACAAGAAACTCCACAGGAATACAGAAAAGAGAAAAATTAATGTAGGCTCGAGAAGTCAGAGAAGGCTTTGTGAAAGTAGGAGGAGGTTGACACCAGGGGAAGCTTGGTGTCACCTGGTGTGAGAATAAACCAGAGTTGTCAGGGCTTAAAAGAAAGTCGGGTAGAGCTCAGGAAAAGTCAGGCCGGGATGCAAGAGGAAATTTGACATCTTCTGTTTCTCGTTTTGGTTTGTTTTTGTTCGACTTTGAAGCAGGAATCAGTGTGTGTGTCTATGTGCAGAGCCTAACACAGTCCTGAACTAAAGTCCTTGTAAGTGCTTGACTGATTCATTCATTCTAAGATGACTTTTCTTCTTTCCTTCCAGAGAGACAAGAAAGCAAGGTAGCTTTGAAATACAGGCAAGGCCAGTGTGAATTTTGTATGATAATAATTTTTCTTAGGCTTAAATATTCCCCCCCGCCACTGTCTTTGGTAAACAATTTAGGCTTTTTCAAAGACTGACCTACAGCTTCAGTTGCCTCTTCTTAAAATAGGATGTACATGTCTGAGGTTGGTGAAAGGCTTTGACATTTCATTAGAAACCCTGGGAGAGTGTTGTGTGCTCTTTCTCAGTTTGTTTCTCTTCTGGCCCTGGTTAGTAACATAAACTTTCCCTTGATTGTCTTAGATCCCCGAGGGAGCGTTGATTACTGAATACCTGCTGTGTGCCAGGCACTGTGCCGGACCCCTGGGATGGGACGATTAAGGCCTGGCTGGTCTCTCTCTCCAGCCCTCCTGTCCAGTAGGAAAGACAGTTCAGGGAACACAGCAGTGCTATGAGGTCAGCCCAGGATGGTGGTACAGACAAGGTGAAGGGGCACCTCAGAGAGCAGGAGATGCCTAACTGGACCTGGGGCATGATTGGTACAGTGACCAGACAGGATGGACCGGAGCATCCAAGCTAAAGCAAAGCCACATGGACGTGAGACCATGTGATGGTCAGAGCGGCTGCAACATGGGATAGGAGTGTCAGAAGAGACAACCCGGGGGAGTTGGCCGCCAGGTCATCTCCCTGACGGAGGACAGTCAAAATCACATGGCTTTTTTACTTTGAAATGCATTGTGTAATTATTTTTGAGGCTGTATTACCTATTTAACTGTATTATTCTTAGACTAATATTAAAATTATTTGTACCATCAGAGCAGATGCTGCGTGGGGAATTAGAGAAGACATGCTGGGTGTGCGCTGGATGCGACAGGGGTCCAGATGCTCTGCCCATAACTCCCTTTCAAATGCCTCCATTCCAACTGGGATGGAGGTTCCCCTTGCCTTGATCAGCCCCCTGCTCGCCACCACACTACACTGAAATATTTACTCACTTCCTATTAAACTGTGAGTTTCTTGAGCTCAGAGGCTTTTTTTTTTAATCTATGGCCCGAGGTTCTGACTTAGCAGGCTTTCCAGAAACACTTGTTGAATGAATAAATGATGGTGGACGTGTGCTTGAGAATTGCCAGGCTGCCGAGTAATACCATCAACTCTTGGGGTTGATGCCAAGGTAGCCAGTCAGTGAGGCCTCCTGTGTGCTCTGTGTGGAGCAGGCTGCAGAAGTAGGGGACAGGCCTTGCCTCAGGAAGCCCCGGTTTAATGTAGAGGGAAGCCCCATGCTTGGGGTAGGACAGCAAAAGCTAACCCATGCCATCTTGTATGGTGTGAATAGTGAGAGCTTTCGGGAGTTAAGAACAAAGGAACCCCCAGGGTGCTGATCTCAGGCCAGGCCTTCTGGAGGAAGCAGGTCCATGGAGACACTGAGAAGCTGGGGGTGGGGAGGGTGTAAGTGACTCTGGAGGTGAGTGTGAACGGAGGTGGCGCTGTGAACAGCCTCTCTGTTCCCAGCAAGAACTGAACGGGGAAGAATCTCTCCCGTTTCTCTCTCTCTCCCTCTCTCTCTCTCTCTCTCTCTCTCTCTCTCTTCCATTTCTCTGTCGGTTTAGCACACAAATCTCATTTTTTGCTACATAAAAGTTACTGGTTTGTATATGAAGGAAACATTTCTCTAATTTTGAGGCAATGGTACTTTTCTTCTTTTGTCCATGTGACTGGTTTGGAATAGCAGCTCGTCAAGGGCCAGCACCTGTCCGTTTTGTTTGCTTTGTGGAATGCCCAGTGTGATGCCTTGTGGATGCCGAATAAACGCCATGTGTGGATATTGAAGAGCGCAGGCATTACAGTCTGAGTGGAAACATCCTTACCTTAGATTTCTTAGACCATTGAAAGAGCCTTTGGTGTTGGTGGTAGCTAGGATCATGGCTGTGCTGACAGTGCAGCCTGTGTTGGTTGTATAAGATTCTGCAACAAATAACAGTGGTTTAAACAAAACAAAGGACTCTTTTTCTAAGTAAACATAGTCCAGGCTGCCGTACTGGCCCTGTGGTCCTCAGGGACCCATGCATCCCTCACACCTGGCTGGCATCCAGCTTGTGTTCCAGTATGACAGCTCCAGCACCAGCTGTCCTCTCTGCTGTCCAACAAGCAAGAACAGGGAGAAGGAAGGGAAAGGGCAAGTCACCTTCTAAGGACACCTCCTGGAAACCACCCACATCCCTTCCCCTTTCTCTCCATTGGCTGGAACTCAACCACGCGGCCATACCTGTCAGCAAGAAGGCTGAGAAATGCAGTCCTTGTTCTGGTGGGCATGTTCCCAGCTTTTTTTTTTTTTGCGGTACGCGGGCCTCTCATTGCTGTGGCCTTTCCCGTTGCGGAACACAGGCTCCGGACGCACAGGCCCAGTGGCCATGGCCCACGGGCCCAGCTGCTCGGCAGCATGTGGGATCTTCCCGGACCGGGGCACGAACCCGTGTCCCCTGCATCGGCAGGCGGACTCTCAACCACTGCGCCACCAGGGAAGCCCGTTCCCAGCTTTTATATCCCATAGAAAGTTTGAGTTGGAATTCACACTAAATTCAGGATAATGATTACCTCTGAGTGAAGAGGAAGATGTGGCTAGTTTCCATGGTATTTGGAAAGTTTTAACCGGTAAAGTAGGTGGGTTTAGGATTGCATCTTATTATCATCTTTCGTAACTTATCTAAATATTACATTCTTTTGTAACTATCAAATAATACAGGGTACCTTTAAAAAGTTGAATTAGAAATCTTACCTCTTGCTTCTTCCCTTGGTCTCAGCTGCTTAACTGAGCAGAGAGAGACCTTAGAACCCACCCTGCTGGGTACTGTTCTCGGTCACTGCTGACTTCTTTTAGCTCTCTGTCTTTTTTAAAAAGAAAAAATCTGAACAGACTTAAAAAAACAACAACAAAAAACAGCTTTACTGAGGTGTATTTTACATAAAGTAATGCATCCATTTTAGTTATACAATTTGAGTTTTAACAAGTGTACACTGCCCTGTAGCCATCATCATTGTAGAACATTTCTGGCACCCTAGAAGATTCCCCGTGACCTGTTCCCAGCCAGTGCCAACCCGCCCTGACGCTGGGGCAACTCCTGGTCTGCTTTCTGTTGCTGCCCATTTAGACTTATCTTTCCTAGGGTTTTGCATGAATGGTACAGTATGTCCCCTCTCATGCCTGGTTTCTTTCGCTCAGCATCATGTTTTTGAGCTCCATCCAAGTTGTGCATATCAGAAGTTGCCTCCTTTTTATCACAGAGCTGTAGGATGCACTGTGGTTTGTTATCCATTTACCAGTTGATGGGCTTCCGGCTTTGGGCTGTTTCCAGTATTGAGCTGTTACGAATAAAGCTCTTTTAAACATTTGTGTACAAGTCTGTGTCTGTTTTTATTTCTCTTGCGTAAATGCCTAGGAGTGGAATTGCTAGGTCAGAGGTTAAGTGTAAGTTTCACCTTATAAGAAACTGCCAACCTGTTTTTCAAAGTGGTTGTACCATTTTACATTCCCATCAGCAGCGTCCGAGTTCTGGTTGCTGCATATCCTCTCTAACGGTTGGTATTCTCAGTCTTTTTAATTTTAGCAGCTTTAATGTGTGTGTAGTGGAGACTCAGTCATTTGAGTTTACATTTCTGTGAAGACTAATAGTGTTGAGCATCTTTTTATGTGCTTATTGCCCATTTACATATCTTCTTTTGTGAAGTGTCTGTTCCAATCTTTGTCCTTTTTAAATTATCTTCTTATTATTGAGTTGGAAGAGTTCTTATATATTCTAGATTCAAGTTCTTTGTCAGGTGTATGCATGGTTAGTATTTCCTCCCAGTCTGTGGCTAGCTTTTTCGTTTGCTTTACGTTGCCTTCTGAAAAACAAAAGATTTAAAAATTGATGACATCCATTTATCTTTTTTTTTTTTTAACAATTCATGGTTTTTGTGTCCTACCTGTGAAGCCTTTGCTTACCCCAAGGTTGGAGAGATTTTCCCCTGTGTTTTCTTCTTGAAGTTTTATAGTGTTAGCTTTTATGTTGAGATCTGTGATTCACTGTCAGTTAACTTTTGTGTGTGGTGTAATGTGAAGGTCAAGGTTCATTTTTCCCTAATGGCTGTCCCCTTGTGCCACCACCAGATGTTCAAAGATTATCCTGTCCCCAGTGAGTTCTGTGTCCCTTTATCAAAATGCAATTGTTTATATATACATGGGTCTGTTTCTAGCCTTATTTAAAAAAATTTTTTAAGCTATTGAAGTATATTTTACACACAAACTCGCCCATTTCAAGTGTCTAATCAAATGATTTTTAATAACTTTACTGAACGATGCACTCATCTATCAGTTTTAGAGCACTTTCATTCTCCAAATAAGATCCTTTTTGCTCATTTACTGTTAATCTTACCTCATCTCCAGGCAACCACTAAGCTACTTTCCACCACTGTAAATTTACCTTTGCTGGGCATTTCAGGTAAATGGAATCATACAGTATGTGATCCCTTGTACCTTCCTTCTTTCACTTAGCATGTTTTTGAGGTTCTCCATGTTTTATCATGTAGCACTACTTCCTTCCTTTTTATTGTTGACTAGTATTCCGTTGTATGGATGGGCCACATTTTGTCTGTCAGTTCACCAGCTGGTGGACGTTCAGGTTGTTTCCAGTTTTGGCCACAGGACTCATGCTGCTGAGGGTGTGTGTGGGCAAGTGTGTGGACGTACGACCTCATTCCTCCTGGGTAGCCATCTAGGAGTGTGATTGCTTGCTCATGTGGCAGTTCTATATTTCTGGCTTCTTAATATTTTTTCTTATCAGCTTTTTTTTTAAATTTATTTTATTTTTGGGTCTTCATTGCTGCGCACGGGCTTTCTCTAGTTGCAGTGAGCGGGGGCTACTCTTCGTTGCAGTGCGCGGGCTTCTCATTGCAGTGGCTTCTCTTGTTGCGGAGCACGGGCTCTAGGTGCGTGGGCTTCAGTAGCTGTGGCACACGGGCTCAGTAGTTGTGGCTCGCAGGCTCTAGAGCACAGGCTCAGTAGCTGTGGTGCATGGGCTTAGTTGCTCCACGGCATGTGGGATCTTCCCGGACCAGGGCTCGAACCCGTGACCCCTGCATTGGTAGGAGGATTCTTAACCACTGCACCACCAGGGAAGCCCTCTAATCAGCTTTTTTGAAGTATAATTCATATACAATAAGATTAATCCATTTTAAGTGTACACTTTGATGAGTTGTACATGCTGTAACTCAACTCGTGTAACCAATACTATAGTTTCATGTACTATAACGAAAGACTAAAATTTCATGTGAATGGAATCATACAGCACATATTCTTTTGTATCTTAACGTAATGCTTTTGAGATTGATCCAGGTAGAAAATATTTTAGACTTTGTGAACTACACATTTCTGTCACATATACCCCCCCCACCCCACCATCCTTTAAAAATATGAAAACCATTCTGAGCTCACAGCTGAAAAAAAAGCAGGATGAGGTGGGACTTGGCCAACTGGGCAGAGTTTGCTAACTCCCGTGACTCTGATGTATGGTTATTTCACAATTTGTTTATCCATTGACCATTGGTGGCTGTTTGGGTTGTTTCCAGTTTGGGGCTATTATGAATAATGCTTCTATGACATTCGTGTACAAGAAGTCTTTGTATGCATAGATATTTCCTTTCTTTTAGGTAAATACTTGAGAGTGGAATGCCTTAGTCACATGTTAGGTGTATGTTTAACTTTGTAAGATATTGTAAACCTATTTTCCAAAATGGTTGTGGCATTTCTTTTTTTTTTAACTTTTTTTCTATATTATTCTTTTAAAAAAAATTATTTTTATTTTTTGGCTGTGCCACGAGGCATGTGGGATCCCAGTTCCCCAACCAGGGATCGAACCCTCACCCCCTGCAGTGGAAGCGCAGAGTCTTAACCACTGGACTACCAGGGAAGTCTCCTGGTTGTGCCATTCTACATTCCTGTCAGCAATGTGTGAGAATTTCAGTAGCTCCACGTCCTTGTCAACATTTGTTATTCTCAGTTTTTAAGTTTAACCAGTCTATCTAATGTGTAGGTAATAGAATCTCACTGTACTTTTAATTTGTGTTTCTCTAATGACTAGTGATGTCAAGCATATTTTCATGTGTTTATTGGTCATTCATGTACTTTTGTGAAGTGTCACTTTTAAAAATCACCTTGTTTGTCTTTTCATTATTACGTTGTGAAAGGTCTTTATATATTCTGGTTACAGGTCCTTTATCAGATATATGTTTTATAGATGTTTTCTCCCAGCCTATGGAGATGTTTTCTTGACAGTGCCTTTTGAAAAGCAAAAGCTTAAAATTTTGATGATGTCCATTTTATCATTTTTTTTTCCTTTTATGGTTCATGCTTTTTTTGGTTGTTTTTGTTTTGTTTTGTTTTTAAAAGATTTTTTGATGTGGACCATTTTTTTAAGGTCTTTATTGAATTTGTTACAATATTGCTTCTGTTTTATGTTTTGGTTTTTTGGCTGGAGGGCATGTGGGATCTTAGCTCCCAACCAGGGATCGAACCTGCACCTCCTGCATTGGAAGGCGAAGTCTTAGCCACTGGACTGCCAGAGAAGTCCCTGGTTCATGCTTTTTGTATCTTAGGATGTGTTTGCCTACCCCAGGGTTGCAAAGATTTTCTTCTGTGTTTTCTGTTTTCTTAGTTTTTTCTTTTTTGTTTAGGTGTATGGTCTATTTTGAGTTAAATTTTATGTATGGTGTAAGGAAAGGGTCAAGGTTCATTTTTTACCCCCTACAGATATCCAGTTGTCCCAGCACAATTGTTGTGAAGATTATCCTTTTCTCATAGAACTGCCTTGGCTTCTTTGTCAAAAATCAGTTGACCACACAAGCATGGGTCCATTTCTGGACTCTTCTGAATTCTTACAGTTTAATTAGAGCTCATATTTTTTAGTCTGTGAGTGAGGATATAGATATGCCTCTCAGTGTCCTTCCTGCCTACAGATGACACTGCTGATAGCATTGCAGCCCATGAGAAGTGGAAAAGATCGTCTTTCACAGGACGTTCATGTGAAGACAGGCCTTCGGTTTTCAAATGTGACTTCTGTTGAGCTGCTGTGGTGCCTTTGCCTTCCAGGCTGCCCAGGTGCTTCTGTTCAGAGCAGAGCTGCTCTGGTACTAGTTGCTGTGCTCTGGGTCGGTTTGTCTTTCTGGCCGCTGCCAGCCATCCACAGCTCAGCCTGTGGTACCTTTCAGCTGGGCACCAGTCTCCCTGTGCATTTAGCCTGGCAGTCCTTTCCTGTAACAAGCAGTGATCTGGCAGACTGGCTTTATTCCAGTACCTCACTGTGGATGAGCCTGTCTTATCATTCAGTTTTCAGCGTGCCTTGCGAACAAAGCTAATGGGATGATTTGAGAAGCTACTGCTGTGTGGAGTCACGGCTCCAGCCTTGAAGAGCCTGGAGGGGAACGCAGCTAGGCTTGCCCAGTGCCTGCCACTGCCCTGCCCTGTGCTCAGGCTGCCAGCCTCCCCTAGGACTTGATAGCATCTCCCTGTTGTCAGGATCCAGATTGTCTCAGCAGGATGATTTCATGACAGCTTTCAGCTCTCTTTTGTTGACGACTCTTTACTGGATTGTGGGATTTCCTTGGTGTCCGAGAGTCCCTGAGTCGGTGGTTTCATGCTGTGTTGTGTGCGCGATTCCTGCTCCACATGTGTGTCCTTATTTGGTGATGTCTGTTCTCGCCTGCTAGGTGAGACTCTCTTGGTAGGTTGAGATACAAATAAAGGAACTGAGTAATGTTGGTTTAGTTGGTGTTCAGTGAAGGGTTAGGGAGCCCTAGGGTTCAGCTTTCCTGCCCCTGAGGCGGCTGCCATATACCATGGATTCACCGGAAGCCCTAACCTTTTGGGAAGGCAGGCCCTGTGGACACTGTCAGAGGTCAGGCTAGTTGATGGAGTCCTTCACCGGAAGCCCTAACCTTTTGGGAAGGCAGGCCCTGTGGACACTGTCAGAGGTCAGGCTAGTTGATGGAGTCCTTGAGAGGGCAAGGAAGGCGTTGAGTTCCAAGGAACCTGACGTTCTTCTCCCTACAGTAGTCTGACCTCTGACCTCGTTGCAGCCTCAGACGTGAAGGCAGTCCCAGAAATGCGCAGCTCTGCAGGATGAGAAATGCTGCCACAGTCGACTGCCTGTTCATCCTCAGGAGAGGCCAGCCATGCGGTGCTGGTAAAGTGCTGGGCCTTTCGACGAGTTGGCAGGTCAAGCCCGTTGGGCGAGTGCTGGAGACAATTGGAATCTGAATGACAGTAAAAAATATCATTGTCCCTGGGTTCTTCTTTTTTTGTTTTTCATTTTTTTGGGGATTTCAGTAAATTTTTATTTAAGTGGCCAGAAGTATAGAGAGTGGTACTTCAGTAGAGTTCTACCATTTAAAGGTCCTTTGATGATAAATGTGTAACAGTGGAAAGTGTGCTAGTTTGGGATTCAGAAGACCCAGGTTCTAATTTGGCATGAACTACCTGTTACCTTACAGGCATGTACATAATATCTCAGAGTCTTCGTTCCGCATCTGTCCATTGAGAGATTTGGGCTAGAAACTCTTTTAAGACCCTTGATAAATCTGATGAAACTTGAGTTGTCTTTCTTTTCTACCTCATCGAGATAGGCAAGTGACAAGATGTAGAGAGATTATTCCGGGCACTGAATTGCCACAATTATTAGCAACACAAGAGAAGTCAAAAAAGCTGTCCTGTGAGTGAGATTACTGATTCTCTTCATGCAGTGATGCCGACAGGTAGGCCTGGGTAAATGGTGTGAGTTCACAAACTTGTTTATTCACCTTGTTGTTCCTAAGCCTGTGGAAAAATGTAGGCAGGCACCTAAGGCAACGCATTCTGTATGTCACAATTTCAAGGCAGCCTTTTTTACTTAAACCCTTCTCTGTGTATTCTAAGTCATTTTCCTCTGCCCGTACACCTCCCAAACTTCACTCAAGTTCTTCCTTTTCTCTTGTTGTCCTAAGAATGTCAAAATTATTGAGTCTTTTCATTTTTACTATGCTGGTGTCTCTGAGAAACTCGCTGACAGACACCTGTTATGACTGATGTATTAATGTTCACTGTCCCTGGGTTCTTTAAATCTAGGAAAAGCTCTGCCGCCTTCAGTCAAATGGTCTGTGCTTGATGAGAAGAGAAAACTGTCTTTGGGACCATCTGGTGGTGGTGTGGAACCAGGCCTCTTGCCAGCTTGGCCCCCAGTCTGCCTTGTCTGCAGGTGGGCGTCTTTGTCAGGCTAGAGGCTCTGAAGCTTTGGAAAAGCTCATTCATTCCACTTCCCTTACTTTTGAGCTGGAGCAGAAGAGCGACTGGCCCTATTTTCTGCCCTTGACTGTATTTTCTGGACATTCAGGAGCATAGTGACAAGAGGCTGTAGCTCCGAGGTGCCCTGGGTTCCCTCATTGGGGGTCTGCACTGGGCTTAGAAAAAATTGGCCCCAGGGTGGGCAGCGGGGAGGGCTCCAGGTGGTCGTGGCTGGGGTCTGAGCTAGTTTGAGGTCATGCCGAGTGCTTTCTCAGTTGCCCTGGTCTGTACCCCTTGAAAGGCGTGCCATGGATAAGGGTTATCTCCGTCTTAGTTTTTCTCTTTTTTCATTTTGCCACAAGACAGGATTGTATCACACATCTCCAAAATGAGTAAAATGGCATTTCAGCTTCTTGTCTTTATAGACTCTCTGAACTTTAGGAAAGATCATTCTGGTCCCTTTTCATTAATAATGAAAACCAGGGGGCAATAAAACGTTCTTAACGTGAGCACGGCAGAAACAAGGAGCAGTGCAGGGGTGAAGGTGCGGCTGGCAGGGAGCCACAGGTGTCTCTTGGTGCTTGAGGAGGTCAGGCTCCGGAGAGGGGGGAGCAGTGGTAGGAGGGGTCCTGGTTCTTGGACCCCTGACCTGCCAGCATCTGCTCAGCCTCGGCTCTGTTACCCGGAACGAGAGGCTGCACTTCTCAAGGCATGCACTGTGTGTTTGCAGGAAAGAAGAAGGATGCAGCAAACTTTGGGTTCTGGTCCAGTTTTCAGCCCAGTTGCAACTGTTTTCCTGTAAGATATTTAGTGGGTATTTGAGAAGTCACTGGTGAGTAGAACTTTCTGGACATGTGCCCATTTTGAATACTTTCTCTGGGGATTTTTGCAGCACAGATGGACGTTCTGGGTGTGGATTGAAGCCCCACGGAACAGCGTGGGGCTTCAATCCACAGCGACTCTTTAGAAAAGTGGCAAGGTTACTCTGTCTTTGCTTTTTCCTCCTAAAAATGAACTTGCACCAGATGTTGGAATCAAGGCAGTCAGAGCAGAGCAGGCTGAGCCAAGAGAGGTGCCTGCTTGGGACCTGGAGCCTCCTGGCTTCTCAGGGTCACAGTGAAAGGTCTACCTCAGCGGTCTCAGGGTTTTCCATTTCACGATCAGCGGTCGCTTCTCTATGTCGCTCCGCATCGGATGGGGGTGTTCACTGCAGGTCAAAGAGCAGAGCTCCCTTCTGGAGACAGTGTGTAGACGTGAACCCTGAGTGTCACTGTGCAACCCTGGAGAGGAGTGGGGAGTCTTGGCTCGCCGTGACCCAAACCCCAGAACCCGTTAAAGAATAGATCGATAGGTTTGCATAAACGTGAAAACACTCTGTGCCACAAAAAGCAGACCATAAGCAGAGTCAAAAGAAAAATATACTAGGGAGAATTTTTACAACTCCTTTCACAGACAGAGGGTGAATTTCCCTGTTGTATAAGAAGTTTCCATGAATTGAGGGAGGAAATTTAATAAAGAAATTGAGTAGAAAAGTAGGGAACATATAGTATACCAAAAAGGAGGTGCAGATGAAAAGATTGCTCAGTCCTCACTTGTAATAAGGTAAATGCAAATTAAAGCTAGAGGGAGGTACTATTGCTTTGCTCTAGTACTGGCAGAAATCTGTGCGTGTGCTTAACCCATTATGTTGGGGTGGCTGTGAGGAAACATGTGGGAATGAACTGGTTCAGCCCCCGTGGAGGACAGTTTGGCAGGCTATCTCAGACTGCTCTGGCCCAGCCTCCTAGGAGTTCACGTTTACAGATGGACTTGTACATGTACATGAGATGCCATATGTACACGCTCACTGATGGCAGCGTTGTGTGAAATAGGAAAAGACTGGAAATCATCTAAATGTCCATCATTAGGGAATTGGTTTAATGGAATATTATGCAGCTTTAGCAAAAAAGAAGAATGAGAAATGGGGGGAAAGAGAAGGAAAATAATGCCCATGTGTGTTGCCTCATACTTGCATAAAAATTCTCTGCAGGGTAAAGAAGAAACTTTTAACACAGTGGTTCTTGGTGGTGGAGGAAGCCTCTTTGCAGTAGACTGACGTGTGCTGCGTGATGTTTAGACCATGTGCGTGTATTACCTATTCAAAAACTGTAAGCTCAACAAGGGAGTTGATCACAGTCTGTGCAGGAGACCCGGGCTGGGCCACATTGGGAAACTCACGTGGAATCCACAGGCGGGGCAGGGTCGGGTGGCCAGGGAGAGACACTCTTCCAGGCTCTCCCATCACCGTTGTCTCTGCCTCCTGAGAGCCCCCTTCAGCAGCTCAGGGAGGAGGGAGCGTCCGCCTCGCCCCCTTGGAGGTCTTTGCCACTTGGATCCCCGATCAGACTGCATGCCAGCAGCCCCTCCTCCCCATGTGCTCACGTCCTGCCGAGGACTTTAAGAACCGCCCCTCTCCTGCTCTCCTTTGGTCATGAAGCGCCAGGACGTGGCCAGTACCTGCAGGCCCAGGGGAGGGGGACGGCTGGAGCCACAGGTGTCCGTCTCAGAGGAGATGAGGCGCCCGGCCGCGTGTGGAGTGTGGTGGCTCTTCCTCCCTCACCTTCTCTCTTAGATCCACTTCCAGATACCAGGTCCTTGTCGCAGCAGCGTGCCTCGGGTGGGTGCCTTCTGGGTCACTGTCCTGGCACCTAGTCTGAGTCCACAGACTGGTGGTGTCCTGCACCACTGATGGTTCTGGAAACAGTGACCCACGCACCACCACCACCCCCCGCCGCCCTCTGCCCAGTGGCCGGTCCCTTGAGAGGAGGCAGCTGGGTGGCCTGAACGCGGCTGCTCCAGGTAGACGTTCCAGAAGGAGCTCGTGCTTTCCCGTGTGCCTGACAGAATCGCTGGGCATCACATCAGATTATGGGCATGAAAGCACTTGTAAACAGTTCATGGGGAAGGTTATGAAGTAGAAAATTCTCCTCTCCTCCTCTGGAACTAGAAGTTCATTCAGGGCTTGGAGGGGACTCTGTGTTCCAAAGGGCCTGACCCTACATGAAGACCGGCTGCCTGTGTCCGGATCCCCTGAGACGGTCCGTCCTGGACTCAGTCCCTTTCGCCTTTGGAGGCCCCTTGCGGTAGCCTCTCCCTGCTTTCTTGCCTCTGCGGCCTCGCACCTGTAGCTGCCCTCCGTGCTCCCTGATGTTGTTCTCCCAGAACACAGAGCCGTGACCATGTCACTCCCTGGTTCAGAGCCTTCAGTGACCCCGCTGCTTGTGAAACGATGGCCAGGTTCCTTGTATGCGCTCACCGCCAGGCCAGCCTTTCCCACCTTCCCCCCACCCCGCTCCCCCCACCACTCCCCTCTCTGCTCTTGCTGTCTCTTGGCCAGCAGTAGCCCCCTCACCCTGGGTGAAGCCCAGGGGCTCCCCCGTCTGCTTGAGCACAGGTCAGCCTCAGCCTTTGCACTTCCTTGTACCCTGCCTGGAGCGTCGTGCCCGGGACCGCACAGGTCTCGGCATCCTCCTCCACCGAGGCCCTGCCATCCACACTCTCTCCTGGTCCCGTTCGGTGTTCTCAATCGCTATCTGGAGCCGCCTCGTTCGGTCGTTGGTAGGCTGCCTCCTCTCCACCAGGCTCCATGTGAGAGCAGAACAGAACAGGGCAGGGGTCTCGCCACCACTGTAACCCGTGCCTACGGCACTGTCGTCCACCCTGTCAGGGCTTCATCAAGTTGAATAAACAGGTGATGCAGCCTTTGCCCTGCTCTGAGGTGCCTCCAGGCTCATGTAGGAGGGTGTGTGGGCATGTATTCGTGCACACCTAGGTGTGCTCATGGCAGCCTCACTGGATCCTTTATTCCTCGAAGTGGGGCCCGTGCCCTAGGTCTTCAGAACGCCTCTGCCGCCCGCCTCCCACCCCGGGCCTCAGCCCGCCTAGACACCAGCCCATGGCAGCTGCGCAGTCCAGGGGCCTGGGAGGAGGAGGGAGGTGCAGCCCAGCCGCATCCTGATGCTCACCCCCATCCGAGCACGAGACACACCCCCCGACTGAGATGAGGGGCCTGAATCCACGAGCTTTCCTGCCTCAGGGGGGACGCCAGTGCCTCTTCTCCTGACGTGCCTTTTCCCCCGACCTTAGGCCCTGCGGGTTCCCGGTGGAGAGATTACAGCGCCTTGGCCATCATCATGGCAGGGATAGCGTTTGGCTTTCACCAGCTCTACAAGGTAAGCTGCCCCTCCCTGCACCCCCTGGGCGCTGCCCTGAGCCCAGGGGCAGCAGTGGGCCTGCCTGCAGAGGCCGAGCGCCCTGATGATCTCGCTCGCTGAGGGGCGTCCAGGTCAAGTCCTGGTCCTGTTCCCACCCGGGTGGGTGCGCTTGGCAGGTTCAGACCCGCCTCATCTGCTAGACTCGGCATCTCCCCTCCAAGTCCCTGTGCAGCAGGGACCCCGTCGATCAATGAGCCACATCAGGTACTTATAACAGTGCCTGGCACTTAGCAGGCCAGACCTTTTTGAGAGACAGAATGACATGTGGTTAAGGGCATGAACGCTGGAGCCCAGCTGCCTGTGTTGCATCCTGGCTCTACCACTTGGCAGCTGTGTGACCGCAGGCTCAGCGGTTCTGTGTGTAACATGGGAACAATAGTATCTACCTTACGAGGCTGTTGTGATGCTGAAAGGAGTCACTGCTCCCCTGGGAAGTGCTCTGAGCCCAGAACACAGGAAGCGCTCTGCACGCTCTTGAGAATCTCAGTACGAACGTATCTACAGGATCTACCTTTTCCCCCTATGTATTGTGTTGGCATCCATGTAGACCTAGGGTTTTTCATGGACTACGTAGTCAACCCTCAGGATCCCAGAGTTCATTGCTTACAACGGAGCTGCAGGCAGGAAGTAACATTTACTTCCTTGATACCAGATACTAATCAGACACTAATTACCAGCTACTAACTTTGATTTGAAGCAAGTTGAGTCTTTTTTAGAAGATGCAGAGCCAGGGTAGGTCCCCAGAGACAAAAGGTAAAAGAGTGGCTGGAGGACTTACTCTCTGCTGGTCCTTTCCTTCTGAGGCCACCTGCGACTCCATCTCTGATTTGGAGATGTTTTAAAAAGAATCTGAATGACTATCCAGACTCACGTTGTAACTGTTTTTTTTTTTTTTTTTTTTGGTCACGCCACACAACTTGCTAGATCCTAGTTCCCCGGGATCAAACCTGTGCCCACTACAGTGGAAGCACGGAGTCCTAACCGCTAGACCGCCAGGGAAGTCCCCCCATGTTTAATTTTAGCACATGAAACATGTTTCAGCATTGTACTATGGGATTCTTAATTTTTCACTTAAGTGCAAACGCTAATGACAGAGTTGTAGCAGAATATAATCTTTTCAGTGTAACATTTATTCTTGAAGTTGGGAATCTCCACATTAGAAATCCAGAAACAAGATGTTCTGGGTCCTGGGACTTCTCCCTCTGATGCCATTGTGTCCTGAAAGTCTATTTCCAACCACTGACTGCATACAGTCACCAGGAAGAAGAATATGCTAAGACAGGATTCTCACATCAATGTCCCAGCTCTACTAAGCGGTACCTGATAGTCACATGGCTGCCCTTGGACGGCCTATGATCTGGTGGAGACAGAAAGCATAGCTCCCCTTGGAGCAAAGCAGAGATATCATCAGTTGTTTCCACGAAGCTCTGATCTTTAGTCTCTGCTTTAAAAAAGAAGAGACATTGGGGCTTCCCTGGTGGTGCAGTGGTTGAGAGTCCGCCTGCCGATGCAGGGGACACGGGTTCGTGCCCCGGTCCGGGAAGATCCCACATGCCGCGGAGCGGCTGGGTCCGTGAGCCACGACCGCTGAGCCTGCGCGTCTGGAGCCTGTGCTCCGCAATGGGAGAGGCCACAACAGTGAGAGGCCCACGTACCGCAAAAAAAAAAAAAAAAAAAAAAAAGAAGAAGAGACATTGGAAGATTAGTCACGATGGTGACAAGAGAATTTAAAAAACATCTGCTAAATTAAAAAACAAAAAGGAGAGGTAAGCTGTTATCTTGTTTTATAAATATGTAAAGATTTAGGCTGGGGTAGTGTATGTGTTCCTTTCCTCAGCATTTTTGATCTTAGAAATGGAATTTTTAGTCCATTACACGTGTAAGAATTTCTTGACTTTTATACTTTGGAAATTTTCAACCTGGAACGTAAGGCTCCATTTTATGAGTTTCGGCTCGGCTGTGGGTAATAACTCACACGATGGTTGAAAAGCACTTTGCAAAATAGAAAATGCTTCTATATGTATGCTAAATAGTGATCTTCACTTAGGAGCTGCTCTTGAAATGAGTTCTCTGACAGGCCCCTTGTGAGAGACCTCCTTTCCCTTCCCCAGTACAGAAGCCTTAATGGAGAAGTTGCCATCTTTTCCTGTCTAGGGCCCGAATGGAGTAAGAACCAAAGTCTCTTTTGGTCACACCTGCCAGTTACTACACCTGCCAAGCTTGCACTCTGCCACCCCTGGTACCACCCCAGTAAAGTTGGTGACTGGTCTCACGCTCCTAAGATGGGGGGCTCCACGTCCAGAGCTTTTGGAGTTTGGAGCCCATGTTCTTTTGTCCAGCTCTCCCAGCGGGCACCTTGCCGCCCACCTCTAACCCTTCACACTTCCAAGCAGGCAGTTACCAGCTGCGCCCTGTCTGCCTTCTTCCTGAATGTTTCGAGATTCTCAGAACATTCAAGATTGCCCTGCAGCATCAGCTTCCTTTTTCCCCCACGGTCAGTGTCTCCTGATTCTTGCTCCTTGCTCCCCCTTCTGCCCCGTGTCTCAGTTCTGGGAGAGTCTGGCTGCATTTAATTCTTATCTGAAGGAAGCTTGTTCTGAGGATTCAAGGCTTTTCGAAGAAGAATGGGTGTGACCTCCTTAGGTAGCCTCGGAATACCCATATTATTATCCCCTCCTAGTGAAAGAGCCAAAGGTCCCACAAATCTATTGTGGATTTTGATCTTGCTTCTTGAATAATTTTTTTGTTTATTTTTACTTGTTTGTTTCCGAATGGAGAATTCATTCACGTGGTTCAAAATGTTAAAGGTTCAGAAAAGTGTACAGCAAACTTCCCTCCCACTCCCCCCTGGAAGCCACCAGTGGTATCACTTTCTTGGATAACCTTTTGCATTTTTATGATATACAACTTTTAAAGTAGAATTCTTAGTATTTTTGGACACAAGTATTGTATATAGCAACATTTAAAAATCTAAAAGAACCAAAAAGTGCTCCATCATAGTGGGTCAAATTGATTTTTTGTGTCCCTGTTCCCTGGTTCTGGTCCTGATTCAGACAGAGTTTTTTTTTTTTTTTTTTTTTTTTTTATGTGGTGGTAATCACAGCCTCATAATTTTCGGATGTCTTGTTCATTTACGGTGTTGGCATAGGGTTTCCGAAACCCAGGGTTGATGGAGAGAAAGTTGGTCGGCAGAATTTGAGAGACTGTTGAAGAGTATCCCAAGTACGTACCCATTCCTCATGTGCACCCTGCTTCTCGCAGAAATACCTGCTCCCCCTCATCATGGGCGGCCGGGAGGACAGGAAGCAACTGGAGAGGATGGAGGCGAGTCTCTCAGAGCTGAGTGGCAGCGTGGCACAGACAGGTAAAGATTAATGACTCCACCAAGTCACCCCTCAAAGCCTTCTCCGAGCAGCCCCTTCTTTGCCCCCTCCCCTCTCCCCTCCGTCTCCACTTTATGTGGTGACTTCATTTATCTGCTCTGAGAATCTGTTCACATTTGCAAATGAAGCCGCCGTCATTTCGGTTTAATTTGAAATTGCTTGTTTACTGTCGGCGCGGCCTCAATTAATTATGTTTTTACGGAAAGGCTCCCAACCTCAGAATATTAATAAGGGGAATAAAATGACAGCCTTTCTAAGGGCTGTAAAGTTCATTTTTAATTTCTGCTTCTATGAGGTTTTCAGGGGGGTTTTCAGCAGTTTTCCCCCTTCCCTCTAAGAATCCAACACAGGGTCAAGAGAGGCTGTAATTACTGCGGCTCCAGGGACCCCGGCCACCTCCTCTGTCATCGACTCCACGGGGCTCACGTTCATTACCCGGTGCCCCAGTGATGGCCCAGATTAGCTGGGACCTGTCGCGCCAGAGGTGGTTTTCTCCTTTATAAACTTGTTTACTAGATGGAGCCTCTGAATCTAAAAACTCTGGCAAACTAGAGAGCCACCTGTCCCAGGCAGGAGTCTGTCCCTCGGGGGCATGTTTGTGAAGCCCTCGGAAACCCTCTGGAGCACGTGCCCTGCTGGCATGTCTCCTTGGAGGCTGACGGTGGGCCGGGAGCTCCAGCAGCCTCTGGGTTGGGTGGGGAGGATAGGAAGGAGCAGTAAGGAAATGGGATTTGCAGTTTGTAACCGCTCCGGGATGCTGTGGACTGAGATGTCTCTCTCCCAGGATTGGAGACTTGCCATGAGTTCTGTAGTGGCGTGGGGAGGCCCGGGAGATGGGGGATGCAGGCAGGATGGAAGTTGCAAGAGCCAAGCGAATCATAAACAGATATAATTAGAGGGGAGAGGTTTTGGACGGATATACTGTTGACCACGGACAACTGCACAATAGAAAGATAAAGTAGAAATACTAGAGGTTAGATACAGTGCAGGTAGATGCCCCAGAGTGCAGATGAATTATGTGGATTGCACGGGCCGGGGGCGGGGGGCGGGGGGAATGTCTGCAGATAAACTAGATGCAGCAGCTTATAGGTGTGTGGACAGAAGGAAGGATCTGTATCATTTAACAGAGATGCAACTGCTCTTTCCTCCCAGTGACTCAGTTACAGATGACTTTAGCCTCTGTCCAGGAGCTGCTGATTCAGCAGCAGCAGAAAGTCCAGGAGCTCGCCCACGAGCTGGCCACAGCCAAGGTACTTGTCCCTGACCCTCTGGTCCCTCTAGGTCCGGGTCTGCCCTGCAAGGCTCTTCACTCCCATCCTTTGTGCCCAGTTCACTGCATCCGCTGGGGTCTGATGTTGTCTCTTCTGACACCGGTGACCCTGCCCTTGTAGAGACAGGAGGCGGTCACCGTGCTGGTGGTGTGGCATTCAGTGACGGAGGCTGTCCTTTCTGTCTCCGTGTCACCTCCCAACAGGAGGGAGGAAAAGCAGCTCTGTGCCTGTGGCCCTCCCGTGGCAGCACATGCCCCAGATCTGGTGGTGGCCGGTGTCGACACAGGATGGTCTCCACCACAAGTTAGGTCAGAGGTCCTGGCGTTGCCAAGAGCGATTGCAGGGAACAGGGTGGGAGGAGTGTACCCAGACCCTGGGCTGAAATGCTGCCGTGGGTGGGTTCTCCAAACCCAGGCCTCGGGATCCGGTAACCCCCAGAGGAGTGTAGACCCACCTGGGGTCGACTGAGGCGGCTTCCTTGCCTCACTTGGCACATCTGGAGCTATCTTGGCAACATCAGACCCTAGGATCAGACCACTGGGGTTCAGGCTCTCCTGTGCCCCGTGCTACCTGTGTGACTGCAGACAAGCGACTTGCTGTTCCCTCGTCTGTAAGAAGGAGCTGTACCGCACCTCCCTCGTTGCCTGTCCCCACTGAGGACAGAGCCTGGCTCCCGTCAGCCCCAGGATGGCAGGCTTTGGGTCTGGGTTCTGTGCGTGTGTGACAGGGTGTTCCCGACACAGACTGGGCCCGGGAGACAGTGGTCCAGTGGCTCCAGGGCGTCCACTGCCCTCCCCACTCCATCCAAGGCCTCCCGGGTTGCTTTCTGGCTGCTTCCACGCAGCCGTGCTGTAAAGGATCTTGCTCCGAGCAGCTCTCCCAGAGGAAGCCCCACCCCAGTGCGCGACTCCGTGTGAGCCGGCGCTCTTGTGAAGGGGGTCCCCGAGAATCCTCTCATGGGGTACCCCACCCACGGAGGCCAGTGGCCACCGCCAGCCACCGTGCACGCTCCCCGCGGGCAGGCGGGCGGGCGGCCCATAAAGCAGCTGAGGAGGCAGTCACGGCCTGTGACCACCTCTCCTCCATTGTCTTTTGGAGCGGCAGCCTGCCAGTGGCCAGAAGCCTTTCCAGAAATTGGAAAGCTGTTTTCAGACCTTAAGCATTAAGATTAAGACCACATGTTGCATTTTAGGAGGGGAGGGGGGCCCGGGGTAGCGTTTGGTGGTTGAGCGCCGCCTCTGAGGGTGTCTCGTGCTTGTTTTTCTGATGCCCCCGCGCCTGCCCCCAGCCCCTTTCATTCTCTGCTGTGCTGAAGCCGTGCTCACTGGTGTCTAAACCCATCTGTGTGAAGGCTTCGGTTACCCCATAAACCAAAGACTCAGAGCTGTGTTTTCTCAGCTGTAATGTAAGTTTTTATATCTGGCTTCCAAACCCCTACTGCAGCACTGTAAAAAATTAAAAAGAAGAGCATTCAGTAATTAAAAAACCTACATAAAACTGAAGGCTGGGAGTTTTCTACAACTGTTTTTTAGAGACTGGCTAAAAAGCCCCAGATGTCAGATTTTATTTCTAAATCCTGGCATCTGGCACCATATGCGTTTGGAAATTTGAGTCCTTTGTAGGCCAGTGAGTGGAAATTGCTCCCTTGTTAATGGGCTGCTATAGCTTTCAAGGTCTCAGAGAGGCCAGAGCAGTGGCTCCTGGGTCTGCGCTGTCTGGTGGTCTGGAGTGGGGACCCCAAGGGGATGTGTGTGAGGGCGGCCGAGCGCCTGTGTGCGCTCGTTCCGAGGCTGCCCGGGGTTTCTTTCCTGAGGCCTGCAGCCCCCGCGGGGGGCGCTTCCCGCTGTGGAGCCGGGCTGGGGCTGCCGGCCGAGGCAGGACCCACAGCACCCCTCACCCCACCTTAGAGCCCCGCAGGCTGATGGGAATGTGCAGGGCCCCTCCGCGCTGCCAGCCTGGGGCTCCCCACACTCTCCTGAACTCAGGGCCCGGGTGTTCTGTGGCAGGCAGCGGGGGCCTTGTACCCGTAAGCAGAGGCCCGCGCACCCGAGGCCATCACACCTGGGACTGGCCCGTAAACGCTTCGCAGGCAGCTTGGCCGAGGCAGCTGCCCTTTGGGGGACCTCCTCTCCATCTATCCCAGCAAGATTGCCAAAGAAAGGTGTGGTCGTTTGAAGTTTATATAGAAAACAGTGTCAGCGGGGAAGGTGTGCGGGGGAAGGGTGACGTTTGTCTGAGGTTCCTGTGGCTGCTTCCCCTGTGGGCCCTGCTCCGGGACATCTTCGTTCTCCCTGCTGAACCTTCAGGGTCGTCCTGAAGAGCAGCTGCAGATGGGCGGCCTGGCCTTCGACTCCTGGTTGTGCAGATAGTGGGGCCCAGTGCATGGCCTGACGTTACAGCTGCGTGGGGAAGGGTATCCTGGGCGAAGCCTGCCTTCTGGGCATGATTGAGAGTAGAGCTGGGGGATGGGCCAGGCAGGTGCTCAGGTGTCTCCCTTGACCCTTCAAGGTGGCTCCAGGTACCAGGCTCCTGGTACCTGTGGTTGAGGTGGCTGCCTGTCCCAGCCCCAGAGTTTCCGTGTGTGTGTGTGTGTGTGTGTGTGTGTGTGTGTGTGTGTGTGTGTGTGTGTGTGTGTGTGTGTGTGTGTGTGTGTGTGTGTGTGTGTGACCTCTCTGCAGGGAGAGGGACTTAGGTGGAGGGAGTAGTTGTTGTAGAGATGGAATTTATTTATCTTAATAGTTTTGTTTTAATGGAATGTTTCAAATACATCTGGAAATGGGGGAGCTGCACAGCAAGCCCACATGTTCTGGCTACACAGCTGCAGCCGCTGCCTCGGGCCGTCCTGCCATACCCCTACCCGCAGGTGATTTTGAAGCACATCCCAGACAGCATATCATTTCATACTTCAGACACTTCAGTGTGTATCTATAAAAGATAAGGGCTCTTTTGTTGTTGATGTTTTATTTTACATAACCAGGCTGCCACTATCACACCTGAATGCATGTCATGATTCCCTAATATAGTCAGCTATCCAGATAGACTTGTGGGAGTGTTTGTTCTAAGGGAGTCGTCACTTAAACAGAGATCCAGGCAGGCAGACCCCTGAATGGGCTGCAGCAGAACCGTACCGAGGGAGGTTCCTGGCTGGCATGCAGGACACGGAATCCCCCCGGGGTCCTCCTTGCCACCCCAGCAGTCTGAGCTTCAAGGGGTGGGAGGAGGTGCTGCTCTGATCTTCTGTCTCCTGTGTGACTTTCAGGCCACCACTTCCACCAACTGGATCCTGGAGTCCCAGAACATCAATGAACTCAAGTCGGAAATTAACTCCTTGAAAGGGCTTCTTTTAAATCGGTAGGAGCTGAAAAGGCACGGGCTTCTGTTCTGCTCTCTGACTTCGACTTGGGGGAGGGAGCTCTTGGGGCCCATCCAGCCGCCAGCCATTGGGGGCAAGGGAGGGGCACGTCTCCTTGGGGGCCCCCTGTGCGTCCCACCCCAGATTGAGCTGCATGATTCAGGCATTGAGTTTGGGAATCTCTTGCACTGCCACCTTCCCTCCCCGGTTGGCCCCTCCCTCTCCACTCTAGGGGTGACAGCCTGTAGTGCCCACGAGTTTTGAGATACAGTCACTTGGTCCTGTCAAGACCCAGTCAAGGGCAGCTGGAGCCAGAAGCAGGGCCTTGAGCAGAGGAGAGAATCCCTACCCTCCAGATAGGGCCATCTCCTCCCCGTCCTCAGCCCCGGCTGGACCTCCCAGTGACAGCTTGGTCCCAGAGAAGGTCCCCCCCAGAGGGCCAGGCCAGGGGTCTCTGTTCCTGCTCAGTTTGAAGAGCCTATGATTCAAGGCAGAGGCAGACGCAGTGCCCGCCTCCCCACTCCCCAGCTCTTGTGGTCTCACTCTGCTGTCCCTCCGCAGGGACAGCACCAACACAGCCCTGATAGGAGGGTGACCAGCTTGTCCAGGCTTGCCCGGGCCCGTCTTTTTTTAAAACTGAAAGTCCTGTGTCCTGGGCCGCCCCTCCTGCAGGGCGCCCTGGGGGTTAGTGGGGGCTGAGCGAGGCGGGGGCCTTCACTCCAGGTCAGTGCTAGGGGCTGGCAGCGTCTCGTGGTCCCAACCAGAGGACCCAGTTCTCCAAGCCACCCACTTCCAGGCTGTCTGTGGGGAAAAGAGCGTGGCCTTAAGAGAGGCACGGCTGAGCTCGGGGCACCAGAGGGCTGTCTGCTGGGGACACAGTGAACGCCGAGGCCCCGACTATGTGCTCCGCGTAGCAGGGTCTGAGGTGGAAGGGCTGTCCTGGGCCAGAGCTGGTGGTCTGGTGGGCAGCCCAGGAGGCGGCAGGCCTTTGTCCTCCCAGCTCAGGCAGGGGTGATCCCGCCTGTCCTCGAGCTTGATTTCCAAGCCCTTGCCAAGCGGACCTGACTTCCCAGGTCTGGGCTGGGCTGGCTGCTGGCCCAGGACCCAGGGCAGGGATGCAGGAGTGGGAGGGAGAACTGGCTCTTCTGTCAAGTGTTGAGCTCGGAGGTTTTCTAGAAAAGTGCTAGGTCACCAGCATTACCCTTCTGGTTCTGATGTCTCTGACCCCGAGACCAGTGGCCAGGCTCTCCCTGACCCCCTGCCTTTGCCCAGGCCACAGGCAAGTGAGAGTGGAGGCCCAGGGGCCTTGGCTTCCCAGGCTTCTGGCTCCCCACTGTTGCTCGCTGCCCCTCCCAGGGCTGGAGGCTGGGACAGTGCTGTAAGGGCGGGAGGGAACGGGCGCCAGGGGGTGGCAGGGCCCCCAGAGCCAAGTGTCCAGCAGCTGCCAGGGAGAGCGGGCCTGGCCCCAGGCAGAGGGGGCCCCAGGAGGCACCCTGAGTGGACCGGGGGCTCTGCAGGCAGCCCTGGTGCCTCTGGCTTCCGTCTCAGCCGCTCCCACCTCAACGGGCCAAGAGGCCTTATTTCCAGAGGAGGGGGAGGGGGGGAGGGGGGAGTGGGCGGCGGAGCTCCAGCCTGTCCCCTGGCCCTGTCCCCTGCTCAGTGGCGCTGGGGTGGCTGCTCAGCCTCCGTGAGCACTCTGGGTCGGGAGGGTGCGGCTCTTCTGAGGGTGACCCTGCCGTCTTCTCCTTCCTCGGCCAGGAGGCAGTTCCCCCCTTCCCCGTCGGCCCCGAAGATCCCCTCCTGGCAGATCCCGGTCAAGTCCCCGTCACCCTCCAGCCCCGCGGCCGTGAACCACCACAGCAGCAGTGACATCTCGCCCGTCAGCAACGAGTCCACGTCGTCCTCGCCCGTGAAGGAGGGCCACAGCCCTGAGGGCTCCACGGCCACGTACCACCTGCTGGGCCCCCAGGAGGAGGGCGAGGGGGTGGTGGACGTCAAGGGCCAGGTGAGGATGGAGGTGCAGGGCGAGGAGGAGAAGAGGGGGGACGAGGACGACGAGGAGGACGAGGACGTGAGCCGCGTGGACGAGGAGGACCGCCTGGGGGTGCAGAGGGAGGACCGCCGGGGTGGGGACGGGCAGATCAACGAGCAGGTGGAGAAGCTGCGGCGGCCCGAGGGCGCCAGCAACGAAAGCGAACGGGACTAGGTGGCCGGGGTCCTGGTCCAGGTGCAGGACGTGGCCTTGAGCCGGGCGGGGGCAGGGCTTCCGCAGCCTCGCCGGCCTGGGCGGCGTGAGGGCCGAAGCGTGTCCACCCCGCCCACCGCAGACAGACAGGCCTCTGACCTTGTTCTCATGTCGGGCCGAGGGCTCCGAACTCTCTGGGCGCAAGCCCCCCCAGCCCCCTCCCAGGCAGACGTCCCGTCCAGGGGTGTCTGCTGGGTGTCTTAGCCAACCTAACGCCGTGCATGACAAGAGGTAGTTTTATTACCTGACTCCTGACCCTCTGGAGGAGGAGCCGCGGGGCCTGGCGTCTGCCGTCCCTTCCCTCCGCCCCGGCTCCCTCACTGCTTCTCACCAGTGACCAAGGGGGCCGCACTCTCGTGATCCCCAAAGCAATGGCCCTGCGCTTCCCTCTGGGCGGGGCCTCCCAGGCCCCCCAGGCCCCCCAGCCAGTCCCTGCCCAGACGATGCCAACCTTGTGTGCCCGTCGCAGCTGCAGCCTGGTCGTCCGCCACCCACGACATCACGCTGTTCCCGACCGTTCGCTTGCCGCATCGTGGCTCAGCTACTGCCGTGGTGAGATGTGGTCCCACCTCCACTAGGAGCCAGGCACAGGGTCTTCCTGTCTGTCCCCTGCCCCGCCCTGCCCCCCAAACATGTGTTCTTTTGTGTGATCAGGTATAGGTTTCAGAATATAAGATACGACTGTATATAATTGTAATAAATATGAGTTGCCACTATTTAATTCCTGCCTGTGGCTTCCTGTCTGCTCACGGCACCCCGTGCCCAGGGGTGGATCTCGGCCAAGGCTGCGCCAGGTGGGCCCAGGGAGGGGCCGCGGGGGCGGCGCCCGGCAGCCCTGCGGTGGGCCTGATGGGGGCAGCCCCTGCTTCCCTCGGCCAGTCTCTCCCCTAAGGCAGGTGTCACAGCCGCTCACCCACAGCTGGAGGGTCTCATCCTCGGTCCCGAGTGGCTGCCGGAGGGCGACGTTCTGATCCAGGAGGAAGGGACCTCACGCTACTGTATATAGACCTGGTGTGGAGTGTGATGAGCTCACCTTCCTTAAATGGATGCATGTGCTCCCAGGAGAGTGTGTCTCGTTCCCTCGTCCTCCCCCGTCTCGTCTCCCTCTCACCCTCCCTGTCTCCCTTTACCCTTCACACAGCATTTAGCTAAACCCAGAAAAACAGCACGGGACGCTCCTTCCCGGGAGCACTCGGCTCCCTCGAGCCCCCAGTGCTGTGGCCCAGTGTGCGGGGGTCAGAGGGCCTGGTCCTGTCCGGTGCCTCGTGTAGACACGGGCTTTGGAGACAAAGTGCAGGCACCCCGGCCACCGCGGAGGTGGAGCTGCAGCGGGTATGTACCCTCCGGGGAGGCCTCGGCCTCCTGAGCGCAGCGCTGGCCTCCCACCCGCCTGGCCCTGGGGAGGGAGGAAGCTGCTGGCCGAGGGTGAGAGACTTGGCATGGGGGCTGTTTTGTCTCAGAAAACATTTCCCCTCCTGCCCAGGCCCCTTTTTTGGGCTCCCATGGTAAACTCCTTCCTGCCTCTCAGGCAGGGGGCCCTCGCCCTGACACTCTGAGTATCCGGCCCTTCAGCCTGGTTTCCCAGGTTTTGTCTTTGATGCTCATAACCTCACGTGATGTCCCAGCTCATGCTCCCTAGGGACAAGCAGAGACCCCCCCCACACACACACACCCTGCCGTTGAGTCACCTCTGCCTCTTGCCATCCCCGAAGAAGCCAGGTTTCTCCATCCCCAGGGGCTCCCAGCCTGGTCTGGACGAGGGGCCCAGCGCCCGGGAGCCAGGCAGGCAGACGGACCTGGGATGACAGGCAGAGAGAGGGCTGGTGGCTCGGTTGGAAGCACCCCTGGGCCTCGGGGGCCGGAGATGGGGTTTCCCCGCTCTGCCCTCCTCGGGGAATGGAAGCCTGGGTCCCGCGTGGGCCGTCTCAGGGTGTCCCCTTCTACTTGGTGACTGTTTCTCGCGGCCTCTAACTTTGCAGAGGTCCCTCCTGCAGTGGGACCAGACTGGGGCCGGGGCCGGGGGGGAGGGGGGCAGAGGGCAGATAGCCTGGGACGGAGACGCAGCCAGAGCTGCTAGCGCAGGGCAGCGGGCACTCGGGGGACCTTGTGGGGTATGTCTTCCCCAACCTGGGGGGTCGGTTGTCTCGCAGGTCCCCGGACTCACTGCGGGAGAAAACCTGGGCCCGGGGGCCTTTTGCCCTGCGGGTCCTGAGCGCCCGATTTCAGCTTTTGAGGACAGAGAGTCTGGCGCGATTCCAGGGAGGGAAAAACCCCTCCCCAAACGGCGTGAGTGCTGCCTAATAAAGGCAGCTGCTGGACGGAGGGAAAACAGCCCTTTGAAAAAAAAAGCCTTTCATTAGAAAAATAATGCATTTCATCCAAATAAGGTAAAAATATTTGGAATGGGGCAGAAGTGAGCAGCAGGCAGCGCCTGTCAGGCCCTTTCTGGAAGGGGGAAGATTATTAAACTCAATTACAAAGTATTTTTGTAAAGTGTCTTTAAGAAAGAACTCGCCCAGCGCTCAGAGGCTGCAGGACGGCCCTCCGGCCCCCGAGGGCTCCCAGCTGGCCCCGGGAGGTCCGCGGGCTCTGCCTTGGGCAGGGCCCTCCCTCAGGCAGCCCCAGCTGCCCTGCTCTAAGCGACGCCCCGGAGTGCAGCGGGCGAGGCTGCTGCTCTACCTGCACAGCCGGGTCGGCCTCCTTCCGCAGGAGCCGGGTGGTCGGTGTCCTGCGACACCCTGGCGGGGAAGGGCAGCGTTGTGGGTCGGGGGAAAGGGATGCTGAGTTTGTAAATGGTCTCTTTTTTCATACCGTGGGCGCACATATCAGCTGTTTAAAACATCCAGTCGCTACTGAAGGGGCTAGAGGATACAGAATTCCTCTCCCACCTCCACTCGGTTCACAGGTGTGCACACGTCATCTCTCTCAATAAAAACGGGAAGTTCCTCTTCAGTGTTGTGTGACTTGCCTGTCTCACTGAAAGTGAAGCGTGTGTCCTCGGGGGGCTCACCAGGTGGGAGGAGAGGGGTTCTCTAGGAGGCGCCTCTCCTGGCCTCCCCCTGTGCTCAGCCAGGGCAGCGAGGTGCCGGTTCTCGGCCTGGCCCAGGACCTCCCTCTCTTCTGGTGACTGTCCCTTCCTGCCCCAGGCTCAGCTTCTACCCCAGCCTCACCCCGCCTCACCCCGCCCCTGCCCCAGACCCAGACCGGTTCTGCCCGAGGCGGAGGGAGAGCCGGCAGGAGACTGGCTGACAACCTGATTCTCAGGACTTTACTTAATCCTTAGTGTTTCTTCGTCTGTTTGCTTAAAGTTGCTTCTGCCAAGGCACCCAGAGAAGAGGGTCAGTCTCCACACAAAGCAGGCAAGGAGACGCCAGTGAAACCCCAAAGGTCGCCATGGCTCCAGCTCACCTGAGGGTGGACCCAGTCCTGGCTGACCCCTCCCTGCCCGGACACCTCCCTGGCCCCTGCTCCTTCAGGCTGCACAGCTGTTTCCCACCCCGGGGATTGGCCCCCCCCGCCAGGGACAGACACCTCCAGGGTGCCCGCGGTGCTGGTGGGTGACTGCCACGTTCTCCACCGAGAGCTGGCACGTCCTCACCCCCCACCTCCGGCTCCCCAGCCCCGCCCTGGGCTCCAGGCACGCGCTCTAACTCAGAGAGGAGTTTAAATCTCCAGCCGAGTGTCGAGTGTCGAGTGTCGTGTCGGGCGCTTTTCCCTGAATGGTGAACAAACCTTAATAGTTTACTTCCATCAAGCACTTTAAAGCTCACACTGCTCTGGAAGAGGAGATGAGATTTTATTATCACTTCATGAGGACGCCTGCAGCCTTTCCTTGCCCAACAGATCCTGGGAGGATCTTCTTTATAGTGAAGGGGTCACATTTTAAAACACATCTTGGAAACTCAGGTGCCCAGCCCTCCATGTCCCGGCCCAGCAGCTCTGGGAGGATGTTTCCAAGGGCATTAGTTCCAGGGCGCCCTGTAGATCCAGGGTGTGGCAGCCAGGCCTCAGGGAGGCTCTGGGCAGGGCCTTGGGGCCCTTTGATGGGGAAAAAGCCTTGGACTCTCCGAGGTCCCGGTGTCTCCCCCGACTGGCGTGGGTGCAGGGCTCACAGGAAGAGAAGCCGCTGGGTCTGGCCCTGCACTGGCTGTGCACCCCTAGGAGGCGCTTCCTGTCTGCCCCCATGCAGAGGGTGGGGCGGCTCCTCCCGGCGAGGGTGGCACAGGTCTGGCCCTGTTCAATCCCGGCAAGGTCCCCAGGACTCCAGCTGGTCCGAGGGGCCCTGCTTCCTGGAGGCCTTCCTGGGGGCAGCAGCACTTCCACTACCTCTGTGCCCTGGGCCAAGGCCGCCTCTCATGGAGGCGAGCAGATCGACAGGCTGTCTGTGCCCCGGGTGACAGGACATGCGGGCCACGCCCCCCGGAGGGCACTGCCCTGGTGCGGTGGGTCCAGGTGGGTTGTGAATGCCGAGGCCCAACTCCCTTGGGTGACTCAGCTGCTGGTCGCACCCAAGCCGGACCAGGTGTGTGGGAGGTGGGCAGGCGACTGAGCTCAGCGCAAGCCTGTGCGCGGATTCGGGCTCTCTCCAGGAGGTTGCCAAACTCTTGAATTTGCCCCAGTTGGGGTGTAGGAGCATCACACCACCACAGCTAATTAAATTCCGGAGTGAAAACATGTTTTATCGCGATTCCTACCAAGCCCAACAAGCCACAGGGAGCAAGCACGGTGCGGCCTGGGCCCACTCCGCACCCCTGGGGTGGGGCACGCCGCCTCTGCGGGCCCCGCCCTCCTGGGGTCGCAGTGGGCTCCAGGGACACGGTCTCAGTGGGCAGTGCCTGGGACTGAGAGCTACGGGCTGGCCTGCGTGCAGCGTGCTTACATGTCACAGGCCCTCATCTCCCTGAGGCTCGACTGAGGGCTGCCCTGAGACCCAGCGCCCCCTTCCCTGGGCCCCGTCCTGTCCTGAGCCGAGCCTGGAAGCTGGCCCTGCCCTCAGCTAAGCTGGGCCTCTTGTTTACCACGTATGGGTCCGCTGAGGTCCATCTGGCCCCAGAAGGCCTGGGGGCCGCTGGGAAGGGGACAGTCTTGGGGGTCTCCCCGGCCCTGCAGCAGTGCCCAGAGGGAGCCCTGTGTTAGCACCACCCACCCAGCCAGTGGCGGCGGAGGGCTGCGCTCTGGGCCTGGCTCCCTGCCTCCCCTCAGGCCCTGCGGGAGGGCCTGGGAAGCTCCAGTAATGGTTTTAATTTGTTGAACTTGTGTTTTATCCCATAAATTAGTCACTGTTTTATTTAACAGAATCGAGATATCCACAAACAATAGGCGAGTTCCAACTTGAACATTTTAATGAGACAGAAAAAAGTATATATGTTCGCGTCTGTTACAAACGTATTTATGTAAATAGCCTGTGGGCTGCGTGCCAGGAGGAAAGAAGAAAGGCAAGGGCCCTCTGTGCTGGGGGGGCCGGGGTTAGAAAAGAGGCTTTTGTGGTGGAAATGACATTGAGCAGGGCCCCGGGGGAGCAGTGCAGCCCCTGCACCCGCTCGCGCCCCCTGCTGTCCCGGCGGTGACACCTGGGGCGCCGCTGGTGGGACTTCACCTCCCCAGCCCCCCGGTCCCTCCCCAGGAAAAAGGGGTGTGCTCCTTGCAGGGATGTGACATCCAGTGAGATGCTCCGCGAGGCGGTGGAGCATGCAGGGCCCAGCACACACATCTCCTCCCCAGAGCCCTGGGCCACCTGGCCACCTGGAAGGAGGCTAGCTCAGGGCAAGGCTGGCAAGCTGGCACAGATGAGGAGGTTTACTGAGGAGGGCGTCACCATCTAGAAGCGTCAGGGCAGATGTGCGGCCTGCACTCTGGCCGGGGCCTGGCCGTAGTGCTCGAGCCACCCATGCTTCTGAGGGAGCCCCAGCCGTGGTGCCACCGGGCTTGGCAACTCGGGCAGGCCTGGGGCTGGTGGCTACGGACCCAGGAATTGGCCCCCGCTGGCTCTGCCCCTGCGTGCTCCGGGCAGGAGCCGAGCCAGCATCCGGATCGGATCCGGGTACGCGCCGTTCCCAGCCCGGGCAGGTCCCTGCAGGAAGGAGGAAGGAGCCGAGGGAGGAGGCAGAGGGATGACCCTTGCCAAACGCCTGCCCAGTAGCCCTGGCTGCGCCGGGAGAGAGCCGGCCAGGCTGGGGGCCTCTGGAGCCCTTGCCGGAGGCCTGAGGCGTCTGTGCCAGGCGGCTCCTGAGCCTCTGTGGGGTCTTCAGGCGGGGCTGAGGCGGGAGGCCGGGCGGGGCCCAAGCCCCCCACCATCTGTCCAGGAGGACGTGGCCCCCTCCCAGGGGTGAGCCTGGTCTGCCCCCTTCCCTGCCAGGGCTGAAGGGTGACCGACACCCTCCCTGCCTTGGCACATGGAGCCCGGCTGGCCATGGTGGCCCTGCCACCCTGCACAGCTGGGTCCCCGCCAGCCGCTCAGGACTGACTTTAAAAATAAAAGATAACTTGATAGATTTTTTTTCCAGTTTTTATTGAGTGAAAATGTCAAACCTTGCATCAGTCATGCAAAAAAAAAAATCAAATAAATAAAACACATATATTAAATTTCTAATAGCACTAAATTCAAGTGGAAAAATATTCAGTTCTTAATAACCAGGTGCCGAGGAGACCAGATTCAAGTAATCAGAGCACACGCTGTTCAGTTCGGTTTTCACGTTCTGCGTTTTCGTCTCAAAACCTCTCTATATATCTCTATATATCTATATATGTATATACATATAGATATATACACACATATGTGCATACATATTATTTTATATTTATATATATACACATACATAGTTATAAAACATTAAAAAGAGCATTGGTGGATCAAGCATTGTTTTTCCCACAGAAAGAAAATAAAACAAAAATTACACATTAAAATTCAAAATGAGCTAGCAATGGCTTATAGTCCTAGTGTGCAATATGAAGGTTACAAAAGGCTAGACTTCGCACTGTCGGCATCTTCTTTTTTTCTTTTTTCTTTTTTTTTTTTGTTTGATTTTGCTACATTGAAAAAAAAAATTTTTTTTTTTCCTTTACAAAACTCCTTCCACAGACTCCCCGGTTCTGTGGTCGGGCACAAAGTCTGGGCGAATGCTCAGCAGCAGCACGTGGTGCCCACAGAATTCAGGAGGCTCTGGTAGGGGCTGTTCTAGAAAACCATTTGTTTCCTGTTGAATCAGGTACACTCCTTCCGACCACTCCTCCCTCCTGCTCCCTCTCCAGTTCAGATGGTCCTGGCTTTCTGGCTGTGGGCAGCCAAGAGGACAAAAAAAAAAAAAAAAAAAAAAGAAAAGAAAAAAGAAAGAAAGAAAAAAAAAGTAAACCACTGCCCCCTGCAGCTGGTCAGGCTCCCCTTGGAGACCTCTGGGGAGGAGGCTCTGGGTGACGGCCCCTCCCCCAGGCTGGGCCTCGCACTCTCCCTGTGGCCATGTCACAGGGCCCAACCTGAGACAGGGCTGGTGGCCCGGCCTGGAGTGAAGATGCACAGGAGCGGCCTTGGGCAGCCTGCCCTCCGTCCCTGTCGCCCTCAGAGCCATTGGCCGGGCATGTACCTGCCAGGTGGGTCCCGGCTGGCTCTGGGCTCGGTGAGCTCATTGCTGAGGGAGGGTGGCAGGGGTGGGGGGCTGGGATTTGCAAAAGGAACCAAATCCGGGTGGGTTGCACCAGCAAAGAAGTATCCCAAAGAAATTAATAAAACAAACTGGGAAGAAAAAAGCCCTATAAAGCCACACGCATAACCAATAGAGAAAAACTCAAATGTTAAATTAACTACAAACTTGTATCAGTAATAACAGTCCTTTTTTCTTGTCTCTACGAAATTCAAGTTAAAAGTTGGAATCACGCAGCTCCCATCAGTGCTAGTGTAAAGACGGACAGCCTCACACTGGTAAGGCCTCTAAACGCTAAACAAAACCCCACGTGAGCAATTGCACTCGGGTCTCCAACCTCAGGGCTGGTCCGGAGGCGGTCTGCGCTCTAGCCGCCCGCCTGCTTTTTTTTTTTTCTTCTTTTGTTCTATGTAGAATAATAACCTTTACAGGAAAAATACTGTACAACTTTCTCGTATTTTTTTCCATGTTGACTATTAAAGCCCCAAACAGTCGCATCCTTCCTGTTCTCACCACCTGGGTGGCAGAGACGCCCTGCGGGCCCAGCAGCCCAGCACCAGCGAGCAGACGCACCCCTTCCCAGGCCCCAGCCCTCGGGACGGACACCCCGACCAGGCCCCGCGCTGGGGGCAGAGTGATCCGGAGCTCCCCGCTCTGCCGAGTCCAGGAGGTTCCCTCCGCGGTCCCTGTAGTGTCGCCCGCCGGACGCCTCCTGCCCCGCCCTCCCCCAGGACCGGGAGGGAGGGTCTTAGCTGCACGAATGGGAGGCCCTGCCAGGTGCCACAAGTGCCGGCCCGCCTCCGGTGGTGAGGGGCGGGGGTCGCGGCGACCCCCGGCGCCCGTCCCAGCCCTGAGCAATGAGGAATCCCACCGGCGTGCTCGGGGGGCCCGGGGTCCGGCGCGGGGAGGGCGCGTGGGGCAGCCGCCCGGGGTCGCCGCCCTCCTCGCCCTCCGGGCCTCCTGCCCCTCGTTCCCACCCCGGACAAGAGCACCTTCTATTTCCCTGAAGAAGATCCCCGAACTGCGGCTGAGGAGGGTCCCGGGCAGCCTCTGTCCTTCCGGCCGCCCAGCTGCCGCGCGGGCGGGGCGGGCGGGCGCGGGGGCAGCCCCGGAGCACCAGAGGGAGGCCCCCGCCTCTGTCCTGAGACGGACTCGGGGTCCGGAAGCACCGGCGGGGCGGCCCCGGGCCCGGAGCGCCTCTCGACGCCGGGGCGCGGCGAACACCTAGCTCTGTACAAGGGAAGCTTTACATATAAATACCGTTTCTTACAAAATTGATAATAATAATAATAACAACAATAGAATAAAGCGGCAAGATCCCGAGGGCGCCGGGCGCGGCCGGCCCCCCACGCGCCACGGGCCCCGCGGCTACGGGGAGGCGGCGGCGGCAGGCGTGGGGCCGGGGGGCGCGGGAGCGCCGAGGGCCGCCAGCTCCAGGCTCCGCGACCCCGGCCCCGCCGCCGCCGCCTCGGAGAGCGACTCCTCCGAGTCGGTGCGCAGGTCCTCGTCGTCGTCGTCGTCCTCGTCGTCGTCCTCGTCGTCCTCGTCGTCGTCGTCCTCGTCGTCGTCCGCCTCCTCCTCGTTCAGCTCCAGCTCCTCCTCGTCGTCCTCCTGCGACGACTCGCCGGCCGCGGGGCCGGGCGCGGCGGGGCCGGCGCGGGGCCCGGGGGCGTCGGGCGGGCGGGGGTCGCCCGCGTCGTCCGGACCCCGCCCCGGGCCGGGCAGGAAGAGCAGGGCGGCGGCGGGCTCGGCGCCGGGCGGGGGCGCGCAGTCCAGGCTGGCGGCCGGGCCGGGCGCGGGGCCCTCGGCGCCGGGGGAGGCGGCGGCGGGCGGCTCGCCGCGCTCCTGCTTCTCGTGCTTGCGCTTGTGCGAGTCCATTTGCGACATGCCCACGACCGTGTGGCGGCAGCCGGGGTAGGTGCAGTGGAAGTGCGAGCACTTGAGCTTGTACTTGCAGTCGGCCACGGCGCAGTCGGCGCTCGAGCTGAACTGGCAGAAGCCCGCCGCGCTGATCACGTCCTGCTTGCCGTGGTGCTTTCGGTGCGCCGTGACCTTGGTGCTGTCGGTGCAGCGGAAGCGACAGCGCAGGCAGTGGAAGTGCGTGCTGGTGCCCGAGAAAGGGCAGTCGGCGAAGTGGCAGCTGAGCGAGGCCTTGAAGCGCTTGAAGTCGTCCAGCACGAGGTTGTCCACGCGGTCGTGGTGCTGCGCGTGCTTGTACATGTGCGTGCGCCCGCAGAACTTGTAGCCGCAGTTCTCGCGCGTGCAGTGGTAGTGGGTGACCTTGAGCGAGAACTGGCAGGCCGCGTCCTTGCAGTCCTCGTAGAGGTCGAAGCGCCGGAAGCCCTCCAGCATCATGCCCTCGTCCAGCATCTTGCGCGAGGAGGCCGTCTTGCGCCGCTTGCCGAACGGGGACATGTCCTCAATGATCCAGAAGCGCTTTTTGGCCCCGGAGGCTGTCGGCATGGAGATGGTGTTCCCTGGGGAGGGGGGCTTGGTCAGCGCCCACGTGCACATCCTACCCAGGATTACACCCACGCGAGGTCCCCGATCTCGGCGCGGTGGGCGGGGGGGCCGCCCTCGGGGACAACTCCGCTTCCCGTCGCTCTGGGGGCCTCTCCTATGACCACCCCTCCGCCCCCTGGATAGCTGGGGAGCCCCAGGCTTCCCCCTTCGTCATCCGCATCTGCAGGCTGACCGCACTGGCCTGCCCTGGTGGTTGGCGGAGCAAGCAGCTCTGGGGGATGTGGGTGGGAAGTGAGGACACGTCCTGGCGCTAATTGAAGCTGAAGGGGGAATCTAGGTCGGCAGAGTGTAATTACCCAGGTTGGACGGGGGCCAGGACGCCATCACGCACCCGCCTCTAATGAGGGACAGGCCGGCTCCTTCTCCCGGCCGGCTAACCAGTTTCCCGGGCTGCCGGCCTGTCTGCGCCTGGGACCAGCCTACTCGCAACAGGGATGCCGCGCGCCCTGAGGCTGTTGGGGGTTGTAACTCCCCGCCCCAAGGCGCACCTTCTCCTTGGTACCAGAAGGTTCTTTCTTTCAGGTCTTGGGGTGTCCCACCCCCAGTGGACTGGGAGAGGGCAGCTCTGCTGCAGGGCCAGGACTGGAGCAGGGGCTCGGCCAGCGGATGGGCTCCATCTGTGCCCTCCCCATCCTGGTCCCAACTGCTTCCTGGGCTTAGGATGCCCCGTTGCCAGGGCCGCTTAATCCACTGTGTGGTTGTGCTTCCCGTTACTCCCTTTCTGCACAGGCAGCTGGGGAAGGGGTGACCGTCCTGGGACTCCCTGCTCCACGCCCCAGGCCCAGCCCTCTCCAGAGTGCAGGGTGGGCACCCTCTGGGCTTCTCCCTCGCGCTGACCCTCCCGGCCCTCCCAGAACCTGCCGAGAAGGCTCAGCCCAGGCACCAGCCTGCTGCCCCATCCGTCTGGGGAGCAGACCTAGTCCCCGCCTCAGCAGGTGGAGAGAACGAGGACTGTGATGGGCTGGGGTACCCAGCAGGGGGCAAGGAAGGGTCTGGGCCCTGGGGATCCGGGTGGGTGAGGAGTGGCTGCTTTGGGTCGGAGGTCACAGGGTTCTGGCTGGTTAAGCGACAGAACAGGGGCTGAATTCCCTGAGGAGGAACCCTCTGCCTTGGTCCCTGCCATCCCCCTGGGCTGGCCCAGTGCCTGGCAGTCAGGCAGAACGTGAGGTAAGAATGCACGGAGGAAGAGGCAGAGCCAAGGTGGTGACGGCACCAAAGGGCAGGGGAGCACAGGTCCCGTGCCTGCCGGGCGGCAGGTACAGGGTGGGGCTGGGAGGCACCTCTGCCATGGAGCACTGCCCGCGGCCTGGGCCTCTTCCTGCTTGGCTCCGGGGCTGGGGGTTCAGGCTGGTGTCAGGATCCTGCAAACCTGGGTGGGTCCCAGGCACCAGCAGCTTTCCCAAGAACATCTCTGCCCCGGGTGAAGTCCTCAGAGCAGGACAGGCTCTGCCTTGCCGCAGGGTTAGGGGGGTGGGGCGGGCATGGCCATCTTGGGGCTCTGGCCAGTCCCTGAGCTGGGGTGAACCCCAGGGAGCCCTGGCAGTGATGTTCTGGCCTGCCCAGTGCTGAGCAGGAGCTGAGAGGAACTGTCCTTGGGACAGGGACCAGGCTCTCTGGTCTTGGCGCGGGCTGCGCTGTGAGGGGTGCAGAGTGGCCCTGTCCTTGACCCAGCTGGCCACAGAAAAGGGTCAGGTCCTGGACCGTGGCCTCGAGGCTCGGCCAGGGTGACAGACAGCAGTGGAGAAGACATGTGTGAGTTACCTGCGGCGTCCTGAACTAGGGGGGCGTCACTTTTTACTGGAGTTGGAGTGGCAGTGACGGGCGGGAAGCTGGGCGGGCTGCTGATGGGGTGGGCCAGGCCCCGGGTGGCTCCGAGAGAGGCACTGAGCAGAGAGTATGAGAGACAGGGTGGAGAAAAGAGGCATGGCAGGGAGGGGAGGGGCGCCCGCAGCACGGCCGCAGAGAAGGATGGGGTCAGTGGGGGCTGCGGAGCCACGCGGGCAGCCTCGTCAGCGGCGGCGGCAGGAGGAGGAGGAGCCGGGCAGCCTGGAGAGGGCGGGGAAAAGCAGAAAAAAAAACCAAAACAAAGAACAAACAGAAAGAACCAAAATGAGAGACCCAATGGCAGAAGCGAGTATGATATGAAAATCCGTGGACAGAGGAGGAGCAGACAGATGCCACGAAGAAGAGAGGGGAGGAGGGGGCAGAGCAGAGCGACTGGGAGGGAGCGGCGGTGCAGGGAGAGGTCACGGCGGGCTGCGCAGGGCCTGCGGCAGAGCCCAGCCCGCGGAGGACCTCGCTCTGGGGCCCAGGGACCATGCTGGGGACAATGGCAGAGGGGCCGTAAGAGGGACCAGGGCTGGGCGGGGCCCACCTGCCCCTCTGGCTGGGGGCTGTGCTGCTTTTTTCTGTACCTCACAGCTCAAGCCCGGGTTCTCTCCTGGAAACGGAAGCTGAGGGCAGAGTGCCGGGGAGATGGGCAGGGTGGCAGCAGGCGGGGACCCACGTCCCACAGAGCAGCCAGCGCTGCCACACCCTGGCCCGTCCTCCTTTGAGGCCACTTGACCATGAACCTCCTGTCCTGAGCCGGACCCAGCACTGCTGGGCCTCGGAAGGAGGGCCTGTCCCAGGCTGGCGCCCCCGGGCCCCCACTCACCTGCTGCGGTGCTCTCGTTGCCCACAGGGGTGCTGGAGCAGCTTCGGTCCATGGTGGAGGACTCAGAGGACACGGCGCCCGGGCTGCAGCCAGTATAATCCATGTACTCGTCCGTCTCGGTGTCCATCAAGCTCGGGGGGCCCTGAAAGGAAGAGGGGGGCCCTGAGGAAGCTGGGCTGGGGGCTGTGCTGCCCACAGGGGCAGGCTGTCGCTTTGGGCAGCCTGGCCCACCACCTGGAAGCAAGAGCGGGACACGAGTGATGCCCTCTTGCCACCCCGGGCCGCGGAGGGGCAGCCTGCCCGCCAGGCTCACCTGGGAGGAGGGCACGCGATCGAAGTTCTTCCCCAGCATCCTCCGCATGTGCTTCCGGGCGTGGGAGGTCATCTGGTGCTTGAGGAGGAAGGAGAACTGGCAGCCCTCCCGGATGCAGTGGAAGTGGCTGTTCACCTGGTTGTACTTGCAGCCTGTGGACACAGCCCCGCTCGGCCGTGAGTCTCCCCCGCCGGCCAGTGCTCATGGCACCCCCTGCGTGTCGGGCACTGTTCTGGGCATGGGCCTACGTGGCCAACCAGGCAAATGGCTTCTGGGGGAAGGGCGCGACCCCATTGGTGGTGTTCCCGTAAGGAGGGCTTCTAGCAGCCTCTCACCCCAACCCCAGAAAGTCCCAGGCCCCCTGGCTGTCCAAAGCCTGGCTCTCACCTCCAGCCTGCACGCCCGGGACAACAGCAGGCTGGCCCCCGGCCCCTGCCCCAGGGCAGGGGACCCTAATGACCTGTTCACTAGATCAGCCACCTCCCAGCAAGCCACCTGTCCCCACATCTCCTCTGGGGAGCCCAGGTGCTGCCTGCCCCTGGACCAGGTCAAGATGGCTGCGAGCCGGCTGGCCCTCTGCCCTGCCCCGCCCCACCTCGGCTTTGCTCTGGGCGGAGAACAAATAGAGGAGCCGGACTGAAACGGTATCAGCAGAGGGCAGGTGAAGGCCTGCCCGTTGCCATGGCGCCTGAGCCGGCCAGGTGTCTTATATCATCCCCCAGCTTTGGCCCCAGCTACCACCCAGAACACCCAAACTGAGTAAATAACGGCAACTGCGGAATCCCCTGACACCTGTAAACTGAGCCCAGGGACAGCACAGGCCACCGAGGGTTGACATCTGTTGCCGTGATTCCCAGGCCTCTCTCAGGCCATTAATGATTTCTGAATTAATTCTTGATGGAAAGGTTTGTTGCCGTTCTTTTCTGGTGGTTGACTTTTGACTGCCTCATCCTCCCCCTATGCAATGGCCGGTCGGCTGCAGGCAGCGGCCCCACCTCTGCTCCCCCTGGACCCTGCTGCCATGACCACCTGAATCACAGCAGGCGTTGCATGCAGCCCAGGTGTCTGCACCCAGCCTGCCTGGCTCCCACCTGCCTCCCGGCTTCCGGTCTCCTCGTGGGCAGACTCCTGCCCCCCGTCTGCAGGCCCACAAATGCGTGGCTCCATCCTGAGGCGGGAGGATGGGCTCTGCCTCCCTCTGCTGGTCCTGGAGCCCCCTCCCCACAGCATCCCCAGGGCAAGCTGGGGCCAGCGAGCTCCTCGGGGAGGCCTTGTTCCAGGGCTGGGGGGCAGCTTCCCTGCCAAGGGCTCAGCTCTCAGCAGCAGAGTTAACTCCGAGGCACCTGCACCTGAGCTCAAGGCCACTTCCTTGCCCCGTGGCCACCTCCTTCCAGGTCACCCCAGGTCACAGATGCTCTGGGCTGAGCCCACAAATGTACCTGCTGGTCCCATCAGATCCCCAGCACCAAGTACAGTGCTGGCCACAGTGGACGCTTGAAAAAGACCATAGCTTCCACCTCTACCCGCCCCTCACCTCCTGCAACAGCACAGAGCCTGGCACACGGCTGCTCCTCCGTAAACGTCTGCTGAGTGAGTGAATGAACAAACCACGGTCCATTTGGGATAAAACCCGAGTAGCTTCAGGAGCTCCTAAGACTTACCCGCAAGGCTCTCTTGAAAAGAAAAGGAAAAAAGAACCAGGCCTGGGTGCCAGAGACGAGGCTCTGGGCATTTTCACTGGGGTGGGTGCAGTGCTGGGAGTCACCCTCACCCCTTTTCCTAGGCTCTTGGGGTTTTGACTGTCCTCCTGGGGTGACAATGCCTGGCCTGTGATATCGTGACATTTTCCGAAAAAAAAAACATGGAGCCTGATGTGCGGGGACAAGAAGTGGGTCCCAGGGCCTCAGGCGCCAGAGCCGCGGCCCTGCCACCTGCTGTAGTTCCCTGCCCCCCAGCCCTGGCCTTCGGTACCTAGCCTGCCGCACTCCTCACGCTTGGTGAAGTACTTGAATCCGTTGGCTGCCCGCCGCTCAGCTTTCTCATGTTTCTTTATGTGCCACGGCAGCTTGGTGGTGATGTTGGTCACAAAGTAGCAGCCGGTCCTGAGACAGTGGTAGTGCCCGCGCATCCGGAACTCGCAGTGCTGCAGGGAGGGACAGGAGTCAGGGCCGGGCAGGCGACTTCCGTTAAGCTTCCACCTGCCCCAGCCCTCTAGAGGGCTGTGGCAGGCGTGCGTCCTTCCACGCTCAGAATCAGCAAACACAACTGTGTAAAGACCTTTCACGTGTTAAAAAGCAGTAAGTCCCTTCTGTCATTTGATTAAAACATCCCACCTGGTATTGTTTCCATCTCTTTCTAAACCCACGCCCAGCACAGACATCACTAATCTGTCTGAGCACTCTTGTCTGTGTGCCCAGACCTAGGCAGACGTCACTAATCTATCCTAGCACTCTTCTCCGTGTGCCCAGATGGAGGCTCAGACTCCTTCTTAATGCGCTCTGCCAGGCAGCCCCTACAAGTCTTGGGAGTAGGCCTTTATAATGAAGCTGACCTGCCCTTCCTGTCTGGGGCACGGACAGTTCAATCTCTTTATCTGTCTAATGGGTCTATTTTAAAATCCTAGGCCTCTGGGGAAAGGGAGCATAGCTGTTCCAGGACGCGCACAAGGATGCCAAGTGCACAGAGGCTGCCCGGCATACAGGCATCATTGAGGGTTAGGGTGAAATGACAGACCTCACCAACAGAGCACCAAGCTGAACTCCTGCCTAGGGGTCTCCAGGGACCTAGGGGCAGACGGTGTCCTTTCCAAACTCTGGAGGAGGCCACTTACAAAAGGGTGTGAGACACGGAGCCTCGGCCAGGAGGAGCTGGTCCGGGGCCCTGCGCCTCCCTGCCCCCACCCCAGGGGCCACCCCGCCCGCATTGCTGACCTGGTTGGGACAGAGGCACTGCAGGGAGTAGTACGCAAACTGGTCTCGCACGTTCACGAGGTTGTTGTTGGGATTGATATGGTCCAGGCAGTGGGACTCGGCCTTCCCGGAGGTTTTGCAGACGTACTTGCAGTTCCCAAAGAGACAGTGGAAGTGGAACTTGTTGGCATACTTGCAGTCCGTTGCGAGGCAAGGATCGCTGGAATGAAACCACGGCCCAGAAGGTCATTGGCATTCCTGGTGCCCTCCCCGCCGGTGTCCTGACATTTGCTCATGTTGGGGTTCCGCTCCCCACTCCCCTGTGGTGTAATCAAGAGGAATGGCCCCTGGGCTGCCCTCCTGCTCAGCAGGACGATTCGGCCAGAGACTACAGATCCCAGCATGCAGTCTTGCCTTCTTTTTAGAGCTCTGAGGGCGCCGAAGGGACTGCGGTATGCAGGCGGCCCAGAGCACTGCATGCTGGGACACGTAGTTTCCGTGGCCACACCCCAGGATTACAGATAAGGATGGCCGCAATCACTTCGTGGATATGAAAATGAGCGATGGTGCTGCCAGGCCTGGCTGATGTGGCATAGGCAGTGCCCTGGCTGTGGCCGACTGACAGGGTGCAGATGGGTGGGCAGCCCTACCAGGAGGCTTTGCCACCATGGGGCCTTGGCCAGTGGGAACGTGTGCCTGGCGTCAGGTCCTGCTGAGGCTCAGCTGCTGGGGTTTCCAGGGTCAGCTCGGGGCTCGGGGCTGCCACCCACTCAGAGAACCTCACAAGCCAGCTGAGTGGTGGGGCGGCTGGGGTGGGGAGGGGTGCTGGGCGAGCCCCCACGGCTGGCCTGCCCCGAGCAGCAGCCTCAGCTCCAGAGCTCTGCCTTCCAGGCTCCAGGCAGGTGCGGAGGGGCTGCACCCGGCTTCTGCCCTGGCTGACAACACAGCCGCCCCCGACATCCACACTGGACCTGGGCTGGGAACTCCGACCAAGGCCGGGATGCTGAGAGGGCTGCCACTTTGGGGAGGTGAACAGAGGAAGGGAAGCTGGGAACGGGGCAGAGAGGAGCGCAGGTCCCCTTCCACGCCGTGGGCCCAGCCCCAGGTGCTCAGAGAGGGAGGACAGCTGCCACTCAGGCGGTGTGTGTTCACGTCCAATTTATTACTTTTATTGAGAACAGGAAGCCGCACATATCATGATACAGAGTCACCGTTCTCGCCGCAGGGAGACACCACCATCCAGCGATGAAGGTCCCTCCCTTCCACCCCTGAGAGCTCAGACCGTTGTGCAGGTGGCGGGGTGGGGGGTGGGGTCCAGAGGAGGGCCTAGCCCCCTCGCCGCCCACCTATGACTTTGCTTGCCCTGCAGAGACTCAGCCATGGGTGTGAGCCACAGAGACCAACAAGGGGACCCGGAGGGAGACGCAGCCCGCCTTGCCGGGCGAGGACCGCCACTCCTGGCCCACCCAGGCTGGTCCTCGCAGCGTCACCTGTGGCCTCTCTGGAACAGTGGCCACTACCTCCACCATCTCCCCCCACCCCAGCCACCTGCTCCGGGAATAGGCAGTGAGGTCTGAGCAGCAGCAACTTTGGCTAGAAGGACATCACCCAGTGACCGTGTCCCAGAGAGGCTGGGGACAGCCGGGGCTACTGCAGGGGAAGGAGCAGGGCCTCCTCAGCTGCCCTTACTAGCACCTACTCCCGAGACACACGGGGGACACAGGGCTCCCGGCTCATCGAGGGACTCACTTCTCCTGGAACTGGAGGAATCCGGGTTTGACCTGGGGCTTGGCGTTTTCTAGAGAAGTCGTTGCCAAGGGCGAAGTGGGCAGGTGAGGCACTGACGCTGGAATCTGAGGCATCTGGGGTATGGTGGAAGCCAGCTGCTTCCAGGCGAGCAGGGTGGGGCTGGAGGGCACTGCGGCCAGGCTGGGAGTGGGCCCCTCGAGAGAGGAAGCCGTGGCCGTGGTGATGGGAGGCGCTGGAGGGGATGAGGGGGCCAAGGAAGGTTTGGTCTCAGCAGCCGAGGCCGGGAAGGAAGCCTCCACATTTCCTTTCACTGCTCCTCCCTCTGTCCGGAAGTGGAAGCTACGAGAGACAGGAGAGGTGTCTCAGGTGCGGGAGGAGAAGGCCCTTCCCTGGCACGCCTGCCTGCCTGCCTACGTATGACCCCATCACAAGCCTAGGGGCCCAGTGTCCCCACCGCATCTTCAGTGCCAGGTGCCAGAGGCCTCCCACCAGGAGGGAAGGACTGAGAACACACTGCTGTGTCCTCTGATCTTGAACTTGGGCTCCAGGCTCTGCCCTAACTACACCTTCCTACTTGTGACCTTACTGATGTGCTGTCCCTAGCTCCTCCCTACTCGGGAGGGGTTGGGTACAGCACGTCCTGGCTCATGAAGCCTGTCCTTCCAGAACCGGCTCCGACATTTAAAAGCGGGTGGGGGGGGGTGGTCTCAGACCAGCAGCTGGGGCTGCCTAAGCAGTGAGAAGAGCCTGACCCGGGGCTTAGGGAGCGGTGAAGATCTGCTGTAAACGTTTACCAGTTCTGGGTTCAATTACAGTAGGCGGCTGGGCTTGCTGCTCAACAAATTGTACAAATTAATTTCATTATTTTTAGGTCAAAGAGAATCTACAAATGCAGTACTGTGGCTTGGAAAAGCCTTCACTTAGGGTCCCTGCCGGGGTCAGTGCTGGGCCTCTCCAGCTGCCTCTGCAGGAGCATCTGTGGGAGGGAGGGCTGACGGCTGCATGGGCCCCGCGGTGGGGAGAAGCAGCTCTTACTCGGGGCGGGGCCTGGGTGGGCTCAGAGGACCCAGCTGGGGGCTGAGCCAGTGGGAGATGAGGAAGCCTGCCTTTTGCCGGGCAGCACCTCTGAGAAGCCAGCTCAGCTTCTGAGGTCTTGTGGGAACCGCACACGGGTCCTTCTTGGAAGGCTGCTAGAGGCCTGTGCACCCCCTAGCCCCACCCCGGCCCACCCACCCCCGAGCCAGGCTGGGACAAGTGGGGCTGGGTTTAAACGGCCCCCGGACCCCCACTCACTTGGCGTGCTTGATGGCCCCGTCCAGGGTGCTGAAGAGCGCGCCGCACTCCTCCACCACGCAGTGGAAGTGGGCCTTGTGGAGGAAGTCACACTGCGCGTTGCAGAAGTCCTTGGTGCCAAACCTGGCAGAGGGGCCGGCTGCTCAGAGGAGACCCTGGCGCTCTGGCGAGGCTGGGGGAACAGCCTCGTGGGGGGAACACGTGCCCCCGGGATGAGTGGGCGTGGCCCTTCCCTCCCCCTTTGCTCACACGGCAAGCCCCTCACCTGCGAAGGTAGACCTTCCAGGGCTCTGACAGCTTCTCCTGAACCAGCGCCTTCACGGCCTTGCCCAGGAAGGGCGAGGACTCCCCGGCGGGGCTCCCCTCCGCTTCTGTCTTGATGTTCAACAGGCTGCCGAGGCTGGGATTGCCCTGAGACATCTGCGAGGAGGACAGGCCCGTGCTTCAGGCCGGGGACCTCAGGACACCTGACCCGACTGCCCTGGGAGGAGTGGCAGCTCTGGGCCGCTCGGGCCTCTCCAAACTGACCAGAGCATCGCGGTGCTGGCAGCCGGGAGGAGAGGAGGCCCGACCCCACGCGGCTCTGGCTACGGAAGAGCCCTCACTGAATGGACGCTGCCGCGGGCGGCCTGCGGCGCTGCCCCGGCCCCGTGGAGCTGCCGGGGCTCTGCCACACAAACCCCGGGCTGCTAGGAGCCATCACTCAATCGGAGGCCGAGACTCCGGGCACACACTGCAGCCCAGCTTTCCCCAGACTAAGCGGCTCCCTGGTTATTCTCCTGCCAGGTTTTCAAAAGAAGTGCAAGAGGAGGAGGAAGGGGGTGGGGGGGAAACCCTCACGAATTCCTTGAGAACAAGAGAAGGAACACAAAGGAGGAGCAGAGAGGGAGGGAAGGAGGCTCACGGAGTGAGACCGAGGCAGGCTCGCTGCTGCTGCTGGCAGAGGAGGGGGCGGGGGAGTCCGCGGAAAGGCTCGACCCACGTGGGCTGTGGGTCTCCGACAGGAAGGAACAAGGGGGCGCAGGGAGCAGTGACCCAAGGACGGAAAAGGGGAGCAAGAGAGCGAGCAGGGGAGGGCGGAAGGCAGAGGGCACGCGCACCGACCGACCGGGCAGAGGCCAGTGGGAGGCCATGGGCCCGGCAGGAACCCCACTCCGTGGGGTCCGGCCCGGGCCCAGCTCCCTCCTCAATAGTCACTTGTGTACGGTAACCTAATTAATCTTGCTGTAGTCAAATTTATCATGTGAAGGGGGAAAATATATTTGCGATGATGTATAATTTACAAAGACCCTGCGTTATTTAAAATAAATATTCTCCAGCGACCTCTGCAGCAGGCGTCCGAGACCATTACTCAACCTGAACAGTGGAAATGGGCGCTTTGCTCCCGCTTTGCTCTCCCCCTCCACCTTTTTAAACAAACAAAAAAATATATAAAATGAATAACCAGGAGTGAAAGAAGTTAGAGGGCTCCGGAAAAGCTTTTGGAGCCCTCCATCTGAAGGGAAAAAAAGGGTGTCAGGGGCTGGAATATATTTCTTCAGCCAGTTCATTAAATTAATTTGTAAGCAGTGGCTCTGAAATTATATCCGATGAAAAATGGCCTCAAAATTTAAATGGTACAAACTCATCTTATTAGAGGCAAAACATTAAAAAACAAACACATCCCCCCCACCCCCCAGCACAGCTTTAATCTCTCGGGGTGGGGGGATGGGAGGCGTGTGATGGATGGTTCTTACCTTATTCATAAGCGAGGATAAAAGAGATGAATTTGCCGGGACTGCGTGGCCATTTGATTCATTACTGGAACACACAAACCAAGGGGCTTTAGCTCAGACAGTACGTGGGACCGGCCCCAGAGACTCACCCCTCCCAGCCGGCCCCTGGGGCTCTGGCCCCGCCTGCTACATCTGCCTGGGCAGGAGGATGACCCCTTGTCAGGAAGGGTTGGCCCCTGGTCCCATGGAGTCTGGCTCTGAGGGTGCTGTCCCCAGAGCCTCCTGCAGGGGGGCAGAGCTGGGAGGCCTGGGCCTCGCCTCACCTGGGCTCCTTCAGAGTCAGGTCTAAACTGCGGTCCTGGGAGGCCTCGTGGGGACCTGGGGCGCCAGCACTCTCACCGGGCTCCTGCTTCACCGGGGCTGGGGGGAACCTGGCAGGGGTGGCCTGCTGCCCATTTCCTATGGGGGAGGGGGGAGGGAAGATGGTGTTAGAGGGACCGAGGGCTTCATACGGGCACAAGCCGGAGCCCCCCGAAGGGAGGGCAGCGGGCCGGGTGGGCTGGGGCCCCTGGGGAGCCCTGGCTGCTGGTCAGTGGTCCTCCCCACTGACATGATGGCTTGTGACGCTTCCCCCTGTGTGGCAATTCTTCAAGTGATAATTATTGCAAAATTATGTCAAAGTTGTCCTGGCTCAGGGCCTCCTGTAGGAGAAGGGCGGGAGGATGGGGAGGGGGCTGGGACGGGGGCGGGGGCCCTTCCTCTTCTCCACCGACTGTCACAGTCAATTTGTGGAGCTGCCGCTTAGGCTTTTATTAAAGACTCTGTTAATGCTGAGGGAAAGTGGCAGATCGAGACTGGGAGCTGCGCCCCCTCCGCAGGTCCCGTCCCCACTGTTGCCGGGGCGACAACCCTGCCTTCCACTGAGCATGCCCAGGAGGGGCATCTGCTGTGTCAGGGCTATGGGAGCTGACAGCCAATCAGAGCGGTTCAAACTATGTGACCTCGCCCGTCAAGCTGTCCAGGGCAGGGATATGAGGCCCACCCTGGCCAGGCTGGGCTGGATGGGGTGGGTGGGGGAAGCTGGCGGGGTGTAGGCATGGCGGGGAAAGGCTGGAGCTGAGCGGGCAGAGGATTCGGGAGGCCAAGCAGAACAGGGCAAAAGAAGTTGCTGACAGGAACATGTCCACCGAGCCTTTCCCCACAATCCCCAAGTGACTGAAATATTAATCTGCCCCAAGGCGCTGCAGCTGATGGAGAGCTGCTTCACAGAGAGCAAGTGGCATTTTATTAAAAAATAAAGGGAAATGGCCCCCTTCCCTTCACTTGACCTTTCTTTTCGGGGAAGGAGCTTTTTCTAAAGAAAAGAAAGTACTTGACAGTCTGGCCACGGAGCCCAGCGTGGCCCCAGCCTGCAGGCACCTCACCGGAGGCGCGCGGCCCCGGGCAGTCAGGCCTGACACCCACACTTGGAGTGGAAGGTGGGTCACAGCTGATAGGAGCGTCCCACTGGGAACATGATATTCAGTTTTCAGAATTCAGAGTCCACATTCCAGGAGCTCCCCAAAGCCACTTGCCCAGGGTCCCTAGGGAAACAGGGCTCTGACCCTCCTGCCAAGCACTCGTCTCTCTGGGGGCACTGCGCAGAGCCCTGGGTGGGCTGCAGGGACCCTCAGTCTTGGCGGGTTTCAAGACAGTCTCACAGAGGAGCAGGGTGCCCGGGCTCAGAAGCCAGCTGTTGAGGTCCAAGTCTCGACCTGGCCACCTCCCAGGGGGTATACTTGGGGACAGACTATGCCCCACACTGTTCCATCAGCTCCACAAGGCAGGAGTTTGTCTGTCTTCTTCCCTGCCGTGTCCCCAGCACTGGCTTGGTGCCTGGCCCACCAGCAAGCTGCCCTCAGTGAGCACCAGTGGTTGATGAATGACTGAATGAATGAAGGAAGGAAGGAAGGAAGGAAGGAAGGGAGCCACGTCCCAGATGTGAGCCGAACTCTTCTAAAGGATTTGACTGATGCTAATTACCCGGATGGGGGAAAACAGAGGGAGAGAAGTGAGGGAAACGGAAAAGCCAAAAAAAAATCCGGAGAAAAAGAGTGAAAAATTTTTTCAAGAGCAGAAAACTTGGGAGAAAGGAGAACCTCTCTCCACGATGAGCCAGAGGAGGGACACAGATGTGACTTGGCGACTCTGACATGGCCGCCAGCGGCCCGGTCTGGCTCAAGTGAAAGAAATTCCAGTTGAAATCCAAGTCCTGGGTCACGCCAGCCAATTTCAAGCACTCAACAGCCATGTGACCAGCGGCTACCATACTGGACGGTGCGGAACAGCACGTTCCCACTACCACAGAAAGTGCGACTGGAAAGCGCTGATGGACAGGGAGACCCTGGGAGGGCATCCTTGGCCTTGACGGGCTGTCCAGGCACGAATCCCCTGAGCATCCCTGTACTGCGGTCACCCTGCCACTTGGCTGGACTCACATGCCCTCCCAGTCACCTGGAAGAGGTCCCAGGGAAGCCTGGGACTCCGGGACTGCTCCCACTAGGGGCTGGACTAGCGGGAGCCCCTACTAGTCCAGGGTGACATGGCAGGGTTGGGGGAGCCAGCAGTTGCCCCGGGATGCACAGGTACCCCGTGAGGCCGGGACTACTGCTTCCCCTTCACAGATGAAAAAAACAGAAACATGAGTTGCCTGGGGCGGGTGGGCCGGAAAGAGGGGCCCCGAATAGGAAACAAAGAGGACGGAGGCAGAGACCAGGCAAAGAAGGGGGCAGGGGTCTCGGGGGCAGGGAACAGAAGACACTCCTGCCAAACAAACACCCGCTGCTCGGCTCCGCACCGAGGCCAGAGAGCTCCTGGGGTTGGAGAGGTGCTCGCTTCCCAGGCAGGGCCCAGCCTGCTCACCTGGGTCAAAGGTGGCAGAGGGCTTGAGGGCGGCCGCAGCCAGCCTGGCCATCATGGGCGAGATGAGGCCCTTGCTCGCAGAGATCCTCTCCATGATGGAGGCAGGGGGCACCGGGACAGAGGCAGCTGCCGCTGCGGCCGAGTCGCCAGCTCCCGAGGCAGCCAGAGCAGGTGTGTCGGGGGTTACTGAGGCTGCCGTCCCTGACGACATGGTACCCATGAGGCCGGGGGCACCCACAGGCAGGGAGGTGCTGCCCCGGCCCGGAAGGATGGGGAAGTAGGGCGCAGCGCTGGGCAGGCCCGAGCTGGAGAGGGCCAGCGCCAGGGGGATGGAGCCAGGCAGGCCCTGGGCCAGCAGCCCCGAGATCTTGCTGTTGGGAGGCTTGGTGGTACTGGGCCCAGCCTCGGAGGTGGCAGTGGCGGTGACCAGGGAGGCGGAGGACTGCTGGCTGGTGGGGGAGGCGCTGAGGCTGGAGTTCTTGCTGCTCAGGGCAGAGAAGTCAACCAGGTCGTCGTTGCTGGACTCCTCGTGCTCCGTGTCCTTGGCGCCCAGCAGCGAGGGCGGCAGCCCCAGCACGGCCGAGCCCGAGGCGCGGATGTGCCGGCGCTCGTGCTTGCGCTTGTGGGAGGTCATCTGGCTGGTGGAGGTGAAGGTGAAGCCGCAGCCGGCGCGGATGCAGTGGAAGTGGTTGGTGGCCTTGCTGTACACACAGCCCTCGTACTTGCACTCCTCGTACTTGTAGAACTTCTTGAAGCCATCCTTGGCGTAGGCGTCGTCCTTGATGTGGTAGCTCTTGTGCTTCTCGATGTCACACTTGTTCTTAAAGGTGAACGTGCAGCCGGGGCGCCTGGCAGGACATCGGGAGGCTGTCATGGGGCCTCACGGGGCCAGGGGGAGGCCCTGCCCTGCTCCCACGGTGGCCCTGGGAGGGATGGGCCTCTGGATGGAAGACCAGGCCAGAAACTAAGGCGGGGCCTCCGAGCAGCCCTCTGCTCCTGTTCCTACACCCCTGAGGAGGTGGGGCCCCAAGCCACCCACGGGCCTGGTGCCCTGCCTACCGTCCCTCCCCGGGCCAGGAGGCCTCCCTGGCTGCCTCCCGCTCACCTGCAGTGGAAGTGCGTGGTCTTCTGCCCGTAGAACTGGCAGTCGGCCGTGCCGCAGTCCTCAGTGGCTCGGAAGCGCTGGAAGCCGTCGTTGATGAGCTGGGTGTTCTTCTTATGGAAGTTCTCGTGGGTCATCACGTCCGACGTGCTCGTGTACACCTTGTTACAGCCCACCTGCAGGGGCCAGAGTGGCAGTCAGGGGAGCTGAGGCCAGGCACCCTGGCGAAGTCAGAGCGGCTGTGCTGCTGGGCGCAGCTGAGCCTGCCCGGGGGAGCTTCGGCACCTGCAAACGTCCGACTGGGGGCACCGAGGTTAAGGTAGGACGACCCCTCAGGCCCCCAGGGCCTGGCCCGTGCTGGGCGTGGGTCGTCCTCATAGAGAGCCCGGGATACGTCCCCACACAGGCGTGGGAGTCCCATCCCGCAGGAGGTGGCTTGGGGGTCCCCAGTCTCTGGCTCTACCTCTAAAGCCCCCGGGGGTGAGCAGGGCTGGGCCCCGGGGCCTGGCGGTCACCTGTAGGCCGGGGACTTGTTTGGCGAACAGTTTCTGGCAAGGGCCTTCCCTACCCCACCCTGGCTGGGCCAAGGCAGGCAACGTTGCCATATTGAGTAAAAACCAGTGGAATCTGAACACTCTTGAGGGCTGGACCGTGCCAGTGTCTGCACCATCTCAGGGCCCAGAGAGCGAGCCCCCCTCTCCTCCTGGCCCAGGTTGTTTCACGGAGGCCATAACAACCCCCTGACAAATACCGGGGGAGGCGCAGGGCTGCTATTTGCAAACGAAAGTCGCTCCCCCCCAGACCTGACACCTTGAAAAAGCCCAGACTCTGCGTGGCATTAAAACAAAGAATTAAACAAAAACCTCCTCAGGAACCATTTGCAATGCTGCTCTTGGTGTTAAAGGCTGAAAAATGTCGGTCTGTATAAACAGCTCGCTGAATTTCACCCGCACCAAGTATGGCCATGGGAAAGGCCCCACCCTGGCCCACCGGACACTGCCCAAGCCTGAGCCCCTGGGCCTCTCTCCTCTGGCCGTCCAGCCCTGGGAAGGGACAAAGGGAGGGGCCCTGCCAGAGGCAGGCCTGCCTCGGGGTGGGGGAGGGGGAGGGCGGGGCACCTGCATGCAGTGGTAGTGGGTGCTCTTCCCGTTGAGGTGGCAGCCGTGGTAGTAGACGCTGCAGTCGTCCAGTGGGCTGAAGCGCATGAAGCCGTGCTGCAGGGAGTTGTCCCGCTTCTTGTGCATGTTGTAGTGCCGGATCACGTCCTGCTTGCTCGTGAACCTCTGCCGGGAGAGGGCCTGGTGGGCAGGAGGCTGGGCCTGGCCCCAGGGCCCTCCGGTCTCCTTACAAATCATTCTGTTGGGTTGAGGCAGCCCAGGCTGCCCCAAGGCCAGCACCCTGGACTTTGGAGGGAACAGTTCCAAAGGTTCCAGAGCCACAGACCCTTCCCTGACCTCCCCGTAGTCTCCCCGTCAGCAGGTCCAGAAGCAGAGAAGATAAATCGGGCCAGGCCTCTCAGGGAGGAGCTCTGATAGGTGACACCTCGTTCTGTCTACTGCCACCTGTGGGCTCTGCCCAGCTGGGCTCCCTGGGGCGGCAGAGGCAGTGGCCTCATGCAGAACTCCCGCACCCACCTCCCGCCTCTCGCTCACCTGCTCTGCACCTGCCAGAGGGTGGCTTTGAACGTAAGGGCCGATCTGCCTGAACCTCAACACAACCATCTATAAAATGGGGCAGTGATACCAGCCTCTTAAGGACACTGGGAAGACTCGATTAGATAAGGTAGATGCCCGTGGGCAGCAATCTGGGAACGAGAGCAGGCTGGGAGCTTTTCTGGGCTCTCTGCCTGCCCCAGTCAAATGCAGGTGGCCCAAGCAGAACCGAGTAACCTCGTCCTGCTTTCAAGACGCCCCTCCACTGCTGTGCCAGCCCGCAGGAGCAGGACTGGTGCCCGTGGGACATACCTGGTAGTTGCACTCGGGGTCGAGGCAGTGGTAGTGCTCGCGGTACTGGTAGGCGCAGTGGATGTGGCCACAGTGCTGACTGCCTGAGAACCTGCAGGGAAGAAGGGGTGGGCTCAGGCCTCTCTGGATACCAGCTCCAGGGCCCTCGGCCTGAGCGGCTGAGCGGAGTCCGTGCCCCTGATCCAGGGAACTGCTGTTGCGGTTCAGGGGCCCTGGGTGGACATGTGGAGGGGCAGAGGTGGTCTGCTGGGGTGAAGGAGCAGAGGCTGACAAGGCTAGGGCGAGTGACGGGGCCGCTGGGAATCCCAGACCCACTGAGCTGCAGAGCCAGCCTTATCTGCCCCGGGAGGGAGTGCCAGGTGGGGCACAGAGGCCTGGCACCAAGATGGGAGGAGGAATTTAGGCCAAGCCAGAAGCCAGAGCAGGGTCAGGGGAAGAGCCCTGGGGTGGGGTGGGATGGGATGGGATGCTGAAGGCATGAGCCCCCAAGGTGGCCCAGCTGCCGTTTCTGCAGGTGCTGCCCGCCCACCCCTGACTCAGTGCTGGGCCAGGTGCTGGGGACTCCAGCTGCGCCGGCCCAGGGCTCTGTTGCTAAGAGGTGTTAAAGGGCTCTCTCTGTTCTGGGCTTTCCTGACACTTGAAACAGTCCAAGAGTTATGAATTTTTAAAGCGCAGCATCTGTTTGGCTTCCCGTGGCAGGGAGCGCGCTCTCCGGCCAACTCTGCAGCCAGGAGCCCCGTGCTGCCTGGCCACCACATGCCCTCCCAGAGTACCCCAGGCCTTCTCCAGGCCCCAATGCTGCCAGGGCGGGGGTCTCACAGCCTGGACGATGGCCACCGGGGACAGTGCCCCGTGACAACTGTGGACAAGGTGGTGGGCTCAGCCCGCCTGCCCCACTGTGCTGCGCGTGGTGTGGGGCTGCGGGAGGGAAGCCCCTCATGAGGGGAGAACCTCTTGCAAATAAATATTGAAGCTGCCAAAAGGGCCATCTGCTGAGGCACTAATAATAATGGTAATAATAATAATAAAGAGAGCAGAGCAAAGCTGAAAAGACAGGGAGGGACAGGGGAGGGAGACACAGAGCGACAGCACAACTATGGGAGATCAACAGAAAGACGGCTGCCAGGGCACAGCCCCGGCCTTGTGCTGCATCCCCAGGGGCTGGGTGCCGGGGGGCCTGAGTGGGGTGGGTGGGGGAATCTGAAGGTTCTTCACCTGCCAATCCCACTGCCTTAAGGATGTAAAGGGGCAGGTCTGGAGTCAGGTGGTGAGGGGAAGCACACTGAGGCCACCTGCCCACATCCCTTCTCATCCCCAACCGTTCCACAGGGGCCTGCAACCCCGCCTGCCACCCCCCCCACCCGGCCCCAAGTGGAGCCTTTTTAAAAAATTTTTAAAAATTTATTTTTTTATTTATTCATTTATTGAATTTATTTATTTTTTGCTGTGTTGGGTCTTCGTTGCTGCACACGGGCTTTCTCTAGTTGTGGTGAGCGGGGGCTACTCTGTTGTGGTGCGCGGGCTTCTCATTGCGGTGGCTTCTCTTGTTGCGGAGCACGGGCTCTAGAGTGCAGGCTCAGTAGTTGTGGCGCGTGGGCTTAGTTGCTCCGCGGCATGTGGGATCTTCCAGGACCAGGGCTTGAACCCTTGCCCCCTGCATTGGCGGGCGGATTCTTAACCACTGCGCCACCAGGGAAGCCCACAGTGAGCTGTGGAGGGGGGGACCTGCACTCACCTGTGGCCAGGCCCTGCCTTAGGGCCCTTTCAGGTACCCCAGTCCTGCCTGGGGTACAAGCTGCTTAAGGGCATGTGGCCTGGACCACATCAAGGGGGCGGGGGCTCTGAGACGGGGCAGAGGGCAGGCCTGGGGAGGGTTTGGAAGCAGGAATGCATGGGGGCGGGGAGGCAGCAGGCACCTTGGTACTAGTGGTCACATGGACGTATGGTCCCATGGTCCCCAGGCATTCCTGCCCCCACCCACCTTCTCTCCATGGCAGTCTCCTCCCCAGGGGCCTACCTGGCAATATATTTCTGGTAAATGTTTACATCTTCAGTGACAGCTGGTTTATCTGTGGGCAATCCGTTCCTGGTGAGAGACACACAGGGCACAGCTGATTAGCAGACGAGGTGGCCTCACGCCCCAAGAGCGTCTGGGGGCAGCTCCCTGCCCTGGGGCCCTGGCCCTTCTCTGCTCACTGTGTAGTGTTCTGGGCGCTTAGGGTGGGACTGGAAAAGTCCTTAGGCAGAAAACTAGCACAGGTTCAATTAGCCCACCTTTGGCAAGGGCTGGGCCGTCTTCAGCTGGCAGGGCTGGAGGGCCCTACCTTGGGCGTGGATCTGACCTAGAGTCCAACAACATAGGAAGCCTGGGAAGCTGGGGCCTGGCCGCCTTGCACACAGAGAGTCAGGATGCTGCTGGCTGAAGAGGGGTACCAGGTACCACGGGGGAGGGCGCCAGGGGAAAGTGCAGGAACAGCACCAAGCAAGTGTGGCTGGGTGGTCGGAAAGGCCTCCCCGACGCCGAGGGCAGCTCCCTAGATCTACTCCCAGGTTTCTGGACCCGCCTCCAGGAGGGATGGCTGAGGGGAAGGGTCTCACTCAGCCCCCCACATTGATCCATCAGTTATTTTGCCATGGTCTAGGGCTTTGCGCTGGGTGTGCCCACCCCACCCCAGCCTCCTACCTTCTCTCGCTGCCTTCCCCATGGCGCAGGCTCTGAGCCTGGGAGCCCTGGCCACCAGCCTGGAACCCAGAAACCCCAGCCCAGAGTAGGGCTTTCCCAGCCAACCATAAGCCGGCAACTGGCCCTCACGGTGGCAGGCAGAGAAAGCCTGTCATGGGCACATGGGGGTTACAGTAGCCTGTGGCATGTGTGTTAGCAGATAAGCACGTGCACAGAAGTACAGGCAGACCCTGGAGATACTGCAGGTTCACTTCCAGACCACCGCCATAAAGTGAATATCGCAATAAAGCGAGTCACACGAATTTTTTTTGGTTTCCCAGAGCATAGAAAAGTTACGTTTACACTACACTGTAGTCTGTTAAGTGTGTAATAGCATTATGTCTGAAAAAGCAATGCATATGCCTTAAATAAAAAACGCTTTATTGCTAAAAACTGCTGACCGTCATCCGACAGTGCAGGGTTGCCACAAACCTTCAATCTGTAAAAATACGCAATATCTTCGAAGCGCAATAAAACAAGGTGTGCCTGTACCCGCTGTGAGAGCGTGTGTGCGCACAGCAAGATGTATAGTGTGCGGGTGCATGAACTGAGCCTGAGCGATTATGTAGGCAGAGGAGCGTGTGCGTGTGTGTGTGTGCGTGCACGCGTGTGCGGAAGCATGTGTGTGAGAATCTGGGTGCACGGTGGATGTGCATAAGGTGTGGGTGTGTGTGTCCATAAGTGTGAGCTTCGGAGGCAGGAAGTGGGCCTCCGGGCCACTCCAGTCCCGGGTGCAGGGCTGGCAGTGAGGGTGGTGCACGCCTTACTTGACAGTGGAGACGGTCCCCGTGGTGATGGAGTCTGTTTTGGAGAAGGTTGACTTCAGGTACTCGGGAGTGTTGAAAGGCAGGGAGGCAGGTGGCTCAGGGCCTGGCCCGGGGGCACTGGGAGCAGTGGGCACGCTGGCGAGGGGTGCAGGAGCCAGGCTGGGGGTGGGCGGAACCTTGGCGGGGCCCGGCTTCTGGATGGCCCGGACGTCGTACTTGGAGGGGCGCCCCACCTTGCCCGTCTTGAAGGCGATGGCCCCTCCCATGTCGGGGCTGCCCTCCCCGGGTTTGAAGAGGTGCAGGTACTTGACGTTCTCCAGGTCGTACTTAGACGGCTTCTTGTAGGCGCTCCCGTTCTGGGGCCGCAGGTTCTCACCCGTCTTCAGTTTCTGGATGAAGAAGTCGTACTTGGAGGCACGGGCCACCAGGCCCTGCATGGGGACACTGCTGTGTGAGGGCAGGGGCAGGATGGTGGCCTTGGTCTCCAGGTGCGCGGTGCTACTGGGCAGCCGCAGGCCAGGCAGGGAGCTCAGGGCCTCCTTGCTGGCCCGTCCCTCGGCTGTGGTACCGTGGGCCGGCCAGGACAGCTGCTCGCCGGCCTTGAGCTTGCGGATGTACTCCTCATACTTGGAGAACCGCGCCCGCTTGCTGAGGGCGTCCTCGGAGGCGGGCAGCGCGGAGGAGGTGGCCGCCTCTGGCGTGGAGCCCGCATGCAGCTTCTCGAAGCTGATCTTCCCGGCCAGCTCGTCCCTCGTGTTCTGGTCATCATAGCCAAACATGCCAAGGAACTCGGTCATGGTGGAGGCCGCGTAGTCCCGCAGCGAGGAGGCCTCTCCTATGGCAGGGAGGAGAGGGGCCGTCACCTCTGGGAGGGAGCAGGGTAGCCCAGGGACAGGACCCGCCCCCCCCCCCACCGCCGCCCTGCCCACAGAGGGAGGGGGCCGGCCTGGGGAAGGGTGGAGCGGGACATGATCTATGGACATTTGGCTCACTTGTTAGGTTTTACGACTCTTAAATTAATTTGTTTAAAAAAAAAGTAATTAATACTGGGGTAAAATAAAACGAGTTCATCAATGCCAGGAAAATCAATTTCCTAAATGTTCTGGCCGATGGCTTTTCAGTACATTAAACAAAGTTTCATAAATGTCTCCGCTCTCTTGCCTTGGCCTAATATGAAGGAGAAGTCATTTTACTGGAAGTAAGGCCAGATCCCAACCTGCCTCCCAGGATGGGGGTGGGAATGGGGGCTGGGGACAGGTAGGGCTGTGAGCCAGGGGCTGGGCAGTCAGGAGGGACCCCAGGGGCTGAGGGAGCCACTGGGGATGGGGTCAGGGGTAGGCCTGGCTGAGCCTGCCTGGAGGACCCTCCCTGGCCCCCACAAATGGACACAAAGGCGGCCCCTTATCCCTGGGAGGATGAGAGGCTCGCCCCAAGCCTCCTCAGGACCTGTCCTCTTGGCCCTTCCCGGCCCCCCAGGCTGCTGGTGGCCCCAGACGACAGGGCCGACGGGCAGAGAGCCTGCGGATGTGTTCACTCAGACTCCCTCAGGGCCCGCCCACCCCAGCCAAGACTTATGACGTAGAGAGTCCTTCAAACCTCCCTGCCACCTTCTGGTCACTTGTGCTCACGCACGAGGGTGGGCCACCGAGGAGAGTCAAGGCCGTAGAGGCAGTGGCTGAGTCTGGCCCATCTATCGCCCCACTGTGCCCACAGTGGGGCACACGGAGAATCCCCCGAAGCAACCTCCCCACAGGGACATGCACGCACGCGTGCACACTCAAGCTCGCAGCCCTAGCAACCTTCCCCGCCCACACACACACACGTGCACACAAACCACTCCGAACTCCACAGTCAGCTCCCCAAGAGGAGTCTCAGGATGGCAGGGGCAAGACGACCCTGTTCTGCCTGGCGCTGTTCACTGGAGACAAACTCCTTCCACACACAACCTTCCTCCACAATAGGCCTGCGACTCCCCAGCACACGCATTCCTGCACAGAACACTCGCTGAACACCGACTATGTGCTACCCCCTGAATCAGAAGTGGGTGCACACAGGTGGGTGGGACTCACCTGGGCCCCAGGGCACATGCGTGTTCTCTCCACTCATGTCTGAGCCTGCACACCCAGGCACACAGAGCGGCAGGACCCCAGGCTGGGGGTCCTAAAAGCACGGCCAGGGGAAGGCGTGGCCGAAGCAGGGGTGGGAGGACCAGGACCCAGCAGGGCAGCCGAGGAGGGCTTTCCTGCCAACCACACCTGGAAGTGCTCTGAGAGCGGGGCTGGGCTCTGACACAAGAGAGAAGCTAGCAGCATGTAGAAAGAGCCTCTGAGCTCCTGGGAGGACAGGCAGGAGGGTAGTCCTGCGGGGACCGGGACGCGGCAGGTGCGGAGACAGGACAGTCACGGGCAGCACCTGGCACACAAGGTGGGCAGAGCGACTCAAGGAACCGACGGACAGCTGTTCCTCTGGGCGGGGTGGCCGGTGGGCTGCTGTCCTGACCTCAAGCTACTTGGGGCTGGGGACCCAGTCTGGGAGGAGTGGGCCCTGGCTGCTAGATTCAGTGGCTCAGGGACCAGGGAAAGGGGCTAAAAATAGCTGGAGGCAGCTGAGCCCTCACTATATATGGCAGAGAAACAGAAGGCTCTGAAGGGCAGGCGGCTTAGAGCAGGGAGGGGGCCAGGCAGGGGTCCCAGGGGCAGCCCAGAGGCCTGCATTCCCAAGCCCATGGTGGGCAGCCTGGGCTCCGGCTGCCTGGCTCCAGTGCCCGGGCTGAGCAGGCCGCCCTGGGTGTCACCCTGCAGTCCCACTGGGCCTCAAACCCGAGGGGCGAGGCCTGCAGCCACGAGGCCACTGGCAGTTCTAGCCCTGCCTCCTGCCATCCTAGCTCTCTGCTCCCCCGGGAGGTGCTGGGGCGCTGAAGGGACAGTGGCCCTTGTCCCTGTCCCTCCCCTCTCCTCAGGCCCAGCGCAATCACCTTGCGTCTGGGAACGGCAAGGGCTTTTCCTATCAGAGGAAACTGAAGGTCACACTTTTCCTCATTGATCTTGCAATGTTTGTTAATTACTCTGTCACTGATGTGGCGAAGGATAATTAAACAGCTCTGTTTATATCTTATATGCATAATTATGTGGCTGCGCAGGGCTCCCCGCGTGGGGAGGAGATGCGCCCCTCGCTTCAGGGGAAGGGGATCGGGAAGCGGGCAGGGAAGGCTCGGGACACAGGCACAGCCTGGGAATGAGGCTGGGGAGCTGAAAAAAGACCCCAGGCCCAGAGTTCCCGTCCTAGCGGAGACACCCTCCCTCCCCAGAGCAGAAGGAGCTCCTCATCTAAGGCCAAGCAGACACCAGAAAGGCCAGCTCTTAGCCATCTCGTGGGAGAGACGTCAGCCAGGGGACCACGTCTGGGGCAGGTGGGTGTAACGGGATGTGCCGGCTGGGTGTCGCTCCCCACATGCACGTCCAGGTACTGCGCCCCCCAGTAGGCTCCTCCCTACGCAGGTGCGTGTGGACAGTCGTCTACCCACACGCCGTCCGTCCATCCGTCCCTCCATCCATCCGTCTGCCTGTCCACCAGTCCATCCGTCCATCCACTGCTTCCTGAAGACCCACTGTGTGTTCGGCAGCCCACCCCAGCCCGGCTCACACGTCTGGGAAGCTGCCTTCTCAGGCCCTTCCCTCCTCACCCCTGCTGCCCCCGAGGGAAGAGGGCACGCTCTGTGGACACACACACCACTCCCTCCTCGTGGGCTTCCCCGCCGGGCCGCCCTCCTCGTGGGCTTATGTCCCGTCCGGGGCTTAGACACCCACCTGAAGCCTGCTTGGCACTGGGGCCACTATCATCCTTGGAGGCTGCCCCGTCCGAGTCCTTCTCCTCCACGACGCCGCCATCCTTGGGGGGCTCCTCGCCGTGGTCTTCCTCGTCGCTGCAGCCCTGGGGCTGCACCATGTAGACGCCCTCGGGTGGCAGCTCCAGACCCTCCCGGGCAGTCCGCCCCAGCACGGGCGTGGGTGCCGGCTCCTCGCTGTATTCCCCGTTCACCCACTTCTCGATCACCGCCCGCCTCTTGTCCTCTTCGCTGCGGGGGGCCCGGGCCACCCCCGCCTCAGGGCCACTGCGCACTTTGTCCCGGGGCCGCAGTGGGCTGTCCTCGGCCTCCGCTCCCTTCTCCACCACCACCTGGCGGCTCAGCTTGGCGCAGATGGCGTTGAGCTTCAGGCCGCCTTTGCGTTTGGCCGCCATCGCGGGCTTGCCTGCAGGCGGGTCGGGGCACCGGGTGCTTTCAGCTGCAGGGATGGAGGAGAAGGGTCAGAGGCGTGTGTGCCAGGCCCGGCCACCCACCTCGACAGCCGGGGCGGACGCCCTGCCCCCGCATCCCCCAAGCCAGAGGTCTCTCTCTCCCCAGCGACAGTTCCACCGCCCCGTCCCAAGGCCAGGGTGTGTTTGTCCCCTCACTAGAATGTGAGCTCTATCCTCAGAGCCTGGCGCATACTAGGGGGTTCAGGAATATTCTGTAAACGAGCAAACGAATGAATGAACGAATGACTCTTTAAACGCAAGGGGCAGTCTTCTTCCCAGCACCTGGCTTCTGGAAGCATTTCCTCCCCTTGTTTGGCCCCAGGAGGCAGGACAGACATGCCACAGGACCTGGCTCCGCCTTCTCCGCCTCGGCCAGCTCCTGCTGCCCTGGAAGGCCTGGCTGGCCCCACGAGGCCCACTTTCCAGCCCTGAGAAGCTGGGACAGGTTGGGATTCCTCAGAACCCCAGCAGGAAGCCCAGAGGCTGCAGTTACGGGGCCTAATCCCTCAACACGACAGCCCAACGCAACTGGCCGGGAACTGTTAACTAGGCTGCCCCAGTGCTAGCCACCTCCCTCACGGCTGCTGAGCGGGGGCGCCCAGGGTCCCGGGGGGTAAATGGCAAGACCGCTAACCATACAGCCTGGGACCCGCCACAAAGGCCAACAGAAGTGGACACACCTCCACCTGTTTATTTGTATATCCTGTCTGTCCACCCATCCACGCAGTGAGCTCCTACTGTGCGCCAGACCCCGAGGGGGTACCAGGGGCGGGCGGCGGCCACGGCTGACAGTCATGGCTTACACCCCCTCTGTGCACAGGGAGCCCCACTGAATGCTCCCAAGGCAGGGCTCCTCCGTGCGGCCCTCAATAGAGGGTGGGCATGGCCGAGTCTCCACACAGGTCAGAAGGCTGAGCAAGCGGACTCTGCTCCCAGATCCATGGTCAGAAGGGGCTTCACTATAATGGATCGAGACCCTAAAAACCCACACGCCTGGAACGCACTGAGAGGCTTACTCAGACGGGGACGGCCACGCCTGTGCCAGGACCTCATCTACAAGCAGACTTGGCTTGTACACACAGATGGCTGCCCCCCGATACGGACGATGCCCAGCTGCCCCAGACCCTTGACTCGAAGCCAGCTGCCCAGGGATCCCCGCCCAGCCCAGCCCAGCTCCCCCAGTCCTGCAGCCCTGGCTCTGCTGGGCCCCACCCTCACCCCTAGCTGGATGCCCACGCTACCCACGTGTGTCCGCATCTCCAAGTCTGTGCTGCCCACACCCAAAACTCCAAGCATCATCATGGGTTCCTTCTCAAAGCTCAGCGATGGGGCCCCTCATCGTGCCATCCCACCCGGCCTCAGGGCCAGCCGCCAGGCTCCGTGACACCGAGTTTCCTCCAGCAGGCCTATGGGGAGCTGGCCTCACCTGGCCCCCTTTGTCCCCGGCCCTGGTGGAGAAGGGAAGGGTGGGAGTGGGGAGCCTGCTCTATTTTTACCGGGAGGTAAGTAGCCAAGTGTGTATGGCAGACGGCAAATGAATCTATAAATATTTATCCCAAGGAAGAGGGAAGCAGAAGCTCCCAGGGCTGCACTTGCTGCTGGTGACACCCCCTCCCTGGGCCCCCACCCATCCTGGAGCCTCCTGGCACTTGGGCCCACCCAGCCCCGCCCACCCGCTCCTGATCTCGGCTGTGTGCCTGCCTCAGTCCCTCACGGGCCCCCGCCAGCTGCGATGCAGCTGTGCACCCAGGGCCCACCCCCCGCCCGCAGGCCCCTTTGCTCCGCCCATGCCCCCTACACCTGCCCTCCAGCTGCTGCTCTGCCCCAGCCCACCTGCCTTCCAGATGTTGCCCTCCCTCTGACTCTACTGCTGGTCCCAGGGGTGGCGGTGGAGAAGGGGTGTGGACCTGGGGTGCAGGGCAGGAGGCAGAAGCAGGCCTTACTCCAAAGTGCAGATGCGTGTGAGTCTGGGGCTGCGAGCTGGGGGGTGTGTGTAAGAGCTGAGGTCCAAGGTGCCTGCCCGCCCGTCTTCCGGCCCACCCTCTGGGGCCTTCTCCCCTCCCCCTCCATCAGGGCCCTGGGACCTGCAGACTACCCCCCTCGTGGTCTGACCCCAGGCTCCCGTCCATGTAAACATTCCCTTGACTTTCTTCCCTAAAATATAAACGCCGTGGCCAGGCCTCAATGGGAGGAAGCCATCCGTCCCCGGCCCTGTCACTGCCCCTTTCATCTCCTTCCCGCCACCAGCCTGCCCGCTGCTCTATTTACACTGGACACTTCCTCTGGGAACAATACTGCCCAGGAGGCAGGCTTGGGCCGGAGGGTGGGAAGGCGCGGGGGCTGCCGCACTGCTCACCCAGGGCCGGGCTCCAGAGAGGAGGCGAGGGGCGGGGCGGCTGCAGGGATCCCAGCCAGGCCTGGGGAGAGGAGTGGGTCAGTATCTGCACGCAGGCAGCCAGCCCAGGGCTCCCCCAGCCTCCTGCCTTGGGCCCCAGTGATGCCGGATGGGCCAGGGCGAGCCCTGGGAGGTGGCACAGCACCACTGTATGGCCTGGCTTTTGGGGTCAGACAGTCGTGAGTTCACGGCCTGGCTCCGGCCCCTCGCTAGCCCTGGGCCCTGGTCGAGCTTTCTCCCCGTGAAAAGGGCTGCAGGACTGTAAGATGAGAGATGGTGCTTGTCTGTGCCAAGCACAGGGCCTGACAGTCAAGGACCTGGGGAAAGGCAGCTGAGCCCTGGGAGGGGACAAACAGGCAAGTGCGGTGCCACATCTGGGCACGAGACCCCTAGACCAGGAAACCACACCTGGCCCAGAAGAGGCGGAGGGGACAGGAGAGGCTGCAGGGCTGGGCCGCGGGCAGGCTGCCTACTCAGCAACAAATGGCCCCTCGCCGGCTCCCACAGTCTGAGCCTCCCCTCCCAGGGCTCCAAACGCAACAAGCCCCCAGGCAGGCAGCTCTGTCTCCAAGCTGAGTGGGTCCTGCTCAGGGTGGAGAAAGGGAGGGGCGAGAACTGGACTGTCCCTGCGCCTGTTGGACGCTGGCTCACGACCTCTCACTATGATCCCGTGAGGCAGGTACTGTCGTTGTCCCATCTGACAGAGGAGGAGACTGATCCTGGAGCCGTGAAGACACTCCAGAGCCCGAGCTCATGAAGGTCAGGGCTCAGCAAGGTGCGGGGCCGCCACCATGTCCCCACAAAGGCTCCAGGAAGTCCCAGGCCTCCCTGCCCACCTCCTCCTCACCCTCACTCCCGGTTCCCATAACACGTAGCCCCCTAAAGTGTTAACTGTGGTGGGTAAAATGGTGCAGCAGATTGCTACAATAAATAATTTACTGATATTTATAAATATGTAAATCAGCCAGCTTCAGAAATCGAATGAAGGGAGGGCCTCGGGAGAAGGGCCCGCTATGGCAGGAATCTCATCACTCCCTCCAAAGGCTGGGGAAGGCCGGGGCTCCTGCCAGTTCCGAGGGAGGTGGGGGGGCTCCTGTAGCTGCACCTGGGCCCCTCATCCCTGATCCCTGGGGACTACGGGGGTGGCTGGAACGGCCACTTCCTCGCCTGGTCAGGGCCAGGTCCTCCCCTGCCCTGGGCAGCCCTGGCTCAAGGGGACCAGAGGCTCCAGTGCCCACTGCCCATGGCTGGGTACCTCAGAGTCACTTGTCCTGCCTTGGGGGTGGGGGTTAGTCCCCAGGGGCTGGGCAGGCCTGGCAGCCCCTCCCCACCAGTGAGTAATGTGTTTTGGGGCCGGGCGGACTGTCAGCTACCAGGCTCCGGCTGCTTTATGGGCTCTGCCTGGTGGCTCTGAACTCCCTGGTAGGAAATAAAGTTCTCCCTGCGTGTCCCTTCTAAACATTTCACTCAGTGGAAACGGTGTTTAAGAAAAATGAGGACATATTTCTTCCTAAGGATGCAGTGTCCCCTTTGGGCAGCCTAATGCCCGCTGTATATCAAGAAGTGGTGAGGCAGGGGCCAGGCACCCGTCCCCTCGGGTTGGGGTGGTCTGGGCCCTCCTGCCTGCTGCCAGGCGGCTCGGGGGCCGTGGGCGCCGCCGGGTCACTCTGGTGGCCGCCCTGGCCCACACTGCCTAGTCTGGGCCCTCCTGCCTGCTGCCAGGCGGCTCGGGGGCCGTGGGCGCCGCCGGGTCACTCTGGTGGCCGCCCTGGCCCACACTGCCTAGTCTGGGCCCTCCTGCCAGCTGCTTCAAGTTGCCCAGCGCTGGGCAACTCAGAGCATCGCCTCAGTGGTCCCCCAGTGTCCCCGTACGGCCGCTGTCCTATCCCTGTTTCCGGGTGAGAAAGCAGAGCTCACAGAGGTTGTCAACTGTCACGGTCACCCAGAGGGTGTACCAGAGCCGGACTCCCGCTGGGCTCCGATGTCTCACCATCTGAGACCCCACACCTGCCTCCTACAGCCTCCCAGCGAGGGTGGCAGCAATGCTGGAGCTTCCCTGCAGCCCCTAAGAACTTGAACCTGACAGGCCACAAGCCCCAGTGCTGGGGTGCTGCGCCTATGTTCAGGCTCTGGGCTGAATTCTGAGGATATGAAATGAGCAGGCGGACTGTCCCGGTTCCTGCCATGACGGACTGTTCAGTTTAGACGAGGGGGCAGACGTTCAGGTCATTACAAGCGTGATCACTGCGGTGAAAAGTCTCGGTGCCACAGGGGCAGCGAGTCTGGGAAGCAAGGAAGGGTTCCTAGAGACATCTGCTCCGGCCCTGCTCCCCACGAGCTCCCTCAGGGCCCCCCTCCCCCTCCCCCTCCACACAGCCCATCTCCATCTTAACAGCTCCCACCCCATCTCCCCAGCCAGGATCTGTCCCCGAGGAGAAGGGTGTCCTTCCCTCTCGGGCCCGATCCCATGCCTGGTTTTTGCAGGTGGGAGGAGTGGCCACTGCCCCTCAGGGCTCTCAGCTGGGTCCCCTGGTCCCCAACAGCTCCAAGTCGGGAAGCCGGGGGCCCAGCCGCTGGGGGCCCTCCTCGCCCCACTTTGTTTATTTATTTATTATGATTTTTTAGTCCAGTTAAAAGGTTTACTATCCAGACGCGTCTAAGTGGCCTCACTTAGCGTAAGTAACTCTATAAATCAGAGGAACTGTTAGCATCCACCGCACAGGCTGGCCATCAATCTCCCCCAGGTCACAGCCAAACAGGAAGGGGAGAAAAGAAGAGTTACCGCCCCGGGGAGATTTAAGACACACACACGCACGCACACGCACACACAGACCGTGCGCACGCACACACGCTCGGGCGTCTCTGTATTTGTACAATCATGTTATACTCACACGTGCACGCGAAGAGCGGCCCGGAAACCGGCTGTGCTGAAGGGGACACAGCCTCAGGGAGGGGTGAACCCCCGGGGCCGGGCTCTCCGTGCCTGAGCTGCCCTGCCCAGGCAAGCAGCTCTGGAGGGCGGCAAGGGGGCTCTGCAGGGTCCCCTCCCCTTCTGTGGCCCCTGCCTCTGCCAAACCCCAAGGGACCAGGCTTTCCCCTTCTGTACGCCGGGGGCAGGGAGGTGGAGCCCAAGGACGGGGCAGGGAGGCTGTCAGCTGCAGGCCGCTGACAGGTCCTCGCCCGCTGTGCCCAAGGCTGGGCACACCCCAGACACACAGCACAGGACTCCAGTAGGGCAGCGCCGTCCAGAGGAGCAGCCGGCTGCCGTGCAGAGCCCTGGAGGTGCCCAGGCGAGGCGACCTTTCCGCAGCGGCCTCAGGAATGCCTCACCTTCTCTTCGAGTGGGTGTGGCTGGATACACACAGAGCTTGGACACAGGCTCTCACCCCGTCCCCAGAGAGGCCCTGGTCCTAGAAGGCCCCACTAGGAACTGGGGTGGAGAGGCCACTCCTGGCTGCCCCTCGGCCTCTCCTGGCATCCCCCTGGGGGTCCCCAAGGCCAGGCCAGGCAGCCCGAGGGTGGCAGACCTGCCCAGGCCCACCTCCTCTCCTGCCTCGCCCCGAGGCCTCCCCGGCTCACCCGCCCGCCTGCCCACTGCATCTCCCCATGAACTCTATTTCTCTTTCCTCTCTGAAAACAACTGAGCTGTAAATACTGTTTAACCTTCTCCCCCCCTCCCCCCCACCCCCTCCCCTCCGCACTATAAAAACACAAATATGCCATAACTCAGCCGCCGGCCGCCCAGCCTCCAACATGCCCTGCGCCCGGGCCTCTCAGGAAGGTCATTACAAACGACTTTCCGATTCACTGCTCCTGAAATAATTTTGTGTATTAAAACCTGAATCTGCACTTTCTGGGGCCGAAAGCCTCGCTTAATTATGGCGGGTGTCCTTGGGACGGACAGTGATCCTTCACTCGCCAGCCGCGCTCCAGCCCTCCGCCCGCCAGCCCGCCCCCCTCCCTGGGCCCAATCTGTTTTCAAAGTGTGTCTGTCCTTTATTAAATTGTTTTCTTTTCCACATTATCAGTTGCCATGGAGACCTCATCTCTCGGATTATTTGAATTTCATTATATCTATTGATTTGGGAGCATTTCATCTTTTTTATTGTTTTTCTGTCAATTTTCAAAACGAATAACCATCTAATTTGCGTCAGTGCTGATTATGTTTGTCCCTCAATAGAGGTCGGCAGCTGCGCTGGGGAAACAAATCAATGAAAAACCATCATAAAACTCCCCACTCCAGTCTCCAGGATGTGTGGGTGACATTCCACGCCTGCGAGAGACACACTCATCAGCTCCAAGTTCGGCTACGGTGGCGGCAGCTCCGCTCCACGTCCGCCTCCTCTGGCCTTAATATTTAATTCCGCGATTTGGGCCATTATTAGTGGTGCTTTTATTAGTGCGTGTGCATGTGAGTGTTCGGTGGTGGGCTGGCTGTTTCACTAATTTGTGGGTGAGGCAGGAAAACCCCGGAGGAGGGCAGGGCGGACGGTGTTGGGGGTGTAGTGGGAAGCGGAGGAAAGGGGGGACACCCGGGGGAGCGGATGGGGCGCGGGACCGGGAGGTCCGCAATGAGGGGCTGGAAAAGGGGGGACACAGCAGGGGGACCGAGCGAAGGGGAGGAAAAGAGGGAATTCAGATTGCTCACTTTGTTGGTTTTTTTTTAAATAATTTATGCAATTTTAAGCATTTATGTATAAATTTTTTAATAAGCCACCCTGGAGCAGGATGGCCATTAACATCCCAACGTCCTTCTGTCCAATGGGCTGGCGGAGAGGATCAATTTCTGAGAGTACTTTCCCTTTTTTATGACATGATAAAATGCTTTTAAAGCAACTTACACAAATACGGAAAATTTTTTTCTTTTTTCCCCCGTCCCCTCTCCCATCCCCTAACAGCCTTCTTATCCACCAGGGAGGGGGGTGTGCGCGCACGCACACTTGTGCTCGCGCTCTCTCTCCTTCGGGGGAGGGGGCTGGAGGGGAGGCTGGCCGGCAGAGAGCCCCAGTTCTAACTGGAACTGGCCGCCTGTCCTTCTAACAAGGGCATAAACTTTCATTACCCATGCACGCAGTCAAAGACAATTTAGGGAAACGCGCTGCTCGGAAAAGGAAAACCTCAGCGATTCGTGGCCCACGCTGCCGCTGCCATCTGGGGGGCTGCTGCCGTCTCCAGCGTGAGGGAGCGGGACCCTGAACCTCTGGCCCTGCCCAGAAGGAGGCGCGGAGGGGCCCTCGTGGGATGCAGCCCAAGAGGGAGAGGAGGGACCAGACGGAGCCCTGGGAGCACCCGGCCTTGGGCAGGGGCCAGGCCCCCTGGGTCGTGCTCTCCCCCGACACCCCTTCGCTAACCCCAGACAGGCGTGGGCCCTTGAGGGCAAGCACAGGACTCGTCATTTCTGCCACCCAGTGCTGTCGCGGAGCAGGAGCTCAGCTCTGTGGATGGATGGTCAGACAGAGGGACCAAATGAAGATGAAGTAGGAAACTGGGCCCAGATGGCCTGGGGTCCGTGCAGGAGACCCACAGGTGCTGGGGAAAGGCTCCCTCTCCAGGGGTCACCTGCTTTGCAAGTGGGTCTGGGGCAGGAGTACCTCTGGGTGTAAAGGATCGGGGGCACCAGAGCAAGAGGGGGTGGCCTGGCCACCATCACCCCAACCCTGGACTCGAGCCCCTACCGCCCTGAGACGGAGCCAAGCCCTTGTGAGGAAGAGGGTCCGTGCCCAGACTTGGGGACAATCCTTATTTCTATGTCCCCTTCACCTCGTACACCCTCCTCCTGAGAGGGCTGGGGGGGTAGGTGGAGGGGCCTGAGGGGTGAGCCCTGTCCCAGGGCTGAAGGGGATGATCCTGGTTCCCAGGTGGGCCCTTCCCTGCCACTACGGGACAGTGCCCGGCCCGCTGAGGCCACGCCTGGGCGGCTGGACTTTGGCAGCTTCCAAATAAGACAAACTGACATTAGGAACTTGGCCGCCCTCTAAAAAAACCTCCCACTTTAAGCCAGTCACATCCCTGCCCCGGACATCGGTGTGCTCACCTGAGATGCGGGGCTGTTGAAAGGAGGACACGGGGTGACATGTCTGGCCCAGAGCCGTGCAGCATGGTGCCTGCCACCACACTGGATGGGGACTGTGGACAGGGTCCCCGCCTCGGTAGCAGGAAGCGCTGGTCCAGCCCTGCACAGCCCTGCCTTCGTCCAGGGATCTGGGGACCCTCAGCATCCTCCTGCTTCCCCACCTGCCACAAAGCCCGACTTTCTCCTTGGGCCCTCCCACCCTGGAGCCTCTCCCCGAGCCTGAATGTGGGCAGCCCAGGTGTCCTAGATGCTCAGCAGCAGCAGCACGGGAGCACCCAGGTAAGGCCAGGCCACCCCCAGCCCTCGTGGGACGCAAGCGGAACAGAGCTGCGCCCACCCTCCTCCTCTTTAGTGCGCAGCCCCCACCCCCCACAACTGTCATTAAAATAACAAGTTTCTGTTACAATCTAAACATTCCCACATCGCATAAAGGGTTATATTACACCCGAGTCACTCCCGGGCCCGTGTTTGCACAGAAAAGCTCACGGCAGGTCCCCCCTCCTGACGAAGTGACTTATTAAAGTTTAAACAGTAATTAACAGAACAATAAAAATAAAGGGATGTTTGGGGAGTCATAGCGCACACAGGGTTTTTGGCAGTGCCAGCAGTTTTTCAGTGCCCTGCGCTGGCAGCAGAATGCGACGGAGAAGCCGGGGGCACGGAGGACCGGGCCAGCGTTGGGTCGGGGAGACTCCAGGCCTAGACGGTGAGAAACAGAGGGCAGACGGGAAGGGGGGGATGAGGTCCGGGAAGCCCTGCTGGAGTCTGTACGGGGCCACCAGCCCCACTGGGATCCGGGGTAGCAGGGTGGGCACGGTGGAAGCAGGAGAGGAGGTCTGACACTGGCAGGAAGCCCGCCGAGCCAGGTTGCGGAGGCTCTGCGATGCCAGTGTCTAGCTTGGCCCCAGGCACTTTCTGGGAGCCCAGTGCCCTGGTCACATCCAGCCAACTCCGGCATGGACCTGACTGGGGGAGGCATTGGGTACCCAGGCACCATGGGTATCACTAGACCCTGTGGTTAATGGTTCCTGGGCCTGGACGCCAGCCACTCCGGGCTTCTCTCCCAGTGGGGCAAGTACCTCTCCCTGCTCCCGTGGCCGGGGCAGTGCAGTGTACACCCCTGAGAACTCTCCTCAAGCCACTAGCCCCTACTAATAAGCGTGAGTTAGGACTCAGGGGACAAGACTGCCCCTCTATCCTCTGGGAGGGGGAGAGCAGATGGCCCAACCAATGCTGGCCCCCACCTGAAGGGGGGAAGCACCCGGCTCACTAGGCCAAGGTGGGTCCCACTGGTGGAGTCCTCCTTTGCAAAGGTCCACAGGGAGCCGAGCCCGGGGGGCTGGCCTAAGGCCAGGATGCCCTGCAACTAGCAGGCCAGGCCACTCATCCTTCGCCTCTCCTGTTCTCCCTGCACAAGTTCTTTTTTTTTTCTTTTTTTTTTTTTTTTTTGCGTTACGTGGGCCTCTCACTGTTGTGGCCTCTCCCGTTGCGGAGCCCAGGCTCCGGACGCGCAGGCTCAGCGGCCATGGCTCACGGGCCCAGCCGCTCCGCGGCATGTGGGATCCTCCCAGACCGGGGCACGAACCCGTGTCCCCTGCATCGGCAGGCGGACTCTCAACCACTGCGCCACCAGGGAAGCCCCCTGCACAAGTTCTACCCAGAGGCTCAGACACCTGGACTGGGTGTGAGGGGGTGGGTAGGGGTGGGGGGAGGCAGGGAGGAGCCTCGGGGAAAGGAGGGGCTCCACCTGGACGAGGCCAGTGCGCTCAGTACATTTCCCTCAAAGCCTTGGGGGCTAGAGAAGAAGGGACAGCAGGAATGCTTAGTGGCAAAACAATGCACGTGGTTTATCTCACGCCAGCCAGGTGATGGGCACCAAGGTACCGCCGGGCTGGCCTTAGACTTATCAGCTCCCCAAGCTGCCCTCTCACTTCTTCCTTCTCCCAGACTCCCTGGGCCCCAGCTGTCAGGCTACGTTGGTGGGGTGCTCTCCCAGGGCCGTCCTCTGACCTTGCAACCCAGAAGCCATGGCCAGCCTTGCTGCCCTCGCCTGTCCTTCCTCTCCAAGGAGAGCCTCTGTAAAATCAGTGTTCTCTCCTCACCACAGAACATTAGTTCCCAAAAGTGTTTTTTCAGTATAGCATCCCCAACTCAGGTTCTCCCAAGTAGGGCAGAGCAAAGGGTGTGACACAGGGACACCGCGAGGACTATGCCGGTGCCCTCCACCTTCCTCTTGGCCTTCTCCCATCTCTCTCAGTGCCAACCTGCCCGGGCCTGCCTGGGGATCCTAGCCTCCCTCTACCCTGGTGCCTGCCGTTGGCAGCCTGGCCCAGTGTCAAGTCCAGAAGCCAGCCCCTGGCCCAGGCAAGCAGCCCCACCAGATCCCTGGCACAGGTCCCCCTGCTCTTTCCTCCACATCACAGCTGCAGGGGCTGACGTGAGCAGCCGCAAGCCACGCGTGGAGGTGAGACGCTGGGCTGAGGCCAGAGGCTCTCTCTAACCTTGTGTCTCCTAGGATTTGGTTCCTGGGCAGCCGGTGGGCACAGAGGGCAGGAACTCGCTTTGGCTGGGCCTCCATGGTGCCCGCCCATGCCACTGCCTCTCAGCAAGGCCCCTGCAGGCACAGCCGGCCAGGGGAGCACAAGGCCCCAAGGGCCTGGGATCTGGGCACAAACTTTGCTTCAAAGACGTAGAGAAGAGCCAGCAGCTTTCCTTCCCCTCTTTTCCAGGCAGAGCTCTTTGGGGCTCCACCCCCTGCCCCAAGATAAGGGGCCCTTGGTGAGGGGAGGGTAGAGGGTCAGGCAGAGAGAGCTCAGGAAGGGGGCAGGCGACGCTTCCCAGGCACCAGCTGCTCTGCTCGGGAGCCAGGCTGCGAAGGAGAAGGACAGGAGCTGCAACGCCCTCGCCAGAGGAGGCTGACTGAGCCACACGGCGCCCAAGGTTGGGGGGGTGGGCAGGGAAGGTGTGCTGGGGGTTGGGAGAAGGACTGGCGGAAGGCGGGGCCCCAAGGAGGGCAGGTGGGGACAGAGGCCTTCTAACTGGTATGCTCTAAGGTGGGCAAACTGGGAGCAGGCTGCTCATCCTAATCTGCTGTTTCCAGAACCCCCAACTTCTCCCCTACCCCCATGGCACGGCAAGGAGCTCTGGCTGGACCAGGAGCTCCTGCGGGTGGCAGCTGTCAGGGTGGTGGCTGTCCTAGATCCGTACAGAACTTTAGAACTGGAAGGGGTTTGAGGCCCGAGAGGTTGAGAGGCTTGTTGAAAGCCCAGGTCACTCACACGTCAGGACCAAGCAAATCCAGAGGCCCATTTCCTGACCTAGGCCCTGTCATGACCAGCAGATCAAATTGCTCCACGTCTGTGTCTTAAAAGGGAATTTTCTGTGACCTTGGAGGCCGCTCCAGGGCCCATCAGCCCCAAACACCCCATGGATTCCCTGCTGGCGAGGCCTCAAGCCCCACATTTGCCCACCTGGGCAAGGACCCCAAATGGTTCTGAACCAGCACCCCGAGGGTGCAGGGCCTGGGATTCAGGCTCCTCAACTCTCCCAGGGAAGCACAAGTGGCATCTGGCTCTATGACCTGGCTTACCCCCGGAAATGAGTAGGACACGTGGGTGGCCGACCATGTGGGAGGGAGAGCCTGGGCACATGGAGGGCGCTCTGGGCACATGGAGGGCGCTCCGGTGTTGGCGGGGGGGGCTTCCTCTTTCAGGGACTGAGACCCCCAGAGCTTGGGAGCTGTGCCCTGAAGGGAAGACAGGGCAAGTGCTATTCTGGGATTAGAGGAAGGGCCTGGGAGAGGCAGGCCCCGGGCAGGTAAGCACAGCCTCCAGGAGCCCCAGGAAAGAAGGCGGGGATGGCAGCAGGTGGCAGAGAGGTGCCATGGATGACACTGCTACCCCACCCTCCCTACAGCCCATCTCCACAATCCCCTTGCTGAGGCCAATGACGATGACATGAGGGGCCTAATTTAGGAGTATTTTTAAAACTGTGGCCCTGGTGGAGGGGTTTAGCAGTTGTCAGCCATCTGGAGTAAGGAATTACTGTCACCTCCCTGATCCTATAGTCCCTAAACCCAAAGCTGGCTACGGCTCAAGGGGGGAGGCAGCAGGTGGGTGGGGGACGGGGCCCATTCCAGGGCGGGGCTTCCCACAGGCCAGGAAGCACCTTCCCTCACCCTCAGAGGGGGCCTGAGCCCGGGGGAAGGGGGCCGGAGGGCCCCGTGTCCTCTGTGCCCACGCGGGCTCTCCCACCCGCTCACGCACGCTCACTCCCTGGGCCATGCCGGCTCGCGCAGGGGCCGTCAGGTAAATTAGATCTGAAAGCTGACAATTTCTGACCATATTTCCTTGATTATTTCAAACAAATGCACAGCAGCCGCTGTAAGGAGATTAAAGTGACATAAACGTCCCGAGTGGGAGGGGGGAGGGCAGAGGATTCAGGTCACCCCCATCCGTCCCCCGCCTGACAGACGCTATATCGCTATCCAATCCAATAAAAAATCCCCCCCTTTTGCTTTAATTAATTTTACAGCTAGCTTGCTTAATTACTTTCAATCAAAATCCTCCTGCCATCGCAAAATTAGAGATGGTTGAGCTCCATTAGCCTAAATTCTTCATTTCCATATAGAAAAGAGGCTGTCTGCATAGCCAGCCTGGGCCCCTGGCAGGACAGACGCCCATGTGCCCGCCCGCTGCCAGCCAGCCCACTCCTGGCTTCCGCTCCACGGCTATCTCTGGCCTGTGCATTTCCCCTCATTCTCCTCCATCCTTGCTCCTGGGGCTGAAAGAGGTGAGGTCTAGAAGGGGTACACTCCCCCGCTGCCCCCAACTCTTCCCCTGATTCATGCAGGGACTGCAGAGCTGGGCTGGACTGCCAGGGTTGGGCTGCCCCTGGCAAAAGGAGGGACGATCCTGGGATCCTGCTACCCTGCGAAGGGGCCTCTGCTGCTCCCAACCCAGGGCACAGTTCTCCTGGGCTCTCTGCCTCATCCCTCCTCACGAGGCAGAGCTCCCAGCAGAGCAGGACCACTTCTAGCCTTGGACTTAGGCCCAGTAGGTAAAGACCCCTGGAACCAACATCATCCAGGGTCACCTCTCTGCTGTTTCCTGGCTAAGGCCCTGCTCACTATCAGAGCGACTCCAGGGCCAGCTGTCTCCATGGTGCTAACAGGCAACATGGCGGCCCCCACAGACTCCCGTGTTCTCCAGGGGGCCCCATGTGGGCCCCTGCTCATCCTCCCGTATCCCCGGTTCCCAGCCTGCAACAGCTGCTCTGCTCCTCCACCCCCAGCCTGGGTCGGGTGGGTGGCAGGCCTGGGCTCTGTCCACATCCTGTGCCTGCACCAGCTCCCTTCTCTCCCTCCGCCTCCTCCTCACAGCCCTCAACCTCAACTCCGGAAGCTCCACTTCAGGTTTTCCAGGCTACAGCCCTGAGTGTCACCACAGGGTCCAGCCCAACCTGGGCTCCAGCTGATTAAGGATCTGCAACAGGATGTAAGGATTACAGTAAAACCTGGCTCCGGATCTACAGGGGCAGAGGGCCAAGTCCGGGCTCTGGGACTCCCCTCGCCTCCCCTTTCGGCACGCCCCCTCCCTCTGAGATGCTGAGGGCCAAGAGAGGCTGGGCCTCTGGGCCCTTCACGGGATCCTGGCTGGACGCTGGGAATTGGATGACAAGGGGTAGCATGTGGGACTCAGGCCAAGTCTGGCAGGAAGGCAGGACTGGGATGGGGTGAGGAAGGGGATTTATGGCTGAAACCTGCCCTAGACCCTCTATGGGGACAGGAAGCCAACCTGGTCCTCCCTCTCAGGGGACCCGCATGGAGGTGGGGTGTCCTGGGTCTGACTCTGGAAGCTCTCAGTGAGGCCCTTCCAGGGAGCAGGCTTTAGGGCTGCCCCATCGCTATGGCTGAAGGATTCTGGGCTTGGGTGAGGTAGCTGAACCTGGACCTGAACCTGGAGCCAGTCTTCCTGGACACCAGGGACCCACGGTCAGTCTGCAGGCTCCTCACGGATCTTGCGCTAAGGGTTATTTAACCCAAGTCCTCCTCTTCCTGGGTCAGTTGAGTTTCTCAAATACATCCCAAGTACCTTATGGGCACTGTCCCCGCTGGCCCTAGGGATCCAGAGAGAACGGTTTCAGGTATCAGGGAGCTCAGATTCTGATGGGGAAGACACACCAGCTCCAAAGCATTCCCCACGCCACTGAGGGCACAGAGGGGAGGCCAACTGTGAGTTCCAGGAAGGCTTCCTGGTGTCCAGGCCCAGGCTCTGCCTGGGAGGCCAGCAGGTGCAGAAGGAAAGGGGGGCGGCTCCGCTGGGCTCCTGTGCCTCCAGCCACTCTTCCCTCCACGCAGGGCTGCATCCTCTCTCCTGCCCTCTCTTCCGTGAGTCCTCAGCAGAGTAGGCTAGGGAGCCCAGGAAAGGCAGGAGCAGCCCCAGACCTCGGGGGCACTTACACACTTCCTGGTCACTCTCCCCCGCCCTGGGGCAGAGCTGAGCTGACTTCTGGCTCTGCCCCTGATGCACCATGCCTGGCACAGACAGCCCAGTTGGTAGAAGGGTGGCTGGCAGAGCAAGTTCCGGGTCAGTTGCCCGGAGCTCGAAGGGGCACAGCCACAGTGGGGTGGTGAGGTTCCCCCCCATCTCCGGCCTGCCAGCCAGCACCTGTGGCACGGGAGCACCTGCCTCTCGCCCCACTCACTCCTTCAACTCAGGAAACACTCCTTCGACTTGGGCCTGGCTACCCCTCCTCCTATGCATCCCTCAGGGGTCCCGGTTGAAATTTTACTTCTTCTGGGAAGCCCTGCAAACTGCAGAGCCCCCTTCCTCTGCCCTCTCATCACACCCTGCTCCCTTAGATAGCACTTCTGTAATATAACTTGGTTAATGACCCCTCTATTTAGCTAAACGGCAAGATCTGTGGGAGGGGACCACTGTTTTAGCACAGCGCCTGACCCAATAAATATTTACCGAACGGATACAGAAAACTAAGTGCTTCTCAAGTTCATAAGGGGTAGAGCTGGGATTGGGGGTGTGGCCTGACTTCTCTACCAAGCCCTGTGGAGCTCCAGGACCTTTCCTATCTGCGAGGGTAGGACTGGGTGGGACTGAGTCGGAAACCCCTTCTCTTGGGTCTTTGGCCCTCTTGAGCCTCAGGCTCACCTCCAAATGCCCTTCGCAGGGCTCTGCCTGGAGAACAAAAGAGGCCCCAGTTGTTCCCACATTTCTCTGGGAGAGGAACAACTGTTGCCGGCCAGGCCCTTGCTGAATAAATCCAGCAACTGTTTGTAGTACAGTGCAATTCTCTCCCGCTACTCCTGTCTCTGTCCCAAAAAAGGAGAAAAGGAAATTGAAAAAAAGATGGGGGAAAAAATCCCATCCCAAGCCCCACGATCTCCCTTCCCCCCACTATCAAGTCCGTCTGAAAATGTTAACACACAGAGGGCACGGGAACAGCCACCTGCCATTGCAGACAACTGGGACAGCCGCAGCAGAGGGTGAGGCTGTGAGATCAGGACCCAAAAAAAGGAGGTGAGGGAGTGAAGGATGGGGGAGGGGGCACGGGGCAACAGGAAAGATCAAAGAAAACGGAGAGACTTGGAGGGCAGTGAATGCCCAGCCCAGCAGTCAGGGAAAGGGCCCTGAGGACGAGTGGAGGGAGAGGCCAGAGACCTGCAGAGACACCCACAACCAGAGGGCCCAGGAAGGCTCCAGGAGGCCAGGCTGGATGGGGAGGCAGGAGGTTTCTGTGGGAGCAGCAGGTACAGTGAGGGGAGGCGAGGGAGGGGAAGAGAAGTTGACTGGGTAAGAGGGAGAGAGGTCTATTAAAAACCTCTCAGTGCATAACACAAAATGTCAGGGTTTATAGCTTCATTCTTGGCATTGCCGGGACTGAGAACCCTGCACAGAAATGTCACCGCTTGTCATGTTTAATCACCTGCTGTTTGTTAACACCTTCCCTGCAAGGAGCCTGGTCTCAATCTGCCCCTGGGCCCCCAAGGGACCCGGAAACAGAAAACATCCCCATCTCCTTCTTGGTCCCGCCTCCGGGTCTCAAGGGAGGAGCTCCATTTGCCATCCATCTGAAGGTCTCCCAGGAGCCCCAAAGTGACCCTTCCTATCAGGCAGGCCAAGGAAAGGGACCCATATGGTCCTAGCAAGGGGCTAGGACCTCTGGCCCGGGATGGTATGTTTCAAGTGGCCAGAGCCAGGGTGCTCCCAGGCTGACTACCTTTCTCGTGCTCCTTCCACCTGCCTTTCTAGGGCTGCCTGTCCTTTCTGTCTAATCCACTCCTGTCCCCCCACCTCGGGTGGAAGAGAAGATAAATAAAGGAGGGCCCGCTCAGAATCCCTGCAGCCTGGAATTCACCGATCTGTCTGCTTGGACAGCAACTGTCACATAACATCTAACATTCAAAGCCACCGTCCTTCCCGTTACAACCCTGGATCACACCATCTGTGGTTCTGGCTTGGCTCTCTCTCGGAGCACGCTTTGCTAGGTTGTTTAGACTAGGAATTCTCAGTCCTACTGCCCCATAATTCCTCCCTCTGGGGTGGGAGGGTGGAATAGGCCACTCAAGCAGCACGTGTCTTCCCAAGAACACCTGGCTGTTCCCCACCCCTGAAAGCACGGTATGGTTAACACCAGGCAAAGGGCTGGTCCTCTCTCAGATGACACCTACACAAACTCAACACAGCCCCCAGACGCAAACCCCATGCAGGGACAGCTAGCTGTCTGCAGAGCAGCAAGTTGATCCTGTACAGTTCCCCAGGTAGCCCCGTTACTTCTAGAAGCAGTGAGGGCCAGTGGTGAGCTGAGCTGCAAGGGTCTCCCGATCTTTCCTTCCAACAAAATCCATGTTTACACAGAAACATATCTGACAAACATGCATCCCAGGAGAATGCCCGTCCATTCAGACTTTCTTCCTGAAGAACGCTGTGTCCAGTCCATTCATTCCCATTTCTACAGAAACAAGTCAGAATGTTTTTCAACTCCCCTTTGCTACTTCCCTGCAAACAGACGGGAGCACCCCTTTCTCAGGAGGTAGGCAATAATGAACGCTTTTAGAGGAGGCGCCCTCCAAAAAGTTCAAAATGCATTTGCATCAACAATTGCCTTTTACCTCGCAGGGAAGGCCCGGGGATGCGTCCACGTGTTACAGCTGGGATATAGGTGGAGCCCAGAGATGGGGATGTGGGCCAGGCAGCACAGTCAATAACCAGGGCTGAAAGTGGCCTCCACTCCACGCTGCCACTGGAACGGTCCTTGGGGAAGCCCTACTCTGGGTCTGTCTCCCTGCATTTGGGAACAAATCCCTAAGTGTCTCTGGGCCTCCTGTTTCCCCACTGGTGAAACGGGACAACTCCCTGTGTCTTTCTCCGAGGGAATTGATGAGAAGAAATGGATAATAGGTGTGGTGTGCCTGGAGTCTCTTGGAAGGAGGGCACTGGGTGAACTCACGGGGTTTCTGCCATCATGATTCTGCATGTTGCACCCCTTCCACTACGGGGGGAGGGGGCTCAGTGTTAACAGGGTGGGGAGGAGTGGGGCCTCAGCTGCAAGGCCTCTCCTACGCCCAGCAGAGGTTTTCAGGCAGTGGCCTGTCGTGCCTGGGGAGGTGTGTGTGCACACCCGCTCGAGTCCACATGCACCTGGCTGAACGCAGCCCACGGAGCCGGAGCCAGGCGGTTTTCGGTGGTGCCAGTTGTTAAGTAACCCATCCTGGGCTGAGACTATTCTAGTTCAGGTGCTCGGGCTCGCCAGGACCCTGAGGGAGGGGCTGCATCAATAAGCCCATCCTTCTGCCTCCAGGCTTGAGGGGGTTCACGGGCCATGGGTCTTTCCAGTCCTGGGCAAACCAGGGCGGGCAGTCACTACGTTGCTGACCACATGGAGTGACAGCTGGAAACTGCTCCCGAAGCCCCTCCTTCTTGGGTGTCAAGAGAAGCGCTCCACCTCCTGGGTGCACTGCCCACATGGGGTGGGAGGTCAGACTGGAGCCCCTCCCACTTTGGGGATTTGAAAAGCTGGTCCCCGTCATTGAAGGGGACCCTGAGCATACATGGAACATGTCCTCTCAACTCAGCAGGCCAGAGCCCCAGAGGAGCCAGGAAGCAGGGCCTGGCCTGAGGTCCAGGGGAGCCCCCTGGGCCAGAACTGTTCTGTCCAAGCCACTTGGATTTATCAGATGAGCACGGCCTCCCGGCCAGGCCCGCTGGTATAATCCTCTCATTAATTTACTATTCGATGGGAAATTACTCCTTACCCAGGAATATAAGTTTTCATCTTATTTTAAGTTAGATTCTTAAAGCAATTACCCAGGCATCTGGTGATGACTTCACCGCTGCGGCCGGGCCCTGGAGAGGAGAAGGGCAGCCCTGAAGCTGCACAGACCCCTGGCTCCCGGCCCCGGAGGGGAGTTCAAGGAGAACTGGGAGCCCCTAAACAACTGTCCTGGGTCCTGGGAGGGAAGTGGGGGGCACACCGTCATCTCTGATATTTGCTGTTTGTGAAAACGCTCCTCTCTGGCACCACCTGCCCCGTGAACCTACTGGTGACAGTCGCTGAAAAGCCTCGGCAGCTGGTGCCGTGGGAGCATTTTCTATTTTTAATTGTTTGATCGGAATATTAACGCATTTAGGCCTGTTCCCAAGACTCACTTCCCAGCCAGAGGGTTTCCCCCATTCCCCAGACCTTCTCCTCTCCCTGTCCAGTCAGAAATCAACTTTGAAATTAATAACTGGATACACAGACCTCTGCAAGTTTGCAAAGGATCAACACACCCGAGAGAAGAAGAAAGACGGTCCTCGCCGGCCACAGGGTGGCCCCGAGCCACCCTCTCAGCCACCAGGCGGGGGAGGTGGCTCAGGTACCTACATGCCCTGCTGCTCCTACCTGACCCCACTTCTCCTGGCCAGCCTCTCCCTCTCCCCTCCGGTCAGCCTCACTGACCCAGTCTGCTCACTTGTCAACCTCAAGGGCAGGGACGCTCAGGAGGCTCCCAAGGCACGTGGCCCTGGGCTCAGAGGGGCCGGGCCAGAGGCTGACTTTCCTTTCAGCTTCCACTTCCAAGAGGGAGGGAGAGAGGGCAGCCTCTTCACGGAGCCACAGGAGAACCTGCCAGCCAGTCCTCCCCGGGAGCAACACCAAGGGCTCCAGGCCCAGCCCCGATGGGAGAGTCACCCTGCTCAGCCTGAGCTAAGTGTCGCTCCCCGTGCTGCTGGGGACAAACCTAACCCCGGTGGCCCCCGTACCCGTCCTTGGAAGGCCCCCAACCCAGCACTGGGACCACTTGGCCTCTTCGCCCTACATGCCCTTGGCCCCCCTGCCAAGCTCTTCCCTCTCAAGGTCACAGGGCTGTCCACACCAGGAATATTTACTCACCAGACTGGCCCTGTTAGCAGCACTCACCACAAATATGCTTTCTGATAAAGTTGGCAGAAAAAAGTTCTAGAGCTGGAAACAGTGTCAGAAATCATCCCCCACCCACACAGTGTGAGGCTGCGAACAGGTCACACAACCAGCCGGCCAGAGTCCTGGCGGAGGCTTTTGTCGCTCTCACTTTTCTCCTTCCTGTTTTACTTCCCAACATACAGCCTGTTGCCAGGGGACCAAGGGCTGGGGATGGCTCTAAGCTTGTACTGGGTCTTGGCCCCCAAAGGGCGCAGCCCAGAGGCAGGGGCGTGGGGAGCGGCCCTCTGTTTCCTCCTGCCAGGAGCTCTCTCAGTGGCCTCTGGAGGACGAGGCCGGGCGGCCTCTTACCTCTGCTTCTCTCTGGGCCGTCTCACCTCGCTGAGCCCCCTTCCCACCCGCCCGCCCTTCCTCTGTGCACATGGGCTTTAATGTTTTTATTACCTGTTTGACTCACTGCCTTATTGCTTCTCCCCTTAATGGGGCCGTAACCGTGGAAACAAGGAATAAACGGGCACCAGAAAATGAGATGATTAAACAGGTCACCCTGGCAAAACAAACTCAGCCAAGGAACCTCTGGGGGTGGGGAGGGCAGGCTCCTCCTCCCCTCACCCTTGGCCAGAAGGCTTGGACCAGACCCTGGACCAACGGCCCCATCCCTGGAACCGGGGCAGATGCAGTGGGGCGCCCCCTGCCGGGCAGTGGGACACCTGGTCTACCCCTCCCCAGGCTCCCCTATCTCCCAGGCAGCCCTCCCGGCTGGCCTTGGGCCTCGAGCTCTTTGGCTGAGGGGTGGCAAGGAGGGAGGCACGGGCCTCGAGGGAGGGAAGAGCGATGCCAAGGAGAAGATGCACTTCCTGATGACACAAAGTTCTAGAATTCGCTCCCTGCTGGCTTCCTGGATGCCTCCTGCTCTCTCACTGGGCTGGAGTCCCCCACCCGATGCATCTCCTGCTCTCACGCAGCATATTCCCCCCACCGCCCCGTCTCCAGGGGCCCCTTAGTTCATGGAGAAAGCCCTATACTAAAAGGCCAACGTACGTCAAGGTCCAACTCGGGAAGCTTTCCTCTGGGAATCCCTGGTCTTTGGAGCCACACAACGTGTCTGTGTGGCTCCGAAGCCACATCCTGGACCAACCTGCGCTCAGCAAGCCTCCGGTCAGAAGGCTGCAAGGGGGCCCTCGTCACTTCTGCCTTGGCCCCTTGGCACTGGCCAGGACTGCGAGTCCAGAAGAGCCCCCAGGAGGCAGCCCGTGGGAAGCTCTAAGAACAGACCCCACAGCCCGCTCAGGAGCAGCCCAAACACCACGACAGGGGGCAGAGACCCAAAGCCCTGGCAGCGTGGGGTAGGCCTTAGCACGAGCTACCCTTCCTTCTGGCCTTACTCCCTGCACTGCGGGTACCCGGCTGGAGGGGTCCTGGGAGTGTGAGCAGGACCTAGAAAGGAGGAGCATGCCATAGCGAGGTCTGCTGCGGGGAGACGGGCACGGGAGGAGATACAGCGACATCCTGGACCACCCACTGGCTACTGCCCCTGTCCCCTCCAGGGCAGCAGACTGCGTGTGCATGTGTGACCTCACGGCAAGACCCCCCCGCCCCCAAACCCGGTCATGGTTAGCAGCTAATGGGGCCCCCACCAACCACTCATGCCTACCTTCATCCTTATGCCCACTTTCCCCCTTCGTGTCATCCCTCACCCCAGCCCCACTCCTTCCTATAAACCAGGCGTAGAAAGCTCTCGAGGAGCAAAAGCCCAGGTCCCAAGGGAATCACCAAATGTTTCCTGCCTGCCTCCTGCTGCCCCCACTAAGAAGCTGCAGAGGGGTTGGCGAAGAGGCCCATGAATCAATCAATTCCACCAGCACTCACAGTGGGAAGGCGCGAGACCAGCCCTGTACCGCACACTCGGAGGAGACGTGAACGCAGAGCTAACTCTAATATGGTCACCATTACAAAAAGCGGTAGCTGAAGAAAGCAGGGTTCCCGGCCTTGGTCTCTTGGGTCAGGGTACAGAAGCCTGAGTGCCGCCCTGACACACCAATGTCATGGGTATAACCAGGTGCTCAGAGCAGCAGGCCCCCAACCAACCTCTGATCTCTTGTCTCTTTCCAGGGCCAACTGGGTGTGAGGTGGCAAAGGGGGAGGGGCAAGAAGGTAGGCAGGAGGGTCTGGCTTTAGGGAGCTGGGCGGCCTGGGCCAGAAGAGGCAGAAAACTGTGGTTGCACAATGGGAAGCAGCCGGGGGCGGTGGGCTTTGGGGTGGTGGAGGAGGGAGAGGAGTACAAGGCAGCAGAGAGAAGAGGCTGGTGGAAGTCTAGAAGGTGTGGGTGATACAGGAAACATCGTTTGTCTATCTCTATCTGTCCCAATACCTCCCATCCTTTGTCAAGTTCAAAGGCCACTCCTTCACAAAGCTCCCTGGGCTCTCGGCCCCAGCACGCCCACCTGGTGCGACAGATAAACGCACCTGTCTCCCTCCACCAGACAGACCCCAGAAACCTGGGAAGGACCAGGCGGCCTTCATTTCTGCAGCTCCTACAGCGGGTGCTCCCCAGTGCTTACTGAATTGCAGACCTCACTACTTGCATGGGATTTCCTCCCCTTCAGGGCACGATATGTCCTGATGAGTCTGGGGTATGAGGATGCTATGCTGTGGTCAGGCAGCCAGAGGGGTGAACGCTGGACCACCAAGTTGCCACTTTTTCCAATCAATCCCAGAGAAGCAGCCTCCTCTCCTCCGCTCGCTGGGACTACCAGCCCTCCTCCTGTTCCCTGGCTCCTTGCTCTTCCTGCTGTACTCTGGCCCAGCTACCCCAGAACAGCTGCTGCTTGCCTTGGGGACCCACAGGCTGTCATTACTACAGAGCAACTTCCTTCCCCCCTGAAGAGGAGGAGGAGGAGAAGGAAAAGGAGGGGCAAGAGGAGATGGGGTAGCAGCCCGGGCGGTCAGCGTTTAAAAACCAGCTCAGCGGGGCTTCCCTGGTGGCGCAGTGGTTGAGAGTCCGCCTGCCGATGCAGGGGACGCGGGTTTGTGCCCCGGTCTGGGAGGATCCCACATGCCATGAAGCGACTGGGCCCGTGAGCCACGGCCGCTGAGCCTGCGCGTCTGGAGCCTGTGCTCCGCAACGGGAGAGGCCACAACAGTGAGAGGCCCGCGTACCGCAAAAAAAAAAAAAAAAAAGCAACAGCTCAGGGAGGGCAGTGCAAAGGACAAGCCTTGGGGCCTGGGGTGGGAGAGCAAGGGTGGGGAACAGGGGTAAAGAAATGGCCTGACTCTTCTAAGAACGGTGGGCCAGGCAGAGGAGGCTGGCGGAGGGGGCAGGTGCATCACTAACCCGGCAGGGCCCAGGAAGAGGAGAAGCCTGGGCCCACAGCCTCCTGGGTCCCACCCAATCCTCTGCCCAGGGACTTGAGCCCGGGGCAGCAGCTTTAATGAGGAGATGCTGCTGCCGTGACTCAGCCCTCCAAAGGTGTCTCCATTTATTTTATTTTGCCATCATAAAAACCCAAGCTGCAACTCAGCCCGATGCCCTGGCTCTGGGGGATGGGGGAACACCAGCAGTGACGGCGAAGCCCTCGGAGAGGTCTGACTAACTGGACCCAGTGCCCTTCTTAGACAGGAGAGGTCTATCCCTGGGTCCCTCTAGGGATCTTTCAGACCTGCCCTCACTGCCTCTGCCTCCTGTTGGAGAATGGCTACTGCAGGCCTTATATCCAGAGTTTTGCTCCTGTATCTTATAACCAGTGCCAGGGCTGGGTCAAGGGGCCACTTCGCAAACCAGAGCTGCCTGTCTCGAATGCTTTGTTCCAAAGAGAAGGTCCAAACGTGTGCTTCTCACCTCGTCCACTCAACCCGTCCCCCAAGATGCCCCACTGAACCCTCTCGGTAAAATCAGGTTGGGAGCCGGACAACCAGAGACCTTAAAGGTCAGCCAACGCTCATGCCCCCCAAACGTCACAGCCGGCCTCTGAACGGTACCAGGAAGCTCGCGAGTTCGGAGACAGCCCATCCTGTCCTTGGCTCCGACTCCTCCTTCCTGCCAAGACGGCACCGAAGCACCTACCCCCTGCAGCAGACTGGCAAAACCAGCGCCCAACCTGACCGTAGGGACTGGCCCCAGCTTAGACTGGTTGAGTGGGTGTACCTGGCCAAGTAAAGGCTCGAGGAAGAAAAACTGAGGACAACCTGCTCTGGCCCAAACTCAGCATGGACTCTCTTCCTCCAGAAACAGCACAAGAACCTTCCCAGGCCCCAGTGTGACCAGAGCCAGCAAGGTTCCCAGAAGCCTCCACTCCTGGCAAGGCCCTGGCCTTGAACCGGTGGCTCACAGCAGTCCTGAGGGTCTGGAGGTGGGCCGACACTCAGAGCAGCAACTTTGGGCTGGGGAAGGCAAATTCTTTGCTCTCTGGGGTCAGCTACTGCCTGGAAGAAGCCTGCGGCCTTTCTTCTCCCCTCCTCGAGACTGTGGTGTCCGCGAAGCACGTGGCCAGCATGTGGACATCCCACTCCAAGAACCAGGCTACTAAGCCAGCATGTCTCAGCTCCCTTGACCCCATCATTCCTGGCCTCGTCCACAGCCGAGGCTGGGGCCAGGATACAATGTGGGGTGCGGGGGGGTGGGGTTGGTCTGTATGCAGTGTAAGGGGGTCCAGGCCTGGAGTCCCAGCAGAGCTTATCCCAGGGAAAAAGAAGCAGGCCTGGCTCAGTAAGCAGCACTGATCCCTCCCCCTGACTCCCCCTGACAACACAGCTACAGCCACAGCGCCAAGTGGGCAGTGGTGCCCCTCATGGCTCCCCCCGTGGTCCCTGGTCAGCCCTTTGAACTTGCTCTCTTGCCTGTTTGGCCCTTTACCTGGCAGAGCCTACCCTGGATCCTCTGATGGACAGCTCTAGCCCTGGACGGCCCCTCCCCCTCTCCTCAAGACCTCCCTAGGGAGAGTGGGGGCAATTACGACCAGATCCTCAAGAATCAGGGGCAAGTTCCTTTTCAAAGCTCTACGGCTGTTTCAAAGCCATTTTTCACCCTGGCCTCCAGTTTTTTTCAGGGCCTAGGAATCAGCCTAGCGGGGCCTAATCCTGGGGAGCTTCCCAACTGCAGCCTGGACTTACCTGTGTCTGAAAGCTTCCTGCCTCCTCCCCTCCCCCTCCTGACTCCCTCCCCCAGGGAAATCACTCTAAAAGGGCCTAATGGAACTATGTCCTCCTCTCTTCCTCTCTCTCCTCCCTCCCTCCCTTTCTTTCTCTTTCCTTTTTTTTTATTATTAGCATTTGTGGAATTTATTCCCAAACTCTCCTAATCTTCCGTACACAACCATTTGATTTGCATAACCCAACCCCCTCTCATAAAAACTGGCTGCTAGTTTAATTAAAAAATGTAAATTTGCTGTCATCTCGGGGCCTGGTGAACGAGGACGACATCGGCATTTTTTATTGCTCAAGACCTCCAGACTGATCCAGCCCTTGGCCGAACTATGGTGGAAGAAAAGGGGTCCACATGGCCCCTGAGGGTCTTGTGGTTCTGCTGTCCCCTCCTGAGAAGCCCTGGTTCTCCCACCACTGAACTGCTTATGGCTGTAATGCTTCAGAACCTAGACCCGGAGTGATGTTAACCCACGACCCAACGCTTACTGGGTCCCCTGGTACCAGCAACCCTTTGGGCCCTGTGTCTCCAGCCTTGTGCTGTGCTAGAGAGGCCCTCGGCAGAAGCTGCCTGTGGTCCCCCAAAAGAAGAGAGCCCCTCATCACATCAGCAATGAGTCCAGGCCAGAAACGAGGCCCCTGGCCCTGGCTGTGTGCAGAAGTACATCCCAGAGGTTGAGGAAAGATGAGCACGCAGTGAGCCCAGAGACAGGCGCAGAGGGGGATCTCAGAGCTCCCACCTGCTTCCCTTTTTTTGTGAAGAGGGGAAAAAGTGCTTTTCTTCTGAAGTTCTGAGATTAAGGGAAACTTTCAAGTTCAAAGAAAAAGCTGAGATGGTATCACCAGATGACTTCTCCAGGAAACAGTCAGAACTTTGACACCCTGGACCTCCTCTCACTGAGCGGCCAGAGTCCAGGCCTGGGTCCTGCTGGGAGGGCCCTGCTCCAGCTACGGGAGGGACCAGAGCTGACCACAGGGGCCCTTCTAACTTCTAGGAAAAGTTTCCAGAGCCTGTCCCTAGAGGGCTGGGAGAAGTAAGTGCTGGGAGAGATGCTACAAGAGGTTCTGCCACCTGCAGGCCCAGGAGGCCCTCTCTCCAGTGGGGGATACCCTACAGAAGGGCTTTGGAGTCGTGCCCCGACAGCAGGTGGGAATAGGGCAGGAGGGTGGACTCCAGCTCCAGTTGGCATCTGGGTTAGAAGGAGGAAGCTGAGGGCCTGACTTCCAGCCAAGTAATGCCTAGGTCCCCTGTGCCTGCCCACAAGCAGAGGCTCACCTGTCCCAGGTAGGGGGTGGTGCATTACCACCACTGGCCCATCTATAAAGTCTGCTTTTAGCTGGGATGGGGGGGGGCATTTCTGAAGAAAGGGGGTGGGGCCTGAGAGGGAGGCGATGAGACACCTGATTAGAGGTGGGGGGGCTGCTTCTCTGTGGGAGTGAAGGGCAGGGAGGGGCAGGGTGGCAGCAGTGGCCTTAGATACCTTAATCACTTTGCCCAGCAGGGGTTGTTGCACCTTTCCTGGGCACAGAGGTCCCCAGGACCTCCACATCGAATTCTCCAAGATCACATCTGGCTGGACATAGTATTACTATTCCTTCCCCAACAAACACACTTCTCTCCTTCCCAAAGCCGCTGCCATGTCCTGTCACCCAACCTGGGCCCCCTAGTGCTGCCTCCTGCCCTCTCTGCCCACTCCCTTTTGACTTCAGGAGGTCAAATGTCAGCCCATGGATCCCAAGGGGCAATGCCATGAACTTGGGCCATTATAAACAACCACTCTAACAGTCACCCATACCACCTTCTATAAATGAAACAGAAGGGTTCAGAGATCAATCTCAATGAATTATGAACCTGTTTATCACTGACTTCTTTTAAAGACATTTAGCAAGAAGACAGCGCTCTTGTCAGCCTAGCATGAGGGGCCTGGTCAAAATTCCATTTCAGTACAGAGGGCTAAGGGAAAGCCTGAAGAACGTAAAGTAAACCTCACTCTGGGCTCAGACTGGAACCTCAGATAGGAAGAGAAGAGAAATGTTGAATACAATTAGATTAAAACCAATAACACACCAAAATCTCAGCATAAACTCTGCTCCAGGCCAGCACTATGCTATGTGGAACCCTAACCTAGGCGCCATGCTAGGCCCCCCAAAACCCATACGTCCAAATTCAGTAGTTTGTCTGGTCTACCCTCTCCCAGGGTAGGGGCTAAGTGGGATGGGAGAGAGTCCTGGCCCCTCACTTTGAATTGATAACAGCCGCCTCATCCCACGGATTCTCAGGTGAAAAATACTCATTGGCCATAATAAGCAGCTTGATCACCCGACACAGCCTCGTCCCACATAAATTAAATTCCTTTACCTTGAGAGAGTCGCCCCGAAACCAGACTAACCGCCTTTCCCAACAGGACGCTGCTTTCAAAAACTAAACCATCCCCCATTAAAAAAATAAAAACACACACCCCACAGCCAGATACACAGAGATCTTCGCTGGAGAAGGAAAAAAAAAAAAAGAAACAGAAAAAACACGCAGCCGTTCAAAAAACACGGAGAGCTAAAAACAAAAACCCCACGAAAACCCCCTAAATCCTCTCTCTGTGTGCCCCCCAGCTCCCTCTCCCCTAGGTTCTTTCACAATGACAAGCATCAAATTAGTCACAGTCCCTAAGCAAGTAACAAATAATAACAATAATATCATCGGAAGCCTCACGATCCAGAAACCCAGGCAAGAAGCGCAGCCCGCACCGGACCCTCTCCAGACCAGCACCCCCCCGCGCCCCGCTCAGCTGCTACCTCATTGGGCTAAAAATAATAACTTCCGTAAAAGAACCGAAAGAAAAGTGAAAGAGCCACCCCTGGTTCCCACCGGCCGGTACCTGTACCAAGATCCATTCTCCTCTCTTTGGTCCCAAACTCTTCGAGGAACGCCAAAAAAAGAAGAGGAAAGAAAAGAAATCTGTTTAGTCTCTCGCAGTGCCCCCCGCTACCCACCCCAGCTTTCCCCCTCCGCTCTCCGCACCCTTCCCCCATCGAGGGGCGGTCAAGTCCCCGGGCCTGGGGGAGAAATGAGAAGGGAGACCCGGAGGGAGAGCGAAAGTTTCTCCCTCCCGCCCCTCTCTCTCTGGCGCTCCGGCACTGCACACTCAAAGCAGCTCCTCTCTGCTCTCGAGTTTATTAAACTAAAAGAGAAACTATTTATAGACGCGGCCCGGGTCGGGGGACCCGGCCGGCCCTCGAGGCCGAGGGGCGCCCCTGCCCGCGCCCGGCCCCGCTCCCGCCGCCCCCGCCCCCGCGCCAGGGTCGGAGCCCCGCGGCGGCGCCCCCTGCCCTCCCCGCCCCACTCCGGTACTCACCATAGTCGGAGAGTCGAAAGCCGAATTCACTTAAATAATCAACTTTCATAATACTTAATTAATGCCTAATTGCGACTGATTACTCCCCGAATAACAAGTTGTTTTAAAGCCCTGATGTCATTGCTCCTGACGGTAACACTCAGGGTAACAGTTTGGCAGGAGGGAGCGGGCAGGCGGGCGGGCGGGCGGGAGCGGCCGGGGGCGCTGCCAGGCGCCGAGGTGATTGGCAGGGCGGCCGCGGTACCGCCTCCTCCCGGCCCAGCCCGCACCGCCCCGGCAGGTGAAAGAGCAGAGCTCGGCCCGCCCGCGCGCGCGCCCGCCCGCGGGAGGCTGGAGTGAATGGGCTCGCGCTCGCCCGCCCCGCGCCCGCTCCTACAGGCGCGCCTCCGTCCGTCCCCTCGCGCGCGCGCGCGCTCCTCACACGCGCGCCCTCGCCCCGCGCCCGCTCCCTCACGCTCGTGCGCGCGGCCTCAGCGCACCGGCCTGGGCGGCCAGCCTTATTGGCTCAGCGATTGCCCAAACCTTAGACTTCGGAGGAGGGAGGCGGGGATTCGGCGCCCGGGTACTGGAGGGAGGGGAGGCGGGAGGGGGACGCGGCGGTCCGAGAGGACCCTGCGGCCCGCGCTCGCGCCCCCGCGCCAACTCTGGCCGGACGCCGCGGGCGGGCGCGCGCTCGCACGCTCTCCTCGGCGCTCCGGCCCCGCCGAGCGCGACTCGATGGCGGCCGCGCGGACTCACTCCCCGGCGCCGGCCGGCCGAGGGCTCGCGGCGCGCGCAGCCGAGCAAACTTTTCCGCGCCGGCGGGCGCAGGTGTGAGCGCCGCGGGGTCGTGCCCACCGAGCCGCGCGCCCTGGTACGCCCCCCGGGCTCTGGGTGCTGGTACCAGGCGTTTCGTTTCCTCCCCATCCCTGAATCTCTTCCTGTTGCTGTTGGCGGTGGTGTTTTTTAGCTCTGAAGAGGAAAGACTCTGGGGCTTTGGGCCTGGGTGTCCCGGGGAACACTCGCATCGGCCTCGCGCTGTTCCGCACACCGTGCCCGCCGCAGGCTTCACGAGTGCGGGAACCCCCAGGGCTGCGCCACTTTGGTTTGGCTTCGCCTTTAAATGAGCCCTGGCTCCCCCGCCCCCACGCCGATTCCGGGTGGACCCCGGCTCCGCGCCACATCACTGCTCTCCAGGCCTTCCTCCTCCCGCTGCCCCGCAGTGGGGACGGCACCTCCTTCCTCCCTCACCCTGCCTTGGCCGCCTGTCCTCCGAGGGCCGCCACCACGGATCCGCGCTGTCACTTGGGCTGCCAACCGGCCCTCTTGCCTCTGCCACCTCCCATGCGGGGCCGTGGCAGACAGGGCACAGACACCCTCAACCAAGGAGCCAGCGTCCTGCCACCTGCCACCTCTGACATCGCCGCATTTCCTGTCTGCCAGTTCATCGCTGGACCAGGGCAACTTCTCTCCTTGCCCTCCTTTCCCCTCAGAGAAAGCACTTAGGTGTATCTTTCGGTCCCCAGATGTCCCTGCTGCAGCCAGATATGTTGAGATTCCTTAAATTTTAGTCATCTAAGTTAACCACTGGGTAGGAGGCAAGGAAAGAGGCAGGCGAGTAGGAAGGTGGGCAGTTTTGCTTCTGAAGTACCTGGATCTCACTGTCCCCAGCTCTCCGTCTGTCCCTTCTGCAGGCACCCTGCTGCCTTCCTCCCCTCTCCTGTTTCAGGGGAGGCCACACTGCCTTCAATGAGGGGAGGAGACCAGAACCCAGGTTTTCTTTTCTCTGGTCTTCTGGCAGCATTAAGCAAAATGGCACTGGACTATTTTTGCAATATTTCTCTTTTGCAAAGGGAAGGGCCCAGGGAGGCCTTGGGGCAAGTAAGGGAGTTAACAATCTACTCTTTTTCCCACTTTCCCCTTATTTTTCTTCTCCCTTTATTTACTTATTTACTTTTTAAATTGCACTTTAGTTCCAAATGGCCTCACAGGGAGATTAACATCCCTCCCCCATTCGACTGCTCTCCCTGTTGCCTTCTTGGCAACCCCCATTCCTGGTTGTCACACAACCCTCTACCCTTCAGACCTGCCCCATGCCTATGGAGGACGAGTAGCTGGAGAGGCCCAGGAGCTCTGAGTGTCCCCCAGTCCTAAAACCCTGAACAAGGGAGCAGAGCTCCTTAAACAAACCAAGCCTTGTGCTCCCCAGAGGCTGGTACAAAAACTGCTGACACCGAGCAACCAGGCAGCAAGGAACATGAGCTTCTCCCCAGGTGGGATCTCAGAGAGGGCACTGCAGTGTCCAGGACTGCTCTGGGGTACACACATGCCGCTGGGTTCTCCCACCCATGAATCCCCAAAGCAAGGCTTACAGCTTTGGGTTGTAACAGCAGTCAGTCAAACCCAAATCCCAATCCTGAAGTGTCTGCTTCCCCATCTGAGCAACTGGGACGTAGAAGGAAGCCTGAAGACCTAGGGGTAGAAGGGTGATTTCTGGGTGCATCTGAAATGTGCACGTATGGGGAGCTCCCTGCATATGTGACCCACACGGCCTAGGGGCTCCCTCTGAATGTCCTTCTGGGCTTCTGCTGATGGTGGTCAGGGCATGGGAGGGCATGCCTTCCAGTCACTCACGCAGGACCCACAGGATTGGCTGCACAATAACTTGGGGGCCTCTGGTGGACAAAGGCTGGAGAGGACTGGCTGAAGGGATAGAACTGAGAGAGCCGGACGGAAGGCGGAACAGGCAGGGCGGGCGAGAGGGGCTCGCCAAGCGCAGCCAGTGGTAGAGGGAGGCGTGAGCCGCCCGGAGAGCCTCAGCTCTGCCGAGACGATGGCCACAATCAGCCACTGCAGGCTTCAGGGGCTCTGCCCACGAGCGAGGGGCCTTCCTGAGAGGCACAGAAAATGAGGCCATCGTAGCATGTTATGATTTGAGGTTTGAGAAGGCTGAGGCCGTGTCATGGAGGGGTCCCCCGATTTCTCTTTCTCTCCGTGTGCGTACTCATACCAAGGCCCAGAACCCTGCCACCTCTGAGTCTATGGCCCATTTTGCCTTGAGAGCCCTGATGTGGTAACACCTCTTCGACCCTGAGGCCAGGCCACGGTTTCTGTGCCTCGGGCCCGGGGAATGGAAAGCCCAGTGCCACAATTCCTCCTGGTCTCGAGGCCCTGGGCCCAGAGCCACCAGCTCCTCCTCTCACACCCCACCTCCAACGGGAAACGTGGAGCCCTGCCCAGCAATGCCACCCACCGGGCCCCTCACACGGGTCCAGGGGAACCTGTCAGCTGTCCCAGGACAACCTTCCCTCACTGGCTCCCGGCGCCCTCGCATCCCCAGTTTGCCCACTCAGTCTCTCTCCCTCCCGAGCCCGGGGCCTTCTCACTCACCAGCCTATTTACACACCAGGTATCTCATGCTTTATCTGCTCTCATTTTGAATTTGTAACTTTCACATAAACTTGAACAAAGCTCCTTTTGTTCCTGCACCCCACCCCAGGATCCCAATAAACTGGTTCCCTCTGAGGCGACTAGGCCAGGACACAGGAGCCTTGGCCAGACGGCTGCGGGTACATGTGAGCAAGCATGTTCGCACCTGCGGGGAGTCTGTGTGCCTGCGTGTGAGCGCACTCCCCAGGCGGGCGGCGGGAGGGGTCGGGGGGAGCCTTGAGTGAGCAAACTGTGGATGGGAAGGATGGTGGGCATGGAGGGCAGAGCCCAGATGCCATGGCGCGGGGATGGGATAGCCTGCCAGTAGGGCACGAGAGGTCATGGGCCCCGGATGGGTGGGTATCAGGGCAGGGGGTAAACGGGGATGAAGAGGAAACAAAGAGCAGCGAGGCACAGCAAAGTGGGTGGCGGAGCGAGGGGCTGAGGCCAGGCTCGAGCTAAGCGTAAGGCAGATACAGGGATCGCATTATGGCGGTCTAGGGGCTGGCACGGCCGCACGCTCAGCGCCGTAATCCTGTTAGCCAGCAATCTCCATTCCGAAAGAGCTTCATTTCTTTGTGAATATTTGTAAACTAGATATCTAATGGAAAATTATAGGAAAATTATAGTGAAATTCATGACGGAGAAATCCGATTATCCCTAATTCAATTATGCCATCTTAGCCCACACAGCACATTTCCCATTTTTTTCCCATAAATACCGATGCCAGGGGTCCCGGTAATCAAATAAAATTGAAAATCATCTTCCCATTAAATTCAATTAGCCGCAATTTCTAAAGCCTATCAGAGATTTTAATTACTAAATTATAAAATTCTCCAATGCTAAATTGAAACCAAAAAAATTGCACATCCTTATATTTCAGAGAAAAAAAAGGGGGGGCCAGCAAAATCCTCGGAAAATGCCCTACTCTCTGTGCCCAGCTCCAAAGCAGGTTCCCCACCTGGAGGGACAGCACACCGCTGCCTCCTTGCCAGGTTGAGGACGAAGCCAGGGGGGCAGAGGAGACGGCCCTGTCAGGGGAGGGGCTGAGACATATTAATTTAACAGAGGGGCAAAGCACACCTCCAACCCCAAGCAGCTGGAGCTGGGCCGGCCCCTAGAGAGGACTCGCGTCCTCACTGGCTGTCCTGGCTCCTAAGATGCCCTCAACTTTGTCCCCCACGGAGAGTGAGCTCTATAACTGCTACCTTCTTGGCCCGTGGACATGGCTCGGGCCCAGGTCACAGCTTGGCCTCAGAGCAGCAGACCAGAGGCAGCCGGCTTCTTACTCAGTGGCTGGCTCTCTGACCACCCGATGGCCTGGGCTGGGTCAGAGGTGGGAGTAGGACGGAACCCGATGTTGAGGGTGGCCAGACATCATGGGAGGGTTCCGTGGCCCCGAGCCTTCTCCAGAGCATTCCCAGGAGCCATGGGTCCTGGCTGTGTACCAGCCTCCTGAGAGAAGAGCTGGGGATGGACATGGCCCAAATTTGGCCTCTCCCTGTACTTCTAGCTCATTCCTTGTTCTTACCCTCTTCTGGGAAGCTGACCGGCTGAACTGGCCAGAAGGAATACCCTTGCCCCGCGCGAGAGCTCACTCTTTTGCCCCCATCTCCTTTTAGGGAAGTGCTGGCCATAACCCCAACGGTAGCCCCTCCTCTCTCACCCCCCCTCCCCCGCACCCGCAGGCCACTTACCCCACTCTAAAGCCTGCTCTAGGAGTCAGAAGAGCCTGGGGAGGTGGCACCGGTGGTAGCATAAAGGGACCCTAGATCTGAAACCCAAGGTGGGTGGCTGGGTGGGCAGCCGCTGGGCCCGGCAGTTTCAGGGCAGCCGGGGCTGAGCTGCCAGCAGCCCAGCACCCAGGGAGCAGGGAGCAGGTTTAATTTGCCAGGCAGTCAGGAGTGCCAGCAGGGGAGGCACCCGCAAACAAAACAAAAACAAAAAAGTTAATTATCTTTGGCTTTTTCTTAATAAATATCCAAACTGGCCCGGCCGGATCCTCCGCTTTGGAGGGAGAGAGAAGAAGGAGGAAAAAACCCCAAACCAAATCCAACAGACTCATTTTCTACCTTTCCCTTTGTCTCTCATCCTTGTATTTATCTCTTATCAGAGGCAGTAACAGTTTCACATTAATTCCCAAATTTTGCAAGTGCAAGAGTGTGGTCACAAATAGTTGTTTTGTTTTGTTTTGTTAAAGTTTTGGGGTGGGAAAGTGGACATGTGAAGAAGAAAGAGGCAGGCAGGGGGAAAAAAGGCGAGAAGAAACAGGACAGAAGCAGAGGGAGTGAGAAAAAGACAGAAGGAAAGACAGAGAAGGAAAAACAGAGCAAGTGTGATGCGGGGAACCGAGCTCGTTGCATTGCCCCCAGCGGCACGGCCCAGCCTGTGGCCCCAACCTGGGCAGGGACCTTTTCTGGAATGTTATGTTGGCATTTTATTTCAGTTACAATTATCAGCTACAGGAGATAATGGGGATTTTTCATCTTAAATCTCCAAAACACCTAGGTCTCATTGGCCACTTGGGCTCCCCTGCTGCTGCGAGTGTGGCAGCCCTCCCTTCCAGGAGCTTGGCTGCGGAAGAGGGGAGGTGGGCTGTCCTTCTGAGGCGTGTGACTTTTTCTATGTGGAATCCCAAGTACACCTGGGGAGAGAGACGCGTGTTGCCACCTGGGCCTACGTGTCGGGATGGTGCTCATACACGCCTGAGCCCGTGCTGTAAGAAACATCTGGTAGGGCACGTGGTGGGGGGTAGGCAGCCAGGACATCGGGCAGTCCCTCACGGAGCACGGGCACTGCAGTCCCACTACCTGGGTTCAAACCCTAGCTCTATCTCTCACCAGCTGTGCAACCTCGATCAAGTCACTGACCCTCTCTGAGCCTCCATTTTCTCAGCATCAAAGTCAATAATAATTAGTGATTGCCGAGGGCTGAGGGTAGGGGAGAATGGAGAGTGACTGCTAATGAGTCCGGGCTTTCCTTCTGGGGTGATGGAGATAGTCTCAAATTAGATAGTGGTGGTGGTGGCACAACCTTGGGAATATACTGAAAACCACTGAACTGTACACTTGGTATGTGAATTATGTCTCAATAAAGTGGTTATAAAAAAGTGGGGATAAAAAGGGGGAACGATAACAGCACTTACTGCATCGAGCTGTCATAAGGGCAGACAGAGCTCATAGCCTGGCACAGAGTAACGCTCAGTAAGGATCCACGAGCAGTCACTCACATGGATCGCGGAGGATGGGCTGGCATCCTGGGGCCTGGGCTGGTATCCATGTACTCACACTGCTGGGGCTTACAAATGTCTACCTGGGGCCTTGGGGCCGGGCCAGCGGGTTGTCAAGCAGCTGAGCTGCCCGCCCCCAGTACTTGGTCGAGGCTCCTGGGCGACTGCTCCCTGGCAGGGATGGGAGAGTGCACGGCCCTCCTCCTGCCTCCCCGCCCGCGTCCCTGGAGAGGAGGCTGCCCACCGTGGCAGGCCGACTCTGTGCTCACTCTCCCCGTCTCACAGAGCACTCATATTTTCCATGTGCAGCAGACCGTGAATTCACCTTCATACTAGTTACAGGGTTATTTAGCTTCTCCTGACACTGACAATCACCAAACTTTAATTCGCTGCTTGGTTTCTCCCTGCTGCGCCCTCTGCCCACCCCCAAAATCACTGGGAGAGGATGGGAAGAACCTAGGTCTGGCCCCCTCTTGCCAAAGCCTGCCCTTCGGAGTGATGGAGCGATGGGAGGAGGGGGGTTGGTCAGAAGGAGAAGATGATGTGCAGAGGGCGGAGAGAGAGAGCAGTACGGGAGAGAAGAAGTACCACCAGGGCTAAGGGGGGCTTCCATCCCGCTCCTCTGGCCTGACCGACACTAATGTATTCAACCTGATGTCCATCCCGTTATGAATGAAGACTCAGCTGACTGGGCTGCAGGTCTGAGGGCTGGCAGCCCTGGCCAGGACCTCCGGGGCCAGGACTCACTGAGATCCCAGGACCAGGCAGCTGGCATGGGCTGGCTCCTCTGCCTGATGCTGGACGAGCAGGTGCCCATCTGGGAACTCACCAGAGGGAGCCCATTCTTACCAACCTGAGAAGCCAGCTCATTTCCTCCCCTCTCCTGTGCCAGTCTCCTGTCAGGCCAAGCCCTCCTGCCCTGTAGAGGTCTCTCTCTGGCTTACAGCCCTGTTGCCAGGATCACGTCTCTCTTCCTTTGATAAAGCCGGGGGGGTCTGCTCAAAGCTACTGACAAGCATCAGATGAGAAACAGAGACTGAGACATCGCCCACCAAGGATCCCAATCACACAATCCTGGGACCAGCGTAGGAGACAGGGCCCAAATGTGGCCACGAGTCTGCTTCCTCGCCCAGTGGGAGGGGCCGCTGCTGCCCTGAGCACCCAGGCCAGCCCCAGCAGGGTCTTTGTCTCTCTTCCCTTGCCTTCAGCAGATCCCCTTCTTTCTGTCTCCTCTGTACTCCCACACCTTTCCAGGAGTGGGCCCAGCTTCCAGAAGATCCAAAGAGGCCTCTGGTTAGCTCAGGGGCCAGGCAAGCCCAGAGATCTCAGACTCTTCCTCGCAGCTACTCTCCACCTCCGGAAGTGGTCACCATCACCCTTCCCCAAAGCCTCCCAGGAAAGCGAGGTTTCCTCTGAGGACCATTTGGTGGAAACAGGGGACTCTCTTATTCGCCGAATCCAAGCTGGCTCCACCAGCCACTCATCGGGCGGAGAGTCCCAGGAGCAGAGACTCACAAGGCAAGGACCTGGGGGGCTTGCAGAAGCAGAGGCAGGGCCAAGGGCAGAGCCAGGAGGGGAGAGGCCGGGAAATCCACTGGTGGGTCCAAGCTCTGCCGGCTTCCTCCCAGCCCTGTTCCACTGCCCCACCCCTGCTGGCAGGGGAAGTGGCCATGGTGGCCTGGGCAAGAGAGATGTCAACGGGAGCGATGGCAGAGATGGGAGAAGGGGCTTGTTGACTGCAAACTGTCCATTATGGCTCAGATTATAAGCATATTGCGCAGGGCTCTCTGCACGATGCCGAGGAAATCCAATACGCTGAAAGGTTAATGCAATCAATTAGGGTGACAAGGAAGTAAAGGAAAGCCTTCGGAGTAGATGAAAAGGAGAGAGAGGGAGAAAGAAAGAGCGCCGTGGAGTTGGGGGTGGCACTACGGCGGTGGGAAGGTGAAGAGGAAGAGAAACTAATGGGATGCAGAGAGAAGGCTTGGAGGGGAAAACAGATCTGCAAAAGGCCAGGAGCCCGCGAAAAGAGGACAGTAAGAGAGACGGCAGCAGAAGCAGCAGGAAAGGGCAACTAGTGAGCTGTGCGGGGACCCGGCTCCCAGCTCGTCTCAGACCTCTGACTGCTGCACAGCTTCAATTTCCTTCCCGCTCCCCGCTCCCCCCTCCCCCCTCCCTGCCAGCCTTTCCTCTAGGGCTTGGAGCCTGGCTCCCAGATTAGCTCACAGCGCTAGTAATGTGCAGCCTTGGTCCCTGCCCCTGTACTGAGCGTGTGCCCACCATGTAACGTCCAGGGCCTTCTCCACAGAACTGCAGAGTGGGTCCCAATTGCCCCAGAATGGGCCCAAGTTCAGACCCAGACTCTTCCCTTGGCTTGCTCTGCTCTCAGCAGACCCCACAGCTTTCCCCTATGCATCCTAGTTCGTACTTGCAACAAGCCTACAAAGCAGAGAGCGTGGTGGTCAGGGCTCCGTTTTACAGATAGAGAAACTGGTGCTCGAGAGGTTATGCGACTTCCCAGGGCCCTGCAGCAGACATGGAGGACCCGGGACCGACCTGAGAACTCCAGTGACTCCCAGTCCACCACCCGTGCGGCATTTCTTCCACGGCCCTCGCTCAAGCGAGGAGCCTCAGCTTCTCCAAGGTGAGGGACTCAGTGGTCCCGGGGCAGGGGTGGGGGACTGCATGGAAACTGCTTAGGGATGACTGCTGGCTCCTACATGCATGGTGGAGACCCAGGCTCTGGCAGGTGAACAGGAATGAAGGAAGGAGGGAACGCAGGCGCTGCCTACCTGTCAGGCCCCGGGCTAGCCACCTTCGGCCCCATTCACTCACTCGCTTGTCCCAGTAACCCTGCAAAGTAGATATTCTGCTCACCTTGCAGAAGAGGAAACTGCGGATCTGAGAACTCGCTGAAGGCTACAGGATGGAGACACAAGGCTCCTGGATGCCGGGAGCAAGAGATCTGAGGAAACAGTGGCTGTCAAGGAGAGGACAAGCCGGGACTTCTATGTAGGTGGGACTGAGCAGGAGATGGGGTCCTACAAGGAGTAGAGAGAGAAAGGGCAGCCCCAAAGGGACCAGGACTGCAAGCAGCCCCGCAACCTCAGGGACAGGGCTCCCTGACAACTGCCCGGGCCCCTCAGAGCAAGACACGAGCACAGAGCAGGATGATGGTTGCACAGCACTGTGAACGTACTTAATGCTAGGGAACTGCACACTTAAAAATGGTTACAATGGTAAATTTCATGGTGTGTATATTTTACCACTGGGAAAAAAAAAAAAGAGCAGAGGGCAGGAGTCAGAAACCCCAGAGGGAGAGACAATAAACTTTTCCTATAAAGGGCCAGATAAATATTCTAGGCTTTTCAGGCCAAACGTGCTCTGTTGTAGCTACTCAGCTCTGCCATCATAGAGTGAAAGCAGCCATAATTGATATGCAGATGAGTGGATGTGGCTGTGTTCCAATAAAACTTTATTTACAAAAACAGGCAGTGGGCCAAATTTGGCCCTCTGGTCATACTTTGCCAAGCCTTGCTCCAGAGAATGGAAGCACTTGGGGCTGACTTTCAGGACAGAAGTAGCCAATCTGAACCTTGCCAAGAAGTGGAAGGAAGGGCTGGGCAGAGGGCTCAGGAGGAAATCAGGTTCTCATTACCAGCAGAGGGTGGAGAAAAAGAAGGGAAAGAGAACAAGGACTGGATGGGAAACAGATGTCCAGGAACTGGTCCATCCCAGCTCCCAGCATCCTAAGCCCTCCACGGTGCTTCAGAGTCTCAGGGATGATATGAAGGGGCGGAGAGTTGAAGCTCTCAACATGCTAGGAGTCTTGATGCCAGGAGAGAGGTGTTGAGCTCTGGCTAAGAGAGGACGGGAGTGGGGCAGCAGCAGGGTCGGGCTGGCCAGAAGGGATGCCGGGGAGAGAAAGGCGAGGAGAGAGGCCTGGGGAGCAGAGCTGTAACCAGGGTGGTGCTGGCGGCAAAGGGAGGAATCCACAGGCCCCAGTGAGAGCGCAGGGCGCGGGCCGGGCCTGCCCTACACCGGCCGCCTCTGATCACGTTTTCAGGGCCACTGCCCGCCGGCACAGACAATGCTGGGGGAGCCTTTGAAGTCCGAAAGGGATGCTGCGGTGGGAGCCTCGCGAGTCTCCTCCCTTCCCCCGTCCTCCCGGGGGAGGGGGCCAGCAGGACAAAACCCAGAGCCGGTCACAGCCGGGCCCCCGAAATGCGTGAGACAAAGGGAAAACAAACAGGTTTGGAGCCAGGCGCACGGTGCCGTGTCTGTCCCCCGCCCCGCCGAGCACGGATGATGGATGGCTGCAGCCAGCCAGCTCGCCCGCCGGGCAGGCCCCGCTATTTACATAACACTGGCGTTCCACCGGTCACCTCTGACACGGCGCTGCCTGGGGCCGAGGCCCGGTGGCCCCGAGGTTCCTCGAGCCACCCGAGAACTGAGACAGCCTGTGAAGGCCCGGCCAGGCCAGGGGAGCCCAGTGCCTGGGGAAGGGAAGGGCAGCAGCCTGATCTGGGCTCAGGACCCGGGGCCTCCTCCCTGCCAGCCTCCCACGGAAGAAGGAGGAGGCCACGGGGCCGGCAGCTTCCCAGGAGAGAGGACTTCTAGGGCTTTCAAGTCCACGCGGTTCCCCAAGCACGAGCTACAAGCAGAGCTTCCAGGGAGAGCTGGCAGCAGCCACAGGGGGCAGACAGCACTGCGGAGAGCTGGGCATGGTACTGCCGGGCGGCTGAGCCCTGGCACCACAGATGCCCCTTTGCCTCACGCTGCCTTGAACACATTCCACGCCCAGAGTCAGCGATCCACGGGTCCCCAGCCCATTTCCAGCCTAAGAACGAATCTGGACCCTTCTACCGGGGTCATCTTTTCCTGCCAGGTTCAGATGGGCAGTGTGGTTCCAATTCCCTGTCTCCATCTTCCAGACCCACCCTGGGGGCTCGGCACGACTGGGCCCAGCCCAGGTTGACACGTGTGCCAGGCGCGTGGTCACCACTGGGGGGAAGGACCCACGGATCAGGGAAGGGCTCAGGCCTTACCTTGTAGCGGGTCCTAGAGGCTCCTCTCTCGCAGTGGGGGCGTCACTTCATCCTGGGGAGGGACAGAGAAGAGCCTCTTAGCCTTTCAAGGCAGGACGTGTACAACTCCCCAGTGTGTGCCCAAGGGCTCCCTGCCACCCCCAGGCCAAGGGGCTGATGCTCCAGGGTGGCCAAGGGTGTCAAAAATTCAGACGCGCGGAGTGGGCACTGATCTTGGCCCATCTGAAAGGACGTGCCGACCAAAATTTGAAAAAATTCAGAAAGCAGCAGGGGCTGATCACAGTGGAAATATGGTCCTCAGGGCACCCCTAACCAAAGAGAGAAAAGTCAGAGCACACTGCACACACCTCCGTGGGGGCAGAGATGCGGGTGTGCGGGTCGGGGTGCTCCCCTGGAGCGGCAATGGCTGAGCAGCAGGGCCTGGGGACAATGACAGGATAGAGCCGCACCCATCCCTCCCTCTCTTCCCTTGGCCCCTGAAAATCTACAGCATATGGGTGACTGAGGGGCAAGGGTAGACCAGGGGCCAGGGCACCAGGAAGCCTCAACTCCCAGGAATAGGCTGCAGACAGCACCCTCCACCCTGGGGTCCTACTGATGAGTCACAAGCCATGCCGGGGGCCCATGTAGGGAGAGGGAAAAGGGCCCAGCAAGGTAGGGGGACTTTAGCCAACACGGGACTCAGCCCAGCTTGCCAGGCCCAGGCCCTCCTGCCCGGCACGTGAGTCTGGGGAGCTAGGTTCAAATGGGACAGACGCCTCGTGTGGACAGAAAACCCAAGGAGCCCTCTGCCTGCTGACCTGGGCCCACCTGCCCTTGCCTGAGCCCGCCCCGCTCCCACCCCATGGGCCTTCAGAGCTCCACCCATACTCGGGAAGGGTTTTCTGCTTATTAGGGTTTTTTTCTCCCTACTCCCTCCCTCCTTTGTGGCTTATCAATGATGCAAGAGGAATAACACCAATTTCCTTAGGCTGTGTAATCCCCAAATCAGATTGGGGGGATTGTGAGAGGTGAGGTGACCTTGTACGGGGCTCCGGGAATGCCACCCAGTCCCGCCGCCTGCCCTCCCGTTCCCAGGACATATTTAGACAGATAATGCTAATTGTACTTGACGCATCCTCCTAAGGAGGGCTGGGTCCTCTGCCAGCTTTCGCTGCCTTTGCTGGGCTGCCTGGGCGGAGGGTGCCCACTGAGGCAGAGCCCACCCTGCCGGACACCGGGCTCTGGTGGGCATCGAGCGGTTGGGGGGGTGACCCCACGGGCCTCTGATGCCCATCTGACCCAGATGGTAGGAAGCTAAGATTCTGCAGAGAGCTGGGCGGAGAGAGAGAGGGGGCAGCAGAGAGGAAAGGGGAGCCCTGCTGAGATGGAAGAGGGGGCCGAGGTGGGAAGAGTGGAAAAAACAAGCAGTCGGAGAGGAGAGCTGGATGAAGTGGAGGCCAAGCAGCGCTGGGCCACGGGGCAAGGGAGAGAGACCCTGGGCCTCCGCTGAGAGGCGCTGGGCAGGCTTGGCTGTCAGAGCTCACAGCCCAGCCAGCCCGCCCAGGGGCCCAGCGGGGCGTCATCGCTGTCCAGTCCATCCCACACCCGCCCGCCTGAGATCTCTCAAGGCACCCCGGCCAGCCTCCCTTGAACCTCCAAAGCCCCCCAACTCCACAACTCCAGTATCTCCCTTCCACCACCTTTTTCTCTCCTCCCATCCTCCCCAGCAACTGTGCATTTATTAATTCATGAGGCACTAATTAGTTCTTTGTTTAATTTTGTGTTAAACAGACTGACCGGAATGATAACGACTCGCAGCGCGGTGTTGCCGTCCCCAACCACCCCTGTTTTCTGACAACAAGGGAGCGCGGGAGACCGGAGCGCTGAACCCAAATCCCTCAGCAGTTGCACTTCATTAAGTCAAAATGTGACAAGAAGCTTAGAGAGCAACTTGCAGATCTGATCACACAGAACAATCGGGGAGGAAACTTTCCAGGAGTTGGCTGGGGGTGGAGGAGGGAGGGGGAGGGCGGAGATTCTTACCGTGCGGGGACCAGGACGTGAACTGGGGTCCTGCCCCTCACCTGGCCCCGGGGCAGGCGGCCTGGCGGACGGGAGCAGGGAGGCTGTCTCTGGGTGGGATCTGGAGCCCCCGTGGGGACCTGAGAAGTTCAACTTTCTCTCTCCGTCCTGCCCGGGCATCTTCCCCTGTCACTCTCTGCCTCTCACTGTTCCTGCTCTTTGGTTCTGGCCTGTGTGAGTGAGTGACTGGGCACACCCAGGGCCTGGCAGAGACTCAGAAAGCTGCTGCAGTTAAGGAAGGATTCTGCAAGGCCGGGGGGGAAACACGGAGGAGACCAGGAGCCCCAACACTTAGGAAGGCTGAAGTGAGGTGCAACCCTTCCAGGCTAAGAAACAGAAGTAACGTGCTCAGGGATCCTGGCCAACATAGCCACTCTCCGCCAGCTGTCCACCCATCCACCCATCCTGCACTCATCCAATGTTCTTCAACCTAAGTACTCTGACCAGAAAGCTGAGGACCAAGAGGTTGAGCTCTATGCAGAGGTACACGGTAAATCAGAAACAGAACCGGGTCTGTTTGGCTTCCAGGCTGTGGTAGCTGACTGTAGGCAGGCAGCTGAGGTGACAGTGACAACGGGCCTTGTTACCTGCTCCCTCCTGTCCATGTGACAAAGCAAGATCTTGGCCCAGACGTGTCAAGCTGCTAACCCCATAGGTCCACAGGGAGGGATCGGAATTAAGCCCTGTCCCAGTCTAAAGACAGGGCCCCTGCTCTCCTTTTACCTGCCCCTAATCTCGGAAGATGTGGACAATGTCTTACATAAGTGAGAACATGGAGGGGACATGAGGAGGAGAGTTAAGAACAAAGCACACAGAGAAAGCTGACAGACCAGAGCCCGGACTGTGTGTGAAGAGCCTCCCGCCTTCTTCCCATTGGCCACTGCGCCAGCCCAGGTGTGGCCTGACCCACCCGCTGACAGCCGGGGCCTGAGGCAGAGTCTGCAGGTCAGCCTTGCCCTGGCCTTCCCCCGGCCGGTTCCGGTTCGGAAGTGCAGTGGTCTCTCACCCGAGCCTGGCAGCCCTGGGCTGGCTTCTGTTCATTTGCTGTCAGGCTGCCTAAGCAAACCAATTAAAACTAATCATTAATTATAAAAGAGAACAAGAAGAGTAGAAGAGAGGGGAGAGGGTGGAAGGGCGACGTGGGAAGGAGGAGAGGGAAAGCGGGGCAGAGAGGGAAGCCGTGGAGGGCCTGCAGGGAGCTCGGAGTGGGGCACTGTGGGCCTGGGAGCCGGAGGGGACCAGAGGCACAGGAGGTGCTGGAGGTGAGGGAGGGCAGGAAGGGCGCCAAAGATGGTAGGGAGGGGGCTGCCGCAGGGCGGGGGGGGGAGTGGTGGAGGGAAAGGCTGGCGAGGAGGGAAGGGGGAGCGGGAAGGGTGAAGAGGCTGCTGTGGCCAGCGTACCAGGACCCGAAGAGGCCTCACCCGCCTGCAGTCCCCTCGGGCTGGAGCCACCGACCATCCGGGATGTGGCTTCCGCGCGTCTCACCCTGGGCTCCCCGGCTCCATATTTATGAGGTTCAGCTGATTACGCAGCACCGAGCCAGGCTCCTCAGCCCTGCCGCCCCTACCTGCTCCCCAGCCCTCGCAGGCCACAGAGGGGAGGCTCGGGGCAGCTGTCGCGGCCCATCTACCCCGCCCCCCCATGCCGTCTCCTGCCCCCTCCGGCACCCGCACACACCCCGTCCGTCTCCAGGCCGGGCCCTTTCACAGGGCTGAGGCCGTGTCAGCGGGCAGCTTGAGGAGGGGGCAGCACAGACAACAAGGGGCAGTGTCATGGAAACGGGCACTTTCCCCGAGAAATATTCTGTTTGGCCTCCGTCCTGCATTGAGGAGCTGTCAGGAGCCTGAGTGAGAGCCAAACCACCCCGGGACCAGGCGTGACAAAACCTATTTTCTGCCTCAAATTTGATTGATTAAAAAACTTTTTAGGAAAACCATGCTAAAAGAGTGAAGAAAAAAAAAGAGAGAGAGTGAGAAGGAGAAAGACAGAGAAAGAGAGAGAGAAGGAGAGGGAGAGAGAGGAACGAGGAGGAAAGAAAGAAAGAGAATGAAAGTGCTGAGGGCTCAGGGCCACGGGCAGGGGCTGCGCTGTTGCCCCGGCAACGACGCCAGGGCCAGCGTGTCAGCCCGGTGGCCGCCGCATAACCAGGCACAACGGAAAGGTCAAAGGAAGCCCCAAACTTCTACACAGTGGTTAGCAGACAATGAGGGGCCGAGGCGGCCAGGGCAGGTTGCCCGTCCATGTAGGGGAAGGAGCCCAACAGCCGCCCGCAGGCCGGGGACAGCTGGGGTCAGTGCCAGGCCTCCGGATTGGCTCTGAGGAGGCGGGCAGTGGTCTGCAAACACAGTCTGGGCTGAAATTTGGCCAGACTCCTTAAAACCCTGTATAGGCTCAAGAGGAAGGATCTAGTAGTTTGGGGGCAGGAAAGGGGTTTTCCCACCTTGTTCTCGAAAGTCCTGGCTCAGAGAGGTACCCAGCTGACCCGCCCATCCTGCAGGGCCTGAAGCCTCTGCTGGTCCAGCACCTCTAGCTTGCTCTCTCGGTCTCACACCTTCCCTGCCCAGGCCCTTAGTTCCTTTACTGGATGCTGCCCTGGGTGGTCCTCACACCTGGCTTGCCCTCTCTCTTTTCCCATCTCAGAAACTGAGACAGGCCCCGCCATGGGCTAGGACTGTGATGGGAGGCCGTGCCTTACTCTCTCTGGGCTGCAGGAGAAGGGCCAGCCTCCCCACCTTTCCTGAGCCCCCGCAGGGGGAAGAAACTCCTCCATCTCCCAGAGGCCCTGCCTGACCACTCCAGGTGGAGGTGGCTCAGATCTTCCTGGTGGGACCCATCCTGTCCCCAGGAAGAGGGGTCCAGGTGAGCAGCTGGGTTTGCTCTTCCCCGTCTAAGGGCCTCGGAGGTCAAGGTGAGGAACAGATCTGGCGAAGATGTCGGCAAGAAGGTTTCTCTGGGGTGCTGGGAGCAGTGCGTCCAATGCGGTCTTTGCAGCTCAGGGCTCAGTGTGGGTGAGGCAGTGCCTCCTTGGACAGACGGCGCGTTCCATCAGACAGATGTACGGAAAGACAACACCTCCTCTGGGCCCTCCCTAGCCCTCCTCCAGGTCATTGGCTTAGATCCCTCCCCGTCTCTGCTCCACAGTAATCGTCAGGACGCACACTGAGTACGTCCCGTGCGCATGACACTGTGCTAGGCCCGAGGAAGAGAAAATACACGGCTTACATGAGGAACTGCAGAGGAGGTGAGACCCAGGTCTGAATCCTGCCTCTGCCACTTACCCTCCATGGTGTCTGCCGGGGCAGGCTGCTTAACCTCTCTTGGCCTCAGCTTCTTCAGCTGAAGAGGGGGCGGTATGAGCCCCACCTCAAATGCATTTCATTCAGTAATTTTCCTTGAACACCTACTATATGCTGGGTACTGTCCTAGACCTGGAGAACACTGGTAACCAGGGACAGTCCTCACGGAGCTTCCGTTCTGCAGTTGTTGTGAAGACCCGCTGAAATAACACACAGCACTGTGGTCTGTCACACAGTAAGTGCTCAACAAATATTACCTGTTACTAGCTTTCAGGGGCCCTGCCTTTAATAAACTGGGGAGAGGTCCAGCAATTCCACTCCTAGGTATATACCCGAAAGACTGTAAAACAGGGACTCAAACAAAAACTTGTACACGAGTGTGCGCAGCAACTCCACTCACAACAGTCAAAAGGTGAACACAACGCAGATGAACGGATAAACAACATGGGGTCCCCACAAAACGGAATATTATTTGGCCGTGAAAAGGAATGGAGTTCTCATACGGGTTACAACATGGATGAACCTTGAAAACATTATGCTGAGTGAAAGAAGGCAGATGCAAAAGACCACATATTATACGATTCCCTTTACATGACACATTCAGCATAGGCAAAGCCATAGAGACAGAGCACAGATTAGCGGCTGTCGGGGGACGGGGGAAATGGGGAGGGACTTCTAATGGGTACAGAGTTTCTGTTCGGGGGGATGAAAAACTTCTGGAACCAGATATCGGTGATGGTTGCACAACACTGTGGATGTACTTAATGCCACTGAACTGTACAGTTTCCAATGGTTACAGCAGTAAATTTTATGTTATGTGCATTTTACCACAATAAAGTAAAGTGATATAGCTGAAGAAGGAGAAGAAGGAGAAGAGGCAGCAGCAGCAGGCGAGCAGAAGGCTATTCCCAAGTGGCAGCTCAGCAGGAATATTAGACGAGCCAAGCAAGGGGGCGGAAGGTGAATCACCCTAATTTCAGACGGGTCCCCTCTCCTTCCTGTCCTCAAGAACGGCATGCGCTCCCGCCCGAGGCGTTCCTAGGCCTCACAGATGCGCTGAAGAAAAAGACAACATGGGAAGGCTAGGGTGCCTCCAGAGACGGGGGCACACGTCACTCAAGAGCCCACGATGCTGTCTCCCCAGCGCAGCCGTTCCTCTGCGCACATACGGCTTGGCTCCTCTCGCGTGTGAATCCCAACACGCACGGCCCACTCCATCCATCTCTCCGCCAGGCTCCCCAGACAACTTGTGCTGCTGCCCGGCATCGTAGTGCAACACGCTGCCCCCCACGTGGGGAAAGAGGGTCTGAGTCAATGACTTCCCTACCCACAGGGCTCTCAGGCTCCCCAAGGACGGGGAGTTCCACCTTGCAGGAAAAGCTGAGGATAACCAGGGAGCCAGGCCCTTGGGACAGCCCTCCCAGCCCTCAGCCTGCCCTCCTAGCTGCTCCCGAATGCATGTGCGCACAGAAACCCCTGCCTTGGCCCGGGAACTGTCAGGAGATCAACAAACAAAAGCTGCTTCTTGACAGGGAGTCATTTATATTTTAGCTTCGTTCCATTATCCTAACGAATCCTTCATCAGCAGATGCAATATTAACAGCAGAAAATCAGCTCATTACATCCGGGGGGATTTCATCAAGACAGCAATCATGTATGCAGCTCCCCAAGCCTTCAAGAGGCCAGTATGGTTGTTATTTATTTATTTTGTTACTTATTTATTTAATTTTTTGGGTTCTTTCCACATAATTGCACCGCATCTCAGATCTTTAATAAATAATTTGTAGGTCCTGAACTGCAGACAGCTTTGCTCTCTGCCATGAGAGCCTGCGTTAGACAAAATATTTACCAATATTTGAAAGCCATTAGAATCAGGAGGGAAGTGGGGAGGGGTACTCTGTTCTTTTAGAAGCAGCCTGCTCTGGGGCTCCGGTGCTAGGTCCTCACTCCAGTCCCCAAGCTGGTCTCTTGGGGTGGGGAGCAGGCCTGTGTTGCTTCCTTGGGCTCACTTAGCTTCAGCAGGGGATTCCTGGGAACTCTTCGAGAGGGATGCGGCCATCTCCAAGGATTCCTGCGGGCTTCTCGTGGCTGACGTGGGCTGGTTGCTGGAAGGGACCCCCTTGGTGAAGGGGCAGGAAGCTTCCACATGCTGAGCTGGAGCAGTCTGTCGGGATGACACTCCCTGGGTTTGCCTGACCAGCAAAGGCAGCTCAGCGAGGGAAGTCTTCATCGTGCTACAGCAGGCCCTGGCTCTGCTGCGGCGGAGCGTGAAGAAAAGTCTGGCCCGGGAATTCCCTGGTGGTCCAGTGGTTAGGACTTGGCGCTTTCACTGCCATGGGCCTGGGTTCAGTCCCTGGTCAGGAAACTAAGATCCCGCAAGCCACGCAGCGAGGCCAAAAAAAACAAAGAAAGAAAAGAAAAAGTCTGACCCATCCCTCTCGGCTCTCCAAGGTTAGGCCTCCCACTTCAAAGGAAAGGAAGGTTTAGTGGACCCAGAAGGCAGACTTAGTGGGCCCATTCTACAGACAAGAAAACTGAGGCTCAACAAAGTGAAGCTTTCTTCCCAAGGCAACACAGCTAGGAAAAGGCCCAGAACCAGGATTTAGACTCAGAGGTGGCTCTGCCGGGCCTCCATTCTTTCCACTAGGCCAGAGCTTTCCAGTGACACAGCCCAGTCTTCCAAAGGCTCCTGGCTCCGACCCACGAGCCTGGAGTGGCCACTAGGGCCGACGGGCACCCCCTGCCACCACCACTGGGCTGGCCATGCTTTCACAGGTTTTTCCCAGCGGGGGCTGGATTTCTGCCCAGCCAGGAATGTGCTCCCAGGATGTCAATTCTAATCTCCCCAGCGCTCTGACAGAATTAAGCTCCAGTTTGTCCGACAACATCCCAAAGTTTCAGAAATCCAGGGCAGACTCTCTAATCAGGCTGCAGGACAAAGGTCTGGCCTGACCCTGTCACTTCCATTTACTCCTCCTGTCTGTCTCCCAGTTGCTGCCTTTCTGCAGCTTCCTCCACCCTCTGCCCTTCCCTGGCCAGCTCAGCCTCCACCCTCTCCTCCGAGCTCCCCTGTTTCTCCGCCCAGAATTTCCCCTCTCTGAGCAGCTGGGCTAAGCCTGTTGCTCCACTATCTAAAGCCGAGGAATTCCTGTGAGGCTGACCTGCCGCCAGCGCTAGGCCTGCTGGCCTCACCTTGGCTGGCGCTCCCTCTGGTTTGCCACCTCTAGGGAGCGCACAGGCTCAGACCTCCTTGGCTCGGGAGAGGGTGCAAAGTTATTCTCGAACTCTGCTCACCCTTGCCTTCGGTCAGCCTGACTTTGGGCCCCCTAACTGCCCCTGACGCATTCGCTGGCCTTGCCCAGCTTCCCTCCTGTTTGAGGGGTCAGCTCGTGGGCTCTGGAAAGCCTTGGCCCTTCGGCCGTGCTCGGGGACACCCCTCTGGGCAGAGACCTCCCTTCCTCAACAGAGCCTGGGGGGCCCCAAGAGGAACACTGGGGGGAGGACAGCAGGAGCAGCCCTGAACATGGCATGGGCAGGGCCTGCGGTGAGGACGCCAAGCCCCCGGCTCTGCCGGGCTGCGGAGCCATCAGAAAGCGGTGAGGAGCACGGGAGCCCGGCAGCTGGGCCAGGAGAAGCCCTCGTGTGCAGCCAGCCAGAGGGCAGGCCCCCAGGACGCTGGGGAAGCAGAGGGACCTCCTTCTCCACTGCTCACCACGCCCAACACCCAGCTTCCCTTCCACACGGCTCTCGGGTGGGCCCAGAGCGCTGACGCCTGACTCGGTTTCCAGAGGAAATCATATGCGCAAGCTGGCCGGAGGAGGCAAAACCTTACAGCACGTTCAGAGGGGCGTGGATGGGGGACCGTGAGCTTAAATTTGTTTGGTTCACATCCAAAGACTCCCGGGGAACAGAGGGCACGGGGAGCAGTGTGGACAGTCAAGGGGAACAGCAAGGGCTGGGGCACTTGAGCCTGTTCGCTGACCAGAGGCCAGATCAGGGGATGGGGCTCCTCCAGACAGAGCGGGGGCAGGAAGACACACACGGGGTGCAAAGAGAAGGCTCAAGGCGGACAACAGAAATGGGAATGTCGTTCTCCTATTCTGTTGACCCTCCAGAGGCACAAGAAAGCTGGAGTGGCCAGGGTACGGGCGCTCCCCCAGAGCCGCCCAACTGGCAGGAAAGTCCTGGAATGTGGCAGGTAGGCAGGGCCATGCCACAGCTCCTCGGCTTCCCCTGGGTGACCCGGGTGGAGACCTCACCCTGGGCATGGAGTTCTGTCCTACACAGGCTGTCTCACGCCCTCCCCTCGCCGGCTTCCTCGGCCACGGCCATGCGGTACGGAGTGGGGATCACCTTCCTCAGAGCTGCAATGAGGGGCAGCCCCTCGCTCCCTGATGGTCCCTCCTGCACCCTGCCTAACATCCCCCTCTCCCCATCCCAAGGCTGGCCCTGCCCTCACCAGCACAGCCAGCCTGGAAGCCTGAAGGATTCACCTAGAGCCTTGGGTGAGCTGGGCTGGTGGAGGGACAGGAGCAGGAGATAAACGACACGTCTCTGTAATCAGCCCTTTCTCTAGAAGATTGAAAATAATTATCGTCTTTTTTACTTAATAACAGAAAAATCTACAAAGGTCACCAGTGGAGAGTAGAAGACGGCCTGCCTATCAGTCCTTTCAAGGAAGTCCCTGCAGTTTCAGTGCACCCGCCCCGCTCCCGACAACTCCACAATCCCCCCGAACTCCCAACTCTGCTTTCCTGCCCTTCCTTCTGCCTCATCTTTCCTTTCTTGCTGTGCTGGGTGTTGGTGAGATGTTGGGTTTTTTTCTTTTTTGCAATTTATCAGCAGATTGTGTGGAGCTGAGTGGTGTGAGCCTCACCCTGCTAAATAAAGCTTTGGTATTTCTGATAAAGCCGTCAAATTCCTTATCACACGGACACAAAGTGCATTTAAAGAGACAGACACCCTGTCCCTCCCTTCCCACCAGCCCCTGCCCCCTCCACTCGGTTCAGATTTCCAGCTGCTCAGGCTCTTGTGGATGAGACACCAAATACGGCTCTGGAGGATGTGGGGAGTGGGGGAAGCCAAGGGGCGGGCTGCCCTCTCCAACTCCCACCCACCCACGTCGGAGCCGCCGGCACCCTGACCAGGGGCTCAGGTCCACAGGGAGGTGGCATGTGCTTCCTGCCCCAGCTTGGAACCAGAGGGAGCAATCAGTAGACACGCCCTGCAACAGGGGATGTCCTCACAGACAGCACAGTCCTGTGTTAGGACAACACCCGGCAGCTGCAGGAGGAGCCCCCAGTAAACTGCTGGGCCTACAGGGCTGCTCACTGCTGTGAACACGTCTGGTGGCTTCAGCCACTGCAGTATCCACACGGGGTACAAGGACGGGGCCAAGAGGGGCCACCTGATGCCCACACAGCCCGGGGCCGACCGATGTTCCCATCACGCTTGACCACGGGTTCAGCAAAGCCCTGACTCCTCACATGGCCCTGAAAGGTGGGCGGAACTATCACCCCATTTGACAGATGAGGAAATCGAGGTTGGCCTGAGGCCACAGAGCCAGCGGCAGGCCCAGCTGAGGCTCCAGCCCAGGCTGGCCAACAGCTCTGCTGAAAGACTCTTTCCTTAATTGATTGCAGAGCTCATGCCCACCTCCCCATACAAAGACAGGCCTTCCTGTGTCCCGGTGCCCCCTCCCCCATCCCCGGCCCTAGCTCGTCAGTCCAGCCCCTGGGCCCACACACAGCCTGTTGGTTGAGGAATCAAATTGATTATTTTTAATTATTTTGATTTATCAAAGCAGCAGCTACAATCATATTAAACCAACTTGGCTTCTTGGCATTAAACAGGTACAGCTGCCCAAGGACCCTCCCACACTCTATAAATGCCCGGCTTGTCCGTGTGCTTCCCAATGAGGGCACCTGGGGCACCTTCTCCAAGGACCCCAATTTGAGGACCAGCTAGGCCTCCCACCACCCCTGCAAGAAGCACATGCAGCCAAAGTCGCCGAGGTCCAGAGAATGGGAAGGAACACGCTGGGGTCAAGCTGTCAGATGCTTTGGGAAATAGTCACCTCCGTCCCCCAGCCCGGGAGACCCTTCCAGAGTCCTGACCCCCTGGGGAGTCACACGCCCCTCAGCTGGCATTTGCGGGGGCCTATTCTATCCCAGGCCGGCAGCTGGGAACTCAACATAGATGAGCCAGATCACTTCTCAGACCCTGCCCACAGGAATGACTGCCCCCTTTTTGCAAGGGAAGAAACTGAGGTTCACAGAAGGGAGGTGACCTGCCCAAGGTGCACAGCTAGAAACACAGCCAGGCTGGAATCCAAACTGATTCATTTTGAATGAAAACTCCTTTTGACCATACGCCTCTGCTCTCCCCTTAGACCCGGGAAGTGTTCCTGCCCAAGTGCCGTGGCTACTGGAAGAAGGTGACAGAAGAGAAAGGACCCTGAAGTGCAAGGTGATGGCGCTGTGGGGCAGTAGCACCAAGCCAACAAGTTTCCACAGAATGCCCAGGCCCACCCCAAGGCAGGAGGTGGTCCACCCGCAAGGCATGGGGCGGGGGAAGGGGGTGGGCACAGGTGAGCAGATGCACAGCTCAGCCAGGGAGCTGGGCCATGCCCTAGGGTGCAGCCCAATCCCTATGCATCCAGGAGCCTGTGGCGCTGCAAGGCAAGGAGCAGCATTGGAACCAAAATTCTAAGCCAAACTGCGCACAAAGAGCACGGGGGATTCTGGCAGGTCTGGAAGGGGCACCTCCAGGGTCCAACAGCCCACAGAACACACTGGAGTCAGCTCCCCGCCCCTCAGGGAAAGGCAAATCTTGGGAACATGGGCAGGGCTTCTTGGCGGGGTGAGAGGAGGCAGAAGTGCAGAGATAGAGTCTCAATGCAAGTCCTCTGACTTTATGGCCAAGAATGATAGCTGGCTTCCACCAAACCAGGAGCCAGACCCCCGCTGGTCCCCACGGCCGGAGACCCCGCAATCTGGTGTGAAGAGCTTGGCTCTGACTGCAAGTTCTGAACCCCGCTGGACATTGATAGGCACGTCATCTGGCCTCCCTGAGGTCGAGTTTCCTTATCCATCAAATGTATGCAAAGATAGTGCCGATCTCGGAAGACTGGGGTGAGCATCTGGGGGCACAATGAGTGCAAAGCTCTTAGCAAAGTGTCTACACATTTTCTATGTGCAAAAAGTGGTGGCAGTTGTCATCATCATTGTCACCATCATCACCATCATCACCTAAACACCCCTCTAACTGGGATACGGCAGCTGGCATTGTGCCTTTGGAGCTGGTGATGGCAGAGAGACTGAGGAAGCTCAGAAATGTCTAGAAGAGGCCTTGCCCGGCACACGGGCTAGAGCAGCCGACGAGGGCCTAGAGTTCAAGGCAGGAGGGGAAACCAGGATGACCTGTGACGGTCACATTTGCCTATCAAAAGTATACATTCACTCAGCTTTCCATGGGGACTCATGCCCTAATATGGGCCCAGCAGCTTTCTGGGTTATTTCGAGTGTGTGTGATAATGACTCCAGGCTTTGTGTCTGCTGCCCCCAGAAAACCTTCCATCTGGGGAAAGGGATGACGGCTGGCAAAGACTGAGAAGGGCACAGGGAAGTCCAAGGTCAGAGAGTGTGCAGAAAGTAGGCACAGATGGGTAAGCCGAGGGGAAAGGAAGAGCAGGAGGCGGGAAGAGTGGGCTGACCCAGGGGTCAAGCTGAGAGAGGAGGGACAGAGAGCTGGGCAAAGCCAGCCAGAGCTCCAGGACACAGGTGGGCACTGGACCACTCCCTGCAGGACAGCAGTGGGGGCTGCAGCCCGTCTCGTCACCCACAGCGCCGGTGGGGATCCCTTTGGTACAAGGGCCAAGCTGGGCTCCTGGGCCCTGGGCAACCACTCGATGCCTGGGGGCCCCTGGCTCCTGGATTTATTTACATATAAATGATCTTCTGCCCAAGGCTGGCCCATCAACTCCAGGCTGCACAGGGTTAACTCCAGATGGAAGGGCTGGCTGGCTTTGCCTTCACTCTACCTCAATTTCTACTGCTCCCATCACCTACCTCCCCCACCCCCTGATCTTAGGGAAAAAAACCCATCAAAATAACTATTTTATGTCTCCAAATATGCAGATCATTTTCTTTAATGAAAGATGCTTGACGTCTCCGATCCAATTAATATGCAAATGCAGGAGAGGATTTATTTGTGACATTCTGTCTGGGTGAGAGAAAACAAAAAAGGCCTGTTAACCAAAACACTAATTGCTGTGACTGATTGTCACATATCATCATTTTCCTAGGATCTCCTCCATCCCCTTCAGGCTCTCAGGGAGCCTGAAACCAGGACTCACCCACGAGGCATCAAGGAGAAACAGGGCGACCAGCTACCTGGAGGCGTGGCCCCTCCCACCAGAACTGTTTCTGGGGCCAATGAGGGTGGAGGCTCTGACTGGTTTTGGTCCCACACGGGTGGTCCCGACCATCTACAGAACTTGCCAGTTCATCTCCCTTCCTGCAACGCACTTCACCGCTTAGGCGCCGATGTCCAGACCGGAAGGGAAGAGGCCTGGTCTCCACTGGATGTGATAGGCTGGGGGAGGCCTCAGCTCACACACCTTCCTGCCCCGTTCCAGGTCAACTGCTTTTTTGCCGCCTGCTCCTACCTGCTAGGAGGTGGAGGCCCACCAGGAAGGAGAGAAGGCCTCTCTGGGTGCTGTTGGTTACTGCCCCCCACTGCCTCTTCCTTCCCTTCTCCTGCTCTTTCACCTTGAGGTCCTTGCAGCACTTGTTGAGAGAAGCCACCTGGGGAAACTGAGGCATGGCATGGCATCCTCTCCTTAAGACGACATAGGGACTCTATGGACATGTTTGAAGACGACCAGGGACCAACTGCAGCTGGGCAGATACCTGCATGTCACCCCCAGGCCCCATGACTGCCCTGAAGTGGGTGGGTCAACTGTCACAGCCTCATCTCCCTGAGCAGCTCAGAACCCTCAGTAGGACCATGGGGTCTCCTTTAGGGAGAGAGGGGAGGGGAGTGAGTGTTGATGGATATCTTTGTTCCCAAAAGCCAAGGGGGAACTGGAAAAGATATGTTTTGCTCAAGATACTGGGCATAGGACAGGAGGGTTCTGGGTGCCACACAGCTCCAAACTCAAGGCCGAGGGGCAGAAGAAGATTTGCTAAAGCAGCTTTCTTTTCTACACAGGGGCCAGCGGACAAGAGGAGACTGGAAGGCACAGACTTAGGGCCCTAGTATCTTAGAAGGCTGATCCCTTACCACTTGAGCACAAACATTCTGGGTGCTCAAAGAAGGCCTCTCTACCTCCCTGTCTCCCCTGTGGAACTCCCCAGAGATTCCAGACACTGAAAACTGGGGGCTGGGGAACCAGTGTGGCAAGGCCAAGGAGCCACGGGGGTCCCTGAGCTCCTCTGTGGGTGCTGGGCCCAGCTGAGGGCACAGTGAGGGCTCTGCATCTTTCAGGAAAAGTCACTGAAGGTCAGCGAAGCAACAGCGATCTAGTGAACACCAGTGCACATCAGCCCAGGGGCCAGAGGCTGCCACCAGCAGGGCCATGGTGGTGGCAGGAAGGTGGTCTCATCCCACTGACTCCCATCTCAGATGTCCCCAATCTCCTGCCCTGGCCCAGCTGTCTCCCACTGGCAACTCCACCACGGCCTCCAGGGAGAGCTGGCGCCAGGGCAGCACAGGGCAGACACTCTCCCCCCAGAAGGCCTGCCCCCGCACCCCAGGAACAGGCTCAACAGGATGCCATGTGGGGGAGCTTGGAAGCCTTCCGGGAAGAGTGCAGCCCTGGCACCAGTCCCGCCGGGAAGGAGGTGAGCCAGGTCTACCACTCCGTCTGCCGCTCACCTGACTCGCGCCCACAGCGGCTGAGCACCAATGGGGTGTGTGTGGGTGCAGACGGGAGGCGAGCATCATGGCGCCAGGAGCCAAAGGGGGAAGGGTGGGCAGCTGGGGAGTGGCAGCAGGTTGGCTGGCCAGCTGAACGGTGCTCCGGCTGTAAGCTCCAGGTGTGAAGGCCCCGCCCCCAGGGTGGGACCAGAAGACGGGTCCTCATGGAACACTGAGCCTGTCTTACGCAACCCGGAAGTACCCATTTTCCCCAGCCTTCCTCGCCACCGTTAGCCAATGAGAGCAGGCACTCCTACTTAGCTTGTGCCCACCTGTGGGCACTCACAAGCACAACCTATGGGGCACTGGGGTTCAGGGAACATTGAGATGGTCCCAGCGTGCCATGATTTTGAGCCCCTTTAAAACCAACCCATCTGTACACTAAACCTCCCGTAAAGCGGAGGAGTAAGTGGCTGTGGCTCTCAGTGGCCCGTCAAAGCCAGATGCCCGCCCCCGCTCCACTACCTCCTCCTCCCCCTGGTGCCAGCCTGGGGCAGCACAGGGCGGCCCGGGCTATGGGAGGCGTGGTGAGCAAGGTCGGGTGGGGTGAGACCAGCTTCCTAGCACTGGGCAGAGAGGCCCTGCGCTTTGCAGGGGCCCCTTCACAGCTTAGAGGGAAAGCCCAGACCCCAGGGCATCATATGGGAGGCTCTCTACCTCCTTCAGTCTTCCTTGGCCCTCCTTCCCCGTGGTACGGCTCCTCCAGGACCAGATGCCTAGAGAACACATCCCACTGATGCATTGCCACCTAATTCCCTCCCACAACCTGGCTGCTCTCACAGTCATCTTTACTCGGGCCATCTCAGGGGGCGCTGCCTCAGCGTCATGCACCCCAACTCCAAAGCCCTCCTTCCCCTGGACCCTGGGGTTCTCCCCAAGTCCAAGCCACGTGAGCATGGCTCAGCCCCCAACTCACACCCAACCCTGCACCTGCCCAAGTCTCTCTGTTCATTCCAGTTCTGGGTGGGGACACATCTAGAATCTGTTTCCCAAATCCAGGACCTCGGAGCTCTTTCTCCATGGGGTACTTTCAGAGAGCTGGAAGAGTTCCCCCATCTTTGCGGAAAGGGGTGTAACGTCAACGCCACACCAGCTAACGCCACACCGGCTTTAAAAATACCCCAGCATACAATCCACAGGGTTAGAGCAAAGGCCACGTGGTCAGCGCCGGACTATAAATAACCAGCCAATCACACCCCAGAGCCGCAGCCCCTCCCCAGCACCAAGAACCTTTCTGAGGAAATCAAAGTGAGCACAACTGTTACCAAGTCACTACTAAAATATTTACCAGCCTGGCGAGGTGCCGAAGGTGCTTGGCACTGAGTGTTTGCTTATTTACAAGGCTGTTTTAAAGGGTAGAAAGCAAAATAAGGTAACCTGAGCTATTAAACCAAGGGGGCCAGGTGGTACCTACCAGCTGTCAGCTGTCCCAGGCACACAGGGAGCTGGAAGAGCACTGGTGTAGATTCCCCCCAAAATGGGTCAGAAAAGGGAACAGACAGGCCTTGGTGCTCCGGATTATCCCCACCAGCAGGGGCGGGGGCTCGGGCAGCGGGAGCAGAGAGAGCGCTACAAGTTAGAGGTGCTTCTCCTCCAGCTGCCCCTGGCCTTCTGCACCCTCACTCAGAGGGGCAACCTGGGACACTGCCCTAATCCAGAGGTGGGGGCCTCTGGTAGGGAGAGGGGAGGCACAGAGGAAGGCAGGCCCCCAAGGATGACATTAGGGGACACACGGGACCTGAGAAAGAGAACGCACTCGAGTGTGCTTTTCGTCCTCCTCTTCCTCTTTCTTTGAAGTTCCCTTGTGGTTTGAATTTAATTTTGATTTTCTCAACTTTAGCAGACTGAAGTTGAAATAACCTACAAATTACTTAATGTGTTGTAAATCTGGGGGAAGTCAGGAGTAATGGGGACCACATGTTGGCAGGAGGAAGCCCACCGAGGGCTGAGGGGAGGCGGCCCCCTCAAACACGCAGGTAGCTGTCCCAGGCAGGGGCATTGATGCCCGTGCTCCCCTGGAAGGAGGGGGCTTGGGCTCCCCCAGGGGAAGGAGTTGGATTCCCAACTGGCCAGGGAGCCCTGGATGGACACAGCGAGAAAGTGTTAAGACGGTGGACGGACCAAGTCGCCGCCCGGGGCAGCCTGGTGACCGCGGACGGGGACGGCCAAGTAGGCCGTGTGCCAGGCGCCTGCCAGGCCCCTCAGCCGCGCCAACGCCGCAGCGCTGGCCCTGCTCCCCTCTGGCCTCGCGCTGCATGTGTGTGGCTGTCAGCTGAGCTCCCACCTCCCTTCTCCCCCCTCCCGCCCTCCCTCTTCAGCAGATTTCTCTCAAGTACTAAGCCATATGGTTCCAGTTAAGCTCCATATTTTTCCTTGTCGATTGAAGAGACACACTTTCCTCTTTGCCAGACAGTTTGCAGATTGCTCTGTTGGCTCAATTTCTTATTGGATTTCTCAAAAAACCTGACATTTTAAATTAATTTATAGCCACAACAAAAAGAGTTCAGAATTTTAATGGTGTTGTAAGTAATTTTTAGGTAATCCACTCCAGATTTTGATATTAACCTTTGAAACTGGAGTTCATTCAGCTACTATGTTACAATAGCCAGTCCGATTCCAGGCCTGGGGGAGGCCAGGCTGGGGTAGGAGGCAAAAGCAGTGTTCCGGGGACCCCATTCTGCCAGGAAGCCCCAAAAGGGCGGTGCCTGGGGAATCCTGGACCCGTGAGTGACAGTGACAATGGGGCGGGGAGGGGATGGCAGGGGGCCTGTAAGACTGCAGGGCAGGTGCTGGAGAGTAAATGTGGCGGCAAGGGGGCCTGCTGAACATTCTAGAAGGACAGGCAGGACTCAGCAGAGGGCAGCATCCCCAGGTCCCTCAGTAGCAACAGCAGGGCTCAGGGCATACGTGAGGCTCCACCTCAGTGCGCCAGGAAATAATAATGATAATAGTAATAATATCGACGACAGCTGACATTTGCTGAGCGCTCACCGTATGTCAGGCAATGCATGGAGTGCTGTACATGCATCATCTCACTGACACCTCAAAACCACCTATGGGGGACTTCCCTGGTGGTGCAGTGGATAAGACTCCGAGCTCCCAACGCAGGGGGCCCCGGTTTGATGCCTGGTCGGGGAACTAGATCCCACATGCATGCCGCAACTAAGAGTTCGTGTGCTACAACTAAGGAGCCCACCTGCCACAACTAAGACCCGGAGCGACCAAATAAATTAATGAATAAATAAATGTGTAAACTTAAAAGAAAAAAACCCCCAAAACCCCCCACCTATGGGGTAGCTACTATCACCACGACTACTAATACTAATCATATTAATTGTTAACATTTTTTGAGGACTTACCCTGTCCCAGGCATTAAACGGTAACAGAAACCATGTAAAGAAGATATACTATTCTTATCCTCATTTTACTTAGGAGGAAATGAGGCTCAGAGAGGTGAAGTCAGGTCCCTGGCTCGCCTCACACCCTGTTTCTCCTTTCACAAAATGCCACAGAATATTTACTGCCATCGTGGTCCTTCTGGCTGGAGCTAGAGGGAGGCGGTGTGGTCCCCCGGGCCGGCCAGGCCGCGGCCTGCCGAGGATGCCGCCTCTTCCCTGTGCTGCCTTGGGCTCGGCTGAAGGCCGCACGCCAATCCGGACAGAGGAAACTCCGGGCGTGGGGAGCGAAGCCCTCGCCAGCGTCTTTACTAGGCTCTGGCACTAAGTGGCCCGGCCTGGGTACCATGCCAGCTGACTACAGCAGCAGAGTGTTCGCATTCCTTTCCTGCAGGAGCTTCCAGAGCACCCAGGAAAGGAGATGCAGAGATGGGGCCCCGGCCAAGGCCGTTCCAGTCCCTGGAGGGTCCTCACTCCAGCAGGGATCCAGGGCTCTGAAGGGAGGCCACAGAGAGGCTGCACAGGGCTGCCCTGAAACCACGGGCTGTCCTTGGCCTTCTCCTCATCTTGGGGCCAAAGGGTCCTGGGGGTTAGTCAGCCCCTGCCAACCCACTGAGATGTCACGTTAAACGGCACCGGATGGGGCTTCAGGCCAGCTTCTCCGCCATCGAAGCAGGGACAAAGGACAGAGTAGATGGCCGGGAGGAGGACTGGAGCGTCACCGGAAAGGTTTTGACTTGACTCGCTTTGGAAGTGAACAGAGCCTCCGAGCACGCGAGTGAGAAGGACTGAGGGCTGAGTGAGGGCAGCGGGGACACCTGTGGGAGCCAACGTCAAGCCTGAGGCCCGTTAGGGAGGGCGGAGCGGAAGAGCACGGGCAGAGAGAGGGAGGGGCCAGCAGCAGCTCTGGGCTGGGCAAAGCTGGGCAACCGGGGTGTAAGGCAGAGAAGTGGCTGCAAGACCACGACCCCATGTCTTTCAAGCCTGGTCTACAGCCCTCAGGACAGGAAGTGGCCCGGGGAAGTGCCTACTCTGGCTGGGTCATCCGTCCATCTATCCATTCACAACTACCTGCCGTTTGCTATTCTGGGTGTCAGGTTCATGCAAGGCCTTGGAAGCCCAGAAGAAAATCCAGCCTCCCAGAAACCCACAGACTCAAGAATCTCAGCCCCTTTATCCCCAGGGCCTGGGGATGCAGCATGGCCCAACAGTGCCTGGGATGACGCAATCCCAGTGCCTGCTCTCTGAAAGGTTCTGCTCTAGGGTCCCCTTCCTTACTCCCCTGAGGCCTCAAGTCGGATTCCTTGACTCCATGAGTGAGACAAACCTCCCCCAAGGTGCTGGGAACCATGATGGGAACTCTGTCCCCCCGACGCTTCCATGGAGAAAAGGAGCCTGAGCTTTCAATTTCAGGTGCCCGCAGCTCTGAGCAATGAGGGCTGGGCCGAGAAGCTGGCCTTCACCTCCTTCCTGATCCGAGCTCTCAGGAGAGCCCGGCAGCAGCTGCCAGGTTGCCCGCTGCCATGCCCAGACCGTGCCCGTGCCCAGACCGTGCAGACCTCAGAACCTGTGGAGCCTCTGGCTAGCGGCCAGACACCATGTATGAGTGCCAGGGGGTGGGGGGTACGCTCAGGCTTTCCATGCCCCCGGCACTATGCCAACATGTGGAAGGTTGAACTCACCCCTGGCGGGATGCCACGTGCCCACAGAGTGGGCATCTCCTGGCACGGCATCATATGAAGAACAAGGGGTCCCGCCATCGCCTGTCACTCTGGGCTCCCCCGACACGTCACGGGGGTATGTCCACTCCTGCCCCGCGTGGCATGGTGCATGGGGGCCCTCAAATGTCCCCTTGGCACTATGCCCACCACATACTGCGGGCCATCCCCACTGGCAGCGGGCTGCACATGGAAGGACTCAGACACTCTACTGGACTCCAGCCAGGCTCTGAATGGCTCTCCCCGCTGGCTTGAGGCCATGAACTGGGCATCTCTGGGTTTGGGCCCATGGTACCATCTATTCACTATAACAGCCCATAGGACTTCCCTCCCTCCCACTCTGCCCGCAGACAACCACGTTCCATCATTTTATGGACCACAGGAAAACGCCAGAAGCCTTCGCAAAATGAGTTGCAACGTGCAAACTGTATGTAAAAATTAAAATGAACATCCTTTCCCTCCGGTCGCTGGGACAATCCCATCCGACTGATTAAATTTTCATTTGTGTTCCAATTGATGAAGCAAACCCCAGAAACTTTCTGAATTGTTTCCCTCCCCAGTTGTCTACTGGCCTCTCGCTCTCTTTCCCAGTCTTTCTTTCTTGGCTTTTTTTTATTTTTTATTTTTTATTTCCCCCTCTTGGTCAGGTTAAAGCGCTCCTGAGGGGTGATTGACGGGGGTTGCCATGGAGACCCTGGCTTGAAAAAAAGCCTCGTTAGTTGCCAACTCTGTGTGTTGTTGTTTTACAACTGTGACCGACCGTCACATGAGAGGGGGGACAGCTGGGGGCCGGGCAGCACAAAGGGGAATGGCTTTTTAATGGAGTGCCTGGCCGGCGCTTGAAGACTCAATAAAGAGTAGCTGGTGAGTCCCCTCGCTGGGCCCGGCCCAGCGCACGGGGGCCCGGAGGCCCTTTGTTCCTCGGGAGCTGGGATGGGAAAGTTGGGAAACCAGCCGCTGAGAGGTGAAAACAAGAGGCCTTCCCCCACCGCTCACCGGACAGCTATTTTCTCTCACTCTCAGGGTGCCCGGATCGAGGGGACAAAACCCAGTGTCTTGGACAGGCTGCCATGCTGGGGGGCCGGGAGGCAGCTGGGGGAGCGGAGTGGGGAAGCAGAGGGAGGCGGCAGGCCCGCCTCTGGCTCCTGCCCCTCCGCGGCCCTGAGCGTGAAGGCAGGTGGCCGACAGGAAACTGGGCCGTGCGGGGCGGGGGCAGGCAGAGCCCAAGCTCAGGACAGGCCGAGCCCTGATGGAGCCAGAGGCTGCGGGAGGGTTTTCTGGGGGAGGACAAGGCTCTGCAGGAGAGACTCAGGCCACGGGCCAGGAGGAGGCTGGTGTCCACAGAAACAGGCTGCCGGCTGGTTCCTGCCCCTCTCCCAGGCCGCCCATGAGGAAGGACCCCACTGCTGTCTCGCCCCATGGCAGCTCCTGACGGGCCCTGCACCCAGACAGAGGCCAGAGCAGCCAGGAGGAGGTGCTGAACGAGGCCAAGAACTTAGCCTTTCTGAGGACAGAGACCAAGTACCAGAGCAAAGGCTTTTCTCCGGCCCTGACCAGAGAGAGAGAGAGGGAGAGAGTGTAGCGGTCCTCAAAGTGTGGTCTGCGGGCCTCTGGGGTTCCCGAGACCCTTTCGTAATACTACTAAGATGCAATTTGCCTTTTCTGCTGTGGTGACATTGGCATTGATGGTGGGTTAAACGGCCGGCACCCTAGCACAGATCACAGCGCAGCACTGGCAATCACCGCGTTCTTCAGTGCCATACACTTCCAGTTAAAAAAAAAAAAAAGCCATATTCACTTAAGAATATTCTTGATGAAGCTGTAAAAATTGTTAATTTTTATGAAATCTTGACCCCTGAGTACGTGTCTTTTTAATATTCTGAGGGATGAAAAGGGAAATACACATAAAGCACGCGTGCTGCATCCCACAGTCTAACGCTTGCCTCCAGGAAAGCACTTGGGCGACTGGGCTGAGGTGAACTAGCTGCTCTCTTCACAGAGCCCACCTTTACTCGAAGGAGCAACTGACAGAAAAACTACAGTTTTTCAGATTTGAGTATTCGGCAGACATCTTCTCAAAAGTGAACACAGTAAGACTGTCACTTCGCGGGGGTAAAAAACTGACAATATTTGTTGCCGGTGCTAAGCTGAGCTTTCAAGTGAGAATCAGACTTTTGGGAAAATATTTGCCACTGTGACTCTGACGGTGTCTTAAAACTGAACAACTTTTCTGATGAGACAGGTGATGACAGTAATGAACGTCATTTTTTTTTTTAATGTTGTGTAATGAAACGTGTCAACATGTGGAAGATCTGCTTTCCTCAGTGAACCAGTATTTTCCAAACGACCCATGCAAGAGGTTACAAAATATCACGCATGCGGGAATGATTCATTCAAAGTGCAAGACAGACCAATGGGTTTTCACGTAAGAGTACACAAAGTTCACTGAGGTGGTTTCAGATCCCACATTGTAGCTAACCTTTGAGAAACTATCACTTGGCGAGCTTTAGCGTAGTATCAAAGGAGAATATCCACAATTATCTGCAAAGACTATTAAAATAGTCCTCTCTTACCCAACTACACAGCTGTGGGAAACTGGATTTTCTTCATAGGCTAATGTAGACAATACACCAGCAAGGACTGAATGCAGAAGCACATCTGAGAGTCCAGCTGTCCTCCGTTACGTCAGACATTAAAGAAACTCGCAAATATATAAAGCGATGCCACTCTTCTCACTAAAATTTTGTTTTGGAAAATGCAGATATTCTCATGAAAATATTCTTAATGTTAACATGTAATGGATTTATCACTGTTATCTTTTTTTTTACCACTAAAAAAATTCAAGTATAGGGCTTCCCTGGTGGCGCAGTGGTTAAGAATCTGCCTGCCAGTGCAGGGGACATGGGTTCGAGCCCTGGCCTGGGAAGATCCCACATGCCGCGGAGCAACTAAGCCTGTGCGCCACAACTACTGAGCCTGCGCTCTAGCGCTTGTGAGCCACAACTACTGAAGCCCGTGCCCCTAGAGCCCGTGCTCCGCAATAAGAGAAGCCACTGCAATGAGAGCCTGCGCACTGCAATGAAGAGTAGCCCCCGCTCGCCGCAACCAGAGAAAGCCCGCACACAGCAACGATGGCCCAAAGCAGCCAAAAATAAAAATAATACATTTATAAAAAAAAAAAAATCAAGTATAGTTAATTTACAACGTTGTGTTAGTTTCAGGTGTATGGCAAAGTGATTCAGCTATATATATACACACATACACACACACACACACACACATATATACATATATATTCTTTTTTTTTTTTTCGGTATGCGGGCCTCTCACTGTTGCGGCCTCTCCCGTTGCGGAGCACAGGCTCCGGACGCGCAGGCTCAGTGGCCATGGCTCACAGGCCCAGCTGCTTCGCGGCTTGTGGGATCTTCCCGGACCGGGGCACGAACCCGTGTCCCCTGCATCGACAGGCGGACTCTCAACCACTGCGCCACCAGGGAAGCCCCTACACATATATTCTTTTTCAGATTCTTTTCCATTATAGGTTATTACAAGATACTGAATATAGTTCCCTCTGCTGCAAGTCCTTGTTATTTCACTATCTTTAAATGAATTAATATTGATAAATACGTTTTTTTTTAATTTCTGGGTTTTAATTTCTAATATGGAAAGTATCGATCGCAATAACCCACATAAGCCGAAGCTCTTTGGGATCCTCCGTACTTTTTAAGAGTGTAAAGGGGTGCTGGACCCACAGTTTGAGAACCACTGGCTTGGGGCAGTGGGAAAAGGGAGAAACAGGGCAGAGAGTATGCCACTGTCGGGCTCTGTGGAGCAGGGCTCGGCAGGGATAAGTCTCTGCCCTCGCAGTTGGCCTTGGACTGGGTGAGGGCTGCCTGCTCAGCACTGCCAGGACATTTGAGGAGAATTACACATCACACCCTATGGCGAGAGATATAACAGCGGGCAGGATGGTGACTGGAGAAGGCAAAGGCTGAGGCAGGGTGAAACGGTACTGGCAAATGTTGAAGGAACCACCCAGAGGCCCTGGAGGAACAGAGGGAGAGTGAGAGGAGGCGGCCAGTTTCGCCCTTGGCTTGAGAGGGCCTAGCCCCGTGGGGTGGCAGCCCAGGGAGGTAGGAGAGGTAACGGGGGCCTGAGCCCCACTGCCCCGTCAGAACGTAAAGAGGAGCTGGTGGAGGGGATGCCCAAGAATTTAGAGCCGAACAGGGATTCTTGCCACCAGTGTGCAATTCACAGGATGCTCTGGGCCCCTTCCCAGGGACATGTTAATTATCTTCCCCCACTGGTCCCTGTGGGCAACCAGGCTGGAAATGAGCAAAGGCCAGCTCCAACTCACTTTGCTCTGTTCTGCCTGGGAAAACCAGTGGTCCTCAGCCCCAAGCTTGGCTCTAGTGCAGAGATGTGGAATTTTCCAGGAAAACTTCAAAATCATCACTGAGAGGGGAAGACATTTGAAAACTATCTTGAAGAGGAGAAAGAAAAGAAAGGGCAGGCCAGGCTTCCCAGGGACGCCTAGGACCCCAGGGCTGGGGAGGCGAAAGCGGAAGCTATGTGTTTTCATCTCATGCACAGAGTCCCCAGAACAGCACTCAGACTTGACCTGGGGCCCCAGGTCATCCCTTCCTCCTGGGAGTTGAAGCTCAGGGACCCCCAGGCCCTGTGGCTTCTGCTGAGGGCAGCACCTAAGAGGGCATCTCTGGACGTCCAACCAGCCGAATGTCTACATCGAGTCCCTACCACCTGACACCCCAAGTGGAGGCTCAGGGTGCAGCACCCTACCAGACACACCTGCACGCCTTCCTACCCCACAGACTGCACCGAGAGCCGGCTTTGTACAGGCACCAAATTACATGCTAGAGGTCCATCAGGGTTGATGGCAGAAGCCCTCCGCCCTCACTAGTCTCTGCTCTTAGAGAAGTAACTGGGGACAGTGGGAGAGGTGCTAGGACTGTGAAGCTGTGGGAACACAGAGAGAGAACGCTAACTCAGTCTTGGGCAATCTGGGAAGGCTGCTGGGAAGAGGTGGCATCTGGAGGACCTAGTAGAAGAGACAGTAAAGTATAGGCAGTCGGAGCCTGGGCTCCAGGGACAGACTTGGGTTTGAATCCTACTTCTTAGCTCTGTGATCCTGACATTGGCCCCCTCCTCTATAAATCAGAGATGTTATTAGTATCTGCCTCATAGGGTTGCTGAGGGATTAAGTAAAATAATGCAGGTAAAGAGCATGACATGGGGCCTGGCACGTACTAAATACTCAATAAATGTTGTATTTATAACCATGCAAAGCTATATTCTCACTCCTGACAGGTCCACCCTGGTCAGACCCCCAGACCAGCCCGTACTAGGTGGAGCTGCCAGCGCAATGCAGGAGCACTGATAGACCCCGGCCCTATCAGCCTCAGCCCTGACCCTCTCCACATATATAGGGAAGAGGGGGAGGGCCACCCCCAGAGCCTAGTCCAGCAGATGACAGGCAGAGGCGGCGCTGCCCACCTCTCCTGAGCCTGTGGGGTGCTGAGCATGGCTCAGTGCTGATCTTGAGGAGTATCTTCCAGCACAGAAACTCCAAGTCACCTGCCTGGGAAGAAGCAGGGGAAGAAATCCCATGGCCATGCCCTCCCCTGGAAAAAAAAAATTCTAGGAAACAAAATACAACGACATCTTTTTATTTTGTTTTTTTTCGGTAATTATACTAAAGATGAAAAACTCATAATAAACATCTCCCAGTCCCCACCTGCTAACAGTAATTATAATAGACTCAACAATAAATGGTAAAGCAGGGCAGAGCTGCATCTCGGGAATTCTCTAGGGCATGTGGATTAGCTAGGAAAGCCTGAATGATTAAAATACACTAATTAAAATTTTGTGTTCCTTGGTAACTCGTCTGCCTGGGCCCCTGGTGTTGGCAAAATGGGAATTAACGTGACAAAAGCAACACAGAGGGTTTTTGTTTTAAATAAAGGAAAAAGAGAGAGAGAGAGAGAGAGAGAGAGAGAGAGAGAGAGAGAGAGAGGGAAGACCTATATAAACAAGTTAGACATCAGGAGAAAAGAAAGACGAGGTGGTTTTCTCTCTTTTTCTAACTGGAGCACCAGAATGCTTGGGACAGGAAAGTGTAAGAGAGAGGGTCCGGGTCTTGGAGGGGAGGCCCTTTGCCTGCCCTGGGGTCCTGTGGGGGGCAAGGGGAGCATGTGTCCAGGGGTCACTGTTTAAAAATAATTACGGGAGAGAAGAGGATGGGAGGGGAAGAAGTGGGGGGCAGCAGGCGCCCACCCAGTCCGGCTTTCCAAGGGCATTCCTCCAGGGCGGGCCACATACCCCCAACTCCCCGCCCCACGGCCAACGGGACCCTGGGAGGACGCAAGGGAGCTTCTACCCCATTGCAGTTGCACAAAAGAAATTGAACACTTTTGAGTTGCCCTTAGCAACCTAATTGCATCAGTACATTGCACACAGGAGCCAAAGTAACTGAATTTTGATGAAAAGACGGCGGTAATTTACGGCATCACAAAATTAGTTGTCATGGCGACGGGTTAATTACATCTCAAATTAACAATGCAAGTGTGGTGAAATTAAATATAAATCATATTTTCTGCATAAATTATAGGGGTTGATTAGACCGGGGCTCTGGGAGAGAGAAAGGTTGAGCCGCCACGGGCCCCAAGCTGCATTCTGAGCTGACGAGAGAGGCGCCTGCAAGCTCGGGCGCGGATGGGGAGCTCTTGGAGGGGACGGGGGACCAGCGGAGTCAGGCACCAGGGCTGCCGGGGCTGCCTCCCTCTGTTCCCGCTGCCAGTCTCAGGCGCAGCTGGCTCCACGCAGCGCCAGGGCTGTCCCCAAAGTTTGCTTCTGTTTGGATCAAACTTCGGATGGGGGAGGGGGTGGGCACGTAAGAAGGAGGGACGGCGGCTGGCGCCTCTTAGCTTAGCTCCAGGGACAGAAGTTCTACCTTCACCCATCCCAAATGACTCCCGGCTTCTGTACCCTGAGCCCTCAGAGAACCCACCACAGATGGCCGGCTTAACCCTGCTCTCTTCAGTTAAATGGGGTCAAACGGTTTCTGAGTCACAGGCATCTGCCTACCAGGGGACAGGCCCCCTGCCCCATGACAGGCAAACAGCACATGGTCAGGGCTGCACCAGGTGGGCAGGGTGCATTGTAGGTGCCCAGGGTATCCAGGGGCAGCAGCTTACGGCCTCAGGTGGCGGCAGGCACATCTGGCTGAAGGATGAGCTTTTCTGGCTAGCCAGCTCTGATAGGCAACTACACTACTGACCTCACTCCCTCCTAGCCAGGGGCAAGTCACTGTGAACCTGCCTTCCTTGAATGGGGAAGAATTGCAGAGAGCCAAAGGCGAAAGAGACCCCACAGAGCACTATGCCTGGGCCCTCTGGGGCTCTGCCTGGCACTACCCTGCCCAAGTCATGGGAATACTGAAGAGGCCACAGCTGGAAAGTGGAACGTGCCCCAAATGCCCTTGCCCTGGTCCCAGCCACCCATCGCTGATGGGCAGTGCTGGCAGCACTTCTAGGCCCTGACATGGAGCACTACTGGACCAAATTCAGCTTGGTCAGGCCAGGCAGCCTCACCAGAAGCCCCGGTCAGTAAATGCTTCAGAAGCATGCCTCTCTCCTCACGCTCCTGGCCCCATTTCTCGGGTTCTGGAGAACACAGAGGAGAACCCCACTTGCTACCCAGACACAGGTATCATGAGGCAATAGAACAGGAGTTACAAACTTTAGTGAGCAGCGAATCACCGGAGAAGGTCCCTAAACCTGTAGAGGCCTCAGGCCCCTGCTTCGGAGATTCTGGTTCTGGATCTGGAGGGACCCAGGATCCAAGTTCTTAACCTGCCCCACCAGGGAATCTGATGCAGGCAGTCCCAGGCCCACACTTAGGAAGCACCAGCAACTCTGTTATTAGTCCCATTTTGCAGATGAGGGAACTGAGTCCCAGGGAAGTTAAGTCACTTTTGAAGACAGGGCAGAGCTGAGATTCAAAGCCACCTCTGAGTTGTTACCCATCCTGTGCAATGCCTTCTCAAGGCTGTGTCAGGCACCTTGCCAGGCCATGTGGGAGATAGGGACCAATGAACCACAAACTTGTCCCTGAGGACTACACGGCCTAGTGGAGACACAGAGTGTCAAGCAAACAGCAAGGCCCAACATGCCCAATACATCACTAAGGGACAGGGACATGGGAGCACGGGAGCAAACGTGGGGACAAAGGAAAGGCAGGGGCCAGTATGCAGCGGCAGCCAGCCCAGGGTAGGAGGCGCTCCCTCAGGGTCCCTGGGCCAGCTGAGTGCCCAGCAGGGCTGTGCCACACTTCACCTGGCCCAGGTGGGAGGAATTTCCTGAAAGGCTTCTGCAGATGGGGCGAAGGAAGGAAGAGAAGGCCCTTGGTGGTCCCCCTGACCACGGATGTGCATGTGCAGCTCATGAATATTTTAGTGGCCATTTATTTATCCCTGCACCATCCAGCTGCTAGGGCCACAGACCCAAGGTGGATAAATATAGCCACTGGGCAATCAATGAGGCATCCGCTCCACACCGCCCCCCCGCCGCTCCCCCCGAGCCACATCCATTAGGCCCCTTGTTCCCACAACCTGCTGGCTGGGCACCTTGTCCTGCTCAATTGGTTTCCGATTTTCATTAGCGGTAGAGGCACAGCCCCGCTCCAAGCCTGGGCGTCCCCCTCACCCTCCTAGTCCCTCCCTGCTTGGGCTGGGCATGGAGCCCGAGGCTGCCGTCAGCCTGGAGGGGCCTTTCAGAAAGCCCAGCCGACCAGGGCGGTGAAGTAGAGATGTGCAGAGCCCAGCGGCCAGACCTCACTTCCCTGGCTGGCCCCTGCGCAACGCAGAGAGAGATGGGGTTTCCTTAGGACCCTGCCCCCCAGACCAGGGCCAGCCGGCAAAGGCGACGTCGTTACAGAATACTGGGGCTCTCCTTTGCTCACCCGGAAATTTCTGGGGGCCTCCAATGCCTTACACCTGGGGGAAGGGTGCCAGAGAGGGAGTTCCATTGGCTGTAGCGTTGGGGTTCCTGAGGCTGCCACAAGGGGACCCCTGTTCCCCTGGGCTGGAAGTTACATACAAGCCACCCTGGCCTCCTGTCCTCCAGGGCCAGGCCTGGCTCCAACCTACCATCCAAAGGAACAAGAGTGAGCTGCCGCACTCTCTTTTAGGGCCTCAGATCAGACTGGAAGGCGCTGACCAGTTCCTGGCCTCCACTCCTCCTGCCAGGCTGAGGGCATCCCAAGCAGGCCGGGGCTCAGTACCTGGGGGCACTGTGTCCAGCCAGACAGTGACTCCAGCGGCAGCCTCAGCCTGACAGGGGTCGTGCCCCCGCCCCCCTCACTCATTTAACAACTAGTTCCTAAACCCCACCATGTGCCAGACATTGTCCCAGGTGTACAGCTGTGAAAGAGGCAAAGCCACCCAAATGCCCTGCCTTCAGGGGGCCAGACAAATAGCTAAACAACTAAAGAGTTCTAGAGGACAATAAAACAAGGGATGTAACAGAGTTACAGAGGAGAGAGGTGGGGCTACCTCAGCAACCTCTGAGGAGGTGACATTTGAACCAGAGATAAGTGAATGGGCCTTCCGGCTGAGGAAGGTGGGAAGGGGATGGGGAAGGTCTCAGTCCCAAGAGCCGACACAGGGGAAGATGCCAGAAGGAGTACCCACAGACCTTCCTTTGGTGCCAGGTGGCCAAGGGCTCAGGCCAGTGGCTAGCAGGACAGTGCCCCTTGGCAGGCTGGTACAGCATCAACATGGCCTGGGGAGGGGTAAGAGAGGAGGAAGGACAATGGCTGGCAGAGGACCAAGGGCACGAGGCCACCTGCCTGCTGGCTGTGAACACAGGCCCCTCCTCCAGAGCCACTGCCATGACACAAGGGAGCCCAGCCAGGCCTGCATGGGGTCCTACCTGCCCTGGGAGCTGCAAGGCCATGGGGTGACCAAGGACCAGGGCTGTCTTCAGCCCCTCGACTCCGCCCTGAGCCGGCTCCAGAGACTAGGGCCTTGACTCTCCCGTCCATGTCCATTCACAGCAAGGACACAGAGGGTGGGGTGGGAGGTGAGAAGAAAAGATCAGGCATAAATCCCAGGGGGAGATGAAGAGGGAGGCAGGCCTGTGCCTTTAAAAGAATTTTCATTTAAAGGCTCTTCTCTCTTCTACCATTTCAGTGATCTATATGCAAATATGCTAATGCATGCAAATTAAGACACCACTTTTAGTCCCAATTTAATAGAAAGCATTAAAATACCATTTTTTTTTCCAAAAAACTCCATATGCATGAAGGAAGGATTTTTTTTTCTTTTTTTTTTTTTTCTTTTTTTTTTTTTACTTTTCACTAAAGTCACATTCCGGCAGCTATTTTATGCTGTCAAAATGTTCTCAACAAGGGGAGATTTGACTGGCTTCTCTGAGAGCCAGTCATAGGAAGCTCAGGCTCTGCCTCTCGTTGAGTTTTTCTTTTTCTTTTCTTTTTTAATTTTGGGGAAAGAGGAAAGAAAGACAGAACAAAACAACAAAAAAACAGGACACCCAAGAGTCTTTTGAAGGGCGCTTTTATTTTCAGGCCAGGCGCCGATCCCCTCTGTGTAAAGTGTGTGTTAAACCTACAGCTGCGGGAGATGCACGCGTGCGATCTGGTTGGGTGTGCTTCTGGTCGGTCACTCCTGCTCTCTGGAGCGGGTGCAGATGAAGCACGTGGGGCCGTTCTGTGTGTGCCACTGGCGGGAACATCCTCCCGGGGGCCTGAACCGCCTGGGAGGACAGTGCCCTTGGTGAGGGTGCAGGAGGGCAGGCGGGCCCCAGAGCGGGGTGGGGGGGGAGTTGGGGGGGGCGCATGGCTGGCGTGGCCAGGGTGGCCCAGCTCAGCAGCCCCAGCCGCACGTTGAGGGCTGTCTATTTTCACTGCATTCGCCGCTCTGTAATTAAGCTCACTGCTCCCACTTGGGCTAACAGACCTTTTCCAGAGGGCGCCCCCCACCCCCACTGGGCCCATTCCCCCTTCTCCCAGCATTCTTGGCCACTCTGTCCTCCCACAGACCCTTCAGGAGACTTCAGATCTTGGATCTGAAGGGCCTTTGTCAGAACAATGGCACCAGCCCTTGAACTGCGCTGCAGTCCACCCCTCCCCTTCCCCAGGGCCCTCTCTTTGGGGTTACAGTTCCTGATTAGACCTCAGTACTCCAGCACATGCATTCTGCCTCCACCGTTCCCGGCCTTTCCTTCCTGGCTGAAGTTAGTCAGGGCCTGACCTCCGGGAAGCTGCAAGGTGCTCTGATCCCAGCCGGGCTCCTCCCAAAAGGGTGACAGGCCTCTCACAGGGAGAAAGGGGCAGGGCAAAGGCAATCCTGCCACGTGGGTGTCGCCTTCGTGGGCGAGGCTCAGCCCTGGGTCACAGCGGGTTGCCGTTTTACAATCAGGGTGAACACCGACCACCACCAACTTATGGGGAAGGGCCTAGGAGCTTGTCATGTGTTGGTTCATTTTCTCTTCTCAGCGACTGTACAGACGAGAATGACCAATTCCAAGTCACAAATACAGAGAAGCAAGGCTCAGAGAGGTGAGACCACTGGTCCAAGTCTCAGAGAAACGGTTGCCAAGGGGCAGGGTGAGGTCTGTGTCATCCACACTCCCAGCACGAGCTGAAAGTCAGGGGGCTGCGCCTCCCACCCCAGTTTGCCCTCTACCACGCATGAGGAACCCCAGCTGCCCCACTCGGGGCTTCAGCTCCCCATCCGTAGAATGGGAGAGGGCGGGCACAGCCATCCACGGCTCCTTCTGGCTCCATCTGTTCCCGACTGTGAAACAGATGGAAGAGAAACAAGGGTGGGGTGGGGGTCTCCCCGAGCCGGGCAGGGAGGCAGACTGGCTCCCCAGGGCCGCCCCACACTGCGGTAGAGGCCCTGCAGGCAGTGGCCAGGAGGTCAAGCAGATCTCAGGCAAGCGGGGAGACAAATTGAAAACTGGGGGTAGAAGGTAATCAAAGAAATCAGAAAAGTACTTAGGTTGGGCCTTAAGGAACGAGAGCAGACGCCCCGCTCCACGGAACTGTTCAGAGGAAAAAGGGCAAAGACAAGAAGAGAGAAGACCCGCTGGCGTGGGCCCCGAGGCTGGCAGTGGGTGGAGGGTGGGGACTTGGGACAGACACAAGGGGCACAAGCTCTGACTCCCCGATCCGAGGCCTGGAGCTCGGGCTCAGGGTGACGGGAGGGGGCTTCGCACACACGTTTCTCCAGCGAAAATGCAAAGGCAGGAGAGGAGAGCAGTGCTGGGCTGGCAGGACAGGGCTCATCTAGCAGAGCCCACGGTGGAAAAAGAGAGATTTAGGTATTTACGGGAAATACACTTGTTGGTGCCAAATGCCTGGTTTTACTGTCGGGGGAAAAAAACAAACCCAACCACCGAAACTCGTCCTCAACTGAGAATCCGCACGGAGGCAAACGATTTCCCCATCAAACCAGTTTTATCGGATATAAATATCTAATTATTCGTACCAGGCCCTGGAATGCCAGACATTTTGCAGCTTTTACAACATGTGTAGGAGTCTTTATAAATGACATATATACACACATACACACACACATCTATAGTTATATATTAACAAATCTGATTTGAATTTCATCTGCATTATTTTTTGTTTAGTGGGTAGTTTTTTTTTTTTTTTTACAAACCCAGAAAAGCTCCAATGTTTTCGGTGCTGCTCACACCCTCTTTCTGCGGAGGCATTTTACGAGCCTTAATGTGCCTGACCCAGAAAGCTCCGGGGAAAGGGACCCCCCCCCACGCCCCGTACCACTTTGCAGTGACCCACACGTTCCCCCCAACCCCCAGGGCCATTCGGAAATGCATACGAACTCGCTCACAGCACTTTACAACCACAGGACCCACGGCTGCACGTCAATACCTCACACGTGACACAAACATGAGGTCCCAAACAGACACACAGAAGTACTGACTTTTCGAACGTAATGCACATATTCCCCGGGTCAGCGTCCACAAGCCATGGATGACGACAAAGCGCTGGGCAGAGGGGGCGGGAAGGTGGGAGGGGGAGGGGGAGAGAGGGGAAGTTGTCTTATGGGGAATAACGTGGATCAGCCTGTCATCTGGAGACCCATCTTCATCTAGAATTAATGCACTAAAGTTCTTCCTCTAAATGGTTTTAAAGAGACAGTGGATTCTCGGGCCGGACATGGCGGCTCTGTGTGCGGCTGGTCCGGCCTCCGCAAGGGGAATGGGCAGCCGATTCTAGCCAGGCTGAGTCCGTTACCTGCCCACCCCTGCCCCTGCCCCAACCTACGACCACTGTGCTTTCTCCCAACTCTCCCAACTTTCCAACTCGGTGGAAAGAAGTTTAAAAATCTCTGGCTCTCGCGGCTCCGGACCCAAAGGCTGTGTTAGACAGAGTGAAGAATGCGAAAGCCCTTGGCTGGGCACGGTGAGGGGCGGGAGAGGAAGGGGAGTGGGTGGGCGAGGGCTCGAGACCTCTGAGCAAGCTGCTAGAGCTCGCGCTGCGGTGTGCGGGCTGGCAGCAGCCCCCTGGAGGCAGTGCTAAGACGGCGGTGCAGTGAGCCCCGCAGAGGCCTGCGGGGCCCAAACAGGAGCCCCGAGGCTGCTGAAGCCGAGGGCACAGGGGTGGGGACCGGGGGAAAGGAGCTTGGAACCGGACAATCCAGGAGGACCCTCGGGGAAATCAGGGTCAGGGGAAGCTGTCCCTTGAGGCCCAAGGGCCGAAGGAACCATTCTAGTTAGAGTGGTATTTGGAGAGACTCTAGCCAGGGGCCGGCTGTCCGCACGAGAAGGAAAATCAACCCCATGTCCAAATGCCCCCCACCCACACCTAGAGATTCACGGGGAGAAAGGGTTTGAGATTAAGGAGGGCCCCGGGCCTCTGCCGAGAACCTTCTAAGAATGCCCGCACACCCTCTGCTCAGAGACCCGCACTCAGGGGGATGGGCTGGGGGCCGGGGGAGCTGAGAAGAAACAGCAGCAACAGGAACAGAGTTGAGCCATTTCAATTATTCATATGCCAGATGGATTCTTTTCCTGCCTTTTTTTTCCTATAAAAATAAGCAGGGAGGGAGAAGGTCTTATGACCGTCTCCAAAATGGGAGAAGGAAGGGGAAAGGGAAGAAAAAAATAGAAATCAGGTCCCCCATTCGTACCCACCCCCTGCCCTGGAGACCCCCTATCTCCTGACAGGAGGGCAGGAGGGACGGAATGCCCTCTGTTGGGCAGGGACCAGAGGTGTCATTTCGTTTCTCTATGAGCAGAGAGCAAGAAGCAAGGAAAATTGTCGAAGAAAGGGAGGGTGAGAGAGAGACAGAAGCACGGAGCATGGGGTGGAGGGGGGAGGCAGGCAGAAGAGGGTTCCGACCTTCTGTGAAGGATATAAAAAATCCAGCTGCCTCAGGGGACACCCAACTATCTAGCATATTGCTGTTAAAATGTCTGCAAAATTTAATACACTTGGCATGCCATCTAATCAGTCCTTGGATGGCATGAGAGTCCTCGGGCACTCTCTCCCTCCTATGATCAAAGTGCCTCAGAACTTCTGCCTATGGGATTCCCACCCCCACCCGTCCCCCCCATTTTAGATAAAGTTGATCCCCCCCCTTATAAAAACAGCTGCTGTGGCTTTTAGGACACATTTCATCCTGAAGTTCACCCAAGGTCTAGAATCTAGAAGGAAGCAGAAGAGCAGGGAGAGCCGGGGGTCGGGTGCTATTAGCTCCAGGACTTTGGTACCCAGGCTTCTTCTCCTTCTTAGCAGGACAGACGAAGGGCAGGCATGCACTGACAAGGTCCGTGGTCCCGAGATGGGCAGGCAAAGGCTGCTCCTTCCAGGGAAGCTGGCAAGAGCCTGACAGCTCTTATTTAAATAGCTGTCCAGCACACAGAGAGCTGTGTCCTCACCAGAACGCAGACATATGCCAGTGTACCCATGGACACACGCCCAGCCATTTGCTCCATCAAGCCACCCATTGTTGGGAAACTTCTGTGAACCCCACAAGATTCCGAGGCTACTCCAAGTCCCCAACAGCCAGCTAGGAAGTTTCCAGGTTAGCCCAAGGATGGCTGCCTGAACTTCTACCCCATACACAGCAATTAGAACCCTGCATGACCTGGATACTTCGGCAGGTCACCTGACGCTTAAGTTTGACAGAGACCTTGTAGACCTTGTAGAATTCCTGAGTGGGACTGGAAGGATTGATCCCCCCAAATCTGTACCCTCCACCCCAGGAGAGTTCTTGCCAAATCCTCTTTGTCCTTTTTTTTGATTTCCTCACCTCTGACTGACCTAAAGTCTCAGGCGGCCTTAAATAGGCCTAGAGGACCCTAAGAGGCTCAGGGAAGCCCAGAAAGCCTGTATCATGCTAAGGTACAGTGCCTCCTCAACAGGCCCAGACCGGGGAGGACCTGAGCACTGCATCTGCAGGGAAAAGCCACAGAGGCCAGGGAAACAGAACACAGGTGGCCCCTATGTAACTTCCCTGCCCCCTCACCAGGCAGGTGGGAACAGAGGCAAACAGGTGAAGGGGATTCAAGGGGGTGCGGGCAGGGCCAGCTTGCTGGGTGGGCAATCCACGCAGTCACACAGGGCCCCAGGCTCAGAAGGGCACGTGCTTGGTTCAATGTCCTACAGCTGCCATCGTAAAATTCTTAATTTTAGAAAGAGGGGCCCTGCATTTTTATTTTGCACTGGGTCCCGCAGATTATGCAGCTGGTTATGCAGCTGGTGGGTTTTGGAAGATCAGAGGACCTGGGTTTGAATCCCAAGGCTCTATCCCCTATAAGCCAAGTGACATCAGAAAAGCCACTAATTATCTCTGGTTGCAGGGAGCCTCGTCTATAAAGTGGGGGTGATCACGCTGCTCTCAGGGTGGCCGGGAGGACAAGGAGGGTAAAGCGGGGAGAGAGCTTGGGGAACATGATTACACGCTGCTATCCAAATACACGGCGTGCTGACCGGCAGGGGAAAGCACGGCCTGTTGGCGTTGGTGGTTGCTTCCCACACCCCAGGGATGACCTACTCCACTGTGGCAAGAGGTCTCCTTCCAGAGCAGCACAGCAGGGGAGCCTCTGGCGGGCCCAGCCCGGCTGTCCCCGTTCACAGGTGAAGAAACTGGGACAGAGTCAGCAGCTGACCTGCCTGTTGTCACAGTTCTGCCTCCAGGCAGGGCGATGCTGAGGACATACTGTTCCTGCTGTCCAGGCTCAGCCTTGGCCGCAGGACACTTGAGATGGGGACAGTGAGAAGGAGGGGTAGGAGGCAGGATTTGGAAAAGGGGACGGAGGAAAGGCCTCTTTACACTCCGTCACACACACATGCGCATACACACATACACACGGCAAAAGTAAAGCTGAGAACTTGGCTAAAAAGATAACTCCTACCCCTGCTCCATCGAAACTTATTTTAGGGCAGGAGGTAATTGCCAAGGACCCAAATAAAAGCCAACCGCAGGCTGTAAGTGGCTCCAAGTCTTTAATTAGACCCCAAGAAAAAATAGTGGCGAAAAGAAAATGAAAGTAGGCGAAAGCTCCCCGAGGAAGGAATATGCATGTGGTCTCCTCCCTCCCCTCAAGTCCAGTGGCTTCAGATGAAGGCTACCATTGCCTGTGACGGGCATCAGCGTGCTAGGCGGGCACTGCCCACCGTGGCGGCTGGCACAGAGCCAAGAGGGCACCGTACACCCCAAGCAAGGGCCAGCCCAGGTCCGGGGTCCTTCTCCCAGGGCCTCCCTATGCTCCAGCCCACGGAGGCTGGCCTGGGGTCAGAGCGCCATGGGCCAAGGGGAAGGTGAGCTGTTTCTACCAGCCCTGCAGTCAAGGGAGCAAGGAAAGGAGAAAGCTTTGGGTCTGGAGTGGACTTTGACCCACTCAAACATCTGCCCATCAAGCCACAAGGCCCAGCTCCTTGGCCACGGACCAACCCTCCCACTCAGCAGCACTTTACCCACTCCCTGGAGCTCTCTTCAGGCTGCGACCCCCTCCCCAGCCCCTCTCCTGGGCCCGTGTGGAGTTGGGTGGCTCTGAGATCCTGTGGGCGAAGCAGGCTTCTCCCCGCAGGGACCCTCCTAACCAGAGGTGCGCTCTCAGAAATCCTCTGGGTGACAGGTGGCATGTGACCGAAACCCCCGGCCGCTGTGCCACTCCACCAAGGCAAGGAAAGCAAGGAGGCACCAGCCACTCCGTGACCCCCTGCCAAGTCCCTGTCCGGCCTCTGGCCTTTGAAGAACACAGGTGACCTTCGACTAAGGGTGGGGCTGGCAAGAAAAGGATACGCTGTGCTTGGGAAGGTCGCGGCCTGCACAGGGTGTGTGTCCATGCTCTTGCCTCTCATACAGACAGAACCCAGTGGGCCAATCAAATCCCACATGTGGGAGGAACTTGCTAAGTGCCAAGACCAGCATGTGCCAGACGTGGCGGAAGCAGTGGCCTCCACTAACGTCATAACAGAGGCCAGGCCCCAGCGTCAGAGGGAGGCATTCCACCCAGAGTCTGCGAAGGAGCCCAGGAGAACACACCCCAGCCCACGTGAAGGAGGGAGCAGATGCTGGCGTCCCGATCCTTGCCTTCTCACGGTGGCAGGATGGTGAAGTGGGCTCACGACCAAAGCCCAGTGCACTACAAGTGGGCACGATCAAGTGGGGGAGAGGGAGACCCTGCTTCACCACAGCTGGCATCAGAGGCAGCAGGGGCAACCACGCTGAAGGCCCCTGTCCTGCTCCCCACAGCTGCCTGGAACCAGTGTCACACCCACACGTGGCTCCCCTTTAGAACGGGCACTCGCCGAGAGTGGGGTACACTGTGCTCCCCTTTCACAGGCTCTCCTCTGTTCCTGCCCCTTCCAAGCCGAGCACAGGAGGACAGACTCCAGAATCCCCATTGAGTGGACTGGCTCCCAGTCAGAGTGGCAGGCCGTGCCCTGCTGTATTATACACTGTACTCTTTAGCCATTTCCTCTCCCCTTTCTCAAACAGAACTTGAACACAACAGATTAGGAGTAGGTCTAACAGCAACAGGGGGGCAGCTATCCCTCATTCAGCATCTAAGGGTCCCAGGCCCTGTCACAGGCACTCTAGAGATGACATTCCTGCAAAGAAGGTACTACCGTGCCCATTTTACAGGGGAGGACGCTTAGCTGAGGCTAAGCGTGGTGAAGTGACGGCCACACATCTACAGAACGGTGGGCCTGACTGCAACTCAGGTCGGCCTGGTTCCAAAGTCTGTCTCTCTCCATCACACATTTCTCCCAACGAGTTCTCCTGTCTGACCACTAGATCTAGGCAGGGGCAGGCCTGGCTGACCTCTTTTCCCCTGTTGCTCTGTACTGGGTTCTCTGGGCGCTGGTTTAATGTATGCCAAGTGTAATGTAGGTGACAAGCATGACCCCATTCCCAGCCACCTGCCATGCCCTGCTGTGATGTCCGAGGCCTGCACGGCCACAGCAAGCTGGAAGGTCTTCCCAGGAGGAGAAGCAGGAGTGAACCCGACCTTCCGAGGCAGTCCCAGTTATCGTGTCAGTCAGGAAGGGCCTCCTGCCCGCTCCCCTCCTGCTTGCTTTGCTCTGCGGCGGGTGGTCAGACTTCCAACTGTTGGGATAAGTGGAATTCCTCTTGGATGAGAAGCCCTGTGGCTTCTGCTCACCAACTTCCTTCCCAGCTTGGGAATGTGTGGAGAGCAGCAGTCCAGGCCCCTGGCAGAGGCTGCAGGAGTCCTGATAATTAATTAGCTCTCCATCCTCCCCAGGTGCTCACCAGACACAACCAGACGGTCCCAGCGACGCGCCCTCTACCGCCATCCTCCCCTTGGAACCACACGGCATCTTCCCCTCAGGCTCCCCTGCATCTTTCCCTTCTATGCTGCAAAACCCCGAGAGAGCCCCTTCTCCCCTTCTGCCAGGCCTGGGCCCAGACAGCCCCAGATGGGCAGGGAGGACGTGAGAACCCTGGTTCAGGCTCGCAGGACTGAGAGTTCTAGGTGGGGCCGAAGTTCAGACAGGTTCCAGTTTCTCCTCCTGCCTTCAGTCAGTTCAGTTAGGGAGCTGAGGTGGGATCGGTGCGGGTGGGACCCAGGGCTGAGTCTGCCCCTATTTCTTGGAAATGTTAAGAGATGGCTCTACATCCAAGAGACTCCAACTTAAAGCCCCAAACAAATAAGGCCTGGCCGGTGCCCCCTCCCCGCAGGAGGGCATCACATAGAAGCTGCTCCAACCAGAAGCAGAAGCCTACTGGGGCCTCTACAGCACCACGGACACACCACTGGCTCTCTGTTGGCACCTCTAGGTCCTCGGAGGGGTGGTGGCCTGCAAGGCGCATGGCTGTGCCCTCTAGACGGCCAGCCGGTGCGGGCACACTGCGCCAGGCAGGGGTGTAGAGCAACAGAGCAGTGGGGTCCCAAGGGCAAGGAGTTGGAGTCAGGCAAGGCTGGAGCCGCAGCTGGGAAGCCCTGGAAGGTCCGAGGCCCAGGAGGCGGGATGGCCCTCTGCAACAGGTCCCGCTTCGGGGAAGACTGCACAGTGACTGGAGCCCAGCATCGCGCGGCAGCCTGTGCCCCGGTGCCCGCAGCTGTGTGACGTGGGCTCTAGCTGGTGACCCTGCTTCACTTTTCTGGCGTCGGTTTTCCCACGTAAAAAATGAGCCTGAGCTGGACGACCCTCGGGGTGGCCGGGAGCTGGTGCGTGTGGCGTGATGGGCAGAAGGCCTGCTCGCAGTTACGCTCAGGACACGTTCACTGAGATCATGACTGTTGCTGTTATTTTCATAAGCATCACTCTTTTTGATTCGAAATATTCTATAAGCTTCCTTTCAGACAGCGCTACAAAGTAATGGGGAAGATCTGAGCTTACAGCCCAGAAAGCCACATTCCCTGAATTTTTTATGCCCAGAATCGAAACTAGTGAGGACAGGGTAATGATGATTTGATCAGAAGCTGTGAGGGGTCTGGCCAGGTTTCGTGAGCCTGAGTGACCCAGGACTGGCCCGCCCAGGATCCCAGAGGCACTGACCTCAGAGCTGTCAGGAGAACGCAGACAGGTGACCGGCTCTTCCGGGCCCATCTTCATGGGGATGATCTTTGGGGTGAAGCATCTTTATCTGGGGCAGCAAGGGTTAATGCAGGGCTGGGAGAGGCCAGGCAGCACGGAGCACTCCCTGTTTATTAATAAGCTATTTATCACCAGCTTTGCTTTTAATGCCATTTGGGCTTAATGTCGTTAATGAAATATAAATACCCATGCTAACGATGTCGGTCAGAGGCAGCATGGGCAGCAGACGGCTTGCGAAACAGGGCCAAACCGCGGGGCACGCTGGGGAAGAGGCTGAGAGCTCGGGAAGCGGAAGAGGTTCCCCCTGGCTCGGCACCCCTAGCCCCCTTCTGCTCCCACCACAAGACTCCCCAGCTGGCTGTGCTGGGAAAGGCTGGGAGGAGGGCAGCCTGGGGCTGGGGGAGAAGAGAACTCCCTACACAGGATGCTGTTAACTCCCAGAGAACACAGCGGGAGCCAGAGCTCGCACCTCAGGGGCAGTGCCCACCTGGGCATCAGGCCCCTTGGCTGCAGGAGGCTGGACTACCACCAGCTGGCAGCAGTCCCCTCTCGCTGCCCTGACTTCTCTGACCCGTGGGAATGGAGCCCGGGTGAGAGAGGTCATGAGAGGGAGCAGTAAGGATGCCATCACATTTTCCAATAAGGACCCCTCCCCACCCCTGGAATGACATCCCAGGCAGCCTAGTTCCAGTGGATAGCACATCCTCCCTAAGAAGCTGGCAAGGGGCTGCTTGGCAGCCTTGAAGGTAGCCAGAGACGTGGGCAGACGGGTATTTCTGGTCAGTGCCGCGAGGCCTCACAACATGGAGGTGGCCCTGCAGAGCAGGCTGTTGTCCCTGACCTCGTGCCTGACCTGGCCTGGCCCCCTCCCACACAGGGAGCCATCCCTCTGTCCTCTCCCTGGGCTCAGAGCAGATGCCGTTAGTGGATGACCACCTAACCCAGATGACCCCAGGGACTTCAGGCCTCGACCTCAGGAGACGCCACGGACTGATCCCAGACGCCAGCCTCACCGGGCGGAAGTGGCCCTGGGACTTGCTCCCCAGCCCGGGGACCACAGTGCCTTTGGAGGGAACTTGGACTCCACTCAGCCTAGGGCCACCTGGGCCCAAACAGAGGTTGGAGACTTTGGCAGGTGGCTGACCTTCGCTCCAACCTCCTCTCCCCGTACCGTGGTGAGGGGGTCGTTGTGCCACAGCCCCACCCTGCTTGCCAAGCCCCCAAGCAGCCCCCCAAGGGCTCTGCCTCTTCCAGAGGGAGCTCCAGGCTGTTCCAGGGAGGGAGTCCCACAGCCTCTGGCCCTAGGTGCTCAGAGTTGCCTGAGAAAACGCAGGACCACTGGCAAACTCTGAATTTCAGATAAACGGCGAATACTTTTTTTAGTGTAAGTATGTCCAAAACATGGAACATGGAACATACTTACACTGAAAATGGAACATACTTACACTGAAAATGATTTGCTGTTTGTCTGAAACTCAGATCTCCCCGGGCATCCTGTATTTTTATTCGCTAAATCGGGCAATGCTCTCCCACTCCTCAGCAGGTGGCACCTGGCCGGTGGGGTCGGTTTCTGGTGGGCAAGCAGGACTGGAAGCGAGGGGGCAGAGACCCCCCCCCCCGCCGTCTCGAGACAGCAGTCTCCTTTCAAGGGGCCCTGTGCAGAACTGTCCCCCACCCGCCCTCTCCCCTCACTGGCCACTACTGCACTGCCCAACACCATGGCTCACCTGTGGGGGTCCCCTCTCCCCGCACCCCCCAAAGTCACCTCCATGTCCCCAAGGAGTACCGGACTCGTTTGCTGGGGCTTGGTGGAGCTCGGCTCAGCGGCTAATCCCCTGGGTGGCTCCTGTCAGATTATTAATTAGCTAAAGCAGATCGGTCCTGGAACAACACACGCTTGGACTTCAGATAAAGCAGGCCAGGGAAGCCGGGCCAGGGGCAGCTTAAAGCGACAAGACCCCGTTTCTGAACTGCTCCCCGAGGTGGGGCTGTGGCGGCCAGCAGGGCTGGGGCAGGGCGATTGCTGACAGCCCCTCTGCGCTCCTCACGTCCGCTCAGGAGAGCACCTCGGAGGGGGCTCGGGGGTTCGTGCAGACGCACCTGGACGGGGGCGCAGGCGGCCCATGGGAGCAGCAGCCAGCCACAGTGGGTCTTGCTTTTTAATAAAGAGCTTGTGCCCAAGCAGATCACGTCACTCAGAATTCTTCAAAAAGCTTCTCATTCCACTCAGGGCAAAAGCCTGAGTTCTCACGATGGCTCCAAGGCCTGCAGGATCTGGGGGCCACCCTGCCCGACCCCCTTGACCTCACACGACATCTCCCCAACTCCAGCCACACCAGCCTCCCTGCTGTCCTCCAACGTGCCAGGGGTGCTCTCGCCTCTGGGAGCTCACACTTGCTGTTCCCCAACAGGAACCCTCTTCTCCCAGATATTAATTAGGGTGGCTCGCTCCCTCACTTCCTTCTGTCCTTACCCAAATGTCACCATCCCAGGGACGCCCTCCCTAGACGCCACACCTAAGCTGACGAGCCATCCACCGCCACGCACACTCCCTATTCTATTCTATCCCCCAATCGTGCTTCAATTTTCTCCCCGACACACATCCCATCCAACATCTACTTTATTGCTTTAACTCATTTATCATTTGCCTCCCTCCACGAAAATGCTAATGCCACAAGGACAGGAATTCTTGCCTTGTTGGTTCACTGCTGCAGTTCCAACCCGGTTTGTAGTGTCATCAAGCATCAGTAATGCTTGACGGACGAAAACGAAAAATGAACGCCTGGAGGTTAGAGGTCAGGATCTGGACCACCACCTCTTCTGGCTCTGAGTCCCATGTGGCTGAGCCCTGGCCGACCTCAGTGGGCTCCCCAGACACCCACTTTTCCCCCACAATGCTATTCGAGCCCACCCTTCCCTGGCTCTGCAGCACACCAAGTGTTACTTGTATCCTGGTCCTAGCATCCCCTAGATGCATTTCCACGCTCTGGGCCTCCCAGGGATGTCCTAGGGGACCCATCTCCTCGCCACCCCAACCCTGCCCTACCAGGTGGGACTGCTACTCTCTCTGCCCGGGAAACAGCACGGGGTGGGATGACGGTGACGAGGGGGAACACCAGGGCTCCCAGCTGCTGCCCGGCCCCAGCTCTGCTGCTGGCAAACTCCTGGGCTCGGATTGTTTTGACTTGAGTCGGTGAAGCTGAAATATTTGAGTCACAACGGCCCTAAACTTCATTACCAGCTCTCAACACAGATTACTAAGGGAAAAAAGTTACTTTTAATTGCTTTTCTCGATTAGCATTTCTGGAGAAGAAACTAGTGATTAATTACACCTTCCCTCCCCTCAACCGCCCAGGGCCGCAGGGGTCCCAAGCGCAGGCTACCAGAAGGCGGCTCAGGGTCAGAAAAGGCTCCTACTCCTGAAGCGCCAAGAAACCAGACTAAACTCGGTGGTGAGCGGAAGGTGGGGACCATCCCCAAGGCTGATTTAACAGAGAACCAGCAGCTGACGGTGTGGGGAGGCCCAGGGGGGCGGCCTCATGCCTCAGCGTGGTATCCTCTGGGCTGAAGGACTTTCTCCCGGACCAGGACTATACCTGGGTGGATTCTAGAAACAGAGAGGTCAGGAAAACTGGGAGAAGACAGAACGGGGAACCTGAAGATCCGCAAGAGAAGACGACGCGTTCCCAGCCACTGGGACTCCCCTCGTGTGCAAAACCTGCCGTTGCTTCTCCAACGCCAGCGTGTTCTTCCTGTGGAGGCTCCAAGGTCACAGGACGGAGGCAGGGCAGAGTGCTTCTCCCCTCGTCCACGAGATGTTAACCCTCCCAAAGCCATGGGCCGCTGTCCCCTTTGGAGCGAGCGCATCACCCTGGGTAGCTCCAGGCGGGCAGGCGCTGCCAGCCTTGCCCAATCCCTCACCCCTTGGGTCTGTGCCTGGTGGAACCCAGAGGCTTCCAACGCTGCTAGGAAGGCGGGAGGCACAAAGGAGACCTGGGGAAGGAGGCCCAAGGCAGGGATGTCGGCAACACCAGGCAGAATCCTCACACAGATTACAAGCCAGAAGGATCAGTAACTCTTCCCACACCATCTCCCCATCACGTCTCTGCCCAGTACAAAGTGGCTACGACCTTGGAGTCCACTGATCCAGGGTGTCACCTGGCGGGGGGGTGGAGGACAGGGGCCCCTGCTCCCCTCAGCCAGGACCTCCCTCTCCAGATGCCGCCCCTCCACGCCTCCACCCCAGCTGCAGGCTCTGGAGCGGCCGGCCCCACACCAGATCAAAGCCCTGGAGGACGGAGTTAGAACTGTCCAGTCCAGTTAGGAGTGAAGGCCATGGATCTAGTGCAGGCCATGGAGGCAGAAAGCAGAAGAGCCTCCCATGCATGCGCGGACACACACGCTTGCCCACCCAGACGCACCCTCCCCCACGGCTCAGCCCAGTGTTTTGATGCCGGCAGACACACCCAGGAAGACTGGTTGACACCCCCTTAGAGCCAGAGGCACCAGCTGCGCGTCTGGGACATCCCCATCACCCCCCGCACGACGTCATCGCCAGCCTGCCCTTCTGCTCCCTCCTGTCACTCCCCCCGGAGGTCAGGCCTCCAGAGCTTTCCTGGAGGGCTGAGCTGGCCCATATCGCTGTGAATATGTTGCCAGCATGGGCAAGTCCTCACTGGGGACTCCACAGCCGGCCGGGACAGCTTCACACTCACTCCAGCCAGGCTCTGGTTGCTGTCTGGGCTATGCAGCACCCACCCAGGGGGGTCGGGGATGGCTTGGCTGTTACAGCGTCGCTGCTGGGACTGCCTGCCTTGTCCTGGCCCAAGCAGATGATACCAGGACCCAGGAGAGTGGAGCCTCAGCTCAGGAACCCTGGAAAAAGGGACAGTGGCCTAGGTCAAGTCTGATGAGGTACCTACGGCAATTCACACTGTGAACTGTGGAAAGACTTTCCATGTGGAGAGACGGCCAGGACCCCTGCCCATGAACTGGGGCTGGAGACTATGCTGGCCGTCTGGAAGTGAGGGGGTCTTAGACAAACCCATTTTTCAGCTCTTAAAGCTGATCAGCTGAGGTTCTGTGCATCCAGGCACAGAGATCATATTTAAAGCCACAGTGAGAGGAACTACACGAGCTTCTAGGCCCAACCTCAGACCCAGCACAGAACCCGTGGAGCAAAGGCACGAAACAGTCTTCAGTGCAGCATCTTAGGGCCAGAAGGACAGTGAGCTGGAAAGTCCCTGCTGAAATCGGTGCTAGGTGCAAGCAGGCCTTGGGCCTTCCCTCCACATGGTGCTGACCCAGGGGCGCCTAATGCCCTCCAGCAAGCTTTCTTAGCAACCAGCACAGCGCCCGGGGTGGTGCTTCTCCCCTTGGCACTGTCAGGTGAGAGAGAGGAGACGCAGGGCCAGGCATCGGGGGCCTGGAAGGCAAGAGTCACCCTGGGGTCTTGTCTCTTCTTCCCCCATTCAATCCATCAGCAAGACCACTTTACTTTCCCTTTAAATACACATGGACCCTGCCCCCTTCTCCCCATTTCCCCCTTCTGTCTCAGCCACTTTTACTGATGTCAAATGGAGGAAAGGAACAACAACAACAAAAACCTGTCTGTGGGACATTCCCAGGGCGAAGAGAAAGGTTCCACTTGGTTCCTAAAATCACCAAAAGCCCCATCGCAGAATTTAACCCAGTGGCTGAATTCAGACTCCCACTCAGGCGGCTGCCTCCTCATTTCTGCCCGTGCCGCCGCCAATCCGTTCTCACCACGGCAGCCCCAGCCATCTTTTTAAAACAAAATCAGATCACTTCACCTCCCTGCTTGAAACCCTCCAGCAGCTGCCTGTCACCCAAAGAATAAAGTCCCAACTTCCCCTGGCACATCATGTCCTACATACCCCAGCCCCACCCCATCCACCTCCCAGCACTGGGGCCTCTCTCTGTCCCCTGAGCTCCCTGAGCTCTCAGCCTCAGCTCCTCCAGACTAGTTCTCCCCTGCTGAAATATTCCACCGCTCTTCGGATGGCTATCCACTTCCTATCCTTCCATCTCAGCTAACTGTCGCCTCCTCAAAGGAGCCTCCTCTGACTGCCCAGTCACTTCCCACCACCGCATCCATTTCCATTCCGCACTAATGATTTCCTTGTTGTTTTCTGTGGGTTGGTTTTTTGTCTGCTTACCCAACCAGAACTCCATGAGAGCCGGTCGTCTTATCACTCTATCCCTAGTGATCGGAAGACACCAGGCCCTCCATAACTATTGAATAAACAGAACCAGATCTTCTGTGGCATAGCCAGAAGTGGGGAGAATCCGAGTCAGACAGGATCAGGCCTGCAGACCAGGCCTGAGCACAGACTTACCCCAAGCCCACACTCTGGTGTGGTGAGGCAGGCCACCTCTGAGACCACGGGTCACCCCTGCCACACAGGATCCTAGCCTGTGACCAAAGGGCCGGGTGAGTGAGAAGGGGCTCGGCCATGACATTCCCACTTGGAGCCCTCTGAGTTCCCAAGCTTCATTATCAAGCCCAAGACGGCCGGTGTCAGGATGCAGGAGTCCCAGAGGACTCAGGGAGCCCATACCCCATGCCGGGTGCAAATCCCAGCTGGCATGGCCCCTGCGAGTCAACCATGAGTGGAAACTTCAGAAAGGGAAAAACTAACGGGCGTGTTTTGCCGAGGGAATGAAGAAAACAAAAAGCCTGCCGCTGAGGACAGAACCAGCAAACACTGCCCCCTGGAAAGGGGCTCCACAGGCACTCTGGCAACCTGCTCACGCACGGGGTACAGGGAGCTGGGGAGATCATCCAGAGGCTCAAAGACGCGTGGGCTTGCCATCCCAAGACCCATGATCATCAGGGAAGTAGGGTGGAGCAAGAAGAGCCCGGGAAGGAGCAGAGAAGTACAGGTGCCGGTGCTGACCCGGCCAGAGGGCTGCACAACCAACAGCCTACATGGCCCCATCGCCATCAGGGGACAACAGCCGTACATCTTAAATGTGGATGGACCAGTTCCTGGAGGGTGATCGCATTCTGGACACCAGGAAGAAGAGCCTCAGACACGTGGTTGCTCCACCACCACAACCAAACGCCACATTTACATCTGATTTGCAAATCTCTAGGCCTTACCCAGGGCTTCTGCTAGTTCCCGAGGTGGCATGGCCCCAAACGACCAGGCCTGCAGCTCTGGGGACCACTCACACCCCAGTGGGCAGCAAGGCACACATCTCTGCAAGTGCTTCCTCCCTGCGAGTTCAAAGTCCAGAGTTGCAGCACTTGGCCACTGGAGGGAGGGGCAGGACACGTCTGCCCTTGGCGCCCATGGAGGGAGAGCACGGGAGGGAGAGCACAGGTGGGTGAGCCGGGGCCGCAGACTCCAGCCTGGCACACGCAAGAGAAGCAGCCCCCAGCCCTGCCCTCCCAGCCACGCTCTCGGCCCTCAGCCTCAGCCCCCACCCTAAGACGCTGTCAACTTTACCAACACCCAACCCCTCTGGGCTGGTTCCCTCCGGATCTTGAGAGAATACTGACTAATGATCAATACATGGTAAGTCACATGCTGTGTGTCAACCCTCCACCCCAAGAACTGCCAAGTTTGACACCTGTAGGTAAATATCTGACAGTACCAGCCCTACAGGCTACCCACCCCAGGTGTAAGCACTTGCCTTAAGCAAGGGCTACTTCTGAGCCGGGGCCCAAAGATACCTGTGGCCTCTTCTCTAAGGAGGGTCCTGCCTGGGCTGGCGGGCCACCAGGAGAGCCCCAGCAAGTCATGCATGAGCTCACAGCAGAGCAGGAGTCGCTGCACACACAGACAGGCTGGACTTACCGTTCCCAGAGGTGGTGTGCAGAAATGACCTGACACGTAGCTCCAGGAGCAGTGTCTGCCAGGGCACAGGCCTCACCCGGAGAACCTGCACACTGCTGGCCCCGTTCAATGTCATACAATGGTAACGCTGGGAGGATTCTTCAGGGTCAGTTATTCCAACCTCTTTCTTTTACAGGTGGGAAAACAGAGGTCCAGAGGGGAAAAAGCAGTGAATCGACCACAGAGCCAGGGCCAAAATGCAGATATCCTGTTCCTAGGCCCCGGCTCTTTTCTCGAACTTGCAAATTCTCACTTTCACTTGGGGTGGCTAAGCTACCACCGCTGAGAAAGGCCTACGCAGTCCCTCCCCTAAGAAGGAAGCCCTGACCTGGTCGATCACAGCTCCCGCCCACGTTTCCCAGTGGCATCTTGGGAGTGGGGAGCAGCTACCTTTGCATCCCAAGAAGCCGGGGTCCGAAGTCCATTCCAACACACGCCACAAGAGTTGCAGGACCCCCTTCTATAGGACGGGTCGACGCCGTAACAGCGGGAAAGGCAGGTGGGCTGGAGAGGGTCTTTGCCTTCACTCAGCGAGGTCTGTTTGCCTACCAAGAGGAGAAAGGAAAACAGATTATTAGGCTACAACTGAGACCCACAAACCTACTCAGAGAGAAGGACAATGGAGGGCAAGGTTCGGACACCTTGCCCGGCAACAGGCCAGCGAGGTAAGAGATTCTTGGACCTTGCCTGCCAATCTGCAGATGGCATTGCCGTGGTACGTGCCATGCCTGACCCTACAACAAATGCACCCTTTGCACAATTATTAGCCAACTGCTATGCAGTCGTCGCACCTAATAAAAGAATCAAACAGGTAGGAACAAAAATAGGCCAATCCGGTGCCACCCCAGGTAACAACAGAGCGATCACACCCTAGATTTGGCACCTGAGGTGAAAGGTCAGCCTGACAATGAATCAAGCTGACACTGGAAACCAGATCAGACCCATGCAACCAAAGTAACCCTTGGCCTCCCCAACCTCCTGCTCCCTCCAGACTTTCCCTCCACCGGCTCCCAGCTGCTCCCATGACCCCCTGATGGCCTTATGGGAAGTCTCTAAAAATGGAATCAACAGGTGTCCCTGCAGCTACCAGGACGGTGATTTTGGCTACTTCTCTTTCCTTCCCCCTCCCCACTCTGGTGCCGTGCCCTTACATCTCATAAAAAAGAAAAGAGGGGGAGATTCCATTGTGATAGGTGTCGAGCCAAAAAAACGTGGCCAAAGAAAGTTGGTGCCCTGCTACCGGCAACCTTTGTGTCAATTTAAGCAAATATTGTGGTGTTTCCATGGTGATTCCTGTTTTGAATATCCACCACACTCACTTTTTAAAGGGCTTTTCCTGTTTGCGTTTCAACTTCAAACCTGTAAATATTTTCAGCCTTTTTAGAAAAATTAGCCCACGTGCGTGCAAACACAGACACACCGCCACCAAACTCGGCACACAACCTCCCAGGCCTGGAGTCCCAGCCTCACGGATGTGAGAGTGGGTTGCAGGAACCCCGAGGGCGCTGTCCGTCTGCTCTCACACCCACCCTGCGTACAAGGCTGGCATGAGGGAAGGTGGCGGCTGAAACGCCAGTCCTTTCCTTCCCTCTCTGCCGGGGCACTGCAGTACCCACAGCGCCTGGCCTGTGAGTGGGCTCGGCCCTGATTCCACAGTGTGGCACGGTGTGGGCAGCTGCCTGGCAGGTTCTCCCACTTGGCCCAGCTCCTGGATCCCCTGGGGCCTCCCTGGAGTGCATGAACCCCTCCTCTCTTGCCTCCCAAGGTTGGGCCATGAGTGGAAGGGGGAGCTGGTGCTTCGAAGGCCAGAGCTTCCAGCATCAGCTCCACCCTACCTCCGCTCTGGGCAGTGCCACCGAGACCAGCTCCCTGGGAGAAGCGTCAGGGAGGGCCTGCGACAGTGGTCCCGGGCTTGGAGCAGCCCACGTCCCACCCCACCCCTTAGCACCACACAGGGTTAACAGCGGGTTTCCTGGTTTCCATGGATTCCCGCCAGGCCCCTAATGTGAGTTTCGTGTGATTTGGGGGAAGTGGATTTCCTTTGTTTTCCAGTTTGGGAATATTTTTTTCTTTAAAAAAGAGGAAAAAACACTTTAATGGGAACTTCAGGGCCACTGGGAGACTCATTCCTCTGGGCTCTGACCCTCCCCTGACTGTTGGTCCAGAATCCCTAATGCCCGGGGCAGCCCACCCACCGACCAAACATCTCTGAGCTGGAGGAAGGGGTGATCACCTACAGATCCTCACCCCCAGAACACACTTCTGCCGGGGGCGGGGCGCTCCACTCCCACATCCCACAGAATGACCGCTACCCTACCTGCAGCCAGCTGCTTATACCGCTGGCTGACACTCCTCCCCTTCCAGGCACACACGTTTCCCCAGAGAAAAGGCAAAGAGCTAGAAAGACCAGAGTCTGACCACACATAAATGGTGAACATGACTGGTTCAGAAGGGGGTTCCAGTTACAGGGGAAGAGGGTCTTCCAGACCCTGGTGGGGCCCTTGTCCGGCCTCCGCCAGCTGACGAGGGGCCTGCCCAAGGCAGAGGGACCTTCTCAGCTTTGGCATCAAGGACAACTGAATAAAGGGTGCGGCCAGGACTCCTTTTCCTCCATCCTCCTCACTCCTGCCATCCTCCAGCCCTGCCAGGGTGCGGCCTTGCTCCAGGACTGTCCCCAACCAAGCAGCCTGACCCAGTTACCAAACCAGGGTGCAGGCCACAGGGCCTGTCGTGGACAGGGCCCTCCCACAGCACAGGCCCCAGGGCCACGGCAGCAGGAAGAATCCTGGTCAGCAGGTGCACAGCCCAAAGGACGGAGCTCTCTGGCCAGCAGCTCCAGAGCGAAGGGGTGAGAAGCCAGGCACAGGCACGGAAGTAACACTGAAGATAGGGGTCTGAGTCCCAGTTCTGCCGCTTAAGTCACTGTAGGCCCTGGGACAAGCCATGTACTCTCCCCAGAGCCCATCTCCTCGCCCGTCCAGTGGACATAACACCCTCTTCCCTCCTACCTAGCAGACATGGGGGATCAACAAGAGACGTGAAAGGCGTTAAGAGTGCTCCAGAAACGCTCTCGACTAGCAGCACCCTCTTCTTCCAAGTCTCTTCAAGGTAACCTTCCAGAATCTACCCCAAGCAGGCCCATATGCCCCTCTACTCCTCATGCAGCCTTCCCTGTGGCATTTAAATCCATACTGGACTAAAGTCATTTGTTCACAAGTCTGTCTCCACCATTGATTTTTGACTCCTCAAGGGCAGAGACCAGGTCTTAATTATCGTTGCAGCCCCGGCATTTAGCACAACAGCTGGCCCACGGTGTGCTGCGCAAGTGTTCGTGAAACTGAACTAGTTCCTGATTTCATGTCAGAATCAGATGGGCCTGGCTCAGCTTCATCCCTCTCCTCTGACAGAAAACTTCATCACCTATTTTCACGCTCCCTTCTGTTTAGTTTCCCTAAGCCCCAACCTGTGTCCCGGGCTCTCCTGACTCCTCCATCAACGCCATGAATTAATAACTTTCAGGTTCAAGGAGACCGCTTGGTTACTTGACCCTTCTCCAGCTGATTCCAGTAAGGATTGACTGAGCACCTACTATGTGCCAGAGAACATGCTGGGAGTGGAGGGCACACCCTCTGCCAATACGCCTATGTGAGAAGCAATGATATTCCTTTTCCGGACGCCTTCTGTTCGCCGAGCAGCATGCTGAGTGCTGTATGATCTCATGGAATCTTTACAACACAAAGTAGGAAGGATTATGATCCCTGTGGCTAGATTAGGGAGGGCAGGCACAGAGATACGAAGGGACTTGCCAAAGGTCACACAGCTCGCAAGTGCTGGACCCAGGCCTGGACTCGGGCTGACGGACTCCAAGGCCCACCTCACTTGAATGTTCCTCTTCGTCCCCACTCATGACCTCAGCACCCACCCACACCTCATGCTGTTTCCCCTCCTGAATCTCAGTTCTCCTGACCTCCAAACAGGTCTCCATCAAATCCTTCAGAGCCACCCAAAAGCACTCAGAGATCACAACCAGAGGGAAGGCAAAGGCCAGGCTTAGGCGCTTGCTTCCGGCTGGGCAGCAGGTTGGAGGGAGGTGAGGCCTACGGTGACGTACCTGGTAAGCAAGAGGAACCCCTGGATCACCTGGTAAACAGGGTCCCAGCTGTGGGCGTGACCTCCTGGCGAAAGAAGGGGCTGAGCCACCCAGCGCTGTCACCTGATGGGATGAGGACAAGCGGCCAGTCGGGAGAGGGCCACTCTAAGTCAGGAGGCCCTGTGGGCACGGGACAACTTCTATTTCTTCTCTCCAGACAAAGGGTAAGCTAAGGGGCTTTACCTGGGGGGGGGGGCGGTACACAGAGATTTCGGCTACCTCCCCCAAAGTGGTACCTCCTACTGCAATGAACACCTGCCTCAAAGATGCAGGACTGAGAAGCAGGGCCACAAGATCCCCTGCTTTTCACTGGATGAATGTGCAATGGGGGGAGGGAGGGGCGGGGTGGCACCCATCATCTCCCCAAAGGCGAGAAGACCCGGTGGGGGGGGTGGTGGTGGCAGGAGAAGATCTACATCTGAGAGGATAAAGGGGTAGAAGATCAGGCTGGGCGGGGAGAGGACAGAGCCCTAATGAGCAGATTTCATAAACCACCTGGAGTGAAAACAAAAGCGCAGACGTGCACATTGCCCAACTTCAGGGCTGTATGGAAAAGGGAAAAAAAAAAACAACAATAAAAAAACCACATCTTAATACAAAAATCCTACATGATGTGTTGTGGCACGAAAGTGTTTTTCACTGCATTTTTCATCTGTGATCTCACACAGCCTACGATGGGTACGCCCAACGCAGCAGGTATTTGATGGTACACAAACAGGGCAAACACATACACAACGAAAGCGAGGGCAGCAAATATTCAAATTGGTCCAAGCTGGCATCTCATGGCTTCAAGTGGCCTCTGGAGATGGCCACCGTGGCTCCGAGAATGGGCCCCTTTAGATTCCTGAGGGAGGAATCAATGGGGCAAGAACACAGCTCCAATGGAAAGAAACATGTAGAGTTGTGAATTCTCAGAACTCCGCCAGCGGAACTCCGGGCCAGCTGGTTATGTGGCTGTCTGCACTTACGGTGCTGTCCTGCTGCCGACAGGGGCCAGAGAGGGAACCCACACACCAGAGGCCCCTCCTGTGTGTCACTCACTCCACAGTTACTGTCTGTCTCCTTTTTGCCCCACCCCTCACCCTTTTTAATTGTTGGATGAGTTTACAGAGCTGTGAGCCAAAAACAATCAACTCTAGGGAAGAGAGTTATACAAAAAAGGGCGTGTCACCAGAGGGAGACGGATATCCATGGAAACCACCACCTTTTCACAGTAGCCTAGGTAAAGCCAGGGGGAGGGGGGCAGTGTGGGCGTGGGGTCATAAGCTCCACCCAGAACAGGGCCCCCCCCAAATGCTGGGGTCACTGAGGAGCTGAGGGAGCCACGTCTAGTACAGAGGGTCAGGAAGTAGGGTCAGCCAGAGACCACCACCAGGGCAGGGCTGTTGGAACTCAAGTGTGCACACACACACTTGTGTGCACACACATGCCACCCCGCCAGATCACTGGGACAGCAGTGGTTTCGTGGTTTAGTGTACAAGCTTGGGAGCCAGGCTGCCAGGTATGAGCTGCCACTTACAAGCTGTGTGGCCCTGGGCAGACTACTGTAACTTCTCTGTGCCTCAGTCTCCCCATCAATAAAATGGAGATAATAATAGTGCCTCCTACATACGGTTGTGAGGATAAAATAATGCATTATGTGTAGCATGCTGAGAAAAGTAACTGGTACATAGTATGTGCTGTAAGTACTTAATAAATAAAATCAATCAAAAGGGCTAAAGGAAGAGAATGGGGGAAAGGTTTCCAGCCTCTGCCCCTGTAGAGGAGGAAAATAATAATAGTTCACATTTATTAAGTACTGTGTACCAAGGACCTTAATACATTAATGCATGTAATCATCACAAGAATCCAATGAGATAGTTTATTATCCCAATTGGACAGTTGAGGAACTAAGACTCAGAGAGGGATGTGACCCACCCAAGGTCACACACCGGGAAGTGATTTGAACCCAGGCCTGTCCGACACCTGAGCAACATGCTGCTTGGCAAGGAGAGGGAGAGGGAAGCGGGTGGGGAGGAAGCAAGGGAGGAATGATGAGCTTCCAGGAGGTTCTTTTTCCAGGCTGGACTTAGATGCACAGCAGTGCAACCCAGATGCGTTTTTCCCAAGCTTACAAAGGAAAACGAAAATCTTCCAAGCCAGTGACTGCCGATGGAAGGAACATGAAGTAGGGGAAAGCTGAGATGGCCAACAGGCTCAGGTATCCACATTCCTCAGGAGATCCTGTCCCAGTCCTGACCCCAGGAGACAAAAGATGCTCTCCAGAATCAGGAGGCCCTGGAGGGGAAGCAGCAGAATTTGGGGCCCACCTCCCATCACTGAAGGCCCAAAGCCTGGGAAAGGTCCTATTTCTGGGTCAGAAACCTGTGAACAACCCAAGCGTCTGCCTTCTAAGAACTTAGGCAGATTCCTGGAGGGGACAGGGCACAGGCAAGGAGAGCCTAGGCCTCCCCTGTTGCAAGGCTGGGCCCACGGAGGCCCAGGAGGCCTGGGAGGCTGAGAGCTGCTGTCAGAGGCTGCCTACCCTGAGCTGTCTGGCTCTCACCCTGCTCGGAGACAGAGGCCACACAGGCTTGGTGGCTCAGCCCTTTCTGCCATCGACCACCCAAATTCATTCAGATATTTCCTCTCTCCCTTGCTTTTTTAAAAAACTTTAATGTTCTCTATAATTCATCCGTCCCAGAAGATAATCGATAGAGCCCGTAATGAAAATCTGAGCCATATTTTATGATCCGCTGCAAGCAGAAAGGGCCACATCAGCAGGTCCGGTTTCGGCTCTCCCTATCTGTCTTGCCCACTGCCCCGGGGATTACTTATCCAGCTGGCCCTGCCCACAGCCCCTCACCCAGAGCTCTGCCCTTGGCCACCCAGAAGGGTGTGAACCACCCAGCTGGAGGAGAGGCTTGGGCCACCACCCCGGCAGCACCCTGGTACCCCGACGCTCACTCTACGAACCCCAGTCACAGGATGGTCACCCGCCATTCCAGGGTCTTTCTGGAACTGCCCCCCACCTGGGACCCTGGCACTCCCACCCTCGAATCTCACAACCCTCTTCAGTCAGGGCCCTTTCAGAAGCCTGAAGACCCTCACCAGGACCTGGAGGTCTGCACCGGCCTCAGGGAGCCAGGCCAGCTCCGACCATGGCATTCGTTCCCCACCAAGAAAGGCCACCCGCTCCTGGGGGGTTCCCAGGGGGTGCTCCTAGGAACACCTGGGACCCTCGAGTCAGTGGCGGCGGATCATGATTACTCCTTATACCTCGAGCACGTCCCTCCTCTCCCTGGTCTCTGCCCTGTGAGGTGAAGGGTGTGGATGAGCCAGCCTGAGGGGACGCACGGGGGGCTGAGGGGGGCAGCCCCCTCCTGCTCTGACAGGGCCCACTGGGGGAAAACAGAGCCCCGCCCCTTGCCCTGGCGCCACCACTGGGAGCCAATCAGCAGGTGAGGCCCTGCTCCTCCCAGAATGCCTTTCTGCCTGACACCAATCAGAGAGCGGCACATCACCAGTGCCGGAAGGGGCGACCCCAGAGGGCCCAATCAGAGCCCAGAGGATGCTCCAACATCCCAGGAACAAAGACTGAAACCAATAAGAAGTGTGACTCAGCCATATCGTGGACCACTATGCAGCCATTAACAGACAGGTACAGAAAGCAGGAAGCTGGGGAGACAGAACTCGTACGACTCTATCGTTTAGAATGCTGTCCAGTAGAACTTTCGACGCTATCCAGTACGGTAGCCACTGGCCGTGTGTGGCTATGCAGCACTCGAAATGTGGCAGGTGTGACTGTGGAGCTGAATTTTTAATTTTCTTTAATTTTAGTTTAAATGGCCACATGTGCCTAGAGGCTACTGTATTGGACAGCACAGGTTTAGAGAGAGAATTTCATCGATGTAAAAAAAAAATTCTTAATAAAAAATTTAAAAGCCTATTATCCAAGGCAGTAGAACAATCATTATTAACTACAATAACAGAAATAGTTCATTGTTCAAGTATGCTGTGTGTCAGGCTCAGTGCTCAATATTTCATATGGGTCATCCCACTGAATCCTCACCACCCTCCAAGATACATACGATCGTTATCCCCACTTTATAGATGAAGAAACTGAGGTTGAGCAATGTTAAGTAACTTACCCAGAGTCACAGCGCTGGGGGACAAAGCTGGGGCTCAAACCCAGGTCACTCTGTTCACCTAACCTGTACTTTTAACTACACTACATGTTTAAAAATTATTTTCTTCACAGTTTTTTGTATTTTCCAATGAGCCATGAGCATGACTTACAATCAGGAAAAACAAGTTTTTTTAAAAAAGACCTTAAAAAGAGGCAAATCCTTTCTCCCCAGGAGGGAAGTTTATGAAGGGATTCCTGGGGCCCCTGGCCAGCTGGGCCTCTAGCTTTTGATCAGAGAAAGGAGAAGGCAGTGTGGTCGCAGGTCCCCTCTGTCCCTGACCCTCCTATTGCCCAGATGCCCGGTACTCAGGAGGCCTCGGGCCCACAGACAATGCTGGGCCTAGGATCCTCCAGCAGCCAGGCTGCCAGTGGGATCCAGTTTCCTTCCAGCCCCACCCTGGAGTCAGTTCCTGACAGGTTTCTCAGCAGTTTTGCAATCATGACCCAGGTCTGCATCTTAAAGAAGGCAGCAGGCCATGGGGCTGTCTGCAAAAGGCAACACACACCATTCTCACCATGGACCACCCTTTCCCACTACCTTCTAGAACAGCCAGGAGCTCGGCCAGCAACCAAGCCTGGGACATGCTGTCTGCCCTCGGTGGGCACGGAGACGCTTGTTTTTCCCAAGGGGGGACAGTCATTGCCCCCATTCACCCACTCTTAGAACTGCATCTTGGTTCAGAACAAGGGGGATGAAGAAATTCCCTTTGGGATTTCCCTGATGGCGCAGTGGTTTAGAATCCGCCTGCCAATGCAGGGGACATGGGTTCGAGCCCCGGTCCAGGAAGATCCCACATGCTGCGGAGCAACTAAGCCTGTGAGCCACAACTACTGAGCCTGCGCTCTGGAGCCCACGAGCCACAACTACTGAGCCCGCGCACCACAACTACTGAAGCCTGCGCACCTAGAGCCTGGGCTCCGCAACAAGAGAAGCCACCGCAATGAGAAGCCCGCATACTGCAGCGAAGAGTAGCCCCCACTCACCGCAACCAGAGAAAGCGCGTGTGCAGCAACGAACACCCAACACAACCAAAAATAAATAAATAAATTTATTTTAAAAAAAAAGAAACTCCCCTTGAAAAGTCCATGATGAAAGAAAAAGGCCCAGCAAGTACTGAGCCCAGCTAGAAATGGAATCAGGGAGGATTCTGAGTTGTTTTTGCTTTTTTTCCATAGCCCTAACCTGGAGGGTGGGGGACAGGGAGCCATTACCCCACTTGATCTGGTTTCCATTTCAGCTTTTTATTTTCCCTGAGATGCACAGATTGTTCTGGTTTCGGGGTAGGCAGGATAAATGTCCTTACTTAGAAGGTTTTTATTATTATTATTATTATGGATTTTTGGTTCCATGCTGTCTGCAGTTCTCTGTCATTTCCAATCTACCTTAGGTTCCCCCTGGATTTATATATTTATTTTTGGGGGTTGGTTTCAGGTGCTTCTAGTTTATCAAACAGTCAGCCCTGTGAGGCACACTGGGTGTTTCCAGAAATTACATCACAAAAGATCATGCAGTTAAAGTGTAAGGGGAAAAAAAACCATAGCTGGTGCTTAATTTTGTATTTTAATTAGCGACTTATTGTAAACGTAGACTTTTAAAATGGAGGTGCCTAAGCAAAACCAGTAAACACGTTTTGCTAATGAATTAATTTCACCTCTTCCCCCACCCCTCCTCCTCCTTCTCATCCTCATGGCAAATGTCATCTTCCAGATTTTCTTTGCCCTCCTTTTTTTCTACTCCACTTCTTAGTCCTTGCCCAGCACATATTAGAAAAAGAATACCCTGAAATAACACCAGGAACCCTGGCACCCGGGACTCTTACAGGAGCCCCGGCTTGTACGAGCACGGAAGAAGCCTTGATAGGCTCCTAGCTGAGGACCCAGCGCGAAGTCTGCCGCTGTGCCCCTTGCTCTGGCCCCAGCCCTGCTTCACTGCTGCCAAACCCCGCTCTGCTGGGTCCCAGAGATCCCTCTGCGCCTGTCAGTGCCCTAAGCTCGGGAAGGGAGACGGAAGAAAGCCCAGTGCAGTGCTGAGTGCCAAGGCAACAGGAAGAGGGTGGAGTCGCCGGCCACCTGGAGCCTGAGCAGGAATGAGGTGAAGAGACCTGGAGAGAGAGGGAAGCTCCCGGTGTTGTGAAACCCAAGAGACCTCTGGTTGCCTGGAGCAAGGAGGAGAGGTGGCACGGGAGGGAAAAGGAAGAGGGAACACAGCGCCAGAGAAAAAGAAGCCGAAACTAGAAAGGTCTGTCCAGGTCACATGGCAGCTCAGAGCAAGGACACGTCCACCAGTCCCAAGCACCCCCTGAAGGGTGCTCTACCCCTCACAGAAAGTTCCCAGCTTGGGGGATAGGGGGCAGTGAAGGAGGCTAATTTGCCTCTTTCGGTCTAATTTCTGGGAGAGAAGGCTGAGGATGGGGACAGAGTTCCCTGCTCCATCCCAGGAAGGGTAGACAAGCCTCAGATGTCCTAGAGAAGGGAAGACCCCCGGAAGCTGCTTCTGCCCATCATCACAAGTGGATACCACGGGGAGCCTCAGTGTCGCTGTTCACTGGGGCACATTTGAGCCCTCCTGTCACCCCAGAGGCCAGGCCAGCTTAATGAGGACAGGTGTCCACCCAGAGCACCGGACAGGAGCACGCCTCCTTCTTAGCACTCCCAAAACAGCGCAGAGACACCGTGGAGAAACAGGTTTGCTTTGCAGACTCTCTTCTGGGGCAAGTCAGGGTGTTCAGTACCGTGGGCAAAACCCCACCCTGGCTATTTTTATTTCGAGCAGGAAGAACTGTAACGCTGGGCTCAGGAAGGGCTGTCATTTACCTGCTCCTGCCTCATGACCACACTGGTAGGGGAGGGGGGCACTCAAGAAGGCTCTAGAACACCTGGTGGCAGAATCCTGACTCCTACTCCCTAAGATTCCCAAAGAAAGGAGGGAGGAGAGGAAGGAAGAACCTCCTTCCTCCAGGGAGGAAGGGGCTGGACCTCCATGTCATCACGCTCCGGTGGGAACCCAGACCCAACCTCACGACAGATCCTGTTCGGTTCAGCTTCAATCGGAAAGGAAGGCTCCCATCAAACAGGGGCCGGGCAGGGATGTGGGCACTGAGATTAGGAATTTGGAAAACCATCTGAGGAACCTGGCCCTGGGAAGACAGCAACAGGATTTAATACCTTATCCCGGCTGTCTGGTAAACACCCTGAAGCATCCCCACACTCCGTTAGGCAGCCTCGGATTCTCAGGTGTGCCGGCGACAGGCAGGTAGAGACAGACATGGGCAGAGACAGGAAGGGGGGCAGTGTAGGCCTGAGGGGTGGAGGGAGGGAGGAGCTGGCCTGGGAGGATAGGATGGGTGGCAGCCAAGCCAGACAGTCAATGAAACAGCTGACAGGTGCAAGGCAGGGGGGCAGGGAGAAGAGAAAGGTGAGCTGGGGGTTCACAGTACTTGGGGATGCCACCGTCACACCCCAGGGGGCTCAGCAGGATGAGAGGCAGAGTCAGAGCCTTGTGGGTCAAAGACCTAAGAGTTCTGGCAGCCTTTTCTCCCACCTAAAGGAGAAACCCAGGCCACAGGCTCCTCCAAACCAAACAGGACAAAGCAGCAAGTGGGGGCCTAGCTTCCAGGGTTCACTGGCCACCCATGAGAGCAATCCGCTGGTATCCTTTAGGGTCACCCCCTCCCCAGCACACGCACACATATACCCCATGCCGAAAAGAATGTCACATCAATCAGAATGGCGCTTCCTTCTACTCCAGGCTGGAGCTGACACGTGACAACAGGCATTGAGAAGAAGCAGGGAGGGTGGGAAGCAGCCCTGAGCTACTCAGAGGGGACCCGGCTCTCCAGAGATGGCTCAGGGAGAGTGAAGAGTAGACCAGAAGAGAAGAGGTAGCCAGGCTGTTCCCCGGGGTCGTCCGGGGCAAACCACCTTTGCTGTGATCCAAGCACAGAGGTCAAGCCTGCCACCCCTACCACCAGGCCCACCAGGCCACGCCACTAATCCTCTTTTCCCATTTCCATCTGCTCCTTGATGTAATTACAGTTTTGGATTGAAATCTACCTGAAGTGTAACCCCCCTGCCGGATGCACTCTCCCTGCTCTCAGAGAATCGGGAACCATTTCCAAAGCTAAAAGATGCACCACTTTTAAATGTTCTCATCTCTGGTTTCTTTCAGCAACACTCTCAAAGCTGTCCTGGCCATCTCCACCAGCACTGGTCCTCCCTCTCTGCCCCCTCAGAACCACAGGGCCTCCCGTGTTCCCAGCAGCGGGAAGGAAGAGGTTCCTGGCCTGTTATGGGTCCAGGCTTGGAGTCCCTTGCCTTCTGAATATCCTCTAAACCCCATGACCCCAAGAAATGCCTTCCATAGCCCCTTGATCCAAGAGCCCCAGATGGAGAACTTTTCTACTCCAAACACAATCACACGGAACACTGGCCCTGCTGCTGGAGGCCGGCCTGACCCTCAGACACTTCCCACCACCCAAGTCAGTGCAGACCCCTCTGCTCCAAATGCGAGCCTGCAGGCCCTCGAGGAGCCACCAGGAGAGGCTGGGAGCCTGTGCCCACCCTCCCCTGCCCCAGTGCCAAGTTCCCTGCAGTCCAAGAGCCAAATGCTAACACCCAGAGCTCACACCACCTGCAGTCAAGGGAAGCCTCAAGTGTCTTCTGCCGCCATTTCCGCTCCAGTTTTTCAACTCTGGCCTTGCCAGTGTCAACAGTTTGAATCTTTGCATTAAACACACACGCGCATTCATGCGCGCACACACACACAGACACACACACACAGACACACACACACACATCACTCTCGAACAAGGAGCGAAAACACATAGAGAAAAACCCCACAAGACCTAGGGCTGGGGCTGGGAACCAGTGTCACTGGCTCGCCGTTTCCCCCGCACCAGGCAGCCAGCCAGAGAACCCAGGGCAATACAAGCTACAGCCCTCGCCAGACATTAGAACACTTGTTCGGATCCCTACCCTTTGGAAGCTGGTCCCCCAATGCAGCGCTTTGGGCCATTGCTGCTGATAATTTTTCAGAGATAAACAAACCGGTTTGGATAAAACAAGAACCAACCTGAATTCTCTACCCAAAACTCAAAATGAATCTCTCTCATCATCCCTTTCCTTCCCTTCTCCACCTTCCTGTGCTATTATCCAGTTCCCTAAAATTCAGACAACTTGTTTTTTTTTTTTTTAAAAATTCAGTCCTCTAGCCTTTTTTGTTCATGGACACTACCATTTGGTCCAACTTGAAGAAATGCTGGCTTATTGAAAACATCCTTCGTCCAGTTTCTCAAGTATACCCAGGTCAGAAAGTAGAATGGAGAAGGGAACTGTGCCGGGGAGTCTCTGCTAGACTGATGTCTGGCCTGGGTCCCTTTCCCTGGCTCTTTTTAGGCTCAGTGTCTTTCTTTCACATTCCCATGGCTCCCCTAAACCTGCAGCCCCTTTAAAAAGGGTGTTGTGGGGACTGGACTACCCCTCCTTTTGAGTAGCAGAGGAAAGAAGTTGCTCAGTACCCCTTGGGGGTTCACCAGGTTAACTGAGGCTCAATGTCAAGACAGGAAGGGGGCCAAAGGGCACAGAGGAAAGACACAGCCCTGAGGTCTGAGGCCACGTGTGTCTCCCTGCAGGCTCAGTGTGTGACGTGTCTGCTGACAACCACTGTCATTCACGCCTGACACACCCTCACCCACCACCCCGTCCCCCCCAATCATACCCCCCATGTCCCCCCAGCCTCTCTGCGGGGCGTTCTGCTTTACACCCTAAGCTAGTCTGGAACCTCTGCCGGGGCTCCCGCCTCCCAAGTCACCATCAGTGGGGTCTGCTCGGTCCCTGTAGCTAATTTACACCCGTCAGGGTATAAAATAGCAGAGGCATAAATGAAAAGTCCAATTTCTTCAAATTTGCATTGTAAAACCATCCTTCAACTTCCTTGAAATAAATTTTACTATTTTATTAGTGCAAACAAAATGGTAATAAAACACTAATACAGCGCCTTGTATCCAGGGGAAGAGCTAAAATTAACATAGAGCGAGCAGTGTTTGCTATTACATTCAATTACCTTTTTACTTGAGATTTACATTCTCATCCCCTTAATCTCCATAGTAGTGGCTTCAAAATCATCCCTCCCAGGCTCTGCCCTCCCGGAGCCACCACAGCTGGAAGCCAGGCCTCCCGCCCAGATGGTGCTCACCCCGGGCATGGCGCCTGCCCCTTTCACCACAGCTGCCTCTTGTCACAGGGTACCACTTCTCTCCCCCGCTCTTAATTTTCGCACGTCTCGGCCTCTGAGTACTCAAACCAAAGGGCTCTGACACGAGCCACATTCAGACATGCAGTTAAGTAAGCAGGTGCACAGGGCATGGGCCGGGGGCATTGCTTGATGCGCCTGTAAAGGCCGTCCCTGGCACAAGAAAGGGGCAGGGAGCTAGCTCACGGGAGCCCTGGGAAAACTGGCATCTCTGGTTGGACAGGTTGTGGGAGGCGGTTTGCTGCCTGGCGCAGCTGGGGACTCTGGATCGTGGCAGGAAGCTCCGCCGTCCAAAAGTAGGAAGGGGCGAGGAACCGCTGGGTCCAGGCTCTCACTCTAGCCATAGACAGCAAAGCTGAGGTCTTGGGAAGTGGCTGTTTGTGGGTGACAGAGGTGGGGCTAGAACCCCCTCATCCTGTCTCACCGTCCAGCACACGTTCCTCAGCAGAGACAGTCCCTGAAACCAGAAGACCAGTCACCCAACCACAGCCACAGAGCGTCTGATCCACCAGGAGGGTCCCTTTGTTTCCCGTAAGTGGACGCAAGCAGGATTCCTTGTCCTTGGGGACTGGTCAGTCTTGCCCTGAGCCATCGGGAGAGATGACCAAGTTTCCAAGTGGCACAAAGACTCGGTCCTGGTTCCAAGTCTGTCACTGACTAGCTGTGTGATCTTAGACAGGGTACCTCCCCTCTCTGGGCCTCAGTTTCTTCATCTGTAAAACAAACACAATCATCCCTGTGCTGCCTTCTCGGGAATGGTCACAGGGACCGAAAGATCAGGAAGTCGCATTAAAGCCCACGTAGCCTCGGAGGTTTGACAGCAAATCCGCTTCCGAGGTGGCCTCGGCAAGGGCAGACGGGAGCCCTGGAATAAGGCCGACAGCACTGGGACTCTCATCAGGGTCTCAGACTGGGGCATCTGAGTTCCAGGCCAGGCCACCTGAGACCGCTGTGGCTCTGCCTTTAACCCACAAGCCTCCTTCTCTTACTGGTCACCCTGTTGCCAAAGACCCTGGATTATTCCTACAAAATCCTTTGAACTAATTCTGAAGAAAGAATTGCCAATCAGCCCAGGGTCCGGGCTGCCTGACAGGTTCACTAGGAGAACTGGTTTGGGGAATGGGGAAAAGGTAATATGGGAAAAAATAGATGTAAGCCCGCATAAACTTTACCTGGCCTGGCTATTACTCCTGGGGGAAAAAGTGATTAAGACTAAAGGGGACACACGCACACACAATCACAATCACCCACAATCATATCACAATCACACAACCGCACATATAATTACTTACACGATCATTCAATCTCTCTCACACACAATCCATCTCACATACACAGTCACACACATTCATAAAATTTCACACAACCATTCACACAAATCACTCACACAATCTTACACACAACCATATACAATCACTCACACACAATTTTACACATGTACAACACATGCAACCGCACATACAATCATTCACACACACACAGCTACACACACACTCACACCCATTCCCAGCTCTCTCCTCCCAAGGTCTTTCTTCCTAAATCTTATTCTTAAAATGTCTTCCAACGGACACTGGGAGGAACATTCTGGTCCAAACTGGTACAAGGCAAACTTGTCCTCACCCCTGATTCACATGAAATTCTGAATACTAGCACTGAGTTGCTTCTGGGACACCAGGAGGTCGGAACCTTCTTTTAAACCCAACCGGAAGTGAGGGCAAAGGTTGTTGGCAGTTGGGCAGTACTGGCTAGAACAGCCAAGTGAAATGTTCATGTTCACCAGAGCCCAACCTGGCTGTCCTTGCTCCAGCCCTTTCTGCCTGGGTCCCTCCACTCCCACCCCCATCAAGTTCTAGCCCAGAGATGAGTGTCACGAAGTAGTTTTCATGTTCCACAAACAAAAGGCAAAACCCCCTACAAGAGGCAACCCCACGCACAAAACGTGAGACGTTTTATTCGGTTCAAACTGGTCCTCTGCATTTTTTCCTCCTTATTTTTTTCTCCCCACTGGGGAAACAAAAGAAAGTTTGTTGCTGAGGCTCAAACGTTTCTTGGGCCTTGTCCGAGTTCTACCTTGTTTTTCTTTTCCTTTTTGTCTGCCTCCCACCCCACCCCGCCTTCCCTGCCTCCCCACCTTGAATAAATAAAGCACCCGAAGCTGGCATAGGCTGGTAAGGAAAGTACAAACTATCTCATAATTTTATATATATCTATATTTTTAATACACTGGCCTAGGGTTTTGGGCAAAGGACAAAAGCTATTGTTGAACAGCATAACACGAAGGTCTGAGTCACCGATACGCCTCGGCTTCTGGAGCTCTCATAGGTTTCTGTGGCTGACACAGCCGTGGGTGCAGGCGTCCTCTTGCCTGGCTCTGTCCCGCCCCCTCGCCCTCCCCAGGGCTCCCTACTGGGCCCCCTACTGGGCCGACACGTTGGCTTTGTTGGGTTTTAGTCATGGGGGGAATTTAAAGAAAATGTTGTGAAATAAAAAACAAATCATCGTCGTCCCATCACCCTCACTCTATCATCTTCATTTCGAAGGATTACCTTGCAAGCTTTGTCCATACGCATTTGCGATTTTTATATAGTTTCTATCATGGCATTCACAATACTTGGCCTCCAGTGTGTTGTTTTGTTTTTTCACTCACTCAATAAACATTTTTCCATGTTTTGAAATCATCTGCAGGATCATTACTTGCATAGGTGACAGTATGTCTTCTGCCGTGTTATTCCTGGGCTGACGCTATGAGGCCAGATGGGGAGAAGGGGGCCGGGGAAGACCTCTCCTTGAACTGGATCATTTATCCACATGATTCGAACCAAGGTGGGGGCTTTGCCTGAGTGATCCGGATCACCTTGACCGTGGGGGCCTGGACTTGGAGTGTGTACCTGGAGGAAGGTAGAGGGAGCTCCACTGAAACCCTGCCCATCCTGTGCGGGGCCCTGAACGCCCGGGCCCCCGGGCCCAGAGAGATGCTGCTTCTAGCAATGGCCTTCATCCCCACGCTGACCTTCACCTCCCCCACCCCCCGACGCCCAAACTGCTCTTCCTCTTTATAAAGCGCCCTGGCAGCAAAAGGCCCATGACAACACTCGGCTCTCCATTTTTATATCTGAATATCTCAAAGCACTTAGCAGAGACTTTCATTTTCTCATTACCCCAAGGAGAGGAGGTCATTCGGGAAAATGGTACAAATATTCCCATTTGTCAAAAGCAAGAAGGAAGTGAGTTAAAAGGAAAATTCTACCACTTAACTGAGCAAAACCAACCCAGGAGGGAATACTGGGGCCTTTTTCACCACCCCATTCACCCAATTTGCTTTCTCCAGTGCAACTTCAGGAACCTCATTACCGAAAAGATGGCTCCGGGCCAAAACCAGGTTTCCATTTTGCCGAGAATCAATCACTCTCCAGCGGCCCCAGCCCAGGAGACCCTCCCGTCTCACCCTGGGTCTCAACCCAAATGATATTCTCTTATGATTATAATTATGCAAAATGTATATCATACATACACACACACACACACACACACACAGAGACACATATACAGTCACCAAAGGAAAAAAACACAGGAAGGAAAAACACTAAATACTAAATGAAGTGGTGTTACCATAGTTCAATTATGGGTGAATTTTTTTCCTTTTATGTATTTTCAAAAACCATTTAAAATAATGGTTGTATTTTCCCAGTGTAAGGAGAAAAGCATGCGTGTCAGAGTCATATCAACCTGCATTCAAACTCCGATTCTCCTTTAACCAGCAGGGTGAACTCAGGTAAATTACTTAACCTCTCTGAGCCTTATTTCCTGATTGGGACAATGGGAATCGGACCACTAGCTGCCTGTGTCCTTCAATCCCACAGAAAGTCACAGCACAGCATCTGACACATAGTTGGTGCTCGGTAAATGTCTATTTCCTTCCTCTTTTAATAAAATGAAAATGTAAAACCAACTCAGCTTGCTTGCTGACCCTTGGAGACAAAAGCAGGACGCTTTACCTCCTGCCCGACTCCCTCCACATCCTTCATCCTTTCACGTGTCTCCCCTTGCCCCATCCCCCAGCAAGGTCCCAGCACACAGATCTGAGGAGGCTGGTCCTGGCTCTCCTGCGACTCACACCTGGGGGGCGAGGAAGGGGGCTCTGGGATGAGAGGACGAGCCCCTCTCTGACCCCCTCTCCCAGGACCGCCCAGGCGAGTCCCTCTGGGAGCAAACAGGCCTCGTGCAAAGGACCCAGAGGACACAGAGGGTGATCCCCGGGTTTGCACCTTTGCTGGCAGCCGCCCTCCAGGAACAGGTGCCAGGCTGCAAAGGCCACCTGCACCTGGGGGAGAGCAGGGGCCACGCTCCCAACTCTGAGGAGAGGCCAAAGAGAAGCAAGATGGTGCCAGTGTCTCGGAGGCGGTTCCTCCCTGGGCCAGGCAGGCCAGGCCAGCCCAGGGGCTGCCACCTTTCGGATCCAAGAGTCCAGCCCTGGGCATGGCAAGCCTCCTCCCTGCTTCCTCCAGGGCTCCGTACTGGACCAACACGTTTGGTTTGCTGGTTTGGCAAGCATGCTTCAGCAAAATTCCAGGGGCCACAGCCACTGGGCCGCGGCTCCAGCCTGGCCTAGGGTGTCCTGGAGCCCGAACACAGGGACAGGCCTGAGCCCTCCCCCCTCCTGCCTTCCTGATGACAGATGGGGAGGATGGAGCAGTAACCGTAATAGTAGCAATAACAGCTCCCCTTTGTCACCATGTGCCAGGCCTTGTGTCAAGGGCCTTACCAGCATTATTTCATTCAATCCTTGTAGGAACACCATACTATAGGCACTAGCCTTTAGGGAGGCGCCTGAAGTCACAGCACTAATAAATGAGGGACTAGGGATTTGAACCTGTGCATCTGACCACTGTTCTCTGGTGCCTCCGCATGGGGGCCTCTCCCAGCACAGCTGCTAAAGTAACGACACTCCACCAGGCCTTTTCCAGAAGGGGGCTCCTGAGGGGCATCCCCAGCCATGGGGGGATACATACACCCCAAAGAGCAGGCTGGAATTCTGCCAGAATGAGTGCTTCTCCTTGCCTCTTGCCCCCCAGGAAGAGGAGAGATGCCACACCTCCACTGAGAGAAGACAGGCTAAAGAGATGCCATTTTACAAATATGGGGTGACTGGAGGAGCATTTGAGAGGTGGCAGTATTTTCCTCCCTGGCGCTCTTGGTAACGTTTAATTGGCAGGGGGGTGGGGGTCTAGGGACATGGGACCATTGGCAAGAGCCAGGTAGAAATAAATATCTTTTGGCTGATGTACCAGTGTGGACATGGTGGAGACGGAAAATATGGGGGGGGGGCAGGGCCCACGGCACATACGAACCCTCAAAATCGCAAGCCTCCCTTGCAAACCAGGGATGATGCCAACTCCAAATGGTGCACCTTTTCTTTTCAAATTAAAACACGTCTCTGATGGGAGGCTGGCCGTGGGGAGGGCACCAGACAAGATCCCTGCAGCATGGGCCACCGGCTTCCCAGCTGCCAGCAGCAGGTCCATGGAAGCTGGTGGAGCCCAGCAGGGTGGGGGCCGGGTGGGCCACCCGAGGCAGACAGTCTCCAATCGTGCTGAGCACAGCACATCGCTTCATTCAGGAACCCAGAGTGAAATGTACAGCTGGGTCTAGAGTTGATTCAGCCCTTAACTCGTTCGGGATCGCTGGCGGAGCCACGGAGGCGAAGGGGAGTTTGGGGTGGGGTGGGGTTACAGCAACCTGGGGGAGAGGGCTAGGCCATCCCTGGAGAAGGGGGCAGGAGGCTGCAGCAGAACCCCGGCTGATGACGTTGATACACACCAAAAGGAATCACAATTATTTTCAAACCCCCTCTCAAAACCAAACAAGCACTGAGAGTTTAGGGAGGGCAGAGCGAGTGTGTGTTAGGTGGGGGGTACGGGCGGGGGAGCTTGTTTTCTACCCACTGCCAGATTTTCATTTACTGTCAGCTCCAATCCATTCGGAACTCACTGACTCAATTGCCTTTTCACGGGGAAAGGAGCCTGCACAATGCAGGGGACTTTTCAGATCCACATTAGCACACAGGGCACTGGGCAATGTCCAGGAATAAACACACACGTCCCTCCCAGAGGCCACCAACCCCGCCTCCACCCGCAAACAACCCAGCTAGCCCTGTCAGGGCCACATCTGCTCTCCCCTATTTTCCCCCCAGAACTATTTTTTTTTAATGTAGTTTGGCCCATGGAGAAGAGTGTGTGTGTGTATGTGTGTGTGTGTTACACACACACACACGGGCACGCTTATACATGTGTTGGAAGGGGTAGGGGGTCTAACTCACAAGTATAATACAAAGGCCTGCAAGAGTTAATTCTGGGGCAGTTTCAGCTCTTCCTTGTGCTGGAAAAAGGAGGGATGGGGAGAGATGGAAAGAAGGGATCCAAACTGGGATCTCAGAAGAAAGGGGTCTGGGAGGGGGCTCATTTAACGTGTTGATTATGGAGAAATCAGCATTTGGTCAAGCAGTGTCCCTAAGAACTTAGCAGCCACAAAAGCTATTCAATAATCATTATGAAAATAATATCAACAACTATAATTATAATGATTATAACAAGAGTGGTCCCCATTTCTCAAGTGCTCGCTATGTGCCCAGCACTAGACTAAGTGCTGACACCCATCAGCTCAGTTAACGATCGCAAGGACCCAATGAGACGGGTACTATCCACCGTTAGCCCAATTCTACAGGGTCAGAGAGTTAAGACCCCTGCCCAAGGTCACAAAGACAGTAAGTGGGAGAAGGATTTTAACCCTGTTCTGCTGAACTCTAGCCCCACCTGCCCTGGGAGAGAGGAAACATGCGTGGAATCTATACAGAAGGCAGCCCCAGCACGACAGAGGCCTTGGCTCCAGACAGGGAGGTCCCTTTGACACGTGGGTACATCCCAGCAGCCCATCACCAACCTCCATCGCTGTCCCTTGGGGGCTCATCCGTTTAGCCCAGGCTCTGAGGGAAGCACCCTTCTGTCCAATAGAACTTTATGAGACGGAAATGTTCCTTCTCTGTGCTGCATGCTATGGAGGACTTGAAATGTGGCTAGCTCGTGGAAGAGCTGAACTTTTGTTTTTGGCTACGCCGCGTGGCTTGTGGGATTTTAGTTCCCCTGACCAGGGATGGAACATGGGACGTCGGCAGTGAGAGTCCGGAATCCTAACCGCTGGACCTCCAGTGAATTCCCGAAGAACTGAATTTTTCATTTAACTTAATCTAAATTGCCACATGGGCTAGTGGCTACTGTAGTGAACAGTACACATCCAGAATCCCTCTAGCTAGCGCTTTCCTTCCCAGCCCAAGAGCTATGTTGGAAATACATGAAAAGTAACCGAAGACAGAAACCTGGCCCACCAGGAAGACCCCCACCATAAACACCAAGTACCTCCTCCACTCTGTCATGGCCTTTCAAAAACCACCAGTCTGCCTCCAGCTAATCTGTCTCCCTCCCTCCTTTCCTTCTTTCCTTCTTATCTTTCCTTCCTTCCTCCCCTTCTTCCCTCCCTCTCATTCCTTCCTTCTGTTCCTCCATTTCTTTTCCCTCTCTCCTTTCCTCCCTCCCTCCCTTCCTTGCTTTCTTCCTATCTTTCTTTTCTCCCTCCCTCTCCTCCTTTCTTCCTTTCTTAGAAAAAAGCATCAGTTTAATTAGATAAATCCTCGGAGCACGTGGCCTGGAGTTCGTCATGGAAATTAACCTGCTCCCAGATCTCAGATAGTGAAACAAGAACCGGGGTGTTTGGGCATAGCACAGTGAAATGGGAGAGGCCCATGGAGTTTCATACACCTCATCTTCCATAAGTGCCCCTCGCCCCTCCAGTGCTCCCTGCTTCACAGCCCCCATGCCCTTGCCTCCTTAGGTCACTGCCGCCAGGCCTCCTCTGTTTCTGCTCCAGGCCCTTCCCTCCCCACTGCCACCCATGCCTGGGGAGTGCCCCCCAGAGCAGAATCACCCAAGGGTGGGCTTAAACCTTGGCTCCATCCACATGACGCCCCTGCCCAGCTACCCCGGCTAGGCCCTCCTGCACTCCAGTTAGCTCCAGGTCATCCAGGGACGCACCTGAGGCTTGGCCCAAGGCTGGTCTGTTAATCATCTGAATCTTATCCCATGGTCCCTACTGTGTGGTCCCTACTGTGTGCTGCTCGCTGGGCTAAGCTCGGTTCATGAAAGAAAGCTTGACGTCAACCCTCAGCACGTGGCAGCTACAATCACTATCCTCTCACCTAATTCTCACAAGGTAGGAATTCCAACTCCCATTTTACAGACATGGAAACAAAGAATTAAAGGAATTCATTTGCCCAGCTGAGAGAAACAAAATTCACACCAGGCTCAGGCCGACTCCAGCAGCAGCTCTTAACCCTCTGCCAGCCACACGTCTCCACCACAGCAGAGCCTCTGCACACTCGCGGACCCCGGGGACCCCCGGCATTCAGCACTAGGCGCCCAGGCCACAGGAACACAGGTGGAGGCCACCGGCACCCGGAGTGAGTTCCCAGGGTCTGCCCCCACCCTACCCCTCAAGCTCCAGGAACAGCCAACCTGGCCACAGTGGAAAAGAGAGACCAATGGCCCCTGCCCCACTTGGGCTCTGACTCTGAAAGTGGGCACAGTCTTACTTCTCATCCCCTTCTGATTCATCACCAAAAATACCAAGGCAGCCCAGAGAGGTAAAACACAAAATTCAGAATTTCCAACCAACACCATCGTGCACCACCCCTACCAGGGTCCCAGCCCCCAGATACGTAGAGAGCGGCTGCCCCATGCTCCCATCCACAGCACTCCCTGGAGGGCAGCAGATACGACCACACTCACCCCTACCTGGGTCTGGAAGACACTTTACACGTCGTACCGTATCTAATCCTCACACCAACCCCAGGAGGTAGGTCCTGTTATCCCCATTTTACAGGTGAGAAAACTGAGGCACAGGCTAGTTAAGTAACCGATGTAAGGGCACGACTTGGACCCCCCAGCTAGCTGGCTCCAGAATGCGTAATCTACCATATACACAGCTCGTCACTGAATCCATGGCTCAACACAGCTAAGCACACCGCACCTCCTGAATGGGCCCCCCATACTGCCTGAAAAGCAACACCCACCCCCAACTCAGCCCCAAGCTCCCAGCGATTCCTGTGACTTGTTTTGGGGCTTAATATTGTGTTTTTGAGATTCATCCAGGTTGATACATTTAACTGTTCATTTTCTAAAGACTGAATTACACAACTTATTTATCACCCTCCCCCCCAAAAAAAGAACCAACCCACAACCTGGTACAAAAATGCAACCCCAGCACCACACAACATCCAGGCTCAAAGCTTTCTGGAATGGAATTCATAGGCGTCCCCTTTGAGACTAATACCATATTATATAAAACGGGCTCATCTGACATGGGGGGCACCCTGCACTTGACAACGAGACCATGATAAATTCTTCATCACGCTTAATTATGTCAAAGGACTTTCACAGCTACAAGCCCAGCCGACGGTCAGGGCAACCCTGTGAGGGCAATAGTGTCAGAGGCCATTTAATAAGAGAAGAAACTGAGGCTCAGAGAGGTCAAATGACTTGCCCAAGGCCACACGATGATTTACTGCAGAATCAGAACTGGAATGGGGTCTCCTGGTGCTTACAACTAGACCTCAGGGGAGCTCTGGACCACCTAAGTCTTACCCTGTCCCCTCATGCCAGACCAGGGATGCCGGGGCTTGGCCCATGGTCACCCCACCCACCAAGGATCAGATTTCCCTGAAATTCCCAAAGAAGCCTCCAGGACTAGTGGGCCCGGAAATGGCCCTCACATAGCGAGCTGCACAGCTGAGCTCCCCGGGGTCGAGGGGGGCGGGCAGAGCTGGAGACGCTGGCATAGCCCCCGTGGGTACTCTGCCAGCAGTTAGTGCTGGGGAAGGGTGCCAGCCTGGCAGAGCTAATTCCCCCACCCCGTCTTCTCATTTACACACACACACACACACACACACACACAGGCTTACCCACCCCCCGAGACCAGCAGCAGGGAGGCAGCGCAGCTTCCTTTCGGTAAATCTCGTCAGCAAGGCACACGCAGGGCACGCAATTTGGTCATTACTGCTTTTAAACAGCAGAAAAGCAGAATCCACCCGCCATTAACCCGTCCTGCTCTCCCTCCAGGCTTCACCAGCTCAGTCATCAGCCTTCATCTCTAACTCCCACGCACCCCCTTCTGCATGCTCCCCAGAAGTTACTCTCCAAAAGAGTTTAAACACACACACACACACACACAAAACCTGACTACAGTAAGTCAAACCTGAATTGTGTCTCCCTGCCCACCACTGTCCCTAGAGAAAACAATCAGTGGTTCTGACGTGACCTTGGCTAAGACCCTTCAAACACCCCAGGAACCCGAGACAATGCCAGCCGGATGAGGGGAAGGTGGCCTTTGGCCCAGAGAAGGGCAACTACCTATCAGGCGTGGTGCTTCAGATGGGCGCCTAAGCATTGGCCCTGATCCACCTGCGGGGGCCCAGTGGGTGTCACAGTTTGACGTGGCTCTGCTCGCCAGGTACTGAGGCCGGCAGCGGCGGTAGTGGCGGTGAGAACTGATTTTGCCTCGTCACTGCCCCCCTCCCCACTATAGTCCTGGAGAATTGGAAAGAAGTCCACCAGAGCAAGGGACCCTAGAGGGTCCTTGGTTGGGTTTATAAGACCTGTGAAACCCCTCCAAGTATGAGCAGTATTTATGCTTATGAGATTTTTTTATTAAGAGGATTCTCCAAGGGGGCACATGAACTCAAAAGGGGAAGAAGCAGAGACTGCCCTCCACCCCCACCATGGGCTCAGCAGTGCCTCATGCCCAAGTGGCAGAGAACACAGAGCTGAGCTCCAACTGGCCCTCCTGTAAGTGGCCCTGACCGGCTGCCTTCCCCCCACGGAAGCTGCCCCTGGCCTCCTCCTCGCCTTGCCTGGAAGCTGCTCATTGGGACCGCCGGCCGCAGGAGCCATGCCATGACTCCTGGGCCCGTGCCCACTCGCCCTCCTGCCAGTCAGCCAGGGCTGCCCTGACCCGGCAGAGGACGGGCACAGCGGAGCCCACCAGCGGGGAGGAGAGAGGAAGCCAGTGGCTGCTCGTCTTGGAAAACCTCGAAGATCCTCTAAGCCACCTAGTGTCCGGAGCTGAGCTCTGGCCGCTGCTCTGTCCCTCCCGCTTCCCAGGGCAGACAATGCAAGGGAGCCAGAACGAGCAGGACAAGACCCCGGGGCCTCCTCCGGGAACCCGAGGCCAGCGGGCAGGGGCTGAGCTGGCTGGGGAGACCGTGCCCAGGACGGAGCAAAGGCCCTGTGGCCCCTGGCCTCCACCCCAACCCAAAGCAGGGCGGGCCCAGGGTAGAGGTTCCCATCACCCCTGCTCCTTGTCCCAGCAAGTCACCCTCTCCTGGAGATCCCCAGTGTCATCTCTGACACCATCTCACTGGGGCTCCTCTGGGTGTCCCCAACCCCAGCTTCCAGGCCTCCTGCAGAGCCCCCCAGACCCTGGGCCTGCCGCTCCGCCAGGGCTGCTTGGGCCCCCTCCCACCCCCTCCTCTGCGCTCTCTTTTCTCTGTGTCCTCAAGACTCCTCTCACCTTGAGAAGTGTTAGGATTACCCAGCATTTACACTCAATGCTCTCCTTTATTCCTTAAGACTTATTAAGAATGATAATGAGTTCCGAAGGAGCCACACGTCTCCCTCTCTCTCTCTTCTCCATCCTTCCCTCTCTTTCTCTCTCTCCCCCCCCATCCCCCTCCTTTGCTCTCTTTCTGTACGTATCTTTTCCACCAAAGACACACAGGACAAATCTAGACCAAAAGGAAAAAAAAAATTCCAACAATATGGAACAAGGGCACTTGAGGATTTATATTCAACAAATCCCTCTCTCCAGTTGTTCTCAATTATTCAGATAAAAAAAACAAAAGCAAAACACAAACTCCCCCTTCCCTTCCCACCGTCCCGGCCACCCTGGCTCTGCTGGACTTTGAACAGGGCGAACAGGAGAAGGCCCGGCCTGCCTGTACACCCTTGTTAACGGGCAGCTCTTAAATGGTTGATTAATTTTTGCAGAATTTACGACAGGCTTTAGCTTCCCCCCGGCTCCCCCGACGCTGTGGCCTCCGAACCACAGCAACTTAACTTGGTGAAGTTGAAGGGGGCAGCGATGGGGGTGCCCACCCTCTCCAGTGGTCTCACGTGGCTGGAACCACGGGCCACCTGGCAACAGAAGGAAGACGCACTGATGCCAAAGGCCAGGCAGCAGACAGACCCGCTCATGGAGCGGCGCGGCACCCACAGGGGAGACCACCAGGCAGCCAGAAGCCACGGCTAACTTTTGGTGATTTGGGATTTTTTAATTCAAAATGAGGAAGCCAGCAGAAAGTAGGCAGAAGGGAAACAAACGCTCCCTCGGAACTGAAAAGGATGCCCACGTTCACGCCCACCCACACACCACGCATCCCGGCAGAGGGACTGGCCTTATCGGTCTGCCGGGCTGCCCTTCAGAGAAGGGGAAGAACAGATCCTAATGAAATTACGGTTTTTAAAATGTCTATAAATTAAATCTCTCTCTCTCTCTCTCTCTCTCTCTGTGAATCTCCCCCTGAGCTCCCTCCTCTACAAGGCTTGTTTGCCTCTCCTCCGTTCCCTCTGCTCGTGTCTGTTTTTCTGATATAGACATCAAGAGGTTACGGGCTCAATTACAAGTCCGCTGGAGTCTCAGCATCAGACTTGCCTGGCCTTCTCTTCTCCTCTTCAGAAACCAGATACCAAATAAATCTCTCTTCTGCTTTATATTTTTATTTTTAATGCCAAAAGCCTAAAGATTCATTCAGTTGACTCACAGCCTTTTTTAACTTACTTCAGATGGGGGAACTATCCTTTTTCATTGTGTCCAGGTATAAATATAATATAAATGCTTTTCTCTTTATTTCATTCCCCTTTCTTAAGGACACACACAAACCCTTGGTTACACCTGAAATTTCAAAAAGAGGGGCAACAGCATATAAATGTGCCTAATTAACGCATGTCTGTTGCGGGGCTGCTGGAGAATATCAGCTGGACACGTAGGATATTTCTAAAGTTACCCGGTGACATCATAAGGCTTATTAGCAAAAGGTCCATTTGAAAAGGGTGGAACATAAATGGTGATTTTTTTTTAAAGGAAAACATTGCTTCTACCCTCCCTGATACGGAAGAGAGATGGGCCATCTATATCATTTTACATCCTCAAAAGCTGCCCCCCCCAAAAAAGAAAAAAGTTTAAAAATCCAAGTCATAATCAACCATCATAGCTGTTGATTCCTGAGAAGCAGAAACCAGCTCTGAGGTGTAGGTCTAAGGGGAAAAAACAAACCCCCGCTATAATACTGGAAACACTAACCAGAAGGGATTCCAAAAGGTACTTTTCTAGGAAAAAGCACTTGAAACAAAGGCTGGAGAAAGCTGAAGTTCAAGGTGAATTGAAAAGAAAAACTCTGTCTTTCCAATTAACCAGACTGGGAAAAGGGGGCGGGGAGGGGGGGCGACGACGACGACGACGACATTACTATCGACTCATTAATTCCTTCCTGTACACAATTTAATTAAATTCCGCTAAATACAGGAGAAATACTCATTTTGGAGCGCCTCCCCCCCACCTCAAAAACAAATTCCTTCAGGTTACTCCCCCCATGCCAGCACTTCCCCTGCTGTACAACCTTCAAATGGATTTCCAACCCACGCGTGGACTGCACTGCTCTCGGCTGCAAGAATGACAGCCTCATATGTCTGAAAGCTGACACTTTAGCTTTTAAAAGAAATGGGGGAAAATAAGCTGTTGACTTCTTGGTTAAAGTATTTTCTTGTTCTAACTCATGTTCTTATGTCACTGGGCTAAAAAAGAGAGAGAGAGAAAGAGAGAGAGAGAGAGAGAAGAGAGAAGAGAGAAGAGAGATATGACTTTCCTTGAATGATCTGTTTAACCTAAGCCAGAGGAAAAAAAAGAAAGTCATTAATTACTTATGTGAGCTATTGCTTCAGAAAGACAATAAACCTGCCCGGTCGCCATGGATATGACATATTTGCTCTGAAAACAACACAATAATTAGCAAAGGGGAAAGATACAAGGAGAATATGCAAACTCGTGAGTTTAAAGCCACAGTGCTCTTTTCTACCGGTAAGCCTGTTCTGTTTGCAATCCAAATCAAACACGTTTTTAAAATACAGCAGAGAGGGAAATAACAGGAACGGGTCCTCTCTCCTCTGAGCTGAGAAGCAACAACCACTCCACCCTCTTCCAAAATAAAATAATATAAAAGAGAACCAGGATGGCAGAAGGAGAAAAAAAAGTCAAGTATTGCCTCTGTTTTATTTCCTAGAGCAGGGGTGGAGTCTGAGGTTTGTTTTTTTCTTTTATTTATTTATTTATTTTTTTTTTAAGTGTGCTCTTATTTAGCATTGGATCTTCTGGCCAGATACAAATTTATTTATAAAAGCCAAATGCCCTGTGTGCGGCTCATCCCTCCCCAAAGTAAGTGGAAATGTGAAGGGGTGGGAAGTGGTGGGCTCTAGCTGAAAAACAAAACAGTACACTCAGAAAGCATCAGTTCCAGAGAGGGACATCCACTCCCCCACCTCCAAGAAAATGGAACCCAGGCCTTACTTTAATATTAAAAATGCATTAAATGGTTTTACCTACAACTCAGTCCCAGAGGATCATTAGGAAATGCAATCGCTTTGTATCATATCTGTCAGCGTGATAAATATCTGAGTTCAGAGTGGGTTTGCAATTTTTCAGAGTGTCACAAACCAAGATAATTTTTTTTTTTTACTTTCTTAATTCACTGTACCCACCCCCTCAAAGTCACAAGTCTACAGAAAAATACCTGAGGAGAGGAGAAGAGGGAAAAGGATGAAAAGTTGATATGCTCTCATACACCAGAGGTTACTGATATTCCCCTAAAAAGTAGAAAAATTGAGACTTTAAAATATTTGGGTGAGAATATTTTTAAAAAATTTAAAGCACTCCATTAGGTTTGAGTAAAAACTCCTTTTCCCCTCTTCCCAGAGGCTAATTTTCCAAAAACAGATGGTCAGGATCTAAAAGAGAAGCAAATATACCTCAACCCCCGCAGGCAGAGAAATCTAACTTTGAACTTCTTTTTAAATTAAAAAAAGTGTGTGGGGGGGGCAAGATAAACTATTAATAAGTATGAAAAATTAGCTGAGCTACCAGTTTTGTTTTTCTTATGCAAAAAATTCTTTAAACACAAGGGGAGCAGATATATAGGAGAGGTTCACATTTGACTGACTTCTTTTTTTTCACAACAGTTTGTTGTTTTTTTTTTTTAGAGTGAACTCTTTGATCTTGAAAGAATTTTGCTCTTATATTATGGGGGAGAAGGGGGTGGTGGTGAAATGATCTGTTTTAAATGATGATGCAACTTAGGGATCAAAGCCTTGGCTTTCTTCTAGCCATAATAAGCTGTACTTGCCACAAAGCGTGAGTCTCCGGGCTTCTCTCCTTCGTAAGAAGGAAATAAAATGCACCGAGACTCAGAGAAAGACGCAAAGTGTCTGCAAGGTGCAAAGTCTAGAAAACAAAACAAAACAAAAGTCAGGGAAAAAGAAAAAGGAGAGAGATACTGCCCCTTTAAACGTTTTAGTGCATATGGAGTTTGATTTCTGAAAGAGATCAGTTTAACATCTCCATAGAAACCAGCAACAGATTATCATCAACAGAATAAATAACTAGTCTAATAAATTAAACAGGAGGCATAAGATCGCTGGAAACCTGATTACTGAAGTTCAACAATATTCCCCATAAACTCTCGTTAACCGCCTCTAAGGTGGCTAACAAGATGGAGGGGGGGGGAGTCAATTTCTCCAGTTCGCCGGATTCCGGGCAGAGAGGCCGTGGCCGCTGCCGGGAAGGGAAAAGTTCCCCACCCTGCCCTGGAGAGGGTCTCAGAGCTCGAGTGAGGTGAAAACCATAATGCCGAAGTTTGGGAAGTGGGAAAGCAGCTGGGCGTCAGCGGAGGCAGTGCGAGTCGCCGGAGATGGCGCGGGACGCGACGCCCGCCCGGGACGCACCGCCTCGCCGCCACCAGGGCGCAAACCCGGAGCTTTGCGCTCGGGCGCCGAACGGCCCAGCGCCCCCTCTGGGCACGTGGAGCGCAGCCCGGGCGCAGCCCCCGGGGACCAACTACCCCCCTCACCACGCCCGGCGCAGCTGCTCCTGCTCAGCCCGGACAGCTCCCTTTAGGACGGCGACGTGTGTGTGTGTGTGTGTGTGTGTGTGTGTGTGTGTGTGTGTGTGTGTGTGTGTGTGTGTGTGTGTGTGTGTGTGTGTGTGTGTGTGTGTGTGTGTGTGGTGCATGTGTGTAGCGTGTGTGTGTGTGTGTGTGCGCGAGCGCGCGCGCGCGCCGTGGGGTGGGTAGGCGGGCAGGCGCACCAATTTACCCGGCGATCTGTTTTCCAGTCTCCTCGCGCGCGCTCATCGCGCGTCTGTACCAGCTTAGAGACGCCCTAAATTTACCAACTTTGCCCGGCGATTATCCTGGCTTTTTCCCCCTCGCCGCCCCCATCTCTTTGAGTGTACGGGGTGTTGGCGGGACAACCACACGCTCTGAGGGTCGTGGCCCCAGGCTCCGCCCGGGCAGCGACGCATAACCCCGGGTTGCCCCTTGATCCAGCCGGGTTTGGGGGAGCTCCAGGCACGTTGGAGGGGTGTTTTTGCTGCTTTGCTGGTGGACAAATCATACACACCGCACACGCGCCCGCCCCCTCCCCAGCGTGACTGGAGGGAGGTCCTCGCCGCACCCAAGGCCCGCTTCCCAAGCTGAAGCCGGGTCCGGAGAAAGAAACTTGTGTGGAAGGGTGAAGCGTCCCCCTGCCTCCCTCGGCACTCCATTCCTCCCCCAACTCCGGACCCGGGTCGGGGATGACTTGTAGGAAGAATCTGCGCCCACCCCCTAGAGAAAAATCTATTATTATTATCTTAATCTACGCCCCCAAAGTGTCCCTCCCGCCGTGATTGACGGCGCATACACCTGTTCCCCTCGCCGAGGAGCTTCCAACGCTGGGGACAGACATTCGCCCAAAAGCTCTGCAGCGGCCCAGAGCCCGCCCGCCGCCCTCGCCCGGCCAGCCCCCGCCCGCCGCCCCAGTGCGCCCCTGCCCATACCTTGCCAACCCAGGGCCGCCCCCTCCCCTCCCAGGCCAGGCTCCCCAGCCGGTCCGCTGCCGGCCGCGCTGGCTTCGGAAAGAGAGAAAGAACAGAAAGCAAAACTTCCTGGCGGCCGACGGCCATCAGCTGCACATTCTGCAAATGCCACCGAGTAAAAATAAACCGGCCGCCGCTCCGCCCGGCCGGCTCACCCCGGGCGCACAACTCGGCCCCCTGCCCCGGGACTGTCGGTCCGGCCGATCCCCCATTCCCGTGCGCCCCCTGGAGCCCCGCTCCCCGACACTCCTCCACCAGCCACCACGCGCTCCTGTGCCCTGAAACTCGACCCCAAGTGACCAGGCAGCCCGGCCCTCTCCCCTTCGGTGCCCCTCCGTGTTCCCACAAGCTACCATTCTCTGTCCTCCGCCTGGTGCCTATTTTAGCCGTGCGCCCTGGATTCAGGGCTCCCTTTCCCCAACTGTTGAGCCCCGGGGTCACCCTCAGCCCACCCTTGGGGGCACAGACCCCCCAGACCCTCGCCCACCTCGACCGAGCCCCCTGAGAGTGCACGGCTCCACCCGCCCACCGGTCCGCCAGCCGGGCATCCCACGTCCCCGGGCGCAACTTCTCTCCCAGAGCACACGACAACCGCGGCAACTCCCCCGAACTTTTCCCGGGACTCAGGCGGGCTCCGGCCGACAGTCACACGGCCCTGAGCCGGCATCCCGGCTCCCTGTGCCCAGCACTGCCAGCCCTGCACCCGGAGAGGCTGGGGTGGGGGGGGGCAGTGAGGAGTTCCACTTGCCGCGCCCGGAGCAGCGCACTTGAGACAAACTTCCCAGGCACAAATGAAAAAGGGGGCGCCGCTCCCCCCAGCCAAGCAACCTTTGCCTTCGTTTTCCCACCAGGAGGCACCCCCTGGCACCCCGCGCCTAAGTGAACACTGCCTACCTCTGCCGGTAGCACCTACACCCTCGTACTGGGGCACAAGAGTCGGCTGGAGGAGTTCCCCACCCACCCCCTTCCCTTGAGCAAAGTCTTGCAAAGTCACCCCAGGCGCCCCTCACCCCTGCCTCCTTCTCTGCCCTGGAGAGCGCACGAACCCCTGCAGCTCGGGAGGTTGAGGGGGGGAGCGTAGGGGGAAGGAGTGATTACTGGGTATTGGCGAGCACCTGCCCCCCCCGGAGCCCGCAGCGCGGGGGGCGCCCCCACCCTATTTGCAAAGTCCTGCACTCGCGCCTGGCACCTCCCCCTCTTCTCCCTTACCCCGCCGCCCCCTCAGTTGGAGTAAGTGACCCCCAGGAGCAGCAGCCCTCCCCTTCCCCGGAGCCGCGCGCTGGGCATTCCCTGGCCGCGGCGGGCGACGCGCCGCCCCGCTCCCGGGTGCCAGCCCTCCGTGCCCCCTGCCTCCCGCACGGCCGGAGTTGGGTGGCAGCCGCCGCTCGCAGGCTGGCTGGCTGGCTGGCTGGCTCTCTCGCTCGCTCGCTCGCCCGCTCCCGGCTGCAACCGGCAGCCTCGGGGGTGGGGGGCTGCACCCGGACAGGGGGCGAGGCGGGGAAGCACCCCGGGAGGCCCGCGGAGCTGAGGGGCGGGGGGGGGGTCGCGGCTGAGGGAGCGCCGAGTCTCTTACCTGCACTTGGGGCGGCTTTGGGTGACTTTCCAAGTCCGGGGGAAAAATGTGTGTGTGTTTGGGATGGAGCGCCGCGGGCGCGCATGCGCTACCCAAAGTTGCCGGATCCCGGATTTTTCGCTCCCAGTCTCTGCTCTCGCCCGCTGTGATTAAGGAATTCTCCGCGGCCGAGCGGGCGAGTGGGTGGCAAGCAAAACCCGGGCCGGATCGCGGGGCCGGGCTCCGCTCCACCCTCACACCCTCAGACCTTCCCCTCCCGGTTTCTTCCCACCCACCGCCCCGCGGAGCTCGGCGGGCGCGCGCGGCGAGACGCGGCCTGCGGAGCAGATCTGAGCGCGCGGCTCCGTTTTGCAGCTGGAGAAGCTTTCTCCACCCCGGAATGAGTGGAGCAAAGGCGGGGGGGACAAGAGAGGAGAGACGGGAGTGGGTTACTTTTCACCTGTTCTGAACCCCGAGAGCCCGTCTGCTTCCCACTTTTCCTCTGAAGAACTAGCTCTTTCCTGCAAGTTAGAATGTTAGAACTGTCGAACCCAAAAGAACGGGATGTCCTCACTGTTTTGATATCCGCTTTGCACTTATTCTTTGCAAGGGAGTTTTTCATTCAGTCCATTGTGCAAGAAATAAATCCTTAAGTGAACAATGAAGAATGAACCTCGGGCCGTGGGCGGGGGTGGGGGGGTGGGGGGGTACAGATAATGAACATTAAAACAAAAGAATAATATTATTTCAGAGAGTGAAAGGATCATGAAGAAAATAAAACAAGGCAATAGGATAAAGGGTATCTTGGGAGAGCTAATTTCCCCTGCCCGGGTGATAAAGAAGGCCTCTTTGAGGGGGGACCTTCATACTCCATTGGAGATCAACCTCCCTTTTCTCCCTTTGCCCACCCTGCCCACCTCCCAGGAGGTTTGAGGTGGCCACGCCAGGCTGAGCCTGGAGGTCAGCAGCGATGGCTCTGGTCCTGGCTTTCTCAGCCTGGCCAGTGCCCATCCCAGGACTGACCAATCACTGTACCTGTTTTCCCTTCTGAACAAGGACAGAATGGAAATAGACTTGAAAGCAAGGAGGAAACACTCTGATGATGAGATAAGGAGAAATTGACCACACTAGTAAACAAATAGCTAAATGACTCGTTGAATAAATGAATAAAAATTGAAAGTATGACCAGCAGCTTTGAGAAGTGTTCAACAGAATGCATTAAACTAGGAGGAAATGCCACAGGCTGGTAAGCACTGTTGCAGGCTGGTAGACTTTGGGGCCTAATCTGCAAGGTTTCAGCAAAGCCTCTCAGGACTAGTGAGGGGTAATGACCTGAGAAGCGGTGTTCTAACTTTTGATTCTGGGCTCATTCCACGCCTGGGACAGTGTAAAGACGTGATTAACAGCTTGGGCTTAGGGGTCAGACCCCAGCCACTTACCAGCTGGGTAACCTTGAGTAAGGCATTTGACCCCTCTGTGTGTCGGTTGCCTCAACAGTAAAATGGGGATAATAATTGTACTACTGCCCGGGTGTGTTGAGAGGCTAAAATGAGTTAATGCAGGAAAAGTGCCTGGGCCAAGACAGTGATCGATAAATGCCAGTAATTGTCGTCGCTCCTTGGGACATCCAGTGTTCCCTCTCCTCATTTCTTCCTGCCCTCTCTCCCTTCCTTCTCCTCTTCTGTCCGTTTTTTCTCCAGCAACAGTCCTGTACTCATTCATTCATTCCCCAGGCATTTGCCGAGCCCCAGTGAAGAGCACATCCTCACCGGGGCTGGGGAGACAAAAATGAACCAAAAGGGACTTCCCTGGTGGCGCAGTGGTTAAGAGTCTGCCTGCCAATGCAGGGGACACGCGTTCGAGCCCTGGTCTGGGAAGATCTCACATGCCGTGGAACAACTAAGCCCGTGCGCCACAACTACTGGGCCTGCGCTCTACAGCCCGTGCTCTGCAACAGGAGAAGCCACTGCAGAGAGAAGCCCGCGCACCACAACGAAGAGCAGCCCCTGCTCGCTGCAACTAGAGAAAGCCCGCGCACAGCAACGAAGACCCAACACAGCCAAAAATAAATAAAATTAAATCTTTAAAAAAAAAAAAAGAACCAATAGGCCTTGCCTCTGAGAAGCTGGTAGAGGAGTTTGCTGGTCTCTCCCCTCCCCCCTTTCCCACTATAAGGCTCTGCCCCACACACACACACCCCAACAGCTGCATCTCACCCATCACACTTTCATTAAAACATTTATTCTTCCCTCCATTTTTTCTCAGATGCTTCACAATCCTCCCCCGACCCCCGCCAAGGAGACTTTCTACCTCCTGTGAAGAAAACACATCTGGGGTGGGGGAAGCTGGAAACAGTGGCAAGCCTGGGATGGCATGAGGTGAGAAGGGAGGCCTCCTCTTCCTTTCCCAACCACCACACCCCCCCAAAAAAAAACTAAAACAAAGCAAAAGGCTGGGAGAAAGCTCCACACCCAAAAAGTAGCCCCAGCCTCGAAAGCCTCTAGTGCCTTGTTCCCCACACCCAACTCGCTTTGCAGGGACTGAAATCAGATGGTCTTTTCCTCATTTGCTTCATTTTAGCATTTCCTGAGCTTTCCCTAAAATAAAATACAAACTCTTTCCCATGGTCAGCAAGATCTGACCACTGCCTGCCCTTGGACCTCACCTCCCTCTACCCTCCCCTCGGTCACATTGTCCCGACACACTAGCTTCTTGCTGTCCTGGAAATCACCAAGCCTGTCCCTACCTCAGGGCCTTTGCACTTGTCCCCTCTGCCCAGAATGCCCTTCTTTCAGCTGCTTCCTTGTATCATTCAGGCCTCTGCTTGCATGTCACCTCCTCAGGGAGGCTTTCTCCCTAAAGCAGCTCCCCAGCCTTTCTCTCTCACTTTACGCTGTTTGAGCGTCTACAAAGATTTTGCTTATTCATTTGTTTCCGTATTTCCTGTCCAGCTGCCCCTGCTACAATGGGAGCTCCTTGGAGACAGGGACTTTGTTCTGTGTCCCCTCGTGTCCTCCACACCTCAGCCTGGCACCTAGTAAGCCCTTGCTCTCTGGGGTGAATCAAGATAAGCCTCTGCGGTCCCTGCCCTTGAGGGACGTAAGCTGTAGGAGAATGAGTAGAAAGTGTCTAGGACAAAGTTTGGGGGAGGGAGGAGGAGCTGGTACGACCTGGGAGTTGCCAGGAGTTGCCAAGCTGAAATGGTGGCTTTGCCGAGTTTTCCACTCCCTGGCTTTTGGCCAGGGGTTGACAGTGGGGAAGTAGATGGCTCTGGTGACTTGTTCCTCAACAGAGGAGGCTGCACAGGCAGGAGGGGAGGTGGGGTCAACTAAGGACCCTATGGAGGCCATCCTTCTAGCCCCCTACCTGCAGGTGGGCTGCATGTGATGAAGAGCCTCTCCCATTTCTAAGACTCCAGGGAAGTCCCTCCCCACTAGACTGTGAGCCTTAGGGTCTGTGCCTTTGTCGCGGGAGCCGAGGAGCCAAGCACAGTGCCTGGCACCCAGGAGCCTCTCAATGATTGATTTTGAACAAATAAATTTAAGTCTGTGTGACTGGGACAGCCTTGAAAGTAATCACAGCTTGGCTTCCTGGTCACAGTTTTTTGGTTTCTGGTCCTCTACAGTGATGGAAAGCAACACCTAATCGTACGTCAATAGCTGTTATTTACCGAGTGGTTATTATGTGCCAGGCAGCACGCTAAACACTTGTACGTATTATCTGATTAGATCGTCACAACAACTGTACCAGGTGGTTACTGTTATGACTATACCCATTCTACGGATGAGGAAACCAAGGCACAGAGAATAACTTTCCCAAGGCTGAACTAGACTGACTCCAGAGCTGATGCTTTTTACCCCCAGGACCAGTTGCAGGGATGGGGAAGTGACCAAAGCCTCACTTCCCGACTTACCCGAGTGCAACAAGCATTTTTACCTTTACTCTGAGATGAAACTTGAATGTGAGTGCGTTGGGAGAGGAGGAGGAAGGAAGTAGAACAAATCTGCTTTTTAACCATAAATCTTATTTCAATCTAATAAAAGACAAAAGGAATCAAAGAAATCACAGAACCAAGCACCAGGCTTTATACACATGAAGCACTCAATCAGTGCTGGCAAACGATCACTATTTTTAAATTTAAAAATTACAGACTATGTACTTGTTTCCCTTTTTCCGAAGCTGCTCCTGGGTTTGAGGTCCTCCTTGGGTGAGGTCTGTGTTTTTCGAGTTCACTGGGCCTCTCATGGTTCTGGCATCACAGTGACTATTAGTGACTGAATAATTAAACAAATGCCCAAGATAAGTGATTATGGTGATTACTGGGCAAGTTGTAATTAAAAATAAAAAAAGCTGAGTGCATTTTTTTTTTAAATGTCTCCCTTGGGAGTCCTGGGAAGGGAGTATGGGAGAGGGGCTTTTTCCCAAATCCCATCCAAGTTGACAGATTTGACAAGCCCTTCCACCCCCAAATTCCCTCGTTCTTTTTGCAAAGTACATGATTATTTGTTTCTGACAATATATATAATACGTGTTTATTGTAAAAAATTCAGAAAATACAGATAAACAGGAGGAAAATATTTTAATCGTCTGTAATCCCACCACCCATGGATAATCACTGTTGATATTTTGTTGTATTTCCTGCCAGTCTAGGGTCTTTGTTTGTTTTTTGCTTTGTTTTATAAAGTCAGCACATTGAACATTCTGGGGTTTTTTTAAACCGGCTGGCTATGTGTACGTAGCACGGTTTTCTCACGTCATTAAACACTTCTACAATGTGATGTTTTGTGGACCCATGGTAGAGCTTGACCACCATTTACTTAACCAGTCCCCCACTATTGGAAATTTTGAACATCGAACTCATTTCCAATTCATTTCATTATGATAAAGACGCTAATGAATATCCTTGTCCCTAAATAATCACGCACATTCCTTAAAGTGGAATTGTGAGTCAAAGAGCGAGCATGCATTTCAGAGCTTTGACTCCCGTTGCCAGAGTGCCCCCTCCCCAGAAGGTGTATGAACTTGCCCTCTGACCAGCTGTGTGTGAGTCAGCCCCATCTCTCCAGTCTTCGGTATTCTCACTCTTCTTTTTTTTAAACCCCTGTTAATTTAATGGGTGAAAGAGTCTGTGATTCCAGTAATGAATCCTTATTAGAACCCTGCTGGCCACAAGCAGGGGCTGTTTCAAGGTTTGAGCGGCCTTGTTCAGACCTACCACCTCGGGCAGAGATGAGAAGGACAGATGCCTAGGAGCCGGGAGCTGGAGTGGAGAGCAGAGCCCTGTTACAGATTCTCGGGGGGCTTCTAGAACGTCTACTTGAGCCCAGGCTTCTAGGGCATCTGCTCAGCTCCTGGGGGCAGAGGGGTGGGGTCTATCTTCATCTTTCAGCCTCAACCGGGATGAGCTCCTGCCCCCTCCTACCTCTCCACCCACACCTTCCAGAAACCTCTCTGGACAGAGGAGCCTTAGGGATTTCTATGCCATAAACACTACCTGTTTTCCGAGTTCAGGATCCACACTTTGTACCTCCTTTCATTTCCCTGTCTGAGCTCTCAGCCAGCTCCTGTCAAGGGACAGGCTGTTTTGCTCTCTGGTTCAACCTTTTCCTTTTTCGAGTTGGTTCTAATTAATTCACTTTTTTGGTATGTATGTTTACCCTTACCTGGTGATGAGAAAGAATTGCAGGTGACTAATTTTTTCCTTTTAGGGAATGTTCCCTAATCCCAGAGTCTCTGACTTCTCTATCCCTTTCAGCTTTAATATCCTCTGAACATCTCTATTTCTTAAATAGCTTTACATTTCTGGGGGGAAAAAAGGGTAATTCGCATTCAATGCTAACAGTTCAGGAAACACAGAAACATACAAATATAAATATAATGCAGAAAATTTCAAAACACCCACAATCTGAGAGTGCTGTATTTGGGTTTGAGTTGGACTTGAAAAATTAAAAGAATGAATCTAAGTGAGATCCACCAGGCACATCTTTTTGAGCCCACCCCAGAAGTCTGCCTGGGAGATTTAAGGATGTGTTTGGATAGGAGTGTCTTTCATGGCAAGTGGTGAGGTATGTGTCTGATTTTATCTGTATGGGAGTGTGTGTGTGTGTGTGTGTGTGTGTGTGTGTGTGTGTGCTCGCGCGCACGCGCGCACACATTTGTGGGACACGTATCCCTTTAAAGGAGGGTCTGGGTCTATGCAGGTATAGCTGCGCTCTATTTGCACACTGGAAGATTATGCCCATGCTGTCAGCAGACACCTGAATACAGAGAAGTACAGCCAGGTGAGGGGCAGGGCTGACGGCTGACATCATCTCTTAAAAAAAAAAGATCCATGGGCGATACCTACCCCCTCCCATGCCTGTCAGGGAGGGGCAGGCCTGGCACCAGAGCCCTGTGGAACAAGGGAAACCAAGTGATGGAGAAGTCAACGGGGCCACCTGTCCTCAGAGCACAAGCCACACTCCTGGAGCCTGGTGGTTCCTGCCACGTACCACGTGGGGCCATATCTCAGCCCCAGCCCCTTCCTCCTTCCTCCCACCTCTCCCAGATCTGAAGTCAGCACAGACCTCTGAGGGCAGAAGCAAAGTGGACTAGTCATGGCCGTGCTGCTCTGTCCCAGGATGCAATCCCGCCTGAGGTTGGTGTGGCCAGGCCACGAGCAGAAGGAACCCGCCGTGAGACTCCGGAAGTGGCCATGCTGGCTCCCGACTGGCACCTGCGCAGGTGCTGGCCGCCGCCCATGGCACCGTGTCTCACAGAGGGCGGGGCTGGCCGGGGAGGCAGGAAAGAGCTGTTTTGCTGATGAGGGGCCCTCGTGTCACACGAACAGGCGTGCCAGGTAGCTGACTGTGGGTGGGGGAGGGCTGTCCCGCCGTGCCAACCTGGCCCGGATGAGAGCGACAGCCCTGCCCAGCTCTCCAGCCTCACCTCTCAATGCTCCCTCTGTCACACCTTTACACACCCTCTGCCCCAGCCACACGGAGCTGCTTAGAGCTCCAAACATACCCTGCTGGGTCTCCCTTCCAGGCCTTCATCCAGGCTGTTCTCAGAAGGCCTTTCTTCCCCTTCTTTACTTGTCCTCCTCCCACTCACCCATTAAGACCAAAGCAAGTATCACCTCCTCCAGGGAGCCTTCCCTGAAGTCCTTCTGCCCCAAACTGGGTTAGATGCTTCCATGTGGGTTCCCGCAGCCCCCGTTTCCTCTGTCACAGCACTAATCACACTGTTTTATATGTATCTTAGTAGACTATGTGTGTGTGTGGTTTTTAAATCTATGTTTAAATAATTGGCATATTGGAGGCTGGATTTCTAATTGGGTCACATGGGTTCAAGTCCCAGCTCTGGTACTTACTAGCTGTATGACCTTGAGCAAGTTCCTGACCCCCCCCTCAGCCTCAGTGTCTCTGTCTCTAAAATGGCAACAAGATAAGTATCTACCTCACAGTGAAGAATTAATTGAGATCATTTACGCAAAGCACTTAGCCTGGATTCACACATAATAACCATTGTTATTATTAGTCCCAGCATCTAGCGGGATGCTTAGAAAATGTCAAGTGAATGAGCAGTATCTACGTGTGTGATGTGCGTGTGTGTGTGGATGTGTGGCGTGTACCAGGGGGAGACCCAGCCTATACAGGGAGGCAGGTCCTTTGTAGATGTGTGTGTCCACTCCGAAGGGTAATGCGCTGGTTATTTATGGTCATGGCTTAAAAAAAAAAAAGAAAAGACAAACCAATGTTCAGTAACGATAAAGTTATTACCTTCTTATTATTTTTTCAATAGGATTCAGAGGGAGTGTAAGGCTTGGCCATGGCCAGAATAACCAGCCAGGCTTGGAGAATATCCTGATGCTTTGAGCTACCCCCATGTCAACTGCCCCACCAGGGAAAAGGCCGGAGAGGGCTGAGCAGTGCTCCTAAACATGGAAGGCTTAGGAACAGAGGGAGAGGGGCTGCTCAGGCTACAAAACAGGATCTCCAGAGGTAGAGCTCTTCCAAGCTCTGGCTGACTTGTCCACAGAGACCAGAACATTTAACAGAGAACATTTCAGAGTGGGGCCCAGAGAGAGAAAGTCACTTACTCACCCATGACCATGCAGCAAATTAGTGGCAGAGTGGGAGCAGAGCCTGGGTCCCCCGACCCCAGGCCAATGCTCTTTACCACCACGTGACTCACTTGAAAGTGGGGGTCTGCCTGGCCCTTGAGCTTTGTCTCAAAATTCTACCTGAAAGGGCTCTGGCTTGTTAGAAGGTGATTCTTTTCCTGGGTCCTTCAGGGGATTGTTGGAGACATAATTTCAAGGCATCAGGACCCCGGATATTAACTAGACTACACTATGATAAGCATTGTCTATCTAGTGAGAGCTAATGGCCAGTGAGGGGACCAATCAGCTTTAGCCTCTTATTTGTTCATCTATCCATCCATGCATCCATCCAATCATCTATCCCTCCGAATTTCTGTCCATCCATCCAAACTTCCATCCATCCATCCATCCACCCACCCACCCATCCATCCATCCAACCAACCATCCACCCATCCAGTCATCCATCCATATATCCAACAAACATCTGAATGAGTGCCCCATGTGCCAGGCACCTTGCTAGAACCTGACGGTCTGGAGATGCTGAGATGCGTGCAACAAAATATTGGGAACAGCCCATGAAGAAAATTTTCGTGACATAGGAGACTTCTCAAAGACACCTAGAGATAAGTGCAGGTAGATGAGGGTGACCTGACAGGGAGTCAAGCTCCTGGAGTTCCAGGTCCAGCTCTGTCACTAGCTTACTGGAAGGCCTTGGGTATGTCCCTTCTATTCTCTCTTTGCTATGGTTTCTTCCTCTATCAATTGAGAGGGTCGAACTAGCTCCGAGGGCAGGTGAACACTGTACAGAGAAGATTCCCTGGATGGGTAGCCTTTTGAATGGAAGGTTGTAAAGTTCCAGGGGGGCAGGGGACAGGAGTTCCCGTGGTTTACAGCAAGAGGATGAGGCCCAGAAGATTCAGGAAGAATAAGGACAAAGAGATGAAGGATGGGGAGTCTTCCCAGCTCCACTCCACTGTGCGGATCTTCAAACAATTGATCTGTTTTTTGTTTTTTTTTTTAATTTTTTTGACTGTGTTGGGTCTTTGTTGCTGCGCACAGGCTTTCTCTAGTTGCAGTGAGCCGGGGGCTACTCTTCGTTGCAGTGCACAGGCTTCTCATTGCGGTGGCTTCTCTTGCTGCGGAGCACAGGCTCTAGGTTTGCAGGCTTCAGTAGTTGTGGTACGCGGGCTCAGGAGTTGTGACTCACGGGCTCTAGAGTGCAGGCTCAGAAGTTGTGGCGCACGGGCTTAGTTGCTCTGCAGCGTGTGGGATCTTCCCAGACCAGGGCTCGAACCCGTGTCCCCTGCATTGGCAGGCGGATTCTTAACCACTGCGCCACCAGGGAAGCCCCTGATCTGCTTTGCTTAACCTGCTGTGGGTCCCCTAGACCTGGGCCTCTGATTCCAGGTAACTGACAAGGCACCTGTCCCTTTGTCATCCCTTCCCCACCTCTGAGCTCTTGTCTGCCGAAGCTGTGATCACCCACACGTAGCACTCTGCCCTCTGGGATTTATTTTAAGGTCTTAGCTTGTTTATTTATTTTATTTAGAGATTTCTCAGTGCTTTGTGGGGAGGAAAATTTGAATGGGGTGATTATGGAATACTATTTCACCTCGCTGTTCATTCACAACAAACAAAGAGAAATGATTGGTGATTAAAAATGCATTCTCTCTGCTTGTTTTCTTTTGTTTTACCATTATGGAAATATTATAAATACTGAATACTAATCTGGACCTGCGGGGACCTCACAGACCTTCCAGAAACCAAGGTTCCTGTTGTTTCTTCTGGCAACCTCATGCTGTCTTCTCAGGCCCCAAACTATGGCTCAAACCCTCCCAAAAGGGTCCTAGGCCAGCAGGCCCCATCACTCAGTCCTTGCTGGATGGAGGTAGAAGTCTGCCCACTTCCTCGTCCTGGTTCCCTGCTTCAGCAGATGGAGTCGAGGAGAGCAGAGTCATGAACGTGGAGAGCGCTTGATTAGCCCAAAAGTCCCAATCACAGAGCTTCACTCCCGGACTGAGGCTGCCTGCGACTCCCTGCTCTACCACTTCCTGGCTGTGTGACCTTGGGCACGTTGCTTTATTTCTCTGAGCATCCGTTTCTTCCTCTGTAAGATGGGGATGAAAATGGTACCACCTCATAGGGTTACCTTGAGGATCAAATGGGATCATAACACCTTATCACAGGGCCCAGCAAACAGAAGTGCTCCATAAATGTTGACTCCTGTATCGATGAATACTCCCTCTCCCTCTTCCAGGTCTCAATTTCTCCCTCTAGAAGGTGAGAGAGCTACGCTAGCCGCCCTCTAAGTTTCCCCCAGCTCCGGTGGGCGAGGCTTCTGCCTGCAGGACGGGGTGCGGTGGGAACAATCCTCACCCACCTTGACTCTGTCGGAGACCTTGGCTCCTTTCCGGGAATGCAACCTGTGCCTGCTCGGGGCCTCCTAATCAGAGCCTGCTTTCCATGGGCTCTTTCTGAGCCATAAACCCTGCACTTCCCCATTTATTTCAATCACAAACAAATAAGTAGGAGCCAAAGGGCCCGATCCAGTTCCAAAGTGTTACACCAAGTCCAGATAGACAGCAAGTTCCGTGGCGTCTGCGCTCCTTTTATCTTTCACTTTATTTAACCAAATTAACTGCTCTCCGTGTCCCCTGCGTGTGAGTGTCTCTCTGTCACATAAAATACAATCACGCTTGCTTGCTACATGTTTCAGATACTTTATCATTAACATCAATTCCAGCCAAATTAGGAGTTTCTCCCAACATAATTGCCCTTCCCATTATCCAGCACTTTATTTTTTCAAAGCACTTTCCGACCATTAATTAGTTAACCCTTAGGACGCCCCAGAGTCCGCATTCAATGTCACCCTCCCTGTCTCCCAGCTGGGAAGGGGGAGGTGGCGAGGGGTCAGGTGCTTTGTTGGAAGCCACCCTGGATGTGGGGCTGGGGGCTATGCTAGGACCTTGGTAACCCTCCCTCCAGCCTCAGACCCTCTGTCTGGGCCAGGTCCAGGCCCGGGCTGGTGGGGGGGCAGGGGTGGTCCCCAACACTTTTAAATCCCCTCTCTCCTGATCCTCTCGTTGGCTCACCAAAGGAAGAAGGAAGCGGAAGAAAAGATTGGCTGGGTGATAGCACCTTCTTTGCTGTGGGGAACCAGGGCAAAGGGAAGCGAACAAAACACCCATCAGACAAAGGGACAAGCAGGTGCCATGCCTATGGCCCAAACCATTTACTTGTTCCTGCCACCAACAAGCACCCACTGAGAGCCAGGCAGGCGCCAAAGTAACAGATTTACCACCAGGATGTCTAGTAAGTGAGGTGCTTTTGGTGTATGGTTATGACTGCTGCCAAGCAAAGTAAGGGAAGGCTTGGGGCTGGATCTCTTGGGCACCCATTCCGGCTACCCACTGGGACCCAGCTCCCTCCATAACTCTGCCCATACTCTGTCCTTTCCTGGCTGGGTGCGGCCACAGTCTCGGTCGGTCCCAAGCTAGGTGGGCAACTTAAAACCTTGGGGTAGACATCCTAGATGGGTTCAGGGAGAGCCATCTGGGAAAACAGAATGATTTACTTCTTGGACAGGGTTCTGGCTCGTCAAGAGGAACTCTGCAGCTGTTAGGGATACACTGTCGAACCACCAATATTTTTCATTTATGGCCGCTCCACAGTCCTAACTTCTTTAATGATTTTTGTTTTCTTAAAATACATGAGCTGGCTCCCACAGGGACATTGCCAGGAACCTTCAGAGCGGTTTTCCAAGCTGTCATTAACCTGGAGCACAGTGAGTTTCCCAAGCTCTTCTGTTTCAGCCTCTCTCCTTCCTTCCAGTTGCCTCAAGGATGGGGCCACCCGTGCTAAGGCAGCCTTGCAGACAGAACGCCAGCTACCAGGCTGGAAACTCTCCCCTGCCCTCTCCCTACTTGTCCCATGCCACCACCCTGTATGATGTCAGACTGCAGGGAGCTTTTGCAACACAAGGAATAGGCTCACCCGAGGAAGTAGAGCTCACACTGGCCATTTCTCCTCTGCGGTCACACACCCTGGGGTCTGAATCCCAACTCTGCCACTTACTAGAAAGTTTGACCTTGGGCAAGGGGACCTCTCTGAGCCTCAGCTTTTCAGTTATTGAGTGTTGTTGCAAGGATCAAGTGCGATAACATAGTTGAAGGTCTCAGCACAGTTCCCAGCTCCTGGTGGGCGCTCGTTGGACATGAGCTATCATTTTGGTCCAGGAGCAGACTGTAGACTTTAGTATGACTTTCATTCTTCCAACCTCCTGTTTTTTATTGTCTCCATCTCATTTCTTTCAGGCTCTGGGTCTCAATATGTAAGCAAGGCCAGGTGATTAGACAACACCCTAGTTCTCAAGCTCTTCATTTCGCAGAGGAGAATAGGCTTAGAAAGGCGGTGAGACCTAGTTTGCCCCCAAGCCCCCCATCTGCTGTCCCAGTTGTGTTATCTTCCACACGGCCCTCAAGTCTGGCTCCATTGCCAGTTGCCATAAGAACCGTGAAGGCAGGACAATGTCTGGTCCCTCCAGGGCTGCATCCCTAGTTCCCATCCGAGTCCCTGGCATGTAGCTGCCAGGGACAGAGACCAGTGAATACTCAAATTGTCCTTAGAACTGCTCTCTTCCTTCTGGGCTGGGATTTTTTTTCCCATCTCTTTTATACTTCCGGGGCTCTGTGCAATAATAGGTAATAGCTCAAGACAGACAAAAGCCATGGGGGACTCTTTCCTCACTGCCCCTGCCTTTATAGCTTCACTAAAAAGGAAGATCCTATCCATTCTCCCCTAACCAACTATTTTTCTGTAAACATGCATGCATTTGTTCATTTGTTGACTCAACAAATGTTTGCTGACTGTCAAGTGCAGCTGACTTGGGTTTGAATCTTGGCTTTACCACTTACTAGCTGGGAGATCTTAGGCAAGTGACTTAACCAAGCTGATCCTCAGATCCCTCATCTGTAAGAAGGGGTAAGAGTGCCCAGCTTGTGGGTCTATTGTGAGGAGTTGATGAGACTTAAGGAATGCCCATGCTTAGCACAGAGCCTGGCACATCGTAGGCTCTGCATAAATGGCACGTATTTTTATTACAGGCAAAGCTCGGTATGAGGACCATAGATGGTACGGCTGAATTTGAGGCTCTGCCTGTAAAGGTTTCTGCCATGGAAAAAGGTTTCTGTAGAACCGTTAGCCAATTCTGGTACCTAAATAACACAATCCCTGAAGTTTTATGACATGATGTCAATTCACAGAGCGCTCAGCTGGAGATGCTGTCTCCTGCAGGATTGTTATTCTCATTTCACATGAGAAGATCAAAACTCAGAGAGGTTGTGTGGCTTTCTTCAGGTCACAGAGCAGAGCACATTTTAGACTGTGGCCAGTCTCAAAACCTCAGACTCAATTTCTAGCACTTTCCTCTACCATTCCTCTACTCTGCCTTACCCCCCACCCCTTCCTCCCCATCCCTTGAAGATAAATTTTACTTACACAAGTGTGGCCTGGGGCCTCCTCCGGCACCCTTGAACGGTCAGGGGGCACTCTGCGGGGCTGAGATGCCCCATGCAGGCCCATCATTAGAGGGGCCTCACGCCGGAGACCCCGCCAATGCCCCTTCTGTGACAGCAACAGTGGAAACCGCCCATTTCTGGGGCCCAGCTTTTCCAGGTGATGCTGAGGGAGTGTGAACAGGCCAAAAGTGTCAGAAAAAGAATAAGATTTGGTCTTACCTGCCCTGTGGCTCCCCCTTCAAGGACCCATTCAGACCCTCACCTGGTGTCCCTGAGTCCTAGCACTGAATGGGGGAGCCCTCCATTCAGGTATGACCTGGGCAGCCAAGGGGTGGAGCCACATTTCCAGGGGGGTCCTGTGAGCGATGCTGGGCCATGAGCCAAGGAGGGGGCGCCATCCTGTGTGCTCTGCAGTCCCCAGTCCCGTTCTGCTGGGGCAGCTGCTGCCCCTCCCACTAATAGCCACAGGTGGGTGGGGCTCAGCCTTTGACCTTCAGCATCTCATTTAAGCCTCATAGACAGGGTCTGTCATCAACCCCATGTCATAGATGGTCAGAGAGGTGGAAAGACAGCTCTGTGTCCCCCAGCACCTGGGCCTGTGCCCGACAGGTACATAGCAGACACTTGATAAATGTCTGTGGGATAAACAAAAGCATGACCGAGTGAATAAATGAAAGAAAATAGCTCCTATTAATGGGGGGGGGGCCCTACCACCTGCCAGCCGCGTTCTTCAGAATTTCAGTTAACTTGTTTACTGTCTGCAGCAATCCGCTGGGTAGTCACCACCTTCATCACTTTATACACGCAAACCAAGACTCAAGGGGATTAAGTCACTCCCTCAGGGGCACACACGCAGCAGGCAGGGGGGGCTGGGAGGTGAGCCCAAGCAGCGTGGCTGCAGGGTCTGTGTTTGTTACCCCTCTATGCCACGGTGGATAAGGTGAGGGGTGGATGAAGGTATGGGGGTCCAGGAGCTCTGCCCCCGTGGGTGTCTTTTCCCTCTGCATCACGAGTGCTCCCAGCCAGCATCCAAGCCAGGGGAAGCGTTTCCTCTAAGTCCCAGCCGCTCTCCCCGACACATTCCCACCGTTACCTACACGGGGAATTAAGACTCCAATCCTCATTTGACACGATGCAGGAGGATGCTAAGTACTTAAGCGCTAATTAATTAGTGAGCTGTACCCGCTGCCACCAGCCGCTGGAGGAAACCTCAAACAGACCCCCAGAGCCCCGGCGCCCTCCCTGCCACGGAGACCAAGGCATCAGCCAGGCACAGGGGGACAGAGAGGAGGGGGCTGCCCAGGAAGTCCCAGGCCCGGCCTCTGGTGAGAACGAAGTCCAGTCCAGCACTGACCCCTGCCTTCCAGTCCTCAGAAACCTGCGGGGGCTGGAGTTCTGGGACCCTGACTCAGCCGGGACTCTGGAAGAGACTGTCCCATGGTAAGCAAGCCTAGGGTTGTCGGATGCAGCAACAGACTCTCAAGACAAGGCCAAGTTTCAGGGGCGGCACTGACCTCCTGCACTGGGGGCAGTTTCTGGGGCCCCTGAGACAAGAATGGGGCATCTTCTTCCCCCCAAGCCAGCTGTAATGTGTCTTCCCGGGCTAGGCCAAGGGGCAAACGGGCCTTCCGATACTGATGGGCAGAGGCACGCTAAAGCTGGCTTCACTGAGGGAACACCAGCTTGAGGCTGGGCTCTCCCCACCTCTCTTGACCCTGGTCTTACCATCTGTGGCTGGCCAAGGTCCATCTACCTCATGGGGCAGAGGGTAACTGAAAGCTAGGGCTTTGGAACCAGGCTGGGTTTGACTCCCTATTCTGCCACTTCACAGCTGCGTGACCTCCTGCAACTCAGTTTTCTCAGCTGTACAGTGGGACTCACAGTTTTCCACAGGTCTGTTTGTGGAGATACGTGAGGTGATACACGTCAAGCACCTTGTGTGGGGTGTCGGGCACATAGTAATCACTCAGTAAATGGTGGGAGTAGTCCAAGCAGATATTGTTAGCATCATCGTCGTTTAAGGAATCTGCCCACTTGACTCTCAATTCGTTGACCCTGTAGTATGACCGATCATCCTGGTTCACTCGAGACTGTCTCAGTTTTAGCACTCAAAGTCCCTGGTCATGAGAAGCCCCACAGTCCAGAGTAAACTGGGACAGTCAGTCAAACCCCCTGTGCCCTACAGAGGTTGGAGAGGGGGAGGGGAGAACTGGCAGTGCTGGACAGAACAGCTCTCCATAAAGCCTCCTCTCTAGTCAGGACTCCCTAGGACCCCAGACCCTGAAGCCCCCTCCTCAGAGGTGGCTAGGCTCGGGAAGGGCTAAAAGTGGCACCTGGAGTCCTAGGCAGAATCTGTGGGCGTCAGGGCCCTGGGCCCTGGGGCTGTAGCTCTGATAATATCCCAGCCTGCGTCAGCTCTGGGGCCCGCCTCCTGCAATATTTGCTTAACAATCAGAAACGGCAGAAACGGCATTGTTCAGGACAAAAATGAAAAACATTGGCCTGGGACTTGTTGTTTTTTCTTTGCCTTCCAAATTCCTCTGGGCCCTTGGGAGGGGAGATGGTATCTCGGCACTGCCACCTCAAGGACAGGCAGAAGCAAGAGTTGGGACACCTGGCTTCTGTTCCCCATTTCCACCCCCCAGGAACTTGGGGTTGGTCTTCAGTTTCTCCAGGTGCTCAAAAGGGGAGACTTTGGACTGCGAGCTGAATGAGACAGGAGAATATTTGGTTAGGTTAAAATAGCTATCGCATTACGGTGCGTTTATTGAAGCCTTCCAACTCTCCAGGAAGGAAGTCTCATTCCCATTTTACAGATGGGGAAGTTGAGGTTCAGAGCACTCACCTGAACCAACATCAAAACCAAGGCCAATCAGAGGACGTGAGAGAGAGAATTTCTATTTGGCGTCTTGGGGGAACCAGATTCTTCTCAGAAATGAGCCTTCTCTTCAAACATGTGTTTGCTCATTAAACACCTTTATCAAGGGCTGAGGAAGTGGGCTGGAGAAATGAGGGCAGGGGGGCTTTGCCCCTTTCTCCAGAACTCTTGGGCCCTCAGAGAGTGTGGCTGCCTTTTGTGCAGGTACCTCCTTTCCCCCAACCCCATCCAGGAGGAGGCCAGCCCCCACCAGGGCAGCCCCACAGGAGGGGCCCAGCTCTTTCCCCACGATGCACAGGAGGAGGAGGACAGGAGGCAGGCCTGGCTCGCCTGCCAAGCCTGGCAGCTTGGCACGCAGATGGGTGTGGGGCAGAGATTGAATGTGCCTGGGGAGGGGTGCAAGCAACCAACGGAGGCCAGGCAGGGCCAGGGCTGGTGCTCCCCGAGCCCACTCTGTGTTTCAGGCACTTTAAATGCGACACCTCCTGTGTCCTCACGGCAACCACTTGAGGTCTTCTCGTCCTCATCCTCAGGTCCTGCGAAGTGAGGAAAGGAAACTGAGATTCGGCGAGGCAGGTTCAGTGGCTCAAGGTCACATAATAGCAGTCTTGAACCCAATCCTGACTCTCTACTGGGCATAACCAGGGCTGGCCCTCCAGCATTAAGAGATGGTTCTGGGGTCAGGCCTCTTGGATTCAAATCCTCAGTCTCTGACTCACAGCTGTCACATGAATGACATCACTGGTCTGTGCCTCTGTTTCTTCATCTGTAAGATGGGGCAATAACACAACCTCCTCACAGGGTTATCGTGAGGGCTCAATGGAATAATGCCAGGCACAGAGAAGCTGTTTGACAGAGGGTGGCCATTGCTGTCACCACCTGCAGTTAGAGTAATAACCTTCTTACTTCAGGACTCAGGCAGGGGTCCCCCCAGGACTGGGGGCTCTGTAGGCTCAGGATCCTGTATCATACTAGAACCTGGACCTCCAGCTGCTGCTTAACCCCTGCCGTTTGGATGGATTCTTTTCATCCTCAGCCCCCAGTTCTGGACCATTCTAAATGCCCTGGTCTTGCCAGGACCACTCAAGACTGTCTGCCTGTGACCTGAGCAGGTATCTCCCAGTGGACCCCTGCCTTCTTAGGTGCCTCACCCTTCCCTGCTCCATGGTGGGGAGGGGCCTCCCTGCCTTGAGACCCGGGCCCTGGATTCTCACCCCAGCTTGTTCTCAAACTCAGACAAGGCTCTCCCCAGCTCTGGGCCTCAGTGTTCCCAACTGAAGATAAGACCGAATGAACCCCAAGGGTCCCCAGAGGCTAAGATCTGGGAGCCCCAGACTCCCTGAGCTGAGGAAGGAGGAACAGTAAATCTGGGCGCCCTCAGGCTCCCCTGGAATTCTGCAACTGCCTCCTAAAAGGGCACTGGCCCCAGGCTGGTCCTGCCCACCTGCTGTCCACGTAGCAATGGATTTGAGGCCATCAGGGGTCCAGACTCCTTCCTGTGACTCACAAGGTCCCTCCAGGTGTGACCCTGCCACCCTCTGCTCTCTCCTCTTCGGCTCTCCCTGCCCCAACACACTGGCCTTCTGCTTTCCCTCGAAAGTGCCATGTGGTCTCGGCCCTGGCCTTTGCTTGTGGCGTGGCATTTTCGGGAATGCTCTTCTTGCCTGGTCCCTGCCCCTACCCCTCTGTTGTCAGGTCTCAAATGAGACGGCATTTTCCTGACCACCTGCCGTAGTCTTGGTCACATGTCCCTCCTCTAAGCTTCCAGAAACCCTTGCTTTTCCTGAGTGTGAGACCACCTGGTCCCTGCCCTCAAGCAGCTTAGCATCCAGGGGAGGAAATGAGGTAAGCCCACAGGTACTGGCTCATTCATGCATTCTTTATCCAGCCAGTATCTATTGGGCACCTACTCTGGGCTGCTGCCAGGGCTAAGCTTGGGGAGCCTGCACCCCTGGGGACTAGAGAACTGGGGACCTGGGGGGCACGGGCAGGGGGATCATGCTATTAGAAAAGTGTTACAGGAATGTATGATGTGATCCCCCCCACCACAGGCCTGAGCGCACCCACAAGGCCAGGACTGTGTGTTAACAAGTTTTTCTCTCCCTGCACCCAGTCAAGTATAGCACAGGGCTTGGTGCACAGCAGGGGCTCAGTCAGTGTGGGTTGAAGAGAACTGAAGGCTGGTGTGTGTCCTACATAAGGGCTTTGTGAATTCCAGGTGGGAAAGGGAGATTACTGTGAGCTGCAGCAGTCAGAGAGGACTTCCTGGGGGAGGTGTCAGGAGCAGGGCCTTGAAGACCGTGGAGGCTCAAAAGTTGGCAGGGAGGAGGGGGGATACTTTCCAGGCATGTTGGGGGCTAGGATAGAGGTGGGAGGAGCAGGGGTGTGGAGTTGAAAGCAGGGTGGGGGCAGATGGGGCAACCACACAAACCTGGGGGGCGAGGGTCCTGTCTATGAATTTCATTTCAGAAAGATCCAGGCTGCCCATCTGGTAACCACCATTCCTGGGACCCCCTAAGTCCTGCTCTGGCTGGTGGCGACTGGGAGTCCTGGTTCTTGTGCGCAGGGAGACCAATGCCTGTAGTCAAAGACGTGGGTGCCCTGCCCCCAGCCCCAGAACATGGGGAGTGCCCTGGGCAGGGCTTGCCCAAGCCTGGCACTCAGAATGCACCCTCCACCCTGGGACGTCCTGTACCAAGGAGGACCTATTAAAGGGACAAAGGTCCTCATGGGGTGCAGGCACCCCAGCCCAGCCCTGGCAGCTGGCCCAGGCTTGGGCTACAGCAGGAACCCCTACCCACAGCCCTGCCAGCTCAGACCTCAGGGCAGAGAGGAAAGGAGCAGGGTCCTGGGTCTGTTTCCCTTGGGGCAGGGCCCCCCAAGTTGTGTGAGGACAGGATGCTGCTTGGCAGGTGCTCTGCACCTGGCAGGGCACAGACAGGAGGCAGGAGGCAAGGCACTTGATAGTGTGGACCCTGGAGTCCAGTAGTCTTGAGTTTGAATCTTGACTCAGCCCCTAACCCGCTGTGTGACCTGGGGCAAGGGACTTGACTTCTCTGAGCCTCAGTTTGCTCACAGCTAATTAAAACAGGATTAAGGATAATACCTATTATTCATGATTCCTTGAGAAAATGTCTGAAAACACTACCACAGAACCTAGCACAAAGTAGGTGCTCAATAAGGGTAGCTGTTACGTGCTGTGTTTTGGAAAGAGGGATGGACAGGTGGACACCGCAGGTTGGTCTAGAGCCCGCTCTGCAGGTCCTGGTGAAAAGGAAGCAGCTTTGAGATTCTTGAAGAGATGGGAGGCTGCATCCTCTCTCCAGAAGATACCCAGGGAGTCGGCCAGCGGCAGGAGTGATCAAAGTGCCCTGCAGACGTCGCATGGGTTAGGGGCAGGGTGGTTGCTTCGTGGAGGTCTCCTCGGGCCAGCACAAGACACAGGCTTCCTATCGCTGAATCAGGGTGTGGGGGCAATCAGCTGTTAGAAAGTGGACCCGGGTTTTATTATTGCTGAATGCTATCATCCTTGATAAGAACCAGATTAAAAGGAAGGAGCGGGAGGCAGAGGCGGGGGTGAAGGGGTGGGGGAGAAGCAAAGGGCAGCGTTGGTCTTGCTGAGCAAGCCCTCAGCTGCTCTTGGGGCACTGGCCAGGACCCCACAGCCAAGCCCCTTCCTCGGGGGGGGGGCCCTGGGAGAGGCGGGGATGCAGAGACTGGAGAGGAGCGACCTGGCGGAGCAAGGGGGCAGGAACGCTGCAAGCTGGGGGCTCCCACGCGGGGACACGGTCCTGCACCTGGTCCTCTCTGCTGCCAGCTGTCACCAGGGGCGGCCTGCTGAAGTGACCAAAGGGAGGGACAGATGTGAGTGCGGATCCACCTCTGCCACTTATAAGCCAGGTGACCTTGGACCAACAACTTCGCCGTGCGAGCTCGCTTTTCCCATGTGTCATGTTGATCGCTGTGCCCCCTCCAAGGCTCAGGATTACATGAGGCGAAGGAGGTGGAGTGCCTGCCACACCGAATCACTCCTCCGTCCTCCCGCCAGCTCCTTTGAAATGGTAACTGTTTTGCCTCCCTTTCCCCTGGTCTCTGCCTCTCCCTCCTGCCCTCACAGGGCCCTGGCCCTGGGACCTGCTGACCCTCTGCCCCATTCTCCCCAAAGCTTCCCCACCCTTCACCACCATGGGAGGCACGCAAGGCCTGATAGTCCCATTTTACAGGTGGGGAAAGTGAATTTTAGAGCCCAATAGTGGCCTGCCCAAGACCAGAGTTGCAATCAGGGAGTCCTGGCTGTCTGTTCAGGGCACTTCCACCTTCTTGGACAGCATCCCTGGCCCTGTGACCTGGCAGGGGTGGGGGCCTGGCCTAGAAGGGCTTCAGAGCACTGGGGTGTCAGGCCGGCATGGCTGCGGGGCCCCCAGCCCCCTGAGGTAGCTCGGCCCAGGAACCAGGACTCCCCAGGATGGGCCCCACTGGCATTCCTTGCCATCAGGGAAGGCTATAAAAAGCAACACTTTTCAGCCCCAGAGTGTGACCTGTGCGACTTCACAGAATCCAGAGAAAAACAGAGATAACCTTGGGGAGGCCCGACCTTCAGGCGGGGCAAGGGTGAGAAGGGGGCACCCCACCAGGCTGCAGCTTAGCCTGGGTTTGAGATGGGGCGTGGGACATGGTGTAAAATGAAAAACAGAGCTTCTTGGTGGTAGTTGGAAATATTATTAATTATTAATTTAATTTTAAATTATTATTATTAGAGCCACTGAGGATTCAGGCCTGGCCATGGGCTGGCCTTGTGCATAGATCCCTGGGTCCTCCCAAGTCCTGATGAGGTAGCTCCTTTTTTTTTTTTTTTTTTTTTGTCGTACGCGGGCCTCTCACTGCTGTGGCCTCTCGCGTTGCGGAGCACAGGCTCCGGACGCGCAGGCTCAGCGGCCACGGCTCACGGGCCCAGCCGCTCCGCGGCATGTGGGATCTTCCTGGACCGGGGTACGAACCTGCATCCCCTGCATCGGCAGGCGGACTCTCAACCACTGCGCCACCAGGGAAGCCCAGAGGTAACTCCTTTTATTATCCCATTTGACAGGTCAGGAAACTGAGGCCCAGAGAGGACCAACAGCTTGTGCAAGGTCACAGCTAGAAAGGAGAGGGACTGGGTTGAACAGCCTCCACCTCACTGCATCCCACTCAGCACACTCCAGCCACATTTGCATCATCTCTGCTCTTCAAAAACTCTGGGCTCTTCACTCAAGACCTTCACACACGCTGACCTGAGGGCTTGTCTCTTTTCTCTCCACCTCTTCAGATTTCAGCTGGAACGTAACTGCCTCCGGCAGGCCTCCCCGGACAGCCTTGCTTATTCATTCAGGCAACACCTATTTATTGAGCACTTACTATGTGCCAAGCACTGTTGTGGGTGCTGGTGACACAGCAGTGAACAGAACTGACAAAATTCTGTCCTCAAGGGGCTGGCGGCCAGAGTGGATCAGTGAACCCTGAGTTTCTCTAGCTGGGGGAGATATTGCCCTGTGTTGGGGGGAGGTGAAGCCGCAGGATAAACCTGGCACGTCATCTCAATATGTCAATTTCTTTCTTAAATTTGGCAGGAGGGGGGTGGGGAGAGAATTATCTTTTATTTAAGCAACACAGATCCATTATGGGATAGCACATGATACTTCTATAAACTGAGGGGGGGGGTCCCAGGGTTTTACCACAAGGCCACCCTGGTGAGGGGCTGCCCTTAGCAGCACTTTGGGGGAGAAGGTTTGAGACTTTGTGTCCCACGATGGAGCTATCCCAGCCTGAGAAAGCCAGGTGTCCAAAGGACTGGGGCTAAGTTCCTCCGGCCAAGCCCAGAGCCAGGGAGGCCGGGGTCAAGGCAGGCTCTGATCCTGCCTGCTGTGCAAGCCTCCTCCCCAATCTGGGTCTTCGTTTCCTTGTGGGTAAAATGATGGGCTTGTGTTAGAGTTTCTCTAGGGTCCCAGGAGCCCCGAAAAACCTGTCAGACTCTAAGGCCAGATTTGGTTGACCAGCTTCATCTGGTCCCATCCCATCTTCCCACAGTCTTCCCGCCCCCCCACGTCCCCATCCCCCACCTCAGCATCTGTCCTAGTGGTACCTCCAGCCTGAGACCCAGCTGAAGGCAAAGACCCTGCCCCACCTCACCCCAGGCTCAGAGGGGAGAGGAAGGGGAGGCAGGAGGAAGGTCACTTTTCTTACTTGGCCTGCTGCCTGGTTTTCATTAGGCCCGCTGCCTAATTTTCCTGGGCGGTACTTGCTGTCTTGGTGAGTCTCTCTTTCTTAACCGTTTTGGAGGAGACAGCCGTCACGCCCCGTCCCCCTCGCTGCTGGTATCATGGCCTGAAGTTCTTCCTGCTGTGTCACCTCCGTGCCTCTTGCTGCCGTGTCAGCCCTTGTCCCCTTTTCCCGGAGTCCCCAGAGACAGAGAGCAGCAGCTCAGATGTACCCAGACTTGATTAATAATCACACTAATTATGACCATTAGCATTTATCGAGCACTTACTATGTGCCAGGCCCTGTGAACCCAGTAACTTCCCCCCAACAACCTTATGGCGTATGGACTATTATTATCACCCCCATTTTATAGATGAGGAAATCGTGGCTCTGAGATGGCAGGTTGTGGGACTGGGACCCCAAAATCAATGCTTCTAACCACCATTCCATATGGACTCAAAGAGCCCATGAATGCCCTTCTCCTGGCTAAATGCCTGCCCCACCACACACACACCCTTGTCTTCTAGACCTCTCCCTATCACTTCCAGAATGGTGTTTTTTCCTCCAGTGCAAGGAACCAAAACCCCAAACACAATGCCCTTGGGGTAGTGAGCGCTGAAGGATCCGACCCATTTTAAAGGTGTGGGAGGTGAGGCAGCCCCGGCAGGACTTCTGGGCCCAATAGCTGGTTTCTGGGGACCTCAAGGGCTGGGCCTCTTTCTGGGGTCAAGATCAATTAATGATGGGGCCAAGGAGAAACTGAGCCATCTGGCAGAGGGTGAAGGGAGGCAGGGCCTGCATGGGGACCCAAGCCCCTGCCCTCCACCCCTGAATCTGGGATAAGCAGAGCCAGAGAGATGATGCCGAAGGCAAATTAGCGCCCCACCCTGTGGACTGAATTCTCCTGTGGGCAGAAACAAGTGGAGGGAAGTCGGGGAGAGACTACTTGGAAGTCTAGTTGATGCCCTAGCTAGACGGGGGAAGCACGGGCCCTTTCCAGTCTGAAGCGGGAGGGAGCATGCTGTTACCACCAGCCATGCCACCGTAAGCCCTGGAAGCCAGCCACCCACTCCAGGAAGAGATAACCAACTTTGCCCCGGACCCAGAGCTCAGCTGGTACTAGTGGGCTGCCCAGCTCCTTGGGGCCAGGCCGGCAATAAAAATCCTGCAGTGGTGAGTGCAGTGATCAGAGGAGGGAGGGAGAGAGAGAGAGGAGAGGGAAAAAAACCCTCTAGTGCCTGACATTCTTTTTAGGATGCCCATAAAAGATAATGTGACCTGTAAAATCTGCAAGCTGCTTCCCAGCCTGTGGCGCCTCGGACCCACACCCCACTCCCACCCCCAGCTCCACTCTCCTGCCCTCAGGGCGAGGGCACTGCCCGGGGTGTCCCTTGGGGCTCAGGCCCTCAGAGCATCAGGGACCCTTGGGCTGAAGGAAGCAGCCGACCTAAGCCCCTACGGTCTGGTCTGCCAAGGTGGGTGGAAGTGGTGTGGCCCCTTCCACCCCCTCCTCCTCTGAGCCCCCATTTCCCGGGCCCTCGGGTCAGCAGGGCTGCTGCTGCCAGGCCAGGGGGCAGAAATGTGCTGGGGCAGATCCCGGCTCTCCTCTCCCAGGTGAGTCACCCCTGTGGGAGTGTGTTGATGAGTCTGAATCCCTGCTCTTTGTTTTCAGCTCCTGGGAATTCACACATTGCAGCAGATACCGTATGCCCTAGAAGCCTGGGTTCTAGTCCCAATGTTACCACCGAGCAGCTGCTTGAAATCATGTGTGTTCTGAGCCACTTTGGGCCTCAGTTTCTCTACCTTTAAAATGGGCATAAAAAAAAGAAGGAAAAAAAAAGAAAAAGAAAAAAAAAACAAAAAAAGAAAAAAAAAGAAAAAAAAGAAAAAAAAAGAAAAAAAAATGGGCATAAAAATCCTGCCTTTTGTAATTTTGCAAGAAGGTGATAAAGCAAAAGAGAGGGTCACAGCATGGGATGATGACAATAACCATCATTTACTGACCACCTACTATGCGCCAGGTGCCCAACTAAGAGGTTTATAATCTTCTAACCACCTTATGAAGCCTGTGAGATTATTATCCCTTTTTTTTAAGGCGGAAACTGAGAGAGTTTAAGCAACTCTCCTGAGGCCACATGACTTATACACCCAACCATTAGGCTCCCTCGCCACCCACAGTGAGAGTTAAGGGCATCCCTGCAAATGCCGGGAGCAGTGACCACTGTGCTGACCGGGCCTTCCCCCGCCCTCCAGGTGGGGACCAGTCCTAGGTGCTCCCTTCACCGGCTTTGTCTCCAGAGGGCCCACCCCTGCCATGGGTCCTGATGGAACTACCAGCACCCTCCCATGGGCGGACGGTTGAACTCTGTGTACCCAAACTGAAACGTACACTCGTCACAGCCAGGAAGCCGTCCAGATCTGTAGATCTGCCTTGGGAAGGCACCGCCGGCTGGGTTTCTCAATTTCCCAGACTCCACATCTTCACCCCAGCCTGGGGAGCAGGCAGCTCCTTGGGACCCCAAGGCCTCCTGAGAACAGTCCCTGAGATCAGACTTCTTTGTAGGGTGCAAAAATTTGAGTTCCAGTCTAACCTCCTCTCAGCCCCTTTCCTGGGGTTCATCTGACATTTCTAAATGCATCAGTTGGGCAATGAGGTAAGGCAGGAAATACTCCCTCCCCAGGCAAAAGCCCTTGGCCCCATGCTTCTGTCCCTTCCTCACACTTCTCTAAATCCTCTCATTCGCATTTCCCAGTTCCCTCCGTGCCTTAGGAAAGCCACTGTCTCTCTCTATGTCCTCATAGCAACACAAAAACAATGGCAACAGGCGTCGTGTGTCAAGCATGTGCTGTGTGTTAGGTGCTCTCCATACGGTCACTCATTTCACCCCCTTTTTACAGATGAGGGAATTGAGACTCAGAGAGGTCCAGTGACTTGCCCAAGGTCACACAGCTAGTCAGCATCAGAGCCAGGGTTCAAAACCCACATCTCCTGGACACAAAGGCCCTGGTTCTCAGCCATCAAGATTCTTCCAGCTCTGCCAGCTCGTGAGGCTCTTGCTGATTCTGTCCACGCTCAGAGCGGCCTGGTACAGAGCAGGGGTCCAATGAGTGCTTCCACAGTGGAAGAACTATCTGAATGATTTTTGAATGTGTGAAAGCACAAGTGAGAGAATAATCAGCAAATGAATGAATGAATGAATGACCTCCACCCTCCCCATAACCATGAAAGATGGGCAGCATTATCCTCATGTGTCAGATGAAGAAACTGAGGCTCAGAGAGGGGAACGCAATATGCTTGAGGTCACACAGCGAGTTGAGGGCAGAGAGGAAAATGCAAGCCTCTTGACTCCTATCCCAGGACTCTTCCCCCTCGACACCAGCCAGCCACAGGCCCTTCCCACCTCCTTTATCCCTTCATCATCCCAGCCACACTCTGGGCCCAGCTCTGCCTCGCATCTCTGAGGGAGGCTGCGGGCGCAGCATCTTTAAGCTGCCCTTTGAGGGACGAGCCAAGGAGGGGGCTGGGGAGGGGGGGCTCCACCCAGCACGCAGGGCAGGGAGCCCAAGCCCGTCCGTCTGAGATGGGGTCAGTGCAGGGGGTCTTTCTCGGCAAGCACTTACGGCACAATTGATGGGAGAAGCGCTCATCAAACAAGGGACAAATCATAAAGTTCGGGAGATGGAAATTAGGCAGGACAAACGATCCAGGTGCAGGGGAGATTTATGGGGGAGGCTGTATTCTAGCTAATGATTTCTGCTAATGATTCTCCGAAGTGTACAGTGGCACGGAGCCCGCGCTCCATGGGGTGACATGAATCCTGCGGGCCGGATGAAGGACGTTCCTGGGGAGACGGTGACGGCAAGGGGATGATGAAGAATGACGGACGGAGGGGGCCCCCAGATCCCCGGCCCCCTGGGGGTGGCTGGAGGAGACGGGACTCTCGGGGCGTGAGTAGGTTCTTCAGAGATTTATCGCTCGGCCCGGCTATTTGGCCCTCTCTCCACTCGCCCTGAAAGCGCCTCCCTGCCTGGCAGCTCTAAGTGTTGGTGGGGTCTGCCCACTGCTGACACACACATTTTCAGAGCCCACCACCATCTTTCATTCCACCAGCCCCGCTCACAGACGCAGGCTTCTGGCTGCAAACGGTCCCTCCCTGCCCCCTTTCTTCTCTCCTCCCTGGTCCTCCCCTCTGTAAGAGTCTCTCCTCCCAAATGCTGCTGCCCCACTCCGCGGCTGTTCTCTTCCCCTCTCAAGTTTCAGTGACCCCAAGAATGCCACTTCCGAGGACCCCAGCCAGGGACTCCCCCAGCATCTGTCCCCGGAGCACCCAGTTCCCCTCTGCTCCCCTCCATCACCTGGCTCGGGGATGCTGACCCTCTCACCTGGGACAGTCCCTCCCAATCTACCCTAAATTCTACTTACTGTGGACCAAGTCCAGCCTCCTGGCTCTGTAGTGGAGGACCCTTGAGGGACGGGAAGGCCCTGCCTTTCAAATCCATGACCAGAAAATGTTCTCAGTAGTTAATTCACAAGGGTCGAATGGCCAGGGAATTACATTTGCTTCTTAGAATCTTTATATATTGTCTGATTTCTCCGCAATGAGCGTGTGTGTGTGTGTGTGTGTGTGTGTGTGTGTGTGATTTTTTTAATTAATTTTTATTGGAGTATAGTTGCTTTACAATGTTATGCTAGTTTCTGCTGTACAGCAAAGTGAGTCAGCTATACATATACATATATCCCCCTCTCCTTTTTTTTTTTTTTTTAAATTTCCTTCCCATTTAGGTCACCACAGAGCACTGAGCAGAGTTCCCTGTGCTATACAGTAGGTTCTCAGTAGTTATCTATTTTACACATAGTAGTGTATATATGTCAGTCCCATTCTCCCAATTCATGCCCCCCTTCCCCCCTTGGTGTCTATAGGAATTGGTTAAATATACCATAGAGTAAGGAATTTTATGGAGTCAGTGAATGTAGTTTTCAATATGTACTGACATGGAGAAATGTTCAAAAGACATTGGAAGTAAACAAGGCAGTTTCCAAAACAGTTTGAGGCGTAGCATCCTGTTTTTCCTAGTGGAGAAAGATCTTTGTGTGGACACATGCATAGAAACAGCTGAGTTTCCCCCCCAGTGTCTGTAATGGGGAGGGACGATTTGGGGACTTCTCTTCCATATTGTCTGAGCCTTACAGAGCAAACATATGTGCCTTTAATAGCGAGAGGGGGGAAAGATAGCAAAGCTATTTTCATTGAGAAAACAAAAAAGGAGCAGCTCCAAGCGCAGGCCAGAAGCAACGCCCAGGTGGGAACCTTGCTGTCGGAGCGCCAGCTTCAGGCCGCTTGTCATGTATCCTCAGAGCATCACTTCTGACAGCAGATACTGGTACATGTCCAGGGAGGGGGTGTTGCCTTGGAATCCACTCTCCTCTCCACTCCTCAAGGCCCCTACCCCCACTCCTCCCTGGCCCACCCACCACCCCCTCTGGGTGTGATCAAAGGCCAAAGTGAAAACGAGATCTGAAACTTCAGCCTGGAAAAGCAACGTCGCACTGATGCCGGGATAAGAAGGATCACCGCTCACCAGCTGGGTGCGCCCCCCCACCCCGGCTCCGCCCCTTCCCTCTGATCACCTCCCGCCTGCATCCCAGGCCCTGTCCAGGGACAAGGCCTTAGGTGTCCCCTACCCCATCCACTGCCCTAGAGCAGATTGAGGAGTCTGCTAGAGACACCCCTTACACTGGTCTCGTTAATTGCACTTAGGCAGCATCTCTCGAAGGCTCCTCTGATAGAGTTAGCAAGTTCCTGGAGAGGCAACCTGTGAAACTGGCTGGATGAAGTGATTGGAGCAGCTGCTGGGAGAACAGAGCCCTGGTGGACTGGGATTGGGACAAGTCAGTTTCACGGGAACAAGTTGGAGGCTCCTGGGGCTCTGAGAAAAGGGAGGACCACTAGAGAGTTAGAAGAGATGCAATAAAGACAAACGGCACAAAGCATCATGGAAAGATCGTGAGCGCTGGCATCAGAGACACCCAGTTAAAGTCCCAGCCTGGCCATTTCTAGCTCTGTGGCCTTGGGCAAGCCACTCACTTCTCTGAGCTTCCTTTTCATCATCTGTAAAATGGGGATAATAGTAATAACTTCACCTGGCGAATGGAGGGATTAGATTTAATATATGCCAAGTACTTCATAACTGCTACTGGTCAGCTATTACTATTGTCGTTGAACTTAGCGAAGAAGAGACAGTAGGCCTAGGAGGACCGTAGACCTTGTCTAGCATAGGAGAGATTTGGGGCTGAGTGGCCCCAGTGTCAGTCTGGTTCACCCAATGACTAGACAACGGGAGGAGAACAGGAAGAAGAAGGGGAAGGGGAGGCACTGGAGATGATCTGGGTCATCAGCTGCACCCCAGGAGTCATGATTCAGCTGGTGAGAAGTCCCCACCCAGAGACTGGTCCCACAGGCTGTGGCCAGGCCCACGGGCACAGCAGGAAGTCCCGTGGAGCAATGCCCAGAGTCACCCATTAGCCCAAGGGCTCAGGCACCCCTTGGCCTCTTTACAACGCAGCCCAGGATGAGGACCCAGAGCCAGCTAATGACTCCCCCAAGGCAGGGCAGGCCCAAGGAGATCAGGGAGTTTGCTGGGGCCACACAGCAAGTTCTGTGAGGTTCATCTCCTCCAAACCCAGAGAGGTCAGGTCACTTGCCCAGGGTTACACAGCTCAGATATGATAGAGCCAGGAAGCCTAAAGTTGGCCCATGACAGCAGGCTACCCAGAGTGTGGCTGGAGATGGTGCCACTGTGAGGCCCAAGCCTTTTAGTCCTAAAGCCCCAGAGCTGTGGAATGCTTATGAGGACGGGTTCTGTGGGCCTGGGTGCTCGGGGGGCTTCCCTGAGTCTCCTGAGGACCAGATCTGTGGGACATTTTCACAGCAGACCTTGCCCCCAGGAGTGAGAGATGGACAATCGCACTTGCCCACGTGCCCTTAGGGCCTCGCCTTGTCCCTGAGCCTCCCCAAGCACCTCTCCTTCCACTGGGAACGCCCCACCTGCATCCCTACTTAAAGCTCTGTGGCCTCCTCCATGCAGACCCGCTGCCCCCTGTGTCTCCCTGTGCCATCTGGCCCTCTGCCCCGGGGCCCTGGAATCAGCATGCCTGACTCTGGGTGGCTGGGTAACTTCTCCAGTCTGTTTTTTCTTTCTCTTTGGAGTGCATCTATATGTGTGTATCCCCTTGTTTGTTACTTCATGGCATTTATCACGTGTGTGCTTGTCTTCTCCCCCAGCTAGGCTCCAAGCTGCCCAAGGTGGGAACCACGTCATCACTGCCCTCCGTTCCCACCCCCACTACCTAGAACAGGGCCCTAGGTAGTGGGGGAGGAGGGTCAGAGTGTTCCAGCACAGGTCAGGGCAGCCTTGCTGTAAACAAAAGCAACTCTTTTGACTTACTATCCCATGCCCAAGGCAGGTCATTTACTTTACAGCAAGTCTTTGCTTTGGAGAAGGATGCTCAGCAGGGTCCCTCAAACAGCCAGCTTTCCTGGTACCTAAAAAGTAGATTTGTCCACAGAGATCCAACTTGCCTGCCCTGCTCTGAGCCTCACGGGCTGGGTCCACCGGCAGCCTGAGAAGCCCACATACCTGTCTGCTCTCTCTCCCTCTTTGGTGTGGCAGTCACGGCCTTTCCCAATCTAGCTCCAACCTGCCTTTCATAACAGAAATAAAAGCTATGGTTAAAAAACACAAACAAAGAAACAAAACCAATGGTGAGATGGTAATTGACATTCACCCAGTGCCTACTGCCTGAGGACACCTGACATAGCTGTCACTTCATTCATTCCTTGGATGACTCTGAGATGGGGTGTCAACTGTCATCCTCACTGTAAAGAGGGCAACAGAGAAAATCTGAAATGTCCCAGAAGGGAGCTGAGACTTGAACCCAGGTTAGCTAGTGCCCTAGGGCGAAGCCCTAACCAACGAGCCACACTGTCCCATTTGTGGCAGCCTCTCCCGCCAGGTAAGCTAGTCAGCCCTGCCATTGCTGACCACCAGCCTCTACATACAAAGTTCTCCTGCCCAAAAGTTCTCACTCTGTTTGTCCTTGGGTCCAACTCCTACTTACCTTTTCATACACAGATTTAATGTCACCTCCTCAACCCCACCACGCAGAATTAGTTCTGGTGGCCCTTCATTCAGCTCTCTGTGTGGCACCAATGACGTGATCTTAGGATTGTCGATACCTGTCACCCTTGCTGAACCAGAAGTCCAGCCACTCAGCTGGGATGTATTAGAATCATTCGCCTAGTCAACCAATATTTAATGAACATCTACTATGTGCCAGGACTCATGGTAAATGAGAAAAATGAGGTCCCGAGCTTATGGAGCACAAATCCGAGACGGGGAGAGAAATAATATATGTGTTGACAGACACGTGAACAAGATAATTTCAGATGGTGACAATCCTATGAAGAAGCAAACAAGGTGACATTCTGTAGAGACCCTGAGCAGATGTGATTCTGGTCTTCACCAAAGTGAGTCTTCTCTTAGTTTGACCTGGCTCTATCTAATGATATCTATCTGTCACTCACTCACTCATTCATTCATTCATTCAATCACTCATTTGCTAAGCACAGACCTTGCTGGGTTCATCCTCCAAAGCCCTGGGGTCCCTTGGGGAGGTGAAACCAGGGAGACTAAGGTCAGGGAGGGGAGGGACTACATGGTATAGAGCATTTCCACGCCCTCTGATCAGTCATGCTTCCTAATTCAATAAGGTGAGAGGAGCATAATTTGATCATATTTGTTTTGCATCACTGCAAAAACAGAAAATGAAGGGCTGCAGAACCGCACCAGTTTACTTCATCCGACCTTGATTAAAAGAAAATTAATTGTCGCATCTCTCAGGATATCACAGGCAGTAGCCAATGGCTCTCCAGGATACCACAGAGAGGGAAAGAGAGCAGAAGATGCTTCATGCCCTTTTCTCTAGCACTTCCAGTCCAGCTGGCAGCAGAGACAGCCGAGCTGGGGAAGCGTCTCTCTGCACAGGAGGCTGCTGGCAGATAGCTGGGGGGCCCTGAGTCCTTCCTCTTCTCTCCTACCCATTCTGGATTTTGCCCCCCTTCAACCCCACACCCCGCCCACGGCCCAGAGAAGATTCTCTGGGCTGGGGCCCCATCCCAGAGCCCTCCGCGGGCTCCTCAGTGCCTCCCCTCCCATCCCCAGGGCTGGCAGATGCCTCGTGGAAGATGTCCCCCAAAGAGCCAGGCCCCCTCGAGCTTGCCCCACCCTCAGCCCAGGCTGCCCAGCCCAGAGGGAAGGAAGGAAGGAGGGGGCTTGGCGCTGCCCGGGTGAGCCAGAGCAGGGGGGGTGGGGTGTCAGTGGGGAGAGCATCTCATGAAAAGTTAATGCCCCCTTGCAGGTTGTTGATTTTTGTTTGTTTTTCTCTTTTTGCCAGAAGAGAAGCCTCTTTCATTAGCCCAGACTGTCATTACCCGGCATTAAATTTTCATAGAGCGGGCGGGAGGCCAGGCAAGGGGAGGCATGCAGCGGGGCGGGCTGGGGGCTCCCTGAGCTGGGCCTGCTGGGGGCTGAGACTGGCTCCCCTGGGTTCCCGTCTGCACACTGCTAGGTCTTAGTAATAACACTCGCTTTTCTCTGTCACCCACAATATGTTAAGGATGGCCCGTGGACTACAGTCTATGGTCTTCCTAATGCTCCTCTGTGGTGGGTTCTAACTATCCCCATTCTACAGATGAGAGAAACTGAGGCTCAGGGAACTTGTGGCTCTTGCCCGTCACAGACAGTAAGAAGTTGCCTCACTGACTCCCCCCACCCCACCCCAGGCTGTGCTCCCACGGGGCTGAGAGGCAAAGAGAGGAGTAGAGAGGTGGAGGGGGTGGAAGGGGTGGAAGACAGACACGAGCAGGGTGGCGACTCGGGTGTCGTGGGTGCTCTGCCCTGCAGGGAGCAGCAGGAGCCTGGCCCCCAGCCCCATCCTGGGAGGCGGGGGTGTGGCTCTCTCAGCCAAGCAGGGCCTGCGCCCCGCCAGGCAGGTGTCAGGGCCTTCACAATGGTGCACCTGGCATGGGCACCAGGCCTGGCCATTCAGCCCCGAACAATCACTGCTCCACAGCCGCTGGGCCAGCGGCCTCCAGGGGCAGGAGGACAGGAGGGCAGCAGATGGGCCTTGGGTGTCAGATTTCCAGCCTGGGGCTGGGGGAGCAGGCAGCCCTGAAGGGGGAAGGGGAAGGATCAGGGTCCTTCCCGCCCCCCTATGGCCCCTCCCAGCCTCTGGTCCCTGAAGGAGGGTAGGAGGGACAGGGTGGGGGTGCAGGGGACTCTCTGCCCACCACCACTGCCACCTAGAGCAGGGCAGAGGGGAAACAGTCCCCAGGCCAGGACTGAACTGGTGGGCTTCTCATAGGGCTGGGGAGCCCTGAGAAGGCTGCACTCTGGCCCTACCACCCATTGGAGGCTCACAGAACCTCTCTGGGCCTCAGTTTCCTCATCTGTAAAATGGGTGTCTACTTGCTAAATATTTACTGAGGACTTGCTATGTGCTAAGCGTGCTAGAAAAGCAGCAGTGAACAAAAGAGATGCAAATCTCTTCTGCACCTGCACCCTGAAGCTCACATCCTAGTGTAAGAGACAGACAACAATCAACATAAAAGAATTAAATACTTAGTGGGATATGGAGGGAAGTAGGCAAGGGGGTTACAACTTGAGACAAGAGGTCAATCCCCAAAAGAGGTTATCAGCCAGGCAGATGTGGGGGAAAAGCATTCCAGGCAGAGGGAACAGTAGATGGGTGCTAAGAGTACCTGCCCTGTAGGATTTTTCTGGGGCTGGAGGAGGGGGCAGGTGAAGGGCTCAGAATAGGGCCAGGCCCACAGTCTGGGCTCACAAAGGATGCACTAAGAGCGGAGCTGACAGTGGCACTTACCACGCTCCTGTGCCAGTTAATTTGTCTACCCCGTAGCCTCTGAGCTCCTGAAAGGTAGCATCATTATCCTCGTTTTACGCATGAGAACACTGAGGCTTGTGAAGGGAAAGGAAGTGAGTCACGCCTTGTGTGCTGGGTGCCAAGTTCTCCTGTTCCAGGTCAGAGGTGAGACATGGTACAGTCAGGACGCCATCCTGGCTGGGACTTCTGCTCCAGTGCTCTGCCCATGTGATACCAGACAGGTGGAGGATAGGATGGTGAAGTCAGGGAAGGAGCAAATGCCCCACAACCGGGTCATGATCGGCCCATCTTTGCAGGGTCTGGGGGAGAGTTTAGTGCCCCTGTGCTTCGGGAAAGCTTCCTTGTCACTCTGAACTTGGCTTTGAGGCACCAGATGCCTATGGGGGTGAAGACAGGAGGCTCTGAGAAGGGAGGGGGGAAAGTTCAAACCCCTGATGTCACAGAAGTGGAAACCAAGGCTCAGAGAAGGTTTTCGGAAAAGCCTCTGCCCATCCCTGACCTCAGTGATTGCATCTGTGCAATGGGACTGGGGCTGTAATGGATATAAAATACCAACTGCCCCAGGGGTGGAAGGTACTCCCTCCATCCAAGGCCGGGAAGGGACAGCCTGAGAGATCAAGTGGGAAGACTCTTCTGAAGGGCGTTCTGGCTGTGGACGTTGGCACACACAGGAGGGCCCTTGGCACAAGGAAGCTCTCACAAGTGTGTGAGTACGGCTGCAGGCCTGGGGGCAAACGGCGGTGCACCTGGCGGTGATGCAGATGGGGATCAAGGAGAAGCTGGAAAAGGTGGCCCACCCACTCCTAAACTCCAGTGTGACTGCCTCATTTCCTTAGGTGATGCTCTTCAAGCAAAGTCTCCTTGGAGGTGTGTCAAGAAGACTGTGGGGCTCTTCCATCCCCCAGGGGGGGAGATGCAGGCAGACAAGGGGTGACAGACTGCTGGAGGTCGAACTCATGGGCCCTGGAGTCACAGACATCTGGGCTCAAACCTAGGCTCTGCCACTTACTAATGTGTGACCCCAGACAATCATATGGCCTCCCCATGCCTCAGTTTCCCCATCTATAGAATGGGAACTGGCCTCATGGGGTTCGGGGGAGGATTCAATGAAACTGCATGCAAGGTCCTCCTCGCAGCCCGGGAACAGGGTCAGCTCTGGGTGTGGGCACTGTCCTTAGTGCCCGGCGAGCCGGGAAGGAGCATCGTACCTGCAGGCAGGGTCACAGGGAAGCAGCTGAGGCCTGAAGAGTTTGGGGACTCACCAAGGTTACACATCTAATAAGTGAAAGTGTCAGGATTTGAACTCAGGTCTACCTGATTCCTGGGCTCTCTCTGGTGCACAGTGGTGGATTGGAAGGCCCAGGGGAAGTAAGGGATGGGGCTCAGGTGCGAGGAAATGAGGTGGTTCCCAGCCCCCTCCAAGGCCCAGCTGGCTCCCCAGGGACGCCCCCACGGTGGGCTCGGGGAATGACAGGGCTGCCTTACTCTTAGTAGCTAGTGGCACCTACTGTGCAGCAGATGAAGGATGAGGGTGCTGCGCGCCCCCTCCCAGCCACCCCCAAGCTTGGCTGGGTTCCTTCGCACCCATCCCCGGCTCGCTCATTCTAAGAACAAAGGCAACGCAGGCACAGCCCCACTTCCTGGCGATGCTGATTATCTAATTCTCTATCCCGCAATTACCACTTCCTGAGGGAGGCATTATCCCGGGAGATCCTGCCCTCCTGCCTGTCCCAGGGGCTCTTGGGGGTGTTTATGGTAGGGGTCCCCATTCTTACAGGGAAGCCCGCAAGGGGCCGGGCTGGGTCCTTGACCTTGCCTTCAGGAATTGGGCCCTCCAGCGGGGGCACTTGGCCCACGCTACGGCCCCACCCCCCTACCTCTCCCAGTATCCTGGGCTCTGGGCCTCCATGGGACCCAGATCCATGGGCTCTCAAGAGGTCAAGGAGAGGTGTGTGCAGGTATACGTAGGGGTGTATGTTAACACGTGTAAGTGATGTGCACATGTGTGAACAAGTGTACTAAGGACTAAGTGCATAAGAATGTACAAATACAAAGATATGAATGTGTATACATCACACTGTATATTTATACAAGTGAGAATGTGCAAAGATGAGTGCGTACAATGAGTCTGTGAGCACATATGTGAGCCGGTAACACAAATGATTGCATAAATGAGTTGCAGATGTGTATAGAGGTATATATATTAGTGTGCATTTGTGCATGGCTGAGTTTGTGTTGGACTAAAAACAGGTGTGAGAGGGTGTGACTGAGTGTGGACAGGGCCACCCGAGGCTGGGACAGGAGGAGGGGGAACCCCCACTCCCAAGCAGGGGAGCTAGCTGGGCCTGGCAGTGGTGAGGGGGAGGGGAAGGTAGGGATGCCCCCCAGGCCAGCAGGTGGGGACCTCAGACCTCCAGCCAGAGGCCTGCTTCCTGCTGCCCCTGGAGCTCCCACCCTTCCTGTCAAAGGGAAGGGAGTGCTCACCTAGGGCTGGCGGAGCTGGTTGCAGATGCAAAAAGACTCAGTGCTGATTTGCATCTTTCATCTGCATACATTTCCACAGGACCCACTGATTGGTTATTTGAAAGCCCCAATCCTTCCCAACTCCTGTCAGCTTGCAACGGCCCTTCTTGGAAAAAAATCAAGGTTAGGTTCTGCTTGACCCAGGGCTGAAGCTAAGTAACCCATGGGCCTGGCCTGGGTGGTACTTGGTGCTCAGTGAGATACTGGCCCTTAGGGGTTGCTCACTAGCACAGAGCAAATAGCATTCCTCAGGTCTTGCCTGACGCTGTGAAGGTGCTTACTGGCTATTCCATCAATGCATAAGCAAAGTTGTGGATGGGGACAAAGCAGGTGCGAGCTACCTGGGCTTCTCAAATCTTCAGGTGGGGTCTTAGCCATGAGGTCCCCAGAACCTGAGGTGGGGCCTGGTCCCCTGGGCCAGGGGGGCCAGCCCTGAGGATGGATGTCGGGGAATCTGAAGGTTGCTAGTCAGAATCCTGACTCCGGAGTTTTGCCTCTCCGTCCCAACCATCCCTCCCCCTCCTGCCCCTGCCTCCCACCACCTAAGATGGGATCCAGAGGCATGACCTCCTCTCTCCTCATCACGGCCAGATCCCCGGTCAAGCATTTTTGGAAACACCCCTGTTTCCCCAGGCCTCTGAGTCTCCCAGCCGCCCAAAGTGCACGCAGCAGGAGGCTGGGTGAGTTCTCAGAGACGAGGAAAGAATTGAGATGCCCAGCAGAGGGGTGAGTGTGTGTGCGTGTGTGTGTGTCACTCACCACTGTGAGTGTGCATGGTATAGTCTCTGAACAGGGGAGAAGGCGTACATTCTGGGCCCGGAACGGATGTGGACCTGCAGGCCCGTGTGCACAGGTGTGAGTTTATGTGTTGTGTGCACATGCTCAATAATGTGTCAAGGAAAATAGAAGTTTCCAGTGTGAAAGGCCCATATGCTCCGCTTCCGTTTGTCTTCTCACCTAAAGTACCTCATTTTCCCCTACAGTATGGCTTGACAATGACAGGGCCTTTAAATTCTCCTTTTATCAGAAACACATCACACATACATACGTGTAGATACCTACATGTGCGTGACTATATTATTGGGTACATGCACATAGGTGTGAGCACATGTTATAAATGCATTGCACGTGAACATCCACACACATCGACAGTAAACACACTCCTGTTAACACCCACAGCTCCCGTATCCACGTCTGGCACGTGGTTGTCCACATGTCCTTTTTGCCAGTGTGCTTATATGTGGCTCGTGTGTGCAGGCATGATGTGTGAACACAGCACTGCCCTGGCAGATCCCTTGGCTGGGGTGTGCCTCGGGCCCCTAGGGGACACGTGTGCCCAGGGCTGTGCCCGCACCCATGTGGGAGCACATGGGGTCTGCGTGACCGTGTGAGGAGGTGTGTGTACAGGACAGCATGTGTTTGCATATCGGGAATTGGGGATGTTTAGTAATTAAATCCCTTTTCATCCTTCTGCACCTGTCTCCTTCTGAAAGCTGAGAGAACAGACGTCAAACGGGACAAGGGCTGGATTGAATACAGCCAATTCTGAAATATTTATTAGCTTGTGACTCCACTCAATGGAGGAGAAGGAATGCCAGCTAATCCACCCAGCAGTGCTCACAGCAGGGACATTTTTCAACAGGGACTTCTCATATTTCAACGACAGCCCACTCTGTCCAAAAATGGCAGAGTTTTCATCTGGGCCCACGCGGGGTTCTCCAGAGCTCTGGTTAAGGACCTATATAGGGCAGGGATCAAACCTGGGCTCCTGTTCCTGGGTTCCCCTGTCCCCTGCTCACCGCTTCCTGGGGCCCTTCCTCAGGCAAAGTACCAGTGAACTGGTAGATAATCGTGCTGGCCTGTGCCAGCCACCCTTTATGGGGCCCTTACTCTGTTGCAGGCACTGTGTGTAGGGGTTTTTATACATTCTCTTATCAAACCTTCACAAAAATTGAATAAGTGCCAAGTAGTACCCACTTAATATACTAAGAAACTAGGAAATTCAGAAACATTTAACAAATAAGGAAACTGAGACTCAGAGTAATGAAGTAATTTGCCCAAAGTCATCAGCTATTTAGTGGTGGAGGCAGGATTTGAAGCCAGGGAACCAGGCCCCCAAACTCAAACTCTCAATGGCTACACCCAATGCCTCCTAAGTGAACTAATAAGGGCCACTCAATGCACTACGCTGAGAAGATCCATGAGAAAGAGTGCAGTGATCCATTGGTGATGTCTGCCACTATGATAGGAGGAGATGGCCATATATCTGCTGTCTCTGATCCTCACCCCACGCCAAACCTGCTCATCACCAAGTCTTCCCTTCTTATAAATGGCAACACAATTCCTCTAACTGCCCAGGCCAAACACTTTACAGTCTTCCTTTACTTCCCTTTCTCTCTAACCCACACCCAAACCCTTGGCAAATTCTGGTGTCTCTAACCACTTCTCAACATCCTCATGGATGCTTCCCAGTCTGAATCACCATCACTTTCCTTTGGATTATTACAATGGCCTCCTAAACAGTCTCTTACTTCCAATCTTGCCCCCTATGGTGCTGTTCTCCTACCTGGGGTCTCCATCCCCAGATATCCAGGCAACTTGCTCCATCACCTCCTTCAGGCTCTGCTCAAATGTCACGTTATTCGAACCACACTATAGAAATGAGCATACCTCCTTCCTTGGGGTCTGGCACTCCCATTTCCCCTTATCCTGATTTATTGCTCTCCATAACTTTTATTTGACATTCTATGTATTTGTTATTTTCATTCATTTCAATAATGACAAATATTTATGGAATATTTGTGCCAGGCACTGTTCTTTCATCACTGGTTCTCAGTAAGTTGACTGTGATGTTCCTAGGTGTGGTTTTCTTCAGGTTTCTTCTGCTTGGGGTTCATGAAGCTTTTCAGATTTGTGGGTTTATAATTTTCATCAAATTTTGTAAAAATGTAGTCATTATTTCTTCAAATATCTTTTCCGTCCCCACAAGGCCTTCTAGAACTCAATTATACATATGTTAGACCTCTTGATGTTTTCCCACAGGCCACTGAGGCTCTGTTGGGTTTCCCCCCACCAGTCGTTTTTTCCCCCTCTATATTTCATTTTTGATCATTTCTATTGCATTACTGTGACTTTAAGGTCACTGATATTTTCTTCAGCAATGCACTGTCTAAACTGCTGTTATTTGCATCCAGTGTATTTTTCACTCCAGATATTGCATTTTTCATCTCCAGAAGTTTAATTTGAGCACTTCTTATATATTTTTTTTAATTGGAGTATAGTTGCTTTACAATGTTGTGTTAGTTTCTGCTGTACAATGAAGGGAATCAGCTGTATGTATACATATATCCCCTCCCTCTTGGACCTCCCTTCCACCCTGCCAACCCACCCAGCTAGGTCACCACAGAGCACCGAGCTGAGCTCCCTGCGCTGTACAGCACGTTCCCACTAGCTATCTGTTTTAAACATGGTAGTGTATATATGTCAGTCCCATTCTCCCATTTCATCCCACCCCCCCACTCCCACCCCATGTCCACATGTCCGTTCTCTATGTCTGTGTCTCTATTCCTGCCATGCAAAATAGGTTCAACTGTACCATTTTTCCAGATCTCACATGTATGCGTTAATATATGGTATTTGTTTTTCTCTTTCTGACTTACTTCACTCTGTATGACAGTTTCTAGGTCCATCCACATCTCTATAAATGACCCAATTTCATTCCTTTTTATGGCTGAGTAATAGTCCATTGTATATGGACCACATCTTTTTTTTTTTTTTCACATCTTCTTTATCCATTCATCTGTCGATGGACATTTAAGTTGCTTCCACGTCCTGGCTATTGTAAATAGTGCTGCAATGAACATTGGGGATCATGTGTTTTTTTGGTTTTTTGGGTGTTTTTTGCGGTACGCGGGCCTCTCACTGTTGTGGCCTCTCCCATTGCGGAGCACAGGCTCCGGACGCACAGGCTTAGCGGCCATGGCTCACGGGCCTAACCGCTCCGCGGCATGTGGGATCTTCCCAGACCGGGGCATGAACCCGTGTCCCCTGCATCAGCAGGTGGACTCTCAACCATTGCGCCACCAGGGAAGCCCCATGTGTCTTTTTGAATTATGATTTTCTCAGGGTATATGCCCAGTAGTGGGATTGCTGGGTCATATGGTAATTCTATTTTTATTTTTTTAAGGATCTCCATATTGTTCTCCATAGTGGCTGTATCAATTTACATCCCACCAACAGTTCAAGAGGGTTCCCTTTTCTCTACACCCTCTCCAGCATTTATTGTTTGTAGACTTTTTTTTTTTTTTTTTTTTGCGGTACACGGGCCTCTCACTGTTGTGGCCTCTCCTGTTGTGGAGCACAGGCTCCGGACGCACAGGCTCAGTGGCCATTGCTCACGGGCCCAGCCGCTCCACGGCATGTGGGATCTTCCCAGACCAGGTCACGGACCCGTGTCCCCTGCATCAGCAGGCAGACTCTCAACCACTGCGCCACCAGGGAAGCCCTGTTTGTAGACTTTTTGATGATGGCCATTCTGACTGGTGTGAGATGATACCTCATTGTATTTTTGATCTGTGTTTCTCTAATAATTAGTGATGTTGAGCATCTTTTCATGTGCCTTTTGGCCATCTGTATGTCTTCTTTGGAGAAATGTCTGTTTAGGTCTTCTGCCCATTTTTTTCATTAGGTAGTTTGTTTTTTTGATATTGATGAGCACTTATATTTTTTATTTCTCTCATTGCGTACATGCTTTCCTCTACCTTCTTAAACATGAAGAGTATATTAATAATCGTTGTTCTAAAGCCATTGTCAGCCAGTTGTATCATCTGAGTTTATCTCTATTGATTGATTTTTCTCCTGGTTATGGGTCATATTTTTCTCCTTCTTTATTGCCTGGTAATTTTTATTAGATGCTGGACATTTTAAAAATAAACTTTAAAAAAAAATAATTAATTAATTAATTAATTTATGGCTGTGTTGGGTCTTCGTTTCTGTGCGAGGGCCTCTCACTATCGCAGCCTCTCTTGTTGCAGAGCACAGGCTCCAGATGCGCAGGCTCAGTAATTGTGGCTCAGGGGACTAGTTGCTCCGCAGCACGTGGGATCTTCCCATACCAGGGCTCGAGCCCATGTCCCCTGCATTAGCAGGCAGATTCTCAACCACTGCGCCACCAGGGAAGCCCTAGAAATAAACTTTAAACTTTGGAATAATTTTAGATTTACCAAAAAAGTTGAAGATAGTACAGAGAGTTCTTATACACCCCATACTCATTTTCCCCCATTGTCAGCATCCTCCATTACCATGATATATTTGTCAAAACTAAGAAACTGACAGTGACATATTACTATTAACTAAACTTCAGACTACATTTTGGAGTCACCAGCTTTTTCATTAATGTCCTCTTTCTATTCCAGGATCTAATCCAGAGTATTACATTGAATTTAATTGTCTTGTCTCCGCAGTATTCTCTGGTCTGTGACAATTTCTTAATCTCTTATTTCCTGACCTTGATGGTGTTGAGGAGTACTTGCCAGGTATCCTAGAGAATACCTGGATTCTTAAATTGTTTTTCTCATGATTAGATTGGAGTTTGGGGAAAGAATACCACCAAAGTGAGGTGCCCTTCTCATCACATCATATTAGGAGTTAGATGATATCCAAATGCTATCACCAGTGACGTTAAGCTTCTTCACTTGGTTAAGGTGGTGTTCACCAGGTTTCTCCACTGTAAAGTTACTATTTTTTCCTTTCCCTACTCTATTCTCTGAAAACAAATCACTAAGTCTAACCCACCCTCAGAAGGATGGGAACTACCTCCTGTAGGAAGAATATCTACATATATTATTGGAATTCTTCTGTAAGACAGATTTACCTCTTCTCCCCCTTTGTTTATTTATTCAGTCATGTGTTTACATCAGTATGGACTCATTTATATTTATTTTATACTTTGAATTACAGTTCAACACTACACTATTTTATTGTCCAAATTGATCCAGCTTTGGCCATTGGGAGTTCTTTCAGGTTAGTTCCTGTGTCCCTGTGATATGCCCCATACTTTTGTTTTTGGAGCTCTTCCTTACTTTGTGGTACTGAAAGATGGTCTTGCTCATCTTATATTTTCCCCACTCTGGTCCTAGATTTCCATTCTCTTTTTTTAATTGGAGAATGGTATTAAAAACCAAGGTCCAGCTGGGACCTTTCTTGCTGCTACTAGCCTATCATTGCTTCTAGGCCCTCTCAGCAGACATAACCCATGGATACACACATGTCTGTAATTAGTTCTGCATCTATCCATCTGTATCTACATTACACTAAACATGACTTCATACTGATGTCTCCAACTCGAATCCACAGAGTTCATTCTAACTTCCCCTCCTTGCTTATCTGTAACCTCCCTCTCCAACCACAAGAAAACTGGCTCCCACCATCCACCTTCCATGTACTTATTTGTTCAACCAACATTTAAAATTGTACACTGTTGAGGACTGGATTTGGTTGTATGCCTTTAAATATTGCTGGCTTATTTCCAAGAGACAGCTAGGTTGCATGCAATTGGCTTGATACCATCGAAGAAGGCTTGTTTTTTAACTTTGTTAGCATTAGTTTAGAGTAGCCTTAGTCTAGGACTCACTTGGCCCCTCTGCTAAGGCAATGCCTTTCCAAGGACTCTACCTAATGCCCCATGTAGAGGGAGGTCTTCCCAACTCTGGCTGGTGCTGGAGGGAACCCCTTCTCACATCTCTGCATGCACTCTCTGTGCATCAACTTCCTCTTCTTTATTTTGCCCCACAAATTCTGGTCACTTGGCCTCCCTGAACTCTAGTTGTGTCTCCTCAATTCAGGGAGACCACCAGACTCCACTTGCCTTCCTCTTTGCCTTCCCTATGCTCTGGCCTGGTACCTTTCTCTAACTGGTAAGCTGGGAGCAATCGTAGGACTCACCTTATGTTTTCCTTCTCTTAGGGATCACTGTTCTGTCCTGCCCGTTGCCCAATGTTGAAAACCATTGTTTCATAGATTTTTGTCCAGTTTTCTAGCACTTTAAGGTGGGAGGGTAAATCTGGTCCTCTTGCTCCATCACGTCCAGCAGCAGACGTCCAAGCACTGTTCTAGATGCAGGGGCCACAGTAGTGAGTAAATAGACAAAAAGCCACTGCCCTTGAAGCTTGCATTCTAATGCGGGGGTCAGCAAATTTCTGTAAAAGGCTAGATAGTAAATATTTAGGCTTTGTGGGCCAAGAGGAAAAATCAAGTCATAACCCCATTGCCACCACTTGCAGGAAGCCGGGCACACAAGCAGTGGGCTGCAATGAGAACACCACATACAGTCTCTGCGCTCACTGCTCAACTCTGCCCTTATAGCGTGAAAGCAGCATAGACACGCATAAATGAAGGAGCATGGCCATGTTCCAATGAAACTTTATTTATGACATTGAAATTTGGGCTTCATATCATTCTCACATGTCATGAAATACTATTCTTTTTTTTAAACCATTTAAGAATGTAAAAACCATTTAGTTCACCAGCCGTCCATAAATAGCAGTGGGCCAGAGTTGATGGGCCATAGTTTGCTAACTCCTGATCCAGTGGGAGAGATGGAAAATAATCAAGATAAATAAATTAAGAATATGGTATTTTAAATAAGTGCCAAGGAGAAAAACAACAACGACAACAACAAAGCCAAGAAGGGGAGGCAGGTGAAGACTTAGATAAGATGTCTGTCCAGGTAAGTCTCACTGAGAAGGTAACTTTTGTGTCAAAACCTTTTGAGAATGAGCTACCTGATGTCTACGGTAAGGGAGAGGTTTATTTGCTGTTGGTCTAGCATCTGCCGCCTGACCTGACTGAGCTCCTGCAGAGCCGAGACTGTGCTCCTGCCTGGCACTGAGCCGTGCTTAGTCAAATAAGCGTGTGTGTGTGTGTGTGTGTGTGTGTGTGTGTGTGTGTGTGTGTGTGAGACATCAGCAGACCTGGGTTCGAATTCCAGCTCAGCCACCTTCCCACGGTGGAAGCTGGGGAAAGCTCCTTCGCCTCTCTGAGCCTCGGTTTCCTCATCTGTGAAATGGATGGTGTCCCACCAGGGGGTTGTGGGATTTATATGAGATGGCACATGGCTTGTCCTGATGCTGACTTACAGGCTGCTGTTTTATTGGAAAGAGACAGAAGCTCTGCCCTGGAGTAGCCTCTGGGTTGGCTCTGTGAAGCCAGGGATCTGGACTCTCCATCCCATATCCATCACCTCTGGCCCAAGAGGACTTGGACTCCCCACAGCTGAGCCCAGAGCAAAGGGACCCCACCACCACCACTTGCCATGGGGTCATGGGCAGAGGACGGAGCACTGTGCCAAGAGTCCGGAGCCCCGAGTTCCAGTTCTGGCTGCATCAGTGCCTCCCTTGAAACCCTGGGCAGGTCATACCCTTTGACTGGACAGTGATTCCAAAGAGAAGGAAAACAAACAAGCTGGGCCTTACAAGTGCCCCAGCTGACGGCCTGGAGAGTTTCCAGACTACGGCATGAGGAAGGAAAAAACTCGTAAGCAGTGGAGCCAAGATTCAAAACCAAGCCTCAGTCTTTTTTTTTTTTTTTTTGCGGTACGCGGACCTCTCACTGTTGTGGCCTCTCCCGTTGCGGAGCACAGGCTCCGGACGCGCAGGCTCAGCGGCCATGGCTCACGGGCCCAGCCGCTCCGCGGCATGTGGGATCTTCCCGGACCGGGGCACGAACCCGTGTCCCCTGCATCGGCAGGCGGACTCTCAACCACTGCGCCACCAGGGAAGCCCTGGGCATCAGTCTTAACCAGCACGCTGACCCACTTCCCACAGGGCCCAGCCAGCTTAGGCCCAGTGGCTCCCTAGAAAGGGATGGGAGCCCCCAGACACAGGTTCAAGTCTCACCATTGTCACTTCCTGGCCGCATGACCTCAGATGGTCAGAGTTGGAGGTTGATGCTGCCTGTAGGCAAGGTCTCCTCCTTTGCTCTTGTCATTCAGACTAATGTCACCTCCCAGAAAGCCCTGACCACACCCCCATGGAAGCCCCTGGTTACTGTCACTGTCCCCTGTCCTATCGGCCTCACAGGGCTGCTCACTACCTGGTTTCCCTTTCCTCGTTGCCTCACGTCTTCCCCACGGACTGTAATCTCCATGAAGGCAGCACTCATGTGGTTGTCTCCCATCCCTGTGTCTCCAGCACCTAGGGCAGTGCCTGGCAGGGTCTTTGTGCTCAGAAGATACTGCTTAACTGGATGAAGCCAAAGAACCCTCAACAATCATTCAGTCAAATGCCCTGCCTGGCCCATTACACAGATGGTGGGGAGCGGCTGAGGACCACAAAGGGGAGGGGTGTGCCAAGGATCCCCTGGGGAGTTTGAGGCAGAGCAGGGCTTGAACCCCAGACTTGTTTCCCCGCCACACACTCCTCCCCGCCCCGAGCCTCAGTTTCCACATCAGGACAATGGGTTTTGTTTTGGTGGGCTGAGTGTTGGAGCACATCAACCGGCTCTAGGGAGATGAGGCTGGGAGGTGGTGGGGATGACCTCTTCCGAGCCACTGGGCAGGAGACCTGCCAAGAGGAGGGTGTCTGAGCCTCAGAAGACCCCATGTGCCAGGATAAAGCACTCAGCGCAGTGCTGCAGCCAGTGGAGCGATTGCTATTACTATTATTATTTCCCTGTCTACCCTCAGCGTTGTTCTAAGGCTTGGATGTGACGGCGTGTGTGAAAGTGCATTGTTCTTTGTGAATCCACAGCACGGTGAAGAGGTGAGGGGCCCTACTTTACTGTCACTACCGACAATGATGACATTATGAACGTGTACTTTCATGGACTTCCTTCCAAAGGGTATAAATAGGATGGTTAAAATCCATCCACACTGACAGACAACCCTGAGAAATAGGAGAGCAGGGAGGACCCTATCTGACCTTCAAGGACCTAGAGAGGTAAAGCCGCTTGTCCGTCCTAAGGCTCACGGCCATGGCCCAGATAGACCCACCCTCAGGGCCCAGGGAGCCCTCCCTCTCATGCCCCCAGGTCTCCTGGCCAAAATCCAACGCAAGTTGCCCAGAGCTTCGCTGGTTCTTCCGAGGCAGGCCCACGTGGAGCCCCCAGTGCCTGGGGTGAGGGACGAGTCAAGGGCAGACGTGGCTGGTTTGGGTCTGATGCTGTTAAATTCACGGTGCCAGCCCCTCAGGACAGAAAGTCGGAGCATTGAAAGGGGCTCAGCCCACAGGAGCTGCCCAGCTGTTCCACTCCCAGACCCAGATCCTCTGTCCGCAGGCCCTAGACTGGCAGCTGAGCCAGGCCTGCCCACGTTCTGTACTCCCTCCTGAGGCCCAGCAGGTGCCCATGTGAGAGTTGAGCGGGGGTGCCAACTCTGGGGAGCCCCGGGGGGCAGCAGAGGGGCCTTGAGTCAGCTGGTGATCAAGGTCAATAAATCCGACATTTCCTGAGCACCCTCTGAGCCAGGCCCTATGCTGGGCCCCTGGGACTGGAGGTCAAAGGCGGGTTGCTGCCCTCAGTGAGCTCATAATTAGTCTAACTGTGGAGGGAGACAGAGGACCAGGCCACTACAGTATGGTGCATTCATCCCAGAGGAGATGGCCAACTCACTGAAGCTGGTCGGGGAAGCTTCCGGAGGAGGTGACCCACTGTGCCGGCCGGAAGCACAAGCGGAGTTACTAAGGGTAAGCAGAAGAAAAAGGCGATCTCAGGGAAAGTGGCTTCCTGGTCTATAAAATGAATAACAGAACCCATCTCAAAGGGTGTTGTGTTTTACAAGAAGGAAGGGGAAAATTCTTTGAAACTGGGGATCACAGGACACATGCGAGGAAATATTCTTTAGGCCCTTATGTAGGTAGGGGTCTGAGGTCCCCAGGTTTCTCCATTAGACCGACCCCAGGCCTGAGTCCCTGGGTATGCCCAGCACCCACATTGCCATGGCTCACGCCACTGTCCACCCGAGGGTCCATGTCCTGCAGGAGTCCCCTAGGTCACCAGGCCCACCCTGGACCCACACTGGGTACTGGGCAAAAGACAATGTCCACCAAGCCCCCTGTCGACACACTTGTATCTGGGCCCTGAGGTCCTCGCCTAGTCCAGCACCCAGTCCTCCTGGTTCGAGGCTTTTTGCTGCTTGCTATGTTTCCATCCTTACCTTGATCATCACTCTTGACACGTAGAACCAGTTGGGACCTTGACGGCCCCTCACAGGTACGGTTAGGATCTGCCACCTTCCTACCTTGGTTACACTGAGGGAAATACTCCTTGTGGTTTGATTCAGACATCACCACAACAACCATCAACAGGACAACCACCCTTGATCAACATGATCACCGTCATCTCCATCCTCACCCCAGGCTCGTTTGCCTCTGTGCCCCTGCCCTGTCAGTTTCCTTTGCTTGGCGTGTTTTTCCCCTTGACACCTCCATGGGGATGACTTGACTCAAAAACCAGCCCCTACTCCCAGGAAGCGTAGCAGCCCCGAGTCTGGGTTGGGATCCCCTTCGCTGCTCCCAGGCCCTGTTCTGCTCCCTTAGATGGGGAAACTCGGCACCCCGTGGTGCCCCCGTCTTACGGTGGCACTCTTCGGTGCCCCCTCGATGGTGAGCTCCCTGGGGGCAGGGCTGAGCCTTCTGCAGCTCTGTGTTCCTGGCGCAGAGCCTGGCTCAGAGTGGGAGCTCCAGAAATATTTGTTGAATAGATGAATGCGTGTTAAATAAGCAAATGAAATGTTGCAAATCATGAATCAGAGAGCTTTTGGCAGGAAAGAAGAGGGGGACATGTCCTCTACTCCTCCAAGGAGGGGAGAAAATGGGGGATCAGACTGTGGAGGGCAATGGGGGTGTTGCTGGGTAAAACTTCCCTGGTGGGGGAAGGCCTGACTCAGATACGCTCTGTCAGCTGAGACGCCCTCTCAGACCATTGCCTCCAGCTGGATGTTTGGGGAAGTGGGGTCAGGGGTTCAACTGCTCACCAGCCTGGCCCTATCCTTGGAGACCCTCAGCCTGGGGGAAGCGGAGGGGGAGGAGGCAGGCCAGCCCCCCTCGCAGCCACACTCACCGTGGCCTCCACTCGACCCCTTTAAGACAGCCCAGGCGGCCTCCCTTTGCTGGTTGAAACTGTTCAGTTTTCGGACAGGACAGAGGAGGGGGGCGGGGGGGAGGTCACACCTGTTGTGGAACTTGAGAGAAGGCTTATTTATAAATGTTCAGGGCTCGGGATTCTTGCGGAGCTGATGTCCGGAGGGGAAGGTCACCAAAATGCTTGTTTATAAAAGCAACAGCAACTGGGAACACCATAAACGGGCTAAACGATGAAATTAACAAGCTACCCGAGGCGGGGCATGGCGGGGCATGGCGGGGCCTCCGCTGGCCGGGCACCACTGCTGGGCAGAGCCCCAGGCCTGCCTCCAAGCCAGGTCCCTCCCCTGCCCCAGCAGCCCTGCCCGCCCCCCAAGGTCCAGCCTCCCTCCATGACACCCCTACCCCACGCCTGCCCTTGACCCGTCCCCACGCAGGGACGCAGAGCCTGTGTGACAGCTCCTCCAGGGCACAGCCCTTGCTAAGGGCCGTTCCTTCATCACCCCAAGGTGAGCACTTCTGGGCCCCCCAAACGTGCCACGTTGGTGCCAAGTTGGGAGTGGTGGGCTGTTTGGTTTTTCTGGCTCTCTGAGGCCAGAGGCCACCCTCCAGTCTACCCCGCCCGACCCTACCTGGGGGCCCCCTGGAAGTGGCAGAGGGCAGTCATTTCCCCCATGCTCACCCCCTCCCGGGACTGTCTGTCCAATTCCCGGTTTCAGGAAAGCTGTGTTTTCCTTGGGTGACTGATGGCTGAACAGGTGGCTTCTGGGTTAGAGAGTGTCAAGTGAACAGCGGCGGGAGAAGTGGCCCTTTTATGGCTCACTTTCGCTGCCCGCCGCTTCTTGGCTGCTCAGAGCTCTCTGGCCTCCTCCCCCCACACCCCGTGAGGGCATGTGTCAGGCTGCCCACCCATCCTGGCCCTGCAGCCCACCAGCCGGGGCCGACGACACATGGATTCCTCACCGAGGGGGCGTGGGGACAGCTGAGGGGGAGCGGAGCCCTGCCCTCCTGCACATCATCACACACTTACACGCGTGCACAGGCCGCACGTGTGATCACAGGCACTCAGGAATAGTCCCACTAGGAGGGCACGCGTTCTCTTGGATGCAAAACATCTGCCTCCCCTACCACTCCATGTTCCATCAAACCCAGCAAGGATCGTCCAAACGACTCCGTGCCTGGCAGCGTGCTCAGACAGTACTAGACCCCACGTGCACAGGCCCAGACACGCTGGGCCCCACGCTCACTCCATCTCCCAGCCTGCCTTGCACACACACAGGCTCCCCGCTGGCCTCCTCCTCCTGCTCTTTGCCTCGGTTTCCTCAAGCGTGTGTCTCTGTCTCTGAGTGACTCCTAGTCTCTCCCTCCTTCCTCCCTGCCATCTCTCAGAGTGTGTCTGTTTCTGTTTCCCTTGTTTTCTCTTTGCTCTCTCTCTCCCTATCCTGTTCTAGATAGATCTGCCTCTTTTTGTCTCTCTCTCTCTCGCGCGCGCGCGCGCCCTCTCTCCTCTCCCTGTCTCTCCCCACTCCCTCTGGCTCTTTCTCTGGCACAGAACCCACAGCCTTCCAGCACATCCTCCGGAGTCATCATCATCAGATCTGTGTTCTCCCTCAGCCTCACTACTCAGAATTGCTTTTTTTTTCTTTTGGCCACGCCATGCGACATGCGGGATCTTAGTTCCCTGACCAGGGATCGAACCCACGGCCCATGCAGTGCAAGCACGGAGTCTTAACCACCGGACCACCAGGGAAGTCCCACTCCTCAGAATTTCTGAGAGGAGCTACACTTCAGCCTGGGCCTCGCCGTGGGCCCTGTAAGGTGGAGCGGGCAGCTCTCTGGAGTCACTGGTGTCCCTGAGGCCCACGGAGGACCCACAGGCCTCCCCCACCTGGGGAGTGGAGGCTGGACTGGCTCAGACCCCCCTGGCCTTGGGCTAGGAGTGGGCTACTGACCTCTCGCCTCTCTTCGGTGCCGGAGTCAGGGAGGACCTGGGTGTGAGATCTGGGTATCTTGGTACCCAGCAGACCATGGCAGTGGGGCAGGGGCTTAGGAGGGGGCACAGCCAAAGCTTCTTCATGATCAACCTTGGCCACCATAATGAGCCGCCCAGGCGTGCCCAGAACCCTGTGAAATCTGCTTAAAATACTGGGCCCTTCAAGGGCTGCAGCCTCCCTAGGGAAGGGATGTCAGGTCTCTGTTTAGACCCTAAGGAGGGACAGCTGAGCCACACTGGGGATGCTTTCGCCTCAGAAGCCAGGGAGGTGAGGGGCCTCAGACACCTTGTGTGGCCTAAGGCAGTTGGAAGAGCCTGGGAGGGAACACTGGGGACACCCAACCTGGAAAGGTTCCTCCATCCCACCCTCATACCTAGAGGGCATCCCAGCTCCTGAATCCACAGGGAAGCAGGAAAGGTCTATTCCAATGACAGAATGGGGACGGGACCCTGGGTGGTCAGGGCTTGCTCCTGAGGCCAAAGACAGAGGTAAGGTGGGCCCAAGAGACCGCTCCCCACCCCGCGCGAACCCCCATCCACATACCCTTGGCCTCCCACAGTTTTGCCTGGGCCTCATTCAATTACTCATTCATTTGGCAAATATTCATTGAGCACCTACTCTGTGTCAGGCACTGTTCCAGGTACCCTGATAGACCCACAGTCTAGAGACAGGAACAGACAAGAAGCAAGAAAACAAATATTTAGTTACAGTACATGCTGGAATAAGCTCAGTGAAGGAGGCAAGAGCATGCCACCTTGGAGACTAAAAGGGAGGCTCCTCGGAGGGGAGGTGGCAGAGGCCTCTCTGAGGAGGTGGCCTTTGAGCCTCATGACCCTCCTTCCATCCTGGAGGCACCTCCTCTCCAGGTGGGAAGCCAGGATCCCACACTCTACCTCATCACAGACTGTGGGCAGAGCCACAGTGGATTAATAGTATAAAAACTTCAGCAATAAGTTAACTTGTTGAGGACCTCGGTGTGCCAAGCCCTCTGCAATTTGCCTCTATGTATTATCCCTGTTAATATACAGAACAAGCTAGAGGGAGATACTCATAAAATAAGACTTTTAAAGATGAGGAAACTGAGGCTCAGAGAGGGTAAGTGGCTTGTTTAATGTCACACAGCTTGTGGGAGGCAGAAGCAGGATTTGTGTGACCCCCCACCTCCTCCATGTCCATTCTCCCAGATTCTCCTTCTCCTTGGGAGCCATCTCTGGCCCCAGAAAAGAGCGAGTAGGTGGGGCAGGAGGAATTGGGGGAAGAAGAGTGTTCTGCACCCCCTTTCCAGGGCCTCGGTCCCCCATCAAGCCCTCTAGACTGGGACGCTCTCATCTTCTCCTCTACTGTGGACTGTGAGCCCACAGTCCCCCAGATGCTCCCAGCTGGCTCATGACTCCAGCCCCCAACCCCGCCAGGCGCCCCCCTCCCTTTCAGGCAGGCAGTCTGGGTGGAGTGAGGCCCCATCCCAGTCCCCAGTTGCCATTGTCTTCTCCAGACAACCATTAGCATATGTGCAATGCAATTACCCTTCAGCTCTCCTGGCCCTGGGCTGACGTGGAGGTCCCATCCCCAGTGATTTGGGGGAAAGGGGGGTTATTACAACTCACAAAACCTTAAATTAAGAGTGAATAAGGGAAGCGTCGCATGCCACTTCTGAAAGGCTGCCAGACGGGCTGGGGTGGGTGACGGGTGTATTATATGCCAAGCTGATGGAGGAACTTATGGATGTGGGGATGGTGGAGAGGCAGCGCGGCTCAGCTGGTACCCACCCATGGCACAGGCCCAGTGCCCACCCAGAGTCTTGCCTGCTGGGTATGGACCCCACCTATCCCCTATGGCTGTAGGATTTGCAAAAGGCAAAAGTGGGGCTTGATCTAGATTGTACTGGGGCGGGGGGTGTGATCAGAGTCTTCCTGGGGAAGCTATAGTAGAGCCTGAGGGTTATAGAGAAGTTAGGCAGGTGAAGTGGGAAGGGCAGTGATCCAGGCAGTGGGCTTGGCTTGGGCCAAGGTCCTGTGGTGGAGGGACCACAGCACATGGCAGGTCAAGAGCCTTTCTAGACCATGGAGATCGGAAATGGAGCTGTAGATGAGGGGGTGACCCTGGGGAAGTCGGCAGGGTCCACTCCCCGATGAGCCTTCTTGGCCAGAGTATGATTTGAGATTTGATGGTAGGCGCCCGGCGGGGAGTGTACCATGTAACCATGCTGCTTCGAGCAAGGTGTCTCCTGCCACAGTGCAGAGAACAGACTGGAGTTGGCGGGGGGGCTTTGGAGACCCTCCAGGAGGCCGACACAGTACTCCAGGGGAGAGACGGTGGCCACTTGGACTAGAGGTCCGGGGGCATTGGAGAGAAGGGACCACCCTGAGTGGTATTTGTGGCAGGATGGAGCAGCGGTTGTGAGGGGGGCGGTGAGCACGCTGGAGTTGGAGTGTGTGCAGCCTGGGGAGCCTGGATGGGCAGGCCAGGTGGGGACGCAGGCTGGAGGGTGGAGGGAGAGAACAGGTTTAGGTCTGAGTATAAACATCACAGCCCACCTGAGCCTCAGTTTCCTCCATCTGTAAAGCGCTGCGTGGTGCCTGGCTCCCACGCGGGAAAGTTGGGGCAGAGAGAAATAACAGGGGTGGGAGGTATGAGGAGTACAGAAGTCACCTGGGCGGCGCCAGGTGTTCTCACTCCACTTGTCCAGGTGGAGGTGATGGAGGGGACTCAGGGTGGGCACGGGGAGGGAAGAGCCCAGAGCTGCAGGCAGGAGGCTGTGACCCCGTTCTGCTGCTCCCCCACTGTGTGTCCATGGGCTTGTGCCCTGACCCCCACGAGCTCTCCTTTCCTCCAGGGGGGCCTGCTGGCGCTGGTGCCCTTGGAAAAGGGGCAAGGCCCAAGGTCTGTTCCCAGGAAAGGGAGGGCCTCAGCCCAGGCTCAGTGGGGCTCTGGGGAAGGTTGGATTGGACCTGCCCACCCACCGGCTGGGCAGCCAGGAACCAGGCTTTCTCTGTCTCCATCAGAGCTTGGGGTTGAAGGTGGGGCTCCGGAGGTCCCCTCCCTTCCAATCCCACACCCTCTCCTGTACCTCCGGCAGGGCCCTGCGTCTCCCACGGCTCTGGGGTCCTCCCTCTTACACACACCTCCCAGGCTGGCAATTCCACCCGGAGCCAGGAGAAGCAGCGACTTCAAGGTCAGTGAGGATGAGCTCACGGGCGGTGGAAAGATGGGGCTGAGATACCCCCGTCACCCCCATGGGGACGGGGGGCAGAGAGGGCTCCCTCTGAAGCCCTGTGACCCTGGGCTGCAGGGGAGTGGCAGGGAAGCCGGAGAACTCAGCCCCTTCCCCCAGCCAGGAGCCCTGGGCCTCTGCTCGTATATCTGTCCCTGGATAATGTATATCCAGCTTATGGAAAATATTCATAATGCTCCTTACACCAAACTGGCCCCCTTCCATAGTGCGTGATCTAAAATTAAATCCATTTCAACTATACAGTAGATCGAGTCAAGCTAATATAAATGAAACATGATTAATAGGCAGAACGCTGTCCTCCTTCGCAGGAACGGGGCGGCAGGGCTGGGGGCCATTCTACCTCTCCCTCCCCACAGCCCCCGTATCCCCCAAGGCCTCCCCGCCCCATCCTCATCCCAAACTCCCCTCCCCCTGAACCTGAAATGTGAACCAACCCTGGAATTTGCCCAAATGTTGCCAGACCATTAGAGCAAAGCGGTTAAGAGAGTGTGGTCTTTGGCGTCAGGACAGAGCCAAGCCCTTGAGCAGGTGACTCCGCCTCCCTGAGCCTCAGTTTCCTCATCTATACAATGGGATATTGACAACCCCTGCCTTGCTGGGCTGTTGTGAGTGGTCAGTGAGATGATAAGCTGGTAAAGTGCAGAAGTAGCCAGCATCCCCGTATAGACAGCAAGCATCGTTAGGTTACCCCCAGAGGTCTGCTCTATTGGCCCCCATGGGAGTCGGGATCTGTATGCCCCACCGGCGGGGTTCTGCGGATCAGCCGGCAGAACAAGGGCCAGCCAGAATTCCTGCCATTGCAGTGATACGCTGGGTGGGTTATTTTTAGTTCGTTGGCAAGTGACTGTTACTGACCAAATGTTCCCACCACTGGGGACAGACTCTGCTAAGAGGGCACTTGTGTGCTGAGCCCAGGGTGGGGAGGGTTGTTTGTGGCCCGTTCCCAGGGGCTCCACGTGTGTCCCCCTTGCACACACATTTGGACACAGTTTCCGTGGCCACTGGCGGAGAGCAGAAGGACCTGGGCGGAGCAGGGCAGCACGCACGCCTGGCCTTTCTCTCCTTCCTCTCACTAAGGACGCTCCTCAGCGTGGAACGAGAGGCAATGTCACCCCTGGAGAGGAGTGGAGCTCTCAGCCTGCTGGCCAGCACACCGTATCCCTCCCTCCAGGAAAGACCCAGGTTTCCACGGGCTGAGTGTGTATGCGCACACGTGTCACGTGCATGTCTGGTCATCGCCTTCTGAGCGGTGTCCTGCTCCAGGTATGGGTGCCCTTTCCTACCTACCTGAACCCCCACTATCCGTGTTCCTGGGTCTCTCAGACCCACACCACAATCCCCGTTGCAGGTGATCTTCTGAACTTCCTTGTGTTCCAAAGGGGAACCGCCTTCTGTACAAGCCCCTGAGTCCCGGGGTGTTTTCTTCCATCTAGTCCTTTCTTTTTCTCCCCGAGGGGTGGGAAGCAGGCAAGCCCTACGGGGTGGGAGGGGGTGCTGCCGACTCTTTCCTTGTCATTGGCCATTTGCTGCCTGCTTCACCAGGCGTGTTTTGAGCATGTTTGCATAAAGTGGATGCAGGCTGCAATTCCGTAATGAATTCTATGAATACTAATCCGCTACTACCCTTGACCTTGGGGTCACCGAAAGATCAAAACCAAACCATTTAATATTTTCCTTTTGCAGATCAATAGAAGCATAAATTCCCCCTCAATGACAAGTATAATTTCAAACAGATCTATAGAAGGCATGCGTGCATTTCCAGCCGCAGACACTCACTGCCTGCCTGGCCTTTTGGGGAGCAGACGAGGAGTTTCTTGCCTTTTCTACCGTTGAATTTCTTTTTGCCTTTTTTATGGCTCTGAAATGCTATTTTCAGCAGCTGCTGTCATATAAATATCTCTTGTTTTTCTTCTCCTCTTTCCCTCCTGGTGAAAAGGGCAGGGGACCTATTGAAAATTCCGCTTTATCTCTTTCAGTCGGGTTCAAGTACAGGTCGAATAATCGATCCCTCCTCCTTTTCTTTTTTAAGTTTCCTGTCGTTCTTTTGGCCGGATCAGCAGCAGAGAGAAATCAGGAGGGCAGCTCTCTTATGCAGATCCTCTCAGAGGTCTATATTGCTGGGTTTGTGTGCGAGTTTGCGCGTGCACATGTGCGAGCTGCCCCTGGGTGTGTGTGTGTGGGGGGTGAGTGTATGAGTGTGTGTGTGTGTGTGTGTATGTACCTTTGTGTACATGACCATAAAAGCTCATGCTAGTTCAAACTCTCACCCAGAACTTGAGGAGGGAGGAAATAGAAAATCATCAAAGAGAAAAAGTGGAGGACTGGAGCGGGCATTGTTAACCCCTGCAGCTCCCAGGCAGAGCCAGGTCGGGCCTGGGAATGTCTCCCAGCTGGCTTGCCACGCGTGCACCTCGTGAAAAAGAGCTTCTGAGTCTTTACGAATACAACTCCGAGAAGGGGGAAAAGATGCAAAAAGAAGACAGGGCAAAAACCAAACCAAACCGAAACAAAACTGGAGGCGGAGGGGAAAAAAGCAAAAGAAAAAAGAGAATTAAACCATTAATCTGCCCAGATTTTCCACTTCACAGAGTAATCAGTTTGGAAGTGACTGAGATAAAGTGGAAGCCACGACTGCCATCACCTCCTCCCTCCAGTCCACGTTTCTTATTTACAGAAAAATGGGGAGCCAGGAAGGCGGCCTCCCTGCCCCCCCAACAAAGGCCCCCAGTGTCCCGCTCCAGAGAGGGATGAGGACCCCAGCCCTCAGCCGCAGCTGCCCGGTGCCGTGACACCCGGGCAACGGCCACCCTGAGCTGGAGGTGCAAAGCCAAGATGATTTAATTTATAGAAAGGACAAGGATGTCGTGTAGCAGATTTAATCATCGGAGAGTTTAAAAAAAAATAAGGACCGGGCTAATGTCGTAATTTACATTTCAGGATAATAAAGAGAGAAAGACAGAAAAGGAAGGGCCCATAAGCCTGCAAGAGGCAGTCAGGAGGGGAGGCCAACCAGGGGGCTGAGGGAGCCCAATAGATTTGCCTGAAACACCAATAAATTTAAAAACAAACCCAGAAAGCTAAAGACAGCCCCTGGAAAGTGCTGGGAAAATGGACCATCGATTTTAGAGTTGATCTGCATTTTGTATTTTAATAATGCTCTCTCTGTCTTTCCTTTTCTCTCTCTCCCTCTCTCCCTCTCTCGCTCTCTCTCTCTTTTGCAAAATATAAAAGCTGATCTGATAAATATTAATTTGAACCATCATAATGTATTTGAAAATTCCAGCTAAAATGTCACCACATGGAACATTAATGTAATATTTCAAGGCCCTGAGAGCAATACTCATATTGATTGCATTTATTTCACTCTAGGGAGGAGAGATAATTCTTCAATGTGGGACACATCTGGGAGCCAAGGAGGCAGGGGCTGAGGGGAGAAACGCAAAATTATATATGGTCATAAAAAATACAAAACAGAAGATCCTCCCCAAAACTCTCCCCTCTCCCGTGGCGCCCCACACCCTAACTTGGCTTTTTAATTTCTCAGCGTGGCGTGGGGCACGGAAGGCAGGAGCTCGTGTGCCTCTGGGGCCGGGGTTGCCAAGATTCAGCCTCCTCTCCCTGGGCCTCACCACGTGGGCCCTGTCTCCAGGCATTGGCTGCCTCCCAACATGGGGCATCGGGGCCCAGCTGGGGATGGACAGACAGATAGAGGGACTGGCCCAGCTGGGGGCCCCCCAGAGCTGTGGGGTGAAAGTCTGTGAATGCACAAGGGCTGTGGGGTCCTGTGGAGGGGGGGAGAGAAAGAGGAGAGGAGAGGAGGGCAAAGGAGGGAGACAGAGAGAAAGGCAAGAAAGAAGAGAAGAAAGATACCAAAACAGAGAAAGAGGAAAGAGGGAAGGAGGGAGACAGAGAGGTGTGAGTGAGAAAGCAGGGAGAGGGGGGAGAGGAAGGGAGGAAAGGAGGGGAAGAGTGAGTGAGGAGGGGAGGGGGCGAAGGGAGGCGGAGGGGGGCGCCGACCGACTGGAGTCCCAGTTCCTCTCACTGTCATTAAGGATATTGATGTGCTCAGGCGTCAACCAGTCTTTGCACAAGTGAAAGGAAATCCGATGCTGGTGATGACCCGGAGCCCACGCCCTCCATGCCCCCTGCCGGCCTGGAGCAGAGACCTGGGAGGCCCGGGGGGAGGGATGTGGAGTGGTGAGACCCCCATACAGGGCTGAGGTGCCAAGGCTCCGTGACTCTAAGCTTCCCCAGCCCGGGGCCCGCGCCGGGGTAGGGAGGGCACCCCTGGCACCCGCTTCTTTCAACATCCATGCCCACGGCTCCAGGGCTGGCTGCCTGGCCTCCTGCCTCCCCCTGGCCTGGTACCTGCATCCCAGATGCAGTCTGAGCCGGGGTGACCCCCTGACTGAGCCCTCAGCCGGAACTGGAGCCTCACCTTCCTCCTTGCTTCTTGGCGTGTGTGTGGGGTTGACCGTTATAGCACCCCTAGAAGGCCAGGGGCGGGGCAAGGAGAGGCCCCGGAGGCCCAGGCACTGGCCAAGGTCAGGCGCATCCTTGCCGTTCTTCAGATCTCTGCACAAATGTCACCTTCTCACAGAAGCCCTCCCTGGCCACCTAGACAGCCACTGACACACACTCCCTATCACGCCTGCGTGTTTTAAGCAGAGCACTTGTCAGTAACTGGGATTATCTTAATTTGCGTTTACGTGCTTTTTATCTCTCTTCCCCCGACTTGGAGATTAAGTTTTTAAGGATAGGGACCTTGCCTGCCCCGTTCACCTTTATATCCCCTACACCAGGCACAGAGCAGATGCTCCTAGGCGTTAGTTGACTTGATGGAAGGATGGATGGACGGTCGGAGGGACGGACGCTAAAGGCTCTGCCCTTACGCTCACCAACCCCTCCCGGCCTGAGCCCACTTTGAGCCGTGTGACCCAGCATCGCCCGCACCCCCCGGACCCCACGCAGCCCCAGCTCCCGCTGCCGCCCGCTGCCTGCCGCCAAGGCTGCGCACCCCCGCCTCCCCTGAGCCGTCACTCGCGGAGCTGCCACAATATTGTGAAGGCTACGCGCTCCCGCTCCTGCGCGAAGCCCGCAGCCTGCGCCGGGAAAGCGAGGGAGGCGGCGGGCGCGCGGCTCGGCGATGAATAATGCATGACCAAGGCGCCCCCTACCGGCGGCCGCGGGCTCCGCGGGGACACGGCCCCGCCGCGCCCCGGACCTCGCCGGGACCAGGTGGACGCGGCAGGTCTCACTTCCCCGCCCAGGGCATCCAGGGAGGGAACTTCCCTCCCTGTCCTCCCTCCGGGCTCCAGCCGCCTAATCCTCGTCCTCTCCAGGGCACCCTCCCTCCTTCCCTCCATGTCTGGGGAGCGCTTCCACCCATCCCAAGACTGAGGGCCTCTTTTGGGGGCATTTGGGGCGGTCGGGGAGGCTGCACGAAGCCTGGGGCAAGCCTGCGTGGTCTCTTAGGGATCCGATCCCCGGGTGGAGGTGGGATGGGGAAGCCCACTCCCTCTCACCCCAGGGCTTCTGCACCCTTATTTGGGCTGGGCCGGGAGTGCAGCCTCAGGAAAGACCAGCTGGAAGGCAAGGGAGAGCAGAGAACGCGACTTAATCTGCTTATAAAAATTAGTGCAAATTATTTGGTGACATTTTGGTCTCTATAGCTCATGGTAAATATCTAAATATATAATTATCTGATTAAGTTAACGTTATCAAAAAATTAATGCCAACACTATCACAAGTGTTTCCAAGTTTCTGTAGAACATTTAAAACATTTTTTTTTAAGTTAAAATACAGGAAAGCCCACTATGTACATGTGGGTGTCTGTCATTTTAGAATAAGCATCCTGGAAGTGTCTTCCTGGGAACCTCTTTTCGGGGAGGAATGGACCTTCTTGGCTGCCCTCCAGCTGGAGATGCCAGGTGGCAGAAGGCACGGGTCAAGGGTGATAAGGCCTGGAGTGTCCCCCAATGGCTGTGACCTCTGGGGTTCCGCCACCACGACTGCCTGTTCCCCAGGCCCACTGTGTCCTAACAGGCAGGTAACGAGAGGGGAGCCAGAGGTCTCTGCTGGGCTTGAGAGGCTCTTTTACTCCCAGTCATGCAGGCCCCTGGGGAGCAGGGCCTCACAGCCTCTCCTCCTTGAGAACAGACTCTGTTGACACCCCCTCACACCCAGTCATTCCTCCTGTCGCCTGACCCATTGCCCAGGCTTAATAAGCCAGAAAGGAGGGGCGACCATTCCAGAGGCTGGGACCTCGGGCCGCTGGGAAGTGTCTCCAGCCCATCTGTTGAGCACCTGCTGAAAGGCTGACACGTGTTAGGATCTCTAGTGCCGGCAGCGCCCTGGGAACTTGGACTCTGAGCCCCATGTTACAGATGAGAAAACCGAGGCTCAGAGAGGTACAGTCATGGGCCCAAGATCACACAGCTCAGATCTGAACCCAGGCTTACGCTCTTCAGTGCCTGAGGCAGGGATGAGCCAAGAGGCCTGGAGCTGGGAGGAGGAACTCCAGCCTCTTCCCAGACAGTCCTCTTGTTTCCTGGACCCCACCCCCAGGAGATCTGACTTGAATCCTGAGCTGGACCACAGCCCTCCTTGTGAAATCTTGGGGCAGCACTTGGTCTGGGTCACTACAAATGGGTTGCAAGCTTAAGTGCCCCAGGGATTGGCAGGTATAAGCACACACAGGAAATATATGGTCCTCCAATAGTTTCCCAAATAGTTTTGACTCTTAAGAAAACGACAGTTCAGGGCGATGAAACCTGACAACCTGTTAGCAACCTTCACCCTGAAGTCTTGTTCCTTCAAGGGAGGCCCGGGTTCCAGCCCCTGTCTCCCTTTGCTTTGCTCTGTTGCCTCAACCAACAAGTCTGACGTCTCTGAGACTCTGTTTCTTCATCAGTAGACTGGGAATAAAAGCAGTGCCCATATCACAGGGGGCCGCATGGGCCAGGCGAGTGGAGGGATGTGCAGGGTTTTGTAAGGCAACCCAGGGTCCTCCCAGGATAATTCTTGTTAGTAAGTTGGGGTCCTCGTTTGGTGGCTCTTTTATTTTGGGTCTCCCCAAAAGCAGACCAGGGATCTGGGTGTGTGCATTTGAGAGGGATCTCCAAGGAGAACGGGGGCGGGGTGGGGTGGGGAGAAGACGAGGAAAACGTGTCAATGAGCAGTTGCCACTGTGAGTAGCCAGGGCTCATGACTCCTGCAGAGACTAGAGCACAGCTCAGAACTGTCCCAAGGTGAGAGTGTTGGGGCGGAGGGGGCGGGCGGCCATTTATCCACCAACTCCCATCTGTCACTGGTTCATTGGTTGAGTGAGTCACAGGGGGCCAAGCTCTGGCTCCTATGGCCAGAGAGATGTCCTTGGGGTGCTCAAGTCGGAGTGATGGGGGCTGTTGGTAGAAGCTGCAGGTGCCCTCTGGGGCAGGCGGAAGGACAAGGCAGGGCCCAGTGCCCACCCAAGTTCCCTTCCTTTTGCCTGCTACACTTGTCAACGTCAGTGCCCACTCTAGGCCACACCCAGGCTCAGGAGTCAGAGATGGGCCAGACTCAGCCCCAGCCTTGTCAAGGGGGAGGAAGGAAGCTCACTTTTCCAAGAATGAGTGCTGAGAGAGAGGTAGGTCTCCTGGCCTTTTTAGGAGCCCGGAGACTGGGTATTCAACTTAGCCTGGGGCTGAGAAGGCTTCCTGGAGGAGGGGACGTTTTTCTAGCAGAATCTTGAGCCAGAGACTCAATTCTCTGTCCTGGGGCCTAGAGGGATCTCACCCCCTACTGTCCAAACTTCCTTCCGGCCGTGGTAACTTAATATTGAATGGCTGGGCGGGGCTGGCAGCCCTGCTCCATCCATCATCCTGGACTCCAGGCCATCTGTCCTCCAAATCAGACTTTGTCCTGACCCTGGCACTGCTGTGGGGTGGGCAGCAGGCAGTGAGGAGAAAGGGTAGTTCTGGGCCTAGGACCTGAGGGACTGCCAGAGGTTAGCCAGCAAGAAGTTCCCAAAGCTTCCAGAATGACTGGAGAGCTTGCTTTAAATTTGGATACAGGTTTAATTCAGACCTTCCGACTGAGTATCCGGGCGAGGATTTGAGCTTCTGCATTTTTAAGCACGCACCCCAGGGTCTCCTCATGCTATACCAGTGGACTTGGGTTGGGGACCCACCTCCTGCTCTGTGCTGAGCTAGTGGTCACCTCCCCCCCCCCCCCCTAGAGACTTCCTGTGAGCTGGGAGCTCCTGGGAGCATCCCTCCCACCATAGACATCATCCCCATCACCTAAATCATCTCCCCGCGACCTGGATCTGTGTTGCCGAGGAGAGGGAGTGAGAAAGAGGAAACTGTCTCCCCAGGGATGTCCTCTCTACCTCTGCAAGCTCCACCCTGCAGAGACACCCCCCCCCACCTCTGTTCCCTGGAGAGCGCGGGGGAGCATGGGGGCTCCTCTGTGGCTGAATCAGTGACCTCCCATTCATTCATATGCATGGATCAAATTTTGGAAATGCAATTAATTACCTGTTGTTGTGCCTGCTTTAATTATTGTCGTGTCTTCTATATACTTCACACAATTTAATAAACAGTTGGGGAAACAAGATCTTCATTGTGGCCAGGGCTCGGGAGAGGCTGGGCTCTGTCCCCAGCCCTGGGAAGCACTTTCCACCTGTCATTCATGGTCACATCCATTCATTCTTTCATGCGTTTGTTCACTCATTCTCCAGTCAGTTTGTCATTGAGTCATTCACTCAGTCCCTCATGCATTCGGATACTCATTTACTCATTCATTCATTCATTTATCCAGTGAATATGTATTAGCAAAGCCATGTGACAGCCTCCAGGAGAGATGCCAGGAAGGTCATGGTAAATAAAACAAGAAGGTCCCTGCCTTTTATGAGCTGGCAATCTGGTGGGGGAGACAGACGATAAATACATGAGATGAATACAAGTAGAGCCAGGATGACCAGGGAGGATTTCTTGGAGGAGGCAACATTTAAACCCACTCCCAGTTTCATTCATTTGTTTATTCATGCATTTGGGCAGAGCAGGCTCCATTCCTGGAAAGAGCAAGAGATAGAAGGCCCAGTTCTGAACCAAGACCTAGGGGGAGAGACAACTGGCGGCCGAATTATTACAACACAGTGGGAAACATGGTGGTAGAGGTAGGAACCAAGTGGGAGCGTGGAAGCTGGAGAAACAGCCAGGGAAGTTTTTTCCTTGAGAGGAGGCATGGAGCGGGTCTTCCAGGGCCCAGAGAAGGTGAGTAATCTGAGCCTCCAGGGGACAGGCTCAGGGGCCATGCACAGCTCCTCTGAAGGGATGGACCAGCAAGTCCCGGTCACAAGTGCTGTGCACAGTGGTGGTGGCATGGAGAAAGAGGAGCAGTGGGTCTGGTGACTAAGACCTCCTGGTTCCCAGCCCCCGCAGGGCTTGGAGTCAGAGGGGACTGGATAAGGCTGGGTCTTGGTGAAGGAACAGAAGTTTATCAGCCAGAGAAGGACACTCCAAGTGTACCCCGCACGTGCAGAGGCCTAGGGGCAGGAGGGAGCTGGTATGGAGTGGGGAAGCCTGACTTCATGGCAGAAGATGGAGCCTTAGGTCCAGGAGGTGGGAGACAGGTGACTGGATCACAGGGGCTGGGGGGGGGGCAGCACCGAGGAGCCCGAGCGAAATCCCAGAAGTAATCAGCCGTCATGGGCAGTCTGCAGGCTGGAGAGGTGACGTCACAGCTGAGCATCTGTGCTTGCTTACAAACATGTTCAAGGGACTTTCCTGACGGTCCAGTGGTTAAGACCCCGTGATCCCAGTGCAGGGGGCCTGGGTTCCACACCTGGTCGGGAAACTAGATCCCGAATGCCACAACTAAGACCCAGCGCAGTCAAATAAGTAAATATTTTTTGAAAAAATAAATATCCTAACAGACTTTTAAAACAAAAAACCAACCAAACAAATGTGTTCCAATGCCTGCTCAGGGCCGGGGATACAGCAATAAGCAAGACATGGCCTCCGCCCGTGGAGAGCCAGTGACTCCAGTGGTGAGTGTCATCAGGGTGACCGTGCTAGGTACCCAGGAGCCCAGAAGAGCAGGTTAGGCTCAGGAAAGAAAAATGAAAAGCCAGCAACACCTAGTATTTATCAAGCCCTTCCTCCATGCCAGGTGCCTCGCATTGGTTATCCCATTAATAATAATAATAGTAGGAGCAGCAGCAGTGATAAGTAACACTTATTTTCTGCCAGCTTCTTTCTGGTCTATGGGCTTTTACCCATATTAATTCCTTTAATCTTCACGACAACCCCGGGAGGTGGATATAATGATCAATGTCCCCATTTGACAGATAAGGACATGGAGGCTCAGAAGCTGAGTGACTTCCCCAAGGAATAAGTGGCCGAGCCAATATATGCACTCAGACCTTCCCTCTTCCCCAGTCCTTGCTGGCCTCTTCCTGCCCCGCCCCCCACTCCATCAAGGGATGGGCTGGGGGCTGAGGGGGCGGGGGCACTGCTGGCAATGAGCCGATGGCCCTGTCCTCTCCCTTCAGGCAGCCACGGGCTGCTGCATTCTCCTGCCGACTGAGGCTGGTGTTTTATGAACCCAGAACCGCAGCAAGATTCTCCTATTAATTTATTGGTATTGCTAATTAAACATCATATTCGCAAATGTAAATTTCCTAATGGCCTCCCTTCCATTTCCGAAGTTTCCCAAAAGAGATTTCTTGTTATGGTTGTCAATTGAAATCAATTAAATCTCACCGGATGGGTGGGCTGTGGCTGGCTCAGGGGTCACCGAGGGGATCTGGGGCCTCTGGACAGGGTCTAGCTGGGGCCCTTGTTGACCACAGAAAAGGACCGGGATCAGGGAACTCTGGGGAGAAAGAGGCAGAGTAGGCCCAGCCCCAAGCTCCTGGGTGTCAGCTGCCTTCCCTCTGGCCTCCCCTAGTCAGGGATGGGCTTTCCTCTGGCCCTTGATGTGGTTGCTGGCTGGGCCTGTAGCTGTTTGCAAGGCTACGTCAGGGGGGCCAGGCTAGGATGAGGAGTGAGGAGGGAGGTGGAGGGAAGAGAGAATCTAACAGGAGGGTCAGGAATGAGCAAATGCCAGTGCTTGGAGGAAACTTAGAGATTTTTCCAGTCAAACCCCTCATTTGAAAAATGGGGAAACTGAGGCACCAGGGAGGAAGTGACATGCCCAAGGCCGCAGAGTCAATATGTGGAGAAGCTGGGACTTAAACAGAGATCTGCCTGTAATCCCTTTGAGAATTTGATGAGCTATGTGCCCTCACTCCAGTAAAATGCACACAGGGATCACATAATTGTAGGGACCTTGCTCTCTACCATGGCAATCCCCGACCCCAGTCAGTCATCGTGTAGTGCTTAAAAGCAATGGCTCTTGGGCCACAGGTGACCGCTTTTGAATCCCATATCCAGCAAGCTCTCTGTCTCTCTGGACCTCAGTCTTCCTGTCTGTAAAATGGAACGGCAGTCTCTCCCTCCCAGGGCTGCTGGGAGGGTTATCTGACAAAGCATGTGAGTGCCCAATACCAGGATGGGCCTCATCATGTCAGAGCCCAATGTGGAGAGGCCTCTGGCCAGTGCCGGCCTGGGCTGCGGGTGGACCCAGGGAGGTTGGGAGAGGGTGAGCCCACGCAGGCCGAGGCTTGGCTTCACGTTTGGAATGATGGTCACCGTTTACTCAGCGCTGAGACACCACATGCATCATCTCTGTAATTCTCCCAGCTGATGAGGAGGTGCTGTCTTTGCCTCCTTCACAGATGGGGAAACTGAGGCTAGGGAAGTCCAGGACTTGCCTGGCCTGGGGTTCCCTGGGGGAAGGTCTCTCTGACTCCAGAGTCTGAGTTGGTAACTGCTCTGCCTTTGCTGAGAACGAAGTGGAAGAACTAAGAGTGGACCAGCCACCAGGACTTTGAGTCCCTGCTCTGCAGCTCCTTTGCTGGGGGGGCTTGAGCATGACCCCTGCACAGTCAGGGCCCAGGACACACCTGAAATATGTCAGAGAGGACTGATGGTCTCTGCAGGCCAGTCTAAGACACCAGGGTGCACACAATGGTCAGCACTGCCCTTTCCACTCCTACTGCTACAGGCCTAGTGTCCCCTCCCGACACCCCTAAGCACAGCCTCTGGGGAGACAGGCAGAAAAGGGAGCCTGTGGGGGAAACTAAGTCAAAGGGCCAAGGCATTGGCAAGGACCCAGAGGATGCGGAAGACCCCTTCCCTTGCCTTTGTCCCTGGTACCTGCGCAAAGCTGGGGAGTGGGACTGGCGGGGAAGGAGATAAGTGAGGGACATCTCCCAGATGCCAGGAAGCATCCGCCTCGCCCCAGCTCTCCATGGCCTACGTGGCTTTTGTGTGTTAGTATCGTTAGGGGACCAGTGGGTAATCTGAGCGTGTTGGTTGCTGCGTGGGGATCTCCATTAGGGAAAGTTTTAAAAATACACTCTATTGTTGTTTGTTATTAATGGTAATGACCCAGGGCGCGAGGCTGCCCATCAGCTCCCTACTGTCCCCGGCTCCTAACGTGCTGGGGGGAACAGTCACGACCCAGAGCCTTGCATGGAGCGTGGGCTGGGCTCAGGGCACAGGACGACCCTGGGGTGCCCAGACATTAAAAAAAAAAATTTTTTTTTGCTTTATCCCCCCCCCAGAGCCGTGCTGGTTCTGCAGCTCAGTGGCGGCTAAGGCCTCTGTTCTACAGGATGGGGTTTGTTAAAGTTGTCAAGAATAAGGCCTAGTTCAAGAGATGCCAAGTGAAATTTAGAAGACGGCAAGAGGGCAAAACTGACTACTATGCTCGGAAACGATTGGTAATCCAAGATAAGAATAAGTACAGTGCACCCAAATACAGAATGACAGTCCAGGTAACTCACAGAGATATCGTTTGTCAGATTGCTATGCCCGTATAAAAGGAGGTATGGCCGTTTGTGCAGCTTGTGCTCGTGAACTCCCGAAGTATGGCGTGAAGGCTGGCCTGACATTACGCTGAAGCATCTTGCACTGGCCTGCTGCTGGCACGCAGGCTTCTTAATAGGTTTGGGATGGACAGAATTTATGAAGGCGAAGTCGAGGCGACTGGAGGTGAATACAGTGTGGAAAGCGTTGATGGTCAACCTGGTGCCTTCACCTGTTACTTGGATGCAGGGCCTGCCAGGACTACTGTTGAGAATAACGCTGTTGGGGCCCTGAAGGGAGCTGTCGATGGAGGCTTGTCTATCCCTCACAGTACCAAACGGTTCCCTGGTTATGATTCAGAAAGCAAAGAATTCAATGCTGAGGTACACCGAAAGCACATCGTGGGGCAGAACATTGCAGATTATGTGCGTTACCTGATCGAAGAAGATGAAGATACTTACAAAAAACAACTCTCTCGATACATAAAGAAAAACATAACTCCAGACATGATGGAGGAGATGGATAAGAAAGCTCATGCTACAATATGAGAGAATCCAGTGTATGAGAAGAAGCCTAAGAAAGAAGTTAAAGAGAAGAGGTGGGGGCTTCCCTGGTGGCGCAGTGGTTGAGAGTCCGCCTGCCGATGCAGGGGACGCGGGTTCGTGTCCCGGTCCAGGAGGATCCCACGTGCCGCGGAGCGGCTGGGCCCGTGAGCCATGGCCGCTGAGCCTGCGCGTCCGGAGCCTGTGCTCCGCAACGGGAGAGGCCACAACGAGAGGCCCGCGTATCGCAAAAAAAAAAAAAAAAAAAAAGAAGAGGTGGAACCATCCCAAAATGTCACTTGCCCAGAAGAAAGATCGGGTAGCTCAGAAGAAGACAAGCTTCCTTAGAGCTCAGGAACGGGCTGCTGAGAGTTAATAACCCAAACCACAATTTCTACGAAGATTTTTCAGATAAAGACAGTAATAAACTTATTGAACAAGTTAAAAAAATTTTTTTAATGTGGTAAAATACACAGAACATAAAATTTAACATTGTAGGCCTTTCTTTTTTTTTTTTTTTTTTTTTTTGCGGTAAGCGGGCCTCTCACTGCTGTGGTCTCTCCCGTTGCGGAGCACAGGTTCCGGACGTGCAGGCTCAGTGGCCATGGCTCACGGGCCCAGCCGCTCCGCGGCACGTGGGATCCTCCTGGACCGGGACACGAACCCGAGCCCCCTGCATCGGCAGGTGGACTCTCAACCACTGCGCCACCAGGGAAGCCCTGTAGGCCTTTTAAAGTATGTAATTCAGTGGCATTAAGTAAATTTTATGTAGCTGTCTAGTTCCAGAACTTTCTCATCACCCCAAAATGAAACCTCATACCCATTAAGCAGTCCCTCCTCATTTTCCCATCCCCCTGGCAACCACGAAGCTGCCTTCTGTCTCTATAGATTTGCCTTTTCTGGATTTGCCGATTCTGTACCCATGAAACATCAACTCCCCGTTTCCCCCTCCCCCCAGGCCCTGGTAACCTCTCGTCCGCTTTTGTGTCTATGAATTTGTCTATTCCAGGTACCTCATATACATGGAACTCTGCAGCGTCTGGCCTTTTGTGCCTTCTTTCGCACAGCATCGTGTTTTCAAGGCTCATCCATGTGGCATGCGCCAGTGCTTCATTCCGTGTTCCGGCAGAACAATATGCCACTGTGTGGATAGACCACGATTTGTTTACCCATCATTCACCGATGGACATATGGGTTGTTGCCACCGTGAATAACGTCCAGATTCTGAGCACACGGTTATCTGCGTTCTGAGTAGGGAGATGTCTCGATTCTCCTGCACAGATGTCCGGATAGCAAATAAAAGGTCATCCTTTCATACTGTACATGAGTGTGTCCAAGCTTCAAACCCCCAGCTCAGGGGCCCAAAGGACCACTTTGGTGCTCTCATTAGGTAGGTGGGCTCCCGTAGGGCCCAGGCCCCCAGGGAAATTATCCACAGCTTGAAACAGTGCGGGTTCCTTGAGGTGGGGAAAAGAGGGGCAAGCGGTACCCCTTGGACATGTGACCCTGTGGGGTGGTGGGGGCTGGATGAGATGACCTTCTGAGGACCCTTGTAGGCTAGCACACAGGAAGAAGTCTCTGCCCACTTGGCAGACCTTGTGGCCTAGAGCATAGAACATGAAATGTCAGAGATGGACAAGGTCTTGCTGTTGTCCAGTTCAAGTGTCCCACCCTGGGCATTTTAGAGATGGGGAAACTGAAGCCAGAGAAGAGACGAGACCTCTTCATTGTGTCGCCAACACCTTCACAGCTCCCGTTGACTGGCACTTCCCAGCATGAGTTCCCTTAAACCATACACTTTAAGGGGTGTTCTAATGTCATTCCCATTTTACAGATGGGAACTTGAAGGCTCATGGAAGTGAACCCCTGTCTGAAATGTAGGGAAGGGACAGAAGTTCTCAGGTGTCCCCAAAGGAAACCAGAGGTTTTCCAGCTAAACTCACGCCACTGCGGCCAGTGGCAACTGCCCTCGAGGTTGGCACTAAGTCATCCTCTCCCAGGGCGCTTAGCACCCCTGCACTCTCCTGCTGGCATCTCCATCCCTCAGCCAGAAGCTGGATGTCTTGGGAGGTGGCATAAATAATGGCAAGAGCACAGACTTGAGTGAAAATCCCAACTCCACTCCTTGGTAATTTACTTTATCTCACTGAGCCTCAGTGTGCCCATCTGTAAAATGGGGAGTCTTGCCAACACCCACTGCAGAGGGTTGCTTTAAGAGTTAAATGAGTTAATGTATCCAGCAGGCTTGCACAGAGCTTGGCACACAGTGAGTGCTCCAAAAATGTAGCCCAAACAAACCTGGCCTCCCCCCAAGCCCCACGTGGGAAGAGCTGGACGGAAGAACATCAAACAGATCAGGGAACCTGGTGCTGCCCCCGGGGATTCGTAGCTGAGAAGAAGCGGCGCTCATGGTCTCCCTGGGATAATCAGAGAGGACACCACCTTAATTCCACCTCCATCAGACCTCTGCCAGAAGACACGACCCTTTCACCTCATCAATATTCAAGAGCTTAACAAAAAAAGCTATAACTAGGGAAGTCAGAAATAATGGAATGCAGTATTGATTATTTTATGGTGCGATTAGGGGTAATTACAGCTCTCAAATTTTATTTTAATGTTACTTTCTACTACTTTTAGCCTTTTAAAATTATCCCAAACATCCCCATTTAATGGAACACACATGCCTTCAATTTCAATGTGAAATACTTTTTTTCTGCTAAAGTGTGACCTCAATATATTTGAAGACATAAATTACACCATGTATAAACCATAAAAAATGAATGATGAATTTAATTCTGGTGAAGCAGGAGGGATTGAGGAGGCAGGCGGGCAGAGGTGCTGTTTATCCAGTGCAGAGGGGACGGTCAGAAGCAGGAGGGGGCAGTGGGGGCCAGAGGGGGTGCCTGACCTTCAGGGGCACAGGAACAGGGCTCGGCGCTCTCCAGGACACAGGCCAAGGAGGGACTGTCTGAGCTTGTGGCCACTTCCTCTGCCCACCTTCCCTGGGGAATGCGTTTCCAAAATCTTGCAGTTGCATAGTCTGATTTGAGTCTCCAGCCTAACTCTGCCCATCATAGGTAGTGTGGTGTGGTTGCTAAAATGCCGTTGCTCCCTTTTATCTATTCCAGCGTACAGATGAGCAAACTAAGGCTGAAGGAACTCACCTAAAGTCACTTGGGGAACAAGTGGGGGTTTTGGGTGCTGGCTGCAAAGCCAGAATTGGGTACTCTGCAGCCCAAGAGCTTCCGGCTGTCACAGAAGAGCCTGTAGGAACTGCATTCCCATGGACCTCAGGGCAGTGAGCAGAGTGGCTGAGGACACAGGATTTTGAGCCAGACACCCTGGGTTCAAATCCTGGTCCCCTTATAGTGCTATGAGGACTCTCTACCACTATAAAGCCCCTAGCATGTTATTTCTGATCTTCTCTTGCCCAGAGTCTATGCTGGGGTTCGGGGTGGGGGGCTTTGGGCCCAGCAACAGGGGTTTTCAAAATCTGGGTAGGGATTTCTCCTGCACCCTCAGGGTACGGCCTCCAAACCTCTGTCCTGGGCTTTCCTGGTTCCTGTACACTCCTCTTCCCCAGGTGACTGGTAGCTCATTATTTGGGGACCCTCTTGCCACCCCTACTACATCGTGAGACCCCGGAGGGCAGGGGCCAGCTCTCCTTGTTTGTTGTTGTATCTTCAGCAACGGCACATTGTGGGAACTCGAGAAAACTGCATGAATGAAATGCTCGGTCAGACTTCCCTGGTGGTGCAGTGGTTAAAAATCTGCCTGCCAATGCAGGGGACATGGGTTCGAATCCTGGTCCGAGAGGATCCCACATGCTGCTGAGCAACTAAGCCCGTGAGCCACAACTAGTGAGCCCACGTGCCACAACTACTGAAGCGCGCCTAGAACCTGAAGCTCCGCAACAAGAGAAGCCACCACAATGAGAAGACTGCGCATCGCAATGAAGAGTAGCCTCCGCTTGCTGCCGCTAGAGAAAGCCTGCACACAGCAATGAAGACTCAACACAGCCAAAAATAAATAAACAAAAATTAATGAATTTATTAAAAAAAAATGCTTGGTCAACTGGTCACTTTGCTAATTTCAACGTTCAATTCTCAGCCCATCCGCAGCACTGGTCACGGGCGACTCCCTCCTCCCTGGAACACTCTCTTGCCTTGGCTTCCCGGCTCCCACTTTTCCTCTAACGTCCTAGGTTGCTCCTCTCACCTCTGGTGCGTTTCCTCTTCACCCTCTTCACCTCAGGGGGTCCAGGGCTCATCCTTGGGGCTTCTCTCTCCCATGGTCACTCCCACTGTGACCCCATCCTGCTCACATTTTAATGACCATCTAGACCAATGCTGTCCAATAGAAATAGCATGTAAGCTTCTTAGGCAGTTTAACATTTTTGGATACCTACATTTTTTAAAAATAATTAATTAATTAATTACTTTATTTATTTATTTTGGGCTGTGTTGGGTCTTCGTTGCTGTGCATGGCTTTCTCTAGTTGCGGTGAGCGGGGGCTACTCTTCGTTGCGGTGCACGGGCTTCTCATTGCGGTGGCTTCTCTTTTTGCGGAGCATGGGCTCTAGGCACGCAGGCTCAGTAGTTGTGGCTCGAGGGCTCTAGAGCACAGGCTCAGTAGTTATGGCGCACGGGCTTAGTTGCTCTGCGGCCTGTGGGATTTTCCCAGACCAGGGCTCGAACCTGTGTCCCCTGCAGTGGCAGGCAGATTCTTAACCACTGCACCATGAGGGAAGTCATCCCTACATTTTAAAAAAATGAAATAAAAAAGAGTAGGTAAATACTGTATTTTATCTAACCAAATATATCCAAAATTATTTCATTGTCATTTCAATATAAATGATCAATATAAAAAGATCATTAATGAGCTATTGTACTTTTTTTTTCATCTAAGCCTGTGAAATCCGGTGTGCATTTTATACATACAGCATGTCTCCATCGGACCAGCTGCATTTCAAGTGCTCAGTAACCACGTGTGGCTTCCGGCTACTGTGTGGGGCTGCAGAGGTTTCTACGCTGACCGTTTCCAACATGTAGCTTCAGCCCAGATCTCATGTCTCAGTGGTGGACACTTACTCCTACCCAGTGTCTCCATTTGGAGGTCTGAAAGGCATCACAAACTCCAAACATCCATAGCTGAGCTTCTGTTCTTCCCCACACCTGCCCTACCCACCGCCTTCCTGCCTCTACTAACGTTAGCTCCGGCCTTCCAAGGCTCAGATCAAAATCCTCAAAGTGACCCTTGACTCTTCTTCCCAGCCAATTCTGGTCCCCCATCTGATCCATCAGCAAATCCCGTCTGTTCTATCTTCAAAATACATCCGGAATCTGACCACTTCCCACTCCCTCCATTGCTGCCACTTGGTCCAAGCCACCAATACTTCTCACCTGGGTAACTGAAATCGCCTCTTCCCTGGTCTTCTCAAGCCCACTCTTGCCCTGGACGCTACAAACAATGGTCCACCCAGATCACAGAGTGGTCCAGTAAAAGCATCAGTGAGCTTCTGTCACACCTCTGTTCATAGCCCTTCAATGCTGCCGATCTCCCTCAGGGTGAAAATTCAAGTCCATGAAGCAGAAAACACATAAAACATGTTCCTGCCTCAGGACCTTTGCCCTGTCTGTTCCCTCAGCCCAGATGGCCCTTCTTATAGGTATCTACAAGGCCAATGCTCTCATCTCCTTTGAGTTTTTGCAGAAATATCACCTTTTCATTGAAATCTTTCTTAATCTTTCTATTTTAAACTGCCATTTCTCTCCCCATCCCCTACCCCTCCTTTATTTTCTCCTTTTATTTCTAATACATATAATTTACCTATTTATTTGACTGACTGCCTCTCTCACCAGAATGTCAGCTCTACAAGGCCAGGAATGTTTGTCCTTTTGTCTATTTTATTCACTATTCCACCTCAGCAGTGTCCACATGCATGGTGCCTAGCCTGTGTTAGGCATTCATAAATATTTGATGGAGAAATGAATAAACATTCACCACTAAATGGATAGCCATTTGAACTAAGACCATTTATTGAATTCTGTTTATTTGAAATGTCATCTTTATCATAAACTACACTTTCATATAAACATGCATCTGTTTCTTTCCATTGATTGATTTATCTAATCTCATTCCAATACTACACTGTTGTAATTACTATGACTTTATGTTTTGCCAACTGTTAAGGTTATTCACCTTTGAAATTTTTTTCAATATTATTACACATTTTCTTTCTCATACAAACTCTACAAGTGGACTATCATGTTTGATAACAATTTATGTCAGGAACTTCACTGAGACTGCAGTAGATTTATTAATTCAAGAATTTATTATATTTCAATATTGTCATCACATCTAAAATATATCTTTCCTTTTTTTTTTTTTTTTTTTTTTTTGCGGTACGCGGGCCTCTAACTGCTGTGGCCTCTCCCGTTGCGGAGCACAGGCTCTGGACGCGCAGGCTCAGCAGCCATGGCTCACGGGCCCAGCCGCTCCACAGCATGTGGGATCTTCCCGGACCGGGGCACGAACCCGCGTCCCCTGCATCGGCAGGCAGACTCTCAACCACTGCGCCACCAGGGAAGCCCTCTAATATTTTTATATTTAAAAAATGTAGAGACTCGCATACTGCAAAATATATATATATATATATATGTATATTAGAGGAAAATATTTTCACAAAATTGGAGTAGGAAAAACAAGACCTGAAACCAAGGAGCCATAAAGGAAGAGGGCTGCAATCAAAATTTAACATTTTTATGTCACAAAAATCATCAGCAGGCTGGGAGAAAGATGATCCACATCCAGGATATATAAAAATATTCCATTAGAAAAATGGACAAAAGATACAAACAGACATTTCACAGTAGACGAAATTTAAATGGCCAATAATCATATTTTTTTAAAGTTCACACTCAGTCACAGGCAAATGAAAATTAAAACAACAATGGATTTTTTGGTTTTGTTTTTTGCCTGACACATTGGCAAAAATTAAGGAGACTGATAATATCAAGAGTTGGTAAAGATGCAGTTCAAAAGCAGTCTCATACAATGTTGAAGGGTGTGTGAGTCAAATTTTCAGAGAACGATTTGTTAATATCTATTGAAATTAAAAAAAAAATTTCACCCAGAAATTCTTCTTCTAGGGCTTTCTTTACCAAAAAGACTCACTCGGGTGCACAAAGATGTGTATAAGGATGTTTATTATCTTGTTTGCAATAGAAAACATTTTTGAAAAAACGTAAATGTCCATCAATCAGAGATTGGATAAATACTTATAGCACAAGCCGAACTATGAAACCTTGAATAGGTACTTAAAAATAGTGAGGTAGGTCTATAAAAATCTATAAAGATCACGGAGAGATCTCCATAGCATACTGTCAAGTACATAGAAGCAAGTGAGATGGTGTGATGCCACTTAAGATAATTAAGATATTCGAAAAACTGGCAAAGAGTTTGAACAGAAACTTCTCCAAAGAAGATATCCTAATGTCCAAAAAGCATGTGAAAAAATCTTCAACATCATTAGTCATTAGGGAAATGCAAATCAAAATCACGATGAGATAACCACTTTACACACACTAGGAAAGCTATAATAAAAAAGACAGATGATAGCAAGTGTTGGTGAAGATGTGGAGAAATCAGAGCCTTCATAAGTTGCTGGTGGGAATGTAACCTCGCGTACCCGCTTTGGAAAACAGTCTGGCAGTTCCTCAAAAGGTTAAACATGGAGTTACCGTATGACCCAGAAATTCTACTCTAGGTATATACCCAAGAGAAATGAAAACATTATGTCCACACAAAAACTTGTACATGAATGTATGTAACAGCATTTATTCATTATGGCAAAAAAGTAGAAACCCATATGCCCATCCACCGATGAATGGATAAGTAAAATGTGGTATAGCCATACAATGGAGTACTATTGGGCAATATAAAGGAATGAAGTACTGATGCACGCTACAGCAAGGATGAACCTTGAAAACATTATACTTAAGTGAAAAAGCTATACACAAGAGACCATCTCTTGTATGGTTCCATTTATATCAAATACACAGAACAGGCAAATCCACAGAGCTAGAAAGATTAGTGGATGCCAGCGTTGGGGAAATTGAGGGGACTCGAGAGTGCCTGCTAGTGCATATAGGGATTCTTTTAGGGGTGATGAAAATGTTCCAAAATTGGTGTGGTGATGGTCGCACACTCTGAATATACCAAAACCCATTAAATTGGACAAATCATATGGCATGCAAATTATATCCCAATAAAGCTGTTTTTAAAAAAAAGATAATTAAGTGCTTGCATTTGATACTTTCTAACTAGTTAACCATGATCATGGCCATAGACTCTTGCCCACAGTCCCAGTACCCCCTGTATCAGTCTCCTTTAAAATCAAGGTGAACAAACCATGATGGACAAAATATCAACATTTTAAATAAAACAGGATCATATTCCTGATTGTTCATTTGTCACAGGCTCCAGCATGGCTCAGTTCAGCGGTTACTGATCTTGTCTTTAAAGTGTTGATATTTTGTTCACCACTGAATTTTTGGCATTAATATTTCTTTTTAAGACTATTGCATTAAAGTATCATTTATCTTGGTTTCTGAGAGGTTTGGGGGGCGCTCCTTAAGTTTGGCCCCCGAGTGCCTCATTCGCCCCATCCTTGTCTCTGTCCTGGGTCCCAGGACTAGTGCCCCTGGCCTTGTCCTTGTCCCCAGAGGTGCCACCTGGGACTCCCAGGCTCCCAGCGGCTAGAAAGTGGAGCCTGGTGTCGGGAGCCTGCAATGCCACTGTCCCAGGCTGTGGACAAAGGTCACAGCCTCCCGCCTGGGACGGTTGACCCGTCCTCCCCAAGACCTGTATAGGGAGAGATGGAGAGACACAGACCAAGAGACTAAGACCTCAGAGAGATAGGAGATGTCGGGGGAAAACGGACGGAACCCGAAGAGGGGGAGAGAGAGACAGAGAGAGCCTGGGGAGGCGGAGAGGAGCCGGGCGGGCGCGGGGCCGAAGGTCCCACCGCGGGGCGCCCCTCCCCGCGCGCGGGAGGCCCCGGAACAACCGTCAGAGGCGCCCGGGGGAAGGGGGCGCTCCCGGCCGCCCGCCGCCTGACGCGTATCGATCTGCGCCCGGGGTCGGCGCGGGGGCACCAGCTACCAGCGGGAGGGGCGACCGCACATTAGCGCGGCCGGGGACCACTCCCCGGAACGCGGGCCGGGCAGCCCATTAGACGCCCTGGCCGGTCGGCCGCGCGACCACCGTGGGCGGGGCGAGGCTGGCCCGGAGGGGATGCAGCAGCCTCCGAAGCCCCACCTCTCCCCATTGCCCGCTCCGAACAGCTGGTTTCCTCTGTTTCCTGAACTCCTCTCCAGCCTCTAGGGCTTTGCACGTGCTGTGCCCTCTGCAGGGACCCGATCTCCCATCGCGCCTCACCCAACTGAACCTCGCTCGTTCTTTGGCTCTTGCTTGGAAGTAGATTCCTAGGAAAGCCTAGATTCCTTGGGAACCCCCCAGACCCAGTTGGGTGCCCACCTTTGCACCGACCTCCTGAACAGCCCCCCATGAAAGCTGGGGGCTAGTCACAGGGATCAAGGATTGACCTCCCCAGGTGGTCTGTGAGTCTCTGGGGGCTTCTCCCTGTGTCGCACCTGGGGGATCGCGGCACCTATAGTGGCCCCAGCTGGCACACCTGTAAATGAAAGAATAAACACCAGAGCTAGTCAGGAGGCAAAACCTGCACAGCCCACAGGGACTTTTGACAAGGACCTCTTGCCCCTTACTTATCCTTGGAGAACGGTGTTGGGCATAATTGGGGTCGAAATCTAGTTCTGCCACTTAACGGCTGCATGACCGCGGCAGGTTATTTAACCTCTCTGGACCCCCATTTCCCCATCTGCAGCTTTATCAAAGTCTGCATTCTAATTGCTGCTCTTACGGGAGACCCCCAGAGATCTATACCCAAGCTGGGGAGGGGACTGGAAACCCCATAAGGGGTGGCTGCAAAGGGCATGAAATGCTTCACCGGGGTGTAGAGCATGCAGGAAAAACTGGCCACCCTCACATGCTGCTGCTGGTGGGGGTCAGGGAAGGGGGACTTTCTGGCCGCAGTGACTCTCCCTCTTAGGGCTCTTTCTCATCAGCCTCATTTTTCTCCCATGCATCACTTTTCCCTTGACACCACTTCTCTGCCAACTACCACCCTGTTCTCTGCCCTTTACCCAGTAAGATTCCGTGAGAGGTGCCCCTGAGCCCACTGTTCTCTGGTTCTTCCCTTTCCATCCTCTCTTGAACCCACCCCCATGCAACGGCTCTGGTCCAGAACACCAATGACTCCACAATGTAAAGTCCAACAACGGTCAGTTCTCAGCTCTCGATTTACTGGCCCCTCAGTGCCCTGGACCCAGGTGGTCCCTCTATCCTCCATGGAACCCTTTCCTTACTCCGCTGGTTCTCTCCCTTCTCCCTAGCTGGTCCTTCCTGTCTCCTCTGCAATATCAGAGGCTTGGTCTTCTGAGTCTTCTCCATGTACCCCCCTCCCTCCGTGATCCCCCCCAGTGCCATGGCTCTTTAAACACCAATACATGCTGACAATTCCCAAATGTATATCTCTAGCTCAGCCCTCTCCCCAGAGCTCCGCGCTTGTCTGTCTACTCAACATCTTCACTTGGGTAATAGGCAGAGCTGCCTCTAACTCATACAGCCCCATGCAAGTTAGCAGAAGGTGCTTTTCTTAAGTAATTAAAAAAAACAAAAAAACCAAAAAAACCCACTTCATGCTACATATTATTCTGTCCAACTATGGGCAGGCCAGCCAGGAGAAGGCAGAAAGCACTGACCCGCTGCAGGCCCTGCTAGGCAACGAACGCCAGGCTGGCTCTTGTATAAAGGAGGGGGATGGGAGGAGAGGGAAGAGAGGCAGGAGCCGGAGAGGTGGACGGGGAGAGGTAGAGGGGGCACTGGGTCCGGGGTTTAATCAGTAGCATCCAGCTTAAATTCATCTGAATGGCAGGTCCATAAATCAGACTTCTTGTTAAATCTGTGGCCAGAGCATATGCTTCCCGTTAGGAAGCAGTGAAGCTTCTGGAGCATGGCTGTGCCCCCTTGCTCATCCCCCTCAGCTTGGCCTGGATCTGCCCCAGAAGACTTTACTGGGAGCGACAGCCCTGGCTGGGGCTCGCTTGTACCCAGGCGCTAAGGCAAGTCACTCAGTGTACAGTCCTTCCACTGCCCCTGCTCTGTGAGGTGGCTGTTGCCTGTTTAGAGTTGGGTGGGGGTAGGGAGTGGAAATCAGGCCTCTGAGAGAGTCTGGTAAACAAGAAGAGCAGCCTCAGGGGATGCCCCGAGCATGATTGCAACAGGACATAATCCTTCACACGTGTGCAGGATCTAGAAGTTAGACAGGTCTATGATTATAATGAAACCTCCTCAGAGATGCTGCCGTTGTACAGTGTACAACCTGTGCAACCTTACATGGCAGTCCTACTGACAGGTGCCTGTATTATTCAGGATAGGATAAATTATGCTGTGTTAGCAAACAACATCTAAATCTCAGCATCTTAGAACAACAAACATTTATTTCTTTGTGATGACACATGTCCAGGGCAGGTGGGCAGAGGGCTCTCCTCCATGAGTCACTCAGGGTCCCAGGCTGATAGAGCTTCCACCTCGGCCAAGCTCCGGAGATAGTCTCCACAGGGCACCAGCAGAGCCGGAAGTGATTAAAGCCCCAGCCCGGAAGTTACACATATCACTCCCACCCACAACTCTCTGGCCAGAGTTCATCCCCTGGCTGCATCTAACTTCAAGGGGGCAGGAAGTGCCGTCCTCCTGCACACCCAATGGAGAAGAACAGGATATCAGGCTGGCAGTGATGGCTGCCTTAGCTCCCCAAACCGAATTCCTCCCAGGGTTTTCTCTGCTGTGCTAAACGCATCTCTCCCTCTCCAGGGTTCAAGCTCCAGACTTTGGAGGCATCCTGGATTCCTCTCTCTTTTTAATATCCCATAGACAAGCGATTTGCAAAGCCCGTCAACTCCATTTTCAAAATATATCCAGAAGGAAACCACTTCTTTCCACCCCACAACACCAGCCTGGTCTGAGCCACCATCATCTCCAGCCCAGCTGTCACAGGGACCTCCTCGCTGCCACCCTGGCCCTCTACAGCGATTCTTCACCCAGTAGCCAGAGAGATCTCATTAGATGTAAGCTGGACCACATCACTGCTCTGCTCAGAACCCTCATGGCTCCCACCTCCCTCAGAGAAAAGTAAGTGTCCTCACAGTGGCCCTTAGAGCCCCGAGATCTGTACCCCCTTCATTACCTCTCTGACCTCACTGCTCCCACCCTGTACCTCTCTCCCTAGTCTAGCCTCACTGGCCTCCTTGCTACTCCCTGGACAGTCAGCTCACTGTTGCCTCAGGGCCTTTGCACTTGCAGGTCTCTATCTGGCATGCCCTCCCCTCAGATCCCAGCCTAGCTCCCTCGTCCTCCTCCTTCAAGACTTTGCTCTAATGCCCCTTCTCAGTGAGGCCTTGCCTGGCCTCCTTATTTTAAATTGCACACCCACCTCTGCATTCCCATTCTATTGTTTTTGTTTGTTTGTTTTTGGCCAGGAAACTTACTAACTTCCAAAAACCTAAGGATTTCACTTATTGTGTTTACCATGTGTCTCCCCAGCTAGAATGTAGGGCAGAGATTTTTATCCGTCTGGTACACTACTGTGTACCTATTATCTGTAATAGTACCTGGCATATATAGTAGGTGCTCAGCAAACATTGTTGAATGAATGAACAAACCAAAGCATGGCACAGTGGCTAGGAGCTCAGGCTCTAGAACCAGGCTGCTGGTGTTCAAAACCCAGCTTTGCCATTTACTATCGTGTGATTTGGGGCAATTCCCTTAGCTTCCCTGACCCTCAGTTTGCTCATCTGTACAATGGGAATAGAAAAGTACCTACCATGTGGAATTGTAAATTTGAATGAGCTAATGCATTTAAAGCTGTCCAATGCCTGGCAAAGAAATGCTTGGCATACGTTGGCTATTACTATTTTAAAAGATTGACCCTACAATTCTACTTCTATCTACTGAAACGAAGAACTAGTGAGAGGTTGTTTTGATTATGGGCAAAGATTTACATATGACTGTGCTCATCACTGTGTTCTTTTAATAGTAAAAAGTTGGAAACAACCTAAATTTCTAGGAAGATAAGATTTGTTAAATAAAATATGGTACACCCTTTGAAAGAATACCAGGCAGCCATTAAAACTCAAGTTCTCAAAGAATATTTAATGGCATGGGAAAATGTTCAGAGCCTAATGCTAAGTGAAAAAACAGGATGTAATTCTTAAATTAAGTTGTGGATATCTGGCTGTTTTATTTATTATTGTTCCTTAAAATGTACATATACTCTTTCATACGTATTAATTCATAAAAATGCAGGAAAAAAAGCAGGACACAAAACTACATGATCTCAATTTAGATTGACATGTTTTTATGCGCCTTCCTACACCCCTACACGTTCAGAGAAAAAATAAAAAAGACTGAAAAGAAATGGACCAAAGTGTTAACAGTTGTTCCTTCTGGGTGATCAGGTATTGAAAGAGCTAAACAATCTTTCCTATTCCTTATTTTATTTTTTAGATTTCTTTCAAGGAAAGTGAAAAACTGAAATCCTTTAGTAATCAGGAAAAAGGAGGGTTTTAAAGATTCAGGTCAGAGTTTTCCAAATAGCACATTAATAGGTGATCATTGAAACATAAGCTGCAGGATCAGAGAAAGGAGACCACGGTAGGGTAAAGGGAGTACAAGCAGTTTCACCCCTGCAGGACGTCTCAGAGCGTTTACTGTAGCACCAGTGATGGCTGTCAGTAAGAGGGGGCCCTTCGCTGCACAGTAGCTCATGGCAAATCCCTGGGTATGAACTGGCACTGGGGGGGCTTGGTGCCACCCTTACCTGCTGTGGGGCCTCTGTGCTGGTCTCTACAGGCTCCCCACACAGGATCTGGAGCCTGGGCCTGGGTCTGCCTCTTCTAGTCCCTTTGCCAAGCCTCTGTCCATCTGGAATGTCCTTCTTCTGCACTAACCCCAACCCTACCCATCCTCAGGGCCTCTCTCCCCCTGGAAGCCTAAGGCTGCCCAGCACCCTTGAGTGCCAGTGACAAGGACTGAGTTACCAGACTGGGTTTGGGGGTTTATCAATGCTTCCACAATGGTTTCATGATTGTATTTAGAAGAGGGAAGTGATCTGTCTTCCCAGATGACCTGCAAGAACCCCAGAGGCCAGGCTGCCTCTGGGGGCTTCCCCCGGTCTTACAGGGCACCCAGCACAGCCTGGACAGGTGCAGATGCCCCATGAGGAAGCCCACTGCATCCCTGCTGCCCACCGCTCCCAGAGGGTACCTCCATTTGCTCAAGCCAAGACACTCCGCTGACACCAACTCTCGCAGGGTCCCATCCCCCAGTTCCTGCTCTCCTCCTTTCTGAAGACCCACTGCCCACCCCCTCCTCAAAAAGTCCGCCATGATCCTCGGGCAGGCAGAAGTCATCCCCTTCTCAGTCATTGCTAGAAAGAGCTGCTTCTCTGAACGCACACCTGTGCCAGGTCCAGGGGCACCGAGACAAATGTGACACACGGAGGGGCACTGGCCTGTTTTTCTGGAGGTGACTCACCTGGAGTCTGAATCACTTTCCTTTCCTAGGTTTCGGTTTGCCTATCTCTCCAATAGCAACAGGGAGGAAAAATCCCCTTTCTAGTCATTGAAGACTCTGTTGTCTGCGTGCACATAGCCAGACTGGTCTGGAGGGGGCCAGTTATTCCCGCCACGTGTCTTCTTGGGGTACACGGATCTGTCTGAGTGGAATCCTGAGACAGAGCACATCTGTGTAAAGTGTTCATTTTTGTGGCTGTGATGCCTCGAGGACCTGACTCTGTCCCTGTGAATCCTGCTGTGCTGTGCTCTGTGTGTGTGTGTGTGTGTGTCTTGGGTCCCTATTGAGCTCTGCAGTTCTCTGGGCCTGGATCACAAGGCCAGAGTCCCAGCCAGGCTGGGGTCTACAGGGGGTCATGAGGCAGAACATCATCCCCCTATTCCTCCACTCCCTGCCCAGAGAGACACTACAAAATTCCCACCAAGCAAGGGAGGGCTGAGGGGACCACCCCTCCCAGTGCACATGTGTCCTGGCATAACCTGGTCCCTGAACCCAGCCAGCCACGTCCTCTAAGGGGCTGACCAGGAGCCCAAGGTGACAGAGGCTGGGCAATACTACTGGGTCCCCCCCACGGTCCAGGACTCACTGTGGGGGGTCCCATAGGGCCCTCCCTGTCCCCCGCAGCTGGGCTGAGCAGCTGGGAAACACCTTCCACCCTGCCTACAGGGACCTAGCTTTGACTCGCAGCCACAAGCAAATGCAGTGAGGACCCCTGGCGCCCCGGCTCCCCGCCTCGTGGCCGCTTTTCCCGCAGAATCAATCATCCTGCCACTGTGTTTGCGGGAAGTGTGGGGGTGGGGCTGAGCAGAAGGCTTGCAGGGTACCTGCTCCCCAGTGGGGTGGCAGCCCACTTGGGGCAGTGAATGGGGCTCACAGGCACCAGCACTCCCAGCAGACCTGCATCCCCTGCTCTGGGCCCCTTCCCTGCTGGCGGAACCAGACCCTGAGCATAAGGAAAGGAGTGGGTGGGAGTTACCTCAGGGGTGTGGCCAAGGGTGGGGCAGACGAGGCTGCACCCAGAACAGGCCCCCCAGGAGGCGGGGGTGGAGGGAGGTGAGGGGAAGGGTGAGAGTAACTGCTTAAGCCGTGTTAGGTGTCCCCCAAGTGGGAAGTTAGATCAGATTCTTTCATTCACGGGTTCAGGAGTCTTCCCCACGCCCCCGCACACCGAGGAGCCCTCTCCACCCTCCCGGAGCTGGCAGGAGTCTCGACTGTGGGTGTGGGCTGGGCCGGGATAAGGAGGAAGAGCCCCAGGCACCTCCTCCATGGTTGGTGGTTGGCCTCTGCTGCCTGGATTTTACCATTAGAGAGCCATCTCCCCACCCCAGGGAGGGTGACCACCCCTGCCCCTCTTTGGTTACAGGGAACGCCCCACAGTTGGGGAACAGATGAGGAGCTGTCAGCTCGACTACACCCTCCACTCCCACCATCACTATTAATAAAGACCACGATTAACGCCTAACATTTACACTGGGCTTTAGCAGGTGAAAAGTGCCCTGTGAGGATGGGCAGGCACTATTATTTTCACACCCATTTTACAGATGAGGAAACTGAGGCTCAGGGAAGTCCACCTGATTGCACAAATGAGCAAATGGCAATGGGCTAGAACAGCTAGAGGTGCAGGGAGGAGGTCTGAGTGGGCGGGGTGTGTGGCGGGAGGTGGGGTGCTGAAGGGGCGGGGAGGACCAGCTCCCAGGAGACGTGTTCTCCTGGGAAGAGCAGCAGACTAGGAGTCCTGCAGCCTGGGTCGCGCCCTGGCTCCTGCACTGGCTCGCTGAGCAAGCCTCATCTCCTCCCTGGGCCTCTACTTCCCTCTCTGTAAAATGGAGTTAATAATCCCTGCCCGGCCCTGCCCTGTGGGATGTTGCAGGGACCAAACCAGTGTTACTGGCTGGGAACTGGCTTTAGAAACTGCAGGGAGCTGCCAGCCTGTAGGAGTAATCAGCCCACGTCTGCCTTCCTGCAGCTCTGGGCCCAGAGGAAGGCAACCCAGCTGGACCCTGGTCGTAGAAGCTGGAACTTTTCCCAGCTTGGAGTCTCAGAGCCACACACCTCTGAGCCCCATCTGGCTCGCCCATCGCTGTCTTCTCCAGGCTTCGAGGGCTGAGGTGGCGACAGAGAGCGGCAGCCCGAGATCCATGGGGAGCTCCCTCCACCCTCCTCAGATCCTGGGTTGAGGAGGGGGCGTGGGGAGTCCAGGCTGCCAGTATGAATATCAGCTGGTGTGAACTAATTTGATGGTGCTGATAAAGACTGGGCTGCCTGGAGCCCCTGAGCCCCACCCAGCCCCCCACTCCACCCCCACTGAGAACATCGAGGCTGAGCTGTCCCCGCTCCATTCTCGGTGATGAAATCCCAGCTCAGTCGGACTGGCTAGCGCTGCAGTTACCAAATCGCTGTAATTGAGATTAATTTGGGTGCCAGATTGGGTCGGTCCTCACCGGCACCCATTAATTAGTGGGGGAGGCTCAGAACCCCAACAGCTGGGCCCTGCCCCCAGCAGGAGCTGGGGCCGTGGGATGAGGGTGCTGAAAGATGCCCAGGTGGGTATGTGGGGTGGAGCCGCCAGCTGGACAGAGCCTCCCCCACCCCGTCCAGAGCTCTTCCTCCCCTGCCCAGGAGGGGAGGGTGCAGCGGATCTTTGACTCAGGCCCAAAGGCAGCTCTGGGTCCAAGGGTTAAAGGGCTCATTACAGGGGTGGGGAGGACGGGTGGGGGGCTCAGAGGCTTCTTGGACATCAAACAGCTCTTGCAAAACTTCTAGATGAGTTAAGTGCAAATGAATTTGAAACAGACAATGACGGTCCCTTTATTGACACCTGGGCAGAAAAATGCAGGGAAAATTGCCCCAGGGGGAGCTCAATTAGGGATTTTTTTTTTTCCCTGAACCCAAAACTCACAGGGAAAAACAATCCCACCCATCTACACAGGCTACCCCGGGGCGCCAGAGGCAGGCTGGCTCACCCTGACTCAGGGCTGGGCTGGCAGTGAGCTGGGGACACACGTGAGGCCCTGGGCACACATAAGTGAATGGAGAGCAGCAGCACAGACCTGTGCAGAGCTGGGAGCACTAGGCACACACGTGTGGAGGTGGCACAGCCCTGGGAACGGAGCGCAGCCCGGGCTCGCTGGTGGAGGATGCGGGCATGCGTGTGTGGGCAGCTAGAAGGAGGCCAGATGGGGGTGGGGGCTCAGGGTCTTCTGGGGTGAGGCGCAGAGCCCCAGGGCCCCCCAGGGTGACAGTGAGCAGGGCTGCCCCAGTCACGTGAGTGCTCCTGGCCTGGACAGGGCCCTTGGGATTGCCGGGCAGGTCCCCACCCGCCCTGCCCCACTCACCTGACTAGCTCCAGTTAATTGCCTGGGTGTTTTATTTTTTCCCTGTGAATCTCACAGAGGGACAAAAGCAGGTTCTGAGTCACCAGGAACCAGCCCCCGCTTCCACCCACTCTGGAGCCTTACCCTTGCCCCTACCCCAAGGACCTGAGGACCCTGAGGCAGCTGGGGCCTGGCCCAGGGTGACTGCGGGAACCGGGAACCGCCGCTGGGTCTGCGAGGTGTTCCCGCTGCTGACCAGGAGCCAGCCCCCCCGCCCCCCCCCCCGGGGGGCCCAGGGCGTGTGACCTCCCTGGGGGCCTAATGGAGCAGCCTCCGCACTGCACCATATTTACAATTCATGGCTCCAGCTGAGATTGCATTAGGGCCTGGCTGTCACTCTTGATGAATGTCGCTTGTTTTCCAGAAAAAAAACGGGCTCTGGATGCAGAGTGACAGGGCGGAGGGAGGCGCCCGGCCCTTCCCCTGGCTGAGGACCAGGGCAGGGCCTGCCTCCTCGGCGGCCTGTCAGTGGCCTCGAAACTTGACCCGTCCACGGGGCTCTCAGGGGTCCCGCACGGCCTCTCCCGTTCGCCAGGCCCTTCGTGTTGCCTGCCGTGTGGGGTTCTCCCAGCAGCCCTACAGAGGGACTCTGCTAGAGCAGCTCCGCTTGACAGATATGCAAACTGAGGTTTGCAGGAAGAGGGAAGCTGATGAAAGTGTGTTGGCTGGAAGTGAGTTGGAGAGTGGTGAGGAAACTGAGGCAGAGTGCTCATGGCAAAAGGCAGGGACTCTTGTCTTGGGCTGTGAGCGCTGCTTTGCTCGCTGTATATCCCTGTCCCTAGAGCAGTGCCTGGATTACAGTAGGTATTTGCTGAAAGACTGAGTGAATGAATGAATGAATGAATGAGCTAATGGCCTCAGCAGCTGTGGGATGCCGGAGAGGCTGAACCATGGGTCCAGGCACTCAGGCCCTTGATGCCCCCTCTCCTGACCTCCCTGCTTCCCTCTGCCCTCGGCTTGGGAGCAGGCAAGCTGCTGACACAGCCTTACAGGTTTCCCCCCCGTGGCAAAGGCCTCTGACAGGGGTGGGAACCCGGCTCTCACGCAATCGGAGGCCAGGTTTCCTGGCATTCAGCCCCACAGCCCCAAACCCACACAAAGGGACTGGGGGAATGCAAACCAGCAGAAAAAAACCCCTATTCTTTGGGGGTCTAGAGCCCAAGTCGGATCCCAGATATGACATCGTAATAGCGGCTACCGTGGCCACGCACCACGCTTGTGTCGTTTGCTCTCCGGGACAATATACCACTGGGAAGTGCTGTCTTTCTCCCCATTTCACAGATGTAGAATAAGACTCAGAGACTGAGAGGCAGGTTGGGACCGCAGCCCATGTACGTGAAAACATCCCTCGTGATGACTTGGATCCTCCTGCCAGTCCTTTCCGGGCTCATGAAGCAGCAGGGTGCTACTCCTCTTGTGGCCCTCCCCTCCCCAGTTCAAGCTGCTGTCCTGGCATTTTTGTCCAGTGCGGAAAGCCTCACCTAGAATACCAGGTGTCCACTCCCATTAGCTGCCTGTCCCTCGGTTCCAGAGTGGTCCCAAGGTCATCACTGTCAAAGGGCATCCCTCACTGTCCAACATGTGGGTTTCCTTAGCAACAAGGCCAGAAGTCCAGCTCCGGAATCCCTTGAATGACCCTCCCTGGCTCCCCAGGGACCAGACAGGTTTCCAGAATCAAGATGGGCCAAGTCCCTGCCCCTTCGCCATATGGGCAGATGTTGGTCTTGTCTCCCTGGGCTGTAAACAGCTGCATAGCAACTCTGGAGAGTGTCAGAGGCCATGGCTCAGGGCCAACATTGTACCCACCCTCCAACTGTATCTTCCAAGCGAACATGGAACCAGGCAAAAAGAGCATTGGCCCTGGAGTGAGCTGGCTCTGCGTTCAAATCCTCCTGTTGTCCCAGCTGTGTGACCTTGGGCCAATTCCTTCACCACTCTGAACTCCAGCTTTCTCATCTATAAAATGGGCATGACCGTGCCTCATATCGCATGGTGGATGTGGGACTCACATGGGCTACATGTAAAGCACCAGGCGCCCAGTAGGCGCTGGCTAAGTGGGGTGGAGGATGACCGGTTCTATGGACTGGGGGTGCAGTTCAACGCTCTGAGCCAGCGGACACCACCCCCAGGTCCCTGGGTCCCGTCCGCTCCTGTCATCAATCAACGCTGCTGGGCCGCTTCTACGGCCATCTGTCAGCACCAGCTGCTGCCTACCGCCACCAGGGCACCATGCGGGCCCCAGATGCCCCAGGGACCCCGCCACACCCTGTCCTCCCCCGCTGACTGCCCCAGCCCACCTTCAGGCTTTCAGATGCAGGGACCCCAGCAGCTTCCCCCCATCCCAAGGGCACCCCCTTTATCCTCACCCCAGGGTCTTCTGCATCCCCAGGGGCTCCTCATGAAGGCCTGGGGCCCAGGGACCAGGCTGGAAGGCCCTCTGCTCCCACAGCCTGGCCCCCGCCCGTCCTGCCCGTCCAGCCCGTCCGCTGGCTCTTACCACATCCTGCCGCAGCCCTGCCTCTATTTCATCAGGCCAAGGATTGCTTTTTAAGTAAATCTAAAAAACTCCACTTCCTCCTTGGCAAGTTCATTTTAAGTCATTTTATCTCTTTCCCCCCTATATTTTTCCCAAATAATGTGATTAAGTGACTCAGCGCCGGCTGCCTCTGGCAGGCCTGGCCTCTAATTCAGTTTGAGGACGGCCACCTCTGACCCCACTCCACTCTGGCTAAGAGAACACTTAAGCGATATCCTACCGCTTCCTACAGAGAGAGGCTGGGGGGGGGGGGGGGGCGGGCGGGGGCGCACGGGGGGGAAGCGAAACAAACTTTCACATAAAATTATGGTATATGGATAATTGAGAAGTTTAAAAACATGAATCTAATTGTACAGTCCCCGGAGAAACCCATATCGAGCCACCCTATAAGAGGCCTGGAATCTCCCGATGATGATTTATTGCTAAATCCTAGTATTTTTCAATACATTATAGTTTTTAAATTGTGTTTAAATTGAGTGTAGAGGAGCAGAGGCCATTAGGAGATGCAGAAATGATGATTATATTTAAATATTCATGCACGCAGTACCTTATTATTGAATCTGAACACTAACAAAATCAATATTAAGTGCGGTTTGACATGAATTTATTTATGAATTTCGACTTTCTAAGTACTGTATTTTTTCACTCAAAAATTGTGAGTATAATGTAGTAATGATATCAAAACACAGTGTCAGAGAGCATTAGCTGGGGAGGTTATAAACCTCTGGATTAAGGAGCCCCAGATTGCCCTCAAAAGTGCTTAGTACACAAAACCCAATTCCTTTTTTTTTTACCTTCCCTGTTTCTGAATTGTGCAAATCCACATACACTCAGAGAGGGCGGTGGGGTAGGGTTGGGGAGGGAGGGCAGCTCAGCTGGAGTGGCAGGCGGGGCTGCGGGCGCTCAGCTCATCCAGCCCGGGGTGCCGGGGATCCAGGCTTCTCTGTGGGCTCCTCCCCTGAGCTCCATGCCCGGGGAAGCAGCCCTCTGGCCAGGGGGCTCCTGAGGGTCTCAAGGAATCTGCTGCCGCGACTCCCTAAAGGGAGATACCATGGGGGTTGGGGAGGGGGGTGTATGAAGGTCTCTTTATTTCCCAGACTTTTGATTCTGGGGGCAGGGTGAAAGCTGGTGGGGTCTGGCCCCAGGAAACCAAGACATACAGAGCTAGGAGAGGCTTTGCCCCTGCCCCCAGATTCTGGGTCGGGCCCCCAGGTGCATATCCAGGGCAAGTTTAGGGCCCCTCCTGCTGCTCAGGCCACCAGGACCCAGACTTGCGTGCTGATGTTGGCCAAGGTGATGAGTGTGCCGGCCCCCACCCTCCCCGGCCCCCTTTCCTTCTGTTCATCCACAGCTTCTCTCTCATGTGGCCTGGGACCCTTCCCCTGGCTGCTGCCCCGATGCCACCCCTGCCAGGAGGCCACCTGCAGCTGTAGGGTTGCCCCTCCCTGTCCTTCCAGAGATTTGATGTCTGCCTGTTGGCTTAGGCAGCATCCCAGCCCGGCACAGCCACAGCTGGCAGTGGTCCCCGTACATGTGGAACCCCCTTGGCACGCTCCATTCCTATACGCCGAGACCTTACAGAGCCCTGTGTAGACACACACAAGCACATATACACACCACTAGAGTGAAAAGGGACCAGTGGCCAGCTGGGGTGACAGCCCATTTTTCAGATGGAAAGTGACTCCTGGATTTGTAGTCTTTTGGAAAACATGCAGCGTGCATTTGAAAAGAACCAAATACAGAAATACAGTTAACGATCCCTGACTTAAGTGGATACCTCTCAGCCCACCCCGCACTGTCACGCAATCCTGACTCTAATGATCAGTGGCCACAGTGTCTTCCAAATAGACTCATGACCCCCCATCCATAAACCCACAAACACCCCACAGCCCGGCACTCACCACACCCCGCCCCCAGCGGACCCCCCCCAATAATGTAACACACAAGCACACACACCTCGACACCCACAACTCCCCAGCTCTCCTACGCAGAAACGATCACACGGGCACACACGCTAGCACACACCCTCAAACACAGTCAGACCGCAATCATCTTTAAACATAGCCCCACACACCTCAACACATGGATGCCCCCGCACAGATACACCCCCCCACTTCCCGACACCCCAAGTCCTCAGCACATGCACAGCCCTGTCCTGAAGCTGGCTGGGGGCCAGGTGATCAGTGCTGTCTGTCCAGCTGCTTGCGGGTGGATGCAACCTGGGGTCAAGGGTCAAAAAGCACTTAGAAGCTTTGCTTCAGAATGTTCATCAGCCTTTGGGGAGGGGGGAAGAAGCCCACACAGGGGGAGGGGGAGAAAAAAACTCAACCTCGACCCTAAACTCTTTTCCAGTAAATCGATGTATTTTGCTATAATTTTATTAGGAATATAAAAGGAGCCTTTTCAAAAGTGCTTAGGACGCAAAAAAAAGAGGCGGGCGATGGAAACATTAGTCTGTCTGTATTAGCAATCCCATAGTCACATTTTATTGTTACTGTCAGGATGCAAAAGCTGTGCTTAAAACAAAATAATACATAATGTATTACTGAGGCATAAACATCAGCGAGCCGCGAGCGGTCGGCGTTTTTATTTTAAAAAGAAGATGCAAGAAAAAAATATATCGAGGGACAGAGGGTGGGGGTGGGGTGCGGGCAACCTCTGGGAATCAGAGTTGAGCTGGGATCCCAGACCCGGAAGACTAGGGAGCCCAGAGCAGGGGTGGGGGCTGACCCCCAGTGATGATTTCAATCACAGTGTCGCCCCTTTTTCTGCTCCCCCCCAGGAAAAATCTGTCCCCCAAAGTAACCCCAGGCTCAGGGAACTCCTACCTTCTAGATGCACCTTAGCACCTTATGGTTTATAAAGCTCTGGCTCTTTGTCCTTCCCCAACCCTGACCCTCACTGCATCCCGGGGAAGGAGCCCAGGAAGCTATTCTTGTCCCTATTTTGCAGATAAAGACATTGGGGCTCAGAGAGGGACAGTTATCTTTAAGTCACATAGCCAGTGAGTGATGTGCTCAGGACTAGAATCCAGGGCAGAGCATCGGAGTCCCAGTTCAGTGCCCCTTCCACTGATACCAGCTACTGAGGTGCCTGCCAGTCGCCAGCGTGGGCCCCTAGCTCCCTGGGGGTGATCTCTCTGCCCCACCCTTGCCCCCTGTAATCCATTCTCCAATATCAACAAGTATAATCTTCCAAAATGCAAACCAAATCTTGCCTCTCCTAGCACCCTCCAAGCATATTCCATCCTGCTTAGGAGACAATCTGGCCCTGACAGGGTCCTCCTCCATCTGGCCCTGCCCTCCTCTGTCACCTCCTCTCCCGCCCCCTGCCCAGTGCTCACTCTGCATCAGATCTACTGACCTTCCCTCTGTGTCTTCAGGCCACTAAGCTCACTCCTGCCTTAGGGCCTGGGCGCCTGCTGTTTCCTCTGCCTGGGAAGTCTTTTCTGGCCCTTTACATCAAATACCACCTCATCTGAGAAGTCCTCCTGGATTACCTGATCTAAACTTGACCCTGCATCACTTTTTGTCTTATCTTGTTTTATTTACTTGTTTATTGCCTATTTTCCCCAAACTAGAGCATAAGTCCCAGGAAGGCAGGGACCTTATTGGTCTTGCTCATTGCAGCGTCCCTAGCTCCTGGCACATGTACAGTCCACATGTGCAGATGGAAGGATGGATGGCTGGATGGACAGCCCTGCCGCTTGGCTGTCATAGTGGGCTGAGACTGGAGGCTTATCCTGCTCGAATCCCCAGAGTTCCCAGGGCAGGCCCAGCTTCCTGTGTTTGGGGGCTCCACCACCCCACCGGATCCAGGGGCCCCAACCTGGGCTGGGCCCACCGCAGTCTGCACAGTTGAAAACAGGGCCTCCGGATTTCAGCACCATCTGGACCCAGCACTGCCTCTAACACCTGACACAGCTTCTCCCCCATCCTGTTCCTGCCCCCCAAGTTTCTCCCACCTGTTCTTGGTCCTCTGGGGAAGCTGGCTCTGTTTCCCTACCCTGGGTTTCCCCTCCAGGCCTTTCCTGTTATCTCTCCTCCATTTCCTGGACGCCTGGTCAGGCAGCTGCTCAGGGAGCACGACTCTTCCATCAACCTCCCCTCCATCCCGCTCTCAGACCCTAGCTTCTCCCCTCCCAAACCCACCCCAATCCTCCAAGTTAGCCTCCCTACTCTGAAGGCTTCCTCAGAACCTCTGGTCAGCTAGCTCTGGGGCCCCATGGTTCACTCTGGGGGCCACTGACCCTTATGAGAGAGCTTTAGGGAAGCAGTAGCTAAGAAGAACCAGGAAGACAGGGTTAGAGTCCTGGCCATCCTTCTTATTATCTATGTGACTTGGATACATTGCTTTAACCTCTCTATGCCTCAGTTTCTTCATCTGTAAAATGGGGACAGAAATGGTATCTACCTCATTGGGCCTTTGTGAGGCTTGTGGGGGAGTGCAAGGTAATGAATGAAAATCCTTTAGCACCGGGCTTAGAGGCCGCCATGCCATTCAAGGGAAGGACCATGGGGGCAGGAGGTCCAGCCAGTGCCAAAATGGAAGCCCCTCCACCCACCCCTGCCCCTGAGCCCTTCTGGGAAAGTTCCCCACTGTCTCAGGGCTCCTGGTGCCACCTAGTGGTGGGTGGGGGCACCAGGGCACCTAGTAGGGGCAGGGCGGGGCTATGGGGTGTGATGGATACCAGAGAGGGGAGAAGTAGCCAGGCACAGGTATCCACCTGGCTGGGCCAGCATACACCCAAGAGGCCACCCCGCCTTAGGCATGGCAGCCTTCCTGGGAGAACAGAACCGGGAGGAGCCACCTCCAGGGTCCCCTGTGCCAACTCAGGTGGCCCCAGCCAGGCCCGCTAGCCACGGCTCAGATGCCCCACGTTCACTGAGGGAGAACAAGAACGATGGAGAGGGGAGCTAGGAATGTCATCTGCAGCCCTCAGGTGGCCCCAGCCAGGCCCGCTAGCCACGGCTCAGATGCCCCACGTTCACTGAGGGAGAACAAGAACGATGGAGAGGGGAGCTAGGAATGTCATCTGCAGCCCTCAGGTGGCCCCAGCCAGGCCCGCTAGCCACGGCTCAGATGCCCCACGTTCACTGAGGGAGAACAAGAACGATGGAGAGGGGAGCTAGGAATGTCATCTGCAGCCCCCAAGTGGCCCCAGCCTCCTGCCCATCACACCCTGTCCCTCCTCAGGACCCGGGGCAGCAAGAGGTCCTGTATGTCAAGGCTGGATGACCCTGTCCTTTCAGGCATCAAGTTCTTCCATGCAACACATATCTGCTGAGTCCTTTCCAGGCAACAGGACACTGGGGATACAGAGGGAACAAGATAAATGCCTGTTTGAAAGTCAGTGGGCTTGTACTGGGGTAGTGACAGGTGGGGAGAGAGAGGGGAAGGGGCAGAAAAGCAAATAGCAAAAATTCACGGTGTGTTTAACCAGCGCAGAATGTTAAAGTACTGAGGGCTACAAAGCAGAGGGGAGGGCAGGCAGGGGAGGCTGTGATGGAACAGGGTTCGAGGGCCTACCCACGGCCGCAGCATCACCTGGTGGTTAGGGCCTTGGGCTCTGAGCTGCCAAGATGCCTGACTCTAATCTAGCTGTGTGGCTTTGGGTGAGTTATTTAACCTCTCTGGGCCTCTTGTTTCATCGTTGCTGAAATGAGGAATAATAAGAGCTACTATCTTAGTACCTGATGGGTGGGTTTTTCCCCAGGACTGAATGAGGCTCAGAACACAGGGAGGATCTGTGGCTTTGGTAGTAGCGTCAGCTCCAGGACCATCTGCTTCTCAAGACCCCACACCAGCTTCTTCACCACACACACACACACACACACACAGCCCAGGAACACCGGGGGCCATATCCATGTAGACATGCCCAGGTGGCCTCAGGAATCAGGGCTGAGCCTGAACAGGTGTGCAAGGCCCTGGATATGCAAGGCCACGCGTACCTGTGGATACCCAGCCCAGGGAGTCACCTGTGCATCCTCACACGTGGTGGGCATGCGCACATGAGCCTGTGAGCACAGCTATGCATGTACTGATGTGTCTACAGGGTTGGGGGTCCGCCCATGTGTATACCTGGCGTGCGGGTCAAGGCTGCCAGGAGCAGGGCTGTGCTCGTGGGTGGGGAGGGCCCTGACAAGGGCTGTAATTACCACCAATTGCCTGGGGAAGTTACTTGGGGGAAAACCTGCTCCTCTTAGCCCGTCTCCAGCCTGGCGGGGTTACCCCTGTCACAGCCGCTGCCTGTCAAGTGCCTTCCTGGTGCTCACTCGGAGATCCCCCTGGAGAGTTGAGCAGGGGCTCAGCCCTGGGGCTGGAGAGTCTGCCCAGGGGGGGCCGCACTCCTCTCTTCCATCGACAAAATCATGGGCGGTGCTGAGGTTGGCTCTTTGTGCAGCGGTGTCAGCTGTTGCAGTTCTTGGCCCTGCCCTGCCTGGAGGTACCCAAGGACAGGAGGCCACAGGATCTCTGGGGTCAGACAGAACTGGGTTCTAATTTCCAGCCCCACTTCTTCATGGCTGTGTGGCCTTGGACAAGTCACGCCACCTCTCTGCGCCTTATTCCGTCCCCTATAAAACAGCAGGATTTCTGGCGGGAACTGACATCATGGGAATGTGTGACGCTTGGCCCATGGCACTTGGTAGGTTCTCATTAATGGTCCTTCCATTATGTTACTGGCCATGGAGCATGCGGACACCGTGCAGAGCCCTTTGCCTGTCCCATCTCAGTCTTCAAATCCTCCCAGGAGTTCTCCACGGTGGCTGCTTTATTGCTACCCCCATTCTTCAGATGAGGAAACTGAGGCTTGCCGAAGTGGAGTGATTTGCCTGAGTCATACAATGAGTGAGGGGGAGAGGCAGGACCTGCATGCGTGCAGGCAGACTCCAAACCCGCATTGTTGCCCGGCTGCAGCCCTGGCCCTGCCCTTGGCCTGCTCCTGACCCCAAGGGACCCTCCATCAGGCCCCAGTTTGGCACTCCAGGGCTGGCTTTTGCTGAGGGTCACCAGGCTGCAAACAAAGGCTGTGAAAAGGAACCAAGATGGCCAGGCAGAACTTCCTCGCTACACCCCATTTCTCCCCCCATCCCCCCTCCTTCCCTGTTATTAGGTCAGTGGTGGAGAAGCTGCCTCACCCCTCTCCAAGGATCCCAGAGCCAATGAGCTGGAGGACCCTCCAGTTCCAACGTTCTCATTTCACAGATCGGGAAACTGGGACCCGGAGACGGAAAAGCCCAACCCCAGGTCACTCAGCGTCCAAATCAGGCCCACTTGTCCAACGATGATCTGTACAATGAGAGCGCAGAGGATGCAGGCAGGGGGTGGAACCCAAACTTGAGGGAGGGCTCCCCAGGCTCCTGGGAAGAGCGTGCGTTCTCTGTACCTTCCAATCAAACAAGCTTTTCCTGGGCACTTCCTCTTTGCCAGACACAGCTGGTGATGGTCTGGGCAGGAGGCAAGGGTACCTGGGAAGAACAGGACCTGCGGCCTGCACACCAGGAGCTTGCGGCATGGTGGAGAAAACTGACCACTAAAGCTGGGACCCCCACTGGGCTCTTGGCCGGAACCCCACACGTGACCTCTCTATGTGGTCTCTCCACGTGGGTTAGCTTGGGTTTCCTCACAGCATGGTGGGGCTAGGTTCCAAAGGCTAGTGTCCCAAGAGAACAAGTCAGAAGTGCGTGGAGTTTTAATGATCTGGCCTCAGAAGTCACACACTGTCACTGCCATCGCGCTCCATTGGTTGAGGCAATCACAGAGGTCTGCGCAGATTCAAGGGGAGGGACACAGACCCCGCCACTGGGAGGACTGTCAATATCACACTGTAAGAACTTGTGGGATGAGAGACATTGTGGCAGCGCATTTGGAAAACACAGCTGGCTACAGACACTATGCACATCTTGAATACTGGGCTAATGGGGCTGACTTCCCCTGGTACAGGAGGGAAGGAAAGGATAGCAGGGAATAGAGAGAAAAGAAGACAGAAAACCTTGGGGGTCCAGTCGCCAGGCAGGGGCAGAAGCTGATACCCTGGATTAGGACTTCCTGGATGGTCCACCAAGGATGCTGCCCAGACCCAGCCCTCCTTGCACCCACCCAAGGCTGGGGTTCCAGGGCCCCTCCATAACTTTGGAAGGCTCTGAGGCACAGGTGGGCTGTCCCCATGGAGCCCCTTTATTCCGGGCTGAGGGTCCCTGCCTCTGGCTGCCTTCTCTCAGGGGCTGCCCTGCCTAGGCGCTGGTGAAAGAGAGCAGCAGCAGGCCTGCTTCTCCCCCATCCTTGCTCTCACACCCCTGCCTCTGAAGGAGCCCAGGATGCCTCCCAGCAGGTGGTAAACCTCACAAAAGGGCCAGCTGTCCTCTTGCAGTCTAAGACAGGGATCAGTGTGCAGGAAGGGGGGAAAAAGGAGGCTTCCCTCCCAGATGCTGCCAGGCTGGGCCCTGCATCTCCCCACCCTCATGGGCCGGGACAGGGGTGGCCTGTCAGCTGCAGAGCCCCTGCCTTGTCGTCAGACTCACAGGTCCAGGTGGCAGTGTCAGCAGCCGGCAGGGTCTCCCTCCCTCCACCGGGCAGCCTCCATCAGCAAGGAAAGAGCTGGGGCAGGGTCTGGCCTTCCAGGCTGATAAACACAGTGAGTCTGGGGTTACCTGCCTGGAAGTCTGTCTTCCCAAGGTCCCGGTGAGCAGTTAAGGGCTGGCAGAGCCTGCTTCGTCTCTGTGACCCGGCGCAGCACCTGGCACATTGTAGGTTCTTAGTTAGCACACGCTAAATGGACAAACGAATGAATGAATCTTTTCAACGTCTATATTCCCAGTGCATAGCACTGCGCTTGGCACATAGACACCCAGGAGGTACCCAATAATCCTTTGTTGAATTAATGAGTTTCATTCTTCCCTGGATCCCTAATGCCCAACACATAGTAGGTATTTAGGATCTATTGAACTGAAATGACAAAGCAAAACTCCTGAGGGCCCATCTGGTCCAAAGGGGACTTCAGGAACTTCCCTGGTGGTCCAGTGGTTAAGACTCTGCGTTTCCACTGCAGGGGGCCCAGGTTCCATCCCGGGTCAGGGAACTAAGATCCCGCATGCTACGCAGCATGGCCAAAACAAAACAAAACACACACACAAAAACCCAAAGGGGACTTTAGAGATGGGCTACTGTTTATACTGGCCCATGGGGCCCCCGCCTTAGCATCCTGGGAGGGCCTGGGCTCTGGGCATGCCCCATGAGTTCCCACACCCCACCATCTCCCCACCCCTACCCTCCTCCACGTCCAGGGCAGGGGTGAGGCGGGGGGAGCTTTGGCCCCCTTGGTACAGGAACAGATGCATCAGAGGCAGGAGGGAGAGAGGGGAGAGGCAGACAGTCAGACAGATAGCACCGCAATGGGCCCTCCCCACGTAGGTGACACCAGGGCCGTCACAGGCATCCCTGGAGGCCCCTCCCCTGACAAACCAGGTCATCCTTATGAGGCCCCGCAGTGGAAAGTCTCCTCCCCCTGCAGCCCCTTACCCCCAGGGCCCTGCTTCCGGACCCTCTGCACACTCAGTAAGTCGGGGTTGGGTGGGTCGGTGGGGAAGGGAGGGGGAGATAAAATTCTTCCTGGCAGTTTCAAGAGTTTTGGCATTTTCACAAGGGTGCATGTAATATTTAAATGACTTCCCCTCAGCACGCCCTCATGCCTGCCTTGGCTTCCCCAGGTGAATTTGTAGGCGCTGAAATGGTCTAATTTCCCACACAAGCCATGTCAAATATAATTTGGGTGCGAAGTCGGTAATTATACGTAACATCAGTCTGATGTTAAAAACACTGAAAAATTTAGCAAGAATAGAGTACTGGAGAGACATGAGTCTGAGGCCCAGCCAGAAACAGGCAGGCCCGGGCTCCGCAGAAGCCAAAGTCTTTAATTAATGATAGCATGTTTTCAGGGACTCAAAGGACACAGGTCCCCAACTGTCTGAAACTCCTTTGTCTACCAATTACCAGCATCTGGGGAGGGGGAGGCAGGGAGGAAGTCGAAGGGGGGCACCCAGATCCTGGCGGAGAGTTGCCGAGGTTTGGGCTGGGGCTGTGGCTCACCTGAGGAGAAAGATCCTGCTGTCAGGTGACCCCACTCTGCTCTTACCTCACCAGAGACCAATCCCGGCATCCAGGGTCGGCGGGAGGAGGGGGCTCGTCTCCCCTTGACTCTATGGGTGAACTGTGGGGAGGGGGTGAGGTTTGGCTACTAGCCAAGCAGCCCCACAAGGCTAAGAGGGTCCGCAAACAATACCTGTCCCGCTCCTGATTTAGGTGGGGCTTTTTCTTTTCTTTTCAGTTTAACGGACTGTTTCTATGAGGACAGGGACCACATCTTGTTTGCTCAGCTCCGTGTCCCTGGATCTGGCACATAGTACGTGCTCAATAAATATTTGTTACCCGAATATACTGTATGAAACAAGCTCAAATTACTCCTCACTCTAATCCTGTGTGGACCGAAAGGGACCCCAGCGCAGGAGACATTCGAGGGACTAAGGGGACAGGCACCAAGCTTGGATTAGGGTGGTGATTCCACACTTACAAGTGCTGTGACCTTGAGACAGTTTCCAAAACTCTGCCTCGGTTTCCTCATCTGCAAAATGGGCATATTAATAGATCTACCTCCTAGGATGACTGTGAATTCTGGATGAGATTCTCAGCGTCAAGTGCTCTGAACAGTGCCTGGCAGGTAACTCTTGTTTTGCTGAGGGAGATGGGTGAGGTGTGGCTTTGTAGAACAGCTCTTCAGAAGGGTTTCCAGAGGCTGTATGAGGACCAGGAGAGAAGGGGTGGCCAGCAGGGCACAGGAACCTGGAGGAACAAAACAGAGATTTCCAGTGGACAGCTTGGAAAAGTTTCTGCCACTGGGGGCATGACAAGAAGAGCTTCTCCCTTGACTCCCTAAGAAATCTTTAATAAAATATTCTCTGTCTCTTGGTACATGAAAGGGAGTTGTTTCTGTTTGGGATGTATAGCCTCCAGGTGGGCAAGGATGTAAGCGGACACCTGTGAGAGGTGACCATATCCAGAGGTGGGTACTATTATTGTTATTGAGGTTTTTAAAAAAAATTTATTGGAGTATAGTTGATTTACAATGTTGTGTTAGTTTCAGGTGTACAGCAAAGTGAATCAGTTATACATATACATATACCCACTCTTTTTTAGATTCTTTTCCCATACAGGTCATTACAGAGTATTGAGTAGAGTTCCCTGTGCTGATGTGAAAGCAAGGCTCAGAGAGGTTAAGTGATGGGCCCGCACTTCACACTTTGGCGTGGTGGGTTTGCCTTCCCACTCTCTGCTCTTAACCCTCTGTGCTCCACTGAACATACCGGAAATACTGCCAAATTATAACAAAAGCCGTAGCTGACATGAAGAACTTTACTGAGAGTCCGACGTCCTGGTTTACCCCCACTTCATCCTAACCGCCCTTGGAGGCAGGAACCGTCGGCATCCCCATCTTACAGATGAGGAGGTTGTGGCTCTGAGGAGTTAACTTGCCCCAGGTCACAGGATGTGGGGCATGGAATGAAATCCAGGCCGACCCCACAGGAGCCCTTAACTGGGAAGGGACCACCTCCTCAAACGCTGCCCTTATCCTGCACCCCTGCCACAGCTACACCTTCTGCAAAGTGGTCCTCAGCCCTGAACATTGGAATCATCTGGGGACATTAAAACCACTGATGCCTAGGGCTTCCCTGGTGGCACAGTGGTTGAGAGTCCGCCTGCCGATGCAGGGGATGCAGGTTCGTGCCCCGGTCTGGGAAGATCCCACATGCCGCGGAGCGGCTGGGCCCGTGAGCCATGGTCACTAAGCCTGCGCGTCTGGAGCCTGTGCTCCGCAACGGGAGAGGCCACAACAGTGAGAGGTCCACGTACTGCAAAAAAAAAAAAAAGAAAAAAACCACTGATGCCCAGGTTTGAAGTAGCCTGGGTCCTGCGTGGGCAACAGGATTTTTTTAAAGCTCCCAAGTTGTCCTCATGTTGGGAACCCCTGCCTTTGTCCTGCTTCAGCTAAATCCTCTTAAGCTTTTCTATAACTATAATTTTGTGCAACTATAACGTGCACACGGATCACCCGGGGATCCTGATAAAATGCAGGCTCTGATGCAGGGGATCTCTCTGGGTTGGAGCCTGGGATTCTGCATTTCTAGCAAGTTCCCAGGTGATGCTGAGGCTGCTCCTACAAGGACCACGTTTTGAGTACTGAGGCTCCACACCAACGGCTCTCGAGCGTGTCTGCACATCCAACTCATCCGCGGAGTTTGAAAAAATTTGGATGCCTGGGTCCCAGCCCAGAGATTCTAGTGTCACTAGAAAGGAAGACTGGCAATTTTGGGGGCAGGGTCACTTTGAAAAAATACCAAAGCCCAGGCCACATCCCCGGCCAATTAAATCAGAGTCTCTGGGGCGGCACCTGGGCACCTGCATTTTTTAAAGCAGTCAGGTGGTTCTGACCAACAGCCAGGCTTGAGAACTAGAGCTTTGAGCTGCGTCTCACGTAGTGTTTGCTGTCACCAAATCCCATCAAACCCAAGATTTTATTTCCTTCTTCAGGGCTTCACATTCATCGGGTCTGGGGTGGAACCCCAGCATTCTTAACGCACTTCCCAGGGGCTCCTGATGCAGGCAGACCCCAGGCCATGGGTCAAGAAACGCTCCTCCATCGTCCTCATGCTCAGCCGCTGCTCAGCTAGCCCCTCTGCACAGCATTCTACCTCAGCCAGCAAGAAGTGTTCACCGGGCTTGCGAGGCCACATTCCTCAGGACTCCGGGAACCTCCACCTGGGGAGATGAGAAAGGCCACAGAGGGAGACCGGAGGCGAAAGCTGAAGAGTGGCTGGCCGTGGCTGTAACCTGTCACACCTCTGTGGTTGACCAGCGCTCAGAGGTCAGCTCCGCCCTGGGACAGGCAAGGATTCAGGACTGCTGGCTTCTGAGGAAGGCAGGGGTCGGGCAGAGACTGGAAAACCAGACAGGAGGACTCCTGTCTAGCCAGGTCCTCCCCGCCACCCCCTCCCCCCCGCCCCGGCTCCCTGTACCACCCACCTGGGCAAGTCAGAACAACATCCCCACCCCATGCCTCTATTCCCGCGTTTCTCAAATAAAAAGAATAAACTCTCCCCACCCCACCGTGTATGTGTGATTGTGTGTGTTTTCTTTTTAGATTAAAGTAGTAATTGCTCAAGGCAATGAATTAAAACAGATCAGAAGCATATGAGGTGAGGAGTCTCTTTTGGAGGAACCACTGTTAATAGTTTCTTGTGTGTTTCCAGACGTTTTCTTTGCAGGTACAAACACACCAACATCTGTATACACTTTTTAAAAAATGAGATGGTATATGTTGTTACAATTTTTTTTTGCACTTAGCAATGTATCATGGGTACCTTTCCATGGAATTCCATAGAATCTCTCTCATTCTACTTGAAGGCTGCATAATATTCCACAATATTGATATACCATTTTTTTATTTAGCTATTCTTCTGTTGGTGGGCATTTAGGCTGTTTTCTTTTTTTTTTTTTTCCTACAATAGGCAATGATGCAACAGACACCATTATATGGCCACCTCTGAATACTTCTACAAGCATGTCTCTAGTACATTCCTGGGAATAACATTAAGGTTCACCCAAATTTCCATCTCTCATTTTATAAGAGGTTGACAAACTGGCGTTTGCGATTTGCATGGATCTTTAATGAGAAGGGACAAGTTGGTGTAACTCTGTCTAGAGTGGACAGGGCTGCCATGGATTTTGCACCACAGTAGGATTTCACTTAGAAACTGATCAGCAACACCTCCCTTATTTCCATCCTAAACAGCAGCACCAACACTATCGTCAAATCATGACTGCCAGTACCACTGTCCCCACCAGCCAGACCATCAACACCAATGCCATCACCGTAACCACCAACACCGTCATTTCCATACCAGCCTGTGTTCTCAGTTGCAGACAACAGAACCCACTCTGATTTAAGTGGAAAGGTATTATAAAAAGTATTAGGAAAATATCTAAATGTAAAACCTAGAATTAGAAAACTCCAAGAAAAAAAAAACATAAGAGAAATTCTTTAAGACCTTGGATTAGGCAAAAATTTCTTAAGACAAAGGTACAGATCATAAAAGATAAAAATTGATGAATTTAACTTCATCAAAATTTTAAATGTCTGCTTTTGAAGACATTGTTATGAAGATGAAAAAAGAAGCCACAGACTGGGAGAAAATATTTGCAAAATGCACAACTCATGAAAGACTGGTAACCACATATACAAAGAACTCTCAAAACTCAAAAATAAGAAAAGAGACAATCCAATAAAAATATGGGCTAAAGATTTGCATAGACACTTTCCCAAAGAAGGTATATGGGTGGAAAATAAGCACTTGAAAACATGCTCAACATCAGTAGTCACTAGGAAAATGAAAATTTAAACCATAATGTGATACCACTACCCACCTATTTGAATGGTTCAAATTTTAAAAAACTGACAATACAAAATGCTCACAAGGATGCAGAGTAGCTGGAACTCTCATACACTGCTGGTGGGAATGCAAAATGGTGCATCCACTTTGAAAACTTGTTAGGCAGTTTCTTGTAAGGTTAAACATATACTTAACACATGACCCACCAATCCCACTCCTAGGTATTTACCAAAGAGAAATTGAGGTATATGTCCTTGCCAAAAACAAACAAAAAAAAAACTATATGTGTAGGTTTATAGAAGCTTTATTCATTACCAAAAATTGGAAACAACCTAAATGCCCATCAGCAGGTGGATGGATAAACAGATTATGGTGTATCCATTCAATGGAATACTATTCAATAATAAAAAGGAACAAATTACTGGTATATGCAATGACATGGATGACTCTCAAAAGGATTATGTTAAGTTAAGGAAGCCAGACTCAAAAGGCTACATACTGTGTAATTCAATTTATATGACATTCCAGAAAAGGCAAATCTATAGCAAAAGAAACCAGATGAGTGGTTGTAGGAGGCTGGGGATAGAGGAGGGGATTCAACAGCATCAGTGATGTTCTGTTAATGTTTAACAACCAGCTCAGGACAAGTGAGAGATTTTCTATATATATATATATATATATATGTAAATGTATGTATGTGTATATAGGTATACATGTGTATACCCATGTATATGCTTATCATAAATCTTACTGATATAAAAGATGTGTAGCACATATATTTTTTTATTTGAGCAAAATTCACCTAACATACAATTGTACCATTTTAAAGTGTACAATTCAATGGCGTTTGGTGTATTCACAGTGTTGTGCCACCACCACCTCTCTCTAGTTTCACAACATTTTCATCGTCCCTGAAAAAAACCCCATACTCATCAAAGTCTCCCCATCCTCCCCTCCCCCATCCCCTGGCAACCACTGCTTTGCCTTCTGTCTCTGTGGATTTGCCTGTTCTGGATATTTCACATAAATGGAACCATACAATATGTGACCTTTTGTGTCTGGCTTCGTTATTCGTTTAGCATAACGTTTTCGATGTTCACGCAAGTTGTAGCATGTATCAGTACTTCATTCCTTTTCATTGCTGAATAATATTCCATTGTACAGATCCCCAGTAATTTGTTTATCAGTTTATCCATTGATAGATATTTGGGTTGTTTCCACCCTTTGACTATATGAATAATGTTGCTATAATCATGTACGTACAAGTTTCTATGTAGATATATATTTTCATTTTTCTTGGGTGTAATACCTAGGTAAGGAATTGCTGGGTCATATGGTAATTCTATGTTTAACTTTTTGAGGAACCACCAAACTGTTTTCCACAGTGGTTGCACCATTTTATATTCCCTCCAGCAATGTACAAGGATTCCTATTTCTCCATATCCTCGTCAACATGTGTTATTTTCCCTTTTTTTTTTTTTTTACTATAGCCATTTTAGTGAGTATGAACTGATATCTCAATGGGTTTTGGGGGGGATTTTAAAAGATTTTAATTTTTTTCTTTTTTCTTTTGGCTGCATTCGGTCTTTGTTGCTACGCACAGGCCTTCTCTAGTTGAGGTGAGCGGGCGTTACACTTTGTTGCAGTGAGCGGGCTTGTCATTGTGGTGACTTCTCTTGTTGCGGAGCATGGGCTCTAGGCACACAGGCTTCAGTAGGTGTGAAACACAGGCTCAGTAGTTGTGGCGCACGGGCTTAGTTGCTCTGCGACATGTGGGATCTTCCCGGACCAGGGCTTGAACCTGTGTCCCCTGCATTGGCAGGCAGATTCTTAACCACTGTGCCACCAGGGAAACCCATCTCACTGGGTTTTAATTTGCATTTTCTTAATGATAAATAGTATTGAATATTTTTTCATATGTTTGTTGGCCATTTGTATATCTTCTTTGGGGAAATGTCTACTCAATTCTTTTGCCCACTTAAAATTGGATTTTGTGTCTTTCTGTTATTGAGTTGTAAGAGTTCTTTAGATATGCTGGATATTACACCCTTATCATATACATGCTTTGCAAATATTTTCTCCCATTCCATAGGTTGTCTTTTCACATTCTTGATAATGCCCTTTAATGCACAAAAGTTTTTAATTTGGTGAAGTCCAATTTATCTAATTTTTTCATTTATGCTCGTGCTTTTGGTGTCAAATCTAAGAATTCCATTGCCAAATCTGAAATCATGAAGATGTACTCTCATGTTTCTTTTTTGTTATTGTTTTACAGTTGAAAAAAAATTTATTCATCATGTTTCTTATAATAGTTTTATAGTTTTGGCTCTTATGTTTAGGTCACTGATCCATTTGGAGTTAATTTTTGTACAAGGAGTACAATTTCTCTGGTGCAAATACCCCCACCCACATGAGGTCACTGAATTCAGAGTTGAGAAGAGCTATCATTACATAGTATTTCTACCAAACTGATGTAATAAACATGATCTCGCAAGCATAAATAGTCAAATGTAGCGAAATCTTTAGGAAGTAATGATCTTATTACGGCTGTTTTTAATATAAGTTATTTGTAGGTTTATATAATTTAACATTTAATGAGGGCTGTGTTTAACAATCAGCTTGTGAAGTTTCTGAAAATTCAACAATTGACTCTCGCAAGGTAGCCAGCTCTAGCACACCACCAGGATCGACTACCAAGTGGCACTTGGGAACTTTCGAGGGTGACAAAAATGTTCTACATCTTGACTGTGGCAGCAGCTATAAGACTGTATAAGTTTGTCAAGATATATAGAACTGTACATACAAACAGGCTAATTTTACTGGATGTCAGTTATACTTCAATAAACCTGAAATAAGGGGCATATGGTAACTCACAAACTTCCCAGAGGCACCACAGAATCAGATTTGGAGGCTGGAATAGCACCCAGGGCTAGTGGCGAGGCTTCTGCTACTGTCCCTGAACACAGGTATGGTGGCTCCCACCACCAAGGTGGGCAGGGAAGCCCCTGCCAGGACCCCACCCCTGCTGCCACTGGACTCTGGCTGTCTCTCCATCCTACTCTGACAAACTCATCTGCACTGAGCCTGCCAGTGCCTCTTCCCTGTCAGAACCCTGTGTCTGCATCTGATTGATGGAGGTGAGATCACACAGCTACACTAGCTGCAAGGGAGGCTGGAAAGTGAATTTCCTTCTTTCTTTTTTTTTTTTTTCCCATGCCATGTGGCATGTGGGATCTCAGTTCCCCGACCAGGAATCGAACCTGTGCCCCCTGCAGTGGAAGTGCAGAATCTTAACCACTGGACCACCAGGGAAGCCCCTGGAAAGTGAATTTCTGATTTCTACCTTGGTGGAGTAGGACTCGTAGAGTGGGAGACACCTCGAATCTAGGAAGAGAGTTTACAGGATGCAAAGTGGCCACATGAGCATGAAAACGGTCCCCTACAATGACCACCAGTTACTGTCACCAGCACATGACCACGGATACCAGCAACAGTGTCATCCTAGTTATTGTTATAAGCCTGGTTCCAGCCCTTCCATGTGAAGGCCACACAGACTGTTAGAACCCACGTGGAGACAGGTGTCAGCCAGGCCCCTTCGAAGAGAAGCTTACCGTCTGGTCGGAAGGCCTGGTCACCCATCCTACGGGGCAGTGTGTGCTCAGCTGCCGCAGGAGGACAGGAGGACTTGAGACAGACAGCTACAGGAGCCAGAGGGAGAGGTCCCCCGGGAATGGGGAGGAAAGGGAAGGCTTCCTGGAGAAGGGGACTTAGACAAGGGGAGCAAGGAGGAGGGCACCTCATAGGAGGACCCATGTGGACAAAGGCATGCTAGGGTGTCTGGCTGGCGAAGAAATGTAGGCATTGCTTCACAAAATTCTTGACCACAGCTTCAGAGTGAGAAACACATTTTACCTGTAACACACATATACCTAAGTGAATAAGAATTTCACACAGCAGCACCTACCCCACCACATGCTGTGCACTTTGATGTTTTCTATCCTAGTTGATCCTGTTTTACTATTTTTTTCAAGTGCTAGTCATCACTCATTAAATTGACGTCATGACCCATCAGTGGGTCACGACCTGAAGTTTGAAAATCACAGATGCATGCAGGGGCCATAGATCTGGGGGAAGAAGCAAGCGTGGGGCTATAAAAGGCCTTGAACACCAAACGACAGCATTTTTGTTTGTCTGGTTTTTGTTTTTGTTTTGTTTTGGCCACACCGTGCAGCTTGTGGGATCTTAGTTCCCCGACCAGGGATTGAACCCAGGCCCAAAAATGCCGAGTCCTAACCACTGGACCGCCAGGGAATTCCCAAATTCACTACATTTGGACTCTGCCCTATAGATTCTTGATCCCGGAGGTCAGGTGTGGAGTTGCGATTTGAAATGATTACTATACACCATCTATCAGTCTTTAAAATGCACATAATATTTGACCCAGCAAGTCCACTTCTAAGAATGCAGCCTGGAAAGACACCCATCAAGGAGTTCAAAAGAGGGTGTTTGCTGCCACACTGCTTCTCACTGGAAAAATTGGAAGCAACTAAATGTGGAATACTATGCAGCCCTTCAAAAGAATGAGGTCAGTCTTGATTGTGAAGAGATCTCTGGGACATTTTGGGGGTTGGGGGGAGAAACAAGATCAAGTCACAGAGCCAGAAGTGTTGTTTGCTTTCAGTTTTGGATAAAACACACTGGTACGTGTGTACGCACATTTACGCATGTGGATGACTTTTTAAAAGATCTAGAAGGAAATTCGGACACATGCTACAACACAGGTGAAGCCTGAGGACATTATGCTAGTGACATAAGCGAGTCACAAAAGGACAAGTACTGAGTGATTCTACTTTTATGAGGGACCAAGAGTAGCTGGATTCATAGAGACAGAAAGTAGAAGGGTGGTTGCCAGGGGCTGGCTGGAGGGAGGATGGGAGTCAGTGTTTTATGGGGATAGAGTTTCCGTTTGGGAAGATGAGGAAGTTCTGGAGATGCATGGTGGCGATGGCTGCACAACGCTGTGACTGTACTTAATGCCCCCGAACTGCACTCTTAAAAATGGTTAAAATGGTGAATTTTATGTTATGTATATTTTATCACATACACAAAAAAAGATTTAGAAGACCCTACACCAGATCTAACAGTGGTTGCCATGGGAAGGGGAGTGAACTGGGGTTAGTGCAGGTAAAGGGGGTCTTTCACATTTCACTCTCTATGCTTCTGTATGTTTGTAATCTTTGCAATGAGCGCTTGTTCTTGGATAACTCACATGATTTTTTAAAATCCAGTTTTTTAAAATATATACATATGTAAAGTTCAGGTGACCCTAGGAGGGTCAAAGGGTGGACGTGAGGGAGGGGTTAGGGTACAGAGAGGCCTGGAGGTGCTGGAGGGTATGGCCAATAAGGGGTTACCTTATTAAGACCAATACTGAGCACGGTGCGTGGGATGTCTAAATAGCTCCCTGGAAGAGGTGGTTATAATCCACTGCAGGAAACATTAGGAGCTCTGGGACCCCAGAGGAGGTGCTTAACCCAACCAGAGAATCAGGGAGGGCTTCCTGCAGGAAGTGGCCGGAGCAGGAGTGTGGACTACGAGAAGGCTGAACAGTAGCAGCAGGAGACTCGGAAGCAGCACCTTCTGCAGTCCAGAGCCGGGACCCCCAAGCATCCCCTGGGCTGGAGGCTGTTGGTCCCACCCCCCCACCCCCCACACAGTTCCTGCCCAGCACCCCGCCCCCCCAGAGAATGGCTGCGGGGCAGTATGGGGGCAGTAACGCAAATCACCTCCTGGGTGTAGCTCTCATTATTTCTCAGTGACTGGCGCTGCAGAACCACTTTGGCCTGGTGGAGGTGGGAACAGATGCTTTGCTCCCTGCTCTTCCCCCAGCCCTCCTGCAAGAGCCCCCAACCCTAATCACATCTGGTTCACATTGGTCCTGTTTGGTTCCAATTGTCTCACTTCCTGCTACCGTCTCTGGGCACCCCGCCCCCCCATCTGTGGGAACAGACCCCTCCCCCTGCCCTCCCCTCAGCCTGCAGCAAGTCCCGCACAGAGGAGTCCCCCAGCAGCCCTGTGGATCCCCCCTTGACCGCTCTCGTGAACGTGATGGGTCATCTCACTGCACCCCAGATGTGCCTCCTGGACATTATTCTGGGGTGCCCTGGCTCTGGTGATGCCCACCTGCATCCTACCGGGTCTGACCCAGACATCTACTAGGAACCCCGCTATCCCGTGCCTTGCCCCCTTCACCTCCTGGGGAGGGGCCTCCTGTGTCAAGCAATGTGCCGGGCTCCTCCATCCCCACACCCAGCCCTCTCTGGGAGGTCCTTGGTGAGAGTGAGCCAGAGAAGGCATGTTTCCCTGGAGGGCATTTCTCTCCAAAGGAAATAGTCCTAAAGCCATTTCCAGGGGTTGCTGGACCTCAGGGACAGAGCTGTACAGGGTGAGGATGGGGAGGCGGGGTCAGGGCGCAAAGAGCTGATGGGACAGGAGGAGATGGAGGATGACTGACCCCAGAGAGCAGGCACTCCAGGCACCCACCCACGTGGAGCCAGAGGAGTGATGTGGAGGGAAAGTCAGAGAGTTCCCTCTACTCCCACCTCTGGGATCAGCTGGGAGTGTGGCTCTCTCTCCAGTGCAGGACGGTACCCGGGTGATACATGCTCTGTAGCATTTGTCCCGAATTATCACTAATCAGTGACACGCTGCTCTTACCATAAGCCAAGCCTTCAAAGTGTGTTAACTCCTTTTATCCTCTCAGCAACCCCATGAAGGCACTATCATCATCATCATCATCACCATCCCCATTTTACAGATGAGAAAGCTGAGGCAGGAAGAGGTTAAGTAGCTGGCCCAAGGCCGCACAACTGGTAAGTAATGAGGCCAGCATCTGGGCCCAGGAGCCTCTTAATCTCAAAGGCCAGGAGTACCCAGTGAGCTAGGGCCTCTGAACCCACCACTACCCCTCCCCCCGACTGGACCAGACCCTGCACTGGGAGCTCCTTGAGGGCAGGAACAGGGGACAGGCTTCCTCTCTGCCTCCCCTGAAGCCAGCACTAGACATTCACTCATTCATTCATTCATTCCATAGGATTTTTACTGAGTACCTCCAGGCAGTCACGTGCCAAAACCCCCTCCTGAGCCTCCGGCCCCTCATCTGCAAAATGCGAATGTTGTCTGAACAGAGGAGTCCAAATATATTACAGCGGCCCATGGATGTAATATCTCCTAGTAGCCACGTTTAAAGGAGTAAAAGGTAACAGGTGAAATTAATTTTAATAACATACTTTTTGAACCGAGTATCTCCAAAATACTAGCATTTCAGCATGCAATCGATGTAAAAATAATGAATGAGATATTTGACATGCTTTTGTTTGTACCGGCCCCGAGAAATCCTGTGCACATCCCCCTTCCGGCACATCTTCCTTTGGACTAGCCACACATCCATTGCTCAGTAGCCACGTGTGGCCATCGTACTGGACAGCACGGCCCCAGACTGGAGGGTTCAATAGAGATCAGAGGGCACGGGTGTGTAAGCCTCCAGCTCCCAGCCTGGCCCACAGTAGGAACACGTACAGGTGCGAGGGTCCCAGCGCCTTCCTGCCCTCAGCCTGGCAAAGCCTCCCCTTTCCTCCTGCACAGCCAGGAGTCAAGGCCCCTCTGGGATGCCCCTGGGACTGAGGCGCTGCTGGCTTTCCAGGAAGAAGCAGGAGGAGGAGGGGGAGAGCAGTCTGGGGCCTCGAGGAGGGAGCTGCTGCTGCCGCCTGGCACAGGGACAGAGTTTGTTTGCACCTCTTTGAAGCCAGGAGATGAAAGCGGGGCCCACACGGCTGCCTTTGATTCCCTCCTCCCTGGGCCCTCGCAGCTGCAGCCAGGCCAGGCCCAGCCCTTCGCTACCCGGGCGGGAGCAGAAGAGGCCCCAGGCCAAGGGCGTTTCTCCCCTGGGTGGCTTGGAACGTAAGCAGAGGAAGCACCCTCCGTGCTGGGGGATCTGCCCTCCCGTAGACGGACCCACCCAAAAGGCAGAGTGACAGCTTCCCTGGAGACGAAGGAGCAGGCGTGATGTGTAGGAAGCGGGGGAGCCTGCAGCCTCGAATCTGTCTTCTGCTGACACCTGAGTGTCCACCGTCAGTGGTCAGGCCTTACAAACAAACGCAACAAGAGGATGGCATTGGTTGAGAGTTGGGTGGATACCTTCACCTCTCTAAGCCTCTTCAATTCAACCAGTATTTATTGAGGGCCTACTGTGTACCTGCCAGGTGCTGTTCTAGGTGCCCTCCTAGTATGTTTCACAGAGCAGATGGAATGAAATGATGTATGCAAAGTGCTTAGCATGGCGACTGGCATGTGGAAATAGCTCAGTACCCGTCAACCGGCATCATCATCATCGCCATCATCACCATTACTGCTAAGTACTGCAGGGTCTCTTAACCACTCCCAGGCACTGAGGGAAGAGAACCAGCTGCTAGAAGAGTGCCCACCCCCAGGGCTAATCCTTCATCCTTTGGCCTGAGCTCTACCTCCTCTCTCCTAGGTCCCTTGGGGGCAGGCCGTGGCCTGGGGGGGAAGCAGGACCACTGACCTTGACCACTGATGTCTCTGGACCAAGAGTGGCAGCTCAGACCAGAGGTATCATGCTCCGGGACCTCCTGCCGTAATGGATGCAAAGTCACATCTGGGATCCTAGTGGGCCCCTCCCCTGACCCAGGCCTGCCGACCCCTCCGCGTGCAACTGGAGGCCACGGGGCAGCGGCACTTTAGAGCAGCAGGCGGTAGGACATCTGCTGTACCAGGCACGTGGCTTCTGCAATCCCAGACCCCATATGGCCCTGGCAGCATGGACTGGGTGTCCTCTGCCCTGATCCCCGTCCAGACAGTGTCTGGATTCTCCCAGCCACGCCACCTTGGAGGAAGACCCACCTCTGTCCCCCTCTGGTACAGGGCGCTGGCTGCACCGTCCTGGTCACCTCGTCCTCGCACACACATTGCTTGTTCACAGTGCTCAGTACGTGGCGGGGGAGGGTGGGGGTCTGTGAGCCCCACACAGGCCTGCCCCTCACTCCTGGTCCTCTCCTGCTTGACGGCTTGCTGCCTCTCATGGGTCAGGGAGGAGACGTGGTGCTGCAGAGGAGAGCAAAGTGGGCAAGACCCAGGTCCCGAGCGCTCCTGGGCAAGCACTGGGTTTGCGGGCGTGCGTGTGCAGGCCCTTCCAAGATACACGTCTGACCCTCACCGATGGTCGTCCCCATTTCACAGATGGGGAGGTCCAGGCTCTTCCACAGTCACACACTTAGGAAGGAGGGCAGCCCGGATTTGGAGCCAGGCCTGATTGATTCCAAAGTTTGTGTTCCTTTCACTCAAGCACACTGCCAGGCCCTCTCCTCAGCTCAGAGCAGCCCCAGGTGGCTTCTCCAAAGCCTGAAACTCCAGGGCCAAGAAGCCTGCCCTATAGACAGATGTGCTGGAGCAGAGGAATACTGGCCTTGGAGACAGACCGGCTGGCTGGAAATCCCACCAGTCCTGGGACCCCGGGCAGGTCATCTCACCTCAAGACCTTCATCTTCTCTTTCAGGGATTTCCCAAAGCATGCATGGCTGGCAGAATGACTTTAGGTGGTACTCAGCCTTTTCTTTCTATTTTAGTTGTTAGAGATTTGTTCTATTGTGTATTAAACCAGAGAGATGTGACTAGTGCGTCCAACCCACAATTTCACGGCTATTTTGCTTAGGTGGTGTCTACGTAAGTGAGAAAGGTGCGTTGACTGGAGGGATGATACTAAGGAAGTAAAAACACAGGTGGTAGGAGGATGTGGCATATCAGTTGCCCATGCCTGGGGAACAGGAGCTGGTACAGTGACCACATCAGCGAGAGGAGGATACCAGGTGGCTAGGGGGGCTAGAAGCAGGGTGCCCTGGCCCCATTGGCTGGGACGATCCCCACAGAGGCCTGGACAGGAGAGAAGGAAGCAGGCAGGGAGGTGGGAAGAGGGAGAGAGGGCAGCGGGGCTCCAGGGCTTACCCCAGCCGGCTGGCCGGCTGCATCCACCCGGGCCTCCGAGCCTGGAGGCCACATTGCCGCCTCCCCTCCCCGAGCCATGCAGTCCACAGCTGGCTGATGTAAAACACACATGTTTTGACTGAAGCCGCTCTCCCCGCCCCCCCAAAAAACGCCAACATTAAAGGGAGCGTAGCTTTGTAAAACTGAAACTGTAAAACGCTTCTGAAACCCAGCCCGGGGGATTAAAGAAACCACATGAAAAGGGATTTGGGACGACCTGGACCCTGACTTCCTGTTCAGAAGTTCACTCACCATGTGCCTCCCACCCGGCCGGTGGCATGTAGCCAGGAGGAGGAGGGGGAGGGGGGAGGGGGAGGGGGAGAGGAGGGGGAGGGGGGAAGAGGAAGGTCAGGCCAGTGGGGGCCTCAGGGGGCCTCCAGAAGTCCAGGGCTCCCTAAGGTCCAAGGCCTCACAACCTCAGCCGTGGCCTTCCCTGGCCTCTGACCTCTGGGGGCTCTGAGGAGAAGATGCCATGTTGCCCTCGGCCTTGGGACACCCTCCCTTGTAGTAACAGAGGGATGGGGTGAGCAAATGAGACCACAGCCAGCCACCATAGACCTCCCTCCCGGCCTCTGCCAGTTGCCTCTACTGCTCCCAACTTGGTCCTCACTCGTCCTGGATCCTTGGAGATGCAGGAAGTGTTTGGACCTCAGCTCAGCCTCCCATCCAATCATAGTTAAGAGCCTCCCCCAGGCCCATGAGCCGACTGTGAGTTCAAATCCCAGCTCTGCACTTATTCACTGTGGGATGACCACGACCTCCCATTGGAAGCTCCCCCCCTTTTCCCTCTGCACGTTACTGAGCAGCGTGGGGAAGGCTGTGTGCAAAGGTGCCGTGACTGGGATGGTGCAAAGGTGGCCCTGCCCCCGCTCTCACAAGACTGGGGTTGGAACTCCCCCATGGGTCTCTCTCTCACTACATGGCCTTGGGCCCATCACATTCCCTCTCTGAGCTCAGGACCCTCATCCTCGGAAAAAAGAGGATAGGATGGACTGGGTCAGAGGGGAAGCCTGGTCTATGGACACCCGCACACGCACACATCATATCCACTCTCAGATGGACACACACTCACCGCCCCCCATCACACACATCGTAACACACACAGACACACATCACAGGCCACTTGGCCCCTGCCACCCCCAGCTTCATTACAGCCCTCCTTCCTTACATAAACTCCCCGTGCCCTCCAGTGTCCCCCGCAATCACTTACCTAATATTAGGATATTAAAAAATATGGCAAGATTTTAAGAGACTTATTAAAATGCAATTAGCAGCGTGTACGACTTAAGCAGGGAGATTATTTTTAAAAATGACTTGATTGTGCGGAATACCACGCACCTTCCCGAGGCCGTAAACCTGCCAATCACACACATTCTCAAATGAGGAGGTCTCCTCGCTTTCTCTTTGTCCTTCAGGGTTTTCTCCACAGACCATGAAGGCTGTGGTCCCCCGCCCATAAAAGCCACCTGCCCACACACAGACACTCTGAACCCCTCAAGAGGTCCCTCAGAAGGAAGCCAAGGGGTTAATCAGGTCCAAAGCCAAGCTTGGAGAAGTTTCTAGAAACCGGCCAGAGGGTAGGCATGGGGATGGAGACACTCCCACCCCCCACTCACGCCCACCCCAGTTAAGATTTGGGTCCGGCAGGGGCTGCAGGCAGGGTACGGGTGACAAACTGTCCTTCGAAGGGGCTGAGGATGGGAAGGCCCCAGGGAGGAGGAAGAGGACCAGGGTAAGGGGGGGGTGGGCTGCTGATGACCCCCTCTGAGGGCTAAGCCTCTGAGACCCCCCCTGCTATTGCCCCCCACCCAGCGGCCACTCTCCCGGCTGGAACGGTGGGTTATGCTGCCCCCTGCTGCCTGATCTCCACACTGCAGCCCCGCTCAGGACCCAGCGGCTGAGCAAAAGAGCTGGCCCGGTCCAGGGTCAGCCCGTCTCCAGCTGCAGGGTCCGCGAGAGGGACCCCTGGAAGCCTCCAGGCTCTAACCTAAATAGAAACTCGCATCTGGAAACATGGGGCCCGCTCTCCGGCACCCCCTCCTGGGCTGCCCCACCCCTGGCTGAAGGAGTTTATCAAATGTGCTCGCTACTTCCTGGCATTAGGCTCCCGCTGGTACTTTTATTCCAACCATAAAAAGGCTATTTCATTGAGAAATAAAGTCCCATCTCCCTGACGTGTAACTCCTTTCAGAGCTCTTATTCAGCCGTCAGGCAAAATTTATGCTTCCTGGATGCCTTCCTTCTCTTGGGATTGCAGCTGGAAATTGGGGAGAGGGGGCTGTAGGGAGGAATTTCCTTTCTCGCCAATGGACATGTGTTTATTCCTTCGGTCTAAGGAGCCGCAGAAACCCAAGGTGTGCAGGCGGGAGCCGTGGCCTTGGAATGAGGAGGCCAGGGTTTGAGCCCTGGTTCTCTCTCCTATTAGCTGTGTGACCTTGGGTAAGGCCAAGTTTCCTGGTCTGTAAAATGGGAAGAACAATTCTTCTCTTCCCCAGAGGGATGGTGCTAGATGCTGTGAGCAGAGAGAGGTGGAAAGTACCTGGACGTTGTAGAAGTGCAAGTACTGCTTTTGTGTGAAGGCAGAGGAATTCTCTGACTCTGGGAGGTGTCCCTGGCACAGATTCTCCCAGGCAGTGGTCCTCAACTGCCATGTGCATCAGAATCACCTGGAGGACTTGTTCAAACACAGATTGCTGGGTCCCACCCTGTGAGTTCCTGGAACTGTAGGTCCGAGAGTTTGCATTTTTCACGAGTTCTCAGGTGAAGCTGATGCTGCCCATCTGGGGACCCCGCTTTGAGAACCACCATTCCGAGGCTTTTGAGATCTGGGATGTGAGGCAGCACAGCCTGGGCCTCAGGAGAGGAATGAGGAGGAGGGGGGAGGTCACCTGTGGTGCCAGGTGGGGCTGGGCTGTAGCCAGCTCCATGGGAATGAGCATCGGTCCACATCACCCCATCTTGTCCCCCCACTGGCTTGGCCTGAGGTCTCCGGCAGCCCCACCCCCAGAGACCAGACCAGCAGCAGGAGTGTCAGGAGGTGGGCTGAGCTGGGGAGGATGGACCCTCCGGAGTGAGGGGTTCTCCCAGACCTGCGTTAGAGACTTCTGACTTGTCATCTTCAGGGGCTGACCCCCACGTCACCCTAGAGCTGAGGTCGCCTGGCCGACTACTCCTGTTTCCAAAAACCCCATGCTGAAGCAGGAGCTCAGAGAAGTGAACTGATTTGCTCAAGGTCACACAGCTTGGGCAGGACACCCAGAAGAAAGCTCTTCCCACCACGCCGCCTCTCTGGTTACGCAGTAATTTGGAGGATTACTAAATTGACGACTCCAATTCCAGTTTAAGTAATATTCAAATACCCAACAGAGACTTGCAGCTAAGGCTGAAAGAGCGTGTTGTGATGGAAGAGGTCTGACGTGGGAAGCATCTAAAATCTGGAAATTCGAGACCTTCAACGAGGGAAAAACAAGGAGCCTGGATGTTTCAGGGCGTGAAAACTGGCTTTGTGCTCACGGAGGAAAACCCAAAAGGGAAACTGGACCAGTGGCTGTTCCCTGTCACAGGAGAGAAGGACAATAAACGCATCACAGACCCTGGACTTGACACACAGAGTCGTGTGGGGAATGCTGAGGATCCAGGCTGCGGGGGGTGGGGGTGCCCGATTTCTAATTACCCCCAAATCCCAGGTTGCCTGAGATCCCACCTGGCAGGCCACTGACCGGGAGTGGCAGAGCTGCCCTCTGCCAGGATTTCACTGATCACAGACGTGTCAGCTGTCAGCCATAAACAAATGACCGCACGACCGACCGGGGAGGTCTCAACAGGAAAACCGGAGGTCCCCAGGGCAGAGAAAACACTGACGCACGTGTACATCATGACTGTGGGTCAGACCCAGGAGCCACCCAGGCCCTGGCGGACCCGGAGCCCTGGTCACAGATCTGGGGTTGTCCCGTGCTGAGGGAGAACAGGAGACCTCCGGAGAACCCCGATCACTTTTTAATTAAACACGACTGTCGGGGTTTTGAGCCGAGGCGGAGCGGAGCAAAGGGAAGGAAGAGAAGAAAAGTGGTTTGTTCCAGCTGCGCAGAACGCTGAGCTGGGAAGAGTGCCCAGAACAGTTAATGCCCAGACCCTCTCAGCCTTGCAAATCGCCGCCCGCCTGGGGGTGAAGCACCATTTATGCCAGGGAAAGGCAGGCGATTTCATTAACTCCACTCCCGGTGTCTCATCTCCAAGGGCGCGGGTGGTTAAACGTGAGCGGGATTGGTAAAGGGTCAGCCTGGTTGGCAGGACTTTCTGGGGTGGGTATGTGCCCCTGGTCTACGAGGTCCCCAAGCTGAGTGTCTCTGCAGAGACGAAGAAGGGGAGAGGTGATCGGGGGTGGAGGAGGGACAGACTTGAGACAGAGACTGAGTCCTGGTAGAAACACTGCAGGCCGGTGTTGAGGTAGATGTGAACACGTCTCAAACATCACCAGCGGCCATGGAGTCCTCCAGGTGCAGGGCAGGAATGGCACAAGCCCTCAACAAGGACCCCTTGGAGTCACTTCTCACGGGGCCTCTCTCATCCCCCCCACCTTGTCCCCCTGCTGCTCGTCTTGTCCGTCTGATGTCCAGCCTTTTAAAGCCAGAATAAAGCTGGTCTCCTACCTCAGGCTTCAGGCCCGGCAGGCCCCTTGTCCCTTCCACTTCCTCCTGTCGGATGGCCGTCTTTCAGTCCCTCCAACCCTCCCCAGGACTCTGGCACCTGCCATGCCTCTGCGTGGACACCCTTGCCCCAGTCCTTTCCAGATTTACTTCCTCGGGGGGGCCGTCCCCGCCATCCCACCCAAAGCAGCCCACAACCTGCCCCCACCGACGTTGCATGTTTAGGACTCTTCAGAGCACTTGGTGTGAAAACATCCATGCGTATGTTTATTGTCAGTCTCCCTGCCCCTTCACACATGAGCACGTGGGCCTTTCTCTGTCCGATTCCCCCTTCCCTTCCAAGCTGGATCGGTGTCTGCACAGAGGACGCGCTCCGTAACCTAGCCGTAGGGTCCAGGAGACACTCTACGGAAAGGCAGGTGATCCGGGGAACCAGCCAATGGTAAGCCCACGCGACCTCAGCGCTGGGCTCTAAACAACTTCCCCACCAGCCTCTGAAGACCTTGTAGCCCCGAAGCCACGGGCTCCTATGAGCTGAGCCAGCCTTAGAGGAGGTCAAGGCCTTCCTTCCTCACCAGTCCAGGCCACCCAGTCAGGTGTCCAGGGCAGTGGTCAGAGGCTTGGTCCTCCTCCTGCTGGCTTCCCCTCTAGGTGTCAGGCTTGCCCTGGCATGGGGGGTGGCCTTCCCGGGGAAACGCCTGGCGGGGCTGGGGGATGGGGAGGGGGCCGGGCTTGGAGTCACGGCTCCGATTCAAGAAAGGAAATCATCCGAGCTTTTAAAAAATTAAATGGAGTCAGTAATTTGATTTCAGAGAGAAGCTGAAAACCTCGTAATGGCAGGAGCAGCTCAATTCCGTGGTGAAAAGGAAAAGCCTTAAATGGGGCTATTAAGCTTTTGCCTGGGATGGATCTGCCCGGAGAAGGAGGGAGGAGGGAGGGCGGGCAGGGGGGGCAGGGGGAGAAGTCGTCCTCGAGGCAGAGACCGTTCATCAGGCAAGACAACCCTGATTATTTATTTATTTATTTATTTATTTCACGTTGCGGGCGTTGCCGAAGGCCTCTTCTTGGCTGCGTTTCAAATCCCTCTTCCAGTGATGGGCTGGCCTGGGGGTGGGGGTAGGGTTGCTACCCTTCCAGGGAAGCACTGGGTCCCACTCTAGCTCAGGCCACAGCTGGGCTTCTGGGCCAGGGAGCCTGGGAACACTGGCACCCCTGGGGGTCAACAGGGGTCACTGGAGCTGTTCAAGCCAGCAGGGTACCAGCTGCTGCCATGGGGACAAAAGGAAGGGAGCGGTGAGTCATGAAAACAAAGCCGTAACACTCAGCGGGTTCTTTAGAGACCTGGGGTCATGGCCCCCTGGGGCCCAGGGGAGAGGGCTTCTCACATCATAGGATCTTATCACCACCTACCTTCTCAGAAGGATGTCTGAACTATGGCTGAAGGCTTTCCATGCTCTCCTGGAATAAGCAAACATCCCCTCTGCCTGGGCCTGGGAGCCCAACTGTTCAGCTTCTCTGATTTGCCAGGACGGCAGCAGTAATGACCTCAAGAATGACTCACTTGGGCTTCCCTGGTGGCGCAGTGGTTGAGAGTCCGCCTGCCGATGCAGGGGATACAGGTTCGTGCCCCGGTCCGGGAAGATCCCACATGCCGCGGAGCGGCTGGGCCCGTGAGCCATGGCCGCTGAGCCTGCGCGTCCGGAGCCTGTGCTCCGCAACGGGAGAGGCCGCAACAGTGAGAGGCCTGCGTACCGCAAAAAAATAAAGAATGGCTCACTGGTTCTGAGCTAGAGGCCTGTGTCCATCTCCCTGCTTGCCCCTAAACAGACCTATTGGGAAGAACTATTATCACCCCCTATTTGACTGATCGGGAAACTGAGGCACAGAGAGGTTAATGCCTTGCCCAAGGTTACACAGATAAAGAGTGAAAGGACTGGGCCTTGAACCACGGCAGCCTGGCTGCAGAGCCTGCAAACTTCCCCCTCCCCCGTGCCTCACACATCTAACTGCGAAAGGGCAAGCACAAAAACGTTGGGGCCTGCACTCGTGGGCAGTCCAAGCGGGTGGGAGGCGTGCCCCGATGCTGCCCACCACGCTCTTCCACACTTGGCATCCCCTGGGGTGCTTCCAGGACTCACCCCAGCAAGGGGGTCTCTCAGAAGCCCCTCCACGATGTTCTGAAGCTCAGGAGGCCTGTGCCTCTCCAGGCTGGTTGCCAATGTGGGCTCTGCTGGCTCCTGCCGGGGGCTACCCTGGCCAGCAGTGAAAGGGTCTCTAGGCTCGGCCAGGCTGGGTGAGGAAATGTCCGTGGGAGCCCGCAGGCTCTGAGGTTGCTGGACGTGCGTGTGGCCCCCCTCTCAGCCTGCTCTACTGGCCAGCTACAGGCTGACTTGAGGCCTCAGGCTCTGCATGACTTTCCCACAGATGAGGCAGTGGGCTTCTGGGAGGCGGAGGCCGGATGGCTCTTGGGAGGAGCTGTCAGGTGGCTGCACTCTGCTGCAGCTGCTCAGCAGGAAGAATTGGCAGGGCCCTGCTGGGCCCTCCCTGTGCCTCCCCTTGCGCTCCGGTCCTGAGGCCCTCAGATGGCCGCTGGGGCCTGGCTGCCGCCACCACACCTCGAAAGTATTCACCACCGGGGCAGTGCTGTGGCATCCATCCCCAGAAGGAGGGTGCGTCCCCTCCAGGTCCTGACTTGGTTCTGGGAATGAGAGGTCCAGGTGCCCTCCGGCCCCTCCCTGGGTAGCCCCCCAGCTTCCATCCTGGAGGATGTTTCCGGGGGCTCTCCAGGCGAGCGGCGGGAACACAGCACCTCTTCAGCCAGGCTGGTCATCAAGGGCTTTGTCAATGGCTAGACCTCCTTGCTGGCCTGCCAGGGCCCCCTCATGGGCTAGCAGGCAGCCACATGCCCCTGTGACAACCTTCCAGGGAGGAGACTTCCTGGTAGCTAGGCGGGGCTCTGCTCCTAGACTGCCAGTGAGGGTAACAGATGGCCTGAGACTATTGGGACCCCCAGAGAGGCAGCTGGAAACGAGACATCTGAGGACAAAGGCATGGCCAGGCCCAGGGGCCGGAGGACTGGACAACTACTATGGACGCTGAGGACGGTACAGCTGCAGGCAGGGGGTCCAGGTCACCCCACTTTCCCTGGGGGACCTGACCCTCTGGGAAAGGGAAAAAGGAAGCCAGTAGATGTCCACCTTCTTCCACAGGTTTGGCTGTTTGCAGAAAAGGTCCAAGCCCCTTCTTCAGTGAGAGAACAGTGGAGAGAGAAAAAGCATCAGAAATAAAAGGATGTGGTTTCGGCCACCCTGAGGATGGCAGCCCGGGGAAAGGCCTTGGCAGCTGCGACCTCAGGCTGGCTCCAGCCCGGCTCCTGGGCCCCAGCCCGGCTCCTGGGCCCCAGGCCCGGCTCCTGGGCCCCAGCCCGGCTCCTGGGCCCCAGCCCGGCTCCGGGGCCCCAGCCCGGCTCCTGGGCTCTCAGGCCCGGCTCCTGGGCCCCAGCCCGGCTCCTGGGCTCCAGCCCGGCTCCTGGGCTCCAGGCCCGGCTCCTGGGCCCCAGGCCGGCTCCTGGGCCCCAGCCCGGCTCCTGGGCTCCAGGCCGGCTCCTGGGACCCAGCTCCTGGGCCCCAGCTCCTTTGAAGCGTGCCTCGGTTTCCCTCCTGTCTGTGTGCACCGCCGCGGGCCCTCCCCTCCACCTCCTTGTGCCGGGTCCCAAGGCCCTGCATGGCTGTGAGCCAGGCAGGACAGCTGGGCTGCGCTCAGGTGGGAGCTCTCGGGGAGCCCCGCTTTCTCTGGGGAACAGTCGGAATTTGAAGAGGAGGAGACATGGCCGGAGGTCTGAGTGGGACTCCCTTTGGCAGAGCGGTGGCGAAAGAGAGGGGCCTCGTGCCTGGCGGGGTCCACTGACGACTCGTGGGGATGCACCCTTCAAGGGAAACCGTGGGTGGAAGTCAGGGCGAGGGACTTCCATTGGCCAGTGCACGGGAAGGCTAGTGAGCGAAACTCTGAGGAAACCCTTCCCGGCCTCCAAAGGCAGCTGGTCCTGCAGTTTGGAACTGGGAAAAGGCAGCAGATCGTATTCCTCCTGGAGGAGCTCCTGCTGGGGAGTGGTCCTTGGCGTGGCAGTTGAGGCAGACAACTCCCTTCCTAAACCTCCCAGAAAGGAAACAGAGTTCAGTCCTCCTCCTAAGGGAGCAGAATCCTCCCAACACCCTGTTGGAGGGGCCACATGGGTCCCCTTTTTACAGACGGGGAAATAGAGGCTTTAGAGGTTAAGTTCAAGCACCGGATTAGGAACTGTCCTCCTTGGCTGAAATTCACAGACCTTTGACCTGGAGTCCTTTTTGAGATCATGCAGGCATCAAAATCTATTTCTTTTTTTTTTTTTAATTTTAATTTTATTTATTTCTTTGGTTGCGCCGGGTCTTAGTCGCGGCATGTGAACTCTTAGCTGCGGCATGCGTGTGGGATCTAGTTCCCCGACCAGGGATGGAACCCGGGCCCCCTGCACTGGGAGCGTGGAGTCCCAACCACTGCACCACCAGGGAAGTCCCTATTTCTGAAATTGAATCACAGGATTTCAGGTTTTCTCTAAAGAGCACGTGTCCCTGACTCTCTGCCTCTGCTTGCTGCCACCAGCCGGTGTCGTCTCTGAGCCATTCCCTATTCTGCGGCCAAATCCATCAGCCCAGCCCCAGGAACCACACAGACCCAGACTCTGCCTCGACCCCGTTGACATCCTGGGCAAGATCATTCTTTGTTGTGTTGGGGAGAGGGCTCCTGTGCGCTGTAGGATGTTTAGGAGGATCCCTGGCCTCTACCCACCACATGCTAGTAGCGTCCCCCTACATTGTGACAATCAAAAATGTATCCAGACACTGCTAAATGTCCCCCCGGGAGGCAAAAATGCACCCCCAGCTGCAAATTCTGGCTCATGGGTCAAATATAGCCCTGAGACATGTTTGGTTTGGCCTGCAGAGGGTTTTAAATATTTTAAAATTAACTGAGAAAATTTTATAATTTTCCAGCTTCGCCTGGAAAGTCAGAAGATTTGGCCACACTGGCCTGCCTCCCTACAAGGCAGGAATCGGCTCCACTTAAATGAGACTACTCTCTTGAAAAGGGTCTGGTGGGACTTCCCTGGTGGCGGCGCAGTGGTTAAGAATCCGCCTGCCAATGCAGGGGACACGGGTTCGAGCCCTGGTCCAAGACCCCACACACCGCAGAGCAACTAAGCCCGTGTGCCACAACTACTGAGACTGGGCTCTAGGGCCCACGAGCCACAACTACTGAGCCCACGTGCCACAACTACTGAAGCCTGGGTGACTAGAGCCTGTGCTCCGCAACAAGAGAAGCCACCGCGATGAGAAGCCCGCGCACCGCAACGAAGAGTAGCGCCTGCTCGCCGCAACTAGAGAAAGTCGTGCACAGCAACGAAGACACTATGCAGACAAAAATTTTAAAAAAGAAAAGAAAAAAAAAAACTGGTGGCTGGCAGTTCACCACTGGAGTCCCCACCACTCCCCACTGGCTCCTACACTGAGCTTTGGCATCCTACCCTCGGGCCATGGATTTTCTTACCCTCATTCCTTTACACTCCCTGCCTGACCCCTAGAGGCATTTTTGCCAGTAACCCCTGCTTTACAATGTAAAACAGTGGTAGCTAAACCACCCTCTTGGCTTCTCTTCTCAGGCTGGGCACTCCATTGCCTCCACTGCTCTTGACGCCTCCAACCTTACATAATGAGGATTTCTCCCACAGGTTCTAATCACTTTTTGGCAGAGAGGAAGGAGATTTTAAAAAATCTGTAACCACCAAGTGCTTAGGCAATCCTGGTGCCCTCATATTCCAACATAGTCGCCACATATTATCCCAGAGAAATGTTCTCTGTCTAAAACATTTTTTTAAAAATGCCTGGTGAAAATTCAACCCAATAAGCATGTATTAAGTGCTTACCAAGGGCAAGGCAGTATGATAAGGCCCACGAAGAGTAAAATGCTGAATAGAGCACGGCCCCTGATGGCAAGGAGTTCATAGACCGCAGGGAGAGCCAAGAGCACGCACCACTAACAATAAGAGGAGAAGCTGCAGGGGAGGTGCAGGGAAGGTGTGCTGGAAACCAGGGAAGGGAGAGGTTAATTCCGGCTGCTGATATGAAGTTAATAAAATGAGGAAGAGCGCATTCTTCCCCCGTGTAAATCTTTCCAGAGAGGCCAAAACGCCTTTCTAAAATGTTCTTATTGCTGTCGCCGCAGTTATTTTTGTATTTTAGGTACTATGTCCCTATCAAGAACCTACCCTCTCTCAAAGCCCAGGCCAAAGGTCACCTTCTCCTTGGCGTCTTCCTCAAGCCCGCCTGCCCTCGTTACAACTCTCTGGATATTGCTTCTCTCCCCTTCCAGACAGGCCACTAGTTGAAAGCAAGGACCAAATCTGGTGGCCTCTGTTCCCTCCCACGGGGCCTCACGCATGGCAAATGATTAGTGAATATTTGTTGGATAAAGTTCTGGCCCTCCCTTTCCAAAATCAATGTCATCGCTGCAGGAAACTGTTAAAATAAAAACAGCCGAAATGTGTAAAAACTTTCAGGAAACATTTCCATTTTTAGCAGACTGTTAGAACTCATCCCCGCCCCGCCTTTTCCTTTGTTTCTAATTCTGAATTTGGGGCTGGATGGTAGGCAGTCCCCCTTTTAATCTTTAAATATAGTTCTGAATATAATTACATTTTTATGCAGCACCGAAACATCATATCCTGGTAACGGGGCATTCTTGCACTATTAACATCTGAGTTAAATCTCCTTTGCGTCTGTCTTCTATTGAGGACAGTTAGGAAGTCAAAGATGAAAGTGATCTACATCATTTGTGAATTATGTGTATTTCCTTATGCTGTATTTCAATGGGTTCTGCTCCTAGTGATTTTGTGAATACCAGGTTGTGTGGTAGTTGTGCTTTCACCAAAAACGCCTTTCAAGACTTGAATCCCAGCATCCTGGCACGGAGGACACACACCACGTTTAGAGGAGGGTTTGTCTTGGTTAAGAAATAAGTGGTAAAGCAACTATACCCCAATAAAAAAAAAAAAAGAAAGAAGTGACCTCAAATAGTGCTCCTTGCCAAGGAGCCCACTCCGTGCCGTAGGTCGGAGGACCCCGACCTTTTAGGCACCAGGGACCGGTTTCGCGGAAGACAATTTTTCCACGGAAGGCGGAGAGATTGTTCAGGTGGTAATGCAAGCTATGAGGAAACGCAGATGAAGCTTTGCTCGCTCGCCTGCCGTCCACCTCCTGCTGTGTGGCCTAGTTACTAACAGGCCGCGGCGCGGGGGTTGGGGATCCCTGCAGTAGGTGACCCGTGGAACTGGAGCCCACGCCAGATCGCTGGACAATCGAAACAGAAGTGGCTCATCTTGTGCCAAGAACTCTGCTGAGCTCCTAACTCCATCATCTCCAGTCCTCACGACAGGTAGCGGTATTCCCACTTTAAAAAAATATATTGATTTATCTATTTGGTTGCACGCAGTCTTAGTTGCGGCAGGCGGGCTCCTTAGTTGCGGCATGCATGTGGGATCTAGTTCCCTGACCAGGGATCGAACCCGGGCCCCCTGCATAGGGAGCTCTTAGTCTTATCCGCCGCACCACCAGGGAAGTCCTGGGCTATTTCCATTGTGCAGATGGAAGAAACTGAGGCTCAACAAGGTGAAGTGAGTCGCCCAGGTCCTGCAGCTAGCTAGAAAGTTGATGTGCCCCCCGTCCCCTCCCCGGCACTTTGACCCCACCTAGCTCCCCGCAGCCCTCCTACTCCCCGGCCAGTTCCAACCAGTGTGCCTGACACCATCGTTTCCCCGGGTTGGGTGTGGGACCTGTCAGGCCGGGAAAGAGGAAGCCTTGTCATGGGAGAAGGAACCACAGGCAGAGCCGGCAGGCACATCCTCACCGTGACTCTCACCCACACAGTGGAAGGAGCTCTCCACCGTCCAGAGGATGGGGGCGGCCATCTCAGCAAACCCCAGGCTCAGAAGCACCCTATAGAAAGCCTGCGTCCCCAGAGCTCCTTGGGCCTCCTGGCATTGCTGTGGGGGCAACGAGGAGTTAGTCGCGTGTGGCAGGGTGCATCCTGTGTCCTGTGGCTGCCCTCCCATGGGGCCACCCTGGCAAGAGTGCCAGGCTTCCAGGCTATAAGTGGCAAAGGTCCATTTTCTGCTGGCTCCACAGCTCTGCTGTCACGTCTCTGACTCCACATGGCATCAGTGGCCCAAGGAGAAGGGGTCTCCAGAAGGGGCAGGACAGCCAATGCCACCACCAAGACCCTGACCTGGACCTGGAGTGCCCCAGCCGCCAGGACGCCGACCAACGCAAAGTCCCTGTTTTTGGTCACTGTGAAGGTTAAGGAACAGGTGGACTCGGGAATTTTAGGCTCAGGCTTTCCTCCAAGTAGGAACCTCTTTTGACCAGATCCAGTCTCTGCTTTGGGATGTGAACAAGACCTCCATCTCTGGCTGGGATGACACGGGAATGGGGAAGGACACGTGACACAGAAAACTACATGCTCTGCAGGCACGTGGACGGAAGGGTGGTGACAGGACCTCAGCCAGGGGCCACGCCTGTGGCCGGCACTTTCGGGATTGGTGACATGAGATTACTTGGTGTTTGGTATCACTGCCTGGGCTGGAACGTGACTGCACTGATGCGGAAGAGAAGGAAAGACCATCCCCAAACACCTGGGGATCCCGCCGTTAGCAAAGACCCGTGAGGAAGCAGATGCTACGAGCGGGGCTGCCCGTGGAAGTTGCAGAAATGTCTCTGCCAAGACTGTCTTCAGCTCGGTGACCTAGCCTGGTGCCCCTTCCATTACCAAAGCTGCTCTTAAGAAATAAAGCTTGTATCAGTTGTTTACACTTTAGCAAGAATTTCGTTGTGTCAGCCCTCTCACAGGGGCATTTAAAGCCAGCTCTGCACTGGCTAAATGAAAGCATCTGTCTCCACGTAAAAGGATTTCAAGCATCATGAATAAGGAAAGGGATGTTTGGGGGCTTAGTGAGGCCGTCCCCAATGCCCTAAACTCCCCAGAGTCCCATCATGAAATCTCGTCCATGATAAAATTCTATACAAATGTCAAGTCTTAGTCATCTCAGACCTACCCACTCAGGATGAAGCCTTTGATGTACCTAACTTTGCATACAGAGTTCCTTAGAATTTAAATTCTTCTGGAGGTAGGAAATGGTCTTCCAGATTCCGGGCCTCTCTGTATCACACCCCACGCTGAACGAAATAGTTATCACATACAGGGTCTAGATCAAGGGACCCAACCTCTGTCAGAGCATGGAGCCCTCAAGAACCTGATGAAGACTGCAGACCCTCCCTCATCTTTGTTCTCGGACCCCCTGGAGGCCATCTTGGGACTTCCCAGGAGTTCAAAGAGCCCGGGTTTGGAAAAGTGGAGGATTCCACTTCTCATCCACTCTCTACACCCCACCCCTGCTCCACACACACCTGTACCCGCCAGAAAGAGCCGAGGTCTCTCTGTCCCAAGCAATTCAGGAACGCATGGCCAAGGTTGGGGCTAAGAAGAGGCGAGGCGGGGTGGGACCACGGACATAAGGTGCCAGGGGAGGGAGGAACAGAAGAGGGACAAGGGAGCGATGTAGCCGGAAAGGATGGGCATTGGGGGCCCTCTTGGGTCTTACCCCGTGGGCCAGCGGCTCCTAAAGACAAGGCATAGCCGCTCCCCACGAGCAGCAGGAGGCCTGGGGGGTGTGCAACACTTGCTGAGGCAGGAGTGCCTCCCCGTGGCCTCCGAAACTGCTCCTTCCAGAAGCAAACTCCCTCCACAGGGCCCCACTCCCACCTTCGGACCAGCCTGTGGACTGAACCCCCAAGGGTCCCAGAGCTCAGGTCAGGGACTGTTGCTCCAGTGCAACCAGGATATATTATTTAGGCGGGATATTTTTAGCAGGAAAGCGAGCTCGGAGCAAATGTCATGTGAGCCGTCTTCTCTTACATGGCAACTTTGGGCTATTTAAAGAGATGGTAATTACGCTCCTGCCACCATGATCAGGACGACGAGCTGAATGCGTGATTGCAGGAGCCGCTCATCTGCCACGCGGAGCGCTTGACACTAATGGAGCCCAATTTTCGAAGCTGCCTGCCTAAATCTGTCCGGTCTCCAGGTGGACATTTGAATCGGCACTGCAGCGCCGGCAGACTGCTCTCCGGGGCCTCCCCGAGGGTGCCACGCCTTGAGGCTCCCCGCCTGGTAGGGGCACTGGGCACATGCTAGGTGCGCCACGGGGCTGAAAGACCCAATGAGCCGTTACCCCCACTAGCAAGGCCAAAGGGTGACCCACACTCTGCCCAGCCTAAGTCCTGGCCTCGGTTCCCTTTGCAATGCTCCAGAGAGACATTGGCCATCGGGGCCTTGAATAGAGGCGGGTGCCTGGAGGGTGGGAGGGGGACAGAGAGGGGTCCCCGGCCCCTATCCTAGGGGGACTAGCAAGAGGAATTCAGGAGAAGACTTGAGGAAGGAAAAGCTCACTGACTTCAAACATTCAAAGGGCCGTGAAATGGAGAAGGGACTGGCTCCTTCCGGGGGGCTGCAGAGAATGGAGGACCAGCAGAAGGAAAGTTTGGGGAAACATCTGTGCAATATGGGAACAGGTGGTCTTGCAAAGGAATGAGCTCCCCGTCACTGGAGACTGTGCAGAGAGAATCTTAGCACGAGGAGGACCTCAGAGGCCTTCAACCCAAAGCTGGGACCCCTCCTCAGATTTCCTCTCAGATGGCCTCTGCCTACAGGACACCAGGGAACGCTTCCAGCCTCGGCTGCCGAGACGCGAGCCCAGCAGAGCTGGCCTTGTCCACCAACTCTCCAAAGGAGAACTGAAACCAAAACCTCCTGCCTCAGGGTGTCCCCAAGCACCAGGCCTGGCAGAACCTTCCAGAAAGTTGCTCCTGACCCACCCACCTGTCCACTGGTGCTTCCCAGGGGTAGGGGCAGGGAGACCTGCAGAACAAAAAGGAAGCAACATCTCCTGGCAAAGCAGTAAGCGCAGGTGAGAGTAAACATTTCTGTCTGAGCACAGAAGCGCTGACAATTACCCCAGCAGGAGGCCGGTGAGAGAGCCACATGGCTGGGTTGTTTGCTCATTAAGACAAGAACATCATTTACGTTCTGAGACTCCAGTGTCAACAGGCCCAGGGAAATGTCGTTGCCTCAGCTGCCACCCTGGGCCTGGCCAAGGAGGCGGCGAGGGTCCCGGGAGCAGCTGGCAAGGCCAGGAGCACAGGCGCACGGCCGGGATGGTCCTCTCCCAGTCCTCCCAGCTTGTTTTCCTCCCGAGTTCACCCATTTCTCCCTCGCCCTTTCTCTTTCCTTTTCAGATCCAAAAAGCAATGGTGGAGGGAGGGCTTCCAAGGATGGACACTTTCACCACTGGCCCTGAACTTGGGGTGACCACCCAACCCAGTTTCCTGGGGACTGAGCAGGTCCCCCTGGGACTTAGTGCCAAAACAGAAAAGGCCCAGGCAAACTGGGATGGTCGGTCACCGTACCGCCTGTGAATCTCGCAGCCACGCCACAGGGGGACCGTTCTCCCAGACGGTCATCTGAGAAATGCACAGACGAGGGGAAGGTGATGGTGTGGGCTGGGCACCTTTCCTGGAGCTTCTGCTGCAGCCCACACCCTCCACCCTGCCCTTCTCTCAGTTCTTTCTGCTTTCTCCAAACTCCACTTTGCATTTGCTTCAGACCTTGGCAGGGAAGTCTCGGCACAAGGAAGGAGTCACAGACCAGCCGAGGGTCCCTCGGAGATCATCTGACCAACACCCCTCGCTATACAATGTGTGGAGGAATGAGGCCGGAGGGGACTGACTTGCCTCGGTGATGCCCCCACCCAAGACCACTCCCACTCCATACGGAGGGACAGAGAGGGGCTCCCTGCAGCAGAAAGAAGCAAAAGGGACCGGGAGGACACCCCAGGCAGCTCAGCCTTCTCAGCTCCCCAGCCCTACTGCTCCTTGGTCCTGAGAGCCCCTCCTGGCAGCAGGCTCACGATGGCCCACGGGGAGCTCCTCCAGTGAGCCTGGCTGTTTCCTTGTCTTTGGAGGTGCTGCCTTCACTTGCGGGGCGAAGGGGCAGGAATGGGACAGATGCCTGAGGTTTGGCGAGAGGATGGAGAGGATTGGGCATCTGCCTTTGCCACCACCAAAGCTGTCCCACCGTTCCCACTCCTGTCCTCCACTGCAGCCTGGAGGAAGGCAGGGAAGCCCCCCGGAGGCTGAGCTTTGAAGAGGGAGACAGTTCTGCTCCAAGAAGGAAGAGAAGACAGATCAAGAGCAAAGCAAAAACGCACAGCCCTTTAAGGCCACACGCGGAGGCTATATTTAGGGCCGCAGGACTTCGGGCAGCCTTCCCTGGGAGCAATCGCTAATCACTGCATTGAGTTTATGGGTGCCCCTGGGCACACTTAACCCAGGGCAATGAATAGTTATTGCGCGGCCTCCCGCTCGGGGCCTGTGGGCACACTTAAGCGAGTGCGCCGGATCGCTGGGAGCGGGCAAGGCTTGGGTACACCCTTGGGCACCCTGCGCTTTCAGCGGAGAGAGGCAGAGTATTAAATATCTATGTGCCCTGTGCCCACAGCTGCATTTAGCCAAGGGCAAGGCCGGTGAAACGGCTTTAATTAAAACTTAATGCAAGTTCAAGGTGCAGACACGGAAGCCGCGGCTGCAGGTCACCAGGAATGAATCAGTCGATTCGATGAGGTTCTCAGGTGGGGGAAGGGGGTGGCGAGGAGGGGGGCTTGGGCTGCGGAGACCTATCTTGTGCTGAGTACTTGCTGCCCACCTCTCTGCATCTGTGCTCTGGGACTTGGGGCCACCGCACACGCCCATACCTCGCTTGGTGAAGGATGCTGGGATTTGGGTATCCGGGCTTCAAAGGCAGGTGGTTGGAAATAAAGCAGGCCCCTGGGCCGGGAGCGGGTCCTGCTTTTCTCAGCCACTCAGCCCAATGTCGCGCAACACGGGCAACGCCGTCCCCCTGGTGGCAGCTCCCAGAATTACAGGCCCAGTGCAGAGGGAGGAGTGACCAGCGCCGGAATGTCAAAGGAACGCGCTGGTGGCAATGCTTGGGGATCCTGGGGTCCGACCCTGCGATTCTTAGGAGGACCAACACCAGGCTTGGTGTGGCCACTTGTGCCACTAAAAAGGCAAGTAGGCAGAGGAAGCCTTGCCACTCTGCCTCTTCTCCTTAAGACTGGGAAGCAAAGGAATCTCAGAGAGGTCTGCCCATAGGCCCAAGATAGCAGTGAGCTGGGCTCAGAGTTGGAGGAGCTCAGGTCCTCTGAGCCGTGGTCCGGGGATGCTCCCTGCCAGACACACCTGCTTTAAAATTCAGACCAGATGAGAACACAGCTATAAAGCCTTCCTGGGGCAAAGGCTCCATGTCTCATTCAAATCTGTTCCCTTAGCAACAGCACAGCACCTGGCATATATAGTAGGTGCTTAATAAATGCTTGTTGCGTGAATGGTGATTGTCATTAGCAGGCTTTTTGTGCCAAACTCCTCTTTTCATTTCTCCTTTCCTGTTTCCTGATCTTTAAAACGGAGGCATTATACCTGATTGTAACGGAGGTACTTTTATGACTAAAAGTCTATAATTCCTCGGCACTACCCAGGTCAAGAAGGAACATGCAAACTGGCAACTTTTTTCAATGGAGAGAAAAAGAACACAGGACATAATATTGCAGCTTTGGTGATAATCCCGTCCTCCCACTGTCCCCAGTGCCAGCGACGATGGGAAGTGGAGAATATTAGTTCAGAACCTTTAATAGCCCCACTCCATCCCAATCTCCTCCCAGTTTGCTCAGACAACAGCCCAGCGGACCCGGGCATCCAGCCAGGGCCCACGAATGTCTGCAGAAGAACCATGCCACGCGGCACCTCCAGCTGCCACCTGTGGGCCCGGCCACATCTTTGACGCTCAGGAGCCACGGCCTCTGGAGAGAAGCCCAGCCTGGGAGCCCCTACTCCCACCCCCAGGCCTCTGAGCCCATTAGCTGAATGAATGTGGACCAGCAGTGGACACTCTCTTGGCCCAGCCTGGACGCGATCACTGGACACTTCATTATGTAGCAGTCACTCTGCTCCAACCTTTTCACCTCCCCTTTGAAATATTCTGGTTTCCAACCTGTAATTTGCTTTCTAGAAGTAGGACAAAATTCCTGTGTGCAAACGAAAGAGGAAAACACAGTTAATAGGCTGCAATTATAGGTCAGTGACTGTTCACAGCAAATATGATTAACATCAACCCACTGGAGGCTGGGCAGTTCTCATGGAAGAGGCTAGGAAGTGAGCTGAGGCTGCCGGGGATCAAAACCTGGGTCCGGCTTCTGGAATCCAGCAGTTCAGCCTCCACCAGGGAAGCCCTCAGGGCCAGTGGATTTCAGGAAGGTCCAACCTGTCCGGACAGAACAGGGGCTTGTGCCTGAACATCCCTTGACAGGTGTCAAGCATCTGCTCACAACTTGTCTCCCTCGATCCTCACAAAGATCCCATAGGGTAGGCTTTCTTATTCCCATTTTACAGATGAAGCAGTTGAGGCTCAGAGGAGGTAAATAACTAAGCCAAAGGCATGTGGCCACTCTGGAACTGCCTGGCTCATTCCATCGTGTGCCAGATGGAGCTTCAAAGGTCAAACCAGTGGGCCCCGCAGGGGATGCTGGGGCTGACCTCATTCAGCCACAGAGGACGAACCCAATTTGAGGCTTTGTGGTGGGGCCTGAGAAGAGTGTGTACTGATGGGGTGGGAGGTGGGAAACGTCAAAGAGGGTGATTGCAGAAAGGAAGAGAAAGAGAAGGAAGAGGATAGTTCCTGAAATTTCTCCCCCGTTATGGACCACAACCCCGGTAGAAATTCTGGGCTAGATTGAGGGAGGAAGACAAAGAAATGAAGGAAAGAGGAAATGGAGGTGAGGAGAAAAAGAGAAGAGGAAAACATGAGGGTCCGTGGAGCAGTTCACACCGTCTTGGGGGCCAGGCGGTGGAATAAAGCGACAGGTGTGCCCAGGGAGCTGCAACCCTCCAGCCCCCAGGCCATCGGCCGCCGCCTAAATCAGGGCGGCTCCTTGTCTTCCTGGTCCCCAAAGAAGCATCAGTTCCCCCTCTGACTGGCATGAGCCCACCCCTCCAGCCCCAGGTTTGAAACCTGCTTCCCTGGATGGGGTCCATGTTGTATGGGGCCTGCAGCTCATGCAATTTGGGAGAAGGACCTCTTTAAGGAAAAGAATATAAAAATATCTTACTTTTGCAAATGTTACAGAGTCATATGGTCTTGTAGGCATGTAATGGGCCATGCGACTGAGGGGTCCTGGGCTTATGCTCTGTCAGATTCATGGTCAATCAGCATTTACTCACCTCACTGAGCACTAACTGAGCACCTACTGTGTGCCAGGTCCTAAGTCAGGGGCTTCCCTGGTGGCGCAGTGGTTGAGAGTCCGCCTGCCGATGCAGGGGACACAGGTTCGCACCCCGGTCCGGGAAGATCCCACATGCCACGGAGCACCTGGGCCTGTGAGCCATGGCCGCTGAGCCTGCGTGTCCGGAGCCTGTGCTCCGCAATGGGAGAGGCCACAACAGTGAGAGGCCCGCGTACGGCAAAAAAAAAACCCAAAAAACAAAAAAAACAAAGTCAGCTCATGTGCCTCCTCTGTTCAAACCTCCCCATTTTTCACTCCGAGGAAAAGCCAAAGTTCTTGAAGGCCCCAGTGATTTGCCCCCTCACCTCCCTGACCTCCTCTCCCACTTCCTCATCTCCCTCCCAGCCACACTGCTCCAGCCACACTGGTCTCCCCGCCATTTCTCAGGCATGCCAGTCCTGCCTCAGGACCTTTGCATGGGCTGTGCCCTCTGTGTGGAACTCCTTCTCTTGGATACCTGCATGGCTCACTCCCCCACCTCCTTCAAGTCTTTGCAAAAATGTTGCCTTTCAGAATTGGAGACACAGATGCAGAGAATAAATGTATGGACACCAAGGGGGGAAAGTGGCAGGGGTGGGGGGCTGGTGGTGGGATGAATTGGGAGATTGGGATTGACATCTATACACTAATATGTATAAAATCGATAACTAATAAGAAACTGCTGTATAAAAAATAAATAAAATAAAATTCAAAACAAAATCTCCTTTTCAGTGAGGCCCACCCTGACCTGCTTTATCCTATGGCCCTGCTTCCTTTCTCTGTAGCACTTGATACCTTCTAACCTTATTTGTTATATTTAAGGCTCATGTCACCCCACCCAAAGTCAGCTCCATGGGGCCAGGGAGTCTGTTTTGCTCATCGCTGCATCCTTGGTGCCTTGAGCAGTCAGGCATATAGAGGGCTGTCAATAAATATTTGTTGAGTGAGTGAAATATACAGAGGACTGTCTCTGGGTAGAGAGATTATGGGTAATTTTCATTATCTCCTTTGGATTTTCTCTAGTTTCCATAATTATCGCATACTGCTTTGTCATGATTTTTTTAAGTCATTTTTAAAAGCTCATGGTTTCTTTTTCAAATGCTTGACTCAGTTGTGTACTTGATAGGAGATGAATGCGTTATTTCAAAAAACAGCTCTGGAAGCCTTTCTGGAGGGGATTCTCTGGTCACATGCTTTTCCTTTAAAAGCGCGCAGTTTCCACCTCTATCTTAGCAAGCGATCAGGGCCCTGCCTCTGGCAGAGGGAAGCTCTGAAAGGTAGATCACTGGGGAAATAAAGTGTCTTAGCCTGGATGTGCAAATTGACCTGGATTGTTTTAGTTTTGCATTCACGTTTGCACTTTGTAAATATTTGCCTGTCGCCCCGCTGCTCACACCTGCTTGCTGTCCCCTCAAGTTTATGGAAGGCAGCAGGCACTGTCATTTCTCCAACCCCACCTGGCGCTGCCAGCACGGCCGTGTGAAAAGGAAACTCGCTCGCGAAAGCCACAGGTGTCTCTGACAGCGCCTAAAACTAATGGCCTGTGGCTGGCCGCTGTGACTAATTCTCTGATTATTGACTTTATGATTTTACGCTTAAAACTTCTTTATAATAACACACAGAAATGTTTAATGAGCTCTATCCAGAGCCATAAAAATTACTTATTGAACAAGCATTTTAAAACTATTAATCTATTGTTTTCCATTAATAATGGCTCTCCAAAGAACGGGCGACAGCTTAATGTATCCACAGCATTTCTCCGCGAAAAGTGGCCTTTTAAGACATAAATGCTGCTCCCAAAGCATCGCGGGCTGGCCGGCCATTGGGTAGCTGACCCTCCCAGGACAGATTTAGGCTCTACCAGTCCCAGAGGGTGCTTTAAGGATTTCCAGAATGAACAGGGGCCCTGGGAGATTTTGCTAGTCTCTCTGGAAAGCCCCTCTCCTCAATTTCTCTCTTTTTGTGAAAAAGACAAGAGGTGTTCCGGGGGCCTGTTTTGCAATGCCCGATGGAGAGCACAGAGGGAAGCAGACAAGTTACACATTGCTATCCTTGTTCCTTCTGGAAGGTTCCAGGTACCCATCTGGTTGTACCCATCCCCCCTTCTTCTGTTGGCAAGCCCATGGCTGAAAGTTTTCCGTGATACTATGCCCCTGTTTTTGCTATTTTCGGGGCACAATTCCCCCACTAAGCATGAGATGCCTTCCTACTTCAAGTGTGTAAGAATAACCCCTTTAAAATAAATCATCCGGGACTTCCCTGGTGGCGCAGTAGTTAAGAATCTGCCTGCCAATGCAGGGGAGACGGGTTCGAGCCCTAGTCCGGGAAGATCCCACATGCCACAGAGCAACTAAGCCTGTGTACCTCAACTACTGAGCCTGCGCTCTAGAGCCCGTGAACCACAACTACTGAGCCCGAGTGCCACAACTACTGTGCCTGTGTGCCACAACTACTAAGCCCGAGTGCTACAACTACTGAAGCCCATGCGCCGAGAGCCCGTGCTCCGCAACAAGAGAAGCCACTGCAGTGAGAAGCCCACACACCATAACAAAGAGTAGCACCCGCTCGCTGCAGCTAGAGAAAGCCCACGGGCGGCGACAAAGATCCAAAGCAGACAAAAATAAATACATTAATTAATTAAACAACATTATATTTTAAAAATAAATAAATAAAATAAATCATCCATTTATTTTTCTGGGTAATTTAGATTGTGAAACCTATTGGCGCCAGATGGGCACTTCTTCTAAGAGCTTCAGTCGTTCATTCATTCAGCAAGTATTTATTGAGTGGATACTAAGTACCAGGCTGTGTTCCAGGTTCTGGAGACACAGGAATAAACCAGAAACACATGGGCCTTGCCCTCACCGAGCGCCTCTGTCAGAGGGGAGCGAAGATGACAGCAGGTGAACATCGTAGAAGATAATTTTAAGATCATTTAAGTAATAAATGCTGAGAAACCAACGGGATAAGATTGTGACAGGAGTGGGTGGGGACTGCTTTTGATGGAGAGTCAGGGAGGCTTCTTGGGGAGGCGGCCTTTGAGCAGAGATTTGAGTGACAGAAAGGAACCAGCCGTGAGAAACATTCCTGGCAGGAGAAAGGCAGTGCAAAGGCCCTTGGGTGAGGTGTACATACAGACGTCTTTCCCTAGGTGAATGCCCTACCCAGACAACAGCTGTCCCTTACCTGGCACATGCAGGATCTGCTCAGCCACTGCCTCAAACCCTCCATGTGGCTCCTGGGACCCATAGGGCATGGAGTGGAGAAGCATTCAACCTCGTCTATTGAACAAGAAAATACTTCTCCTCTGAGCCCTACTTCAATGGAATGGTTAGGAAGAGGTACAAAGGAGTCATATTGTCACAATGAGAAAGACCCTTTACACCAGGCAGAGGTCAGAACAGTGTCAGAGGGGATATGTTTTAGGGTGCAGCTTCTCAAACTTCAGGTGCCTACAAATCACCTTGAGGTCTTTTTAAAATAGAGATTCTGAGTCGGTAGGTCCAAGGTGGGGTCTGAGATTCAGCAAGTCTAACAAGCTCCCAGGTGATGCCAGTGCTGCAGGTCCAGGGACCACACTTTGAGCAGCAAGATCCTAGAGGTCATTAAATCTCAGCACTGTGTTTTACAGGGGGAAATGGGGAACAATGTGACTTAATGGTAACAGGGATCTGGAGTCAGAGCACCTGGGTCTGGTGTGTGTGTGTGTGTGTGTGTGTGTGTGTGTGTGTGTGTGTGTGTGTGTGTGTACCAGTTCCTTAGTTTTAGTTTCTTCCTGTAAATTGATTGTATGATGACAATGGCAGTGATGACGATCACAGTAGTGGTAGAGATACTGGTGATGATGGTGATGATGATGGTGGTGATAATGGTGATGACGGTGATGGTGGGATAATGGTCATGATGGTGATGGTGATGGTGGGATAATGGTAATGATGGTGATGGTGGGATAATGGTAATGATGGTGATGGTGGGATAATGGTAATGATGGTGATGGTGGGATAATGGTAATGATGGTGATGGTGATGGTGGGATAATGGTCATGATGGTGATGGTGGGATAATGGTAATGATGGTGATGGTGGGATAATGGTAATAATGGTGATGGTGGGATAATGGTAATGATGGTGATGGTGGGATAATGGTAATGATGGTGATGGTGGGATAATGGTCATGATGGTGATGGTGGGATAATGGTCATGATGGTGATGGTGATGGTAGGATAATGGTAATGATGGTGATGGTGATGGTGGGATAATGGTGATGATGGGATAATGGTAATGATGGTGATGGTGATGGTGATGGTGGGATAATGGTCATGATGGTGATGGTGATGGTGGGATAATGGTGATGGTGATGGTGATGGTCATGATGGTGATTGTGGTAGTGAAAACAGTAACGATGGTGGTAGTGATAATGGCGCTGATGGTGGTGATAATGGTGATGACGATGGTGATAGAACTTCACAGGGTGGGTGTGAGACTTGAATGAGGTCATGCACACAATGATCTTCATGGAGTGCTCATCACAGAGAGCGGTGCCTAAAGATGACAGCTCTTACAATGATAATTACCGTCACCCAGAGATTAAAGGACTTGTACATAGTCACGGAGCAACAGGACCAGGTGCCTAAACATTCCTACCATCATTTTCCAGCTCATAGTCAATAAATTAGGGTGTCAGAGAAATGGAGTAAACACTAGAACGCACATGGCCCTGAATCAATACTGAACCCAATGTGATGTTCCTCTGCTGGTATGAGAAGTACATCTGCCCCCTGGCTGGCCTCAAGGTCATTGTTGTGGACACAGCCTCCCACAAGGAGGCTAGAGAAAATGGGGGCTCTAGGCTGAATCTGTCCAACACAGATACGTGACAGGCATGTGCAGTTTAAAGGTATGAATTGGCCCTGAGTAGCAGCTTGTTCACAAGTCACTCAACTCATAAAAGTGAAGTAGGGGGAAACCAGGGCATTCTTGGAGCTTTGCAACTCAGCTGAGGACTCCGGCTAGTGGGCACAGCCAGAGGTGAGAGGCAGTGTGCAGTGTCCTGGTGACACCCTACCTTTACCTCTGCTCCCCACCCCCAATCCACCCCAGATGGCAGCCAAGAGGGATTTTAAAGTGTAAATAAAGGACTTCCCTGGTGGTCCACTGGTTAGGACTCCACTCTTCCACTGCAGGGGAAGCAGGTTTGATCCCTGATCGGAGAACTAAGATCCCACAAGCCACATGGAACGGCCAAAAAAAAAAGAAAAGTAAATAAAATCATGTCAGTCCCTTCTCGGAACCCTTCAATAGCTCCCCACTGCCCTTGGAATAAAATCCAAACACTTTCACACCCCATGCAGCCCTGCTCACCTCTCTGTCCTCTTCCATCACTACACTCCAGCCAAGCCAGTCTTTTCTCCACCTCAGGGCCTCCGTAATACTGTTCCCTCTGGCTGAAACACTGTTCCCCATTCTTCACATGACTGCCTCCTCTTCATCCAGCAGGTCTTAACTTCAATGTCAGCTTCTCTGGGAGGCCCTCCCTGCCCACTCCCATCTCTTCTCTACCCAGACTTTGTGTTTGTTTCCTTCCTGGCTCACATCACTGTTGGACATTGTGTTATCTAGTGGTTCACAGGATTTTTGCATATTTCTCCCAGTTGACTGAAGATAAGCACAGACAAGCTTGTCTCCCAGTCAGGTGAAAACGAGCTTGGGGAGGGCAATGACTGTATCTATCTTGTTCACTCTCTGTTCCCAAGGCCAGTGCCTGGCACACAGTAGCTGCTTAGTAAATATTTCTCCAGTAAATGGTTTTAGCTGCAGCCTAGCCTGTCCAGGAGACAGGGAATGATGGAAGAAGTAATGGCCTGGTGATTTGTCTATTTCCCTTCTTTCCCTGACCCATAAAATATAAGTTCCATGGAAAGGTATAAATTGTGTCTAACTTACTCACAATAGCACCCCAACCCCTCGCCCAGTGCCTGATAAATAAGTGTTAAATATGTGTTTTCATTCCAAGTACAGTACAGTTTTCTGTAACCACACGGGAAAAACAATATTGAAACTAGTTGGACATGATGTAATTCCCCAAACAGAGCCCTGCTCAGGCCTCCTTAACGCATAGAGATGATAGAGATCTTAAATTAAATATACTCTAGACATGACTTATCTGACAAATAGAGAAATGGAGAGATGGAAAAATCTTAACTCCTGGGTTAATTTCTCTCTCAATGGAGACATTAAAGCTTCCGGGAAGAGCACAAGATACATGGGGACCTGGGGTTGGACTGTCAGGTTTCAGATCCTGGATCTAGCTGTGTGACCCGGGCAAGTTATTTAACCTCTCTGAGATTCCATTTCCTCTTCTGAAAAATGGGCACATGTTCAATAAAGGATTAACCTTGCCCACAGAAAGGTTTGGCCATTTGCCCCCAGCTCCTGGGAAGTAAATTCTAAGCCCTTGTAATAGCTCACCTGATAAGTGTCTTTGTCTACCTGGGGGCCTTGGACCACACAGGATAGTCTGTGTTAACTATGTGATATATGGTGGGGGGCTTTGAACCTTGTGGTATCAGCTCAACCTCTGGAGGGGCTGGAGACTGAGGTCAGCCACACAGGGGCTCAGCCATGCCTACATGACTGACCCCTAGTCAAAACTCTGGACGCCAAGCCTCAGGTGAGCTCTCCTGGTTGGCAATACCCTGACATACTGTCACACATCATTGCTGGGAGAAGTTAGCTCCGTTCTCATGACTCCACTGGAAAAGGATGTCTAGAAGCTTGTACCTGGATCTGTTCTGGATGCTGCCCTGTGAGCCTCTTCCTTCGGCTCATCTCAATCTGTAACCTTTAACTGTAATGAACAAGAACCATGACTGTAACAGCTTTTCTGAGTTCTATGAGTCCTTCTAATGAATGACCAAACCAAGGGTGGTCTTCGGGACCCCTGAACTTAAAGTTGACGTTAATGGGCTTCCCCAGAGGTGCAGTGGTTAAGAATCTGCCTGCCAATGCAGGGGACACGGATTCAAGCCCTGGTCCAGGAAGATCCCACATGCCGCGGAGCAACTAAGCCCGTGCGCCACAGTTACTGAGCCTGCGCTCTAGAGTCTGCAAGCCACAACTACTGAGCCCGTGTGCCACAACTACTGAAGCCTGTGCACCTAGAAGCCACCGCAATAAGAAGCCCGCACACCGCAACGAAGCGTAGTCCCCGCTCGCCACAACTAGAGAAAGCCTGCGCGCAGCAACAAAGACCCAACACAGCCTAAATAAATAAATAAATAAATTAATTAAAAAAAAATAGATGTCAAAAGAGAGGTTGGTCTTGGGGACTCCTAAACCAGCACCTCCCTCCTTGGGTACCAAGAAGATAAAATGAGATGATATACATACAACGCTCAGAATAAGTGTTCAATAAAGATGTGCTATTTTCTAGTGTCTTCTATTTGGTGTGGTGGCAGAGCCTCTGGAGCTCGCCTGCTTGGGGTGAAATCCTCTGGCTCACTGCCATGGGACCTCAGAAAGCCATTCCCTCCCCTGGACTTTGGTTTCCTCATCTAGAAGTCATGCTGTCTTAAGGATGGGTCGATGGCCACAAATCCCTGAAGGCAAGTCTGGCACATAGCACGTGCTCCACGCTGGCTTGTCTTACTGAAACAAGTGCTGAACGCTGAGTCAGAGGATCCAGGTCCAGCCCCAACTCAGGCACCAGCCATCCACGTGACCACCGGCACTTGGCCTCCCAGTTCCTCACTGGGAGAACAAGAGACTGAAATCCAGGCTTCTGCAGAAGGCTTCTCACTTTCCAAGTGACCCAGTATCAGCAGGTCACTTAACAGTCTGCTCAGTGGAGAAATGCTTGAAGGCTGATGCAAGCCATAAAAATGTCATTCATATACCTGTTGAAATTTCAAGCTCAGGGATGGGCCTGTCTTTGTTTGATCTGAAGGGGAGGATCCCTGGGAACACCACAGGTGAACACAGACAAGACAGATGGGCCAGCAGGAGAGGAGGGACAGAGAAGGGCCGCGGGTAGGAGACAGCTGCTACTGACCTACCTACCTTCATTCAGTCCATTATATTTATTTGGAGTGCCCACCCATGCAGTGACCAAGACAGGGAAAGACGACCAAAAACAAGCAAAGAAATAAATGAACAAAGTATCTCAGAAGATGATCCAGCTCTGAAGAAAGTAAAACAAAGCAATGAAATACAAAGAGTTTGGGTTGGGGAAGGTCGGTGTTAAAAGATAATTTTCAAAAAGATGTAACATCATGACTCCTGTACTGATAAAAAAAAAAAAGAACCCATGTTAAAGATTTTATCTAACTCATTATTAATGAGGGAACCAGGCAGATGTTACAACCAGTTCAAAGGAGAAATCAAAGAACAGACACATTTATGATGAAAAATGTTGGAATGAATTTACAAATAGACCAAAACTGGGTTCTTCCGCAGGGTGTTGGAAGTTGATTGAACTGCCCTGGACTCAATTTATTTGCACGTCCAAAGACAAGGAACACTTGCATTGCCATAGGTGCTCTACAACTTCCAAAACTGGGAAATAGGTCAGAGACAATGAAGGACTGGAGTCAGATAGAAGGAAGGGTGTCCTGTAAAGGCTGGAGACAGGCAGTAATCTTTTTTGCTTGTTCCAAATTCCCTATGTCAGATAAAACATTGCTGAGAAATGACATCTGAACCAAGACGGTGTGTCAAGGAGTCCCGGGCAAAGCTGTGGGGAGAGGTATCCCCAGCAGAGGGAACAGTAGGTGCAAAGATCCTAAAGTAGGGGATGAGTCAGGTGTGTTTAAGGAACCAAAAGAAGGTCAGTGGAGCTGGAGCCAGTGACAAGGGGGTAAGTGGTGGGCACAAAGTGAGACAAGCAGGCAGCGGCCTGAGCAAGAAAGTGCAGACTAGGATTTTATCTTAAAAATGAAGATTTTTACCCTGGAGAACTCTGAGCAAGGAAGGGACAGGCTCTCCCTTCCGTTTCAAAAGAATCCTTCTGGCTGCTGAGACTGTGGCTACTTAAAAATGACTCGTAGGGGCCAATATCACTGATGAACATAGATGCAAAAATCCTCAACAAAATACCAGCAAACTGAATCCAACAGCACATTAAAAGGATCATACACCATGATCAAGTGGGGTTTATCCCAGGGAGGCAAGGATTCTTCAATATACGCAAATCGATCAGTGTGATAAACCATATTAACAAACTGAAGGAGAAAAACCATGTGATCATCTCAGCAGATGCAGAAAACACTTTTGATGAAATTCAACACCCATTTATGATAAAAACCTTCCAGAAAGTAGGCATAGAGGGAACTTACCTCAACAAAATAAAGGCCTTATATGACAAACCCACAGCCAACATCGTTCTCAATGGTGAAAAACTGAAACCATTTCCTCTAAGATCAGGAACAAGACAAGGTTGTCCACTCTCACCACTATTATTCAACATAGTTTTGGAATTTTTAGCCACAGCATTCAGAGAAGAAAAAGAAACAAAAGGAATGCAGATCAGAAAAGAAGCTAAAGCTGTCACTGTCTGCAGATGACATGATACTATACATAGAGAATCCTAAAGATGCTCCCAGAAAACTACTACAGCTAATCAATGAATTTGGCAAAGTAGCAGGATACAAATTAATGCACAGAAATCTCTTGCATTCCTATACACTAATGATGAAAAATCTGAAAGAGAAATTAAGGAAACACTCCCATTTACCACTGCAACAAAAAGAATAAAATAACTAGGAATAAACCTACCTAAGGAGACAAAAGACCTGTATGCAGAAAACTATAAGACACTGATGAAAGAAATTAAAGATGATACAAACAGATGGAGAGATATACCATGTTCTTGGATTGGAAGAATCAACATTGTGAAAATGACTATACTACCCAAAGCAATCTACAGATTCAATGCAATCCCTATCAAACTACCAATGGCACTTTTCACAGAACTAGAAAAAAAAGTTCACATTTGTATAGAAACACAAAAGACCTCGAATAGCAATCAAAAGACCTTTCTCAAGCAATCTTGAGAAAGAAAAATGGAGCTGGAGGAATCAGGCTCCCGGACTTCAGACTATACTACAAAGCTACAGTAATCAAGACAGTATGGTACTGGCACAAAAAAAGAAATATAGATCAATGGAACAGGATAGAAAGCCCAGAGATAAACCCACACACATATGGCCACCTTATTTTTGATAAAGGAGGCAAGAATATATAATGGAGAAAAGACAGCCTCTTCAATAAGTGGTGCTGGGAAAACTGGACAGCTACATGTAAAAGAATGAAATTAGAACACTCCCTAACACCAAACAGAAAAATAAACTCAAAATGGATTAAAGACCTACATGTAAGGCCAGACACTATAAAACTCTTAGAGGAAAACATAGGCAGAACACTCTATGACATAAATCACAGCAAGATCCTTTTTGACCCACCTCCTAGAGAAATGGAAATAAAAACAAAAATAAACAAATGGGACCGAATGAAACTTAAAAGCTTTCACACAGCAAAGGAAACCATAAACAAGACGAGAAGACAACTCTCAGAATGGGAGAAAATATTTTCAAATGAAGCAACTGACAAAGGATTAATCTCCAAAATTTACAAGCAGCTTATGCAGCTCAATATCAAAAACTACAAACCACCCCATCCAAAAATGGGCAGAAGACCTAAATAAACATTTCTCCAAAGAAGATATACAGATTGCTAACAAACACATGAAAGGATGCTCAACATCCTTAATCATTAGAGAAATGCAAATCAAAACTACAGTGAGGTATCTCCTCACACCAGTCAAAATGGTCATCACCAAAAATCTACAAACAATAAATGCTGGAGAGGGTGTGGAGAAAAGGGAACCCTCTTGCACTGTTGGTGGGAATGTAAATTGATACAGCCACTATGGAGAACAGTATGGAGGTTCCTTAAAAAACTGAAAATAGAACTACCATACAACCCAGCAATCCCACTACTGGCCATATACCCTGAGAAAACCATAATTCAAAAAGAGTCATGTACCACACTGTTCATTGCAGCTCTATTTACAATAGCCAGGACATGGAAGCAACCTAAGTGTCCATCGACAGATGAATGGATAAAGAAGATGTGGCACATATATACAATGGAATATTACTCAGAGTCGTAAAAAGAAACGAAATTGAGTTATTTGTAGTGAGGTGGATGGACCTAGAGTCTGTCATACAGAGTGAAGTAAGTCTGAAAGAGAAAAACAAATACAGTATGCTAACACATATATATGGAATCTAAAAAAAAAAAAAGGTTCTGAAGAACCTAATGGGAGGACAGGAATCAAGACGCAGACGTAGAGAATGGACTTGAGGATAAGGGGAGTGGGAAGGGTAAGCTGGGACGAAGTGAGAGAGTGGCATGGACATATATACACTACCAAATGTGAAATAGATAACTTCCTAGTGGGAAGCAGCCGCATAGCCCAGGGAGATAAGCTCGGAGCTTTGTGACCACCTAGAAAGGTGGGGTAGGGAGGGTGGGAGGGAGAAGCAAGAGGGAGGAGATATAGGGATATATGTATATGTATAGCTGATTCACTTTGTTATAAAGCAAAAACTAACCCACCATTGTAAAGCAATTATACTCCAATAAAGATATTAAAAAAAAAAAGCAAAAAAAAAAAATGACTTGTAGGGATTTCCCTGGCAGTCCAGTGGTTAGGACTCCACACTTCTACTGCAGGGGCATGGGTTTGATCCCTGGTCAGGGAACTAAGATCTCACAAGCTGTGTGGCATGGCCAAATAAATAAATAAATAAATTTTTAAAATAAATAAAATAAAAATGACCTGTAGGCAAGAGCCTAAGCTTCCTGGGAGGAAATTTTCCTTAGGGAAGTTCAGAAAGCAATCCTGGAACCAGAAACTGGAGAGGACTGACTATAACAGGAAGAGACAGCAGGATACGGAGCAGTGAGAAAGGTCCTGCCTCCTTTGGGAATGAGATTGGTTCAACCACTTTGGGTGCCTGGTAGGATCTACTGAACTGAACATACCTCCTCCAGCCTCTGACCTCCAGCAATTCCACTCTAACCGAAGTGCGAGCACATGGGCACCAAAAGACACAGAGAAAATGGTTCACCACAGCACTATTATTTCCGAAAACTGGAAACGGCTCAAATGCCCATCAATAGTAGAATGGATATAAGGGCCAGTTCATCCAATGGAGTGCTGTCGTGTGATGAAAAGGAACAAATTACTGATGTGTACAACAGCACGAATGAATCTCAGCAACATTTTGAGGAGGGTGGTAAGAAGCCACGTATAAAAGAGTCTTTGATTACACTGATAGAAGTTCAAAAAGAGAAAAAAACAGCCCTTGGGGTTGGAAATCTGGAGGGTGGCTACCTACAGGGAGGAAGAAAAGAGTAATGAATGAATGAGAAGAAGCCCAAGAAGGGCCACCGGAGAGATGATGATGGTCTGTTTCTTGTCCTGGATGGTATTTACAAAAGTGCTTGCTTTAGAACAATGAGTGGGGCCATACACTCGCTGAAGGGAAAACTGAAATCCTTTGAAATAGATCTCCCAAATTCCTAGGTTTCTTTAATAGAAAACCAGGAGTTGTCTAGTGCACTCTGGGATTATTTGATTCTATGCACCTTTCATCACCTTTGAGCTACTTTACAACTCCGTAAGTTGTTAAATATCGATAATAATACAAATGATTCTTGTCCAGAAAAATGCATATATTGTGTCCCGTGGGGTTGCAGTTGGTTACTGACTTGTGGATACTGACCAATTTTGTATCTACTAAGCAAATTCATTCCAGCATTCCTGCCTGCCTATATGTGTGTCTGCCCTTTAGATTCTCCTTGAACAGACTGTAATGTGTTACTGGTTCTCTTGTTAGTTAATGGGTTAAATAAGATCTCTACATGTGTTTTTGTTTGTTTGTTTTTTAATGGCCGCACCGTGCAGCATGTGGGATCTTAGTTCCCCAACCAGGGATCGAACCTGTGCCCCCTGCAATGGAAGTGTGGTGTCCTAACCATTGGACCACCAGGGAAGTCTCCACATGTTCATTTTATATTTGTATGAAAGTCATGATTATACCATTTTAAAAAATTCTCATTTAACAAGATCTATAGGTTTTTCTGTCTGTGTGTTAGACTTCAATTTTAAAAGTTAAATGTAAAAAGTTAAATATGAAAGGGCAGGGACTTCCCTGGTGGAGCAGTGGTTAAGAATTCTCCTGCCAATGCAGGGGACACGGGTTTGAGCCCTGGTCTGGGAAGATCCCACATGCCGCAGAGCAACTAAGCCCATGCGCCACAACTACTGAGCCCATGAGCCACAACTACTGAAGCCCGTGCTCCGCAACAAGAGAAGCTACCACGGTGAGAAGCCCGCACACCGCAAGGAAGAGTAGCCCCTGCTCGCCACAACTAGAGAAAGCCCACGTGCAGCAACAAAGACCCAACGCAGCCAAATTAATTAAAAAGGGCAGGGAGGGTAGGGTGCTGTGACTCCATCTAAGACTGCTGTCATCAAGCCCTGGGACGGAGCAGGCCAACTGCCAAGGCCCACAGGCTCCCCAGAGTGGGTTGGCAAGAATGGCAGGGCAATTCCCTGGCCGGGAATCTAAGCCAAATCTGAAGCCTGAGAGCCAGAGGAACAGGAGGCTGAGGGAGCCTAACTTCATTCACCAAATTCACCAGCAAGAGAGGTCTCCCTTGGAGGAGGCAGGCTCCTCCCCACTCGCTGAACCTGCTGCATCCTCTGGCTCCAGGCAGGGGGGAACGCTATTATTATTTGATTAATTCAGAAAACAAAGACCTGGCTGGGGCAATAGGGCTTGAAGTAAGGTTCTCTAAGGGCGAGTAAATCTGGAACTAGAACAGAGAAATAAACCAAGGAAGGAGAAGGGTTGTCTCTGACATTTGGCCCCATCCTCCCAGGGAAATTCCTGCCTCTGCCTTTACATTAAGGAAAGCTACATGAATCTGACCTTGCAAGAGGCCAGGGGCTGCCGGGGTGGGCGGCCAGCCTTCCTTCCCAACCCACTCCAATACTCCTCCTTGAGCTTCCGACCCACTGAAGATTGACAGACGATTAAGAGAAAGATGCGGGTTTGGGTTTGGCCCCCTCACTTCTGCAACCCAGCTGAGGCGGCTCCTGAAAACTCCCGTCGCGGCTTCGGGATGGAATGACATCCTCTCCCAAAGCTGAGCCCCCTCGTTGGGCATTTGTGAGAAGTGGGTGGGTCCTGGGGACCTCACAGGGGACAGAGCCCAGGCCTCCTCCTGGACCACCCTCCTCCACTCACAAAACTTGAAACAGAAGCCCTGCAGCCAACTGCCAACCCCACCCCGGGAGGGAAGTGACAACAGCCAGCTACTGTTGACATCCAAGTCGGTCCTTGGAGGCCTCCCTTCCCACTCACAGGAGCTTTTCAAAGTGCTTCTGAAAAGTGGGTCTCAGCTGGGGAAGGGAAGCAGCAATCATGCTATTGATGCAAATGAGATTCTCTCCATATCCTCACCATTCCCTAGCTTGTGACCAGGGGCCCTTCCATTGGAAAACTCCTTGAGATCAAGCACCTCTCGGGCATCGTGAACCCTAACTTGTTTTAAGGACCCGTCTAAGAAAAACAAGGAGTGTTGCGCTTTCTCCTTCACAAGACAGAATGACTCGAATTCCAGGAGCCCCAGGAAGGTGGGAGCAACTGTGGCTGGGCATCACCCCAGAAGGCCAGCCGCTCCCAAAGCACGCCCAGACCTGGTCAAGCCTCACATATTGGGGCCCCTTTTCCCACTGAGATGCGAGGTTTCAGGATTCTGACAAAGAAAAACAAATATCGTATAATATTGCTGACATGTGGAATCTAGAAAAATGGTATAGATGAACTTATTTGCAAAGCAGAAATAGAGTCACAGATGTAGAGAACAAACGTATAGATACCAAGGTGGAAGGGGGTGGTGGGATGAATTGGGAAATTGGGATTGACATATGTACACTGTTATGTATAAAATAGATTACTAATGAGAACCTACTGTATAGCACAGGGAACTCTGCTCGGTGCTCTGCGGTGACCTAAATGGGAAGGAAATCCGAAAAAGAGGGGAGATAACGTATACGTAGGGCTGATTCACTTTGCTGTACAGCAGAAACTGACACAGCAGTATAAAGCAACTATACTCCAATTAAAAAAAAAAAAGAAAACATATTGCATAAATAACTTTTTTATTTGAAGAGTTTTCAGCCTCTAAGTCACCATGTTTTTAGGTAAAAAATGTATTTCATTTTCAATGCTTTTCCTATTCGTTTCCTTTTCTTTGGGAATATCCCTGTACAAACTTGGTTTTGTAAAAATTGAGTTATTTAAATATATATTTCCTTTAAATTAAATATTTAACAATTCCAAAAAAAATAAAATAAAATCATTTCTTAAAAGAATTCTGACAAAATATTTGGTTTCTGCTCCAAGCCGTGCTCAGCACTCCACCAGCCTCCCCAAGTCTCACAATAACAAGATGAGAACTTTGGGGACAGCCTGGATAAGGGACACTCATCAGACCACCCCTGGGGACCCCTGTGTCCTCAGGCTCAGCAGCTTTTTCCTGCGCTGGACGAATTTACCCGGAAGCAGTTCCAAGCACATAAAGGAATGGCCAGCCTCTCCCCGTCCCTTCCAGTACAGGTCTCAAGGGTCACTCAGAAAGCACAGGTAGGCATCAGCATCTCCTAACTCCTGCTTTAGCCCTGGGGGCGCCAAGTAAGAGTGGGGATCAGAAAGATGACAATAGGTCGGTTTCCCTGAGAGGTAAGGCCTCAACTTCAGTTTGCAGGAGAAGCCTGTGTAGGGAGGAAAGAAAAGTTTTCCTAGACCTTCTTAGGGTCTCTGGTGGGGGCTCAAAATTAAACTGACGAGACAGATGAACAGGACAAAAGCATACACATTTATTTCATATAAGTTGTTTTTTAAATGTTTATTTATTTATTTTTGGCTGTGTTGGGTCTTCCTTGTGGTGTGCAGGTTTCTCATTGCGGTGGCTTCTCTTTGTTGCGGAGCACAGGATCTAGACGCGCGAGCTTCAGTACTTGTGGCACGTGGGCTCAGTAGTTGTGTCTCACGGACTCTAGAGTGCAGGCTCAGTAGTTGTGGCGTGCGGGCTTAGTTGCTCCGTGGCGTGTGGGATCTTCCCCAACCAGGGCTCGAACCCGTGTCCCCTGTATTGGCAGGAGGATTCTTAACCCCTGCGCCACCAGGGTAGTCCCTATTTCATATAAATTTTACCGAACACGGGAGCCTTCATAAGAAAACGAAGACCCTAAGAAATGGTCCAACCTGAATGTTTCTATGCTAGGTTTGAGGAAGAGTGAGAAGTCGTGGAAAGCAAGGACAAAGGGTGTGAGGTGAGTGTAGTCAACTGGGGGAGACAAAGCAAGGCCTGTTCGCTGAGATTCCTCTCAGTGTTGCTCCGTCTTAGAGAAAAGGATGCTCTCTTCCTCTGGGTACAGGGAGGGCACCTCTCACCTGAGGGTATATGGCCTGCTTCCAAGGAGAGTCACAGAGTCCTTCTGCTTCTGCTGTTTTTCTCCAACTCCTTCAGCTTAAAATATCCAATACACCAAGATGCCATATTTGGCGTAACGTGTCCTGAACCTGTCAGCTCTCTCCAGGCCAAGTGAAGGAAAGAAGCTGAGAAGTCAAGTTTAACCTGAGGAACAGCCACGTTCTCTTGACCCGACTTCCCAGAAACCTACCCAGGGGTCCCACCCCCACCCCAGCAGAGTTCAAGTGCAGCTGAGAGCAGTTGCACCAGCCGGCGAAGCTTGGAGGGAGTCTGAGAGGATGAGTGGAGACTTTATGAATAAACCAGCCCAGGTGAGAAAAATCGTGACGGAGGAGGGACGTCAACTGACCTGGGTTTTTTTTTTTTTTTTAATTTTATTTATTTATTTATTTTTGGCTATGTTGGGTCTTCGTTGCTGCGCGTGGGTCTTCTCTAGTTGCGGCAGTTGGGGGCTACTCTTCATTGTGGTGCACGGGTTTCTCATTGCGGTGGCTTCTCTTTGTTGCGGAGCACAGGCTCTAGGCACCCGGGTTTCAGTAGTTGCAGCACATGGGCTCAGTAGTTGTGGCTCGTGGGCTCTAGAGCACAGGCTCAGTAGTTGTGGCTCACGGGCTTAGTTGCTCTGCGGCCTGTGGGATTTTCCCGGACCAGGGCTCGAACCCGTGTCCCCTGCATTGGCAGGCGGATTCTCAACCACTGCGCCACCAGGGAAGTCCATTTATATAGTTTTATGATGAAAAACATACCTTTTCCACTATACTTTCTAGTTGGATATTATTGGTGTGGAGATATGATTTTTTGAAGATTATCTTTTATCTAGCAATCTTAGTGCCACGAAGCAAGGCTACAAATAAGAATGGAAAGAAGAACCAGACCGGAAGTTGGCAGACCCATCCTGGACCAAGTTTTTTTTTTTTGCTTTTTTTTTTTTTTTTGCTGTACGCACGTTTCTCACTGTTGTGGCCTCTCCCGTTGCGGAGCACAGGCTCCGGACATGCAGGCTCAGCGGCCATGGCTCACGGGCCCAGCCACTCCGCGGCATGCAGGATCCTCCCGGACCGGGGCACAAACCCATGGCATCAGCAGGCGGACTCTCAACCACTGTGCCACCAGGGAAGCCCCTGGCCCGTTTTATTGCTAACCAGCTCTGGTGAGTCACTTCATTTTCCTGTGCTTGCCTTTACACATATGCTGTTACGGATGGAGTTGTGTCCCCCCAAAATTCATATGTTGAAGTCCTAACCCCCAATACCTCATTATGTGACCTTATTTGGATTTACAGTCTTTATGGAGGTAGCTAAGTTCAAATGAGGTCACTAGGGTGGGCCCTAATCTAACCTGACTAGTATCTTTTTAAGATGAAGTTAGGACACAGACAGAAAACCACGTGAAGACACAGGGAGAAGACAGCCATCCGCTAGCCAAGGAGAGAAGCCTCAGAAGAAAGCAACCCTGCTGACACCTTGATCTCGGCCTTCTAGCCTCCAGAATTGTGAGAAAATAAATTTCCATTGTTGAAGCCCCTCACTCAGTGGTACTTTGTTACGGCAGCCCCAGCAGACTAATACGCATGCAAAATGAGGGCTTAGGACTCCAAGGCTCCTAAGAATGCTTGCGAGTAAAAAGTATACAGCTTTGATTCCACTGTTCTATTTTATCTATACATATGTCTTTCTTCCCCTGCCAAAGAGTTGCCATCACTGAAGGTCAAGGAACTTCAAAATTCTGGCAAGAGCTGGACACACAGTAGCTCTTAATAAATGCTCACTGAAAGAAAAAAGGAACAACAGGGCAGAAGTAGTAGGGAGTGCCCTTAGTTCTGTGAAGTATAGTGGACATTCATTCAACAAATGTTCATTGAGCACCTACTATGTGCCAGGCCCTGTTCTGGGTGCAGGGATCACAATGGTGAAGAGGAACTGTCTTCCCTGCCTTCCTGGAGGTGACATTCTAGTATTGGGGGAGAGGAACAAGCCATAAGCACATAAAAAAGTTAATTATGTAATAGGGCTTCCCTGGTGGCACAGTGGTTAAGAATCCGCCTGCCAATGCAGGGGACACGGGTTTGAGCCCTGGTCCAGGAAGATCCCACATGCAGCTAAGCCCATGCACCACAACTACTGAGCCTGCACTCTAGAGCACGCAAGCCGCAACTACTGAAGCCCGCGTGCCTAGAGCCCGTGCTCCACAACAAGAGAAGCCACCACAGTGAGAAGCCCGCACAGCAGAATGAAGTGCAGCCCCTGCTCAACGCAACTAGAGAAAGCCCGCACGCAACAACGAAGACCCAACGCAGCCCAAATAAATAAATAAAATTTAAAACTTTATAAAGACAAGAAGTTAATTATGTAATATTGCTAGTCAGCCCCAAATACTTTTTTTTTTTTTTTTTGGCCTCTCCTGTAGTGGAGCACAGGCTCCAGACACGCAGGCTCAGCAGCCATGGCTCACGGGCCCAGCCGCTCCACGGCATGTGGGGTCTTCCCGGGCCAGGGCACGAACCCGCGTCCCCTGCATCGGCAGGCGGACTCTCAACCACTGTGCCACCAGGGAAGCCCCCAACTACTTATTGATGAGCTACTTTGTGCCAGGCAGGATCTGGCCCAGAGGTGAACAGGGTCATCCTCCTCTCTTTCAGCTACAGCCCAAAGCAGCCACTCTACTACAGGGCTGCCATAACAAAGTACCACACACTTGGTGACTTACAAAAACAGAGGTTGATTCTCACAGTTCTGGAGGCCACAAGTCCAAATCAAGTTGTCAGCAAGGCCATGCTCTTTCTGAAGGCTCTAGGGGAGGATACTTCCTTCCTTCTAGTTTCTAGTGGTTGCCAGCATCCTTGGTGTTCCTTGGCTTAGAGACACATCACTGCAATCTCTGCCGTGATCCTCACCTGGTATTCTCCCTGTATGTCTCTAGCCCAAATTTCCTTCTTCTCATAAGGATACCAGTCACTGGATTAGAACCCATCCTAATCCAGGATGACCTCATTTTACATTGATTACATCTGCCAAGGCTGTATTTCCAAATAAGGTCCCATTCACAAGTACTGGGAGTTTGTACACATCTTTTGGGGGCACACAAGTCAGCTCACAAAAGACACCATCTTGCTTTACCCGCTCAGAGTGAGCGAGATTGCAGCAGAACTTAACCGCCAGGAATCTACCTCTCCATTTCATTCTTAGAATCCAATTAATTCTTTTTTTTTTAATTGGAGTATAGTTGATTTACAATGTTGTGTTAGTTTCAGGTATACAGCCAAGTGATTCAGTTATACATACACATATATTCATTCTTTTTCAGATTCTTTTCTCTTATAGGTTATCGCAGAGTATTGAGCAGAGTTCCCTGTGCTATATACAGTAGGTCCTTATTGGTTATCCATCTTACATATAGTAGTGTGTATATGTTCATCCTAAGCTCCTGATTTATCCCTGCCTCCCATGTTTCCCCTCGGTAACCATAAGTTTGTTTTCGATATCTGTAGGAATCCAATTAATTCTGTCAATCATTTTAAGATTCTTTTTTTTTTAACTGAGCTGGAAGAAAATTATCCCATCTACATAAAAATTAAAAATTTGGGGGTCTGGGGATAACAAGACCTTTTCTTTTTCAGTTGGACTCTCCCTTTACACAGCATTTTATTATGATAATTTTAAAACATACAGAAAAGTCGGAAGTGTACAACAAACACTTATGTAACCACCGCAGAGATTCTACTTAGATTGTTGACCTATTGCTCCATCCATTTTGGATTATTTCTTTTTGACTCATCGCTCTGTTGATCAACTTTTCCTTAACCCCACGTTGCTCTGGACTTATCGTGAGCCACCTGAGAAAACATGGGGTTGGACATCAGGACCCAGTGCGGTACCCGAAGGCTGCTTGTCACCAGAGTCTGTTCGTGCATGGATGGGAGGCCCTCACAACACCCAGCAGAAGCAAACAAGAGCAGAACACACAGCTGGTTAAACCTTCACAGGGATTCTCTGGAGGCCCTGGACTCTTCAGAAGGCCTCACCCAGGAATGCCAAGGCCAGTGTCCCCCTACACAGCTCATTCATCTCACTCAAGAGAACCTACGAGGACCACCCCCAAGCTCTTGTTTATATCTTTTTTTTAACTGAAGTATGGTTGTTTGTTTTTTGCGGCGGTTTTTTGGCCATGCTGCCTGGCATAGGGGATCTTAGTTCCCCGACCAGGGGTTGAACCCGTGCCCCGTGCAGTGGAAGCACGGAGTCCTAACCACTGGACCGCCAGGGAAGTCCCTGTTGAAGTATAATTGATTTACAATGTTTCAGGTGTACAGCAAAGTGATTCAATTCCATATATTTTTTTTTCCAGATTCTTTTCCATGATAGGTTATTACTAGATATTGAATATAGTTCCCTGTGCTATACAGTGGGTTCTTTTTTATTTTATATATAGTATACAGTAGGTCCGTTGTGTATCTATTAATCCCAAATTGCCAATCTATCCCTCCCCCCTTTCCCCTTTGGTAGCCACAAGTTTGTTTTCTATGTCTTTGTTTAAACCTGAAAAAGAGAAGAGGAAACAGTAATTGAAAAGCAAATTTCTTCCCTATTTGACAATCCAAAGTCCATTTCTCGTACACACATACCCCTACACACATAGCTACACACACCCCTATTCAAGCCCTTACACATATGCCCTTCACACACACACACACACACACACACACACACACACACACACTGCTTCTGTGTTGGACATTCTTAGAGAAAGCAGTTTCATTGGGACCTTTTCACTCGTGTTCAAATTTCATTTCTCCATTTGGGAAAAATCACATTTTCAAAATTGCTTTTACTCAATAGATTGGATGCCTTGGGAAATGGCCAAATCACAACCCCCGCACAGTTTCACCACGGTTTTATTTATTAACACCCTCCCTCTCTTGCAAATGAGAAATTGTGAAATCCTTTTTAAACGAAGGGCTCTTACACCTACTAAGCCGGCTTTTCAAAGGCAGAAACCATTGACCCACTCACTAGTTTCCTTTGATACTTAGAGGTCAAATGGTAATGAAATGTATTAACTCCAATTGCCAAGATTCCAAAACCTTTTAAGTTCGCCCATCTCAGATCTGGCACCATCATTACCCCTTTATAAATGAGGAAACCAACATTTAACCAAATGATTACCAGCCTTGTTAAAAAGCTACTGATTAGTCAGTTACAAAATACACACGGCACCCTGGGAACCAGGAAGTGAATGGTCAATGACTGTGATAAGGAAACCCAACTTTCTTCTTTGCTCTATTAGAAGCAGCAATTTAATCCATTCTCAGGAGGAGTTCCCTCTCCTCCTGGAACAAATTCAAATCTTTGATTATCCTTCCCTCCAAAAGGGGAGCCAGTTTTTCTGCTGCTAAGAACCGCCATTCATCAAGTGATTCCAGAATTAGGCGTGGTTCTAAGACACAGAGCATCTAATTCGGGGAGTTTTACTCAGGGTCCACCCCAAGGGTACATGTATAGAATCTGGAGGGCCCTTCAATTTGGATGAGGGGAAAATATCACATCTTTATTCCCACTAACTTCTAAATGGGATTTAGCATTTGTTTCTGTTATGAAAGTAGGCAACAAGCCTCGTCATTATTGTGACCCCGTCCTCAGTGGAAATCCCAGGTGTTTTTGTACCCTGTGACAGCTGTTACAGATATCTCCAGAGATCTCTTACAGGTATCACTACTTTTTTTTATGATAGTGAATTGATCTGCTGCCATTTAAATCCTAATAAAGCTGTGCTTATTATGTCGTACGTCACACATTAGCTTAGCATTTTGATAACTGAATTTTGATATAATATTTTTGTAAAACACCTTTATTATTTTCATTTGTGGTAAAAACCACGTAGTAGTATAAAATTCACCATCTTAACCATTTTTAAGTATACAGTTCAATAGCATTAATTACATTCACAGTATCGTGCAACCATCACCACCATCCTTCTCCAGAACTCTTTCTGTCTTACGAAACTGAAACTCTACACCCATTAAACAATAGCTCCCATTCTCCTCTCCCTCAGCCTCTGGCAATCACTATTCTACTTTCTGTCTCTATGAATTTGACTACTCTAGGGGACCTCATATAGGTGGGATCATACAGTATCTGTCCTTTTGTTTTTGTTTTGTTTTTTGTTTTGGCCATGCTACATGCCACGCGGGATCTCAGTTTCCCAACCAGGGATGGAACCTGCGGCCCCTGCGTTAGAAGTATGGAGTCTTATCTTAACCACTGGCCTGCCAGGGAAGTCCCAAGTACCTGTCCTTTTGGGGTTTTTTTAAAATTTTATTTATTTATTTTTGGCTGTGTTGGGTCTTTGTTGCTGTGCCCTGGCTTCCTCTAGCTGTGGCGAGCGGGGGCTACTCTTCATTGTGGTGCGTGGGCTTCTCATTGTGGTGGCTTCTCTTTTCTGCAGAGCATGGGCTCTAGGCACGCGGGCTTCAGTAGTTGCAGCACGCGGGCTCAGTAGTTGCGGCTCACGGGCTCTAGAGCGCAGGCTCAGTGGTTGTGGCACATGGACTTAGTTGCTCTGCTGCATCTGGGATCTTCCTGGACCACAGCTCGAACCTGTGTCCCCTGCATTGGCAGCGGATTCTTAACCACTGTGCCACCAGGGAAGCCCTAAGTCCCTGTCCTTTTGTGATTGGCTTATTTCACTTAGCATAACATCCTAAGCATAACATCACGTTGTAGCATGTGTCAGAATTCCCGTCTTTTTTAAGGCTGAATATTCCACTGTATGTATGTACCACATTTTGCTCACTCATTCATCCATCGATGGACACTTGTGTTGGACATAATTATTTCGTTGTTATACCATGTATTTTATTACATGCACTTAAAAACGTTATTTTGAGGAGTCCATTGGCTTCACCAACCATCCAAGGGATCCGTGTGTAATACACAAAAGGTGAAGAAGCTCAGTGAGACAGACATTAGGAAATGGGCTCAGAGAAGTTAAAACATTTGCCCAAGGTCACCCAGCAGGGAGTCAAGCCCAGCTCAGTCAGAATCCAAGGCCCACCTATATGGTATGACTTCCCTTTCACTGCAAATGACTTACTCTGGTTTCAATGGACATTTGGTGTTTTTCCAGAGAGACCCTCCAGGAGCACTGTGAAGGGAACGGAGATAGCTTACATCCCAGCACTGAAGTTCAGGGCATGGCTCACCATTTGTAGGAGGGAGGTCCAGCACTTTCTCCACTCCCATTTCTCAGGCAGTGCCCCTGTGTCTGGGTCTTCACTCAACTCTGTCCGACTCCCTAGTGAGGACCCCAGGACATCTGAGACACAAAGGGACCCCTGGACGTCTCCTAAGTTACCTAAACCCTGAGATCTGGGACAGTGGGGAGTGTGCACCCCATTATACCCCCAAGTCTGTGAGCAGACAACTAGAATACCCTCATCCTCACCTAATAGCTGGAAGAGGACAGTGATTCCCGAACCTTCTCTGAAGTCATATTGACAAACAATCACATGCTTTAACTCCCGATATAAAATTTGGGCCTTGTACTTGCTCTAGTCTAGCAAAATTTCCCCCTGAGAAAACTAAGAACTGAGATTATTCACACTGGTGTCATGGGAGACCCTCTGGAAAATGCTAAACTCTCCGACATCACCGCATAACGATTCTTTTTCCCTTTCTTATGAGCACTGATGGGGTTAGTATTAGGAGCTAATAGCAGAGGTGAAGCGGAGGGAGGGATAAACTGGGAGATTGGGATTGACATATATATACTACTATATATAAAATAGATAACTAATAAGAGGGAACTCTACTCAATTTCCTGTAATGACCTACATAGGAAAAGAATTTTTAGAAGAGTAGATATATGTATATGTATAACTGATTCACTTTGCTGTACAGCAGAAACTAACACAACATTGTAAATCACCTATACTCCAATAAAAATTAATTAAAAAAATAAATGACAGTACCTAATACTTATTGGCACCTTCTTTGCACCAAACATGTTAATTCTCCAGGAATCATATGCAGCAGGGGCTACTACTGCCCCTCATTTTACAGAAGAGGAAACAGGCCCAGAGTGGTTAGTAATTTGCAAGAAGTCACACAGCTGGTGAGTAGCTTGAACTCTGACCCCAGGTGGTCTGCATGGAGGACATCATGGCCAAGTTCTGTGAGTCCTCTTTCTAGGACACAAGTCTCAAGTTGCAACAAGGGAGGAAGGCCCGTAAATGTCTGTGAATTTCCTTGTGAAAACTTTTTCTTCACCTTGTGTAGAAGATAAACTAGTTTGCTTTCGAGAAGCAAATTAACCATTAGGAGCCCAGATTCTAGAAACATTCAAATTCACTAGACGTCAGAGAAGTGCAAATTAAAACAACATTATGAGAGAGGATTTACACTCATCAGAATAGCAAAAATCAGGGAGGTGGAAATGAGAGAGGAGGGGTGTCTGCAGAACCATGCAGAGAGGCAGGAGGACATAGAGCTAAGAGCCCGGGTGCCACAACCAGTCCGGGGGGGAGTCACACCCACCCAGGCACCTCTGCGCTGATTTCCTTATCTGGAAATGGAGGTGATTTTATCTATTTCATAGAATTGTTGCAAGGATTCCAACAGCTAATGACACCAAGGGCTGGCAAGGGCACCTGTGCCCGTAAGGGCTCCATGAAAACAGCACAGGCAAGCCTGAGCTCCCGGAAGACAAGGCCTTTTCTCTGTTCGTTGGCTGTATCTCCAGTGCCTAGAATAAGTGGGAACTTAGTAAGTGAAGTGCTCAATCAATATTTGTTGAATAAATGAATGCATTTACGAATGATGTGGGGAGAAGGCGATATCTCAACTCCACTTGATGGAACGTCAAATAGTGAAAAATTAAAAATCTTGGAAATTGGGACAATACGGAAAGAAGGAAAATTAAGTAGCTTGTCCAGTCCTTGAGCCAGCCATCTCACTTCGATGTATCTCAGAGACTTCCTCCTCTGGTTCACGATGGGTAACAAACCAGGGGACAATCCAGGGACATTCACAGGGAGCAAGCGAGTCGATGTGGGAGAGCCACACGACAGAACACGCTGCAATAGTTAGAAGTGATCATCCAGAGCAGGGCTTGGCAAACCTTCCTGTAAAAGGCCAGATAATAAACACTGTAGGCTTTTCAGACCATAGGGTCTCGGACGCAGCCTTAGATGGTCTGTAAATGAATGGGCGTGGCTGTCCTAACAGAACCATTTATGGACACTCAAATGTGAATTTCATATAATTCCTACGTGTCCCAAAATATTCTTCTTCTTTTGGGTATTTTCCCCCCAGCCATTTAAAAATCCTAGCTTGTTGGGCTTCCCTGGTGACACAGTGGTTAAGAATCCGCTTGTCAATGCAGGGGACATGGGTTCGAGCCCTGGTCCGGGAAGATCACACATGCTGCGGAGCAACTAAGCCTGAGAGCTGAAACTACTGAGCCTGTGCTCTAGAGCCTGCGGGCCACAACTACTGAGCCCATGTGCCACAACTACTGAAGCCTGCACGCCTAGAGCCCACACTCTGCAACAAGAGAAGTCACCGTGATGAGAAGCCCATGCACCGCAACGAAGACCCAACACAGCCATAAATATAATTAATTAATTAACTAAAAAATTAATTAAAAAATAAATAAATAAAAATCTTAGCTTGCAGGCTGCACAAAAAACTTCAGGGGCCCAGATTTCACTCGGGGGCCATAATTTGCTGTTCTATGTGTATGTCGGCAACATGGATGAATTCCAAAAACACAATCAACAAACCTGGTGATCTTGGGCAGGATAAGGGTTAAAGAAAAATGACCATACATCCTAATTTTCCAGGGACAGACTAGTTTACCCCACATTGTCCCGGTAATTAATAGCCTGTCTTTCACTCTGAAAAATCCCGGACTGGATGATGAATTACATGTCACCTTCCCCAGTTAAACCATCATCCTAGTTATATAAATTACAAACATACGTTCATTTGTGTATCCCCCAACGTGTAGAGCAGGGGTCGGCAATTTTTTCCCCATAAAGGACCGGAAAGTAGATATTTTAGGCCTTGTGCCATGTGATCTGTTGATGCGGCATGAAAACAGTCGGAGATAACACAGCAATGAAGGAGTGAGACTGAGTACCACTAAAACTCACTGATGAACACTGAAATTTGAAGGTCCTGTAATTTTCACATATCACAAAATATTATCCTTCTTTGGATTTTTTCCAACCATTTAAATATGTAAAAACGCTTTCAGCTTGTGGGTCATATAAAATCTGGCAATGGGCTAGATTTGGCCCAAAGGCTGTAGTTTGTTGACTGCTAGTCTGGAATAACACCTAGCCCCGTGGTAGGTGCTGCAGGAATGTCTGGTTTTTGCTGAGTACACTCACTGTGAAAAACCGTGCCTGTTTTACAAGGACACATGCAGATTTAAGGACAGATAAACACCTGAGTGAGGGTCTAGGAGGGGGATGGGAGGAAATAGGGACTGGGAATAAATAGGGAAAATAATGAAATAAGGGAAACTTCGTCCAGACTGAGGAGGATGGTGGATCATGAACTGAAGAGGGTAATAAACGCTACTCCACTTCTGAGGCCCAAAAAGAAAAAGGAAAAAAAAAAAAAGTGAGGGCTCTGGAGCCAGAGAGCCCTACATTTGGAATTCTGAAGCTGCCCACCCTATCTGGTGACCTTGAGCAAGTCTAACCTCTCAAAGGTTCTTTGGAAAATAGAACTAAGTATAGTACCTACTTCCTAGGACTGCTGTGAGGATTGAATGAATCCATACAGGTAAGGGCTTGGCACCGTGTCTGGTCAATGAATGTTATACTGTAGTGGTCGTTTTCCATAAAGAATAGAGAGAAAACTTGTGCCCCAGGGGTCCAAATAAGGTGATTGATTAGAGGTGATTAAGAGGACAGGCTCAGGAGCCAAGAACCCAGCTTTGCCGTGTACTGGCTGTGTGACCTTGGCCAAGTCTTGTGTCCTTCCTGTGCCTCAATTTCCTCAGCTGGGCAATGCTAATAATAGTAGTACTTGCCTCGTAGGATTGATGTAAAAATTAAATTACTCAAGACATAGCCTAGGGACCTCCTTAGTGGCACATTCATTAAGAATCCGCCTGCCAATGCAGGGGACACGGGTTCGAGCCCTGGTCCGGGAAAATCCCACGTGCCGCAGCGCAACTAAGCCCGTGAGCCACAACTACTAAGCCTGTGCTCTAGAGCCCACGAGCCACAACTACTGAGCCCACGTGCTGCAACTACTGAAACCCGGGTGCCTAGAGCCTGTGCTCTGCAACAAAGAGAAGCCACTGCAATGAGAAGCCCGTGCACCACAATGAAGAGTAGCCCCCAACTGCCGCAACTAGAGAAGACCCACGCGCAGCAACGAAGACCCAACATAGCCAAAAATAAATAAATAAATAAAATTAAAAAAAAAAAAAAAACCCCAGGTCAGTTGACGTCCCTCCTCCGTCACGATTTTTCTCACCTGGGCTGGTTTATTCATAAAGTCTCCACTCATCCTCTCAGACTCCCTCCAAGCTTCGCCGGCTGGTGCAACTGCTCTCAGCTGCACTTGAACTCTGCTGGGGTGGGGGTGGGACCCCTGGGTAGGTTTCTGGGAAGTCGGGTCAAGAGAACGTGGCTGTTCCTCAGGTTAAACTTGACTTCTCAGCTTCTTTCCTTCACTTGGCCTGGAGAGAGCTGACAGGTTCAGGACACGTTACGCCAAATATGGCATCTTGGTGTATTGGATATTTTAAGCTGAAGGAGCTGGAGAAAAACAGTAGAAGCAGAAGGACTCTGTGACTCTCCTTGGAAGCAGGCCATATACCCTCAGGTGAGAGGTGCCCTCCCTGTACCCAGAGGAAGAGAGCATCCTTTTCTCTAAGACGGAGCAACACTGAGAGGAATCTCAGCGAACAGGCCTTGCTTTGTCTCCCCCAGTTGACTACATTCACCTCACACCCTTTGTCCTTGCTTTCCACGACTTCTCACTCTTCCTCAAACCTAGCATAGAAACATTCAGGTTGGACCATTTCTTAGGGTCTTCATTTTCTTATGAAGGCTCCCGTGTCTGGTAAAATTTATGTGAAATAGGTACTACCCTGGTGGTGCAGGGGTTAAGAATCCTTCTGCCAATGCAGGGGACACGGGTTCGAGCTCTGGTTGGGGAAGATCCCACATTGCCACGGAGCAACTAAGCCCGTGCGCCACAACTACTGAGCCTGCGCTCTAGGCCCGTGAGCCACAAAACTGAGCCCACGTGCCACAAGTACTGAAGCTCGCGCGTCTAGAGCCTGTGCTCCGCAACAAAGAGAAGCCACCGCAATGAGAAGCCTGCACACCACAAGGAAGACCCAACACAGCCAAAAATAAATAAATAAATTTATTTTTTAAAAAACACACATAGCCTAGCAATTCTGACATATGCTGCAACATGGATGAACCTTGAGAACATTATGCTAAATGGAATAAGCCAGTCATAAAAAGACAAATACCCATGATTCCACTTACACGAGGTATTTAGAGTAGCCAAAATCATACAGACAGAAAGCAGAATGGGGGTTGCTGGGGTGATAGGGAGGGGAGAATGGGAAGTTATTGTTTATAGAGTTTCAGTTTTACAAGATGAAAAAGTTATGGGGCTGGATGGTGGTGATGGCTGCCCATAATGTGAATGAATATATGTAATAGCAATCAAGTGTGCACTTAAAAATGGCTAAGATAGTAAACTTTATGTTATGTGTATTTAACACCATAAAAAACATTTGTTTACAAAAAACAATGAAACAAACACACCATAGCCTAGCATATAAGTGCTCAAATATTATACATTAGTATGTTGTCACTCTGGACCCACAATTTCTGCCCCAGGGGAAATTTAAAAAGGAATCAGAACAACAATCCCCTGTGAAATACTCCAAAAGATCCAAGGAGTTGGGCTGTGGGCTTTGAGGAAAGATTGCATGGAGGAAACATCTAACATGAAAGACAAGATCAAAACAAACAAACAGACAATAATTATTCTGATGAAACAGACATAATGTTGTGCACAAGAAAACATCAAAGAAACTAACATTAATATCCTCAGAGAGTTAAATTAAAAATATTACCTCCATGAAACAAGAACAGTTGCTATAATCAAGGAAAAAATCAGAGAATAGGAAAGATCTTTTGGAAAATAAAAACATAGATGCCAAAATAAAAAAAAATACAATAGAAAGACTGAAGGTAAGGTCGGTGGATAAATTTCACAGAAAGTAGAAAAAAATTTGCAAAACAGAAGAAAAAATATTTTTTAAATGGTGAGTCATTGCAGGAGATTCGGTAGCTAACTAAAGACTTTTAGAAAGTGGGGGAGAACTTGTCAAAGTAATAATACAACAAACTTTTCCGGAATTAAAGGAGAAGAATCTTCAGAATGAAAAGATCACCATATGCCCAGAACAATGAATGAAAAAAAAATCTCCAGGAAGACAAAGTAAGACATCATCTTCAATTTCAGAATACAAGTGGTACGAAGATTATGCAAGATTGTAGAGAAAACGCAGATTACGTGAATGACCAAGAGTACAATGGACTTCTCAAAAACAAGAGAAGCCAGAGGGCAGTGGAAAAATATCTTCCAAGGGCTGAGAAAAAAATAACTTTCAACCTGAAATTCTGTCTACAACCAGACTATTAGTCAACTGTGAAAGTGGAATAAAGCCATTTTCAGACATGTAAGGAAGTCCCAGGATGACAGCTGATACAAGTCCCAGAAAGCAACCAGGAAAGGGGATCTGAAACCTCCAAGAAATTTAAAAATGGAAATGATAATTTTCTGATAGATTTGACTATAAGGAAAAACTTAAGAGCTTTCTACACCTTTTGGAGGGTATAGGGAGATGTAGCTGTTCAAAGAGAACAGAACAAATGAAAAAACAAGGGGGGAGGGAAATAAAAAAAAACAAAGGAATTAATAACTCCAAGAAAAACAAAAAGTTGCACAAGAAGAGATACATCTTGGTTCAGCATTGAATAAAATTTATGTAGTCATAATAATGAAAACATTGAATGTGTATTTAACCAAAATTTGTGATATAAGTATATTAAGAGGATGGAGGAAATGATAATGGAGTGTGTGAGTTAAAAATCCTCACTGATCAAAAAAAAAAAAAAATCCTCACTGATCATAGAGGAAATCAACAGATAATTTCTAAAACAGGTGAATCAAAATATTGCAGAATAGCTTTATTATTTAAAAAATACGTAAGTAAATCCATAAGAAGCAACTAAAAGAGTGTTGGTTACCTCTGAAAGGGATAGGAGGGTTTTGGGGAGAGCATGGGATGGCAGTCTTTTGCTATTGGTATTTTTGCACTAATTGGATTTTTACAAAAATAATTTTAAAAATCTAAGACCTAGGCTAAATAGGGGAGGCAGATCTTAATTCTGGAAGGTTCTAAGACACTTCAATGAAAAGGAAAGTAAGTCATGATGAAATAAAAATGGCTTGCCTTGGTATTATATTATTTTACCTTTCAAAAATGCTTCTGACAACCAAGGCAGCAATGAGTACACCTAATGACCAGATTCTAGTTTCTAAATGTCTTTCCTGACTAAAAGGAACCAGGGCTCTTTAGAGGAATGGCTGATTCCAGGGTTGGCACAGGGAAAGTATATGGTGAGACTGGAACACTTTCTTGTGCCAGGAAGCAAGAACGTACTCAAAGACTGAAGGGAACACATCAAAAGAACACAAAGCCAGTTTAAAGGGTTTCCCCAGGCCATAATTAGGACAATTTGATCATTAAAAACACTAATGACTGTAATTATTGCAAAACATTGAATAAATAAATTCCAAGAGTTCATAGTGACTAAAAAAAACAGGAAAAAATTAAAATTAATTTGTTACCATTTGAGATGACTATTAGGTCAACCTACTCTGAAACTTGATAAAAAGTTAAGCATTTAGGGGGAACTGTAGTTCATCTCCAGTTAATGAAGGAAAATTCTTCTTTACAAAGGAATGTCGAAGAAATGATATATTTAAAATTTTGTCGTTTTGCAACCCCCAGTGAAGTAACTGAAACAGGCAGGGATCGTTAGTGGATGCTAAAACCATTAAGTAAAAGGTTGTAGGGAAATGGCATATTTCCTTGTGCCCAAGTATCCAGAGATTACTTGCAAACTGCAAAGAGGGAAAATATACTTTTTCTGTGGAGGGATCCAGTGGTCACAATATTAACCGAAAGACCAGATTTAGCATTGCTGAAAGTGAGACAACCAGTCATTGTGTTCCCGATGAAGTGCAATGGGACGTACACGCCTTTACCCACAAAGTGTTCTGGCCATTGTCTAACCTGAATGTGACCATGAGTTTAGACCTAACTTCCACTGTGCAGGAAAACAGAGGAGAGAGGAATGAGCTAAATAATGCCATGAGGAGCCAATCAGATGAATCCAGAATGTAGAGTTGACCCTTGAACAACACAGGGGTTGGGAGTGCCGACCCTCCAAAAAGTCGAAAATCAGAGTATAATTTATAATCTGTACCCGTGGTTCCTCTGTATTCGTGGTTCCCCTGTATCTGTGGTTCCCCAGCCTCGGATTCAACCAACCAAGGATCATGTAGAAGTGTAATATTTATTACTGAAAAAAAAATCCATGTATAAGTGGACCCATGCAGTTCAAACCTGTGTTGTTCAAGGGTCAGCTGTACACATTCCACAAACTATCTGGCCAGATCTCTTTAAAAAGTCAGTGCCTTAGGTGGGGAGATTATTTTAGATTTAAAAAGACTAAAGGATATAATAACCAAATGTAATGTGTTAATTGGATCCTGGCTCAATAAACCAAATGTAAAAGACACTGTGTTGTGAAAATTTTGAATATGAACTAGATATCAGATAATATTAGGAAATAACTGTTAATTTTCTCTGGTGTAAAAGTGGTATTATGGTTATGTATGAGAATGTCTTTGTTCTTTTTTTATCTTTTACTATTTATTTATTTATTTAGGCTGCACCGGGTCTTAGTTGCGACATGTAGACTCTTAGTTGTGGCATGTGGACTTCTTAGTTGCAAACTCTTAGTTACATCATGCATGTGGGATCTAGTTTCCCTACCAGGGATCGAACTCAGGTCCCCTACATTGGGAGTGTGGAGTCTTACCCACTGGACCACCAGGGAAGTCCCAAGAATGTCCTTGTTCTTGGGAGATACAGGTTGAAGTACTTCCTGACTGCAGCTTAGTTTGAAATGGTCCAGCAAAAGTAGAGAGTTAGCCATATACACAGATAGATGAAGCAAACAGGGCAAAAGAGTCACAGTTGTTGCCTCTAAGTTGTGGCCATGATGAGGTTCTTGAATTGGACTGTTGCTTCAATTTTTCCATACTTTGACATTTTTCAGAATAAAAAGTTTAAAAACTGTTGAAGAAATAATGGGGGAAAAAAAAGAAATAATGGAACTAGAAAATCATAATTTTGCAACCATTCGAGTGGTAACTAATTAGGCAAGAGTCATCGATGGATCCTAAAGCCAGTAGGTGAAAATTTGAAAACAAACAGGATATTTGGGGTCATCTCAGTGTATCTACCCATAGGTTTGGTTTTTTTTCCACACGGCTTGCAGGATCTTAGTTCCCCGACCAGAGACTGAACCTGGGCCCTCAGCAGTGAAAGCGCAGAGTCCTAACCACTGGACCACCAGGGAATTCCCTCCCATAGATTTATAAGTTCCAAAAGGGGGAAAATGGTATTTTTACAGTGGAGAATAGCAGTACAAGAAGGGCACAACGCTGCTTCTGTGGTATTCTTGCCAAAATTTTATATTATATTAATGTTAAAATTCCTGAATTTGATAATAGCACAGTACTGGGTTATACATATTATTATTATTTTATATACCTCTAGAGAGAGAGGGAGTGATAAAGCAAATGTGACAAAATTTTATCAGTTGGTGAATCTGGACAAAGGGTACACAGGAGTTCTGTCTACTATTCTTGCAATCTGTCATGTTTTAAATTATTTCAAAGTAAAAAATTTTTAGGAAGGGCTTCCCTGGTGGTGCAGTGGTTGGGAGACCACCTGCCGATGCAGGGGACACGGGTTTGTGCCCCGGTCCGGGAAGATTCCACATAACGCAGAGCGGCTAGGCCCGTGAGTCATGGCCACTGAGCCTGCGCGTCCACAGCCAGTGCTCCACAACGGGAGAGGCCACAACAGTGAGACGTCCGCGTACCACAAAAAAAAAAAAAAAAAAAAATTTTTAGGAAAACCTAAGTTAGACCTAGACTAGTTGGGGAGGCAGCTCCTAAAAATGTAGGGGTTAACAGAAAATTAAAATCTTTTTCTTAACTATTTTTTTTTTTGGTTGCACCGGGTCTTAGTTGCAGCCTGCGGGCTCCTTAGTTGAGGTACATGAACTCTTAGTAGAGGCATGCATGTGGGATTGAACCCAGGCCCCCTGCATTGGGAGCTCAGAGTCTTAACCATTGCACCACCAGGGAAGTCCCAAAAATTTAAATCTTGATAAAATAAAGTTACTTTTATTTAAATACCTTTATTACCTTGGCATTTCTTTTAGCTTTCAGGAATACTTGTCTTCATGGAGCTGGCAGAACTGGGACTCCAAGGGAGGGGGTGGAATGTGAGAAGGCATGCATGCCCAAGTGACGGGGTTGCAAACTGAAGTCTGTTCCCTCTCTGGTTCTCTGGCCAGTAGCCTTTCTTTCCAGTTGAGACTCCTCATTCTTATATGGAAGCCAGTTCCCCAAAGAGCTGTTGGGGAACCCATCAGACCCTCAGCATCTGCCCAGCACTGGCACCCACATGCTTTATATCTCTTGGGATTGTTTTCCAATTATTCTGTCACCACGCTCACCTGGATTAGACCACTCCATCCAGGCCATGACTGGCTTCCAGTTTTCTTGCATGTCTTTACAGTATGGTTTTAGCACAGCGCTGAATAAGGCATAAAAGCTCAATATATCATTTCTGATCCATTATTTTCAGAAAGCAATTAATAAACAGATACTTTTTGGCCTTCTAACAATCTTTGGGCTTAATGTGTAAGGGATATGAACAAACAAGCAAACAAACCAAGATAATTTATAAAGCAGATTTCAAACAAGTAGAAGTTTTGTGTTTTTTTTGAAGTATAGTCGATTTACAATGTTGTGTTAGTTTCAGGTGTAAACAAGTACAAGTTTTGACGACCAGTACTATCAAGCTGAAACCCAGAGATGAATTCCACCAGGAGTGGGAGAACTCCAGGGTCCAGCCTCCCTCTGGCCTTATCAATACTCTTCCTGAAGGAGTTATTTACCTTCTTCAAGACTGTGTTTGCTGGTCTTCCCAAGTGGCCTGAAAACTTCTGGGAGAAGGGACAGACTTTGTGGTTTTGTCCCTGTGTGACCTCTCTCCAGTTTCTGCACACTCAGCTCTGCCCACTTGCTGCAGGCATCCCAGGCCCCACGGAGTCGCCCACACTAAATGCCTCAGCCTCAATCTTGTCAGAAAGAATGGTCCAGGGAGGTGGACAGAGCACAGCTTCAGGATCTGACAAACCCTGGACAGTAATTTATGGACAGTGTGACATGCTCAGGCAATTTACACAGCCTCTGAGCCTCAGTTCCTTCTTCTGCAAAATGGGGGTAGTGGGAATTCCCTGGCAGTCCAGTGGTTAGGACTCCATGCTTCCACTGCAGGGGGCACGGGTTCAATCCCTGCTCTGGGAGTAGTAAAACTGACTTCTCCCCCAAAATGAATGGGTAGACTGTGATGACAGGCCTCTGTACTTCATCCAGTGTTTAGAAACCTTAGTGACTGTCAGGGGCCATCTGTCCAGCTTCATCCCCTGTGTGTTGAGCTACCCCTGGGGGTGGGTAGGGGTAGCTCATTCTGACTGCCTCCACTCCCTCCTTTCTATCTCCCCAAGTTGGTTCAGGTATAATCTGCTCAATATGAACAGCAGGTATCAGAGATGGATGTGCAGGACTCAATATTTATTCCCTAGGAGGCTATAAGAAGCAGGAGGCACCAACTCCAGAGCCAGACTGCCTGGGTTCAAATCCCAGCTCCACCATCTACAGCCCTGTGAGCTTGGGCAAGGTTACTTAACCTCTGTGCCTCAGTTTCCTCATCTATAAAACAGGAATGATAACAATGACACCTACCCTATAGGGTTCTTCTGAGGATTAAATGAGTTAATGCATAAGTATAGAGTGCTTTGCTAGTACTGCATTTCATTGAATCTGATACCCTGGTACACTAGGAAATTAAGATTGTTGCCAATTAAACTAGGACATATCATCAGTGGAACTGGAACTGAAATCACATATTGATTTCAGAAATGTGAAACATAACATGTGTCAAAATAGATGAAGTACACTATTATTATTAGCATACTTAGCTGGAATACATTAGCATTAGAGTTAGGGGTCAAATCCCAGATTCACCATTTACTACCTGGGTGACCTTATTTATGCAAGATCCTGAGCCTCTCTGTGCCTCAGTTTCCTCCTCACCTGTATGTGCGGATAACATCAATAGCACCTACTATACATGACTGTTGGGGTAATTAAATATGTGAGGACTTAGGAAGTACCTGGTACACAGTAGGCACTATGATTGGTATTATTTAGAACAACGTTATTCTCTCCAGGTGTGGAGGTTGGCTGGGGAGAGAAGGGAGGACGAACCTGACTGGCTTTTTAGATAAAAAGGTCTTGGCCTCCGTTGCCCTCCCCAGTCTCAAAACGGTCAGGAGGGCCCAGGTGCCCCGCCCCAACCCGGCGCCCCGCCCCCGCCTCGCCCCTCCCGGCCCGGCCCCTGAGCTAGTCTCGCGCACTTTAAAAGTGCGCGAGCTCCGGCCGAGACCCAGGGCCGGCGGTTGGTCGGGCGAAGCCATCTATTATGCTACGTGGGGGGAGCTAAAAGCCTACGCCTCCACATTTTTTTCCATTTTTAGCTTTTCAGGCCCAGGTTCGGTCCCCTTTAGCCTTCAAGTCCGCCCCCTATACTCAGACTACGAGAAGGGCGTTCTGACTCTCTGGGGAAAGGGTCGTTGTGTCTCTGTGCGGCGGCCTCCCCCTCTGGACGGGGAACCGGTGGGAGAGGACGACGGCCGGAGGGGGGAGGAGGCGGCTCTAGCGCCATTTTGTGGGAGCGAAGTGGTCGCTGGGCTGCTGTTGGATTCGTCGCTGCTTCAGTTTCTCTGTCGGGCTTCCTAGCAGCGGCCTAGCGGGTGAGTCGCGGACGCTTCTCACTGAGGACGCCCTGTGTGCTTCGGCTCCCGCAGTGGGGCGGCCCCCGCCCCGGGAAAGGAGCCGTGGGGCCGGGCCTGCTTCATTCTGCCCGAGCGGGCTCGCGTGGGAGCGACGTTAGGGCCAGGCGCGGGGTGGCAGCCGGCGCCGAAGCAGGGACGCCGGGCCCGCGGAACCGTGCAGCCCGAGGCAGAGGTTTGGCCTGGCTTCCGAGCCCGGGCACTGCTTTGTGCCTTCGTACTTTGCGCCAGGACAGCGTTTAGGCCTGGTGCCCCAGCGGTCCCACCCCGGCCGCGCTTAAAAACTCCTCCCACGGTTGTCACGCACTGGCTTCTGGGAGGTGGCGGTCCGCGTCGCGAAGGACCTGTCGCCGCTGTCATTGCGGCTCAAGTTTGGAGAGTCCCCACATTTGGAACAGGGAGGCACTTTTCCCTTGTTCTCTTCATCTCGTTCACTGCTTCTATTTAGTTCTCAAAAGACTTAGTTTCTGCATCGCTTACTTAGGGAAATCCACTTTGACGTTCCCCTCACACACATCTCAACCAGTTTAGTTTCTTCCCAGTCCCCAGTACTACTTTCCAGTAGCATAATCACGATTGTAATAAAATAATTACTTGTTTGCTTTCTTTCTCCTGCTTATCTCCCCCTTTGCAACCAGCATGCCAGCTGGGACTGTGGTTTCACACAGTGAATAGTTGCAGCACCTGATGGATAGTAGGCACTCATCAGATAATGAATGAATGAACTAGCAAGGCATTGCATTTTAATAGGAATAGCTGTCCTTGCCTGTACCTCCTCATTTTTCAGGGATAACCAACACCTATAAAAATCCAAACACCGAGAATTTTTCTGGCAGTCAGAACAATGACATGGTAGTGGTGGTATTAGTCAGCTGGGATAATTACTTTGACACAATTACTTTGCCACAAGTGTTGGTCATTCGTATCTCTTTTCCATTTAAGCAAGACAAGCAAAGATGTCCGAATATATTCGGGTAACCGAAGATGAGAATGACGAGCCCATTGAAATACCATCAGAAGACGATGGGACAGTGCTGCTGTCCACAGTTACAGCCCAGTTTCCAGGGGCATGTGGGCTTCGCTACAGGAATCCAGTGTCTCAATGTATGAGAGGTGTCCGTCTGGTAGAAGGAATTCTGCACGCCCCTGATGCTGGCTGGGGGAACCTGGTGTATGTTGTCAACTATCCCAAAGGTTTGTTGTCATTTGGTTTTGCAGTGATGCTAAAGTATAAAGTATAGGTTTGTGTCTCGTTCTAAGTCATAGGTCATGGTCTCTTCATGGTGAACCGTCTCCTGTAGCCCAAGTATTTCTTTAAACGTTACCGTCAGACAAGTTTGAAAGACCACTAGTTTACATTAGTGAAAATTGGAAATTACAGGACATTTTTTAAAGGCTGTGTGTTTAAACAATTATCTGGACTAACGTTGCTGAGCTAATGTGAAATTTAAGGAATTAAGAATGCTTTGCAGTTGCACCAGTCTGTTGTAAACAGATTTTTCTGAAGTGCCTCAGTATTTTGGTTTGGTCTTTGTCCTTGCAGGCTTACATCACTCATCCAGCTAATCTTTTTTTTTCCTCCTTAAATGAACATCAGTCGCAGTAGCCCAAATCTTGAATTAGTGCAGTCGTAATTATAATTTTGGGTTCTGGTTTTATTCTCACTGCCCCTTATCAATGATGTTTTTAATCTAAAAGGAAGCATGAAGATGTGGAAATGAGTACATTTTAGCAGTAGGAGTGTGCTAGTTGGTAGATCTGTTACTTTTTTTTTTTTTTTTTTTGGCGGTACGCGGGCCTCTCACTGCTGTGGCCTCCCCCGTTGCGGAGCACAGGCCCAGCCGCCATGACTCATGGGCCCAGCCACTCCGCGGCATGTGGGATCTTCCGGGACCGGGGCACAAGCTCGTGTCCCCTGCATCGGCAGGCGGACTCTCAACCACTGCGCCACCAGGGAAGCCCGTGTCTGTTACTTTTATTGTAATGTAATATTGCAACAAAGTCATATTATTTGGTCAGTATTTAAGACGTTGCATCAAGATATTTTTTTATATATCAAGAAAATTCTTAATAGCATCAACTTGATTTTTTTTTTTTAGTATGTAGTTTCTTGATCCATTGGCTGTAGATTAATATTTACCCAAACTTAAAATGTCATTTATATAGTAATGTGTCGATGTAGGTTCATGCTTGTGACAAACATACCACCCTGGTGGGGGATATTGATGCTGGGAGGACTCTGCAGGTGTGGGGAGCGGGGGTATATGGGAAGTTTCTACCTTCCTCAGTTTTGCTGTGAACCTGACAGTACTCCAAAAAATGGTCTGTATGTCTGAATGTCATTTAGTTCCTCTTCCAAATAATGATTTTTTAAAATAACCTTAGGTTTCCTTTTTTTTTTAATATTTATTTATTTTTGGCTGCATTGGGTCTTTGTTGCTGCGCGCGAGCTTTCTCTAGTTATGGTGAGCGGGGGCTACTCTTCGTTGCGGTGCGCGGACTTCTCATTGTGTTGGCTTCTCGTGGAGCACGGGCTGGAGGCGCATGGGCTTTAGTAGTTGTGGCTCGCAGGCTCTAGAGCACAGGCTCAGTAGTTGTGGTGCATGGGCTTAGTTGCTCTACGGCATGTGGGATCTTCCTGGACCAGGGCTTGAACCCATGTCCCCTGCATTGGCAGGCAGATTCTTAACCACTGCGCCACCAGGGAAGTCCAGGTTTCTTTTTTATTACAAAAGTAACGTGAGTTCATTGCTGAAAGTTTAGAAACGAAACAGAAAGAAAATTGAAATCACCCTTAGATCCACAGCTGGAGATAAAAGTTGCTAATTTTTTAGTAGTCTTCAAGTTATAGGCCTTAAAATAATCACGCAGATATATTTAATAGGCACAAAGATAGTATCACAGTTATTCAACCTGTTTTTTTTCCTTCCTTAATGTATTTTAAAGTGAAAGTGAAGTAACTTGTTTTGATACACCTTTTTAGAGGGGAGAACATAACAATTGTAATCTTGAGACATTATGGAACCAGAGGTTGGAATCCCTAGATTGGCTCCAGAAAAGCACCTTAGCCACTTACTCAATTCTTATTCTGTCTGTGAGCGCTAACATCACTCTTTGGCAAAAGTTGCCAGCGTCTTAACTGTTCTGAGAATGTTTTTGCTTCTCATTTCTAGAAGAAGAGGGTGTGTGTTTTACGAAGTGTTTAATGAAAGTTCTGAAAGGTTTCTGCTCATTTTGTTTAGATAACAAAAGGAAAATGGATGAAACAGATGCTTCATCAGCAGTGAAAGTGAAAAGAGCAGTCCAGAAAACATCTGATTTAATAGTGTTGGGCCTCCCATGGAAAACAACTGAACAGGATCTAAAAGAATATTTTAGTACCTTTGGAGAAGTTCTTATGGTTCAGGTAAACTTTGATTTCATTCAACCGTTTTTCAGTGAATGAGCACCCAGAATTCTTGTTGTTTTAGTGACGCTGCCTTTCATGTTCAACAGATGATATATTTTTTTTATAAGTTTTCTTGCTTTTTTTTTCTCCAAAGAAATTTATTTATTTTTGGCTGCATTGGGTCTTCTTTGCTGCATGTGGGCTTTCTCTAGTTGCGGCGAGCAGGGCCTACTCTTCGTTGCGGGGCGCAGGCTTCTCACTGCGGTAGCTTCTCTTGTTGCGGAGCATGGGCTCTGGGCGCACTGGCTTCAGTAGTTGTGGCACATGGGCTCAGTAGTTGTGGCTCACGGGCTCTAGAATGCAGGCTCAGTAGTTGTGGCACACGGGCTTAGTTGCTCTGCGGCATGTGGGATGTTCCTGGAGCAGGTCTCGAACCCATGTCCCCTGCATTGGCAGGCGGATTCTTAACCACTGCGCCACCAGGGAAGTCCCGATGATACTTTTAACATTTGTTATGTGTATACGTAAGGGGCGCTGAAAAGAAATATGGTTTATACTATTTCCCTTCACGTATGTACTCTGAGTTGGTTATATGTGTGTGTGGTTTTAGTAAATTTAAATGATTTTTTTCTAGGTCAAGAAAGATATTAAAACTGGTCATTCAAAAGGGTTTGGCTTTGTTCGTTTTACGGAATATGAAACCCAGGTGAAAGTAATGTCACAGCGACATATGATAGATGGACGATGGTGTGACTGTAAACTTCCAAATTCTAAGGTACTTTGCTCTTTTTTTTTTCTCTGCTTTGGCCATTTTTGCTGACAGCCTTACTTAGAAGACACTGTAAAATAAAACGTTACAGTTGGAAAATGTAGTGGCAGGGTGTGTTCTTGAAATCTTTTGCCTTGTTAAAGTCTCAGGACCTTAATGCATGCTGAATATTTTATATGTTTGTTTGAAATATTTAGTTCATTGCTCCTCCAAACTAAAACGTTTTTCGTTTTGTTCTTCCTTTTCTCTTGTTATTTTTAGTGATTTAACAATTTCTTACATAGTTACATGTTAATACAGACAATTAGAATATGTTAATCTTTTTAAAAAGCCTAACTTATTCCAAGCAAGCAAGACTTGCTTATTTGGAACATTATCATCTTTGCCAAGACATTTCTTAATCATCAACTTTCCTTAATCCAAATATACTTTCATCAAAGTATAAGACACTGATGAAAGAAATTAAAGATGATACACACAGATGGAGAGATATACCATGTTCTTGGATTGGAACAGTCAACACTGTGAAAATGACTATACTACCCAAGGCAATCTACAGATTCAATGCAATCCCTATCAAACTGCCAGTGGCATTTTTCACAGAACTAGAACAAAAAAGTTCACAATTTGAATGGAAATACAAAAGACCCCAAATAACCAAAGCAATCCTGAGAAAGAAAAACGGAGCTGGAGGAGTCAGGCTCCCGGACTTCAGACTATACTACAAAGCTACAGTAATCAAGACAGTGTGGTACTGGCACAAAAACAGAAATATAGATCAGTGGAACAGGATAGAAGGCCCAGAGTTAAACCCACGCACCTGTGGTCACCTTATCTTTGACAAAGGAGGCAAGAATATACAATGGAGAAAAGACAGCCTCTTCAGTGAGTGGTGCTGGGAAAACTGGACAGCTACATGTAAAAGAATTAAATTAGAACACTCCCTAATACCATACACAAAAATAAACTCAGAATGGATTAAAGACCTAAATGTAAGGCAAGAAACTATAAAACTCTTAGAGGAAAACATAGGGAGAACGCTCTGTGACATAAATCACAGCAAGATCCTTTTTGACCCACCTCCTAGAGAAATGGAAATAAAAACAAAAATGAACAAATGGGACCGAATGAAACTTAAAAGCTTTTGCACAGCAAAGGAAACCATAAACAAGACGAAAAGACAACCCTCAGATGGGAGAAAATATTTTCAAATGAAGCAACTGACAAAGGATTAATCTCCAAAATTTACAAGCAGCTCATGCAGCTCAATATCAAAAAAACAACCCAATCCAAAAATGGGCAGAAGACCTAAATAGACACATCTCCGAAGAAGATGTACAGATTGCCAACAAACACACGAAAGGATGCTCAACATCCCTAATTGTTAGAGAAATGCAAATCAAAACTACAATGAGGTATCATCACCTCACATCAGTCAGAGTGGCCATCATCAAAAAAGCTACAAACAATAAATGCTGGAGAGGGTGTGTAGAAAAGGGAACCCTCTTGCACTGTTGGTGGGAATGTAAATTGATACAGCCACTGTGGAGAACAGTATAGAGGTTCCTTAAAAAACTAAAAATAAAACTACCATACCACCCAGCAATCCCACTACTGGCCATGTACCCTGAGAAAACCATAATTCAAAAAGAGTCATGTACCACAATGTTCATCGCATTTACAATAGCCAGGACATGGAAGCAACCTAAGTGTCCATCAACAGATGAATGGATAAAGAAGATGTGGCACATATATACATTGGAATATTACTCAGCCATAAAAAGAAACGAAATTGAGTTATTTGTAGTGAGGTGGATGGACCTAGAGTCTGTCATACAGAGAGAAGTAAGTCAGAAAGAGAAAAACAAATAACCGTATGCTAACACATATATATGGAATCTAAAAAAGGTTCTGAAGAACCCAGGGGCAGGACAAGAATAAAGACGTAGACGTAGAGGATGGACTTGAGGACATGGGGAGGAGGAAGGGTAAGCTGGGACGAAGTGAGAGAGTGGCATGGACGTATATAAGGTAAAATAGATAGCTAGTGGGAAGCAGCCGCATAGCACAGGGAGATCAGCTTGGTGCTTTGTGACTACCTAGAGGAGGGGGATAGGGAGAGTGGGAGGGAGATGCAAGAGGGAGGAGATATGGGGATATATGTATATGTATAGCTGATTCACTTTGTTATAAAGCGGAAACTAACACATCATTGTAAAGCAATTATAGTCCAGTAAAGGTGATAAAACATATATATATACTTTCATCAACTTTAAAACTTTATTCTTCATTGAAGTCTTACAAGAAGTGCTAATGCAAAAAATAAGAATGTACCTACTTTTTAATGACTCATCTAATATAAAAGGCAGATAGGTTGTATTACATCTTCTACCATAATGCTGTTTTCATTGCTCATAAAATATTTCTGATGGTTTTCTTCCTTTCAATTTGACCAGCAAAGCCCAGATGAGCCTTTGAGAAGCAGAAAGGTGTTTGTTGGGCGTTGTACGGAAGACATGACTGCTGATGAGTTGCGGCAGTTTTTTTGCCAGTACGGAGAAGTGGTAGATGTCTTCATTCCCAAACCGTTCAGGGCTTTTGCCTTTGTTACGTTTGCAGATGATCAGGTATTTTCTCTCAATAATTTTGTCCCAGCTAATTAGGTAATTTCTGTGGAACTTTGCCCTTCCAGCTAATTGCCACCCTTAGCTAAGCTCTCTGACCTTGTACGCTGTGGGGTATATGGGCCTAAACATTTGTGATAAACCCCTTAGATATTTTTTTAGTATGTGAGGTTTAAGTGGGGATGTTACGTGTCCTTTGAAAAAGAACTAAAAAATCCCTGCTGCCATTACTAAAGCTAAAGGCTATTTTATGGTTTTAAATGAAATAAGTGTTCATTGCTTATTTTTTCTCCAGTTTAGATGATGGCTTGAAATCTAAGTTTTATTGCTACTTTGATGTGTGAGTCAGTGGTTTAATCTCCTTTATTTGCATCCCTTATTTTTTTGTAGGTTGCCCAGTCTCTTTGTGGAGAGGACTTGATCATTAAAGGAATCAGCGTACATATATCCAATGCTGAACCTAAACACAATAGCAATAGACAGTTAGAAAGAAGTGGAAGATTTGGTGGTAATCCAGGTGGCTTTGGGAATCAGGGTGGATTTGGTAACAGTAGAGGGGGTGGAGCTGGTTTGGGAAACAATCAAGGTAGTAATATGGGCGGAGGGATGAACTTTGGTGCTTTTAGCATTAATCCAGCAATGATGGCTGCAGCCCAGGCAGCTCTGCAGAGCAGCTGGGGTATGATGGGCATGTTAGCCAGTCAGCAGAACCAGTCAGGCCCATCAGGTAATAACCAAAGCCAAGGCAACATGCAGAGGGAGCCAAATCAGGCTTTTGGTTCTGGAAATAACTCTTATAGTGGTTCTAATTCAGGTGCAGCAATTGGTTGGGGATCAGCATCAAATGCAGGGTCAGGCAGTGGTTTTAATGGAGGCTTTGGCTCAAGCATGGATTCTAAATCTTCTGGCTGGGGAATGTAGACATTGGGTTATCGTTAGTTGGTATAAACTGGTGGGAATTCAGATTTTTCTAAACTCATGGTAAGTATATTGTAAAATACGTATGTACTAAGAATTTTCAAAATTGGTTTGTTCAGTGTGGAGTATATTCAGCAGTATTTTTGACATTTTTCTTTAGAAAAAGAGGAAGAGCTAAAGGAATTTTATAAGTTTTGTTACATAAAGGGTTGAAATATTGAGTGTTTGAAAGTGAACTGCTGTTTGCCTGATTGGTAAACCAACACACTACAATTGATATCAAAAGGTTTCTCCTGTAATATTTTATCCCTGGACTTGTCAAGTGAATTCTTTGCATGTTCAAAATGGAAACCATTGGTTAGAACTACATTCTTTTCTCCTTGTTTTAATTTGAACCCCACCATATGGATTTTTTCCTTAGGAAAATCTCCTTTTTGGAGATCATGGTGTCACAGTGTTTGGTTCTTTTGTTTTTTGTTTTTGTTTTTTAACACTTGTCTCCCTTCATATACAAAAGTACAATATGAAGCCTTCATTTAATCTCTGCAGTTCATCTCATTTCAAATGTTTATGGAAGAAGCACTTCATTGAAAGTAGTGCTGTAAATATTCTGCCATAGGAATACTTCCGTCTTCATGCTTTCTCATTCAAGAATTCGTCACGCTGCACAGGCTGTGTCTTTGACGGTGGGTGTCCCATTTTTATCCGCTACTCTTTATTTCATGGAGTCGTATCAACGCTATGAACGCAAGGCTGTGATATGGAACCAGAAGGCTGTTTGAACTTTTGAAACCTTGTGTGGGATTGATGGTGGTGCCGAGGCATGAAAGGCTAGTATGAGCGAGAAAAGGAGAGAGCGCGTGCAGAGACTTGGTGGTGCATAATGGATATTTTTTAACTTGGAGAGATGTGTCTCTCAATCCCTGTGGCTTTGGTGAGAGAGTGTGCAGAGAGCAATGATAGCAAATAACGTACGAATGTTTTTTGCATTCAAAGGACATCCACATCTGTTGGAAGACTTTAAGTGAGTTTTGTTCTTAGATAACCCACGTTAGCTGAATGTGTTAAGTGAAACGATACTTGTATTTCCCCTACCCCTTTGTCAACTGCTGTGAATGCTGTATGGTGTGTGTTCTCTTCTGTTATTGATCTGTAAGTGTGGTAATGTGAACTGAAGCTGATGGGTTGAGAACATGGACTGAGCTTGTGGTGTGCTTTGCAGGAGTACTTGGAAGCAGAGTTCACCAGTGAGCTCGGGGTGTCTCAAAATAGGGTGGAAGTTCTAATGTCTGTTAGCTACCCATAAGAATGCTGTTTGCTGCAGTTCTGTGTCCTGTGCTTGGATGCTTTTTATAAGAGTTGTCAATGTTGGAAATTCTTAAATAAAACTGATTTAAATAATATGTGTCTTTGTTTTGCAGCCCTGAATGCAAAGAATTCATAGCAGTTAATTCCCCTTTTTTGACCCTTTTGAGATGGAACTTTCATAAAGTTTCTTGGCAGTAGTTTATTTTGCTTCAAATAAACTTATTTGAAAAGTTGTCTCAAGTCAAATGGATTCATCACCTGTCATGCATTGACACCTGATACCCAGACTTAATTGCTATTTGTTCTTGCATTGTCCAAAGTGAAAAGTTTTTTTTTTCTTTTTAAATCTAGTTTTTAATAAGTCTGGGTGACCGCACCTAAAATGGTAAGCAGTACCCTCCAGCTTTTTCTTAGTGCCTCTGTGCATTTGGGTGATGTTCTATTTACATGGCCTGTTATAAATATCCATTGGGAAATCATGCCTTCTAAAAATATTCTTATTTGGCGGAGTGGGCAAAACAATGGTCATTATTTTAAAATGCTTTGTAGCAAAGCCTATCAATTGAAGGGACTGTCAGCACCTTTCTAGTTGGGGATTTGAAAAGTGGAATTAATTGCAATAGGGATAAAGTAGAAGAAACCACAAATTATCTTGTGCCTGAAATCCATTAAGAAGCCTGATAGCTTTAAGAACTAGCAGGGTGGGTTGTCTGTCTGTGGAAGTGTTAAGTGAAATGGGCTTTGTCTTCCAAAGGTGGGGAAATAGAGTAATGTTGAATAAAATCGCTTATAAAACTCAGATTAGACTCTCACGATGCATTGTTAAGTATGTAAAAGCAATAATATATTCTCTGTTGTACTTAAAATGTAACTAACTTCTATGAGAGTTGAGCTCCTTTTCTAATGGAAGAATGTAAGTTTTTGTGCTGATAATTTACTTGATGCCCTTATCTAATTAGATTATGATAAATAGGTTTGTCATTTTGCAAGTTACATGTTTTAAACTTAAAAATGAAGTCGTCCTTTAGACTTACGGTCGCCACATTGTTTTATTCAGTTTCATCTGTAAAAGGATCTTGCGTTGTTTTAATTTTTTTTTTTTCTGCATCTAAATTGCATGATTTCCAAATCCTGTACCATCTGAATTTTGCATTTTAGCACTTGCACTGTTACTCAGCAGCAGTAACATGGTAACACTTAAAATGGTATTCGGGGACCTCCAAAGACTAAACTGACAAGCCTTCAAGGAGCCCAGGGGTAAGTTATCTTTGTCAATGGCATGGTTTTGATCCCTTATTTACACTTGTGTAAATCTAGTTACCAGTCTTAGAAGGCTTTCATTGTTGACTAGCCTTCTGTTAACATGTTTATGGTACTGCATAGCTATGGGTATTTAATTCTACCCTAAAGAAAAAAAAAATGAAGTTTAGAAGTAAACTATTTGGCAGAGATTTGTTTTTAAAGTCTACTTGATCATCTAAATGCATTCATTCTAAAAAATTTCTTGAACCAGTTGAATAAAAATTTTTGTTGCCACCACAGTTTAGTGTCTGGAGTCTTACTGGAAAAACAGTTTCTTTTTTTTTTTAATGTGACAAAGATGCTGGAAAGTTACCTTTAAAAAGTGAGTCTCAAGAAGTTGCACTTCATATGCACAAGAGAAGTTAGTCAAAACTCACAATGAATTTCTACATATAATGGTAACTGTTTGGCTAGAATGAAAAAGTTTGTTAAATGTTAAGTATTAAAGCTTTTTAGGGAAGAATGGCCAACTAAATGAAATGAGATTTTTAAGGTTAAGTCAGAGCTTAAATGCTGTCCTTAGGAAAAAGATGTTGAGTACTTAGTAATTCAGAAGATGTATGTGATAATTAGAATAATTTTTTGTTGTTGAATACTAGGAGAGAAACTCTTAACTGTGTATTTAAGTTCTGTACTTAGCTGTTGTACGATCTGTAATCTATTTTTAAATGTGCCCAAGTATTCCACATTCGTGGTAAGAAGGAAAAAACTACAGATTGATTTATCAATAATACCGCCACTTATTTTTAATGTTGTATTTCATCTTATGGAAATGCCACATTTGATTCAACTGTCTTCTGAATTTGAAAATAAAATATTTAGGTTACTTCCAAGTACTAGGAACATCCTCACAGCTAAATTAAAATCTTAGCATTGGAATTACCAGGTCAAAGACTATGCATGCTTTTAAGACTTGTGAAATAGATTTGCCAAATTGTCCTTCAGAAAATTCATCGCCTTCGACAGTGTGAACTGGTGCCGTTCCATGCTCTTCTTTTCTGCCAGTTTGAGAAGTGAAAAATCATAGCATCGCTTTTAACATGGAAATCAGTCTATACCTAGGCCAAAGTATTGATATTTCCAATTTATCTACCCAAGAAAAACATGATTCAAAGTAATTCCTGAACCAATACTGCTATAATATGTAACGCTCTCAGAGAACAATAAGAACAAGTACAAAAACTGGAGAAAAACAGTTAAAGAACATGAACAGGCAATTTCCAGAAATGCAAATGGCCAGTGCAAAAAGACACTGGACTTTTGTAAGTAAGTCCAGATTTAACCAGTGAGTTTCTGTTGGATTGGCAACGGTGAATATCACTACAATGGTTTATGTCCCCTTCAATCAGAGAGTAAGTGGTGGAAAAGTGGCAAGTGGAGAAGTGCCTGAAAGGCACATCTCACCTGTAGTTTGGTTTGGTTTTGAGGTGGAACAGCAACTGTCGTGTTAATGTTTCTCAGGTCAGTTTGCTGCTGAGGTCTTTTACAGGTATTTTTTAGAACAAAGAATCATGTACTCACTGGAGACACACAAGTTAAAAACTATTAATTATGTTCTTGATCCAGGGAATATAGTTAATGACTTTTGTGTAGACCGCATACTGATCTGCTTCCCCACAATTGATGGAACCCCAGGACACTATTCCTCCCACAAACCATTTCTGTGTCTCATTATGTAGAAACACTAATGCCCCCCCACTGTCGCCTTTACAGCTGTCCTTGCCCCCACTTTCTAAACCAGCACAAAGCATGTTGTCAGTTACCCTTCCCCCCGGATAGGACTTCTTTGCATATGCCGCAGTACAGTTTTGATGGTCAACAACTGGTATGTCAACAAACATTAGATTTCTGGCAAGAAAACCCCTTTGGGTTAATCCCCATCCAGATGCAGTTCCAATATCATTGGTTCTCATGAAGCATTCAGCTTCTTTTCTTGGCAAACAAATAGGCATGATGTTTCTATTTAATACAACTTTGTTCTTCAATTTAATCAATGCTATGTCATTATCGTAACCAGCATTATGAGTGTAACGTTCATGTATAAAAATGGCCTCGGCCCAGGCTTGTGTATAATGAGGTGACAGTCTCTTCAGGGCACCCATTCTAATGTCTAGGGAGGAGACGTCTCCTCTTTGCTCATATACAGCATGAGCAGCTGTTAGGATCCAGTTGTCATATAGAAGTGCACCTGCTGCTACAGTTTTACCTAATAACAGGGCTTGCCAAGGAAAATCGCCAAGCTTTGCATTTTGTCCTCCATATATACGACCTTCTGTGGTACGGGTGGATATTCCACAAACTGGGGGAAAAAAGATGTATAGAGCCTTTATAGAAACCCGATGGTGTTTTTTCTCCAATTATTACCACTTTGGAGTTGTGTATATGTAATGTCAACCAAAAATTGCATCACATAATTTGGTCGGTGTCCACCTATACAGGCAAGTGAGACTGCTTAAAACACTGTTCAAAGACCTGATAAAACCATTTGGTATTTTTTAGCTCTGCAGAAAATGAGGTGAGTGAAAATTAACTTTTAGAAACTGATTTGTTTTGGTAAAATAATTTGGTCTCGCAATTGGGAAAATATTTAATAGGGCGAACAGGAATTGTCTGAGCTGACGTGCGTAGGAAGTGAAAAATAACCTTTTCATTGCTTCTGTTTTCCTACTTGTAAAATGGGGTATTTACCATGTAGTTCTGGGAAAGCAGAAACTAAGGTCACTATCATAGGATTTGCAGAATTACTTTCACCTTTGTACATTAAAATGTTTTTAAAAAATTAGAATGTTGCAGTTGTAGCCAGGAACCTTCAGGTTCAGAAATTATTTTGGGTCTAGTTGTTGCTTCCAAACACTAAACTTTATTATGTATTGCTAACTAAATATGCTCATAAATGCAGCAAATATGTTTCCTGTTGTGGCAGAATACTCTTATTAAAGCTTACAAACATTGTTGTCAGCTAAGATGCAGGTTTTTAAAAAAGACTAATTTAAGCCAAATAGCACAGGGGTGATGAGTATATTATTACTTTTCTGATTTTTTTTTTTAAGCACTCAACTATATCTTCAGAGCAGATTCTGGTAAAGCTTTTTTTTAAGTACTGTTAAAAGGCAAATTGCATTAATGTTTAAAAACAAGATGTCATTGAAAACAATTGCTTAGGGAAATAATGAGGTTATTAGCTTTGGGTTTTAATAGCATTTTTAAAGAGAAGAAATCATGTTTATAAATGTATAAATGGTTCAAGATAATTTTAAAAATCATTTAATTTTTTATGCTTGCCTAGTTGTAAGGTCAAAAATAATCAAATGACTGATACAGTCAGCACCAACAACCTCTCCATATGGAAGGGGTAATGAGAACATACTATTTGTAAATAATAAGTTGGTCTAAGAGCCAAGTGCTGAAGTTACATTTCTGCCTACACAGCTGAAGCACTACTTACTGTCTGCTACCCAGTTCTACTTTCCATCAGTTATGAATCTCGTGTATAAATGTATCCATTACCAGGCTCACAGACGGGGGGTGATTTTTCTCTTTTGGAGCTCGTCCAGAATCCATCAGCCTCACACACATATTTACCTGCAAATCATTGAAAGAGCAAAAATGTTTAACTGCATGTGCAAAGGTGGTTGTCATTTGCTTGAATACCCCCCTTGGAAAATGTAGATTCCTGAGCATCAGCGGGAAACAGAGGCGTCTGAATAACCATTTTACATGATTTCATAAATAGGAGGTCTCTGCATTACCATGTATGCTTGCAAAGTGGAAACCTTTTAGATGTGTAACTTGAATATGTATCAAGATCTTAAGTGCTTAATGATAAGGTTTTGACTTGTTAAATTAAACCATTTGGAATATATTGTGTGTTTGTAGTAGTCATTTACTAGATAAGATCTGTTTTCAGATTCTTGCAAATTGACATTAAAGTCACTTCAGCTATAATATTTCACTTCGCAGGTGGAAGAAGTGCCTTTTAATCTTTTGTCTAGCCTTAGCCAGAAATGTTGGCTAAGTCTGTTTTCAGATCATGAGGGCTTAGGTTCCAAATATCACCCACCCCCAACTTTGAACAATTTGCTTACCATCATCTGTTCTCATTGTGTAGAACTCATTACAGCGATATTTAACCACAGCTTTGTATATGGTCACCTCGGCACCTGTTATATAGTCCACTTGGCCACTGGGTAGGTCATCAGGAGGGCCACAGTCAACAACTAATAAACACGGGAGAGGGAAAGTCAGTTTGTACTTTGAATCCTAACATTAAAACGATGTGGAGACTGATAGGTGGTTGTGCTGTGTGTTGTTATAACTTGAAGTCATATTCAAGATGGACATCATTTCATCTTTGAAAATGGAGAGAATCACCTTAGTGTGATTTGAAAGCATCACTCTCATCTCTCTGTTCCTAACTAAATGGCTAGGTTGAAGTGAAGGCCCTAGGCAAGGAGTTGTATGATGCCTTCCCTAAAGGAAGGGAATTTGAAACTACTTGGACTTCTTAGCACTCACGAAAGAAAACAGCACAGGCTGCATATGCCTATACAGTCTGGTTTGATGTTAAATGGTACAATGGTTAGCCTTAAAAATAGAACAATACAAAGAAGACCGAAGAACTTGTTCTTATGATCCTTTTCCTAAGTTGACCTTTTTAGAAGACCTGGAAGTCATAATACCTTGAGTTTGGGTTAGAATTCACAACTGTTAGGACATTACTAATGTGACATAACCAATTTGTGAGACAAAGTGATACCAGTCTAAAAGTCAGTTTTGTACACAGACATCTAAAAATTGTTGATGTATTTCTGTGGATTTTAAAAGATAAATCGTTTTTAGCAACTTAATAGCAGTGTGTCTGGCTTTGTGTCAAGTGCGTTGTCTTTGTTGCCTTAATTCTCCACAGATGAGATGCCGTAACTACCCAGTGAAAAGTGGCAGAATCAGGGCTCTAACCCATACCTTAGTCCAACAGTCCTTCGGTGCCAGCTGTTTACTGGCTTTTACACTAAAAGAATTGGTAGTAAAGAATTGGTAGTCTCACGGGAAGATAAATTTTGAAATAAAAATATTCCCCTAGGAATTTCGTAGAAACCCTTGCAAAAAAATATGTGAAAGTAGGGACTTCCCTGCTGGCGCAGTGGTTAGGAGTCCACCTGCCAATGCAGGGTACGCGGGTTCGAGCCCTGGTCCGGGAGGATCCCACATGCCACGGAGCAAGTAGGCCCGTGTGCCACAACTACTGGGCCTGCGCTCTGGAGAACGTGAGCCACAACTACTGAGGCCTACACGCCTGGAGCCTGTGCTTTGCAACGGGAGAGGCCACTGCAGTGAGGGGACAGCATGCCGTGGCGGAGGGTAGCCCCCGCTCAGTGCAACTAGAGGAAGCCTGCGCACAACAACGAAGACCCAATGCAGCCAAAAACTAAATAAATTTATTTTTAAAAAATATGTGAAAGTATATGTACAGAGGTGTTAACTATGGCAGCGTAGGTAATAGTAAACTGGAAACAATAGAAATCCCATGAAACAAAAAGCATAGGTCCTCTGATGGAATACTATGCAGTCATTAAAAAGAAGGAGCAGCTCTGTGAGTGCTTGGATTGTTGTGGAAAGATAACCCAACACTGTTGGGGGGAAGAGTACATTGCAGTCAGATTTAGTTCAAAAGTAAGTGAGATATGTTAGTATAAATAGTATAGGAAATAAAGAGTATGAAGGAATGGACCCCAGTGTCATACAGGTAGTTTGAGGATTTGGGCAAGAGAGGCTTTCACTGTATATTTTTGTGAATTTATATGGTTTTTCCATTTAACACGTATCATAATTTTAAAAATATTAAAAATAAGGTACGTGATTCTTAGTTCACAAAATGGTAGTGAACACCATTATCCCAGTTTGATGCGTATATGCCCCTACAAACAGCAGCCTATACGTGTTTACATGTGTGATATATGTAACTGGAGGGCTATGCACCAAAATAATGAGAGTGACTATACTCTGATACGGCGGGATTATGAGTATTATAATGTTTGTAATTTTCTCTATTTCCCATCTTTTATGAGTATTTTATACTTAGAAAAATATTTTTAAATACCATACTTTTCTGAAGTAAATACTTTTTCTAGTAGCTTGGTCTTGTTTTAACCTCTTAAAAGTGCTCTGAGAGACTGAGGATGAGAAGCAAATTTGGAATTCAAGCCCTGATAAATCATTCTTTAAAAATACCAGAAGCAGGGCTTCCCTGGTGGCGCAGTGGTTGAGAGTCCACCTGCCGATGCAGGGGACACGGGTTCGTGCCCCGGTCCGGTAAGATCCCACATGCCGTGGAGCGGCTAGGCCCATAAGCCATGGCCGCTGAGCCAGCACGTCCGGAGCCTGTGCTCCGCAACGAGAGAGGCCACGACAGTGAGAGGCCCACATAACGCAAAAAAAAAAAAAAAAAAAAAACCAGAAGCAGCAGTAGTAGCAGAAGCAGCTACAGGCGTTGTGGTCACACATACGTACTGCTGCACTCCGGCATCGGTTGGTCCCAAGATCCATCTGTCTGACAGACTGCAACAAATTTCAGGGGCCAATAACCCTAAAGAGGAATTGAGAAAATATTAATTTCCTTGTTTATATCATGAAACCACTCTCCAAAGCTCTGCTCCCACTATAGTTCTTCTTCGAGTGTTTCAAGACATGCTCCCAAGGGGGTGATGCACCCACATGACTGGACACGCAGCCCAACTGCCTTGATACATGTGTGTACTTGTTGGTGATGTCGCCTATGTGTGTGTATCAGTTTTAAAGATGTTGACCTCTGCAGCAGTTTATATTTTCTGCTTTCCACTTAATCCAAGAATACGTCAGAGTTCTCACAAGTTCCTGCTGGTGTTCCACCATTTCTTTATGTAAAGTGCCAAAGGGTGACAGTCAAAAGTTTGGGGAAGATCAGCCTGATCAGACGTGGATGTGTCTGGATTTTTCTAGCCTGCGGCTATTAACTGGAGGAAGGTTATTTAAAATATCAGTATTTCCAGAAGCTTCGCATGTGTGTCCTCAATCACTTTTCATTGCTAATATTTAGCGGGACATTTTTGACTTATTTAAATATTTTTCTAAAATCAGACTTTAAAATGAAAGAAGGTGGCTTTGACTGAAGCTTTATGCTTCGAAGGAGAGCAGGATGACTTCTTTTTTCCTCAGAAACTGAACAGGCTTGGGTCCAAGTTGCTGTGGAAAGAGCCCGCCGAGAAGTTTACAAGCTGAGCAAAGTGTCTCACTTTTTTGAGGGTCGGGGGCGGTTGTCCCTCCACAGGACTGGTTGCATAACCAGCTATCTTTTCAGTGTTATTGCTTTTTACCACTGGGATTCAGTGACATTTTGAAGAACATAAAGAGGGCACGTGAATCTCTAACCTGTGCCCCTAAAGAAACACACTAAGCATTTTTTGAAATTATCCTCCTTCTCCCTTAACAGTGGTCACTGTTTATAACTTTGCAGAATATACTGTTTCCACGGGCCATTTGATTTTTTTGTGGGCCCAGGAGTTGTTTCATGTAAAGGTCATTTGACCAGGAGGAGCTTGATTTAATGCAAGGTGATAACACAGAGCACATGACCAACATTTCAGCTGCTTTACCAAGAGCTGCTGTAATGTGTGTGAACAGAGAAAAGGTGTTCATTTTAATCGCCAGCTTTCAAAAAAAAAAGAAAAAGTTTTTTTTTTAAAAAGCGGAGCTATGGGTTTCCCTGGTGGCGCAGTGGTTGAGAATCCGCCTGCCAGTGCAGGGGACACGGGTTCGAGCCCTGGTCCGGGAAGATCCCACATGCCACGGAGCAACTCGGCCCGTGGGCCACAGCTACTGAGCCTGTGCTCCAGGGCCCACGAGCCATAACTACTGAGCCTGCATGCCACAACTACTGGATCCCGCACACCTGGTGCCCGTGCTGTACAACAAGAGAAGCCACCGAAACAACAAAGAGTAGCGCCCCCCTCGCCGCAACTAGAGAAAACCCATGCACAGCAACGAAGACCCAACGCAGCCAAAAATAATAAATTTTTAAAAAATTTTAAAAAGTGGAGTTCCTAAGAATAGAAAATTCTCTGTAGCCGTTTCTCTTAGCAAATGTATCATTTCTTTGAATTTTATTGTTTAATCATAGGCAAAGTAAACCACCATGCTGACAACAGCTGTTTCCCCATTTTCCTTTCACATATTTGCTGATATAAATATGTATTCATTCAAAAACCGTCATGATTGTGGTGCACTTAAACAGCTTTGTATTAACTTACTTGCAGAAGTTCGTAGCCCGACTCGCAGAAGACAAAGAAGCGGTCTTTCATGATGTATGTGGCCTGCACAGGGGAGATGTGGCCGTTAGGTGGTGCCGTCGGGTCAGGGCAGGGCTGAGCTGCGCAAGGAAACCAGATGTCGGGGGTTTAGCTGGCTCTATAGCAGCAAGTCTGAATTTAGCAATTAGAAGTTCTTGGTTTATAAATGAAACAACGTGTAAAGAGAGCTTGCCACAGTGGGGTAGAGTTCTTAAGATTTAAAACCAAAGGCAAGATTAAACTCTTCGCTGCTTATCGTACAAATTAGGATTTGTCTCCTGGCCTGGGCTTCAGCCAAAGTGATGAAAAGAAAGCCGGGAACGTGGTAAGGGAGCATGGTCACGGCAAAGGGAGCATCTGCTCCACGCCAGGGGCCTCACACACACTGCTGAAAACCGGGGGAGTGTAACTTGGGGGGGAAAGAGCTGGACAGCATGGGTTAAAATCACAGGAAATCCTCAGTTTCCTCATCTGTAAGCTGAGAGTGATAAGAACGTTTGCTCAGCTTCTAAGGCTGTTGCGAGGACCAAATGTGAAGCACAGAGGAAATCACTTTGCTAATAAGGGCTGGGCAACAGGGGGTTGCAGCCAGCGAACCCTCACAGCAGCCCCTGTGGCTCAGAGAGGCACCGGGGCTCAGGGCCAGACTGGCACTCAGGAAGCCTCATACATCCCTCGTGAGCACGTGCCCACAGGGCTCACGGCTGGCTTCCACTTTGGCCCCCAAACCCTGGCCTGTTGTCACCCCAAGCCTTCAGCCAGTCCCCCATGGCTGCCCGTCACCCAAGGCCACCCCTCAGCCCATGCAGGTCATTTGCCCAGTCCCCTGCTTCCTCCAGCAGCTGACCCCTGTGTCCTGCAGCGACTCTCAGTCCCAGGCAGGCCCCAGAGTCTCCCCTCTTGGAACCAATCTCCAGGGATGTTCCAGGTGGCCCCGTCGGGGCCCAGGGCTTCCCGAGGCCACCTCATACCCAGGCCAGGGCCCTGCTGGCATTTCCCTTCACACACACCTCCAGGCTCTGTCCTGGCCCCTTCTCACCCACCAGCCTGGCAAACCTGACTCTTCCCTCTGACTCACTCTGAAACCAGTGCTTCAGTTTTAGAAGTTTTATTACTTCGACCCACAGGAAAACAAAAGGCTTTTAAAATATGAACAAGAAGCAAATGAAATGTTCCCAAAGTGCTGGTCTCTCCCCTACTGACCCGTCTCCCACCCTTTCCCACAGAGCTGGCCCAAAGGTTAATATCTTTCCTAATTCAATCTCATTTTTAAAATTACTCAACACCTCCTCCATGCTCACTCGGTGTCTTCTGCGTTAGCCCACTAATCCCCACCTTTCCAAGGAGCTTTGTCCTTCATTGGATAATTGCGACATTAAGTCTCAGAAAAGTTATGTTAAGAGGTTCAATGTCACATGGCCAGGAAACAGGATGCGTTACAGCCGGGACGCCAACCCGGGCAGTCTGACACCCAGCCTGCGCTCTGAGCACGGCTTGGGGCCTTGGGTGTTTTGCTTTGGCGCTTCTCCAGCTCAGCTACTCTGTCTTTCCAAAAACATCCTGAAAGACCTGTTGGCTGAGAGTGGTGAGAGGGACAGACAGGTCCAGAGGTCAGTGCCCGAAGGTGGGGGCCTTGGACTCGTGCCTCAGGAGGTGGCACCACGAACTACCGTCTACGTCTGAGGGTCTGTCACGAGGAAGAGGTGGTGGAGGAGGGTCTGAGAGGCAGAGTGCAGACTCCCTGTCCAAACCCTCCATGTCAGGCGGGAGTCCCCATCTCTGCCTACCCCATCACACCCTCTTACAGCTCACACCAAGAAAGCCGGAGCCTCTGGGCTTTTGCACATACACTTCCCTTGCACTTGGAACACCCTTCCACCTTCCTCCAATACCTACTTGTCCTTTCAATCCAATCTCGTATGTTTCGTGTCCCAGGCCCCTTTTGTTAGCACCCGGCCCCTGCCTGGGCCAGGTCCCTCCTCTGGACTCTCACTGTGTCTGGTGCTCGGCTGTGCTTGTCACAGGGCTGTGGTCATGGTGCTGTGACTAGACTGGACTGACAGCAGAGGTATTACGTATTCCCCACACAGGGCCCAGTGCACATCCATAAGATGGATGGATGGATGGAAGGAGGGAAGGATGGACAGATGGATGTGTGTGAGGGGTGGCATGAACATGACTTGGCATAAGGATTATAGCTGTCCCGCGATGTCTGCGGGGCATTGGTTCCAGGAGCCCCGTGGATACCAAAATCTGCGGTTGCTCAAGTCCCTTATACAAAATGGCAGAGGGAACGCCCTGGCGGTCCAGTGGTTAGGACTCAGCGCTTTCACTGCCGAGGGCATGGGTTCAATCCCTGGTCGGAAAACTAACATCATCCCACAAGCTTCTCGGCCAAAAGAAAAAAAAAAGGCAGCGTGTCAGCCATCTGTATCCATGGGCTCTACATCCACCGGTGTGGGAAGCCAACTGTATTTTGAGCTGATTATCTTATGAAACAGCAGACACAGGAGAGACTCTGAAAACAGAGTAGAAAGCACCCTTTTCTAAGGGAAATTTACGTTTACAGAGGAAATCTCCATTTGTAAGAGTGTCTCAGAACTCTGTACCAGGAGTAGGAGGACTAAATCACTAGAAACTCTTAAAGGAAAAGACAGAAAAATTTTTTTTTACTAAAATTAAATTTCAAAAGCAATAAAAAGAAGACAGTCTTTAATCTGCATAACGAATCTTACTCTTGCTTACCATGCTTTTCCTGGTCACCTCCTCACAACTGGACTCCCCTGTACCCTTTCTCTCTTTTGTCTTTAGCTGAAGATGTTTAAGCCTGAATTCTAAGCCACCTCTGAGACTCATTTTCCCCTGGGTTATCTCCCACGTATGCACGAGATCTACATGTTCATAAACTTGTGTCTTTTTCTCTCGTTAATGTCTCTTGTTCCCAGCCAAGAATTTGGAAGGGCAGAGGGAAAATTATTATTTCCTCCCCTACAGATGGAAGGAAGGATGGTTGGATGGAGGGGTGAATGGAAGAGGGGAGGGTGAGAGGTAGGGAAGGAGAGGAGGATGGCTGTTTGGATGGGTAAATGGGTAGAAGGAGGGATGGTTGGATGGAGGGGTGAGTGGAAGAGGGGAGGGTGAGAGGTAGGGAAGGAGAGGAGGATGGCTGTTTGGATGGGTAAATGGGTAGAAGGAGGGCTGGTTGGATGGAGGGGTGAGTGGAAGAGGGGAGGGTGAGAGGTAGGGCAGGAGAGGAGGATGGCTGTTTGGATGGGTAGATGGGTAGAAGGAGGGATGGTTGGATGGAGGGGTGGGTGGGTGGGTGGATGAATGGGGGGGCGACACTTCCCATAGGGGACCCCTGCCTTGCAGACGACCCCACTCAAACCTGGCCTGTCTTCTGATGGAGTTCAGGACACACTACCTCAAAATACGGCACCTTGGCATGTTGACGATTTTAAGCTGGGAGTTTGAGAAAATGGCAGAAGCAGGAAGGTCACTCTGATTCCCCGCCCTTCGCCCTTCTTCCCTGAAGCAGGTCATAAGACCCTCACGTGAGAGGTGTCTGCCCTACACCCAGAGGGAAGCCTTATCACCAAAGACAAAAGGATGCCAAGAACAATCCTAACAGGCCTAAGTTCCCCCACCCCGTTTTCCACCCTTGCTTCATATTCCTCAGCCTATCATACTCCTCAGCAAACCTAGCCCAAAAGTGCACAGGTCCAGCTGTCTCTCTGAGTCTTTATTTCCTTACAAAGTCTCCTGTGCCACATAAAATTTACATGACATAAACATGTATGCTTTTTTTTCCTGTTAACCTGTCAGGTTGCTTTTCAGACCCAGCCAGGAACACTAAGAGGGTGAAGGAAAACTTTTCCCTCCCCCACCTTCCCAGGCCCGGCCGGGAAGCGTTCCATCCTGTGTGGCTCCTTGATGTTTCTGGAAGAGCTCCCTGCCGAATTGGAGCCCCACCTGCGCTCACCTGTGCTGTTGTAGTGGATCTTCCAGCCCGTGTGGTCCCCCGACTCATCGGTGGCAAAGGTGATGGTCACAGTGTTGCTCTTAGTTTCAATCCTGCGGGGCAACGTCTTCCCACAAAATGGGCCATATTCCTCCTTGTCTGTTTGAATCTGAAAGTGGAGAGGCCCCTGTCACCTCAGGACCTGCCGGGCCAGGGGAAGGCAGCGGCCAGGGGAACCAGACCTTCAGGGAGTCGTAGGGGCACTGGGTCTCAGGGTGCATCTCCACGTCAAAGGACTCCACGAAGTCCAGGGTGACACGGAACCCTTCCTCCAGGCGGATGCTGTAGGTGCAGCTGGAGAGTTTGGGGTACGGCTGAGGGTATCCAGGGCTGCTGAGCACCCCAGACCGGGCGGTGAAGACCTGGCCTGAGCACAGGGCTGGGGAGAGGGGAGAGGACAGGCGGGGTGAGCCAGGCGCAGGCGGCGTGGCTCAGGCCACCTGTCCACTGTCACATGCCAGCCCCAGAGGCATCTCCTGAGACTGAACGCCCCACCCAGTGGCTGAAGGGACAATTTAGGGAGGGGTCTCTCTGGCTTCCAGGATTTAGCTGAAACAAGTGACCCGTGGAGGTACATTCTCCAGGGGCCCCACTCACAACCCCAGGGAGGATGGAGGCCCTAAGCTGAGGCTCCTGGTGTGGGGAACCCTGGGCCAGAGTCACAGTTCCAGGGGTGCGGGGAGTGAGCCATGTCAGGGTCTGCCTGGGGGAAAGGGGCACCAGAAGTGAAGGGGACTTTCCTGTTCCCAGGAATTTGGTGTGGGGAGGTGGCAGGAGAGGAGTCTCCCCTGGGCCCCCTCCAGGAACACTCAGGAAGGCCTCCTCTTGCCCACCTTCCCTGGGTCTAGGCTCTGCCCTGGGGGGCAACTGAGGGCAGTTCAAGTCCACACTGATCATAAGTGAGTCTGGTACCCACTTTCCCCAATGAAACAGCTGATTCTGCCTTTGCAGAGGGAATGTCTGTTGGCATCACTCGTAGGAGGGTTCTACCCCCCCATCCCCCAGGTGGCAGAGGTGGGGACACAGGCATTCCAGGAAGTGAGGAGTCCCAGCACTGCCTTTCTTCTTCCACGTGGCTGCTCCCCATGGGACAGAGGGAGTCACCCCCGGATGTGGGGGACCAACCAGACTGCCCATCAGTGAATCGATACCTCCTTGGGCCTCTCTGCTCGGGGTCAGACTCCCCCTCCCCAGCACACCCAGGACCTGAGGTATCCTCTGAACAGGAGGTGGACCCCAGGATGCTTTGAGCTCAGTCCTTGGATTCCTGGTGGGGGAGTAGCTAGAGCTCGGTTCCCCTGTGTGAGCCCCCTGCCCCTCTCTGGGCCTCGGTGCCCCATCATCAAAATGAGGGTGAGGACAGAGCAAGCCCCTCTGGCAAAGGAGCCTGTGGCCCCATAGAGGCGGCTCCCACCAACTAGGGCCCGTCGGGCTGAGGTGAGGGTGGGAAGGAAGGGGGTCCAGAGTGCACACTGCTGCCCTCCCCTCACCCTTCCCCCCCAGAGACACGCAGCAGGTGGAGGTGGAGCCGAGTTTATTGTTAGGTCCGTGGGCGGGGTCAATGGGGGCTGCAGGCTGCAGCGGTCTTGCCCGAGCCAGACCGGAGCCGGAGGGCAGGCTAGAGGCTCTGCTCTGGAAGAGAGAACAGAGACGGGGAGAGACATGGGGGAGGGCACTGAGCAGGGGAGCGGGCTCAGCACCAAGGGTGGGGGCTGCTCGCTCCCAGAGCGCCAGCTGGTTTTCTGTCCAGGCCCCCGTCAGGGGCGCAGAGGGGAGTCCGGGCCGTGGAGGCCAAAGGGGTTGGCCTGCTGGGGGCTGAACCGGCAGCTTTGAGCTGAAGTTTCATGGAGGGAAGCTTGTGTGAGGCAGGCCTAGGGCCCCCACTCCTTCATCCTGAAGCCCCCCAAGGAGGATGAGTCCTGATTGGCCAGGTACACAGTGAGGGCCGACCACATGCTCACCAAGTGAATGAGCTGAGGAGGAGTGAGAGTGAGCCAAGGACAGGGTGGAGGCAGGTGAGGAGCTGGAGAACATGGATGGATGAGTGCTTAGGTGGGGGGATGGGTGGATGGATGGGTGGGGGGATGAGTGGGGGGATGGGTGGGGGATGGGTGGATGGGGATGGGTGGGTGGGTGGATGGGTGGGTGGATGGATGGATGGATGGGTGGGTAGTGGGTGGGTGGATGGTGGGGTGGGTGGATGGGTGGGAGGGTGGGTGGGTGGATGGGTGGGGATGGGTGGGAGGATGGTGGGGGGATGGATGGGGGGATGGGCGGGGGGATGGGTGGGGGGATGGGGATGGGGGGATGGATGGATGGATGGGTGAGGGGATGGATGGGTGGATGGATGGGGGTATGGGTGGGTGGATGGATGGGTGGATGGATGGGGATGGGTGGGTGGATGGATGGGGGTATGGGTGGGTGGATGGATGGGTGGATGGGTGGATGGGTGGGTGGGTGGATGGATGGATGGGTGGGTGGATGGATGGATGGATGGGTGGGAGGGTGGGTGGGTGGATGGGTGGGAGGGTGGGTGGGTGGGTGGATGGATGGGTAGATGGATGGATGGGTAGATGGATGGATGGTGAGAGGGGACAGAAGATCTGAAAAGGAGCCGTCACCCAGGAGAAGTGTCTAGTGGACCAAGGCCAGTGGGCCCTCCAGTCGCCTGGGCAGAGCAGCTATGGCCTTGAGAAGCCAGCTGTGTCTTGGGGCAGGGTGGGGGCAGGCTGGGCACAGGGTCCCCCTCCAGCTGCAGCTCACCTGAGCAAGTGTGCTTGTTCCTGTGGAGAACATAGCCCATACGGCAGGAGCAGTAGAAGCCACCCAGGTGATTGTGGCAGTGGTGCTCGCAGGTGGGGGCCTCTCCTGGGGGCACCTGGCACTCGTCGATGTCTGGGGGAGGGGCCGGCAGGCAGTCAGCGGGGAAGGAGAGGGGACATCGCTGAGGCCTAGGCTCGGGTTTAGGGCCCCTCCAGTAACATGGCCTGACCTGAGAGGAGCCTCCTCTTGTCTGCAGGTGTCTCATGCCCAGCTGAGCGCTAGAGGCCCAGGGTCACTGCGACCTCGCTGCAGCACTTGGAGGGAGACCTAAATACCATCTTTTTTAAACCAATGACGGTTTAATGGTCCTGCTCGTGGTGACTAGGCTAGTGAAAGGAGCGACCGGCACGGGAACCCAGTGGGTGGGCCTCTATATGGGTTTCACCAAATTCTTGCAGCAGTCTCAGGATGAGCACAGAGAGGTTGAGCCACTTGCCCGAGGCCAACAGCAAGTCCCTGCAGGAGCCAGAATCTGAAAGCAAGTGCCAGACTCGAAGCCCAGAGGCAGACGCCGCACTCAGCCCAGTGGCACCCGTCCCACCTGTGAACGGGCTCACTTGGTCCTTGCATCACGGGGCCCACGAGGACGTCCTGGCTCAGCACCTGGCACTGAATGGGGCTCAGCCTAGAGCAGAGGTCCTGGCTGTTGCTGATATTTGCACTGCGATGATGATGTCAGACCAGGTGGGGACGCCCTCCTGCTGGTCTGGCAGGAGTCCAGCCTCAGGGAGGCGGGCGGAAGGGAGGGCTGGTCTGGCCCAAGACAGTCCCCCCGCACCAACCGGCCTTCTCTCAGCTCACCCTCTGCTGAGTAGAAGGCCTCGAAGCCCGCGAACGGCTTCTCGTTGGAGTAGTCGGAGCGGAAGGTGACGTCGAGGCTGGAGCCCGGCGAGTAGAAGGTGGCGTTGCCGGGCGCCCGCTCCGTGTCCGTGCTCTCTGACCCGCACAGCGTGGCCAGCACCGTGGTCCCGGCGCTCAGCTGTGGGGTTGCGGGTCACGGGGGGAAGGCGAGACCCCGGGCCTGCCAGCCCTCCCGCCCGTGCTCCGAGGCCAGCCCCCGCCCCCGGGGGTCCCCGTGCCCCAGCCCGTCCTGCCGGCACCTTGACGAAGTCGTACTCGCAGAGGTAGGAGGGCTCCAGCTGGAAGTGAGTGAAGTAGAGGCGCAGGCGGTAGCCGGGGGGCGCCGTCAGGGCCCAGCGCTGCTCATGGTTGTTGGCATACGTGCCTGGGAAGCCAGGAGATGCCAGGCGCCCGAACACGGGCTTGGGCCACTGCGGGCCCGAGGACGTGGTGGCTGCCGAGCCCCACAGCAGACCCAGGGTGACCAGCAGCCTGAAGACAGCGCAGGGGAGGGGCGGTGAGGCCCAGTCTCACCCCTCACCCCCGCTGGGGAGACCCTGGGGGCTTCCACCCACCTCATGGTGCACTTGGCCAAGCCCGGTCTGGAGCCCCGGGGCGCCTCACCTTTGATCTGTTTGTCCAACAGCCGGCCCTGCCCCCAGCCGCCCTGCCCCTGGCATTCTGGGAACAGACCCCATGACTCCTGCCTGCCCAGACTTCCGGGCAGGCAGGACAGGATGCTCCAGGAGCCAGGGGGCTGAACCTGGATGACAGCCAGCTCCGGGGACAAATCCTGGCTCTGTCCCTCACCCTGAACCTCTGTGGTTCCCCCGCCGTGTGTGACTTCCGAGGTCGCCCAGGGTCTCTGTGACAATGACCTCGGCAGCGACGGCTTCTAGGCGGAGATGGGGGAGGCACACACACACACCTACCTTTGCCTCCTGAAACGCTACGATAAGAGGGAAGAGAAAAGTCTTAAAAACACGAGCCCACGACGATGGGGAATGTGGGAGAGGAGGCTGCATCAACATTTAGGAAGCTGGGGAAACAGATGGACAGGTGGAAACAGCTCTCCAGGAAGCAACTCTAAGTTGGCGGCGGAATCAGGAATTGGCGGCACCAGGTCCTTCTGGACGCATGTAAGAATCTTGCCAATCCCTATTTCCCATCCCCCGACCTCAGCAGAAACGTGGAGACTTATTCTTGGAGGGAGTATATGGAGAGTCCCAGGCCCAGCTGAGCATGGGAGGGGCAGACAGAAAACAGGGGCACTAAGCAGACAGGCCAGCCTTCCTCTGACTCAACTCCTAGAACCTGGCAGCCACCAGGCTTCTCTCTTTTTCCTGGGAAGTGTTGACGAGTTCAGGAGGAAAGACCTAAAGACACTGACTTAAGGTTCTACAAGCAAATGGCTCAGCCGCCTCACCCACAGTGAAAGTCAGCTGACAAGCCCCCGTCACGCGCTCAGAGCTTCCAATTAGCTTTTTAGTCCCTAGTCTTACACGTGAGCAGAACATTCAAGGGTTACTGAGGAAAACCTCACACGTGAGGGAGAAAGACCAAAAAAATCAACCAACCAACAACAAAACAGTAAGAAGCAGTGAGAAGAAAATGTCCAAAACTAAAATGAAGCAATAATTCATATCTTCAAAGCAAAAAGAGAGGCCAGAACAAGAAGCAAGAACCGTATGCTATTTAACAAGAGCATTCAGAGAACAAAAAACAGCTTGGGGAAATAAAAATATGGCAGAAACAAAAAACTCAACAAGATGTTTGGAAGATAAGATTGAAGAAATCTTCCAGAAAAATAGAGTCAAAAAGAAATGAAAAAGCAGTAAAGTTCTATACAGTATGTCAAAGACTAAATAACAGGAATTCTAGAAAAAGACAACAAAGAAAACAGAGGAGAGGAAATTATAAACAAAATAATGTAAGGAAATTTCCCAGAACTGAAAAGAAGGCGAGTTTACCGATTGAAAATGTCCTCCAAGTGCCCAGAACAACAGATGAAAATAGAACTTTATACCTGATATTTGCAAAACATCAGAGAGAAAAATTATGTTCTACAAACTTTGAGAGACAGAGAGAGAGGGGAGGAGAGCGAAAACAGAGCAGATCACTTACAAAGGATCATGAAAAGAATGATTTTGGAGCTATCGAAATAACACTGGAAACTAGAAGCCAGCATCCGGTGAGTCCCATATTGGGGTATTCACGCCCTCATGCGTAGTCCTCTCCCACACTGGGTAGGGCTTATGGATAGGGCATGACTGGAATGATGGTGTGTAATGTGTGGCTAGGCATACAAGACATCGCAGCGTCCACCTGGCTCTCTCTCTGATCACTCGCTCTGGGGGAAGCCAGCCACCATGTGTGAGGACACTCAGTGTCCCTGTGGAGAGGTCCACATGGGGAGGAACTGAGGCCTCCTAACATCTGTCAGCGTAATCTGCTAGTCATGTGACTGAGTCATCTTGGAAGCTGACCCTCCAGCTCTAGCGACAGCTTTACTGCAACTTCATGAATGACTCTAAACCGAACCAACCAGCTAAGTCACTCCCAAATTCCTGACCCACAGAAAAGACATGTTTATCGTTATTGTTTCAATCTGCTACATTTTGGGCTAATTTTAAACACAGGAATAGACGATAACACTGGAAAACAGCAAATCTCAAAACGTTGAAGATAATTTCCAACATATTTCTATACTCAACCAAATTCTGTACCCATCAATTAAGCATGAAGATGGAATCAAGAGATTCATGCATGTCAGGTTATTTAAAATGTTCATCCCTTGTCCCCTTTCTCAGAAGGCTCCTCTAGGATATGCTTCACCAAAACGAGGGAGTAAACCAAGAAACAGGAAGATATGGGGTCCAAGAGACAAGAGTCCCGACAGGGTATCCCACTTGGGGTAGTCAGGAGGCTTGGAACAGATTCTTCAGGAAGATGAAAATGACAGGACACCGGTAGAGTCCAGAGATCCTCCAAAAAAATTTTTTTCCAGTAATTATTTTTCCTGAATGAAAGTGTTATATACATTATGGTACAACTCATAATAAAGAAATGCACGGTATGTATATTAGTTTCTTATTACTGAACATTCCAATAAATATAATCATGAATTATAATTATAATGAGGCTAGGCAAAATACTTAGAATCTCACAATAAGAAAAAAAAAAAAACAAACTGATTAGCACATTGACCAGAACCTCAGGAGGTGTTTTGAATCCAAACATCTTAAGAGCTTTAGCGATTTGGTAAAAGTTTGGGGCTAAATTAGTGATAAATTTATTGAAAATCAAGCGAATGCAAAAACCCTCCAGGAAAAACAAGCTGTGCCAGAGATAAAAAGTTACCGTTTTCTCTGAGTCTCAGCTGAGAACGGCATTTGCCTAACTTGTAACGGTGCAAACACTGATTGCGGAGCCAACCAAGGTTATCGTTGAATGCTTGAGAGTGTGGTGGGGCAGGGAAGCAAAGAGCTAAATCCTCACGTTCCCCAGTGGAAAATCAACAATTATGACTGAAACTGACAAATCGAGAAGCAGTAATACAAGCATATTGTTTAGAGGCATGAGCAAAATGATCAGCTGAAAGAGATAAACGTGGCTGCCTCCAGGGAGAAGAGCAGGTACAGCAGGGCTGCTCTTTCTCTCCTAACAATCCGCATGGGAACTACTTGTATCCTTAAACCGGGGGCGGGTGGGGGGGAAGCAGGGCTAATTTTTTTTTTAACTTTATTTTTTTACACAGCAGGTTCTTATTAGTTATCCATTTCATACCTATTAGTGTATATATGTCAATCCCAATCTCCCAACTCATCCCCCCCCTCCCAGCCACTTTCCCCCCTTGGTGTACATACGTTTGTTCTCTATACCTGTGGGCAGGGCTGATTTTAATAGCTGAATTTCAGAACTCTAGAAAGGACTGATTTTACTCTCCGTGCCACAGACTGGGCCTGTTCACGGCCCTCTTCCAGATTTCTGGAACTTTGGAGGACTCAGGTCACACCCCCACCGAACGCCTGCTTTTGCTTCTGCTTCTGCTTTTGTGGATCAGTCTGTGTTCAAATCACATCCACCCAGCTGTGGGGTTCAGTCCTCAACGCCCACCCTTTCCAGGTGGGCACATGCACGCAGATGCCACTAAAAGTTGGGGAAGTGGAGGGACTGACACTGCAGACACCTTCTAGTCCAGGTCAGGCATTCTTGCAGCTACTTCTGCAACCTGGGCCCTCTCTTCTTCCTCTGCCCTGAGAAGAAATCCTGATTTCCACCAGCTCAGTGAGAACGACATGACACGTGCTCCTTAATGAAGCCCTGTAACAGCTGAGGACCACTGCCCTCATTTTACAGACAGGGTGACCGAGTCAGGAGTTGTACGTAGCTCAAGTCACAGAGTTAGTGTGACCCAGGTCCAGTGCCCCCAGCGCTGGGACCGCCCCCCTTCCCTGCCCACCTTCATTCCCTGGGTCATCCTCACGATGGACCTTCCTGGAGCCTGGTCAGTAAGATGAGCCACGGGGAGGAGGGCCACTGAGAGTGGAGGTCCAGGCAGCTGCCCCTGCTGGGAGCCCCAGGGTGCTCCGGCTGAGCTGCAGAGGCCCACGGAGCGGAGTGGCTCCTGGGAGACCAGCTGCCTGGTAAGGCCTCGGGCATGTCACCTCATCTTGTGTGGATTTAACAGTATCTTCCTTCCTGCCTTCCTTGTCAAGCTGGTGACAGGACAGCGCTCCATAGCTGGCCATCACCAGTCCTCCCTTGCCTGGTACTTTCTTGCAGCCCAGCCGAGTCCTGACTCCGCCGGGCCTCCGCGGGAGGGGGAAGACCGGGGGGTTGGAATGGGGAGGTTAGCTTGGGATCAGACTTGCTGACCAGGGATGAACCCCAAAACATGCTCACAGACCAGGGGCTTCGTGAGGGTGGAGCACGGGAAGCCCAGAGGGGGTGGGTGACTGGCCTGAGGCCACTCGAGGAGTTGGTGGCACAGCTGGACCCCTGTTCCCACCCCTATTATGACTGCAGTCTTAGCTCCTGCCGAGTGGGGCCTCCAAGGTGGGTGCCCAGGGTAGGAGCGGGGTTGGGAGTATCCTTGAACCACCGCCAGGGTTCCCACACCCACGCTGGCCCCCAACCTGCCAGCCCCAGTCTCCCAGGTTAACACATTCCCTGACCACGTCCCTGCCGAGGGCAGGTGTGGGGCGGGGGAGGTGATGCCGGCTTTTGCAAGGAGCAGGGGCCAATCCCCCGAGTTAGGAGGGGGCTGGAGGCCCCCTCCCCCAGCCTGCATCCTGTTGTGGTGGCTCCTGTCCCACCACCGGACCCTTAGTCCCCGCAGTCAGCAGGACCGAGGCGCCTGCCGGTTCAGCACCTTGGAGAGGGGACAGTCACATGCCCACAGAGTCCTTGTGTAGCCGCCCACACCTGCTTTCTCAACCTCTCAACACTTGGGGGAAGCTTCTAGGAACTTACCAGAGGGCAGGCTCGCGAGGGGGGCAGGCAGGATCTGAACCCAGGTCTGTAACCTGAGCCGAGTCAAGGCCCCTGACTTGCAGGCCCAGGGAACCGGACCCCAATCATGCTCCTCAAAGCTGCCTCTGGGGTCATGTCCGCACCCACCCCAGGATGGGACCTGGCCCAGAGTCTTCTGAGGACCCTGCCGGGCAGCCCCAAGACAAAGCAAAGCCCTTGACTTTGACAACCCCCAGCCCGGGCCCCATGGGCCTATCACCACCAGCCTTGTGCAGGGCTTGGTGAAGGAATGCCTAAAGCTTCTCGGGACAGACTTGGGTCCAGTTAGATGACTGCCGCATCCCTGGGCACCACGGGGCTCAAGGGGCCGGTCCACGGTTACACAAGGAGGCAGGCCTGCCTACTCCCATGGCAGACAATCGAAGGCCAGACAGCGGGGCCAGCTCAGGGCCTGGCACACGGGGGAACCCATTAATGGCTGATGCAGCCCCTGCCTGGGCCAGTTTGAAGTCCAGGGACACACAATTCAGCATTTTGTTATAAATACACGTGTTTGGTGAGTGAGGGGCGACAGAAGGTGGGCGGTTGCTGTACACAGCTGGTATAGGCTTGGAGGCTGAACTCCACACACAGGAAGACAGACAGTCCGCCCAGCAGGGCCGGCCGGGCAGCGTTCTGGGGCCTGTAACACTCGGTTGGTGGGCGAGCCAGCGGGGGTCTTGTCCAGGGCTGGTGCGGCCCAGGCGCCCCGGAGGCTCCCTGGCCAAGGTCCTGGGCAGCGTGGGCAGCGGCACGTGGGCTCAGTGCACATCATTCAGAGCCTGGTGGGACACGAGGCCTAGTCAGGAGGGTGCTGGATTGTGAGGGGGTCAAAGGGGCCCTTCAGGGAGCCCTGGGTCTCCCTGCCCCGCAGGTAGCTCACCTTCCGGGCAAACTCGGGCAGGACGAAGGCTGCCTGGTGCACGTCGGAGTTGTAGTATTTCAGCTGCATCTCTTCCACCTGCTTCTGCGTCAGCTGTTGCACGGGCTCCCGGAAGTTGGTGCTCTGGGGACAAGGGGGGGGTCTCAGGGGAGCGCTTTCCGTGCCCACCTGCCCCGCTCCCGCCCCCAGGACAGCCCACAGCTCACTGGGTTTTTGCTGCACAGCATGAAGCCGATCTGGCCACTGGGGTAGGTGGGGATGGTGCAGTAGGCGTAGTCCACCACGGGGAAGAGCGACTTGCAGAAGTGCCGCATCTCCTTGATGAGGTCCAGGTGCAGCCACTGGCACTCGCCTGGGGGCCGGTCAGGCAGCATCAGCACCGGGCAGGCGGTGCCCCCCCCCCACGCTCCCACCCCAGCCAGCCCCTTCCCACGGGGTGGCCCGCTCACCCTGGCAGCAGAGGATGCCGTCCTCTTTGAGGGCGGTCTTCATGAGCTGGTAGTAGGACTCCTTGAACAGACTCTCAGCAGGGCCTGAGGGGAGCAGGGGATAAGGGACAAGGAACGCTCCGGCTGAGACTGCCTGAGCCTGGCTCTGGAGGCGGCAAGGGCCGCTGTCACCTGACCACACAGACCCTCACAGCTGCCCAGGGGCAGAGCTGAGAACTGAAGCCAGGTCTGTGGAGTTCAGAAACCAACTACGAAGAGGGTGCTTTTGAGAGAGGCAGGGATCCAGTACCCCAGTATGAGGGGGCTCCACATTTTAATCCCATTCCCTGGGGATGCTCATAGGCATCGCATCAGGGGAGTCTCCACCCTGAGCCTTGGTTTAAGGCTAGATACCCCGCACACCCTGATGCTGGCCTGTCGAGCAGAGAGGAGGCTGAAGAGGAAACCGGGGCCTCAGTGGCCCAAGCCCAGAGCCCCACTCTCTTCCAGGTCCTCAACCAACTTGTGAACTTTGTGCAGTCGCCCAGCCTCCTATTCTGCTGAGCCATGTTTGAGTGGGGAGGTGACAACTCAGAAGGGAAAAGAGCTGCACTAATTCTGGGGCCCCCTGTGTCCTCTACTCCGCAACTCAGACTTGGGACACAAAGCGGGAGGCTGGCCTTCCCTCTGGTGGCTGCCAGAGGCCCCAGGCCATCCATTGCTTACCCATGGGGTCTGAGGAGTCAGTGATGATGACGTCGAAGGCGTCCTGGTTCTGTTTCATGAACTCAAAACCGTCACCCACGTGTAGGGTCAGCTTTGAGCTAGAGTAGCCAATGGCCATGCCCGGCAGGAACTTCTTAGAGACTTGAATGACATCCTGGGGAGGAGATAGGAGGGAACAGGTTGGGCCACGGGGGTTGGGGGCCCTGGAGGCAGACAGAGTCGAGTGGGACCCCCTCTCAGAGCCCGGTCACCTTGGACGAGCCACTTCCTTTGTGGAACCCCAGTTTCCACATCTGTAAAACAGAGAGCAGTCTGGTACCTCCCCATAACTTCTCGGAGGGCTAGCTCCCGCCTGCAGCTCGGCCCACACCTCCACCACCCCTACTCCCTCTCCCCAGACACAGCCACTGCAGCTGAGTGGCTATCTTGCTATTTCAGAGGGTTAGAATTCCAGCCTCCACCGGGAGAGCCTTTCCCTGTCTCCACGTGGCCAGCTGCTTCTCATTCAGACCTCAGCATCGACCCACACCCTAGGGACCCACTTCACATTCCTTTATCAGATAACCATTTGATACCGCCTCCTAACTAGAATATCAGCTCCAAGGAGGCAGGGACTGAACCCGGAACCTAGATGCTCACTGAAGCACGCTCTGTAAAGGGCAGGTGCGCTAGTGGTTGGAGTCCTCTGGGACTTCTGTGACGCATCAGCTCTTAGGCTTACTAAGAACTAGCATCAGTGGCACACCTACTCTGTGCCAGGTGCTTTACTATCTGCTTTTCCTACTGAATCCTCCAATGTGTTCTTGAGACCAAGAAACAAGGCCGAGAAAGGTTAAGCCACTTGCCCAAGGGTAAACAGCCAATTCAGGGAGCACTGGGACTTGAATCCAAACCCCGCCCGGCTCTGCGCACTCACCTCGTCAATCTCGCACTGGACCACCGACTCCACGGAGGAATGCTTGACCACCTCCCGCAGGACACCCCCATCCCCGCCCCCGATGATCAGCACCTGCCAGGGGAAGAGTCAGCCAGGAGCGGGGCCCTGGGCACCAGCCCCACCAAACAGGCTCCAGCAGGACTCAGTGGCTGGCCTCCCTGCCCCCCAAACTGCACTGAGCAGACAGAACCACCTGGAACAATTTCTCCGCTCCTCTGTTCCACAAGCCTCACTACTTCACTTTCTACTCCTAGAAAAGCTCTCCTGCCCTAGGAACCTGGCACGATGTGTCCCCCGTTCCTGGAAACTCCCTCCAGCACGGCTCCTTCTCAAGCTCCAGGCCTCAGCAGGCTGTCAGCCCCCAATCCTTGTAAAATGGGTGGCTCTCCCCGTTAGCCCCCTCGTCCTTGCTAGCACTTTCTCTGACAGCTGTTTGGGAAGCACCTGAGCTGAGCACTGAGCGCAGCTGGGGCCCCCAGCACTGTTCTGTGGGACCTATCACTGGCCTCAGGGCTGGATGTGGGTGGGATGGGAGTACCTTGCGTGGGTTGGGGTGGCTGTAGAGAGGCAGGTTGGCGATCATCTCCTGGTAGGAGAACTCGTCCCTCTCTGTGCACTGGATGACACCGTCCAACACCAGCACGTTACCGTAGCTCTTACTGCGGGTGGGAGTGACAGTCAGGAATCTGGGTTCCCCGGGAAAGGGGCAACGTGCCCCGACTCGCCCTGGGTGAGAAGACTCTCCCCCAACCTGCAGAGGGGCTCCAGGGGTGAGTCCTAAGGGGTGACACGTGGCGAGGATCGGCGGGCAGGCCCGCTAGGTGGAGGCTGGACTCGGGGTCCCGGCTCTGACGTGTCCGGGACTGACACGTGGAGCTCGGCGCGTCGGGTCGGCGCAGACTCCGGCTCCCTCCCCGCCGAAGAGGACCGCCCGCAACGCCGGCCCCCCAGCCCAGCGAGACGGGATGCAGGGTGGGGAGGGGACTGAGGGAAGAGACGGGCCTAGTTACGAGAACTTCTGACAGTTCTGCAGGGACAGGAGCGGGCAGAGACGGCCGGGGGCATCCGGAGGTAAAGGGCGCAAGATAGGGGTCCGGCAGGAAGAGAGGCGGGCTGGGCCGAGACCGGGGCAGGAGTCCCGGCGGGCTGCGTGGGGTTGGGCAGCTGGCAGCCGGCGGTCTGGGCTGAGAGCCGTCGCCGGGGCTCCGGGGAGCGGGGCCGGGCGGGCGGGGGTACCTGCGAAAGACGAGGATATCCTGGTACTGCGAGCGTCGATGGTGTAGCAGCTGCTCCACCTGCAGAGACAGGGCCTGGCCGGGCCACAGGCTGCACGTCTCGCGGAACCAGCCCTCACGGATGGCAGCGGGGCCGGAGGCAGCGGGGCCGTCAAGGCCGGGCTCCATGGCGGCGGGCGGGCGGGCGGCGCGGGGCGCGGGCCCGGGACTGCAGGCCGCGCGGAGCCGCAGCACAACGGGACCAACTCCTCCCCGCCGCCCGCGCCGCAACCTAACCCTGCCGGCGGGGCGGGGCCTGTTGCCAGGGGCGGGCCCCAAGCCCTCCAGTGGCGGCGCGAGCGCTCGGCGGCCCGGCGGTCCCGCCCCGCCGGCACTCCGAGCGCGCTCATTGGCTGCCTCGCTGGAGCGCGGCGCCCGGTGGCTGCGGCCGGCTGTCAGTCGGCGGCAGCAGGGTAGTGCGGCCTGCTTCCCGGGGCCACGTGGGGCCGGGGTTGGGGAGGCACCGACGGGCGCGGAGAGGGAGCGAGGGGTACCCGACTCCGGATGGGAAACCTGAGCTGACATCTCGGGCTCGGCGCGGAGTGTCCGAGCGCCGGGACGTGCGGACCGCCGGCTTGAACCCTCGGGCTGGAGACTCCGGAGTGGGCGGCTACATTGTCCGGCGAAGAGTTAACGTTGTTGGCGCTGGAGCGACGGAGTAGAATGTATCTCTCACCGCGTCCCTGAATTTGACTCCCTGTTGGACTTCAACAGTGTGTGTGGTTTGTCGGGGGCACAACGAGGGTTTTATTTACTTGAGAAGGACCATCACAGCCCCACGACTTAAGCTCGATTTAGCCATTTCCCCTTAGATTCCGTGAGCCATGAGCGTATGGCTGCTGAATGAGAAAGAGTTCTTAACGAGTTTCTAAATTTACCAGCAGTGTCCCGAAAGAGGCCAACATATGCATATTCAGCACCAGAAAAGACTGGCCCACAGTTTTTTGTTTTGGGGTTTTTTTTTTGCCAAACTAGGCCTCGCTCCTTGAAGGGTGGGTGGGTGGGGAATGTGCTTTCTGTTTTTATGAAAATGTCAAGGAACTTCTCTGAATCACATTAAGCATGCTAATTACCAAATATTAAATGCTAATTGCTCTACATGCGTCGTTCTTCTAATGCCGGGGAAGGGAGATGAAATTGGTGTAAGCTACTGGTGACATTACGACAGGGATGTTTTTTGAGTCATGTTTTGCAACCTCTGCTTGGAGTTGGGAAGCCTGTGTCCTTAACCGCAGGTGAAAAACGCACTGGTGTTAATCAGTTAGTGCAAGCCTCAAGCCTTACAGCAATGAGCCTTGGTTGGGTTAAACTCCTTTTAAAGGGGAAGTGAGCCAAGGCAGTAAAAGAATTGCTAGGAGCTGGCTCCCACGGAACTGTTACCCGACCCAGGGTCAGGATCACACAGCAGATGAGATCATCAGCCAATCCATCAGCTGCTACAGGCTTGATTGGGTTCAGCCGTGTACTTGGCTCATGTACTTGACATCACAGCCTGCACATCAAGACGTCTATGCCTCTGAGCTGTGACAGCCTGCTCACTTTGGTGTACCCGGAGCCAGACTGTAAGCTCCATGAGACTAGGGACGGTGCCTGTAGCTGGCAGCACTGAGTAACAGGCTGAGTGGACGTGGGAGGCCAGGATGTGGGTCCAGGCACCCAGTGGAGTCAGCTGCCTTGGCTTTCTTCCAGGCACTGCACAGCTGAGCCCAGATGGGGGCCCTGGCATTCCTGGGGCACTGTGTGGGGCGGGGGTGGGGCAGTGGAAGATCAAGTCTATCCCATCCCTCCCCCAAGTTGAACAGAGCCGCTCCAGCATGTGCATCCTGAAGCGAGGACAATAAACGACACCCTCGGCCCCTCCTGTAGAGGAGGTAAAGCTGTGGTCTCGGCTTCAAGCGCCAACAGCAAACAGGACCTCTAGGCTGGTATGTATAGCAGTAGCTCAGACCCTCCAAGTTCAAAGAAGACGGCCCTGAATACATTTCAAGCAAAAAATTCCCCACATGTACAGGACATAGAGCCCAGAAATGTCACCCAACTTCAGATCACAAGGAGGAAGAACTGTGGTTTTGCCATTAGTAGCCATTGTTATACAGCCCAGTTAAATCTACAACTGATAGGGAAAATCAGGATGGAAAAAACCAAGGTATCATATGAAACGTTTCTCCAAATTCAGACCAGTATGCATTTACAATTCAGTTGTAAAGCCTTACTCTCCAGTGGGTCAACTGTCCCAACCTCCTAGAGGGTAGATAGTTTATAACAGGACAAGAGGTGGGTGAACAGCCACCGTCCAAGGCAATGGGGCTGCCACAGAGCAGGAATGCGTTTCTGTCATTGATTAGCACTTGGAGTCATTTTTTTTTAAGCATCGTGTTCAGCCAGCTGTGGTTATGAGTGGGAATTTGGCCAGTACGTGGTGTTACTTGGTTGAAAATGCTTATGGCAAGCTTCCTAAGGACCACAAACAGCAGTGTACCTCCTGGAGCAAAGAGCCCTTCTACTCATAAATTCTCTACCTCCAGCCCCACCCGGCCCTGCCAGATCATCTTCCCAGAGCACAGGTCCCGTCACAGCCTCCACGGTTCAGAATCGCTGAGGGCTCAGGATCACTGAGCAGCTCCCGACTGACACGCGCCTCCATACACTGGCACGTCCCCCCTGGTCCCTGGGGATCCGAACAATCTCCCCATGACTTGATGCTTCAGGGAAACGGAACTACAGCTGTTCTCCAAACCCCCAAGGCTCTTGGCTCTGTCCCATGGCTCAGTGGTCCTGGGCTCTGGGGTTCCATGGGCCAAATTTCAAACACACATTTGGGCACTGACATCGGTTGCCAAGTTTTTCTTTTGCAAGACGAGACACTTAAAAAAGACCTCTACTCCTACGGTCTATGGTCTCCATCTTATTAAAAAACAAAACCAGAGACAAAACGAGCAAGGATAACTTCCATATACAGGACAAGGAATCATTTTACCTCTGTGAGAAACTTAATACATCGTCTCCGTTATTCATTTCACCTCTGACCAGTGGTAAGCCCACTAAACGCGGTCTGGGGCCCACTGCCTTGCTTATAGCACGTGGTCCTCAAACTTAAGCACGCATAAAAGGACCATCTGGAGAGTTCAGACCGGGTGTCCGGGCCCAACCCTCCATCCTGATAGGGCTGGTCTGGGGTGGAGCCTGGGGATCTGCTTTTCTAACCAGCTTCCAGCCGGTCTCTATCAGAGGCCCACTCTGTAGCACTGGCTACAAGGTTCTCTGCACTTCTTCCCTTCGTCTTCCAAGTGCGACCCAGATGCACCTTTCAGGAAGCCTCCTCAGGCTGTCCTGAGTAGAATACAATTTCTTGCTTAAACACATTCCCATCTATCTTTTTTTGGCCGTGACACATGGCTTGTGGGATCTGTTCTCCAATCAGGGATTGAACCCAGGCCACGGCAGTGAAAGCCCAGAATCCTAACCACTGGGCCACCAGGGAACCCCCCCCCCGCCCCCGCATCTGTCTATTTTTCTTAGCTGAGACTCTGCCATTTTTTGGCAGACAGCTCACTGTGTATCAATGTCCATTCTTTCCAAATTCTGACTATACAATGATAGTACCCAGGATTTTCAGCTGGGCACTGAAATAACGACTTTCCTAGTATCCTTTGCTGTGGTCATGGGGCTAAGTTCTGGCCAATGGGAAGTGGACGTTGGCTGATCTCCCCTCCTTCCAGTTAAACAGAATGAGGAGATAGTGGTGGCACTGGGGCAGTTACCAGGCCCATGAGGTGGCAGCCCTGTGTTTGACTTGAGGACAGTAGAGCAACAAGACAGCAGCCAGAGTCAGGACCAGCAGTCGCCGCACCAGCTCTGGGCTGACTGTATTTACAGAAGAAACAGAGGAGAAACATCTTTTTGCGCAAGCCACCGATTGTCTGGCTTTTCTGTCGGCTTCAACCGCTCCAGCCCTACCTTGTACAGACCCTGGCTGTCCTGGGGGCACTGCTCTGTGGCACAGCCATGTCTGGCCTGGCAGCCCTGTAGGGCTCACACGCAGTCAGCCCTCTCAGTAACTCGTGGGAAAAACTTCCAAGAAAATAGGTTCCTTGCTTAAATATTTGTAAAATATTTTTTTACAAACCGTTATTTGTAAAAAAACCCCAAAATAATGGTATCATTCTGTGCTTTCTTTATTTGATAGCCCATCTCAGGATTAAAATCAAATGGAATTCTGAAGAAATAATCAGACTGGGGTCACAAATTTATACAAGAGGTTCAGTGTTGCCTTAAAAATATTACAAAGACAGAAATCTAAATGTTTAATAATTAAAATGTTTAATAATTAAAAATGTTTAATAATTCTAAAATGAATTTTAGAATGAGAAAAGTCTCATAATATAAACTTTAAAGGTGAAAAACTATAGGGGCTTTCCTGGTGGCGCAGTGGAGAAGACTCTGCACTCCCAATGCAGGAGGCCCGGGTTTGATCCCTGGTCAGGGAACTAGATCCCGCGTGCATGCCACAGCTAAGGAGCCCTCCTGCTGCAACTAAGACCCGGCACAACCAAATAAATAAATAATAAATAAATAAATATTAAATAAAAAAGGTGAAAGACTATAGAAATATAAAGCCGTCTGTAAGTTACAGATATACACGGTGGACTTCCCTGGTAGCACAGTGGTTAAGAATCCGCCTGTCAATGCAGGGGACACAGGTTCCAGCCCTGGTCCGGGAAGATCTCACATGCCGCGGAGCAGCTAAGCCCATGCACCACAACTACTGAGCCTGTGCTCTAGAGCCTGCACGCCACAACTACTGAGCCCACGCACCACAACTACTGAGCCTGCACGCCACAACTACTGAAGTCTACATGCCTAGAGCCCATGATCTGCAACAAGAGAAGCCACCGCAATGAGAAGCCCGTGAACCACAAAGAAGAGTAGCTCCTGCCTGCTACAGCTAGAGAAAGCCCGCGCACAGCAATGAAGACCCAACACAGCCAAAAGTAAATGCATTTATTAAAGAAAAAAAGATATACATGGTAAAAAGCCTTTCTATCAAAATGTTAAAGGTTATCTCTGTGTGGTAGAATTAAAGATGATTTAATTTTTCTCTTGGCATTTATCTATGTCTTCCTCATTTCCTACAATAAACATGTTATTACTTTTAATTTTTTTTTTTTTTTTTTGCGGTACGCGGGCCTCTCGCTGCTGTGGCCTCTCCCGTTGCGGAGCACAGGCTCCGGACGCGCAGGCTCAGCAGCCATGGCTCACAGGCCCAGCCGCTCTGCGGCATGTGGGATCTTCCCGGACAGAGGCACGAACCCGTGTCCCTTGCATCGGCAGGCGGACTCTCAACCACTGCGCCACCAGGGAAGCCCTGTTATTACTTTTATAATTGGGAAAAAAAGTGTAAAAAGAAAAGAGAGAGAGAAAGAAGCAGAGAAGAGACCAGGCCCTTGTGAAGCCCCGCTGGTTCTAGGCACCCACCGGTCCCTCCCGAATGTACTTTCCACCATTTGGCTTCATTCATGTGATCCGAAGGTGTGTGAACAAGTGAGAACTCTCGGGATGGACAGTCGGGTGAGCGCTGTGCTCCAGGCCTCCCTTTCCTGAGTCACAGGACAGCCTCCTGCATTCCCCCCTGGAGGTGGCTCTGGATTTCTCCAGAAACCACACCCCAAGGGCACACTCACCCCAGGCCACTGACGATGGCGATCTGGACAAGATGAGATCTGCTCTCTCCTGCCAGAGCCGTGGTGGCCGCAAAAGAAAAGTCAGGAGCCCGCTTTCTTCCAGTAAGAATTATTTTTAATGTTTAAAAATGAGCCTGTACAAAACCAGCACCACCATTTGGTGCTTCCAGTCCATGGGAGGGTCCCACGGGTCTCTTCCAACACTATCTCTTTGGCCAATTGTGCCTGAAACCTCTGTAGAGACAGCACGAAAACAAGAGAGTTACTTCTTCCAGTGTGGCTGAACGTCGGCTCTCAGCCAGTTTATAAAACGTTGTGAACCTTAATCATGCAGAACGGAGGGAAAATGGACTGTCTGGGGGTTGCGAGGACTGAGCAGGGCAGCAATGTGCCCCGAAACTCCAGCAGACAAGAGCGGGGCCGGAACGGCCGAGCTGACCGAGATCTACAGGCAGGTCCCTCCGTTACGGCCACAGCCTGGGGGCGAGTCCTCTGACCTCAGGGTCTGCCTCAAGGATCAGGGTTTCACGCCTCTAACTAAAATATTCCTGAACAATGACAACCCACATTTGCTTACGGACTGTTTTTCTCGTTCCTCAGAAACAAGCTGATCTAGGCAAACTTCAGACCTATTTGCTCCGAGGTGCCCCTGGGAAACTGTATGGTACCGGGAGAGCACTGAGGGTGACTGGAGCCCGGGGAGGCCGTGGCTGTGACTGGCATCCAGCGATCACCTCTCCTGTCCCAGCTAGTTTTCCAAATGACAAAGGGCGGGATCGGGTTGGGAGAGGCCGTCTGAAGGTCTTTCCCCCTAAGGCCTCCGAGCTGCTCACCGGGTTTCCCGGGCCACGCCGGCCACCTGGCACGTACCTGTCTGACTTTCCAGTTGGAAAAGACATGCTTTTGTTTCCCATCGGCTGTTTAATTTTTTTGGCTGCAGTGCATTTCTGAAAAGAAGCCATTGAAGCTGAGTGACAACCATGACTGCAAGACGCACAGGAAAACACCCCTGAGCTCAGATGGCCCATCAAGGACTCCAGCGCCACTGGTGTGACTTTGGTTTTCTCGCAACTGGACATTTCTGGGTGTTTCTGAAGGCGAGGCCACACAGATGAGCTACTGAAGAAACGGGAGGGCCCCACGTGGGCCCCGCCCCGCCCCCCATGCCAGAGTGCAGCCACGCTGGGCTCTGACTGGAAGCAACGCCCACGGTGGGGCGGGGGCAAAGGCAGGCCTGTGCCAGTGGCCACAGGGAGGGCCTCGGCCTGTGGCTGTAATTCCCATGGCAGCAAACAGAGTAACACCCTTCAAAACCACACCCCCACTTCTATAGACTCTTTAAAACATTTTTTTCTTGCTAGAATAGTTGACGGGTATTGTCTGTACTTGGGAAGAAATGAGGTGAGGGAAAAGATATGCAAAAAGGATTCCTAGATGGACCTGTCTTCCAAGCAGTGGAAGAGGTCAACAAACACGCACCTGGAGCATGCTGGGGTTCTCAGTCTATTACTTACCTTGCCAGACGGTGGCTGCTTATTTGGGTCAAACTGGGAAGAAAGCGTGGATTTGCTGTCTCCTGAAAGGTAAGAGAAGAGACGCCGGTGATCGTGTGAATGAGTGAATACACACAACAGACTTACTACCAGGCCGGGGGCACAACATTCAGGCAGTGTGGGCTGTCAGTCCACTACCCCTTTACCGAGAGAAACTTCTGGCTGATGAAACTTCACAGATCATGTTCCCAGTAGCTAAGGGCAGCCTGGAGACAAGGCTCATTTCTCACAGGTCTATTCTTAGGTCAGGGGCCGGTGGCTAAGCACTGGCCACTTTACATCAAGGAAATCTATCTGGTTTCCGTGCAGGATGAAGCCACTGTCAGTAAACTGGGACCAGAGGTGACATTCCTGCAGAAAAGACTGCTGTGTTGCCAAGGAGGCTGCTCTGCAGTCAGGAATGCCAGCCTCAGCCCCTTCAAAGTAGACAGGCTCTCACCGGCTCAGGAAGCACAGAGCTTCATCTCCTGGGCATCAGGTTTTCTCAACAAACCAAATCGTGTGTGTGTCTCTGTGTGTGTGTCTCTGTGTGTGTGTGTGTGTGTGTGTGTGTGTGTGAAAACACAAGCTCTTGTGAAGAAGGATGAAGCCACGATTAGAACAGACACCATTGTGCTGAACCACCAGAGCGGCTCCTACAAGTCAGTCCCAGGGGCTGAGGGAGGTGGGTTTCTGTCCGGTCACCACTGTATCCCTCACAACTCCTGCTTCGTGCCAGGTGTCAGGCAGAGCTTAAGCTCCGCCGAAGGCCCGCTGTTTCTTTACCCCATGTGACACGGCAGGTAGTCCTTGCAGGGCACCAGTTCTGGCCTCACCAGCAAAAGCCTTGAAATCCGACTTGCTGTAGTCATATGGGGTAAAATCTTTTTCTGGTGGATCTGGGTCTTTTAGCTTCCTGGAAATTTTGAGTCGTTTCTTGTCTTGTTTCTGTTCTGTCGTCCCCGGGTCACTTGTTGTTCGTTCCCTCTTCTTGGCAGCGTTCTCTAGCTGTGGATTGAACAGACCCGTAAGAGAGCAGCACGCCCCGCGTGCCCTGCAGAGAGCACAGCGCGAGGGACCCGCCGCCTCCTGGGCTGTAACGACTGATTCGGTGATGGGGAGAGGAGCGCCGGCGGGCAGTCTGGGCGGGGCTGCCGCCAGGTGGACCGAGACGAGCTCCCAGAGGGAGAATGACATCGGGCCACTTCGAAAGGCCGGGGCTGAGCATTCCAGAATGTTTGGGTGCCGGGGAGTGAAACAGCTCCCAGGAGGAGTGGGACACAGTGCGGGCTTGAAGCCCTGTCTACTTCTACAGGCGAGGGGCACGTTTATCCCAAATGCGGAGGGAGGAACGTCGAAGAGGGATGACAACGTCAACCTTCTCAAGGGGCACGAGGCAGCACCACTTGACAAGCCAGCATGAACTGGGAAGAAGCAAGCATTCAATCCAAAGCTGAGGGCAAGCCCTCCTGATGCTTGAGAACAATCCTGACCACAACCAGGAAACGCAGAAAAGCCAGCACGTACGGCGGCCTGCTGGCGGACGGACACGGCCTGCTCCGCTGCGGCTCCGCACTCCTCCTTGGCCTGGTCCCGGGCAGCTGCAAGAGAGAGAACCGTCTCTGTGCAGCCTCCGCCCTCCTCTGCCCACAGCGGTCGCCCCAGCTGCGCGTGCCCTCCCTGCCCCTCAGCCCCCTTTGCTGGTCCCACCCCACCTCCCCAAATCCCCACAGGGTGGCTGCCGTGGGGCTCGGGCCCAGATGCTCTTCTCATCACCCGCCGTCTCAGTCCACACCCACACCTGCCCCTCATGCACTGGCCTACGGGACACCTCTGAGGGTGCTGCGTCGGGATCTCAACTGTAACACGTGAAGGACCAGAACCAAAACCTCGTCCGCCTCAAACCGGCTCCCTCTTCAGCCTCACTGTCGACGGCAGCCCCACCTCCTCAGGCACTCAGGACGAAACCTCTCAAGTCCACGGACCACCCTTGAGTACTCACCCCACGCTGTCGGCTTCACTACGGGCCACACCCAGGCTCTGACTTCTCACCACCTGCTCTGTCCCCAGCTCGTCCACGCCACGCCAGCGTCCCCTTGCACCTGCATTCCGGCCCTGCCTCCTGACCGGACTCCCTGCCCTGCCCTCTGCGCGGCTTCCAGGGGGAGGCCTCCACGGCCTAATTCAGCGCATGTCCCTCTTCTGCTCAGAACCCTGCAAGGCTCCCAACTCACTTGGAATTAAAGTCCTGACAACGGATTCCTGCTCTCTGCCCTCCCCTCCTTCCCACCTTCCTCATCCCCGGGGCCTCCTGCCCACGCTGAGCAGCACGGCGAGCTGTGGCCTTGGCCTCGCTGGGCCTCCGGTCTGGTACCCTCCCCCCCGATTGCTGCAGGTCTCTGCTCAATGCCACGTTCACTGACTGCCACGTTCACTGACTGCCGTAGGGAAGTAGCCCGGCGCCCCCTCAGGCCCATCCCCCAGCACTTCCTACCTCGCTCTCTGAGCAAGTACCCGCTGCCCTGACAGCTCACACATCTACCGGCTGACCGTCCGCCATCCCTCAGCAGGGCGGAGGCTGCTTTGCTGTATCTGGCACGTCGCTGAACGATTAAATCGACAGAACGACGTGCAAGGGCTGTTCTCTAACGAATGCGCTGAGTCTCTGAGGAAGCAGACGCTGCGCTACCTGTGTGCTCAGCTGCCTTCTTCTTGGCGGTTTCTTTACATTCTTTTTGTACCTGTACCTGGCTTGCCAGCTTCCAACGGTTGCTGATCTATAATGAAAACAAACAAAACAAAAAAACTCCAGAACTCAGCCACCTAGGAATGCTTTATTTTTTTAATGAGGTGATGCAGAGCATGCTAACCTAGCAGCTATATACATTCTAGGTTATAAGTTCCATATCTAAGGACACACAAAATAAAACCTCAGGCTGGCTTTATTTATAAGCTACTTATTAAGAAGGACAACGTACAGCTGTACCCCAGGCACGGGGCTGGATGCTCACATATCCACCCTCTCATTCAGTCCCTTCTGTGATCCCAGGACAGTGGCATTAACATCACCCCTGCTTTACGGACAGGAAGCAGTCTCGGAGAAGCTACAATAACTTGTCCAAGGGGCGTGGTTAATAAATGGCGGAGATGGGATTCAAGGCGGGACTCCTGCAAGTCTGACGTGCTTCTTTATGACACCACCTGTACCTGCGGCCTTAGAACGCATCTAGGTGGCAGGAACCAGCAAGCACGGTGAGGGACGGATGGCTGCTGAGTGTGCCACAGCCAGTGGGGGAAACCCTGCCTGACTCCCCGTCCAACAGCAGCAGGCTAACCAGCAGTGACAGGGTGGAGGCCCATCAGGGTGTCGGCCTGATTCTCTTGCCTAAAGAAAGAGTGGTGCTGGGAGCAGAGGGAGGCAGGCCACCTATCTGACCAGAGCGCTACTTTCTGCAGGGAGGAAGAGGGCTTTTAACAGACAATTCACATGCGGGCTCCCAGGAACATCTCACGGGGACCCAGGGAAGATGTGCTCTCATTCTTACTCATGATGCTGCTGAAGACAAACCACACGATACACGACAGAGTGCTTTAAAATGCAAGCCGCCACCTTTACGGACCTCATAATATTCATATATCAAAACGCATCCAGCTGTACATTTCATATCTCTGTACTTTACACCAAGTAAATTAAACTTCAATTTAAAAAAACAAAAACCAAAGATCTGTTTCTTAAAAAGTCCCCCAATGCTTTCGAAAATCTGATTAAAGTCTGGCTGCTCTCTCTGGAAACAATGCTTATATATGAAGTGCTTCTTGCATTCACTTTCAGGGAGGTTCACAGATGGGCTTGTTTAAAACAGAAACCTGGTTTAAGAAATTAAGAAGTCCCCTTTTCTTAGAAAGTCACTCTTAGAAAGGTTGACAAATCCACTTACTTCATAGATTTTCGAAGATGGATCGAACTTTGCTGTCTGAGAGACGTGAGCCCGGGATTCTAGTGAAGGCAGAAACTGGAGAGATGGAGACGCAGTCACGTTAACCGCTGAGAAACGGAATCCCGACCCAGAGGTCGGTGGCGCTGAGATGGGAGTTTTCTTGCTGGTTCCATCTTAGGAGGCCTCAGTGCAAAGCATCAGCCTGGCCGCGGCTGCCTGGCCCTCAAGTGGGGACTTCTTTTTGGCTTTGTCTCAAAAGACCTGACCCCAGGTCTCAACCCACCGCCGGGGACGACTTCACAGTTTTGAGGCTTCCAGTCTCTGAACACCCTCAGCTTCTTTTCCAGGCAAAAGGCACCTACAGCTACAGAAAGCTCTGCCTCTTCTGTCAGCCCTTAACATACACAACCATTACTTACCATCCGAAATGGATTTTCAAAGGACTCCATTATGTTCTGGGCTTTTTTCTGTGCAACTGTTAATGGACCCTTTCCATTTTCTTCAGCACTAGGTTCCTGCAGGGACAGAAAATGATCACTCATGTAATCATTCTGTGACATTAAGATACAAGCAAGAGGAATAACAGTAACAGTAATGATACTAACAGTTGACATTCATTCATTCATTCACGCCATGCCGCATACGGGGATTTTAGTTCCCCAATGAGGGATCAAACCCGTGGCCCCTGCAGTGGAAGCACGGAGCCCTAACTACTGGACCACCAGGGAATAACTTAAATTTATTTTTTTATTTAAAACTTTTTTGGGACTTCCCTGGCAGTCCAGTGGTTAGGACTTGGTGCTTTCACTGCGGTGGCCCAGGTTCAATTCCTGGTTGGGGAACTAAGAGTAAGCTGCAAAAAAAACAAAAACAAAACAAAGCAAAAAAAATAAAAACAGACAAAAAACAGAAACAACCCCCCAACCCAAAGAAAAACCCCCAAAACAATTTTAATTTAAATTTTTAAAATTTAAGTATAGTTGATTGACAATATTAACGACTATTTTTTTTAAAGTCTCCCCTATGCATAAGGCACTGTAATAACCTGTAATAGCACACAGGAGAGTGTTTAATACATATCCATTGAATCAATGAATTCTCACCATGTCCTTACAACCTATGAGCTATGTGGCATTATTCTCACCATCTTACAGATGAGGAAAGTGAGGCTGGGAGAAGTTAAGAAAGTCTTCCAGAGCCTTGCAGCTAATAGGTGCAGAACAAGGATTTAAACCCAGGTCTGGCTGGCTCTAAAATGTGGGGTTGTAACCTGAAATTACCTGAAATTTAAAATCATACACCTTTATAGGTAACCAATGAAATTATGCAACAGAATGTTGCTTCCACCTGGGTTCATCAGCATGTGCTATCCTTTGGCTTTTTCTGTAGTTAGGCTCCCTGCCACACAGGGCACGAGGGGATCCAGCATCCTTTAGACCAGGCACAGCACTTACACGTCCACACAGCCGCAAGTTCACGCTCACATCTTTAGCTGCCTAATCACTTTGTGGCTCAATGAATTCTGCGGTCAACTAAAGCTCCTAGACTTCTTTTCACATGAAGCAAGACTAAATGTATGTAATTAAGTGAAAAGGAAAGCTTACTCCCGGGTGGTACATCTTGCAGGTGGTACTTCACCTCCCTGGCTTTGGCCCAGCATCCGAGTGTGGTGGAATAGCTGTGAACGGTGATCCCGTAACCTACTGGATCACCAGCTTCTTAACCATCTGAACATCTGCTAAGCTTGACACTTGTCTTTTTCCATATAGACAGTATTCTTGCTTCTCTTTCTCAGTTCCTTCTTTCTAGAAATTATGGTTTTTCCTTTCTACCACATCTATTGCTTGCTGTATTCAGAATTTTATCTGTGCGTTTTCCTTTTGTCCCTGGTCATTTCAGTATCTGTCCATCCTGACCAACAAATGCACCTTGGTCTTCCTTGTGCAAAGAACCTGCAGCTCAAGTCACTGGCGGAAAGGAGAAGTGTGCTGGGTGGGATAGACCGGGATAAGCTCTGTCGCATCCCAGCCCGATTCCAGGAACACGGCTGGGCTCAGGCGGGCCACAATGGGACTCCACACTGGATGGAGTCACTACCTACCAGGACTCAGCCTCTCTCTGGGATGGGGAACAAGCTCCTACCCACTTCCTAGTGCCTGATTTCCTGCAGCTCACTTCCTCTAACGAGCCAGACTGGAGAAATGCTCTCTAAATCTTCTCTTTTTCATCCAGAGCACATATAGGTGGTGCTGGCAGCTGTCAGGAAGGTATACACAGCACACACTCTTCATCGGAGACATCACTCCACCCCTTCTGGGAATCAGGGTGAACTGTCCCTTGACCGTGGATGTTCAGGAAAAGTCCCTGCTTATGCGCCCCTGGAGCCCACACCCACTTCCCTGGGGGGCCATCGGTGAGTATCAAGATGTCAACCCTCCCTTGAGGATCTCCTCACGCAGAGTGCACAGAGAATCCTCTGCCACCTCCCACAGACCTCCTCGTCAGGGCAGCAAACACCACCTGGCTGATGGCCTCCATGCCCACTCCCACCACTGCTGGCTTCTACTTCTGGTGTTCAGCTCAGAGGTGGCCACGACACTCCAGGCAGACGGCCTGTGTGATAAACCCAGTACGTCCCCCCGGTCTGTCTCCCCTCCCCGAAGATGTTACTCACGTTAAATAACGTGATGACAGCGGTAGCGATAAGGCATCCGGAGCCCGGCAGGGCCTCCTCTTCTTCTCGGGCAGTGGGGAGGCCCTCCTGCTTCTGCACCGGCACAGGCCCTACAGGGAGGGAAGTCAGCACGGTCGAAGCCTGTGGGATGGCACACCAGGCAGCCCCAGCTGTCCACGATATTCCAGAGGGCTTTTCATTACCATTGGTTGCAATGAGAGGACAGCCGTCTGACGGGGCGTGGGAGCAGTCGTGGGGGCCGAAGAGAGCATTCTCCAATCTCTGCAACAAAAAAAAAGCACCAGGCTGACACGAATAACCTGCAAGCAGGGGGCAGCCTTCTGCCCGAGGTGTCAGGCCCTGGTGTCTGTCAGGGAGGTTGGGTCCGTGCTGGCTTTGACTGATGTCTCCCCCAAAGAAGCAACAATAAACACATCCCGGTACCTCAGGGTTGGGTGGTGGCCCGTCCTTCCTCACTCCAGCTGCAACTTCAGACTGAAAAGTAAAAACAAAGAGAATTTGAGAAAAGTTCCCTAAATTTGATGATACACACATTTTTTCCCCCTCAGCGCAGAAGGGTCCATTCACTAGACGGTGTTTTTCTCAAGAGCCCAGAGATTTTCTCTCATCCCTTCATCCCTTCCAGTGCCTGGCACTATAATTATTTAGTGCTCAATAATTATTTGTTGGATGAAAGAATAAAACCTTTTATCGTAACAAGGCACAATGTGGAAGGACTCCAAAGAGCTTGATAAAGATTCTTCTCTTGTCACCAGCGTTTCTCTCTTTACTTGGAAAAAGTATAGAGCCAAGAAAGAAATTTTAACATGAAGACAGTAAATATGTTTATCCTCAGATTCTCTTCTTTTTCACCTTTTCAAAGGGGCTGATTTTAAGTCTTCTGGAATCAATAATCTTTCAAAAGATTGTAAACATGATTTACCACATGCTGACACTACTTAGACAAAACATGAAAAACTGTCCCAATAAAACACAAATCAAAACATGCAGGGCTTCCTTGGTGGCGCAATGGTTAAGAGTCCACCTGCTGATGCAGGGGACGAGGGTTCGTGCCCCGGTCCGGGAAGATCCCACATGCTGCGGAGTGGCTGGGCCCGTGAGCCATGGCCACTGAGCCTGCGCGTCCAGAGCCTGTGCTCCGCAACGGGAGAGGCCACAGCAGTGAGAGGCACGTGTACCGCAAAAACAAAAAAACAAAAACAAAAACAAACAAAAAAAACATGCAAATTTACCTGACATCTTGCATTACCTACACAAAAGCAGAGGCGTGCTGGTGTGTGCGTGCCCATGCGTCGCACATAGACGTAGATGTATGGATCTGGATTATGGGCTGGGGACCCTGCTTTCATCTAAATTTTCCTAAACTTTAGCATCTCCTTCACAGTTAGCTCTTTCTGAATTCCCCTCTTCTATCCAAGGTTCTCATGGTTCCCATCACCTTGGCTTTATATGTGGAGTGAACTGTCCTTGACTCCTCCGTTATTTTCAAATCCACTTGCCAGTCGGGGAATACCTCTAAAGCACTTAGCATCGTGCTCCAAAAGAAATGGCAGGGAAGGGCTTCCCTGGTGGCACAGTGGTTGAGAGTCCGCCTGCCAATGCAGGGGACACGGGTTCGTGCCCCGGTCTGGGAAGATCCCACATGCCGCGGAGCGGCTGGGCCCATGAGCCATGGCCGCTGAGCCTGTGTGTCCATAGCCTGTGCTCCGCAACGGGAGAGGCCACAACAGTGAGAGGCCCGTGTACCGCAAAAAAAAAAAAAAAAAAAAAAAAATGGCAGGGAATTCCCTGGTGGTCCCGTGGTTAGGACTCGGGGCTCTTACTGCTGAGGGCCCAGGTTTGATCCCCGGTCTGGGAGCTAAGATCCCACAAGCCACACGGTACAGCCGAAAAAATGAAAAAAAGAGATGGCAGCTGTTGTCTCCATCTGTTATTAAGTCCCATCGATCTTTTCTTCTGAAGATACTTCTTGTACCCGTCCTTTGCTTTCCATTTCTGTGACCAACACACTCATCAGGGCACTATCACTTCACTCTGGACCACTGCCCGTTTTCCAAAATGAGCTCCCTGTGCTGAGATCCCCACTCCATTTTATCCCGCCGGGTTAACTGCCTCTGAACAACAGCTAACCAGCCCATTAGACATCATTAGACATCACTGACTCGTTGGATGATCAAAGATAAGGTCATGAAAAAAAGGATGAGTTTTAGCTTTTGATTATCATAAAGATACACCCACTGGATTTCCTAAATCCTATTATGTCTTCAGGATGTTTTTAGAATGGAGACCAGCTCACGTCCATAGGACACCATAAGGAGTAAGACACTGGCAGACAGGGTTGAGAACGTGCTGAGTTGGGAACGTTTAGCAGAAAAGCTTTCTTACCTTGAGCAGGGGCATCTCTCGCGCCTGCTGAATTAAAAGATGCATTTCATTGATCTGCTGCCGTACAAGAGGTGGCACAGGGTTACAGCAGGCTATGATGCCCTGAGGTTCCCTGAAGGCAAGCGAGAACATACTCAACTCATCGCCTAGGAACACAGCCCTCAAAGGCTCCAGGAAAGGACAATAACCAGATAAAGCCAGAGCACGGAAAGCTCAGGTGGACACCAAGGAAACACCGTCACGTCCGGGCAGCCCAGCCAGCTGCTCCTAGACGTGCTCCCTGCTGCACTGAGCCTTGAGCAGAAAGCCTCTTACAGCTGCCTCCTGCTAACCGGGAGAGCTGGAAAGAAGGGCCACAGCTCTGCTGTACTGCGATTCTGCAAGGAGGTGATAGAAGATTATGAACTTTGATTCTCTGCTTATACTTCAATTAACATCATAAAACGTCTAAAATCATAAGATAGCTTAATTTGGAAGAAGGTACAGACATTTTCCTTCCTTGTAAGTGGACGCTATAGGCTCAGAGACTTACATGGGACTCAGTATAAGGCACATCCCCTGAAACAGTTCCAGTTCAGAAGTTTTACTGCCTAAATGGCAGCCCAAGGGCAGAGACTGCATTCCTTGCTGCTAACTTCCTTGAGCACTAATCTTCTCTGAGTAAACAGCTTTGAGGCAATAACAATCAGGGAAGCTGGACTGTGAAGGACAACTCTTCTCTACTGAGAAAGTCCGCGAGCATATTAATCAGGTCTCACTCACTTGGGCAGTTCCTCAGCTATCTTTAGCATCATATGGTTTGGAAGGACATATCTGGAATAAAACACACAACAGGATCACATTAAATTCAGCCAACAAGTTCCACTATATGCTATAACCCTGGGAAAACAACCAACTTTCGTGGCAAAAAGGAAAAAAAGTCCATTATTTCCTTGTTACCAGACCTGGCAAGATTAAAAGAATCTCTAGTCTCTTACCCATAACTTTCATCTTCCCTGCGAGCTGTTTTATCCCTCCAGGCAAACAGCAGCTGAAAGGCCGTTAGTTGCTGTGTGTTGAGATGTTTCTTTTGCTTTCTATACAGTTCCAGGTAAGACTCATCCGTGAAGATAGGTTTGATGAATTTCTGCAAAATATTATCGAATATTCAAGATCAGTGGGAATCAATACTGTGCCCTGGGCTCTTCAAGACACTGGGCTCTTTTCATGAATGCAAAGAGCAAAGCAAAGAACAAGTGGGACCTGAGCGGAACCCGGGTGTCGGGCTTTACCTTGAGGCAGATGTCACGGCTCCGCTGCCACTCCACCTGCAGCTGCGTGGGCTGCTCGTTGCCACGCTCCCACAGCTCCAGCCTCATCTTATCATAGATGTAAAGCAGGTAATGAGTGTCGTCTCGGGCATAGTTGAGCATTTCCTCAGGCAGAGGTCTAGAGTTGCAACAGAGAACATTGTTTCACACCTTTCCCCCTGGGCGGCAATTCAACTTGTCTACGCTGCTGGAGCTAAGACATTTTTGGTTCTGATATCAAAGATTCTCTCCCGGCCAATACTACAGTTCTACCAGCATCTCCTGCATCTTCATATGACAAGCCACTCTTTTCACAGCTGGGTAGAAAGGGCAGCAGGGCAAGGATGTGGTTAAAAATAAGGGCCCTGCTGTCCTGAGTTTGAATCTTAGCCCAGCGTATGGCACGTGGCATGGGTTAAATAACAGGTAATGGTTTTTAGATTTTATCATTTTCATCTTACATTTGGACTTCACTAGATCCTCTTTAGAAATTCTGGCATGAGAAGTGGAGAAAAGCTTGGTGCTTCTCCATACAACACTTGCAACCTCAGAGAGGAAGCCGGCCATCTGAAAATGACCAAGGTGAGCAAGAATCCCACAAAGTATGGCCAAGACTCTGTTACAGCCTTTGACTATAGTAAACACTGACTATAAGGCTAAGTCAGCGCTGCACCTTAGAATCCTCTCACACCTATGGGAGACCACCTCACACATACACAAGCATCCCTTCCCGGGAGATGTGAGTTACAAACAAGAGACTGGCGTTGACAAATGCTGACATGGTGTGGCTCTTTCAACTACTATTTCCATGAAGCATAACAAACTATTTGTTTATCTAAGATAGTAATTCCCAGCTTTTTCAAATAGGAAGCATTTTTTTAACCAATCCATTTAAAAATTTTTAAATTCCTCACATTACAGAACTAAACTGAAATTTACTAACATTCCCCTCTATGTAACATAATCAGCCCAACATAAACTTCATTGTTATTCTAAAACTTCCAGTTGTCCTTATGCAACGAAAACAACTGGAGAAAAGCCCAACGACATTCAACTGAAGATTCAAATGGTGTTACAGCCTGCACAAAGGTCTCCAGGAGTGGGAGTTAATGAACGCCGAGGCCGCCTTCTGCCATCCCCCATTTCCTGGTCAAGAACAAACTAACCGTATTCTCCAATCGGCCAGCTGATACTGCTTGTTTGATTCCACGTTGCAATAGAGCTTCAGCAGATGGTCGAGGGAGTGCCTGCCCAGGTTAAGAAGGCGTGCTGCCTGATGGGTATCAAACATGTTCACCACGTACAACCCAAAGTCCTTCTGTAGCCATTCTATGTCTGAATCGGCACCGTGGAAGACCTGAAAACAAAACCACAGTCAGGCAGTACAGTGGCACAAGGCCACTTATACTCTGAAATGAACTCTGCCCCTAGGTTATTAGAACACTGGAATTAGAAGACAGGATAAAGATTAAGATGGGTTCAGTTTTAAATGCCTCTTTTAATTTGGGCCACAGCCTTCTACACTCCTAATTGCATACTTGTAACTGCTAACAGCTGATGATTCTAAGAAACCTGCTCTGCTAACTTCAAGGGTAGTCATTAAGTCCAAACAATCTTGAGAGCATGGGCTCACTGCAGTACTCATCAAAGTGATTTAACATTTTTCTGGGTGGTAACGAGCTAAGCCTTAGCTCTTCTAACAGGGGTTTAGAAACAAAAGCAGTTTAGCATGTGGTGCCCTAGTGTGAAGCTACTGTTATTTCTCTCAACTTTATTGGGTCTACGTTGAAATGATGAAAACAGTAAACTGAAAAGCACCTAAATCTTGCACTCACGTGCAAGAGTGGGACTGACCTTAACAATAGCTGGGTCTGTGAGGCTCTCATTGAGAATGTACATGTCACTGCGAAGCTCCAGGGTGTCAACGATGAAGTCTTCTGTCCGGGTGGAAATCTGCATCAGGCAGGTGAGCCCTAGGAAGCTCCGGTAAGAGTGGTGCTAAAACACACAGAAAGAAGGGAGAACAGGAGAAAAAGATTTTACCAGGCTTACCTTTACCGATTTTGAAGTCAGTTATAAAGCAGAGTAATATAATTAATTTCTACCAAAAAGTAGATTTAAATTAGTATTAATTCTGTATTTCTTGAGTAGGTCAACGCACAGGAAATGAAAATTTTCATTCCAGGTCATTAACAAGTTACCTCCAAGTCTACAGCAAATTCTTGACACTTCAGGAGCTTTTCATTGAGTTCCACTAGTTCATCCAGCGAGGACACGAAGTGGCAGGGTGTCTCTCCTACAGGTCTGTATAACTGCATCACAGAAGTACGGGCAGAAAGAGCAGACTGTTAAGAATCATCTTTCATGAAAGTACCAAAATTAAGAGTTCAAGAAATAATCCAAAGTCATAACCTTCTTTAAAAATATTTAAGGAAAGCCAAAATTACATCCAGTAATTTATGTATTTGATTCTTCCTGGGCTACTTGGGTACCATCCATCAGCTAAGGTTGGGCACTTACCTGAGGCTCTGGCTTTTGAAGGACTGAGTCTGGTGGAGTGAAGTGATCTAGTTCGTACTGATAAGGATGTGCAAACCTGAATCAATAAAACAAAAAGAAAAATCTTTTTGATTAATTCCATGATTCAAGGAAGAACAACTGCTTTAATCCAATTCGTAAAAACAAACAAGAAAAGACCATTGTGAAAATATTTTTAAAAGCATCATTGTTTCAACAACGATTCAAGTGCATCAAAAAAAAAAAATTGGGTGAAACTTGTTCACCCTTAAAGTATGATAATTCAAAATCGATTCATTTATACAGATTTGAGCACTAATTTGCCAAACACTGTACGGCTGCTGTTGTGGATGATACAGAAAGGTGAGATATGTAACTCCTTGTGGTTTGGAATAACGAATCTGTGAGGTGAGAGAGAGTGGTCAATACCTCAGTTGGTCATATACCAAATGATGTATTTTTTTCAGTTCCTCTATCAGATACTTGCATAAAAATCCTAAGTCTCTCAGTTCCTTGAGGGCAGGGCTGCCTTTCATTACCTTTATTTCTCTAGCACTCAGCTAGTGGCCTCACAGTGCAGAGCTGGGGCTGAGGCACAAACACTCAGACACTCTGGCTGCGTGTGAGAAAAAGACCAACACTGAGGAAGTTTTCATCACCGTTTTTCTTTGAACTGAAATCAAAGTCCTCTTGTCTGTTTTAAGCAAAGTTTTTCCAAGATGCTTATCCTGCCAGTGAGAAATGTCTTTTCTGTACTGAATTTATTGGTGAGCATTACCTTCTTGTTTGCATCCACACCTAACAAGAAAGGCAGAGTGGTACACAGGAAGGACAATTTTAAGAAAACTTGGGCTTAAAGTTCTAGTTCTGTGGGAAGTTAGCATCCCTAATTTTGTTTTCTCATCTGTCCAATGGGGACGAGAGCAACCGGCAGCTCTCAGGACTGCATGAGGGCTACGTGAGATGGTGCTTGTGCGAGGCCCTCTGCGAACACAAGCAGGAGGTTTAATCGATAAGATGCACGTCAGGATAAGGACTCCTCAGATTCTGTTCTCATTCACACGTCACAGAAGTGACACAGAGTGAAAATGCGGCACGAGGATGAGGGCCACGGCAGGACGTTCAGACAGGCAAACACTTACATGTCCTGCTCCACCTGCTGGGTTCTCTGCTGGTGGATGAAATCTGCCAGGGCAGGGGGGACATCCAAGTCCTCTGGTCGGTCCTGTGGGCGCTCCCGCCTTTCTTTAGAGAGTGCTGGAGACCCAAGCAGCGACAAAGACACATTCACATCTTGTCTAGTTATGGAGGGTTAACTGGCTCCCTCTGAATTTGAAGAAAGGAAGGTGGGAGGGATACCTTTTCCCCTTGATTCGTTTTTGTTGGGCAGAGCTAGCACTACTTACCCTGAGGGAGGGGTTTCTGAGCATTGGGCTTGATGAAGATTTTAGGAAGGAACGGCGTGTTGGAATTGTCAATCTTCTCTCGGAATTTAAGCTGAGGCCGGACGATGTTTTTTGCATGAAGCAGCCGGAATGTTTCACATTTTGTTTTTTTGCTATATTCTCCTGCCTATGATCAACAAATATAAATACTTTATAACACAGCAACTTGATGAATTAGAATAAATTCCAATTTATGCCTTCCAAAGACCACTCATTTAAGAATGTATGTGTGTGTGAGACTGGGGGGTTAGACAAGAGGGTGTAATTAGGTTGTGTCTATTTATGAGAACAACTTAGGCAGTGGCCAGTTCTGTGTCCAATAAGTTAAAACAGAAATGCAAATCAGAATGGGCAAGGGCCCTACTGCAAAGCTGACACTGAAAGCTCTAGTTCACCTGAAAAGCAGCCCTCACCTTCCGGTTCCAGCTGGACACTATGGTTTTAGGGACCTGCAATCCTGCAGGGAGGACAGGTTGTTGATTCTTATTCACACCTGATGCTTCATCCAGTAAAATGCCCTAAGAGTAAAAGAGACATTAATTTAGTATCTTCCTTTCAGGGTTAACAGAGCTAATTACCTAAAATTTTTACAAAATACATTCAGAGAATTATGTGCGAGAGTACACACTTATAAGGGTGGATCACTGTAGCAGAGGTGATTAGAGAGTCATCAATCGCAAATAAATGAAGCATTATTTGCTCAATGACAGGGCTGTTATCAGGCACTCCCTACCCTTGATCAAGTCTCTTTACAGTTCTGAATTGGGCTGAAAATTCAAAAGTGATTCAACAGTATGATGTGGCCCACTAAAATAATTAAAAAGACCCTAGACTGTATTAAACATAGAGGTACGGTATTTAGAGTGAGAATGAAGCATGTCCTGATCTACTTTATAAAGATGTGGAATCTCAGTTTGGGCACCATTAACAGAGGTGCACCCAGCTGATAAATGCCAGGACTTGAAATCATAAAGTATGAGAAACCACTGAAAGACCTGTGGGCATTTAGACCATGGAAGAGATGACTTCAAGGGACAGGACAGCATGATTTAAATATCTGCAGGACTGTCACATGGCTGAGAGTTAGATGTGTTTTGGACAATCTGTGTGTATTTCTGTAAAGAATGTTATGCTGTAGTATTAGGTGTAAGTAGACAGTCAGCTAGATCAAATGATTCACATCTCCCTCCAATTATGCAAGTCAAGGTGTTTAGCAGACTGTGGATAATAGTAAAAATAGACGAAATTTTGGTTGGGATCTGTATCCAGAGGCCTCTTCTCTTGCAACAAAATGGGATTCGCAAATCTGGAAGGTAGATTACTAATACAGCACTTTAAAAACAGCCTTTCCCCGGGGCAGTGATACTCTGAAGTGATATATCTGAAGACAACTGTGTTATTTTTGGGAAGAAGAAGCCAACTAGCAGAGGGAAGGAATGTCATTACAGGCCAGAAATGCTAAACTTCCTTTCTTTTCATTTCCTAAGGTGCTTGGGTTTCTTTTCATATTTAATAATACGAAAGCTCTTCATCTGTTAGTAACCTTAAGAGTAATGTGAAATACTCACCACTCTTTCCAGAATAACATCATTGGCATCAACTAGCAAATCAAACTTGTCCTCCAGCTCAGTCACTTTATTCTGATCCTTAATGTTGCTGCGACATCCATGGTACTGCATTACCCTACTCATGCTAGAAAGGACAGGAAAACCAAAATCAGCTTGTATACTTTTATTCATTTGTTTATAATCTAGGAGAAAGCTCCCAAGGCTTGGCTTAGACTATTCCCAATACTTTTTGATCAAGCTAATAAAACCTGCACCCTTTAGCAAAAAACATTGCTAGTTGTATGGCACTGGGCAATTCACTGAATCTCACTAAGACTTATTTTTCTCATCTATTATTTGAGGGGGTGGAAGAAACTATCCCAAAGCTTCCTTTAAATTCTAAAAAAAAAAATACATAACACTAAGTAAATAATATACTCTGCATTCATTGTTTTACCATGAAATCTAAAACAGATTCTCTAATTCTGTCATGCAACAGTTAAACAAAATCAATGTTTGTGTAATGCCTGTCCTAATACACTTATTAGAAAGTTATTACTAAAAAAGAAACTAGATTAAAAAGAAAAAGAAAGCTAATACTTGTGACTTTCCAAGTTGTGTGAGAGAATCTTGGATCTAGGTTTTCAAGTCCCATATTAATTAAAAAAGATTCATTGTCTATAGCTGCAATAGTCAATATATATTTTAAAAGTAAAACTCAAAATTTACCAAGTAACATTTCCCTAATTAACATTTCCCACTGTCTCATTTTTACATTTTATAGCTCTAAAGCACAGAAAATTATGGTAAGAAAAAAACAAATTTCAGGAAAAATCATCTACTTCTTTATAGTCTTTTTTTTCAACATGAGAAACCAATATACAGTACTTACCACTGAAGCAACCTGTCTCCCTGTGTTTCACAAAATGCCTGGAAGCCAGGAAAACTTCGGTAAAAATCATACTCATCACCAAACTGTGGTAGGCCCCCAGATGCCTTGGTGACTGCCACCACTGCCCCAAGAGCAAACTGTCAAAAACCAGAAAAACAAGCATGTTTTAGACACGGATCACCATTCATTCAGCAACTCATTTTTTTTCAAGATCTACTATATATAATGAATTGTGCTAGATGATGAAGACCTTCATGCATCCAACAAATATTCACTTACTGCCGATTTTACACCAAGCCCTTATGATACAACAGTGAACATGAAACCAAGTTTTGGAGCTTACATTCTTGGGAGAGTAGGGAGAGAAAGAACAAATACATATATAATATGACTAATATTCAAAACAGCCTGGGTTTGAGTCTTGGCTCTGCTACCTATTGACTGTGACCTTGGGCAAGTTATTTTATTTATTTGAACCTTAGTTTCCGCCTTTGAAAAATAGGCATAAGGGGGACTTCCCTGGTGGCGCAGTGGTTAAGCATCTGCCTGCCGATGCAGGGGACACGGGTTCAAGCCCTGGTCCGGGAAGATCCCACATGCCGCGGAGCAACTAAGCCTGTGTGCCACAACTACTGAGCCTGCGCTCTAGAGCCCACAAGCCACAACTACTGAGCCTGCGTGCCACAACTACTGAAGCCTGTGTGCCTAGAGCCCATGCTCTGCAACAAGAGAGGCCACTGCAATGAGAAGCCCGTGCACCACAACAAAGAGTAGCCCCCGCTCACTGCAACTAGAGAAAGCCTGTGTGCAGCAACGAAGACCCAAGGCAGCCAAAAAAGTAAATAAATAAATAGATGTAATCTCTCATTATTAAAAGAAGAAGAAGGAAAAAAAGGGCTTCCCTGGTAGCGCAGCGGTTGAGAGTCCGCCTGCCAATGCAGGGGACATGGGTTCGTGCCCTGGTCCGGGAAGATCCCACATGCCGCGGAGCAACTAAGCCCATGCGCCACAACTACTGAGCCTGTGCTCTAGAGCCTGCGTGCCACAACCACTGAAGCCCCTGCGCCCAGAGCCCATGCTCCACAACAAGAGAAGCCCGCGCACCGCAACCAAGAGCAGCCCGCGCTCACCGCAACTAGAGGAGGCCCGCGTGCAGCAATGAAGACCCAACGCAGCCAAAAATAAATAATAATAATAATAAAAAAAAAGTATAAGGGACTTCCCTGGCGGTCCAGTGGTTAAGACTCTATGCTTCCACTGCAAGGGGCACAAGCCACGTGGTGTGGCATGAGCCATATGGTGCAGCAAAAAAAAGAAAAAAAAGACAATATAAGAATATTCTAGATCTTTTGGATAAGCAATTTAGAATGGCTACTGTCCACAGCTGGACTAGTGTTTATGGCTCAGTTAGTGCCAAGTAGGTCTCTATTTTTGTTGTGTGATAATGAGAAAAAACCTGAAGTGGCTGTCATAGGTAAATGACAGTTGGTCATATCAAGGCCAACTGACATTACTGTGAGTTGTGTAATAAATGTTTTCCAAGAAAAAAAAAAGAGAGAGAAAGATGGGAACTTGAATCATGGTGGGGTACATGGTAGCACTGAGCCACCCAATCAGGACCATGGCTAGTGGCCCAGGAACTATTCAGAACCAAATAAATGAATTAATAACAACATCTGCTAATGATGAATTAGATATAATGCGAGTGGCGTTTTGGAGGATCTGTAGTGCTAACTTACAAACTATTTTAGTTTCATGGTCTTGGAAGAGCTATGCATGAGGTGTTTAATCCCAGGTTGGTTTGTTCATATTTAAGCACCAATAGACAAATAATGTAAATGAACTCTATGTTCCTTCGAGGAGGCATTGATAAATGCTCTATGGCACCTCCAGGAGGGACACTCGGTGGCAGCTGTAACAGGTGACATTAAACCCAGGGTTTGGGATTATGTAGGATTGGCCCTCAAGAGAGGGAAGAAGCGCCATCCCGGCCGCGGGAGGCGTAAAGCAGCCAAGTCTCTCTGGAGAGTTGGTCGGGTGGCTCAGACCTGGGCGGGGTCGGGGTCGCGAAGCCTGGGGACATCAGGGTGACCAGAAAGCCCTTCCCACGAGGCGGAGACGGTTCTCCATACTCGGGACTACATGGGCTCAAACGGAAGATCAAGGACCCGGGGGAGTGTGGCGTCCCCGGGTGTCAGCGTGCGAGGCCCCATCCCCGGAGGATGAAGACTGTGCCCGGCGCGGGGAGCGGCCCCTAGACCCCCTCCCGAGGCTTCGCTGCAGCATGCGCGCGGCCGCGTGGGCGGCCTCCGAGAGGGTCCGCGCCTGCTTCCGGTCAGCCGCGGGCGGCTCCCTGTGCCCCCGAGGCCTCACGAGCTCACCTTCACGAAGCTGTCTGCATCGGGGAAGCCGGGCAGCACCATCTCCCCGTCAGACTCGGTAGCGCTTGTCGCCGACTGGGCCTTGGACTCTCGGGGACTGGGAAGCGCCATTTTTCCGGCTTGCACGGCTTTTCTCGCGAGAGTGCCTCAGCCAACGCGACGTGCACGCACTGCGCATGTGCGAAGGCTATTCTTGAGTTGGGGCGGTATCAGCTGAGTACCCCACCCAGGGAATTTGACGTTTTTCTTTAACTTCGTATTATTTCATGACAGCAACCCAGTGATTTACGGTAAGACCTGGAGGACCCAATTATTCTTATATTTAAAGCTTGCTCCTCCCAGGCTCTGGTTCCGTGGCCCCCTCACTCACTTGATTTGACTCCTGCAGTTATCCCCTCTCTGGCGTCATCTATCTTTTCCCTCGCTGCTGGTTCATCCCTAACAAACTACAAGTATTCTGGCATCTCTCCCAAATAAAAGACAAGCTAGAAAACAACACTCCACCCCACACTTCCTTCCAGCCCCTGTAACATTCCTCTTGCCCTTTATAGGTAAACTATTAGAAAAGGCGTCTATATGTTCCTACCGTAGTTACCTCCAGTTCTCTGGAACGCCTCCAATCAAAGGTTCCTCCCCATCCACGTCTTAAGGCACTTAGTGTGAACTCAAACATTTCTTACATGAATGCCTGGAAGAGCTCTTGTTAGGAGGTTGGCAGTATTGGGCAGCTCAGGGGTGGATTTGGGAAACCCGGTAGGGTGTGCGCTCTTTCCTAAGATCAGGAGTGGCACACCCTTAATACAATTTGTTTGGCTTAGTAAATGTTAGCTGTTATCTTTTTTTTTTGGCTGCACCTCACGGCTGTTAGGATCTTAGTTCCCCAACCAGGGACTGAACCCGGGCCCCAGCAGTGAAAGCGCTGGAGTCCTAACCACTTGACTGCAGGGAATTCCCATGTTAGCTGTTAATCAGAATATCTTATTAACAGAATGCTTGTTTTTCATTCTCCCTGCCCCCCATTTGTGTTCCTCAGGTACACAGGTACCCTGGCCAAACGAAGGCCGAGGCTAGAGTAGTTCATTTTTACAACTAATATTTTGAGCACTTAATTCATATAGTTCAACCTAGGCTGTGCTGAGTGCTTTACATGGATTAGGTCATCCTCAAAACAACCTTCTGGGGTAGATCCACATTTTCAATGGAGGAAACAAACACAGAGATTAAGTAACTTATCCAAAGTCACACAGATAGGATGAGACGGCGTTGAGATTTGAAACTAGGTAATTTGATACCACAGCCTTGACTCTTACTGCTTTACCTGCCTCCAAGAGATTTAAGGCCCTCCCTTCACACATCTTACATGAAACTATCCTGGATCGATAGGGGAATTAGACTGTCTTTTAAGGCCTCCGTTAGCATTTCACCTTCTTCTGGTAACTCATTTCAACAAAGTCAGAGGTTTTGCTTAGGTATAACTTAAAACCCATTGGAGGGATTCCCTGGCAGTCCAGCGATTAGGACTCTGCACCTCCACTGCAGGGGGCATGGGTTCAATCCCTGGTCGGGGAACTAAGATCCTGCAGGTTGTGTGGCCAAAAAGAAAAAACAAAACACAACAAAAAAAACCATTGGATTCACCAAACATCTTAATCCCAAGGACTCTCATGCCCTAAAGAATATGTCCTTACCACTGATGGCCACCATTTTCCTGAGTCCGTTATTTCCCATGACCTTTATCTTTTGTGAATGGTATCGCTGTAGTCATTGATAGTTATTTCATATAGAATCTGATCATATTTTCAGGAGCAAAATAGTTGATACATAGTTTAGGATAGTTACAGAAAATCTGAAGGTATGAGACTTTCTAGCTGTGAGGGTTAAAACTGTTTTATCACTGTTGAGATTTAAACCCATCTTTTGTTTGGTTTTGGCCTCGATGTGGCATGCAGGATCTTAGTTCCCTGATCAGGGATTGAACCCATGTCCCCTGCAATGGAAGGGCGGAGTCCTAACCACTGGCCCACCAGGGAATTCCATCTTTGTTTTTAATAGAGGAACCCTCCAACAAATGTTTATGGAGCACTGCTGTGGGCTGATCTTCTGGCAGATTTTGGGGATGTGAATTCCCACAAGATATGGTTCCTGGCCTTATAATTCTCTTGCTCCCCCTATTACAAATTAAAAAAAAATTTTTATTGAAGTAGAGTTGATTTACAATGTGTTAATTTCTGCTGTACAGCAGTGCTTTAGTTATGCATATATATATATTCTTTTTAATATTCTTTTCCATTATGGTTTATCACAGGTTATTGACTATAGTTCCCCATGCTATACAGTAGGACCTTGTTGTTAATCCATTCTATATATAATACTTTGCATCTGTTAATCCCAAACTCCCAATCCTTCCCTATCCCACCTCTCCTCCCCCTTGGCAAACAAGTCTTTTCTCTATGAACAGAGTGAGTCTGTGAGTCTGTGTCAGTTTTGTAGATATGTTCGTTTGTATTGTATTTTATTTTTTAAATATTTATTTAATTTTGGCTGTGCCGGGTCTTAGTTGTGGCACTTGGGATCTTCATTGCGGCGTGCGGACTCAGTTGCGGCACACATGCGGGATCTAGTTCCCCGACCAGGGATGGAACCCGGGCCCCTTGCATTGGGAGCTTGGAGTCTTACCCACTGGACCACCAGGGAAGTCCCTGTGTTGTACTTTAGATTCCACATATAAGTAATATCATATGGTATTTGTCTTTCTGACTTACTTCACTTAGTATGATAATCTCTAGGTCCATTTTACAAGTTCCTTAAATAGCTTGTATGATTCAGTATTTCTTACTGGGTAGCTATGGCCCACAGGAATTTGGAAGAACTCTGTAGGCATGCTTTCTCTTCAGAGGAATCTGTATCTAGTACTTGCCAGTTCCCTCCTCTCCATTATTCCAACAGTTTTACTAGGCCTTACTAGCTTTTAATTTTCTTTCCACCTGTTTGACACCAGTTTCTCTTAAAAACACTACTCAGGTTCTATTTCTCTGTTTTAAAACTTCACGTGGTTCCCTCCCTGTTGTCCACAGCATCAGGTTCAAACTCCTTGCCGCTGAACTGTGAGGCAGGCCAGTCTGGCCTGGTTCTACTTTCTAGCCTCCTTTTAGTTCCTATTATTCTTTTAACTATTATTCCTTTTATTTCCCACTGACCACTGAGCCAGACATGCTGAACCATGAGGTCCAAGTGTGTGAAACTGCTGTTTCACATATAAAAATGGCCGAATATCTACAATCTAATATGGTTCAAGTTAACACTTGCCATTCCTGCACAATATTGTGCTTTCATACTTCTTTTCTGCTGAGAACATCCTCACTTGCTTCATCTGACAAACTCCCACTCCTCCTTTAAGACCCTCGGCAAGTGTCCCCACTTTCTGTGAGGCTTTCCTGGTTTGCCCAGTGGAATCAGTGACCCCACCCAAGGCTAGCGCCCTGCACGTGGCTCTCCTCACCACGCAGCCCGGTGGCTTTATCAGTCCGCTCCTGAGATGCCGGCTCCACCTCGTCTGGCCGTGAACAAGCCAAGGATGGAGACCACGTCATGTAGACCCTTGTCCTGCACAGTCCCAGTATTCAGTGTTAACGAATGTTGAAGAAGTAACTGCTTCCTTTATGAACTAATAAGTAGGAATAAAAAGCCACTCATATGCATGTTTTTAAAATTCTGATGTCATTTATTGGCACAAAAATTATTCAGATACAACATGGTGTCTAGACATGGCTACACTTTATATTTTGTGCATTTAGTTTAATATTTCTTTTGCTCCTAATTCCCAACATGTACTAGACCATCCCCCTCTGTGTCAGCACCTCCATGACAGCATTCCTGTATTCCAAGGCCTTGCTCTAAACACAGAGCGTTCAGACCTCACTGAAAACATCCCAGAACCATGCTGGGGAGGCCAGTGTGGGCCTCCCACTGCTCTGTGATCCGCTCCGTGTATCTGCTCAGCCGAGGCCGCCCGGCGATCTGAAGAAACTCCCCTCCGAGTGGCTCCAGTCTTGAAGTATGTACGGTGCAGCATCACGGGTGAGGCAGAAGGCAGACCTTTTCCATCCATTTTGGCCCATCGTGCAAGGGTTGTTGCTGCCGTCCATGGACCAGTGAGGTAATGAGATGGGCGAAGGTGACCAAGTCAACTTCTCCTGCTTCCTTACAGTTCAGAACCCTAATCCGTGTCCTCCAGGACCTGAGGCTTCATGACTGTGCTGAGTTTGCTGTGTCCATGTCGAGAGCATCGACTAGGCCATTCTTCTGTCAGCAAACGCTTATGAGTTCTTCTGTGAGTTAAGTCAAAACCCGTATTTCTAAAGTTATGAAATCTTCTGTTCCCCAAAATCAATGGCTTGATTTCTGTAGTATTACTGCGTTTACTGTCCTGGGAACCAAATCAAGCCTTGTGTTTCTGACAATATATTCTTCAACAGCAGCTAGAAAGTTGGTTCAAACCAACTTTTAATATACAGTAGTTCTTTTCATTTACATTTCAAAATATTTAACAGAGCTGAACTTTCTCACCATGGCTTCAGTTTAGTGGAAGCATATACCAAAGTACAAAAGCCTCAAGAGAAATGCTGTGGGCATGTCTGGGCCTCTAGTTACCAGAAAGGACACCTAAGAAGACAGAGAGAAAAGGAGTATTTTAATAATTTGGGCTTCTTCAAAGCTTTACGTGGATACATTGAAAATGGAAAGAGCAAGGTCTGACAACCCCTGGGACGTCCCCTGAGATCTTTCACACCTAATTGTGCAGGACACGCTCATAATTTCCAGTCCAGGGCTGACGCCTGCTGTGGTCCCAGAAGGGCGCCTCCCCGCCACCCTCTCTCTCAAGTTTCTACCTTCAAGCGTGCCTCGGGCGATTAATCAAAGCAGACCCCAGAGTGGTCCTTGAGGTTACAATCCTGGATGATAAATTTGCCTTTTCATCTCCTTCTCTCTGTCTCTGCTTTGGTTTCTTCTCCTACCCTTCCCGTATCTCTGAATCGACAGCAAAAATCCCAAAAGAACCCCCCCACCCCAAATAAGGGGGCCTCACCTATTCTTCTAAACCAATATAAAATGTAATTTTAATTTATTTTGGCGTTTGCCTTCCAAATGCACATCCGCATTTCTCCATTTTCTCCTTTTTGGAACAATGAGCACAGAGAATACAAACTTTTTTTAAAAGAGATTTGAAACACGATTTCCCTTTATGGATACTGCCCCCCCACCCCCGCCCAAATCTTTTTCTGTGACTCTGGGTTTGGGGCACAGGGTGGGGTCCTGATTGCTCATCTGAACAGAGGTGCTTTGACAGGCCACTCACCAGCCGATGTAGCACTGGCAGAGGTTTTCATGGGAAGTTGCTTGTTTGATGAGCAGCTCAACTTGTGTTGGGACATCCAACGTTTCATCGTGAGAGAAGTCCCGACCTAGGACATGAGAAACAGAAGCATCCAGTCTGCACCCGGTTACTCCTTGTTGCCCCGTTTGGCTTACCTGTCCCCGCAGCCCAAATCAGTTCCTCCTCATACATGAATATAAAGGCTAGACAATAGTTGGATTTTAAATTCTCCTCCACGTGACCTGGATAACACCAGTCTCCTCTTAATACATACTCGGTTCTGGAGGGTAAAGTCCTACGGTCGGCTGAGTTCAGGAGTGGCGAAGATCTGGCTGATGGGCTTATGAAGACTCCTTCTAGTCCATAATCATCCCTGAGTTCAGCAAGTGGCCGAGGAACCCGGTTCTTTTCGATCCTTCTAGCCTCCCCTTCGAGTCTTTCCTCCCGCAGGGCCGCCTGCTTTCATCACACATTCATACTCTCCCACCTCACTCAGGCACTGAGCGCTGCCTGGCTGGCCTGTGCTGCTTCTCTGGCAGCGCGCCTTCCCATCTCCGCAAGGGCCACTCCAAGTCCTCTGCTCTCCCTGAACGTCCCAGCCTCTCCTCTGGCTCCTCGCCCTCACCAGCGCCCTCATGTCCCCCTCTGCGATTTAATGGACTCGCTAAATGCACAGTGTGTTGGGCGTGTTCAAGGTGCTGGCTTCCTCTCCTTCCTTCCTGTTACCCCACAGAGCTGTCCCTCCTCCCATTTAAGGCCGAGATCACCTGCACTTTGCTCCACCGCCTGCTGCTTCCTTAGGAGCCTTACATCGACTCTCCTGCCTCTCACTCATATCTGCAAACTCTCCCCCTCACATTCTCACTTTTTTTGTAAACGCGTTCCTCTCCTACTGAAGGAAAAAACAGCCTCTCCAACTGCTCCTTCTCCAGCTTCATCCTCTCTCCTCCCTGCACAGCCAAACTTCTCAAGAGTTTTCAAACTTGTCTCCATTCCCTCGCTTCTCTCTCTCACTTCACATTCTCTTCAAGTGCTTTAGTCTGGCTGTCAGGCTCATCACAGCTCTCAGAAGGTCACCAGAGACTTGGAGCCACGCTTGATCCCGCCCCACCCCTCATGCCCCACCATCAATCCTCTGGCTTTAACCTTCTAAATGGCTCTTGAATCCACCTCCGCTGCCACCCTCGTCTAATCAACTGTCCAGCCTGCACGACTGTGGCAACTGCTTCCTCCCCTGAGCCCCTGCTCCACCCATAGCCAGAGCAGGCAGGATGCCACAATGCAAACCTGCCCAGGCCCCCCAACCCCTTAAAACCTTTCAGTGGTTTCCCACTGCCCATAAGACATAGCATAAAAATATAAGGTCCTGTATGATCTGGCCCTGGCCTACCCAAAGTCAAAACATTTTGCATTGTGCTCCTCCCACCTTTCTCCGGGGCAGTTAAGACTGGCAGGCTTTTGGACCTTTTTTCTTGCTATGCTCCCTCCTTTACCTGGAACAATCTGTCCTAATCAACTCCTCTTTCAGATTTTAAGCTCATGGGTAGTTTGCTGAGGAAAGCTTTTCCTGAACTCCTGAACTTAAATCCCCTGTTACTGGCGTCATAGCCCCAGTCTCTCTCTTCCACTCGTAACAGTATTCCTCTTTAGATTCTAAGCCCCACGAAGGCGGGGAAGCTGCCTGTTTTTACCAACACCGTTTCTTCAGCATCTAGCACTTGTGGGTGCTCAATAAACCAATGTCCCTTGACGACAAAGCTTACGTGCCAGGCCCTATGCTCAGTGCTGGGCCTCCCACGTCTCAGTTCATCCTCACCGCCTTCTGAGGGGTCTTTTGCCTCCCCGCCTCCCACCCCCAAGTCACACCATCTGGTTAATGTGACATGTCTCCTGTTCAAAAGTATGCGTTTCTCCCCTTCCATGTTCTCCACTCCATAACAGCTACCTGAGCACAGATGGGCAACGAATCAAGTGGTCAGATTTGCTCTGATATCAAGCCATGATAATAAAAAAAGTTTTGCCTGAATTTGGCTGACTCTGGACCCAACAGAACTTTACTGTTAAACTTCACTGTTAAAACAAGGTTAACAACATTACTTAAAGAAAGTTTATTGGTCATTAGAGAATCAGAGAGGGTCCTTAACTGATGGCCTCAGAGACACTCCAGTTAGCAGCACAGGGTCAAAGTTTAGGCACCAACACCATTGGAAACTGGGCCAACCACCCACTAAAGGAGATTTTATGTCCCTCTCAAGTAAACACATACACACACTCACCAGTGAGCTTATCTCGAACTCTGTTAATAATCTGAATAGCTTTCTTATTTAGGGCCTCTGGTTTCACCAAACCGTCTCCAACTGGAATACACAAAAGTAGAAATAACAGTAAGATTGGATCATCACAACAGGTTCAATGGATGCCCCTGTTTTCTCAAATATTCACTTTGTAAATGTTGAGTAATTCTTCTTCTTTGTCTAGCTTTGTCCTCAGAATATAATGAGAAATTCACAGGATCTTTTCTGCTCAAAGGCAGTTTTGTTGCCTCCTCTTACTGACCCTCATCATGGTGCACACAGCTGCTATGTTCTTAATGAGCTAGTCACTGGTGTGATTCCTCAGAGGCTGGACTTACTGAAAGAATGAATAGATTCTGGCACTGTGGTCCCTGTTTTCTTATGGGCTGGTTCCCCAAGTTCCACACCATCCAAAATTTCTAGGAGGAAAAAAATCAGTTAGCAGAAAATTCAAACACCAAGAAGCCACTGTTTCAAGGTGTTAGCTCTAATTCTTCATGTATTATAGTCCCTTTAACACCTGCCCTACCTATCTCAGAGGGGAAAGGAGAGAGGAAGTGTTATGTTACTCTTTATGTATTTAAAAGTTTTTAGTGAGTTCCTGGGTGGTCTAGTGTTTAGGATTCGGTGCCTTCACTGCTGTGGCCCGGGTTCAATCCCTGGTCAGGGACCTGAGATCCCACAAGCTGCATGGCACAGCCAAAAAAATTCTTTTTAAATCTGCAAAGCATGAATCTGCAAACATACAGCATTAATAAACTGTTCTGACACACAGAATAGGATCACGAGTCAAAGATCCGGTAACAAAATCTGGTTGGACAAAAACTGGTAATAACATAAAGAAAACTAGCTTTCAAGGGGTCACACACATGACTGAAATGTTATTCCTTGGAGGAATTTATACATCAATTCTGGGGAGAAAAAGTCCACAAGCTTTAGGGTCACCCTCCAATGACTGTGGCCTTCAGGAGAGCAGTGTAGAATCAGAACTATGAAGTTATTTACACATTGTCCTTGGACATCACAGGCCTTCAAACTGAAGCTAGTAATAATACTTTTATTAATGAGTCCCTGGAACTTCATTTAAAAAAAAAAATTATTTATTTATTTATTTATGGCTGTGTTGGGTCTTCGTTGCTGCACGCGGGCTTTCTCTAGTTGCGGCGAGCGGGGGCTACTCTTTGTTGCAGTGTGAGGGCTTCTCACTGCAGTGGCTTCTCTTGTTGAGAAGCATGGGCTCTAGGCGGGCAGGCTTCGGTAGTTGGGGCACACGGGCTCAGCAGTTGTGGCTCACGGTCTCTAGAGCACAGGCTCAGTAGCTGTGGTGCACGGGCTTAGTTGCTCCGCGGCATGTGGGATCTTCCCAGACCAGGGCTTGAATCCGTGTCCCCTGCATTGGCAGGCAGATTCTTCACCACTGTGCCACCAGGGAAGTCCCTGGAACTTAACTTTTAAGCCACATAAAAACAACCAGGTCCACCAGCACCTGGTGCCACCAGAACAGGATGTCCTGATTCCCCTCTGCAATAATGTATTAAGGAGGTGGACCCTGAGAGTTAAACCAGTAAGTATCACGTAATTTGGGTGAGGCCAGTCATCTGTATGAGGCCCCCCAGACACCGTGGGTGATTCAGGTATTTATGGTATCCAGTGTAGAGTCCAAGCTATTCATAAATGATACCAACCCAGGATCTCAATTTCCTGCCAAGAACACTCTCTTCCTTTTTACACATCCAGATTCCATCCATCCAGTAAGGCTCAGCTTAAATTCCACCAGCCCACGATCTCCCTAAACCACTGCAGTTCAGAGCGATACCTCCTTTCTAAGGCCCACCATCCCTCTGTTACCAACCAAATTATGTGGTACCTGTGCAGTGCACTCTTCTCTTTATTATTTCATATATACTCTGGTCAATTCCATAATGGGACTGTGTGCTTCTTCAGGGCATTCCTGGTATCTCACATTCTTTTTGCACCTCTAAACACTATTTGGCTTAGCTAAGTAACTAGCTGCAAATGTTCCATAAGTATTTGTAGAGAATATTTTACTGTTATACACCCTGACAATACTTCCTAAAGGATGACTGTGTAGGATGTTGTTAGATGTGGAGGTCAAAGGGTTGGGCTCAGGGTAGGGAGCAAAGGGCAAGGGTAAACAAAGTTAAACAGCTTTACTTTGAGACGTGTCAGAGCATTTAATAAGCTGACCCTGTTCTGGCTCTTGGAAGGACATTATCTTCTTGGAACCCTGTTCTGTGGACCACATTCTTGGAAACAATGTTTCATGTGGTTTCCCAGCTCCTCAGGCAGCAGTGTGAGTACATTTCTGCTGCTTCCATCTTCCTATTTCTGAGCTATTAACAAAGCTTTAGGATTAAGGTATTATAGCTAGTAATTATCACAACCCAGGTACCATTAAAGGGCAGGCTAAATACAGGCTAATATTCAGACATACTTTTTCTTTTTTTTTCTTCTGCAGTACGCGGGCCTCTCACCGCTGTGTTCTCTCCCATTGCGGAGCACAGGCTCCGGACGCGCAGGCTCAGCGGCCATGGCTCACGGGCCCAGGTGCTCCGCGGCATGTGGGATCCTCCCGGACCGGGGCACGAACCCGTGTCCCCTGCATCAGCAGGTGGACTCTCAACCACTGCGCCACCAGGGAAGCCCCAGACATACTTTTAATTATGTTTTTCCAGATAGATTAAGATTGGATAGTTTGATCAAAATTTCTGAGCTTTAGCTACCCACTCCTTCCTGAGAGGCATTAAATAAAACACACGTTAGGTGCTTACTACTTTAAGTCATGCTTCCTAAAGGCAGTGACAAAGCTCACCCTCTTCTACAAACACTATGGACAGAAAAGGACAGAATCTGCAACCCTTCAGGGGATGCGCCCACCTACTGACTGGCCAGCAGAGTAGGAATCTGTCCTCGTTCGTGATCGCTTGTTGCCTTTGGTATTTGCTAGGGAAAGAAATAAAGGGAGGATTAAAAAGTGCTTCAAATTTTGACTTGAAAAAAACTTGATTGATATATTTTCTTATAATCATAAAAATATAATTTTCCCAAAAGCTATAACCCCTAAGAGAGAAGAACCAAAGATGTATTGCTCGGGAGAAAACGGGTAGCTGTTAGCACAGGTATCCCATCCTGAGGGACACTTTATATGGTTGAGAGCTGGATTCAGGCAATGTAAACCAGACAACAAGGTGAAAGTATGACAAGCACAGTGGAAAAGACGCCTCTTATTAGTAAACACCTTCTAAGGAGGTGTTTAGAATAGACTGAGATATTGCTGAGATACCACAACTGCTTGCATCTCCTGTCAAAATTCCATCTGCTACTCAACATGAAACCTAAACAAAAATCATTAGAGTACTTAATTTACCCTGAAAAAGGTTTCAATTAGTATCTAAACTGATGACTGGAGTTTTCTGTCTTAGTTAATAAAAATACTTGAAATTCATTTCCAGCCACCAGAGCTGCTTTGTGAAAATGTAATGCGGTAGCCTAGTAACGTGTCTTGGGCTCCGTGCTTGAAGGGGGACAGGATCGTGAAATGGAATGCGTCAGATACTCCCACTTTGGGAGAGTGCGGACTCCAGTTCCCAGGCACTTGCTAAGACTCACTGTCCATCAGCCTCCAGTTCAGCAAGGGGTCATAGACGAAGGCTTCCAGCACAGCCATGACGCTGTCCTTGTGCTCCCGAAGCACTTCCATCACCGTGTGGCATGTGATTCTGTAGTTGCCGTCCAGGCCCGTGACCTGCAGATGGGCCAGAGCCATTCACCACAGAGGTCACCAACACTGGCCCCTGAAGGCCTTACAACCAAAAGTCAGGCAGTCAAGAAGGCGTGTCACCTCCACTCAGGAAGACGACTTAGCCCATTACTGATGGGCCAGGCTGGGAATGTCTTCAGAGCAAAGGGTCAGGTCAGGACTGTGATTCATATAAAACAAGGTCTGGAGTAAAGGTTGGTAAGACTTTCAAAGACGGATCATTTCTAACACAATGGAAAATACCAAGAAACGACTACAGAATAACCTGGGCATTTGGGGAACTGGAGATCTAACAGGGAAGCAAGTCTGTCCTCAGAGAGGGTTGGAACTGTGTCGGTCCCACTTCAAATCAGCTCATTATCAATATCCACTCACCTCCATAGCATTGGTCAACATTCTCGTTAGTCTAAATGGAATCTTCTCTGGGAACTTCTCTCTGGTCATAGCAACCTAAGGATAATAAAGGGAAAAACCAAGTCCACTGGTTAGACTTTTCCTCAGCTGAAGCCAGGGGCAGGCAAGTGGCTTTCCTCTGCATCACCAGCACCGACTTCAATTAGAGTACAGAAAGGAAGCAGCTTGAGTTTAGTGACGGGTCTTGTCACTGGGATCGAATAGACAACTAAAAATAAAAGAGAGAGGGTGGGGGAGAGGGAGAGGGGGAGAAATGGGGAGGGGGGAGAGGGAGGGTGGGGAGAGAGAAAGAGAGGAAAGAGTGAGGGAGAGAAAGAGAGAAAAAAAGAAAAAGACAAGTGTGCATCACGCCCAGGCCTTTGACCAGCAGGCCATGTCAAGGATAAGGGATTCCTCCACTTAAAGAGCGTGTGTGGGGACTTCCCTCGTTAAGACTTCGCCTTCCAGTGCAGGGGGTACGGGTTTGATCCCTGGTAGGGAACTAAATCCCACATGCTTTGCGGCTAAAAAACCAAAATATCAAAAAAAAAAAACCAACAGAAGCATACTGTAACAAATTCAACAAAGACTTTAAAAATGGTCCACATCAAAAAAAAAAAAGAAACTTAAAAAAAAATTATAAAGGACTTCCCTGGTGGTCCAGTGGTTAAGACTCTGCCCTTCCAATGCAGGGGGAGTGGGTTTGATTCCCTGGTCGGCGAACCAAGATCCCACGTGCCGCGCGGAGCGGCCGAAAAGAAAAAAACAAACAAACAAAGGAGGGTTGTGAACCATGCCCCCCATCCCCCTTTTTCTGAGTCCAATTACAGCAAGTATCAAAGAGCATGGATGTCATTTATGAGACTGATTTTCTATCACCTTGGTAGGAGAGGCAGGGGTGAGGATAATGCATTTTGGGCTTAAGTTTGCCTAAGTGGTTGGAGCGGGGTGGAAAGTGATCATCCGGGAAGGTGAGGTTACGTGGTGTTCTGGAACGCGTGTTCACCTCAAAGCAGTCCCCAAAGTCAATGTGCAGGATCTTCCCGCTCAGCCGGTCCAGCATCAGGTTGGATGGGTGTCTTTGAGAAACAGAAGAGAGACCGGGGGAGGTCAAGAGAACAGCACAGATGAACAAATCCCCAAGTCTGTGAGACTCTAGGCCAGGGGCTGGCTAACTACAGCACTCAGGCAAAATCTAGCAGCACCCCTCCAACTTTTGTAAGTAAACTTTTACTGGAACACAGCCACACTCATTTGTTTATACATTGTTTCAGGCTGCTTTTATGCTACAGCAGCAGAGATGAGTAGTTGTGACGGAGATCGTATGGCCAGCGAAGCCTAAAATATTTATTATCTGGCCCTTTACAGAAAAGGTTTGCCGACCCCTGCCCTAGGGCTCAAATGAGAATTTATCTGTGTGAATCACAAGCTGCCCCATGATACCGAGACAATTTGCTATCCCAAGGTCTTTGGTCACAGGATAAATGGTTCCTGGCAGTGCTGGCATCTCAGAGTGACAAGGTTCTATCTTCGCTACTCGGCACCTATCATAGGGTCTCATCTCCCTGAGCCCCTGAGCCAATTCAACAGGTGTTTTACTAAGTTTTTTTTTTGGATCTTAGTTCCCTGACCACGGATTGAACCGTGCCCCCTGCATTGGGAGCACGGAGTCTTAACCAGTGGACCACCAGGGAAGTCCCTCTGAGTATTTTAAAAACAGGAATTTATTATTTCTGTGGGATAAAGTTTTTTTCACTCTCAAATAATTGCATGAAACATGATCTCAGGAGAAGAATAGACGTCGGAATACTAGTTGTTTTTGTTTTGAATTTCTGAACATTCCTAAACTACTTTTTCAGTCAGTACACTAGGATGAAATTTATTATGTAGGAATATCAGAAGGATCTACTTTGGTTGGTTTCAATTAAGGAAACAGAATTATTTATCTTAGCATGGTGGTGATTGATAAACGTTTATTGAATCAATAAAATCAACTGGATTTAATATGGGTTTTAATACATTAAACCAACCTATGGAGAAAGTAGTACCCTTGAACTATTGTTTTTCTTCTCTTTAGTTTGATGTGTTGTTCTGTTGGCATGGACAATAAATAGGGGACTAAGGTTGATGCCCCAAAAAGCGCCTAAAGTACAAAATACAAATACTTACCAAATGGTCATAAATCTCACTGGAAAACAAAATGAAGCCATTCAAGAAAACTACAATGGCTACAAAATGAAGCCATTCAAGAAGCAAGACTCAAAGAAACAAATTCACTCACCTATCGCCCAGGCCCAAAATATACCCAACCATGGACATGACTGCTAAAGAACGGGTGTAATTGGTTCTTCGATCAAACCACACCTAGAACACAGGAGCACACGTGAACCAAGGCTCTGGAAACTAACTTGTTTCAACATAATTATACCCCAATCAGTTGTTTGCTTATAGTCCATCAATAAGCAGTTAGAACGTATAAGGGAACCAAAATCACATTCATAATTACAAAGATAAACTATGCTCAGAATAAACTTAATTAGAAATGTGCAGAACTTAGATGAATAAATAAATTAAACTTTGCTTAGAAATATAAAGACTTGAGTCAGTGAAAATATCCATTTAAGGATATCCACTTAAGATTGAAAAGATGTACTATCCTCCCAGATTATTCAATACACTTAATGTAATTTCAATAAAAATTCATTGGCACATTTTTGAGGGACCTTGACAAAATGATCCCAAAATTTATCTGGAAAAAAATTATATGTAAATAGTCAATGAGAAGAGACTTGTATTAACAGTGGGATACTTGAGGAGAAACAGGCAGAAAGATCAATGAAATAGAAATTCTAGAAAGAAATCCAAAGGCATATAAGAATTTAGTATATAATAAAAATTGACTCTTTTAAATAGTGGTGAAAGGATGGATGATTTGGTAATACTAAAATATTACTTCATCGTCTTAAAAAAATAAAATTTATGCCCTAACTTTAAATTCCAACTTGGGTTAAGGATTAAATGTAAACACAAATCTTTTTTTTCCCCTTGTGATAAGAACTTATGTAATTTACTCTCTTAACATCTTTTATATTTATCATACAGCAGTATCATATCACATCACAAATCTTATAATTAGTACAAGAAAAGATAAGTAATCTTGAGGTGGAGACTTTCTAAATATAAAGCCAAAGGTAGACTTTAAAGAAAAGGATTAAAAATCTATTAACTTCTAACATTTAAAAATGCACATCAAAACCAAAACAAAAATTTCAAACTGAGAAACATACTGTTAACAAAATTGAAAAACCAAATAAATAGGAAATTTATAATACATATGAAAAAGATTTAACAGCCTTAAATAAAATACTATCGTAAAGCAATGGTTGAAACTTGAAATTACTAACTACTGCTAGACTGCATGGCTCGCCCATTCAGTTTCTGCTCTAAAAGACTGCCCATCATCCACAGCTAATCATTACAGAGACTCGTCCACCAGGTGCACAGGAACAAACAAGAAAACCATTCCTGACCCGAGGGGGTGCACCAAAGGGCAGTGGCACGAGTGGGGTGGGGGGGGTGGGGTGGGGTGCCGTACCTCGGAGCTGGGGCTCTTCAGCCACAGCAGCCTGGCCAGGTCGTCCCCAGCTGTGTTGTTGACGGCGTGCTCAAACACCTCGACCTTCTGCATCAGAGTCAGGTGGTCGTAGTCTGGAGCCATCTGCACCAGGACACAAGGGCTGTGAGGGGCGGCCTGAGATAGGCAACCCAGGAAGAAACAAGCCTCCGTGGCCAGGCAGGGCTGGGTTCTAATTTCCCCACCACCGCCAAAAGGAGAAGGGAAACAAAGAAAAGCAGTGGCCACTCTAACCCAATGACCACAGGAAGTGCCAGGGCTAAGGGTAAAACGGGCCTTGCCTCAGTGCCAGGCTACCAGTATGAACGAGAACACTGAAAGGTTCACGGTTTTGGGCAACAAACAATTCTCGTTCTCCTCACTCACACACCTACTAAGCATTATTTCCCCATATGGCCAGTCGGTGCTCTGTATACATTATTAGTATTCAGTAGATACATGTTGCCTGATACATAATGCTGTCTAGTCTCACGGAGGGTGATGGAAACCTAATTTCTGGGCTTTAGGGTCCTTCTGTTTCTTAGAGAAGGTTATCTGCTTTAGGACTCACATCATTAATCCTTTGTCAACAGCTAATTCCCTCAAACAGATTTTTCAGTGGTGGACACGTATAGGAGAACGAGAAAAGCAGCTTTGTACAGATTCCCTGACTGGTGAGTTTTGCCTCCGAGACACTAAAGGGTTGGGCCTGGCAGACTCATCACATACCCGCAGCATGATGCGATGCTCGATGTTGAGAAGGATCTTCTTTTTCTCCCTGTAGTCCCGGATGAGGGCGTGTAGCGTGTCACAGTGGGGGACCCAGCCGATGAGGCCCGAATTGGTTGATAAGGGAATGACAGCATATCTCTGGATGCTAAAACCCATGAGGAAGCAGGGTCACTGAGCAGAAAACAGAGTAGAACCTTTTTTTTTTTTTTTTTTTTTTTTTGTGGTACGCGGGCCTCTCACTGTTGTGGCATCTCCGGTTGCGGAGCACAGACTCCAGACACGCAGGCTCAGTGGCCATGGCTCACGGGCCCAGCCACTCCGCGGCATGTGGGATCTTCCCAGACCGGGACACAAACCCGTGTCCCCTGCATCGGCAGGTGGACTCTCAACCACTGTGCCACCGGGGAAGCCCCAGAGTAGAACTTTGATCCACTCATGGCACATGCAAACTGGTTTGAATGAACCCGCCGGCACAGGGCTATTGTGGGGTGTGTGATGAGGGACGTTTGTGAAGGATAACGCATCACACAGAGTCAGGGGGCTGACGGTGTGAAGGCACCATCAGCCTTCCCAAGCTGTCTGACAAACTCACTCCTTTGGGGGAACAATCCCGTGATTATTTCTAAGCCTAAAATAACCTCCCCACTTAATATCTTTGTTCATTTTTTTTTTTTTTTTTTTTTTTGCAGTACGCGGGCCCCTCACTGTTGTGGCCTCTCCCGTTGCGGAGCACAGGCTCCGGACGCGCAGGCTCAGCAGCCATGGCTCCCGGGCCCAGCCGCTCCGCGGCATGTGGGATCCTCCTGGACCGGGGCACGAACCCGTGTCCCCTGCATTGGCAAGTGGACTCTCAACCACTGCGCCACCAGGGAAGCCCCATATCTATGTTCTTAACAGAAAGAGGAGTAAGAGAAGACTGAGGACAGGAAGGGCTTGGCAGGGCTGTCATCCTGTAAGGGTAGAACACATTGAATTTGTGTAATCTCCAGTCTAAAGGCCACAAAGTGTTCCTTTCTGAATCCTCTGGAGGTTATCAAAGGCATTTCCCATGAGAACAGTCTAAAAACCTGGAGAATTTTTCTCTTTGACACCTTGGCTATTGATGACTTCCTGTCAGGTATGTAATTATTTATTTGGCAAAGGTACATGACTACCTGGAGAGATGTTAAGAAATAACTAGAAGATTTCTCGGCATCCTGAATACCTGAGGTTTTTCCGAAGAGATGTTGGGTCATTGGCCAGAAGGGTGTTGACCAGGCCGAAGAGCTGCATCACTCGCTCGTCCTGCCGCAGATCTTCATGGCCCTTCAGGAGGAAGACAAACTCGTGCCCGTTGCTGCCTGTAAAGAATGGGGGGAGCAGTCAGCGAGGATCAGAGGGTCTCAATCCCACTGGCTGGTGGACCACCACTGCATTCACAAGTCTGTGGACACATAACTTACCCAGTCATACTGTCCCTACAAAGAGAAGAAACACTCCCTAGAACGGATGAAAAGAATGGCCCTCCTGTTAATGGTCCGCCAATGAGATGTTCAAATCAACATAAGTAAAATTTTTAAAAAACTGTCTTCGAGGGCCAGGAACAAGTCTGCACAAAGATGGTCACTCTACATGTCCCCTCCCCAACCCACTTTCTGTCCTTCTCTGTCCTGCTCTGACCCGAGAAGCCTGACCCCTAGAGACCACATCCCCTGGGCTCCCCTGTGTGCTTGGCCAATGGGGGCAGTGGCGGGAGGTCAGAGGGTGGGAAGAGGGAGAGGTCAGGGTACTTGCCCCTGACAACTGGCCAGGCTACGGTTCTGGAAATAGCTCCCTCCCACTGTCTGAGCCACAGCTTCTAGGGGACGGCCTCTCTTTCCAGGTTACAGCCCTTGCCGGGCTCTGTGCCCTCTTCATGCTGGAGGTTAGGGGTGAGTACTAACTTCACACTACCGGCTCTCTTAACTCAGCCACACCTCCGAAAACAGTCCTTTGGTAAAGTCTCTTTAATTAGACGCTGCTGAAAGCTGACCAACACGTGTTTTAGTATTAGAAAAGGCCAGCCCACGGAGAGACAATAACCCGTGGACCACCATTTGCTGCTGCCGGTGAATAATCACTGTTTAAAAAACACAATCACTGTTAAAGGCAAGAAAGCTGAGAGTGTCAGCAGAGCACTCAGGCCTCCCGAAACCACACCCCCTAGGTAACAAACCTCACTGTCTGAACTGAGTTCTACTTCCGTCTGTTCACTTTACACAGCAATTCCCACAAAGAGAGAATGTGAGAGTAAACAGGGACACTCAAGCCCGGTGCCCTTCCTTCGACGTGGCCTGTCACCTGCCGTGCTTGCATCCGGGGCCTCCTTCTTGCCTCATCAGCTCCCTGACAGCTGCCCACCCACCCATCCTCCACATCGCAGGCCTTCACAGCTCCCTTCCACCTGTTCTGGGGGTGGGGGGGAGTGTTATGCTTCACTTAAGTAAGCACAGCTGTGTGAATCAACGAGGGGTCCCAGGGAGGAGGCAGTAAAGGAGAAACCCACTTTTCCCTACTCGGCTCTCAATAAACGGGAGAAAGATTAGTCCTGTGGACAGCGAGCAGTCGTTTCAGGAGAGGGGAGGGGTCTGCCAGGGTGGGAGGGAGACTTGGGTCCTTACCCGAGTCTCGGGTCCGCACGACGGTCCTTACCCATAAGCGTCAACTTCCGGGGCCTCTGCTTGGATGTGATGACTTGTAGAGATGGTGCAATGGACTGAATGCGAATGATCGGCTGGTTGGGGTCATATGTTCCCGGCACAGCCAATTCCAGGTCCCGGCACATCAGAAGTTTTGGGGACACGTATTGCAGCTCTAAGGATGTGAGCTGTGAATAATTACCACAGGGTTTAGTTTTCTGCCTCAGGGAGGAATTTAAATGCCATTTAAGTATTTTTCAATGGGTTGCTAATAGCGATGACTTGTCCCTTGTCTGCAGGTAGAAGTGGAACCAGGTGCTGGGGGGTTAGTGTTAGAATGTTCACGGACAATAAAACAGAAAGGACTATAATGACCGTTAACCCTGCTGGAGCCTCAAGATCCTACCTGAGGCAGCTGCTTTGAGATTCGTCTGAACACGTGGTAATAGAGGTCCCAGGCTTGGGTGAGGTCCTTGACATTCCCTGATTTCATGTACTTCCTGCACCACTCTTGGGCCTCCATTAAATCTCGACCATACGCCTGAGAGGGAATGCAGGGGAAATTTGCAAGTTGTCATTTGTGTTGACTAAGCCACAAGGCTGAGTCCCCAAGCAGACAGCAGAACTCCTCGGGAGCGCACCCTGGCCAGAAGGCACTGGCCTGGATCGCTCAGCAGGGAAGCTCGGCAGTATTCCAGCCCCAAAGTCCCAACCTCAGAATGGCTTCTCAGGTAAAGTAAGTTCGGAAGACAGACGAGATGGCCTCGTGAGGTATCCCATAGTTTTCCCATTAAAGTTTTGGGAGAGTTCTTGTAACTTAGTGACAAATAAATTTCTGATGTTTTATATCCTATGACCTCCCTCCATCAGAATACATTTTCTTCAAGTCAGTAAAGAGGTTAGAGGAAAAGGCGTTTGCAAAAGGCTCTGGAGTCCCGTCAGTTGACGCTTTTTCATTCCATACCTGGTTAAAGGATGTTTCCTTCAGAGTCTGGGGTCCCCGCTCCATCATAGCATGCAGGGGCTCCAGCACCTCGAACATGCCTTTCACGTTCCTCTCCCCAAAGTACAAGCGAGATGCCTCTTCCAGGCCTTCGTGCCACATCTCGTGCCAGAGAATGGCCACTCGGATCAGCTCCTCACTCACCTGGGTCAGAAAGGGGAAGGAGGGAAGCACCAAGGATAAGCTAAGCTCAGGAAGGCCTGTCTCGGAGAAACAGAAGGTACTCTGTCTGGCAGCCAGAGGGAGTACGCAGCCCTGTCATGAGGAAGAAAGACAATCTCACTCAAGACCTCTGCTCGGTGACCAGAGGCCGTGAAATCTGCCCCGGCCCTGACTCACCATCATGGCCTGTTGTACCAAGGTGTTACTGTGCTCGCACATGTTCTTCAGAATCTTGTTGGCTGCATTGTGACGGGCCGTGGTGGTAGACTTAGAAGCCACCGTCAGCGGGTAGATGAGGGCCTGAAGCAAATACAGAAGGAACATTTCCAAACTCGTGTGAAAGGAGGATGACAAGAAGATGATACCGACACTCATCTGAGTCTACCAGGCAGGGGCTATACGATCTTGGCGGGGGTTCTTTCTTTCCTGGAAGGGCCCTGGGTCCCAGAGCCTGCCAGCTAGGCAGGCCCTCCCGGGGGCAGGACAGGACACTTAGCTCCCAGTTGCACTCGCATCTCTAGAGCAGCTTTAGGAAAGGCTGACCACCAAATCAGAAGGTCAGCAGTTAGATGAGAAACTGCCCCGGGTCTCCACGTACCTGGGGGTGGTACCGACCAATGTCTGTGAGAAGCTGGTGAATGAGACGTCCCACCAAGGGCCTCGGCGTATCAATTCTCGCAATGAGCTGAGGTATAACCTGATATTCAGAAAGACACAGTGTGCAGCATGAGATGTGGAAACAACTCCAGTTATTCTTCTGAGCCACGAACAGCTCTTATGACTTGTTTGGTAGATGCTGTTGGGCTTGGAAATGGTTCATTCTCTTCAGTTCTCTAAAAGGAACTGAAGAAAATATGGAGTCTTGACCTTGGGGTCGATCCCTACTTCCTCACCACTGTACAGCACATACTTCCTTGCTACTCTCAACAGTGTATGACTGTAAGAGGAGACAGACGAGGAGCAAAATCTGACCCATCCCCACCTGTAACCAAGTGTCCTCCCCTGTAATCAAGTGTCCTCACCTGTAACCAAGTACCTCACCTGTAACCAAGTACCCTTACCCATGACCAATTGTCCTCACCTACAACCAAGGAGCCTCACCTGTAACCAAGTGTCATCACCTGTAACCAAGTAGCCTCACCTATAACCAAGTGTCCTCACCTGTAACCAAGTACCCTCACCTGTAACCAAGTGTCAATCTGGATCGCTTTCACCCCTTCCACTAAGGCTTCATTTACATCTGGCCAGTGACCATAATCAAACCATAAGGTGAGGACTCTGGAAAAGAAAAATGAGTCATAGAAAATTTAATTTACCAGCTTTTGTCTGTTTTTTCATCTTCAAGACTCTTGGGAAGAGAAATGGCAGAATTCCAAATCAGTGGCTCTCCAATGTGTTCGGTCTTGGGACTGCTTGGGAGTGGGTGGGTGGGGATGGCCAGCGGTGCTCGGCCAAACACAGGAAGATTATTCCAAGTGAATGATTATTTAATTCCAGGTAACACAGAGGGGTCATAACACTAACAGACGAGCCCATGGATAAGCTTTGCACGTGCAGAAAGAGTTGCCTGTAGCACAGCAGCAACTTGGAAACCTGGCACTTAGCCAGTGGAGACCCCCAAACGCAGGAGGGCTGGTCACCTAGAGCCTCTGGACTGGCTGGCCTGTTGCCATTTGTTTAGGCCTCTCAGAGTTGCCTCCAAAAGCTGAAGGAATTTCAGCGATATTGGGAGAAACAGCTGGGTTTCTTCTTCCTACATAACAAGCCACACACGGGCAGTCCTTGGGCCACTGCTCCCTCCTCTTTGCAGATTTCACCCGCACAGGTGGGGCTGGTCAGCTGCGACTCTGGGACGTGCTCATCGGGGTGGGTAGGGAAAGAGGACTTTATGTGTGACTTCTGTGACCTGCCATCCACATGGCCCACCAGGGCTTCCCTTCCTTTCCCTGATACCTGAGCGTGTCCTGGAGGTTGTTGCCTCGTGACAAAGAGATGGATCGGAAGAAGCCCTGGACAGCAGGGACGGTGTACATCAAGAGAGTTTTGGACAAATCCTGTTGGAACACACGTATGTTAGTGACACTCTTGCCTCAGCTTTCTCATCTGTAAAATGGGCATAAGAGCATACTAAATAGTATCCCCTCCAAAGAGTGGTTATGAGGATTAAAGCAGCTAATACACAGAAAGCCTTTATATCAGCACCTGGCACAGAGCAAGCATTCAGTAATGGCAACGGTGCCGTAACTGTTACTATCCTGGGCTAACAGTGGCTTCCGGAACAGGGTGGCAGAGGAGGTGGGGCTAAGGCCCTGAACATGCTGATCTCTGGGCTGGTCAGCTGCCCCAGGCCCTGAACCGACAGCCTCAGGGGAGGTGGAAGGGGAGAGAAAAAGACAGGGGATGGACTCTGCCGGGCTCTGTGCTCAGAGTGGGCCCGAAGATGTGTAGGCTGCCTTCACACCGGTGCAGAGCATTAGGAGAATGAGCTCAGTCACATGGGAAGCATGACAAGGACCTCATTCTTCAGCACAGGGGCTACGTCAGTTCCCCAAACCCAAATATATAAACCAAAGTACTGTCTCAAACAATGCCGATGGCAAACCATGTTTTCTGGCTTCAACCAGAGCTTCCGAGTAGGGCCTCAGGCTCCTATCAGCCTCCATCCCTCAGAGCGCCTGGTGCCTGGGTCCGTCCTTGATGGGGGAGGAAGGAAGGGTACCTCAGTGACCTTCTTCTGCAGAGGAGATGGGGTAGGGCTGTTCTCAGTGCTTTCAGCCTCGCTCTCGCTGTTACTACCCTCGGTGCTGGTGGCAGTGGCCGTGGCTGCCGTGGTGGCGGCAGTGGCCACGTTGGTGATGTTGGCCCCACTGGCGTGACGCAGTTTCTTCTTCTCATCGCGGGCTTGGTTCTGATGTTTGTAGTGGAGCACGGCCTCGAAGTTCATCACAGCCCACGCGTGCCAGGCCTGTGGGCGGGGACGAGAGGACAGACATCGGGGCTGTGACATCAGCAGGGGCAGGAAGCTCAGGCATCAAGGGCCTTGAGGGTGTGAGGCCACAGCTGAGGAAGAGTGCAGGCCACCCTTTCTTCTTAGTGGTCAGCACAGCAAATCCTCACTTCGTGGAACACTGGGGAATGGGGCATTTTACTAAATCCAATGCGATTCATTCATTTTGCGGTGCATCTGCTGTATCGGGGGCTGTGGTGAGTGCCATGGGCAGGGTGGGGGGCACATGAGGAGGAACAAGCTATGGGCCTTTTCTCAGGGACCTGCTAATCTAGTAGGGTAGGTTACTCAAAAACCTAAAAATAGGCAGAACGTGATCGGGGCAACAAGAGACAGACAACGGGAATGCCAGGGACAGGCGGGCAAGGCGTCACAGAGGAGAGACTGCGGCGGGTCTTGAGCAGCCTTAGATGGGCAAGGACGGCGCAAGAGGGCGGCAGGGAGGGCGTCCTGGCAGAGGAGGAACAGGGACAGAGATGCAGGCTGGGCAAGCACGGCACAGTTCACAGGACACAAGCAGACAGATGTGACTGAAGCTTAGAGCACACGCAGGAGAGCAGTGAGGGGGAGCCCAGCAAAGCGGCAGGCTCAGACCACGGAGCAGCTGGCATGTGAGACCAAGGGCGTCCCATCTCATTCTGTAGGAAATGGAGTCTTTAAAGCTGAGTTAAAAGCTGGGCTTCAAACATTCCTTTGGCAGCAGATATAAAACAGATTATTTAAGAGGGCAGAGGTTCAGGGGGTGAGGGTGAAGGTCTTAACCAGGCCAGAGGACAGTGGGGAAGGGGACACACTGAGAGAACAGCACCACCACGGAGGGTGACTCTTGGTCATCGTTCGTCCCTCACACCTGGCTCGGGGCCTGTCAGAGAGCCAGTGCTCAGCGCCTGCTTGCCAGAAGCAGCCTCTGGCGCTAACCATTCACACCTCTGACGCTCTGAGCTGCAGTGACGCTATGGAATAGCATTGCCTGGTGTACAGAGCATGAGGGACAGTTTGATTTGGGACCTGGTAAGTTTGCAGTGGTAGGAGGACATTAAATAATCCACTCATTGGGCTTCCCTGGTGGCGCAGTGGTTAAGAACACTCTGCCAGTGCAGGGGACACGGGTTCAGGCCCTGGTCCGGGAAGATCCCACATGCCGCGGAGCAGCTAAGCCCGTGCGCCACAACTACTGAGCCTGCGCTCTAGAGCCCGCGAGCCACAACTACTGAGTCCACAAGCCACAACTACTGGGCCTGCGCTCTAGAGCCCGTGAGCCACAACTACTGAGTCCGTGAACCACAACTACTGAGCCTGCGCTCTAGAGCCCGTGCTCCACAACAAGAGAAGCCACTGCAATGAGAAGCCCGCGCATCGCAACAAAGAGTGGCCCCCACTCACTTCAACTACAGAAAGCCTGCGTACAGCAACAAAGACCCATCACAGCCAAAAAAAAAAAAAATCTACTCATAGTTGGACTTTCTGGATAATCAGTAAATTCCTTTGCATCCCATGCTAAAAACCTTTCTTTAACATGGAAGTGTCCATTTCCCCAGCTAAGCAGAGTAGATTGATCATAATCAACCTCTATTTGATGAGTAAGAATCCTACAATGACCCAGGCTCAGTTTTCCCATACTTTTGTTTATTCGACAAATACCTCTTACATATGTACTATGAGCTGGGGGTCCCACTGAACAAGACAGAAAGAGTCCTGCATGCACATGGGACTAACATACACCACTGATGGTACCAGACAGTATAGACCCAAAAGGGCCCATGCTAGGAAAAAACTAAAACTAAAAGTCCTGGAGCCAGTTTTTTACTTGTGATTTGTTTCTTTCTGAAAAGCTGAATGAAGAAAAGTAATCTGGTTAGGACACAGTTCTAATTAGTAAGGTTCCAACTGACCAAGGGTTCACTGGACATAGTCTTCCAGCCTCAGACTGAAGCTGTCCTAGAGAGAATAATTACTGTTGCTTTCACAAAATGAGCATTTTTCAGATCAGACTGAAGCATGCTTAAGGCAGCATAAGAATTTCGTTGATGTTTCTGTGGTCTCCAGATGCAGGTTTGGATCCCAGAGGGATTAATTCACACAGTATCAGCCGGTTAAGGAGACACCGGAGAGAAATGGAGGACACCTGCCACACCACGAAGCTCTTACCAGGAGGCCCCTCAGAAAAGAGAGAAAAACATGAGAATGTGTGCTCTCACCAAAGACGTATACACCCAAGACTCAGTCCTCTCCCAGTCAATCACATCTTTTATACATTTTCTAATTCTGTTTATCTTCTTGAAAAATTTCCTATGATATAACAGGATGTTACCCGGAGCTTTCCAATAAAAACAGAAAGTTCAGTTCTTAAATGAGGAGCAGAAAGGGATGGGAATCAGAAAGAAGCTGGGAAGGAACAGATGACCCAAGGGAAGACACAAGTCCCAGAGACTAACCATGTGTGCAGATGCTCTAGGAAAACAAGCCGCCAAGCGTCTGTAAGACAACAGCATCCCCAGAGCCACGCACACACTCACGGCATAATAAGTCTTTTTCAAGTCAAAGAATCTATCAATTAGACGTGGAAAGGGCCTCTAACAAACTGGCTCCCAGCACTCAAAAAAGCCAATTCGCGGTATCAGACCAGGCCACCAAGGCCTTGCTGTAAAGCACGAGCCACTAGGGTGCACAGGCAGGCGTCTGGAGGAGGCAGCGGGAGGTTCCCGTCTCTGGTTACCTTGTACCAGCTGCGGTCGTGCTCCGTGGCGGCGCTATAATACTGCAGGACTTTGGGGATCGTGCTCTCGTTGATGCCCTGCAGGTTCAGCTGCCACTCCCCGAGTTTCAGGAAACATCTGAAAACAGAGAAACAAGCCCCCAGGTTGCCCCCTCCTCAGAAGAGCCTTTCAAGGAGAACAATGAATTACGGTGCAGGAACACCAAAGCCTCCCTGATATTTATTCCTCCTCTCGGGAAGCAACATGAGGGAGCCGTCAGAATTCTTAGCCACATGGAAGGAGAAAGACAGGCTTTGGGGATCAAGTTTTTCAAGGGATGGTCTTTTCTTGCCCTCTGTCTTTCAATGCTAGCATAAACCAGGCACCTGGCACACGGAGGTCTGAATGGACCTATCTCCCCCACATTCATTATGGTGGGTGGTGGCTGTCGAGAGCAATGTTTCTTTTGATTGCTATACGGCTTCTCCCTTACTTTTGCCTTTTACTGATTGCTAAGCTATTCCAGGTTCTGTGCTAAAGGCCTGATGTGTTCTTTCCATTAATCCTCACACCATTTCATTCCACCCTAGGAAAAAGGAACTCTCACTATCCCCTTTTTATATAACGAGGAAGCCGAGGCACAGAGAGGTTAAGTAACTTATCTAAAGTCACACATCAAATTAGCAGCGTATCTGGCAGTAGCAGCATATCAAACTCTAAAGCCAGACACCAGGAGAACAGCACACAGGTGCTCCTGGGCTGCTGGATCCTGGGAAAGTAAGTGGCAGAGATTTTGGAGTAGCGTCATTCGATGGCTGCCTGGGACCCCTGCTGGAAACGGTGAGAGATGTAAGCGAGCGGCTGCTCCGGGAGCCTTGAACACGGCCCTTGCAGCAGAGGCTGCCGGTGGGGCAGGGCTGGCATGCGGCGGGCCCGGCCTTGGGGAGCTCACCGGGCCATAAGCTTGTGCAGCTCCTGCTTGTGCTGCTGGTCCTCGGTGGCGATGGCGTGCTGGGCTTGCTGCTGCATGGTCTGAACAAAGTGCTGCATGTGCTGGAAGGCATCGATCTGTAGCAGGACAAAGGCACAGGGAACCACTTGGCACTGGGCCCAACCTCAGGGGACAGGAACTGCTGTTCACAGGCACCTAAGCCAACCCTCTCCCAACGGAACACCCTAGAACACAGGGTGAGGACCCCGCAGAATGGAGGACCGGGGTGTGATGCTGAGAGATGGCTGGGCTTTTCAAGAAGATTCATATTTTTTCGACGCAAGTCTTAGCTCTCCTTGGCCAACTGTAATTACAAGTCTTAATAAGCCTTAGAAAAACTACTTGCCTGACTACCCCCAAAAACAATTCATATGAAGTAATCTCAAACCACTGCTTACTTCACTATCAATATATTGCCCTGGGGGAAATCAGGCTTATGGGGAATTGTTTCAGGCTAGTAAAACTTCAGCATGTGTTTAAAACACTGTGGTACCTTGGACACTAGCGTAGCAAAAATTACAGTTTAAAAAAATGTGATAGATCCCGTGATAAACCATAATGGAAAAGAATGTGAAAAAGAATGTATATATATGTATAACTGAATCACTTTGCTGTATAGCAGAAATACCACATTGTAAATCAACTATATCTCAATAAAATATTTTTAAAAATCTGACAGAACCCTCAGTACCCAAATAGAACAGAGAGATGGGGTGAGGCCCCTCATACATCAAAGTGGCATGGGGGGGACACTACCCAGGCAAACATTTAGTTGAATAGGGTAGCTTAGGAGCAAAATCTGCAGAGCGTCCTCCAGCAGTCACATCTCTTTACACTATGTGATTTTATACAAAGTGAGCAGAAGGCATCTGGGTTGGTAACAGATAGTGGAACTAGGGAAGAGCAGAGACAGAGTCAGAGATCTGAGAGTCAGTTACAAGCCATTTGTATAAGCCTGCCATGTCCACACATACTAGCATCGTGATAAATGTGAAAAAGAGAATGTGTTCTTTGCTACAGAAAAGGAGAGAAAAAAACCCAACACTTCAAATAAATGTCAGAATGATTTCCTTACTGTAAATCACCTAAGAGTCTTTTTTTTTCTTTTTTTGAATAGAAACATGTCAGTAATGATGGCCCTGAAGGAAAATTGAAACTCCCTGGCTTGGGGGCCAGGACCAACCTTAGATACTTTTAATATATAAGGAATTAATTAATTACCTGGCGTCGAGAGGGCTTAACCCAGAGGCAGAATGACGTGACAATGATTTAGCAGGCAGCTAATCCACGCACGAGGGCAGGGCAGAAACACAGATGTTCTAACAGTTACCAAGACACCTGTGTCCCTCAGACATCTGTCTTCAGAGTTCCACCCCTCACCAGTGGCTGTGAAAAATGAGCTATACCAGCATCTCACACCTGGGAAGTGATAAGTGTTCCTTTAGTTTTTCTTCTATGGGAACTACACTGGCTAGACTTAAATCTGATTAGGAAGAGAAAAAAGAATTGGGAGGGAGTCCTTAAGTGATCCCTCATGAAAAAGGTGGAAGGTAACTCAGGGTGGTTAGCGTGTACATCAGGTAAGATGGTTAAGAACTGAACTAGGAACTCGGATGCCAGGTGCTTTCCAGAGCCCACAGGCTCCGTGTCACTGACTGTCCAGAGAGAGTTTAAATTCTCTTCGGGAGACTCTACAAGAACAAAACGAAAACTGCCAAAACCGGGAAGGCTGGGCATTAGTTTGGATTTGAAGCCCAATGTTAGGTTTAGTCAGTTTACCCAGCATGGGAGACTCTAGTATCTTTCTACTCTGTGGCATGGAGGCAACTTATTTCCAAGGAATTAAAAATGTTCTGTTAAAAACTCCTTCTTTTCTCCATCCCCAGGAAGCGAGGAGGGGGAAACATGATTCTTTCTCTCTTACGGACGATGGACCGCTAGCTTGGAGGAAGGGGTTTCTCTCAGGCCCAGAGTGTAAGCTGGGCAGACTATTCTGGCTCTTGACTGCCTGCGTGGTTTGTGGGCAAGAACTATGTTCTCGGCTTAGTGAAATTTCACAGAAGGAACCAGCCTGTCTCTAGATTCTGTGAACTGTCTTGTCTAGAAAAACAGTGGACATACACCTATCGCCTGATGTCTTCCTGCAGAACGGGATCTGCTTTTCCCCATTTCCATCTGCCTCAGGCAAAGCAGAGAGTACAGTCCTTATTTATGGAGGAAGAACATAGTGCTCAGAGAAGTAAAGTGACTTGTTCAATAGCACAATTATTATTAAGTAGTCAGCTTTCTTGGAGTAGCTCCTGAGCTCTTACGAAGATGTGGCATCTCTAGCTCCGGGCTTGAAGTTCAAGCACCGAATTTTAAATAGATTTCTCAATCTTTAATCCACGTGGTTTTATGGTCTCCCTCCAGAATCTGGGTTCCTAAGAAAAGGCCATAATCTGTGGAAAAGTTGGGCTGTGGTCCTATGTTGAAAGAAGCCACTCCGTGGTTGAAATATTAGCCAAAACCCTCCTTCTGCCTGCCTTCGGCAAGACATTCAAAGACTTGGAGGCTACATATAGGAAGGAAACCAGACTATATCCAGATCCAGCACCTTCTGATTTTCTCATTTGCCTGGAGGAAGGCCAGGCTTTGAATCAGAAGTGCTCTGGCCTGGGAGGCTCACAAGAGACTAAACAAAACAACCCCCCCTCAAACAACAATAAAAGAAAAAACCCCAAACTGCACATTTGGAGAAGGACACTTGGGCCATGATATTTGAAGTATGCCCCAATCAAAGACCCAGTGCGTGGTGCAGGGCTGTGGCTCCCACTCTGGGTGGCATTCAGAGTCACAGGATCCAGCACCCACAAAAGAAATCAGCTTCTGACAGAGCCCAGGGATCTCCCAAGTAAGCCTTCAGCCGAGACTCCACTGCGATTTTATCACATCTTCCACAGCCACAGCTCCAGCGGCTGCTCTGCACTCCTTTCTCATCTCAGGGACACTGTGGGGACAACAACAGGGAGAGGAGAGCTGGGACTCCCTCTTCTGTTTCATAAGGACGATGATGGGGGAGCCAAAGCAGGCGCTGATTTTGCCTCCAGGGCCTACTTTTTGTTAATCATCACCATCGTCCGGGGAGATTGTTTTAAAAAATAAAAACAAAAAAGAAGCCACATCTATTTCCCAAGGACCTGTCTGTAAATAAAGTCAGAGGAATTCTACATTGGCTTCAAGGTGACTTTCCCCACTGGTTTCAGCATCACACTCTGGGTGTTGCTGCTTCTGAATCCCAAACTGACGACAGGAGAGGAGACGAGAAGTCTGAAAAACCAAGTTGGTCTTACGAAAGTTTCAGTCTGTGTTTTCACAAACATGCTTTTTTGGGTACTTCTCTTAGGGGGAAAAACACAACCCAGAAATTTTTTCTATGTTTTAGCACATTCTAGCTGCTAGTAAATAGAACTGTGATCGCACTCGGTGGTTTGATCAATGGTGTATGTGCACCTCCTTGAATATGATTCACTTTTTGAAATGAGGCCAAATAGCCTCCTGACAGGAGTGAACTCCCTGGCATGGTGGTTTGGACGCTGTTTCCTTTCGGGCCTGGAGGAGGCAGTGAGCAGCGGATTAGGCGAGCATTCTGGAGAAATGTGGTCTCCTGCAGGATTCCAGCACAGACCTTGCGAGCGCTCTTCCACATATTTTTCATGTAGGCGTAGGTCACCTGGGGGTGAACTGTTGGCAGAGGGTGGTCAAGTTGCCGAGATGGATCAACTCCCAGGAGCAGCACTAAGGTTTTATGAGCAAGAGCCTTCAAAACAAGAGGTTGGGGTTATACACAGCACTGGGCCAGGAGCACCCCCTCAGACTCCCACCCTACCCAACAGTGGGGACACTCACCAGCCTGCCACTCTTGCCACACAGGCTTGCATACTTGAGCCAGGTCCTCATGTCCTCGTGAGGGCTGACCACTAGCGACCGCACCATGAGGATTTTCTGCCAGTCCTCCACAATACGCTGGCAGCCCTGGAAGGTCCAGAAGCGAGGATTAGACACATGCTCTGCTATAACTTAGCCCCTCACAAGCAACAGTGAAACCCACCCTGAAACAAAAAAGAGATTCATTTTCGTAATCTCATCTTTCTCAAGTGAAGGGTACTGTGAGTGAAACACCTCTTAGGAACTTCTCAAAATTCGAGAAGCAGTACAACAAGGACTCTGGAACCTGAATTCTGGCCCGTCCACTGTACTACCTATGTGACTTTGGACAAATTACTTAACCTCTCTGTGACTGATCTGTAAAATGGGATAAAAATGGTACCAACTTCATGGGGCCATGGTGAGGCTTAAATGAACTAAATTATTTAAATTTCTTTTCTGAATTGTAAATAATGTATTTTTAGCTTTAATTTTTTGCTTCAGTCTCTCTGGTTGAAGATGCCTATCACTGACAAAGAAATTAAATTTAAAATGTATCATTCAAAATTTAAAAAACTAATTAAGTGTAAACAAAATTGAAATAATTAAATTTTCAATTGATGCTGTTTGAAAGTTGGTGGTGTTTATATTTCTGAAGTTATCAGAGCCTAAACTTGCACTCAGATCTTGACCTTGTCTTTCCTCTACATTTTTATTCGTCTCAGATCAAAAACTGCACATAGAAGGGAAAGGGACTCATTCATTCACACATATAAATTCTTTTAAACTAAAAAGAAACAAAGTGAATTAATCATTATCAAAGGGGCTAAGCTAATTTTATATCAAAAGACTGTTGAGAACAGAGCGAGCCTCTCCTCCTCCACCTTCCTGAGAATAAGTCAGAGTCAGAGACAAACACCAGGGGAGATGGGTTTCTGAGATCACTTCATCAGAGAGTTCCATGAAACCAAACAACAAGCTGTCCTCCATGGAGGTAAGTCTAAAAGTCTAGCGACAATGGTTGCAGGCTTTTAAACATGACAGGACACAATCTGAGCTTGAATAAAGAACCCAAGGCAAGAAAAGACCCAATGCAAGTAAGGTTGACCTCTCAAACTGCCCCGCGGGAGCCACTGGCTGGGGAGTTCAGTTTAATTGATCGCAAAACGGCACTCTTCCAGCCTAGGCAGTTGGTTGAGTGTTCTGACAGCAAGCCATCCACAAGAGCCAAATTCCTACCACAAAGTTAACGCTGTATTTTTAGGCCTTGGACCATAATTTTCTGTCCTGTTATGTGTAACGACAGTAATTTGCAAAGTTAGAAAAACAGAAAAAAGTACACTGAGTGACTGTTTTGGTGACTTCTCATCATCTGCTAGTTTCTCCCAGATGCTGAAATCACTTGGCCCCTGGAAACCTAAAAGCATCTTCCTGTCTTAAGGTAGGAAAGTCATGAAGGCCTAAGATGATGATGGTATCTTGGACACAGTAAAGTCAAACACGGGTCCCTTCTGAGACTCATTTAATCTACCCCCCTTCCAAGTCTCTATTTTGCCCACTTGTTAGAATGGCAGAAGATTCATCAGATCTCTGATTTGGAAACTCTTCACCTCATTATAGGCACTTAAAAACACCAGGGTGTGTACGAGTCAAGTGGGAAATTCTGGCTTTGTGGAATTCCTTTCTGGGGTTCAGTGGACAATTTTCCATCAAAACATTCACTGGGCACTTCATAATTGCTAATAAAGCATGTGAAAGAACTGCATGTGCTCATTTCAGAGCATAAACGACTGTATTCATAGGCAATCCTTTGCCCCGCTCTTTTCCTTTCCAGTGGAATGTGCCTGGAACTTCGTGGACAGGAATGCAACTTGGAGTCAAAAGGCTCTGCCACAGCCTACTGAAAAGTTGGAAGCACAAACCTCAACTTGTCTGGGGACAGAATTTGGAATTAAGTGTGGATTGGGTCAAGAGGAAACAGCTTAAAATCGACGAAGGTTGATTATGACAAGCAGGGGGACAAGTGGCTTCTGGAGCAGTGAAGGATTTGCCAACAAACTTCTCCTCCCTACTCAAAGAATGGGAGAACTGTCCTTTCCAAGGACACTTAAGACTCCTGACTCCCAGATCTGGAATTGACAGCTCCTCAAGCTACAATGATCAGAATGTACAACGAGAATACTGATGGAAGACTTGGAAAAGTTTCTCGATGAGGGGAAACTTCAGTGGAAAAAAGTCTGCACAGAGATTATGGGATGACTATGACCTGAGGAACTGTAAATGGCAGGGGTCAGTAAATGAACACATCAGGCCACCCCACTTAAAGGGCTGGATGCAGGCAGTCAGCAAGTGGGTTTAGAGCAGTGGTTCTCAGCGTCAGTCACATCCTGGAATTATCTGGGAAGGCTGAAAAGATACTGATCCTGGGTCTATCCCCAGAAATTTTGTTTATTTGGTCTGGGAAGTGGTCTGGGTATCCAGATTTTTAAAAGCTCTCCAGGGCGCTTCCCTGGTGGTGCAGTGGTTGAGAATCCGCCTGCCAATACAGGGGACACGGGTTCGAGCCCTGGTCCGGGAAGATCCCACGTGCCGCGGAGCAACTAAGCCCGTGAGCCACCACTACTGAGCCTGTGCTCTAGAGCCCGCAAGCCATAACTACTGAAGCCCATGAACCTAGAGCCCGTGCTCTGCAACAAGAGAAGCCACCACAATGAGAAGCCCGGGCACCACAACGAAGAGTAGCCCCCGCTCGCCGCAAACAGAGAAAGCCCGTGCGCAGCAACGAAGACCCAACACAGCCAAAAATAAATAAATAAAATAAATAAATTTATTTTTTGAAAAAGGCAAAAAAAAGCTCTCCAGGTCATTCTATTGTGTGGCTAAAGTTGAGAACCACTGATTTTGAGGTCAAGATTCTCAACTGGCTGGCCATTATGTCACTTATTAAAGATATTTTCTTTTGGGAATTCCCTGGTGGTCCAGTGGTTAGGACTCTGCGCTTCCACTGCAGGGGGCACAGGTTCAATCTCTGGTTGGGGAACTAAGATCCCACAAGCTGTGCAGTGCAGCCAAAAAAGAAAGAAAAAAAATTTTTTTCTTTCCTTCCTAGAGAAGGGTAAAAGGAGGCCGAAAAAGAGGTCATTCTCTCGCAGCTAGAGGCCTATTAGGTGAGAAGCCTGTGGGTGTTCTGCTCTGAATGCAAACGGAACCTCTGTGAGGAAGCAGGAAGCTTATGTCGAGCAGGGGAGGACGGGGCAGGCTAAGCGGGGCTTTCTACCAGGCTCACCTGCAGTCTCTCCCACCAGATCTGGCGGATGATCTCCCGGCGCTCGGGGACAAGTTTGTACTGGATGACCTCCTCCAGCTCGGAGAGCATGTGGCAAGAAACCATGGCCTGATGGAAGCAAATCGCATTCCAACTTAACACAGCGTGAACAATTCGAAAGCCAGGCTTCAGTTCAGTCATTCTTTTTGGTCCCACAGGCATGCTCTCGGCAGCCTGTGTGTCCTCACGAGCCCACTCTGCAAAAAGAACTGAAATGTGCTTCCAACCCTGCACCGTGCAGACGGTCCACACTCACCCCATACGCCCGGCTGTAGCTCTCTCCTGCCATCGCAGTTAACTCAGCGTCCAGCAGGTCCCGGGCTTTGTCGATGCACTGGAAGAGAAAAAGAGAAGCCCTGGAATTGAGCTGTGGACTTGGGAGCTGAGGGAAGGGAGGGCTGTGATTTTCAGGCTTCCCAACTAGCTGCAGAAGTTACCTGTCTCACTGAAATCCTAGTGATAAAGAGAAAAGTTCACTGAAGGAGGGAAGAAACCTTTTACCAGATTTGAAAGCCTAGAGAAGAGCATTATCTAATTTCTCAGAAAAGACAGAAATGTATGGCAGCCAAAAGCTTAACATCTTCGATCCTGTTTAACAAAGGAAGGAAAAGTCGTGCTTAGAAACAGAATCACTGTTTTCTTGCATCTCAAGAGGACAGCTTGTGGATCTACCTTCTTTCACCTTCGCCATGCTGGGCATGCTGGGAAGAACAGACTGTGCAAGCACTCAAATGGCCCAGCTGGTTGTCTCTGGCTTTTAAGCGCCTTGTCCTCCTGAGGGAGTGCCTCTGAAATTGGCAGAAGAATGCCAATCCTCTCCATGTAAATGGGAGCTTTTGTGCCTGTGACTGGAATGACCCAGGTCTCAGTTCTCATCGTGTAAATCAGAGCCTGGGGCGGTGGGGATGCCATAGGACTGCAGTTTGGGTCTTCTCTGTTTCATCAATTAAAACCCCTGCATGTGGAGCTTTTCCTTTTTGAATGTTTAAGGTTTATATGACTATGTCCCCATCCGGTAGCGCTCAGGTCGTTTACCCAAGCACCTCACCCAAGACAGTCCGGTGCCTGACAGGCTGGATGTGATTACCTCGTTATTTTATTCTGCAAGACAGCACAGGATATCCAAATCAAGTGCTAACTTTCCTAAAAGGTAACCAACCAGTGTGTGACACGCCTGCAGAGCCAGAAGAACCTTGTGACTGACTTCTGCTGCAGAAGGGGGCATGCTGCTCTCTGAATTCTCCTTTGGTAAAACAGTTTTTCTCTACCACAAGCAGTGCTAAAGCAACATGGTAAAAAGGATGCAACGATGACCCAAGAAGCCAACTCCAAAAGCAATCTAAACGGTAACTTCTGGAACACGTGTCCCTCTCTCAGAGCAGAAAGTGGCCCCGGCTGATATGCTGGGAGTCATCTTCTTACTGAGCCTTGTGCTCCGAAGCCATTCTAACGAGGCCACAGAGCCAAACGCCAGAGCTGAAGTACAACAGCCTGTTTACACAGGCGCCACGTGCCAGGCGCGGACAGGGTGCATGCGATTACCTTCCCTTTGTAGGTGGTCTGGGTACATGGAGGTCTGTACCTGCTGCGCCAAGGAGAAGAGGTCCTGATGCAGCGCCAGCACGGCTCTGTAAAACGCCCCATCGTGGGTATCCCGAGGGATCATGCAGGTGTACTCCTCCATGCTGTCCCACTGACCTACACGCACGCACACGCACACACAGAAAAGCATTAGGGTGGTCAGCTTGCTGAGCTAAAGGCAGCAGCTCAAATAGGCCTTGTCACTGTTACGTGAATTTAGCTTGGGGTTCAAACAGGACACACTTGAGCCTGCTGTAGCCGAATCCTGCAGAGCCTCTACACTCTGTGAGGCTGAGAGCCAGTTTAACAAGGCCACATCTGTCTTCCAAACACAGGCCTCCACTGCTGCCCCAGGGAGTTCCATGAAAGATGGAAGGAGCCACATAAGCACAGGTCAGGAGGGTGCCACGCAGCACCTCATTAACCTGGAGAATTCGCCCAGCTTTCTCTAGGTGAGATGGAAGAGCTTTCTTCCCAACCAACGGAGGATCTCACAGTTCAATGGTACCTTGGACATTATACTTCCCCCTAAACAACTGATATGGTCATTATCCAGACAGGGGACAGGATGAGACAAACAGTTTGCTTGTCTCACTCTGGTAGTACCTTTGCCTCAGAGGGAGGAGATAAATATTTTAAGAGGCTCTGTTACAACAGAAAGATGGGCTAGGTCACAGCACAGTAGTGTCATATCAGGGCAGACTGGGGAAATGGTGGCATCTGGAAAGACACAGTCACTTCCCCTGCTGGGGTGAGCATGTATCAAATGCCAGGATTTCCAAAACCATCTGCAGGAAAGACACCAGCTTCATTAGCCGCAGACTGCAGGGCTGCTGATTTTACGAGGCCTTTTCCTGCCTTTCACTCCAGACCACTGGTGCACCCATTCTCTACGCCTCTGGGCAAAAGCAAATAACAAATGATGACTCCTCAGGAAGCAGTTTGGTTTTGAAAAACGTTCTGGATCCAGCTCAGAGCTCAAGAAAGGAAAGGATATAAGCTCTGTGGCTCAGAGGGTGAGAACGGAGGTGCATGTTGCGTAGCCTTCCTCTGGACTCCACAGGTGCAGCTCCCACCTGACATCCACGGGCCCTTTCCCCTCTTACTGAGAACATCCCTGGAACAGACACTGGGAATCCTCTCTGCTGCGGTCTGACGTCAGAAAACGACACTTGTCTGCGGGAAGTTTTTAGGAAATCGCTGCTTGAAAACACTCAGGGAATGGGAGGAAGGTGGCTGAGTGCTGGGCAGCAAGGAGGAGAACAGAGAAAACAAAACTGCCAGAATGTTTATAACTGTTGAAGGTGAACAGCATATAGGGGTTCATTTTACTAGTCACTTTTGTATTTGTTGGGAAAATTCTATAATAAAAGTTAAGGAATAAAAGGAGATAGACAGCTGACTTCTCTCATTATTCCTGTAGGATAGAGACATGTTGGTGGAGCTCCAGCAACCATACTGGATCATGAGGTGGTGACCCCATGCACAGCAGAAATATGGAAAAAGGCTAATGATGATGGAGCCAGATGACAAACAAACTTCACTAAATATCTCAGTTTTGATGCCTGATCACTGTTTTCCTAGGCCTCCCTGTGAATAGCCATTATTAGACACATCTAACAAAGTTAGTCAAAGTCATGAGGTAGAAAGGACAGATGGAGGAGGGAGAAGTGGACGTGAACAGTTTTATGCTTCTATAGCCCTGACATCTCTGCTTGCAGCCACAGTGCCACACTTTTCAGATGCGAGCCCCCAGCCTCACTGTCCTCACCTTGACTGGGTGCCTGGGAGGGGAGCCTTACCTAAACCCCATGCAGCTGCAGCAGCCATCCGGGCCATCTTGGCTTGGGTCTCATCATTAACCAGGGTCCACTTTTCACAGCACTGCTGGTGGAGCTGCCCCCTGAAGAAAAGGAATTATACAGTCAGGTTAACAGATATCACCTCCATCTTTCTCTCTAGCCCCTTAGGTTAGCTGGAGGCTGTGGAGGAACTGGATGATAGGGGCCTGCCTTGAACCGGGAGCCTTTAAAGAAAAAGTACTTTTGACTGTGTGATATAATTGAGAAGTGACTGGTCATTTGTTGTTTCTATGGCCTGGTGGCTCATAATTTGTCTGAGAGCGAGTTTATCTAGGATAGGGATCGTGTCTAACTAGGTGTGACGTGAAATGTGAACATCTGGCCCCCTTCATAAATATTAAATAACTTTTCTCCTATGCCAATGAACTCTGGGCTCTTTCCCTTTGGAAGGCCTACAGAGAAAGCCATCTGAAGAGACACATCTGGACATTCTTTTGGGTTCCAAGCTATAGGGAGAATTGGCTTTTAAAAGTATCATACCAATGCTTGCAGTTTGAAATGAAACGCAAATGCAATCAATCTGCACAGAGGAAGAAGGTGCTACAATGGTCACATCTACCAGAAATCCAGATGTTGCTTACTCTCAGAATTGCGCACAAGTACCGTGAGTGTGGGTGTGACTAGGAGACAATGAGATACGTATGATGTTCAGCAGACTCTGATACACAGAGAGAGCAGAAGCCCTCAAGAAAAGATGTCCTGTTGGCTGTTAAAACTGCTGCCCTCCCATGTTGCACTTCTGAGGGAAAGGAAATAAAATTCTGCTACTGGGCAAAATGAGCTCCTGCTTTCATGTGAGCTTCAAGACTCAGCTAGGAGACTCCTTAATCTTTCCTGCTTTCTGAAAGAGATGCTGCAGGATGTTTTAACTTGGTATTGGGAGTGGAGTCAAGAGAAAAGGTACAAGTTCCAAGTGGCCCAGCTCAGAAGCCTCGTGGGACATGAGCTACACTGCACTATAAGGTGACATGGGGGACAGGGAGCGGGGAGGAGATAAAGATGTTGAAGGGATCTGGGCTGGGCTCACCGAGAAGCTGACTGCTGACCACATCTAGGAGAACTGCTCAGGGCCATTATCCAGCATCATGGCCTGGCAGTTATTACCTTTCACTGTCTCTCTGTCACAAGGTCAAGAGAGCCAGGGATGCAAGCATTCTAGCTCAAAACGCAGCCAAGATAAAAAAGAGGAAGTGGGCAGCCATCCTGCCCCGTGCACTTACTAAAGCTCAGAGACAGCAGCTGGAGGAAGCTCAGTGTTGTTTTCCTGCCGTCTAAACTGAGAAACCTTCACTCTGGGTCCTGCTGGAGGTTATCTTAGAGCAGCAGTTCTCAGATTGTTATGTGCATCATAATCCCATGGAGGGCTCCTTACATAGATTGTTGGGTCCCATCCTTGAGTTTCTGATTCGGGAGGTCTGAACTGGGGCCTGAGAAAGTACATTTCTAACAAGTTTCTAGGTGATAGTGATGCTGTAATTCAGGGGCCACAGTTAGAGAACCACTGGCTCAGAGCATAGAACAGCTCCTCTGGGCAGCACATTTTCGCTGTCTGGAGGTAAAGGAAAGCGACATGATCTCTGAATGCTCCTTCCAACCCTAGAACTCAAATTTGTACAGCTGGTAGCCGTAGGCAATTCAGCTTCCCTCTGCTGTTTCGTCAGGACCCCCCATTTCTGTGTCACAGGTCTGGGATTTAGCTTTCCTCTTCATCTCGAGGCAGGGAGCGAGTTCAGTGTGAAACGCCACAAACTGTTAACTCCAGAGACAAAGCAGGGAGCAGTGCAGAATCAGCATCCTGAAAGGCAGCCCCGCCAGGGGACACAGGCACCAACTTCAAGCTGAGGCTGTGTCAACAGTTGTCAGAACTGTTGTCAGAACCTGGTCGGTGCACACAGAGGCGGGGTTCCTCTCCCACAAACATTTGTTGCAAATAGGGATGCGGAATATACTGAGTCCTAACTCTCAAAGGCACGGGGACGAGCAAAATCAAAGAAATGAGAAGTATGAGACTGTCTGGGGGGCAACCACTAGGAGGCTCTTTGGCACCTCTCACTGACCCCAGGGAGGACTGGGTAAAAGGCCCTCCAAAACCCTGACTTTCCCACCCAGTGCAGCAGCAAAAAGTGTAAGGAGCGTTCTTGAATTGGCAATGCCTAAGTACTTGGCTGTCTATGATCTCATTCCTGAGGAATCTGTCCTCAAGGACCCAGAGGCCATGAAAGGAACAGTGCAGGGAGGTTTACTTAGGTTCAAGTAGCTGCAGGTGTGGCTGGGGAGCTGGGGGAGGGGGTGGCTGTCTCTGGTACTCAGCTCCCAGAGGCTGAGCATGGGGAGCGGGTCTTAACTCACTGGTAACCCTGGATCAGGTGAACACCTGCCTCGGGCACGTTCAGGATACATACTCAAAGCAAAAGCAATCCAGAAGTTGCACTCTAAATAGAACTGGCTGAATAAACCATACAAAAAACCTGCATATGATCAGGAAAAGAATTCTACTTCTTTCATTTCTCTTTTTTTTTTTTGCGGTACGCGGGCCTCTCACTGATGTGGCCTCTCCCGTTGCGGAGCACAGGCTCTGGATGCGCAGGCTCAGCGGCCATGGCTCACGGGCCCAGCGGCTCCGTGGCATGTGGGATCCTCCCGGACCGGGACACAAACCCGTGTCCCCTGCATCGGCAGGCGGACTCTCAACCACTGCGCCACCAGGGAAGCCCTTTCATCTCTTTTTAAAATCTCTTTTAGCCTACTGCATTCTTAAACCCCTTGGTCAGCATCACTAGCCACTTATACTTTATAGGTAATAATAAAACTGGAACGAATTCAAGAGCTCAGAGGTAGATGGCACTGGGTAGTGCAACGTCAGGAGACCTGGATGACTCTGCTCTCGGGAGACCTCGGGCAGGCTATGTCAACTTCTATGAGCCTCAGTTTCCCAACTGTCACACAAGGAGATTAAACAAAATCGCATATAAAGTCACTTCTAACGCATCCAAGCCAACCCTACTTAACCCACCTAAGGACAGTGGTTGTCTCTAATTATGAAAGGTGGGAAGGGCAGGAAAGGTTTCAAGGAGGGAGAAACAGTTCAGGTGGACCTTGAAAGATGGGGAGAATTTCAAAAAGTAGAAACAGGAGAAGAGGAGGTGAGCAATTCAGGGCACTGAATGAAAGAATGCAAAGAAAAAAATTCTGTGGGGTTTGGAGAATGGCCAATCAACAGCCCTTTGGTTAAAGTTCAAACTCTTAACGTGGACCATAAGCCCCCCACTTGATCTGGCCCCTGCCTAGCTCTCTTGCTTCACCTCTTACCTCTTTTCCGCAACACACTCGACCCCACAGCCTTACTGAACTTTCAGAACCCTAACATAATAATGTGCTCGCTCCTCCTCACTGTCTGGGTCCCAGATAGTTATCACTTCTTCCTGGAAGCCTTCCAGAACCTTCCAAGCTAGGATTAGGGCCCCTTCTGATATCCCACAGCCCCTGGGCTTCTCCTCTCCTTTAAAACTGTATTCACTCTGTGCTACAGCAGCCTGGTCGTCTGCCCTGTAAGCTCTGGGAAGGCAGGGGCTGTGTCCCTCTTGTTCATGCTGTGTTCTCAGGGGCTAGCACAGACACCAGCAATGAGTAAGCGCTCAGTACGACTGGCTGAATGAATGAATGGGGCACTCAGTCCCATATGCAAGAGGAAGTTGAGATAATCTGCTCGTGGGGAGGCAGTACAGCCTTCTGTTTGTTATTTAAAACTGTAGTTAACCTAGTTCATGACTGTAGGATGGCATTTTGTTTTAGCTATTTTAAAAAACTGCACTTGATGCTGGAAAACGGAACAGGAACCATTTTTTCCTTTAACATCCCCTAGCAACTCCCTAGGCCAAGATGCAGGCAAGTGTTCTAAATCAAGCGTTACTGTCACTTCTCCCTGGCACACCCTTTCCCTCTCCCCATTCTCCTTCACCTGTCTCCCAACCGTAGGCCTTCCTCCAGGGAGAACTGCAAGATCACCCCGTTCCCCACTTTGGTCTTTCAGAGCTGTGTGCTCAGACCATTCATTGTCCCTGGGCTCTCAGGCTCTAGTAACCGCCTGCAACGTGATTGTCTCATCGGCCTCACAAAGGAAGAGACCTTATTTTTTTTTTTTTTTTTTAATCTCTGGAGCCTGGCATAGTGCTGAGCCCGTAGTAAGCATTCAATAAAGGTGAAGCACCTGAAGAAAGCAGTCATCTGTTCTTCTTTCCTAAAATCATTAGCAAGAGGTAATAAAGAAAAGAAAAAAAATCAAGGTTGCAGAGTAAGAATATGAAGTCTTCATCAGTCAGTCAAGGTCAAGAGGCAGAGAGAAAACAGCTGTAGATCCCAGGAGCACACCCACACCTGTCCTGTCCCAGACCATTACAAAGTTTAAGTTAAAAAAAAGGAAAGAAAAAAAGCGTCTTTCTATTTAGCACTGAGACAGAACAGAGAGAGAAACACTCCAAAGTGATAGATGATTCCTGGGAAAATAACCAAGTGAAACAAAAATGAGAGTCTTAGGTGAGAACTCTGGTTGGGAGAAGCATTTCAAATGCAACTTGGCCATCATCCCGCTACAGCTTACCATTCCCCCAAGGCCTCGAGGCAGCGCATGCGGCCCAGCATCAGCTCTGGGTCATCCTTGTTGGTGTCCATTTTCTTATCGTAGGCCACAAGAGCATCCTCCCACTCATGCAGTTTCTCATACCAGGTAGCCTGAATCTCCTGCCAAGTGGAAAAGAAAGAGGACTGTTGGGAGGCACAGAGAACACAGGGGTACATTTTTTTTAATCCACAGACTCTCTTTCCCGAGTGTGCCGTGCTGTATGCGTGACACTTCACCCATCACAGTTTGCCCTGGCTTTGACTGAAAAGAACTTCAGAATATCCGGAGGTATGTTTGGTGACGGTGGGAATGCTGGTTCCTTGGCACAGTGATGGAACAACCCTGGGATAATCTGAGAGCAGATGTCAGGCCGTGCTTTCCCCCCCGTCACTTCCAGTCCAGACACAGAAGGCAGCAGAACTCCAGCATGTGGGGATACAAAGACAGGGGAAATCATTTAGGATGGCAGGAAGCCCCGACCAGGGCTCCAATAAGGATGCCAAGGCCTCAATCTGCTGGAATGCTGACAGTGGGCCACATGGCGGGGACGGCAGCTGCTTTCCGGATGAGGCCAGAAAGACCAGGTCACATCTGCATATCTGCTGGAGGAAAACCACTCGCTTTTTAAAAGCTCTCGATTCTCTGCGTTTCTTAATGCATTTTTAAACTTTCAGGAAATAATAATTTAAAATACAATATAATACTGCCACTTAAAATTCTTTGGAAAAACCTTCCTCCCTTCTTCTAGAGTCTCCCCCATCCAATGTTCCCTCCTGCTTAGCACTTGGCAGCTTTACCAGTGGCAGGGGCCAAAGGACGGGTCCCATTACCCGGCAGATGGCGCGCCACGCTGCAGTTCAGTGTCGGCCACGTGAATGAGCGGTACTGCAGTCTAGAAGCTGCAGACTACGGCTCTCTGAATGGCCCGGGGACTGTTTTATGTCTCTGTCTGCCCTCCATCTGCCTCCACCTCAGTCTGTCTTCTGGGCTTCTTCATTACCAGCTTGGTAAACGACCATTTCTCTACTGGGCCAGGGGAGTGGCTCTCCAGGGATTTATTTAACAACAATACGATCCTGCAGTGGAATTTGTATGATACAATGCAGGGCCCACATTTGCTTCCCCCATTACCTTTCTCTCCTTTCTAAATGAAAGTCTTATTTGAGCAGCACGTACACTAACAGCTACTGTGTGCTAAGCTCTCTGACAGAATCTTTTCTCCTTGAACCTCTGTAAGGAGGTCATTTCTATTTTAGGTAGCTAACTTGCGCCTGCTTCCCCAGGCCTAATTCTGCGGCCACAGCAGCCCTTTCCCCAATGTCCATGTACAATGAGGTTTGCCAAAACGGACTCTGTGGAGGGTAAAACCGCCTAAGCTCCATTTCCCAAGCTCGTCTAGAATCATGCCGCTCCACTACGCTAAATATGAAAGCAAAACCTTACAGAGAAAACAGTGACTGCAGAGACTGTACAATTACAAACTCCGAAATTAAAGAGTAACACTGGTAAACTTCCCACTTTGGATTTCTGTACTGGGTGGAAAAGAACAAAGGCTCCTGACGAATGTGTGGCACACACTCAGTATGAACACGCAGAAAGCGGGGGCAGCGGCGTACGGAGCAGGTCACGTAGGGGGCAGGATGTTTTGAATTGCAACAGATTTCAGAAACTATAAGGTTTAAGCAATGAATCCCACAAAATTCTAACAAGATTGCTGTTACCTAATCTGCGCTGAGAAAGCGCGGGCCCTGCCAAGAAAAAGCAACCACTGTCGAGCTTAACGTGACTCAGCCACCTCAATACAACAGAAAACCCACCGTAGGCTTAGCAGCCACCCTGGAGCAACGGCCACCTTCAGAACCTGGAGACGGGGGAGCTCTTCATTTAAGGTTGGTACTCTGAGCCACCGGGGTATAAAACCACCTGAATACCAGATGCTTGTGGAATCCTTGTTTCAATTACTGCGGTCTAAGTGCTAAGGATATCACAGGAGAGGACACCTCTGGGTGGAGTACCTGAAGTGCCCTCTTTGCTGACCTTCCTCCCTCTGCAAACAAGGGTTGTGGCAAAGATGGATGAGACACAGTCCCTTCTGTCTTGTCATCTGGAGATGCTTTCTTAGTCTAGTCACAGATATGCGCTCGAGATGGCAAAATACTCACTGAAAGGTTTCAGTCCAATCGAACAGCCCTTGTAGAAGGCAAAAGCCCGTGAAGTAGTCACTTTTCTTCACTCTAACACACTGGGCTCTCGATTAAGGCAGACTGGAGTAAGTGACCTACTTGACTAATAAAAGGTTCCTCATCAAATATATGGACCCAGAACTTCCTGACCTTCCAGGAAGTCAATGTTAAGTTGATTAAGTCGATGCCTTATATATGGTTTGGAGTTACCAAAGCACTCTCCCAAGACTACAGAGAGTAACAGAATCTTTTTAATATCAGTTGGGCAAAGATGGCAGGAGGCAAGAAGCTATATAAGCAATAATGAAATGGAACAATCCCTCAATATCAGGTATAAATTATGGCATATTTTTTTCTGGAGAATTACCCATGGTTTCCTCTGAAGTAGGTACTGAGCCTTAACTATGGGCCAGTGGCAATGCTGGCTGTCACAGAGGACACAAAGACAACTCTGGTCAGGGTTAAACACCTGGGCTCTGACACCAGACTGCCCGGGGTTCAAGTCCTGGCTCTGCCACTTATTCACGGTCAGCTCAGGTAAGGTTGTTATCCTGCCGGGACCACAGTCTCCTCATCTGTAAAATGGGATAACAATAGTACACATTCAAAGGGTTCCTGTGAGGACTGAATTAGATGAAGTACATAGAGCACATAGCAAAGGGCTAGGCGCATGCTGAGAGTCTGATAAATACAAGTTATTACTGTTTTTTAGATTCTGCCCTCACGATCTCTGTTCAGCTTGAATACACTCCATACAGCCACTGTCTCCTTCAACCTCAAGATATAGGTAGGTCAGCATCAGATTTTTAACAATTGGCAAAAAAACAGAAAAGGAAAGTAACTTTCTTAAGGTCGTGGCTTAGTGCCTCCCTAGCCAGGTGGCTACCTCTTGCTCTTCTAAAAGGAATGAGGCAACTTACCAGCTCTCCGAAGTGTTTCATGGCATATTCTAATACCCCGGCAGCTGCCTCTGGCTGCTGTAGCTTATTATTAATGCTGGGAAAACAAAAGGAATAGGTGGTTACACTCAGCATGTCAGAGGGTGGGAGGTGCAGGGTCATTTGTGGGCAGATGGCTCACCAGCATGCTGGGGACAATGTCTTACAGATGTAGAAAGAGCATCAATTATCTATTACCACCCAGAAAGCTCGGCCTGAATGATTTCATCTTGATCTCATACTCCTAATTTTGAAGGGGCCACATTTGGTGGACAGGAGGCCTTGCCTGCTCTGGGGCCCTTCCTCCAAGCAGCAGACTGGTTTCCTCTCAGATATCATACATCAGGCAGCACATGTCTGTTTTTTAACTAGAAACCCTGGCTCCAGAACGGTTCCTGTTGTAGAACACAACCAGATGAGGTACCTCTGAACTTTTAACTCTTACTTCTTCTCATCAGTTGCCCTTGGTGGTAAGAATAACCAAAATGAATAAAAATCATCAGGCTCTGTGGGTGACAAAGAAGTGGCACTGAGGCTGGGTCATCCACGTCAATGACAGAGAACCCAGCAACAGTCTTGACTGCTCCCCTGACAGGGCCCATCTCTTTCAAATTCAGATGTTTCCCTAGTCCCTTTTCAAAGACCATGCCCTCCCTCTGCAGCAGGCTGTGAAGGGACCGCATCCCAAGTCACTTGCCTGGTCTCTCTGGCAGAGAGATGCTTTTCTTAACAACACACAACTTTGCTGATGTCCTCTGTGGGCAGCATATGGCCAGTTGGGGCTGGAGAACTGTAAGTGTATTGGGGCAACTGGGCAGAAAAGCTGGAAGGCTTGCTGCCTGAAGTTGGTTCATCAGAGAGGCTATGAAGAGGTCCTGAAAGTAGGGGAGCTGCAAGGCTCAGACCCTTGTTCCAATAGGGCCCTATGTAAGAGGGTAAGCAGCAACTAACCCAACACTAAACATAAGCTTGAGTTATGGAAGGAAGGAAGGAAGAGAGGGAGGGAGCAGGCTTGAGAAAACCACAGGACAACAACGACTACATCTGTTCATAGGCAGGGAGCAAAATGTGACAGACCACCCTGGGAGTCTAGACTGAGTGTCCAAGCTCAAGGCTCCAGGCTCTGCAACCAGAGGCGAAAGTAACTGCACAGACATCCCTCTCCTTTATTTACAGGAGTAGATGGGCAACCTTGTGTGGGATCTACTGGGCGGACTGTTTGGTGCTTCTGTGTGGGTCCCAAGCAAAGCAATGAGCCCAAATGTTCTCTGTAAGTTTTCTGCTGCAGGATTCAGAAATATTTTTAATTTCAAAGTGAAGCTGTAACATCATGGTCCTTTAGGAAGCCCTATGAGAGTTTTTCTAAGCTGAGAATGAAAAGCCAAGTCCAAAGGGACTAATTCCACTGCATGCTCATTGTGAAGCAGTTTCCCATTCCTGTTGGCCTCTAAGTCAGGTTCTCAGCTTTGTTGCTCACTCACATAGGGCTGGGTAAAGCGTATTAATAATTAATATTACTGGGTATAGATTTGTGATAATCTAGCTCCTTGAGCCCAAATAAAGATTTTAGAAGCATAAGAAGGCAGGAAAAAAGAAAGCCAGTATATATTCTATATATTATACTCAAATATGTAATATATCATATGTAACTATATATAGTGATATAGTCTATATATTATTTTTAGTCCTGATGTGGACTATTGGGATGGCCCTGGTAGGAACATAAAGTGTTCCGATGAGGAAGATAAGGAAAGTGTTTCTTGCCTGAACCAAAAGAAGTTAACTCTAAGAATCAGACATAAAAATCCAGGAGTTCTAATAACTGTCTTCCAATCTTATGCTCTGGAACATACTCTAATTTTCAAGAACAAATTATAAACATTACCAAAACTTGCCTCACTCTGGGGAATAAAGCAACACAAAAACAAAAGCAAGCAAAAGTCACTCCTCCCCCCACTCGCCCATTTGTTATACATAAAAAGGAGAATTTTACAAGAAACTGATGAAAATCAGGAAGTTGTGACTAGAGACTTCAGAGAAGAAATACAAATTTTACCTTAATGTTGCTATGGCTTCGATATACCTCCTCTAAGGACAGACCAACACAGCTTTGCAAACTTAAAAAGAAAACTCATCACATGGCCCCAACTCCTTTAAGAGAAAGTCCACATAAGTCACCTGCACAGAACTCTCCGCTTGTATATGTGTGGAAGCAGGTGAGGATGCAGACAGCCCCGTGGGAAGGAAAGAGGGGGCTGGGCTCACTGCGGACCCACACTGACCAGGCCTCGATCAATGGCCAGGAAAACCGGGGGTGTACCTTGAGATGCATGACAAGCTCTTGCCCAACAGTAAGGACAGTCACTGAAAAAATGACAACTGACTAAATGTACTAAAACAAACCCATGAAAAATGAGTGGGAGCACAGAGAAAGGGTCCCTTTGATAAATTAAGTTCTGGTTTGAGGACCTCAAAGTAAAGGAGATTGTACACACCTACTCTCGACTGTTCAGAGAGGAGAGATTTCAAGTTAACCAGCTGTTCTCATCCTGTTTATTCTTTCCTCCTCCCTGTTTGCATTCTTCTTTCCTATAGAACTTTCTCCCTAAATGCATTTCTTTCTTCTTTCCTTCCGTGGAGTCTCCCGTGTGTGCCTACAAGGCTGCTGGAGAACGCAACTGCAGGGGCTGAGGCTCTGGAGGTTCTCCTGGTGCTCGAGAGAGTCTACCATCTTGTTTGGGACCTTAACTTTTTCTCCTTCCTCCACGGCGTCTGGCACTCCATCACGAGAGGCAATGGATTATAATAACAACAAAAAGATATCTAAATTTACTGAGGGCTCACTGTAGGTGCCAGGCACTATGCTGATTACTGCTGATACATGTCATCTTAACCCTACGAGGTAGACATTATTAACACTCCCATTTTACGTATAAGGAAACCGTGGCCCAGCCGGTCATCCTTTCCCTTCGAAATTGTACCATTAAAAGGATCTGAAGTAATAACTAAGGGTACAGCTCTGCGGTGGGAGAGAAGCGTGTCAGCTGTCCACTCTCGGCATCAGTGGGCCTGAGCAAATACGTGTAAAATAAGTGACTGAAAGCATGGCATGGGACGTTTCCATGAGCGAACTCTGTATATAATCTGCTGTACGGGAAAAAGGAGCTGTAATGCACCTTCCCTTTAGCTTCCTCACCCATACCATGGCTAACACCCTGCTCTGACCCCTAAGCTCCCGTTTCCTATTTTTTTATTTCCTTTCAGAAGCCACTGGCAACGCCTCCACACCTCCCAGCAGGACAGTCAGCATGCGGCCACAGTGGGCTTTTCCGAGGCAGCTTGTTCGAGGCTGCCAGGCTTACAGACAGAGCGCAGGCTGCAAAGTGGGGGATGAATAAGCCTCTGTGGAAACTCAGAAGTTCCCAGCTACTAAGGCCCCAGTCTCCTGCTTGCTTGGGTGACACAAGACTGTCTGTTCAAATACTCCCTTTTTAAACTCAGATGTGGTTTTATGAGACTGAAGGGAGAGACTGTATGTGTGGCTCATGTGCAGAAACCACCTTTGCTCAAAAGGCCCCCTAATGAGGAGCTCTCGTTTTATGGGGCAGCTGGGAGTTTTCTACAGCCCGTTCAATAATCGCTGCCTTGGGTGCCCCGGGGTCTTTCCGTATTAATGCTGGAGGCTTACAAAGGGCAAACTGTTCAAAGCTCAGCCCAACAGCAGAGGAGTGCTTAACAACACAAACCAGGCCTCACCGATGCTAACAAACAAGTGTAGAGATGGAGGCTTAGGCAGCAACGTGCCCACGACAACAGTGCACAGGATGACAGGTCAACCAGATAGCCTGTCTCCTCTCCACGCTCACCAAGGCCAGAAGGAAAAGATGGCTGCGGCGCAAGAATTTCTAGGCTAGTGGATCCCGTCCCAGTGCTGTCTTGGCATGGGTGTCGGGGTAGATTTGTATCCTACTTCACTGCGCAGTGAGAACATCCAGTTGAGCTCTTGTATAGTTGCGAGTCGACAGAGCAAACAGAAGCTGCCTACCCACAGAATAAAACGCAGAGCCCACAAATAAACCTGGTGTTAGAAATACAATGAAGAGAGACAGACAGGGAAACACAATGAATTAGGATATCAAGAGGGGAAAAGGCAATTATTCAGACATATTCACTCATTCATTCCCCACCTCCCCTCCCTCACTCCAAGATTTAATTTTTATTAAAGGAAGCTGAGTTGAAGAGCTTGAAACTGGAAAATTCTTGGCAATTGAGGGAAACACTTTTTAGAATTGAGTCGAATTAACAAATAAGAATAAGATATGGCCTCAATGCCTCCTACACCAAACAGATTACACCAGGCATCTTTTCTCCACTATCCGAAACTCTCTTTCCAGACGTAGGGAAAGTGTGTAAGCTGAGTAAGGGACTCAGACGTGAAGGAGCTTCTCATTGCCTTGGTGCGTTCCTTGTCCGAGAGCGATGGCTGAGAAGCTAGTGCTGGGAGTGGGGACTGTTTACTTCTCCGTGACTCGCCTCTTCAATCTTTTCCTCGGTGCTTTTCACAGGCAAGTGGGGACCAGTCTCACTGAGGATAAGACTGAAGAAACAGCGGGTCATTAACTGCTCCACATCCTAACTAATGCTGACCCACTAGCAAACCAACAGGAGGGTCTCTGGCTCGGCATCCAAATGTCACTCCTACCACCTGAAGGGAAACCTGAGGAACTGTGTTGTTTCCTAAGTCATTGCTCCATGGGCTTCTGGACTGGTGTCAAATCAATGTCATCTGGCCTGGTAATTCCTCATGGTACAGCTCACTTGGTTATCGACCTCATCTTTTAGCCTTGGTGCCTTGAGGACCTTCGGCTACTAAGAGCAAAGTGATGCAGGATAACTCAACACGAGCTGGAGCCCACTGGAAAGCCGGTCACACGAGGAGCATCTGCAGTCACACCTGGGGGACTACTCAGGCGTTCCTAGTGCTCGCATCAGGAATTTACGAGAATGTCATGCACTTGCTTCCCAAATGGCTCTGGGCCTTCTCTCTCCTATTTCTAGTGCAGACTGTAGTCTACATTTTATTTGGTTCTCTGTCAAGTAAAAATACTCTGAATACCCTTGGTGCTGGGCTGGTGACACATGCAACACAGCTGAGAGCGGACCTGGGCGGGTCTGGCTGAGGAGCTCCTGAAGAGCCAAGTTGAGGCCCAGACGGACCCTGCTTTGTATCAAGCAGTATATCAAGCAGTCTTTTTTTTTTAATGAATCTTTTCTGTTGCTTTATCTTTTTTAATTAATGCACTTTTTTTTTTTTTTTTTGCGGTACACGGGCCTCTCACTGTCGTGGCCTCTCCCGTTGCGGAGCACAGGCTCCGGATGCGCAGGCTCAGTGGCCATGGCTCACGGGCCTAGCCGCTCCGCGCCATGTGGGATCGTCCCAGACCGGGGCACGAACCCGTGTCCCCTGCATCGGCAGGCAGACTCTCAACCACTGAGCCACCAGGGAAGCCCTAATTAATGCACTTTAAAAAAATTTATCTATTTATTTATTTTTGGCTGCGTTGGGTCTTCATTGCTGCACGCGGGCTTTCTATAGTTGTGGTGAGCAGGGGCCACTCTTTGTTGCGGTGCGTGGGCTTCACATTGCAGTGGCTTCTTCTGTTACTGAGCTCTAGGCACGCGGGCTTCAGTAGTTGTGGCACGTGGGCTCAGCAGTTGTGGCTCGCAGGCTCTAGAGTGCAGGCTCAGTAGTTGTGGCGCACGGGCTTAGTTGTTCTGCGGCATGCGGGATCTTCCCGGATCAGGGCTCGAACCCGTGTCTCCTGCATTGGCAGGCGGACTCTTAATCACTGTGCCACCAGAGAAGTCCCCCAAGCAGTCTTTCTTATTTCTCTTATAGAGCGGTAGCTGCTTCTGTCCATCCCTGTTACTTCTTCCAGCACCAAGACTTAGCTCTGTGTCCAACGGATGATTAAAAACAAAACATCTTGATTCCTGTACAGAGCCAGGAAGATCCAGGATTGGTGGGGCCCTGATGTCTTTTCATCAGGCAGTTCCCCTGGGACTCTGGGGAGCTCAAGGGTGTGACAGTCTCTTTTCAAGCAGGACAGCAGTGAAGACAGAAGGCAACGTGAGAACATCCGAAATGTACAGCGGAGAAAGGTGGTGAGGGGTAATTCAAATGCAGGTGGGTAGGGAGAGCGAAGGGGTAGGGAGAGCGAAGGGGGCTGGCAGGCCTTAGGGTCCCCCCCTTAAAGCCACAGTCAGGGCATGAAGATAGCACCCCAGGGTCTGGCAGGACAAACTTTCCTTTCTTGCTTCAGAAACTTAGGAAGAGTAAATTTACTCCTTTTCTACATATTAAGAAAAGGAGGCTGGCCTCATTACACGGTTTCAAAGCTGGGACATTTGGTGTCCTTGGCACCCTCAGGGACCTAAGGCACGAAGACAAAAAAAATCCGGTGCAAGAGAGGTGGGTGGACTGCCTTGGACAACCACATGGGTTCCTGACATCTCAGGCCACAGCGGCTTAAGGATAATGAGCTCTCACTTTGTCTTCACCCTTTCCTTTGTCTGCTCACAGTGTAAATGACACGTCTGTCATAATATCTAGAAGACTTGCCAGATCTGTATGTGAGAAAGTGGGCCTTAAGAATAAAAAAGATAGAATGCTAACAACTGTGTAGATTACGGAAAGGAGAGACAAAAACTATCTTTTCGAGACTGGTAGGAGGAAGTATATCTTTTTTTTTTTAATTAAGAAAAAGTGGGGGGAGGGAAGTTCACGACGATATTAGAATGTTACTTTTGCCCATGCATATTCTGTATAAATACATATTTTATACACAGTGCTAGCTAGAGTGATCATACAGCTTTGGATTCTGCTCTTTCACATATCACAGGCACTTCCTACTTTATCCGGAGTCTTCATAATTTTTTATTTATTTATTTTTCTTTTGCGGTACGCAGGCCTCTCACTGTTGTGGCCTCTCCCATTGCGGAGCACAGGCTCCGGACGCACAGGCTCAGCGGCCATGGCTCACAGGCCCAGCCACTCCGCGGCATGTGGGATCTTCCTGGACAGGGGCACGAACCCGTGTCCCCTGCATCGGCAGGTGGACTCTCAACCACTGCGCCACCAGGGAAGCCCCTTCATAATTATTTTTAACAGCTGCATAAGAATGTCACCCTGCTGCTGGATGGCACGTACAAACCCGTCTCGTGGGCGCACCCTCGTGGCTGGGTGAGAGCAGCACTAGTTAAGCCGCCAGGGCGCCAGGAGTGCGGCAGGAGCTCCCACTCTCTGCTCACAGGTGGTCTGTCCTGTAGACGCCTGCAGGGTCAGTCCTGGGAATCAGAGCGTCCTCCCTGAGGATGAGCACAGTGCTCGGCAACAAGCGGGGCAAGTGGTCCCATTTCACCCATCACCTCCACGCCCCTCCTGGCTGAATGCGGGGCCCGGGCTCCCCAGCACAACCAGAGTAAGGCACTGAGAGGTCGCGGAGACCTGGAGTGTCAAAGCACACGATTTGTGCTGGCCGGGTTTCCAACCCAGGGGCCTGTCAGAGGCGTGCTGTAAAAATGATGAATGGCTGTCACATTTCCAAGGCTCTGGCTGATTTAGGGAGCCACTGGCAGGCGCATCACTCCCAGCATGTCAGCCAGTTAATTACTGCCAACTTTATCTTTCTTGTCAACACTTCTTGACAAATTGGCCATTATCTCTTTATTCTACAACAGTGAGCACTGCTCCTTTTCTGGTGATGCCTGGAGGTTTTTCTCCTCCTTTCTGCTTCTTCATATCCAGAGTGAAATGAAGAGCTCTGAGAGAGACGATCAGGAAGAAGAAGCTGTCAGGAAACAACAAAGCGGGGAGGGCTGACAGACTGAAGCCCAAAGCTTATTTTCAACTACCTCGACTCAAAATAGAGTTGATATTTTGGGTAAAATCCTGATTTCTTGGCTTCTGCATGTCCAAGAGCTCTGACTCAGCCTATTATGTGGATGAAGTTGGGAAACAAAAATGAAATGACCTGGCATCCAGTGACTCGGCAGCTTTTAACTCTCCACACTTCTAATCGTGTGAGCAGATGTGCGCTGGCCTTGTACTCCAGTACGGAGTTAGGCCACATTGTAGTAATACTGATGCCCATTCTGGGATCAGGAGAAGGAAAAAATATGCCTACCTTTTTAGTAAGGAAAAGCTGACAGACGAGGAACATAACATACTGTAATTGAATCACCAAGATTCACAGCCAATGAGATGTCCAAAAGAATCTGGAGAGATCAATGGTGTTACCACTGATCCATTTCATTGTCACTGGGACAGACTGTGTCAGAGGTGGCCATGGGGCACCTAGCGTATTTCATCAATTCTAAGAGGTGCACTTTAACAGCTCTGAGACCATGATACAGCTTATAATTCAAGGTTTCAGAGTGCTGTGACCCAGTTTAATTGCCAGCAGTTTGTTCCCCCTCGCAGTGGTACATGAAAATCAGAAACAGCTTTGCTAACTCACCGTAAGAGTGGTCGCACTAAATCTCCAGCCATTCCTGAGGATGAGCTAGACGCAGTGGAGGAGCAGAGGTTAACTACTGACCGACAGCAAGCGGCACCCTTTAGAATGGTCTTGGGTTACAAGGAAAGACCCTCTGTCCTTTTGGTCAGCTTTAGGAGAAACCCCAGGACTCCTCCCTTTGTACAACTCCTCACTCATGGTCAGCTTTCTGCACTGAAAAGCAGCTTTCCTTGGAGTTTGTAAGATGCCCTATAGAGGCAAGCTGTTGTAAAGTGGACCTGTAAGAAGTCTTTAGAGCAGCCAGAAATAAATTTAAGCTCTACTGATGACTGGTGAGGGACTTGGCCTCTTGGGTAATGGCTGGATGTAAAAGGGCATTAAAGAAAAAGATGGGGCTAAAAAGAAAGATATAATCTGTGCTTGTGCTCGGGCTACAAAGGGGCTTCCTCCATCTGCACACTCTTTGCCGCTTGGAGCTTTCTACAGGGGTATGGATTCCTCGAGGCACACTGGCACTTTTGAAGGCAGCATGAGTCCAGACGTTTGGAATGTGTTTTTACTGAGAAGTGCGAACCTTTGAGCAAATCCTTCCCCTCTGGACAGAGCGTTTTCTCTTCCAGCAGAGGTGTGGGAAAAGAACAAGACTGTGTACCTTTTCTGGAAGCCTGGAAACAACTGTAAAAGCTGGGCTCATACTTCCAAGCAACGCAACAGAGACACCTTGGGAACATGTGTTTAGAATTAAGACACAGAGTGGGTTTGTTCGTCCATCTAGCCCCTTGCCTGTAGGCTGTAAAGCCCAGTCACCCTCACTGTTAATTGGTTGCTCAGGCACAAACTGGTTCAATTTCTTTAACATTCTCAAAGAGTTACAGGCCATTTCCCATCAGTGCTGCCTAAGTCAGGGAGGCTAAGACCCAGGCTGAAGGGAAGCTCCTCAGTCCCAGGGCGACTGCACATAGACTTGAAATCTTGTCCTGCACCCCGGCAGGAATCCGTCTTTGGCTAAGAGTGATTTTTTGCAATTGCAATGTAATGGGTGTTTGATTTCCCTTTGGAGACAGACAAGATTTGTTGGATTCCTGGATTAATTACGGGGAATACAGCTGCCCAGAGACATGACATGTTACTTTCTGTGTTCTGTCTTCAACATGAGCTGCTGCATGTGGCCCCTCAGGCCGTGATAAGGATTAACCGACAGGTCAGTGCAGGGTCAAGTTATCAGATATGCCATTCATACAGGCCTCCAGAATCAACGGCGGGGGTGGGGGGCTGGGGGGTACAAAACCCTACCACAATGCTCTGTGGCCCTCTCACTCGTCTTCATATGTAAAGAAACAGGGGTGAGATGCAAATCGATGGTTTCCAGGGATACAAAGTGATCATACAATCAGGCTGCTACCTCAAGTTACTGGTTAAAAAAAAGAAGGCTGAACCAAATGATCTCAACTCTTCCAGTTCTCACTCTCTTTGATTCTATAACTAAAATCTATGGAAGAAAATGTTAAAGCAGGAGAGAAGGCAATCCCCTGCAATGAAGGACTCACCATGATAAAATACTGGCAATGACCATGGAGAGAGACTCTAAGTCTCCATGTCAGATGTTTATTTAGGAGAAAAGAACCTTCTGCTGGGAATTCATTCTTTCATTTGATAAGTTCCAATACAGTATCTCTTTTGTCTCAGGCTTTGTGCTAAGTGCTGGTTGCTAGAGCTACTATGGTAGATAAGACAGGTATGGTCTTTGCTTTCACAGAGCTTATAGGTCAGTGAAGTAGATATACAAAACACAAATGGAAATAAGTGCTGTGGAGGTAAACACCATGAAGAAAACAGCACAGAGATGGAGAATGGCACAGGGGACTTATTTTAGATTCAGGTGGACAGGGAGGTTTTTCTGATGAAATGATAATCGATTACCTAAATATCAATACTACTTAGTATTTGCTAGATATGGACTATGTGTCAGACACAATTCAAAGTGTCTTACAGCTCATACAACTCAATAACAAAAAAACAAACAACCCAATTGAAAAACGGGCAGAAGACCTAAATAGACATTTCACCAAAGAAGACATACAGATGGCCAATAGGCACATGAAAAGATGCTCATCGTTGCTAATTATTAGAGAAATGCAAATCAAAACTACAGTGAGGTACCACCTCACACTGGTCAGAATGACCATCATTAAAACGTCTACAAGTAAGGGACTTCCCCGGTGGCACAGTGGTTAAGAATCCGCCTGCCAAGGCAGGGGACACAGTTTCGATCCCTGGTCTGGGAAGATCCCACATGCCACGGAGCAACTAAGCCTGTGCGCCACAAGTACTGAGCCTGTGCTCTAGAGTCCGTGAGCCATAACTACTGAGCCTGCATGCCACAACTACTGAAGCCCATGCACCTAGAGCCCATGCTCCGCAACAAGAGAAGCCACTGCAATGAGAAGCCCACGCACAGCAACAAAGAGTAGCCCCTGCTGGACGCAACTAAGGAAAGCCTGCACACAGCAACGAAGACCCAATGCAACCAAAAATAACTTAATTAATTAATTTTAAAAAATACTAAAAACAAACAAACAAAGGACTAGTGTTCAAAAAAAAAAGTCTACAAATAATAAATGCTGGAGAGGGTGTGGAGAAAAGGGAACCCTCCTACACTGTTGATGGGAATGTAAACTGATGCAGGCACTATGGAAAACAGTATGGAGGTTCCTCAAAAGACTAAAAATAGAGTTGGCATTTGATCTAGCAATCCCACTCCTGGGCATATATCCAGACGAAACTATAATTTGAAAAGATACATGCACCCCTATGTTCACAGTAGCACTATTTACAACAGCCAAGACATGGAAACAACCTAAATGTCCACTGAGAGATGAATGAATAAAGAAGATGTGGTATACATATACACAATGGAATATTACTCAACCATAAAAAGGAATGAAATAATGCCATTTGCAGCAACATGGATGGACCTAGAGACTATCATACTAATGGAAGTAAGAAAGAGAAATACAAATACCATATGATATTGCCCATATGTGGAATCTAAAACACGACACAAATGAACATATCTACCAAACAGAAACAGACTCACAGACATAGAGAATAGATCTGTGGTTGCTAAGGTGGGGGGGTGTGGTGGGGAGAGGGAAAGACTGGGAGATTGGGATTAGCAGATGCAAATTATTCTTTACAGGATGGATAAACAACAACGTCCTACTGTATAGCACAGGGAACTATATTCAATATCCTGTGATAAACCATAATGGAAAAGAATGTGAAAAAGAATATATATATGTGTATAACTGAGTCACTTTGCTGTACAGCAGAAATTAACACAACGTTGTAAATCAACTATACTTCAATAAAATTAAAAAAAAAACAAAGTGTTTTATGTGCATTATCTATTTTTAAATAAGCTTCCTGGCTGAAGTACAACATATATACACAGGAAAGTATACACCTAATTGTACAGCTTGATAAATTATCACAAAGTGAAGATACCCTTATAACTACCACCCAGACCAAAAAACAGAACACAACACACTGCCAGCATCCCAGAAGCACCCAAGCCTTCTCCCAATCACAGCTTCCCTTCTCATCCCCAGAGGTAACAACTCATAAGAGGTAACAACTATCTCACTTCTGATACAATTGGTTAGTTTCACCAGGTTTTGAACTCTATATAAACATTCAACATTATGTTTACGAGACACATCCATGTCATTGCATGCCGCAGTAGTTCTGTCTTTTACTGCTGAATAGCGTGTCACTGTATGAACACACCACAATTCATCTGTCTTACTGTCGATGGGGGTTTACGCTGTTCTCAGTTTGGGGCTATGGTAAGTCACATTACTACATTCCTTGTTTTTTTGGCCGCACCATGTGGCATGCGGGATCTTAGTTCCCTAACCAGGGATCGAACCCACGCCCCCTACATTGGAAGGGCGGAGTCTTAAGCACTGGACCACCAGCGAAGTCCGGACAAACATTCCTATATGCCTTTGGCGCGTGGGTGCTCACATTTCTGGTGGGAACAAATCTCGCAGTAGAATTGCTCGCTTACAGGAGCATGTTCCAGTCTCAGAAGATACTGACAAACTGCCACGTTACATTTCGACCAGAAGGGTATGGAAATCCCAGTTGCTCCACATCTTCGTCAACACTTGGAATTTAGTGTTTTCCATTTCAGCCATTTTGATTGCTGTGTAAGTTGCACCTTCTGGTTTATTTTTTTATTTAAAAAACTTATTTTTATTTATTTATTTTTGGTTGTGTTGGATCTTCGTTGCTATGCGTGGGCTTTCTCTAGTTGCGGTGAGCAGGGGCTACTCTTTGTTGTGGTGTGGCAGGTTTCTCAGTGTGGTGGCTTCTCTTGTTGCAGAGCACGGGCTCTAGGCACGCAGGCTTCAGTAGTTGTGGCTCACGGGCTCAGCAGTTGTGGCGCACGGGCTTAGTTGCTCTGCGGCATGTGGGATCTTCCCAGACCAGGGCTCGAACCCGTGTCCCTTGCACTGGCAGGCGGATTCTTAACCACTGCGCCACCAAGGAAGTCCTGCACAGTATAGTTTAAATTTGAGTTTCCATAATGACTAATGAGCCTGAGCAGTCTTTCATGTGTCGACTGGCCTTGTGGACATAATCTTTTGTGAAATAAGTACCTGTTCACATCTCTTGCCAATGTTTTAACTGGCTACCTTTTGTTTGTTTGTTAGGAGTTCTATATATACTCTGGATACAGTATACACAGAAGTATGTACTGGAATACCTTCTTGCCTTTTTACTTTCTTCATGGTGTTTTCCAGTGAAAAGAAATGACTCCTTTTATTGCATTTGATGTTTTCCTTTATGGTCAGTGTTTTTCAAATCTTGTTTAAGAAATCTTTGCTTATCCCAAGATGCTGAAGATAATCTCCTATGTTATCTTCTAGAAGCCCTACTGTTTTCCGATTTAGACTTTAAATCTCCTGGACTTGAGGTTTTGGGTGTGGTATGGGGTAAGGGTCAAGAACCTTTATCCCCCCATAAGGCTATCTAGCCTACCCAGAGGAACTCACTGTTCTATAGTGGCACCTTGTCATAAATCAAGTGTTCATATATGTGTGGGTCTGTTTCTAGACATTCAAATCTGCTCCATTTATCTATTTGTCTATCCTTGTGCCAATACTACATTGCCTTAATTACTTACTGTAGCTTTAAGATAAATCTTGATTTCTAATAAGGTAATTCCTCCAAATTTATTTTTCTTCTTCAAAAATGCCTTAGCTGGGGCTTCCCTGGTGGCGCAGTGGTTGAGAGTCTGCCTGATGATGCAGGGGACACGGGTTCGTGCCCCGGTCTGGGAAGATCCCACATGCTGCGGAGCGGCTGGGCCCGTGAGCCATGGCCGCTGAGCCTGCGCGTCCGGAGCCTGTGCTCCGCAACGGGAGAGGCCACAACAGTGAGAAGCCCGCAAACCAGAAAAAAAAAAAAAAAAAAAAATGCCTTAGCTATTTTTAATCTTTTGCTGTATTTAACTTAGTCCTCACAAAAGTCCTGTGAAGTGGTTATAATTTTTTTTTTTAACTAACTTTTTTTTTTTTTTCTGTGCTGCACAGCATGTGGGATCCTAGTTCCCCAACCAGGGATCAAACCCATGCCCCCTGCAGTGGAAGCACAGAGTCCAAACCACTGCACTGCCAGGGAAGTCCAGGAGTAGTTAAAATTTTTATCCCCATTTCACAGATTGGTCAGCTCCGAGAAGTTAATTAATTTGCCCAGGGTCATATAACTATCAAGTGATGGGAAGGGATTAGAACCCAGATTTATCTGATTCTAGACTTAATAACTTTAAGTCCTTCAGATACCACTTCCTTAATCCTCAAGCCAGATGAGCCCTTCAGGGCATTTAATATGAATGCATTACAATTTTAAGAAATTCTGATGTTCTAAGCCACCCACTTCCAGTTAAAAATCTTGTTTGGTAACTACAAAGAGCCACTGTCCTGGTGAGACTCAAAAAAAAACAAAGCAAGAAGTAGAAGCTTCCTGGCTTCCTTCCACAGCCCCGTCTCCCAAGTAACACTTACAGCCTCGCCGGGATGTACAAGGGCCCTGAGGCCCGACGCGCCTCCACTCGTCCAGCTTTAATTCCTGCCACCACTCCTCTTCCTTCTTGCCCCTTAACGCCACACTTGACCACTTAGGCTCTATAAGCCCAGGCTTTTCATACAGCTGCACCTTGGCTCAGAATGCCCTCTCCCACTTCTGGCTACTTCTTCCTTTAAAAAAACCAAAAAACCCCACAAAAACAACAACCCTGGGTATCACTTCCCTCAGGAGACCTTCCAGAACCTCATCTGGGTTGGGCACTCCCCCTCTGCTGTGTCCCCCACCCCAGCATGTCACACTGCCCTGGAGTTCAGCTGTCTGTCTCTCCACCTAGCCTGTGAGGCACCTGAGGCTGCAAATTCCTAAGAGGGTTCAGAGACAGACTTTTTTGCTAGGTGCTATAATTAAACAGTAGACACTAAGAGGAGGCCTGAAAGAAATGGTTTCTAATAAGCCCAGGACACACTCTTTGGGAGAAGTGGCAAACTAGAAGGCTTAGGGAAGAGGTGCAAATACCTTCTGCGATGGACCTGGACTTCGGGCTGAGATGGAAGTAGGACTGAGCAGTAGAAGGGTCAGGGATTAAATGGCCACATGTAGTAAGGCAGCTGTGGCTTGTTAGAAGACTTCGGAAGTAAAATATGACCACAAACACACGGCTAAACTAACAACAAGGCAGATTCTTCTGCGATGTATTCATTCAACAAACAGAGCCTGGCACTGAGGGCAGCTGTTCCTCCCTCACCAGTTTGGAAGGATGGTTTAAGAGTAGGCAGGGGCACGAATACACTGGAAAACAAGGAGTCTCTCCAACAGGAACATTTTCAAGAAAATGAGACATGACGCCCCTACTGGGGGAGAAGGAAAGACCAGCTCTAGGCCCTTCTCAGCTCTGGAATTCCCAGGCTGCTCGGACACATCCAATCCTTGGTGCCAGCCTAAGGCAGCACAGCCCAGACTGTGAAGTAAAAGCTCACTGGCTTTTCTCAAAAGAACATAAGCTTTATTTTCATAAACATCTATCTCAAGAGCTCCAAGCTGACCCTCTTTCACCACCAGCAAAATGGAGAAAAGGAAAAACTGTAAGGTGTCCGACACAGGTTTTCCATATTTTCTCAATTAATTCCCATTTTTTATGGTCACACTGTTCACCGAAGGGCAGAGAAGGGATTAAAAGCCTCTCAGAGAAGGGAAAACTGCTCTAGTCTTCCGCATTTGTCCTGGTTTTCTCTACTGGCTTAGCTGTACTCAAAACAAGGACTTATTTTTCCTTCTTTCAGAAATTCAGAATCTAGGACACCCTAGGGTTGTAGATGTTTTGGAGGACAGATAATCTTCTGGCATGGGATATACTCTTAACTAGCTATTTTTCTCAAAATGGGGGGGGCAGTGTTGAAGATTTGGGCAGGTTAGACAATTTAAGAAAATCTTCAAATAAAAAAAGCTTCTGTCTCCAACTTAAGCCTTATGTTAGAAATAAGTTTCCAGAAAACAAATGTCAGAGAGTAGGCACTCATGCTAAAAGCTAGATGCTTTTGATCCAAACTTAGGAACCCCTTCCTACCTTTCCTGGAAAGGACTGCTACATGGGTTGCAAATATGAATGATCGATTCATTTTCTGCCCAGATATGAAAATCTATTCATAACAAAATTCTTCTGTTTGGGCAGAGGAAATGGTCACTGGAAAGAACAAACAAAAAGCCGGCCAGGAATCCATAAAGCACCATTGTTCCATGATGTTCTCTACCAAGACAGCAGCATCGTGTGTGAGGCTACATACAATTGTGTGCCACACGGTTTAAGCTCAGTGCTCAGTGTCGGTTAAGCTGGGTAGGAGATCCTCGTGGAGTTTAGCAGACCCTGCTGAATGACCCTGTCGGATGCTGGCGGTCGGGGCCAGGTTCGCCTTAGTGAAGTGAGCTCCATGAGCTAAGGCTGCAGTGCCCGGCTGGACTAGACATTTGCAAAGAGACAGCAGGGACTGGCTGACAGTGCCAATTCTAAAAAGACCCTTTTGAGCAGAATGACAAGCTGCTACAGAACTCCAGCAACATCCTCACTCCTAAGCAGGCAAAGAAGATGAGCAGGTTAGCAAACAAACCCTGATCCACCTGATCCACTCCTGCTTTTTGATTTACAGGAAAAAAAAAAGTGTTTGGTAACTCCAGCTGCCTGAACAGAAATGACTTTCTGAGAAGCAGAAGCCCTGACTGGAAAAAGGCTCTGGGGGTCACGGCGGGAAGGAGGGCTGCCAGGCCTCAGGCTTGTGTGTGAAGGGCCCATATGGAATAGCAACAGTATAAGCGCTGCACCCGGAAACAGCAAGAGTATGTTCCGAAGACAGTTACCGTGTATGGACAGAGGGAACTTTGTTTACCTTCTTAGTGAAAAGCTCATTTTAAGGATTTAAGATTTGCTGAAAACCCAGTTTTTTTCCCCACTTGTTTTCAAAGGAGGAATCTCCTTTAAATACAGTACATGAAAAATGACAATATCCCTATTGTCAGGGATATATATAGAGAATATATATATATATCATATACAGAGAATAAATCTGCAAACCATATTCCATAGGAAAAGGGAAATGAGGCTCCAGACATGGATTATTAGGCAATGGGGATGTTTTTCTCTACGTTTTAACATACTTTCCAGGTTTAGAACCATGGGCCGTGGCTGTGCCTGTTCTCTGTTCTGCATGAACACTGGTGGGCGTGCAGGTGCCCATCCCGGGACCAAGTTCTGCGTTTTCACCCCTGCTGCCATCGCTGCCACTTCCATGCCAAATGTCAACTGTGAGAGGCGAACACTGGCCCATTCTTTATTGAAGGAGAAAGTATGTAAAAAGAAAGAACTGGGTAAAGCCTGTGGGTACAAGCTACAAAGCCCTTTTTTGCTTCTTAAGAGATTTCCTCTATCCTTCTATTTCTAAAGCTTTTCTAAGTTGGAAATTTTCAAATGTGAGATAGCGTTAGATCCAGGCCAAAAGAGGGTTTTGTAAAACACTGAATGATGATCAGAGAAAGGAATAATGAGCCTTGTTAAAAGCACATTCAGAAGGATGCCAAAATAGACTAGAGCCTCGTATAAACAGCGTGGATTGCAGTAACAGGCCTCCCTGTGAGTGGAGAGTCTTATTCCCAACTCTCTTTGCCTACCTTATGCTCACCCCACGGTTATATAACCTTTAGAATGGAATCTGGAAATTCTTCTGACCCTGCCCTGCTTGCTTATAGAGCAGAGCCAGTGGCTGGCAGGGGTACAATCTAATAGGCAAAACTGGAAACACACAAATTCAGTCCTCTTGTCTTAGCCCAGAGACTGTGCAGGCAAGGAAAGAAAGACTGCCCCTGTCTCTCTCCTCCCCTCCTCTGGCCTAAGTTTACGCTGACTTCACCCAACAGGCACCTGACCCTCCCAGATGAGCTGGGAGGGGCTAAAGCGCTATGCACGGCCATGGTAGGGGTGGAGGTGCAGGCAGAAAACAATATTTAAGATGCTGAGTTTGTCGAGCATTCAGTCTTGGGAAGGAAGGCTATAGGATACCCAATTAAGCTGCCCGTTCAGAAACTCAAGTTTTGAGAAAGGCTAAGAAAGAGCAAGGGGAGAGGAACAACAAAGTGCTAAGTCCACCAAGAGCGAAAGGGCTAGGTTCTAATTTGCCGCAGCTCTGCACGCCTCAGCTGGACACAGCCAGATTGCCCCAGAGGAAGAGCCTTCCTCAACCAGGCCCACGAAAGATGCTGAAAGAGACTCTCTCGGCCGTGGCCTGGCTCTGCATTTTCACTGTGGCCTTTGTCAGCCACCCAGCGTGGCCACAGAAGCCCCCTAAGCGCAAGACGCCTGCAGAGCTCGCCGTGGCCGGCTGCTGCGAGGAGGCGAAGGAGCTCAGGGCCCAAACTGCCAACCTAAGCAGCCTGCTGAGCGACCTGAGCAGGAAGCAGGAAAGGGACTGGGTCAGCGTGGTCATGCAGGTGATGGAGCTGGAGAGCAATTCCAAGCGCATGGAGTCGCGGCTCACAGAGGCCGAGAGCAAGTACTCCGAGATGAACAATCAGATGGGCATCATGCAGCTGCAGGCAGCGCAGACTGTCACCCAGACCTTGGCAGGTAAGGAGGACGTGTCCTCACGCTACTCACCACCTTCCCCCTCACAAAGTCGAGCGCCTCCTGTCTGGAGTATTGCTTCTAGGTGACGTGGTCGTCAGAACGATCCCTGGGGGTTCTCATGGAACTTACTTTCTTGGGTACGTGCCACCAGCTCTATTTTCTCTTTAGCAAAGGCTTACGAAGTATTTCTTTTGATTTCTAAGGTTCTGTACGTTTACCCAGCTTTTTTTTAGCCCTGCAATGTTTTGGCATATTGAAGGTATGAATTACCATCTTGGAACACAGAGAGATCATGCGGTTTGCTCAAAGTCACAAAGCAAGTCTTAGAAACTGGGTTCCAGTTTTCCTGATTAATCCACTTCCTTACCCAGAGCTGACCGGCTGTACCCTCAGTCCCAAGGAAGCAGGAATGAACACCAAAATCATAACATCTCTAGAAGCAAAGTTTTGCCTAAAACAGTTCTCTCGGGTCCCTGGGATTTAGTGGAATGGGCATTAATGGACTTCGGTGTCCTGTCTGCCAACCTAATTCTCACTGGCTCAGAATTAAGTGCACAGACACTGCCCAGAGTCATCTGAAGGACTCCTTCATGTTCAAAAAGGACTGACTCCTCAAGGTTGCGCAATTCTGGTATTTCTATTTTTTCCCCACAATTGCAAATAAAATTCTCCCCAGTTATACAGGAAAATGCAATGCTGAAATTTACATTTTTAGTAGGCCGAAAATAAGATACGTTTACTGTTTTCTTTTCCAAAACAATTTTCAGTTTCTACTTAGCTTGGCTTAGACAGGCCAAGGTGAATTTATTGTTCAGACAGAAATTTGGTTTGCTGAAATTATCAGGAAATTATTAGTTACAAGGAGCATAGTCTATAGATATGTCATTTCTTGCTGATATAAGAACTTAAAAGAAAATCTTTTTGGTCATATTATAAACCAAACCAAGAATAAAGAGCAGAGTAAGTCTTACTGGTTACCCTCAACTCAAATGAAGAAAAAGTTTTAACATGAAATTAAGCTTAAAAATTTTGTGTGGGATGAACTGGGAGATTAGATTTGACATAAATATACTACCACGTGTAAAATGGATAGCTAGTGGGAACCTGCTGTATAGCACAGGGAGCTCAGCTCGGTGCTCTGTGATGACCTAGATGGGTGGGATAGGGCATGGGGGGAGAGAGGTCCACGAGGGAGGGGTTCACTTCATTGTAGAGCAGAAACTAACACACCACTGTAAAGCAATTATACTCCAATAAAAAAATTTTTGTGTGTGTAAATCACTTTCTAAGCATGTACTTCCTGACTCTCAGTTTGGGACCAGAAAGGTCTTCTCAGGCCATTTTCCAGACAAGTGAGTCCTGATTTGGTCTGTGTGATGAAACCAGACACACAGGAGGACCAGGCAAGACAGAGGAATCTGACCAACGCCACGTCCTGCTCCTCCAAACGGGATTTTCTCATCTCCCAGCAAGGAGTTTCTTGGGAGTCAAATGCAGCTCTCTTGCCGGGCCTCTTACTCTTCCTGCCCAGGCCATCATTCCTTACTTTTCTTCTCTGCTACCAGGTGTGGGGTCACCTTTATACTCTGTAAGTAGCTAGCCCCTTGGAGAAAGCAGTAAGTTGATGCTTTCATCAGTAAGAGGAAGTGATGACCTCTGATAGGGAAGACAAGGGTCTCCCGTTTCCCCTCCCCAAAGTGCTCTGCCTTGAACAATTCCCACAGCGGGAAACTGCCCACTGTGTCCTCCTCTTGAAGGCCCAGTGCAGCAGTCACCAAGAAAAGAATCCCAAGACACAGTGGGCAGGAGGCATCTCCTAGACAGGCGAGAGTTCCTGCTCTCTGAATCCTATCTGGAAAGGCTGTCCCTTCCACAAAGCTCTTTGATGTTTAGAACAACAAGGAGACAAAATCTTTCATAAAGCACTAGCCCCCAGGGCAGCTGAGGAAACATTAAAATCAACCCCAGAGTGAAAGCCCGCCTGCCCAAATCTCTCATTTCCTTGTTTTAATAATGGTGTCAGGGGAAGGCCTCCAAGGGTTCCTTAGGGTGTTTCATTTTCATTTGTCTAGCAGTGTTGGATTAAGGAGGGAAAGATAAAATTATAAATCTCTGCTAATAAGGGACCTAGTAGGCAGTAGCCATTACCTCTGAAAAACAAGAAAAACAAACCGAGAAACAATAAAACCAGACCCTATGAGATCTTCATGACTTATTTAGGAATAGAGGCTGGCTGTCCCAGAAGCTGAATCTATTAAACAGGAGGATCTGTTAGTGGCCCTTACACATTGTAACGTTTTCAGAATTCATGCCCTAGAACTACAGGGGGATCATTTCAGCACAAACCTGAAGCCACCTGTTTGTACCGTTGTGCTATCCAGGTGAAGGGTTTCCCTAGCCCTCAGCCCTACCACCAGTGAGGCCCAAACACACCCGTTCCTGGCCTCCTGATGCCCACCTCTCCCAAGTCCAGACACTGCCCAGCAATGAACACTCCTGTGAATTCTGTGGTAGAAATGAAGTCTCCCTTCCTAAACTTTCAATTTAGATGCAGCAGGGATGCCAGCTAGCCACAAAGCCCCTGGGTTTGGATGCTCACCCTGTGGTTTTCTCCTTTTGTAGATGCCATCTACGACTGCTCGTCTCTCTACCAGAAGAACTACCGCATCTCTGGAGTGTATAAGCTTCCTCCCGATGACTTCCTGGGCAGCCCTGAGCTGGAGGTGAGGTCATCACAGCCCATGTACTACCATCTATCCTCCACCCGTCAAAGGCTGGGGACAATAGGGCTAGTCACAGTCTAAAGAGAGGGAAACTCAAGACAGAGAAGCAGGGCTTCCCTGGTGGCGCAGTGGTTGAGAGTCCGCTTGCCGATGCAGGGGACGCGGGTTCGTGCCCCAGTCTGGGAGGATCCCACATGCCGCGGAGCGGCTGGGCCCGTGAGCCATGGCCGCTGAGCCTGCGCTCCGCAACGGGAGAGGCCACAACAGTGAGAGGCCCGTGTACCTCGAAAAAAAAAAAAAAAAAAAGACAGAGAAGCAAACACATCAACGCCAGAGAGCTATCTAAGCACTCAATTTATGGAGGAAAAAAATCCAGGCATCTGTTTTGCTCCTTCAAATCATTAGCAACCAAACACTAAACCTTCTAACAGTTAGATAATGCTATAACCACCACCTAACTAGCTGCGATCCCTTGCCACATCCTACGGCAGTGACTCTTTGGGGAGAAAAGAGAACATATAGGGAGTGTGTCAGAAGGACCTGGACTTTTTCCTTTCAGACTCTCCGTGCACTTGCTCTTATCCTCAACTTTAATCTCAGCAAACCACCAGCCTGCCCAGCTTGCCAACCCTGGGGCAGAATCGTTGCCTAGTGAGCCAGCATGGCTGTGGAAGGGCACACGTCCCTTAGCTCTACGGGGTGGGAGAAAGGTGGGAAGCCACGCTCAGGCTCGCGCTGCCTGCCTCGGCACGTCCTGACCAGGGAGGGCATCCCCTCTGCTCCAGGTGTTCTGTGACATGGAGACTTCAGGTGGTGGCTGGACCACCATTCAGAGAAGAAAGAGTGGCCTTGTCTCCTTCTACCGGGACTGGAAGCAGTACAAGCAGGGCTTTGGCAGCATCAGTGGGGACTTCTGGCTGGGGAACGACCACATCCACCGGCTCTCCAGGAGGCCAACCCGGCTACGCGTGGAGATGGAGGTGAGCATGAGACCAGGGCCGCCACGCCCAACTGTGTGCAACTCCTGGGCGTCATTCCTACTCCTGTTCGCCATCGGCTGGTATACTTGTTGTGATGGTTTTCCTGCAGGTTGCAGTACAGTTGAGGAAGAATAGGGCTTTTTTTCCTATTTTTCACAAAAACAAGGCTGCAGGTACAAGGGAGAGGCCAGACTCAGGCCAGAGCAGAGGAATCCAACAGTCAGCTGGGCTGAAACACTGTGGTCCCTGCCCTGGCCTGGGGCATGAGGTCCTCTACATGCAAACCTTACTGGTATCGGCTGGTGACCCTCATCAAAGGCCCTGAAGCGTCACTATGTTCTCAGGTTACTCTTACGACATCTCAGAGTGGGATACAGCAAAACACACACACGTGTACACCTTACAGACAGGGATGTAAAGGGGAAGAGAATGAGAGACTAACCAGGGCCATATGGTGACCCAGGAGAGAAGTCTGATCTAGGACCCTTGTTTTTGATTCCCTGGAGGAGGGGAAGATAAGTCCCTGTGGACGCTTGCAAAAAACTGCCTTAAAATCTTCACAGTCAATACAGATATGTCTATTTTTATTTACTTTGTAAGAAAAGGGCTCAAAGAGCTTCCTCTTTTATCTCATCTATAAAAAATGGCTGAAACAAGAAGGTAAATGGCACTATGGTTAAGAAATAACTCACGCTGTACATAAGTGTGTTAAATTCACGCTGTATATAAGTGTGTTAGTGTGTTAAACTAGAGGTAGACAAGTAATAAAGTAGTAAAAAGGTGTGTGGCTGCAGCTGGGGAGAGGGAAGAGGTGCAGGATGGTATGAAAGGAGGCCCTGCTGCAGTTTTCTAAGGCTCTGCCCCCCGGACAGGACTGGGAGGGCAACATGCGCTACGCTGAGTACAGCCACTTTGTTTTGGGCAATGAACGGAACAGCTACCGCCTCTTCCTGGGGAACTACAGCGGCAACGTGGGGAATGATGCCCTTGTTTATCACAACAACACAGCCTTCAGCACCAAGGACAAGGACAATGACAACTGCTTAGACAAGTGTGCCCAGCTCCGGAAAGGTGAGAGTTGGGGTTGGGAAGTGAGAGTTCAGGTACAAGGCCATAGTCCCACTGGAGGAGAAAGAGTGAATTTATAACTGCAGTTGGTATTCTGGCTTTGGTACTCCTGTTTGACACTGACCCTAATGGCTTAGGTACAGTTTAAAAAGCATCACAAATCCCTGCTGCCTGGTCTATCAGCTATTTCCAAGGACATACTAGCACTGACCTGTTTCCTGTCCCAGGTGGATACTGGTACAACTGCTGCACAGACTCCAACCTCAATGGTGTTTACTACCGCCTTGGGGAGCACAGCAAGCACCTGGACGGCATCACCTGGTACGGCTGGCATGGGTCTAGCTACTCCCTCAAACGAGTGGAGATGAAAATCCGCCCAGAAGACTTCCAGCCGTAAAAAGAAGCCTGCTCTGGAGCAGGGCTGGAGAAGTGGAGACAAACGGAGGCTGGGAAAAGGCAGAGGAGGAGAGGAAGGGAGTATAAAAAGGGCAGGGACAGAAAATGGCCTATCATCTTCAGTGAGAGAGTAAGTCTCTTAGGAGAACCAAAAAATCTATGTACTGAGGATGTTACAGTAAATGGGAGGAAGTATTTAACTAAACACCGTGGGTCCAGACACAGACTTCTCAGGGGGCTGGCCTGAGTGGGCTGTCTGCCTGTGATCCCTGACATAGCAGCAGCTTCTTTTCCACATGATTTTTCTGTGAAAGAAAAATAATTGTGAGTTCACTTTAAGCATTTTCCTTAAGGCCTAGGTTACGTGAGGGCAGAAAATAAATCCCTTTGCTGAAAAGGACCAGATTATTTTGATTCTCTTGGGTGTTAGAGAAAGGAGTGAAGAGGGCGGTGGAGGAGAGGAGTTTCTGCTTTTAAATCCAATGAAATTATCTTCAGTCTACACAATTTTTTTTTAAAAGACAAAAATTTTTCTGCTGGAGGTGAACAGACCCAGGCTGGAACTGACTGGAGGAAACTCCAGGGCTCTGGGCCTTGCAATTGGCCTCTGAGCACCTCCCCTGCTCGGCCTCGGTCAGGGCCCAGCACTGAGAGGCAGGAAGTGGGTCCAGTGGTGGCAGGAGCTCCAGTGGGAGGGGAAGATAAGTCCCTGTGGACGCTTGCAAAAAACTGCCTTAAAATCTTCACAGTCAATACAGATATGTCTATTTTTATTTACTTTGTAAGAAAAGGGCTCAAAGAGCTTCCTCTTTTATCTCATCTATAAAAAATGGCTGAAACAGGAAGTTAAATGGCACTATGGTTAAGAAATAATTCACGCTGTATATAAGCATTTTGCTTTGTAGAAATACAATATTGTAGTTCATTTTAAACATTCGAAGTTTTTTCTTCCTTCTACAATAAACTCTTTTAAACCTCGTTCCTTTTAAAATTATTACTATTACCACTGAGAGCATGGTGGAAAGTTTTAAGTGAAAAATCAGAGAGTGAGCCGTGAGAAAGAGACTCTGAGTGTGTTGCAGTCTTCAGGGAAACCAAGGGAGGAGCAGGAAGCCAAAGACGAAAAAGCGAGGGACAAAAAGCGCAGCAGCATCCACTGGAAGAGGTCAGACTCTGACCTCCACCCAACCACCACAGAGGCCAGTGCCACCCCTGGCTTCAAAACACTCTGCAAACCAACCCTCCTACTTTCTACTTGAGCAAACTTACATATACGCAGAGGGAAAAGAAACATCTTTAGTCATAACAGATGTCAAATAAGTTTGACCTTCAGGAAGCAATTTTTCCTTGTAAAAAAGAACCATTCACTTGAACTAGTCAGTGTAAGGTAAGCATAATTCTCGAACTCACTATTTTCTACTGTACCTATAGTCCTTTGATTGTTGGGAACCTACTTAACCTTAAAAACAAGACCCTCAGGATTTTCAACGAAGTAAAGTGAGTAGAGAAGAAGTACACTGGAGTAGGGCTTCCCATGGGACAGGCAGGCAGTCAGAAACTTCCTAAGGCAGGCAGGGGATCTGAGATGCTCATGGGCCAGCACAGTACTGCTTGGAGAGAGGAGAAAAAGACTGGGGGTTAGGAGATGAAGAGAAGGAAGAGCACAAGATGCCTAGGGCAGAAGTAGCTTATAATTTTCTCTTATCAGCTATATACCCCACAACTAAAGAAAATTGAGGCTCTAGGCAACAAAAGCTAAAATAAATTAAGTGGGACTACCTCAAACTAAAAAGCTTCTGCATAGCAAAGGAAAACAATCAATAAATTGAAAAGACAATCTACAGAATGAGAAAAATATCTGTAAACCATAACCCAGGGTTACTATCTAAAATATGTAAAGAACTTACACAACTGAATAGCAAAAAAGCAAATAATCCAATTTAAAAATGGGCCAAGGACCTAAACAGTCCATTTTTCCAAAGAAGACATCTAAATGGCCAATGGGTACATGACTGGGTGCCCAACACCACTAATCATCAGGGAAATGCAAAGCACAGCCACAATGAGATATCACCTCACACCTGGTAGGATGACGATTATTAAAAAGACAAGACATAATAAGGGTTGGCAAGGAAGTGGAGAAAAGGGAGCCCTTGTGCACTGTTGGTGGGAATGTAAAGTGGTGCAGCCACTACACCACTATACTGGCGGTTCCTCCAGACATTGAAAACAGAAGTACCACGTGAGCCAGCAATTCCATTTCTGGATATACTTCAAAGGAAACAAAATCACTATCTCAAAGAGATATCTGTACTCCCATGTTCATTGCAGTATTATTCACAATAGCCAAGATATGGAAATAACCTCAAATGTTCTTCAAAAGATGAATGGGTAAAGAAAATGTGAAATATAGTTTATGTATATATATATATTATGTATGTATATATATATGTACATACACACATATAATATACACATAATGGAATATTATTCAGCCACAAAGAAGGAAATTCTATCATTTGTGACAACATGGATGAATCTAGAGGGCATTATGCTAAGTAAAGTAAGACAGAGAAAGACAAATACTGTATAGTATCACTTATATGTGGAATCATCTTTTAAAAAGCTGATTTCATAAAAACAGAATAGAATGGTGGTTGTCAGGGGATGGGAGAATGGGGAAGCAGGGAGATGTAGGTGAAAGGGTACAAACTTTCAGTTGTAAGATGAGTAAGTTGAGTACCTAATGCACAGCATAGCAACTACAGCTAATAATACAGTTTTGTATATTTGAAATTTGCTGAGAGTAGATCTTAAGCATTCTCACCACACACACACAAAAGAGTTAACCATGTGAGGTGATGGATGTGTTAATTACCTTGATCTCAGTAATCATTCCATAATGCATATCAAATCATCATGCTGTACATTTTAAATATATACGATTATATTTGTCAATTACTCCTCAATAAAGTTGGGGGGACAAAACATCTATATTACACTAATCAAAACCTACAGTTGCTGAAATTTACTCATACTTTTATAGATACACAATTGAATAACTGAAGTATAAACTTTTTGTGACAAGGTTAATGTCAAAAAAAAAAGTCACCATATGTGGTATTTTAGAAATCGACATTCAAAGTCCAATTTATTTGGGCAAAGACATGATTCTATTTTTATCCTTTTTTTTTTTTTTTTTTTTTTTTGGGTACGCGGGCCTCTCACCTGCTGTGGCCTCTCCTGCCGCCCGCGGAGCACAGGCTCCAGACGCGCAGGCCCAGCAGCCATGGCTCACGGGCCCAGCTGCTCCGTGGCACATGGGATCCTCCCGGACCAGGGCACGAACCCGTGTCCCCTACATCGGCAGGCGGACTCTCAACCACTGCGCCACCAGGGAAGCCCTATTTCTATCTTTCTGGTCACTTTTTTTTTCTTTTTTTTTTTGGTACGCAGGCCTCTCACTGTTGTGGCCTCTCCCGTTGTGGAGCACAGGCTCTGGACGCGCAGGCTCAGCGGCCATGGCTCATGGGCCCAGCCGCTCCGCGGCATGTGGGATCCTCCTGGACCGGGGCACGAACCCGCGTCCCCTGCATCGGCAGGCGGACTCCCAACCACTGCGCCACCAGGGAAGCCCCCTGGTCACTTTTTAAAGTGTTGAAAGGAACACTTTTTAGCATCTACTCAAAAGCAGAGCTAGCAGAAAACTTGGTTATTTGATTATCCTTTCAAATGAAGGAAGCAACACACACAGCAGGCTGTTTCAGCCACAGTGGAGGTACTTATTAGCTGGGTAATTTTTCCTAAACTATCTGTAGTGAAATAATCAACCATGTTAGCATTTACATGAAGATAATTAGATCCTGAAGCTAATATTCTCTGATGATCATTAGGGGAAGTGAACAGTTCTCTAGGAGCTGTGGAGCTAACATTTAAGGCTGCTTGTAATTTCATAACAGCAAAAAATTTATTAAACAACCTATTTTTTTCCATACCCAGAAGACTCAAAACCATCTTATGAGAGAACATAAGCAAATGAGGGAAAAGACCACTGAATTTCAGACTCTGTCTTTTACATTCATAGAACTCCAAGGAGGAAGACTCAGGCACCAACATATTTAGCCAATAAAAACCCACCCTGCCATTGGGTGGTCTCTGAGGCACAGAATCCAGCTCCTAGTCCCAAGCCAGAGGGCGCGATCTAATCCAGATGTAAAATCTATCCTTCCTAGGCTGCTCCGTCCACAGAACTGCTTCTAGGCTAATTTCATTGGGACAAGTAAGCACAGGTTGGAAAACAACAGAAGCCCAGGTGCTAAGGGTCAACAGAAATGACAATTCTGGCTAGAATACTGGGGAGAGCCATCTGCAACCACATCTCATTTAAACGTGCTGGCCAGGCCTGATGGCAGATTTCATAGAGCAGAGGTCTCCAAGTGCCTCCAGTGAACTGTCACCAGGTAGTGGGAGAAGAGAGGTCATTTTAGATGAAGGCAGCAATTAAAAAGGGTTTATGGCCTACCTGATGAGAGACTCTAGGATGGCAGGGGTGGGACCCTTCTGGAACTCCAGTTCTTTGTAGTGTAGCGCTTTGGCATATGCTCGGCACTTGGCAGCCCTCTCTCCCAGCAGAACAATGCCATTGTCATCTCTCAATGGCAGGGGGCCCTGGAGAAGAGCAGAACCCCACAGCATAGGAAAATGGCAGACGGGGCACAAGCAAGAGTGGGCTGTGCGGGTGCTTCTCCCCTCTCACCAGCTGGTTCCCCGTCAGGCTCCATCTGGACAACTGGGCAAAGTCTCACCTTGTCACTGTGTTCCATGAATTCAGCCAAGTTTAAGAGGGTTTGTGTGACTTCAGCGATGTCCTGGGAGGTGAGGGCCAACTCGATGCTTCTGATGAGCTCATCCTGCTGGTCTTCATTCAGCTCAGACCAGCAGGACACAAACGCAGCGTTAAAGAGATCCCTGAAGGCAGACAGGAGTGAAGACAAATGTTGGAAATGCCTCTCCTGCCTCTGCCTGGTGCCACAAAGTCACACCTACCAATCTACTCCCGGCATCACTGATTATGGTTATACAGGCCAGGGCTGTCCAAAAGAACTTGCTGGAAATGGTCTATATCTTCCCTGCCCAATATGGTAGCCATTGGTCAATGAACACTTGAACTTTGATAAGTGTGACTAAGGAACTGAATTTTAAGTTTTAGTTAATTTTAATTAAGTTAAAATAAGCACACGTGGCTAGTGACTGCTGTATTTTACAGTGCAGGTACAGGGCACTGGAGGTGGGGGCGGGGTGTGTGGGGAGAAAGAAGAGCAGAGAAAAGTAACTTGTCTCCACAGTGGTTGCATCACTTCTCTTCACTGGAGGGGATGAACAGAAAGGGACTTCTAACATAGCAGTTGACATAACAGATTCAGAAAACAATAATCTTCAAATGATTCTTGGGATGCTTCTTCTCAGGCAATGTCCAAAGTCCTAAGATCAGAAGTGGCAAAGGCAGCATCTGCTATTGCTTTTCAAAGTATAAGCAGAACCTTTAGTAGGATGGTCATAAACAAAATGACAACAGAACTTAAGAAACTAGCAGTATTAGAAAATAGAATCCAAATCCATAAGTCTTAAAAGATTCTCTTAGCCAAACCTCTAACAGCCGGGGCCTTGGGAAGACCTGGAAGCAGAGGTATCATTTCTAGGATCACTATAACTATTTAAAATCACTACAGCACTACTTGGGTGAATATATTTGCTACCCCTGACATTTGAATTTTAATCCTACCCTCTTTTTTTTGAATGTGTGGAGAGGGGAGTTGGAAACCACAGGATATGCCTAGATAATGTATGGGGTAAGGGATCTGGTGCTTATACATCTACTTTTCATTACATATTTTAAAAGGTTAAGTCAGATCGATGTATATATAATTTTGGAATCTGATGGAAGAAAACAAAATTTGAAATTCAAAGGATAACATGAAGATCAAAAGAAACCCTGTGTAAATTAAGAAGTAAGCTTTCTGATCTAGGTCCAAGGCCACGCTGGCTCCCAAGTGAACATACTTGGCACTAAGGGGACAGACACATGTGTATATTTCTCACAAGCCTCTTGTGGATGACAGTGTGCCCAAAAGGGACTCGGAGCAGATGAGAGGGACGCTACAGTAGCCAGCGTGTGAAATCTGCACACTATGGAAACAGAGAAGTCCTAGGAATGATTTTTAAGCGTTATAAAATATTTGAAAGAAATCAGATGAACTAAATCATGGCATCCAAGCAACAGCCTCAGGGACCATCGCTATTCTTGCTAAATACACTCCAAATAGCAAACCAACTGTGCTGATGAAAGTGAAATGGAATACCTCATTTTTTGCTTCCTGCTAATGAAAAGGACTGTTAATTAAATCACCATTTAATGCCTCATTATAAATAAGAACTGTCCATTGTAGAAAAATTTAGAAAATAAGGAAAAGAATAAAAAAGAACTGCTCCTTAAATCCTCCTACTTAGAGATAATCATTATTGTATTACTTTCTCATCTTTTTCCTATGTACATATATTTTTAATAGCTGAAATCACACATTTATACCATTTTGTATTCCATTTTATTCACTTACATCATACTATGAATCTTTTACATGCATTAAAACTTTTACTAAACCAAATTTTCAATGACTTTTTAAGATTCCCTGTTAAAGGTTTATAGTATTTTTTATGGCAAATTCTACTTTCCGAAGACGGCTGCAGCACTAGCTCCTGTTCCATGTGCCCTTCTAGGAGCCTCCCACTCCCCTATAAAAAGGTGGCATCCACGTCTCCTCCCCTTGAGCCCGAGTAGGCCTGTGTGACTGCCTTCAACAACGCAGTGGGACAGAAGTAACACTATGTGACCTCCAAGACTAGGTCATACAAGCACCAAGCACTTCTGCCTCATTCCCTTGGGGACACTCACCCTTGAACCCAGCCAGTTTCCTGTGAGGAAGTCTGAGCAATCCATAGGGCGATCCACGTGGAGAGGAACCAAGGCCCCTGGCCAGGGCTGAACTTCCAGCCAACAGTCAGCCCCAACTTACCAGACATATGGATGAGCCATCTTGGAAGTAGATCTTCTAGCCCCTGGACAAATACCCCTGACACTGTGTGGGGCAGAGACAAGCTGCTCCCACAAGTCCTGCCCAAATTGCAGATTTGTGAGTAAAATAAATAATTTTTTTAGACTGCTGTTGTTTTAGACCACTAAGTCTTGGGGTATTTGTAATGCAGCACTAAATAACTGGAGTATCACTATTACTGGAAAACAGGTTATATTAAGCTATTACATAGTTGTTTTCAGAGTTATAAATGACTTCGTAATTAAAGTTTTGGACCTAGATCTACTAAGGGAAGGTACACTAACAAGGTTAAAATGGATTTTTTTCCTATAATAAGAGCTTCTTTAATTTGCTTTTTTATCTTTTCCCCCAGAGGTTAACAAAATTTAAAAATCCTTTTACTATTACTGCTAATAAAAACTAATTCTTATACAACATTTTCTACGTGCTGACCCTCTTGATCCCAATCTGAAGCTGGGAGGAAGGGAGCCCTGACACACCATACCTGGCCATCGGGTTGTAGGCCTGTGCCAGGGCCCAGCAGGAGCGCAGGGAGGGCGAGGAGGAGTCCTTCAGCAGCTCCAGGCTCAGCCGCCTCAGCCATTCCAACCAGTCATCTTTGGAGACCCTTCTGGCAGCTCCCCAGGCCTATCATGCCACAGGCGACAAAGGAAAACCATCAACTGTAAGGGCCAATTGTAAAGAGGCCTTGACTATCTAATGATTATTCCACTTCTTTGATTTATAAAATTATACCTCTCATGATAAAATTCCCCGAGCACAAATACAAAAGAGTAATATTTAAAGCCATAAAACAAAAGCAGCAAACTCTCATAATATAAAGAAAGCCTGTTTTACACCTCATTTGCGCTGGACTCTATCTGCAAAGCAGAGAGCTCTACAGCCCTAAAGTGGATGGGGACCATCACACTCAGAATGCATCCAACAAAGCCGAATGGCCTCCAGCAGTGTGTGAGGGGCCTGGGACACCCTGCAGTGGGACACTGGCTCATCTTACAGCAGAGTCACACAGGGAGAGGGGAAATGCTCCGGTTGACACCATCCTCAATAGTGTGACCATCAGGTGAGCACTGAGCCCAGAGTATACGGCAGTATGGTGCAATGAGACAAAAGGAGTTGAACAGATTGAATTTTTTTTTTTTTTTCTTTTTGCGGTACGCGGGCCTCTCACTGTTGTGGCCTCTCCCGCTGCGGAGCACAGGCTCCGGACGCGCAGGCTCAGCAGCCATGGCTCACGGGCCCAGCCGCTCCGCAGCACGTGGGATCCTCCTGGATCGGGGCACAAAGCCGTGTCCCCTGCATCGGCAGGCAGACTCTCAACCACTGTGTCATCAGGGAAGCCCTGAATTTTTACTTTGTAGTTTATCCCCTCCAACTTTCCTCAAAACTCTGAGCTCTCCAGGCACCAAGAGGTACTGGCAGGGGCAGCTTAGGGAGGTGGATGGGAAGATTCAGGCCCTGGAGCTGGGCAGTAAAGGGGAGTGGTCAGCAGCCACACTCTGTGGAGCTCAGTGGCTGGAGTTCAAACCCCAGGTATGTAACGTATTGGGTGTCTGATCGTGGGCAAGTTACTTAACTTCCCTGTGCCTCAGTTTCTTCATCTGTAAAGTGTGGATAATAGTCCCCATATCAGAGGGTGTTCTTTTTTAAATTAATTAATTAATTTATGGCTGAGTTGGGTGTTTGTTGCTGCACGCAGGCTTTCTCTAGTTGTGGTGAGCAGGGGCTACTCTTTGCTGTGGTGCACGGGCTTCTCATTGCAGTAGCTTCTCTTGTTGCGGAGCACGGGCTCTAGGCGTGTGGGCTTCAGTAATTGTGGCTCGCGGGCTCTAGAGCGCAGGCTCAGTAGTTGTGGCGCATGGGCTTAGTTGCTCCGCGGCATGTGGGATCTTCCTGGACCAGGGCTCGAACCTGCGTCCCCTGCATTGGCAGGCGGATTCTTAACCACTGCACCACCAGGGAAGCCCCCAGAGGGTGTTCTAAGGATTAATTAACTAAGTTAGAGACTTCCCTGGCAGTCCAGTGGTTAAGACTCCATGCTTCCACTGCATGGGGCACGGGTTCAATCCCTGGTCAGGGAACTAAGATCCCGCATGCCACATAGCATGGCCAAGATTTAAAAAAAAAAAAAAAAAAGATTAACTAAGTTCATATGTGTAACAGATTTAGCACAGTGCTCAGCACAAGTTAGTGCTTTAAGCTGAGTGCCTGCTACTCTGAAGTTAGAAACACCTGGTTGGAACCCTGGCCCTGCCACTCACCAGCTGTAGGGACTCTGGGCAAATTACTTGTACACTGCTGTCTGAGTCTTAATCTTCCTCATTTAGGGATAATGCAGCTAAAGGGCCTAGCTGGAATAGATGAGCAAAACATGGTGGCTCGTATCATCAAAATGACATCTCGTTGAATTGGCTTAGCCCTAACTACTAAATCCCTAACTTTGAAAATATATTCTGAAAAGATTTTTCTGGCAGAACAGACATGTCAATCCTCCCTAAATAGGGAAATCAGATAAGTTAAAGCAGAAGTTCTCAAGTGAAGTAGTCCAGGGAGTGAAAGAGACACCCATGTGCTACACCACCTGACCATCAATGACTCAATCCATCACCTCCTGGGATAAATGGAGATTTGCTATAGCTTTTGATGAGTTACCAAGGCGTAACATTACATAAACTAATATTTTTTGTCAAAAACTGAAGTAGAGATACTACGAGAGACAAATTAAAAATTTATGTGGGGCTTCCCTGGTGGCACAGTAGTTGAGAGTCTGCCTGCCGATGCAGGGGATGCGGGTTCGTGCCCGGTCCGGGAGGATCCCACATGCCGCGGAGCGGCTGGGCCCGTGAGCCATGGCCGCTGAGCCTGCGCGTCTGGAGCCTGTGCTCCGCAACGGGAGAGGCCACAACAGTGAGAGGCCCGCGTACCGCAAAAAAAAAAAAAAAAAAAAAAAAAAAATTTATGTGAAGGATTCTCACTCACCATACAATGAGAACCCCTGAACTAGAAGAAGATACCAAAGACTTTTAGACCTTGTTCTGTTGAACGAAAAGGGAACATCAAGTCCTTTTCGATCCACAGATTTCTGGTTTCCTTCCTATACAGCGAGTCTCTGGATACCAGCACTGTATTACAAGGCATTTAGAAGTCAGACACATACAAGGAAGCATTACTAATATCTTTTGCCCTCTAATGATATGAGGTTGAGCTTGGGTAAGGCGAAGGCACTGCAACACAGTGGTTAAGAGACTGGTCTCTGGAGTCATACCTGGGTCAGATCCTGGCTCCACCATCTACTGGTTGACATTGAGCAAATTACTTAACCTTTCAGTGCCTCAATGTCCACAACCATAAAAGAGGGATACTGATGACAGCATCAAACTTATAGGGTTACTGTGAAGATTAAATGAGTCAATACATGTAAAGTGCTCACAACAGTGCCTGACACACGGGAAGCGCTCAACAAATGGTGGTGGTGGTTAGTGCTATCATTAACATCGGTACCATTTGATAAATGGTAGCAAAAGGCTCTTCAAAAAATTTCAGCTTAAGGAACAACTGCACAATCTATCAAAGAGGCTATGTCCCTCACCTGGGCCTTTCGCCACTGCTCTGTAATCTAAAACATAATCAACTCTCAATTCTCTGGGTTCTACAGTAACTGTTGAAACTCCAGCCAGTTTCCTCTCCTCACCCACCCACCGCTGACTGCCTCATCTGGTTACACTGGTGCACGCTGATGGAACGCCAGCTTACTCATTTAGAAGGTAAGCCCAAATAGATTACCATGAGACAGGAAAGCTGCTGAGCATCTTGGAAGGCATCCTAGAGGTACACGTAAATGGTTTGTATGTTTTCTGTACTATGTAAATCCTCTATTAGCACAGCCAACAGAAAGGTGACTGAGGTGGCAAATTATTATTCTGAAAGCTGGTTAAAGCTGACAAATATACCAATCCCTAATTATCATCACATGAATATGTAGAAGCACAATTTACTTTTCGATGAAATGGATCTGAGAGTCAGCTGTGGAGAGCTTTGCTTAGGGTTTTTTTTTTTTTTTTTTTTGCAGTACGCAGGCCTCTCACCGCTGTGGCATCTCCTGCTGCGGTGCACAGGCTCCGGACGCACAGGCTCAGCGGCCATGGCTCACGGGCCTAGCCGCTCCGCGGCATGTGGGATCTTCCCAGACCGGGGCACGAACCCGTGTCGCCTGCATTGGCAGGCGGACTCCCAACCACTGCACCACCAGGGGAGCCCGCTTAGGGTTTTTTAACTTGATCTGTTCTCTCAGGTGAGACAGGCGGAGATTCTTTTTTCTGTTTGGCAAAGGTTATGCTTATTTTTCCAAGTCCTGGGTAGAAAGCAAAACTTTCTGGAAGCAAACTAGACCACTGGGAAACTTCCTAAAATAGAGAGAACAAAGCCCTAAAGCTGAGTGGACAGCTGCCTGGTTGGAAGGACATTCTGAACCTAGGCAGGCTGAAAACATCTGGGTGGAAACGTGCATCTGGCCTCCTTGTCTGGCCCCTCCCTCAAATGTGAGGTGTCAGCATGGTGGCCTCAACAACTGCTTGGGAATGCCAGGTGTTGATGACCTTTCTCCTCCTGAAGTCTTGGACTAGCAGTTACAAAACACGCAGAGGTACAGCAGCATCACTCATGACCCAGGGGTATTTTACCACTTTCATCTTAAATCATCAAACGTTTCTCAGTAGTGGTCACTTTGCAGCTGTCTGTGTGGGTAAAGACTGATGTCAGGAGTACAGGCCAGTGTTTCAAAGCTGTGGGTGAGCACACGCACACAGGTCTGTGTGCAAATCGTTATGGGCTTGGCCAAAAGAAGACACCAAGCCAACTAGGACCCAGCCCTGCCCAGTTCTTTACCTCTACCTGCTGCTACACATGAAATGCAGCTGTGTTGCATCAGCTGCTAATAAAGAAAACTACCACATTGAAATTCAAACTGGGAGCTGCTTACAGTCACTAGAAGTACTAAAGACTAATGCAAAATGTGGAAAATAAGCAACCTGGTATATTTATTTAAAAGTCAGTGAAGTATATGATTACTCTGTTTAGATCCATCCATTAGAGATGATTTGAAACTGCCTGTTTTTAAGTGCACAGCTGGTGGCATACATGATGAGAAGCTGCTTATATCCCAGGCTTTGGTCAGCACAGAGAATCCAGTACTGATCTGCAGAGATCTAAAACCTTGCTACTCAAAGTGTGGTCCGTGGACCACTGGCATTGGCATTACTTGGGAGCTTGTCAGAAATGGAGACTATCAAGGCCTGAGCTTGGGCCTGAATGAGAACGAGCATTTTAACAACAAGCTCCCCAGCATGTGGTAAGCCCAGTGAGTCTGAGAAGTTTGAGAAGCACTGCTTTAAAGAGCCTGCATCAGGTTCAGTGCTAACTAGGAGGCTCACTGGTAGTGTTCTGGTCATGTAAAAAATGAGAATGCTATTTGCAACAATGCATTCCACTGTCAAAGCTCCAAGGGAACACAAAAGGACACCTTGTTCTTTATTTTCCTTCTATTAAAAAATTGTATAATTCAGATACTTGGAGAAAAAATAAAATGACCTAAGTTCGTGGTATCTAGATTTTCAGAAAGATGCTTGGTTTTTGGTTGTTTTAAACAGAAAACAGCAAGAGCTGAAAGTTTTGAACAAGAGAGAAGAGCAGGGGCTCTCCTTTCCAAGCCCCCCCAGGAAACGATGGACCTGCCTTTTGGAGGTTGATGGTGCTGACGTGCAGTTTCTTCATGGGTCCCGTTTCCACTGGTCCGCTAGCCAAGGCATCCCCTTGGCCACTCCGCAGCATTCGATGCTGGTAAATCAAAGGGTCCTCTTCTTCATCAGCAAGGGTGTATCCCTGCAACCAGAGATTTAGAGAACCACTCTGCAACTCCACAAGCTGCTCCCAGTTTAGAAAACATCCTTAAACCTTGGGAGGGCCACACCTTCTGGAAGAGCCAGGATTTAGGTTAAGATTCCACATATGGACAGAATGAATCATAGGTGGGCTGTATTCCGCACTGAGACCAGTCTGTGTTGGTCACTCCTGGCCACTGACAAGCACTGACTTAGTAGTATGAGCATGCAACTGGCAAATGTGAGACAACCGTGTGTCATAAACATGACGAAGAGCTGGGCTGGCAAGGAGCTGCTGCCTGTTTTTGTAGGACCTGAGAGCCAAGGATGGTTTTTGCATTTTTTAATGATTGAAAAAAAATTGAAAGAAGATTGCTATTCTGCAACATGTGAAAATTATTAGAGAATCATATTCTGGTGTCCATAAATGAAGTTCTACTGGGACGCAATCAGGCTCATTCGTTTACATACGCATATGGCTGCTTACAGGCTGCAGTGGCAGAGCTGAGTAGTTTCATCAGAGACCACACAGCCTACAAAGCTGAAAGAATTTACTATCTTGACATAAAAAGTTTGCCAATCTCTAGTTCAGAGCTAAAAAGCTAGATATACCCCCACTGCTAAGATTACAAGAATACCAGTTGAGAAGGACAATGCGGGACTTGCAAACAGAAACAAAGCGCAGCTCACCTTGACAATCCTGCAGATGAGGACATCATAGCGCTGATGGTTGATTCGGTGTCGCACCAGAACTTTATTTACCATTGGAATGAAAATTTGGTACTATAACAAGAGAGGAAGCAGGTCAGAAACCATTACTTTGGAGAGTGGGAAATAGAAAAAAGAATATTACCCCTACCACATTACAGCTACTACTTCTGGGTTTGGGACTAGCTCTGTGGTACTTTTGACCGCTTGTGCTACCTCATCCCCCTCACCTTCCACCTGCATCACTGCAACAGCCTCTGATTTTAATGGTCTCTCTGATGCCCCTCTTGGCCCAGTCTATTCTTGCACACAGCACTGAGAATAATCATTTAACAATGCTAGGGCAGATCACAGCACTCCTGGGCTCAAAATCTCCAAAGAATCCTAGTCTTGCTCAGAGTGAAAGCCAGCTATGATGGCCTACAACAGTGATGTGCAAAGTTTAGGGGGCATCAGAACCACCTGGAAGGCATATGAAACCAGAGATTGCTGGGCTCCACGGTCAGAATTGCTGGCTTGGTAGGTCTGGGGTGAGGCGTGAAAATCTGCAGTTCTAAGGAGCACCCAGCTAAGTAGATGCTAATGCTGCTTGTCCCGGGGTCACATTCTGAGGACCACTGGCCACAATACCTAGCTTCCATGCCTACTGCCAGCACAGCCTCTACAAGGTTCTCTCTATGCCCTTTTCCAAGTACTTTCCCCCGGCTCCCTCCCCTGAAGTCACTGCTCTCCTGCTGCCCCCACCCTTCAAGCACACTGCCATCTCGCACCTTTGCCTTTGCTAATCCTTCTGCCTGCAGCCAGCTCCCTGGCGTTGGGCCTTTCCTTTATTTAGGTCTCTGCTGAAATGTTACCTTATCAGAGAGGTCTGCCTCTAAAGAAACAGCATCTCTCCCTACTCCCTCCCATCCCTCTTATGAGATAAATTATGTCTCGTAACTTTGCTTCATTGGAATGTAAGCTCTGTGAGAACAAGGACACCATTCTGTTTACAGCGTTATCCCCAGAACAGCACTCAGCCCACACACGTGGCTCAATAAATACTTGCTGAATAAAGAAGGAAAAAAAGGCACAATTCCTAGCTCTTTGTCAGTGATTGAGGCCTACAGATTAACAAGCGGAGGAGTCGAGGACTCCTGCCTCACCTTCTTCCCCAGCTGAAACACGAGTGAGGACAACGTGTCCATGGCTGTGGGACGGAGTTCTGGGCTCTGGTCCAGCGTTCGCACAATCGGGTGAATGATCCGAGAGGCATAGTCAGTGAAATCCAGGGACTCCGTCAGGCGGTCCACTGTCTCTAACGCTGCCCTACAACAATCGCTGACATACAGTAACTGCTAACACACAGCCCAAGAATAAGAGAAGTGGCTGAGGGCTACCTTTACAATCAGCACCCAATGGGAAGGAATGGCTTCTGACATTATTTTGGGTACAGAGATCTAACACACATTCCTGTGGGATGGGGACAGTGAAGATTTCCATAAACCTGGTACATATCTGGACTAAACTAATGAGAGTTGAAATAACAAAAAAATAGAGAGATGGCCTGGGGACTTAAGAAAAGGGCATTTTCAACAAAACATTAAAAGCTTGATAACTGTTAGTCCTAAAGGGTAGGTGCTCACTTTCGAGATGGCAATGGAACTTCAGGGGCATCAAACAACTTCACGATAGGGGGCAATAACAGATGCAGATAGTCATCCAGGTTGGCGCCAAACAGCTGGATTGCAGCAAGCAACTGCAGAAAGGAGTAAAGGCACGGCGGTGAGCACATACAGTCAGGCATCAAGTATCTAAGCACCTGAAGGGCGGCAGTGGTATGGGTAACTCAAAATTCTTTGGGGACTCTGAAAAGCCTTTATTAAATGGCTCTGAATTACATTCTCTTGGTAGCACTTTTCCCCGTCATTTTATTTCACTTATATGTTACTTTGCTTTCTCTGAACTTATTTCAACTGGTAAGGAATCAGTTGCTGGATCATAGAGAAAACTGGTATGCTAAATAAAATATTTACCAAGAATAATCCATTAAAAGAGACAAAACGTAAGGATAATCAACAGAGGATGAGAAACATTCTGTAAACTGTACACTGCATGCATCAGATACTACAGCATTCTTTAGAGTCAGTCTTACGGACCGAGCGTCCCTCTGTCACTCAGAACAGGGTCTCTTAGATGATCATCCAGGGACTCTGATGGACTCTGGAAATCTCTCCAGAGGATGTCCCAGGTTACTCACCTTGATGGAGACGATGCGGCCTGGGCTATTGTCATGCATGAAGACTCGTAGCATGTGTGGGATCAGCTGGGGCAGGTAGAGCTTAAATTCACCCCCAAGAGCTACCACAATCTGCTCAATGAGAAGAATGATCGTGCTCTGGATGGAGGTGTTCATGACCCAGAATTCCTATAAAGAGGGAAGAGACAGAGGAGCAAAGTCGGGGGCCCTTCTGCTGAAATATGAACCAAGGAACTGACACAGCCAAACGAAGCACAAATGCAGCGAGCATGGTCTGTGCCATGGGACTCCTTCCTTATCCTCCTCTCCCCAGGCCTCCCTGTATCCTACGTCAGTCACAGTGAGCAACTAAGCTGCATTTCCCCAAAAGCACCAGGCGACATGGCTCCTCTGTGCTTTGCTCGTGCTGCTCTCAGCTTAGAATCCCACCTCTTGCTCAGCTTAGCCCATCTGTCTTGGCTCAAGCCTCACTTCGCCTAAGAAGGCGTTCCTATCTCCTTCCATTATCCACTGTGGGTCCCTCTGCTCTGCTCTCTTCTAGCACCTGTAATACTTAATTTTCTTTGCCGCCTTCCCTCTACTCGACTGTAGGCTGGTTAAGGGCAAGAAACCCTCGGTCCACCTCTGTCTCCCTGAATCTAGCAGAGCGCCTGGCATATTCCAGCCACCCAAACCCATCTGGCAGAATGAACAAACGACCAGGCCTGCATCACTCTAGGAGCTCTCCAGCCGTCTAGGGGTGGTCCCACTTTGGGTAGCACCTGGGCTCTGCCAGAGGGTGACTTCAGTGTTAACAAGATTTCCTGCCCTTTTGGATTTAGACTTTGCTCGACAGCATCTGACATCTGTCCCAAACCATTTTCAGGCCTGGAGAGTGCCACAAGAGGAGCATTTTTCTACATTCATCTAATTATATCCCACATAAATTACTAAAATAAAAACTTGGCCAACTGGCTCCAGATCCTGTCTCGGTACTGCAACGCAAATTGGTCCAAGTCTCTCACTCCAGGAAAAGCTGTCATTTCAAATCAGTTCAGAAAGACAGTGGCCTACTGCCTTCTTTAAAACCTCCAGAGTAGGAGACTTAATGATGGCAACATATGCTTATTAGTACTCTTGGGCCCCCATTTAATTCAGAGTAGAAGTCACTGAAAAAATAAAAAAAAAGATAACTCCTCAGATGGAAGGCTTTAAAAGAAGCCTAAGGTATTTTTATTCAGAAAAAATTGTTCTTAACTCATAGTAGTTTACAAAGTAAAAACATTTCAAAAAAAATCTATACTAAAAGGCGCTGGTAAAACTTTCTTTCTCTCTGCTTGGAGAGAGGTATTCTCTTTGAAAAAGCTATTTTCTCTAGATAAAAAGCTTCGACAAAGAAACACCACAAATTTTATGGCCTCCGTGGTTTGTGTGATGTTCATTCACTGGGACCACACTCTGCCTTCTTTAGAGAAAGCCCGCCTACCTTTCCACTGCTGGGTCATCGGGGCTCCTCACAAAGGGTTTTCTCTACGTCAAAGAAACCAGGCAGCCTCCCCAGGGATGCCGGCTGGATCACTGTTCACAAAGCCTCGAGCCCTCCTGGGAGGAGCTCACTGAAATGCCCAGGAGCAAGAGCCAAAGAAGAGCCCTGTTGGCACCTTCTCTGTCTTGGAGGAAATGAAAGCTGTATTTTGCAGGTGTAAGGCTCCCAGCCTCAAACCCCTACATGTTTTGTCATCAGTCATTTCTGGGGAATAAGTCACAGATTACTTCAGCTTCAACCCCGGAGTGCACTGCTTCCTCCCTCCCCGCCCCACCCCCAACTCCCTTAACACCACCCGCAGGCTCTTTAGCATCCTACCTAACTCTTCCTGTACAGAGGCCCCTGTGGCAGGAGGCAGGGAACAGAGCAGCTTTTGCTTATTTATACATATAGGAGTTTTTCAGTTCTGAGACTCATTTTCGGGGAAGTTCCATTTTTGAAGGCGGCCACTTTCATTTTAGTCCTGCTGCTTCTTCCAAGCTAACTACAAAGGTCTGGTGTAGAAGAACAAAAATCACTGGAATAATTGTCTTCCAGTTCTTTGAGGACACAGCCATCTCTGCAAAGCAATCTCCCTAAGCAGAGACACTGAAATTATAGAGAACAGTAGGAAGCACCCTCCCACTCCCAATACAGAAAAATGATACTGCCATCAATGGGGAGGCCTTTGCACCTAGACTTAAATAGACATTTCTCCAAAGAAGATATACAGATTGCCAACAAACACATGAAAGAATGCTCAACATCATTAATCATTAGAGAAATGCAAATCAAAACTACAATGAGGTATCATCTCACACCGATCAGAATGGCCATCATCAAAAAAATCTAGAAACAATAAATGCTGGAGAGGGTGTGGAGAAAAGGGAACACTCTTGCACTGCTGGTGGGAATGTAAATTGATTCAGCCCCTATGAAGAACAGTATGGAGGTTCCTTAAAAAACTACAACTAGAACTACCATATGACCCAGCAATCCCACTACTGGGCATATACCCTGAGAAAACCATAATTCAAAAAGAGTCATGCACGATGTTCATTGCAGCTCTATTTACAATAGCCTGGACATGGAAGCAACCTAAGTGTCCATCGACAGATGAATGGATAAAGAAGATGTGGCACATATATACAATGGAATATTACTCAGCCATAAAAAGAAATGAAATTGAGTTACTTGTAGTGAGGTGGACGGACCTAGAGTCTGTTATACAGAGTGAAGTAAGTCAGAAAGAGAAAAACAAATACCATATGCTAACACATATATATAGAATCTAAGAAAAAAAAAAAAGGTCATGAAGAACCTAGGGGTAAGACGGGAATGGAGACACAGACCTACTAGAGAATGGACTTGAGGATGTGGGGAGGGGGAAGGGTAGGCTGTGACAAAGTGAGAGAGTGGCATGGACATATATACACTACCAAACGTAAAATAGAGAGCTAGTGGGAAGCAGCCGCATAGCACAGGGAGATCAACTAAGTGCTTTGTGACCACCTAGAGGGGTGGGATAAGGAGGGTGGGAGGGAGGGAGACGCAAGAGGGAAGAGATATGGGAACATATGTATATGTATAACTGATTCACTTAGTTATAAAGCAGAAACTAACACACCATTGTAAAGCAATTATACTCCAATAAATATGTTTAAAAAAAAAATTGGGACGAGAGCCTCTTCTCAAACACTGTTGCAGAGACTTCCCTGGTGGTGCAGTGGTTAAGAATCTGCCTGCCAATGCAGGGGACACGGGTTCGAGCCCTGGGCCGGGAAGATCCCACATGCCATGGAGCAACTAAGCCCGTGTGCCACAACTACTGAGCCTGCGCTCTACAGCCCGCATGCCACAACTACTGAGCCCGCGTGCCACAACTACTGAAGCCGTCGCGCCTAGAGCCTGTGCTCCGCAACAAGAGAAGCCACCGCAATGAGAAGTCCGCACATCACAATGAAGAGTAGCCCCAGCTTGCTGCAACTAGAGAGAGCTTGCGCAGCAGCAACAAAGACCCAATGCAGCCATAAATAAATAAATAAATTTATGTACTTAAAAAAACCACAACACTATTACGGTCAGAAGGCGGTATTTATGCTTTTGAAGGTAGCAGGGAAAAGCATTACCTTCTTCCTCAGAGCCTGCCAGCACTCCATCATATTTAATGGCCCCAGGAAAACCCAATCCCCAATCCTCTCTTAAGGCCATGGTTTTACAGGCAGTAAGGAAGAGGGCTTTTGTGAGAATAGTAAAGCACTGTTGTGATGTTAAAGTGAAATTGCTTTGCTGTGTGTGAGGCAAAGAACTCCAGTTTATTTCTGGCAGAACAATTCCTTCAGGATTTCTCCTCAGATTTCACACCTTGAACTCTTGTACCTGGGAGCCTGTAGCGAGAGCCCCTCCACCCCCTTTCATAATCCAGTGGGATACCTTGTTCCACTTTTTATCCTCAGGTTATAACGTCTCTATGATGACCCATGAAAAAAATGTCCACATCATCCAAACCTGCTGCTGAATGCTCCTGGGCCCAAACACTGAGGAACAGGCCAAAGCATTAATTTCTACTCACTCTCATGAGTGTGACTATTTCATCCATGTAAGGCCTGATGTGGCTCTTCACAAAGGACACCAACATTCCCAGCTGCTGGAACAGAAACTGAAACAGAGAAGAGGTCAGCAAGTTGGCACCACGAAGGATGTAGAACTCCCAGGCTTACCCCAAGTGCACGCTAATGAATAAAGACAACTATGGAATCGGTTTCTGCACCACCCTTTCTTCTGAGAATAAGCTTCAAAGAATGAGACTTAAAACCATCGGTGGTAACCATCGGTGGTAACGGTGGTGAGCGCTGAAAAATATGTCAGTGGCTTTACTCACCAGTGAGGCAGTTTCTGCTCAGCAGGGGCTTCGGGGCCAGACTAGCTGTTCTGAACTGTTTCTGTTACCTACTAGCTTTGTGACCTTCATTTAATCTCTCTGCACTCAGCCTCTTCTGTGGGAAAATGGGAGATAACAGTTCTTGTCTCACAGGCTTGTGGTAAGAGTTAACTGGGCTAATACCTGGAAAGCACTAGAACAGGTACACAAATACTGTTAAATGCCCAATGAACATCATCTATCATTGAAGGATTTCTGGAGTCACTGAAAACTTAAAAATGGACGTGAAATTTTTAATTAACTGTAGATGTATCTTTTGTTTATTCAGTCTTAATTCACTACCACTTACTTTCTAAAATAAATACAGCTAACTATTATGGGTATTGTGGTTCACTTATAGTAATTAACTCAATTAATTAGGTCTTAATTAATTAGTTAATTGTGCCTCTAAGAAACTGTGGGGACCTCCCTGGTGGCGCAGTGGTTAAGCATCCGCCTGCCAATGCAGGGGACACGGGTTCGAGCCCTGGTCCAGGAAGATCCCACACGCTGTGGAGCAACTAAGCCTGTGCACCACAACTACTGAGCCTGAGCTCTAGAGCCCACGAGCCACAACTACTGAGCCTGTGTGCCACAACTACTAAAGCCCGTGCGCCTAGAGCCCATGCTCCGCAACAAGGGAAGCCACCACAACGAGAAGCACGCACACCGCAACGAAGAGTAGCCCCCGCTCGCCGCAACTAGAGAGCCCGTGTGCAGCAACGAAGACCCAGTGCAGCCAAAAATAAATAATAAAATAAATTAATTAAAAAAAAAAAAAGAAAGAAAGAGACTGTGAACCAAAACAGCAAGCAAATTGAGGGAGGGCTGGGATTAGGAGATTCTATTTAGGTTGGTATCTTGCAACTGTTAAGAGATGCCATTCACGAAATAAAGTTGGGAATAAAGATGGCTTAGGTAAGAGAAATCCCAACTACTTTCCAGGTTAAAGATGTCTTCAGGGTGTAGTTTTTATTTTGTTATGATCCTCAGATAGTGCTACATGTCAATATCAAGTTGCAAGTCATATTGTAAACCTCCCTTTCCCCCTCACCCCCCTCCCAATTTTTATAGCTCTCTATGCCTTTGCTGCCCTCCATTAACAAGAATAATTTCGTACATATGTATTTTCACCCTTATCCACATTTTAAAACTTGGGTAAGTTGGGGAAAAATAAAAAGTATGTTTCAAATAGTGAGTAATGGACTTATAGAACTCATTACCTGAAGAGGTGAGACTGACAGGACACATAGGACTGGGCTCAAAGAGAGTTGGACTAATTTCTAAGGACAGGGACACCATGGATTCTAAGGGGCTTAGAAGCTGGTTTCACATGGCACACAGGTTCAACTTGGTAGAGCCATCCCTACCTATCTCCTGGGCACCTCCTCATAGAATCACTGCTGACGGTTTTTGTGAAATGGTCCCTACGAGTATATTACAGAGATCAAGGGACAGGAGACTCTAAAATACAACGGTTTTTGAGTTAAACTTTTGTTATGCAGAACCTGAAAGAAGGTAGAAAATCTAAACTGGAGGAAAAGCAGGGCAGCGGGGATGGCTGGTCAGGGGAAACCTTGAGACGAAAGGACAAAAGCCTCCTGATCCTTGCTGTCACTTCATATGAGGTGTCCATGGGGCAGCCCCTCTGGTGGCTGATTCATAAGGGTCAGCGGATACACCCAGGCAGGTGCCTCATCCCCAGGGAGGGGGCCCGAGTAGCCACCTCATTTCTTCTCCCTTAGATTCTTTCACAACCTGTTTTCTCTTTTTCCTCCTGAACGTTTGTATTTTCAAAGAACATGTAGCTTTGTTCCTGAAAATATGGTGGGTTAGATCCCCTCCTAAATCCCCTTGCTATGAAAAGCCTAAAAGTAATGCATAAAAGATAAATGTTGTTATTAGATTATCAGAACTGAAACCTTTCACATAAAGCCAGACCTTTAAAAAGCTACATATCAAGAAAAATGGTGAAACCTCCTACCCCCAAATCTGTCCACTGGCAAAGGAGACAAAGTAATCTGTGAGTCTTAATGTGAGGTCTAGGTAGGAAAAAAAAGCCTTCCTAAGAGTTTGTAATTTCAGGCCACTCTCATATGAGTTTAGGGGGTTATTTTAACTACCTGTGTGGCCTGAGAAACTCTAAGCCAAGAAACTAACTAAAAGTTCTCCTAAACCACCTGGTAGAAGCAAATGCAGGCCCTCTCTGGAGAGATGTAACTTCAGAGCAGATATTCCAGTATTAACTGCTCCGGGGAAGTCCAGCTGAATATGATGCATGATCCAAAATTGTAAAACACATAAGGACAGACTTACAGACTTGCCGCGAGTATGACTCGGCAGAAACAATAAACAACAGAATTAGACTCATCAAAAACCTTATGTATATTGGAATTACTGGATAGAAAATATAAAGTAAACCTGTTTAAAATGCTTAAAGGAATAAGAGGGCTTCCCTGGTGGCGCAGTGGTTGAGAGTCCGCCTGCCGATGCAGGGGACATGGGTTCGTGCCCCGGTCCGGGAAGATCCCACAGGCCGCGGAGCGGCTGGGCCCGCAAGCCATGGCCACTGAGCCTGCGCGTCCGGAGCCTGTGCTCCGCAATGGGAGAGGCCACAACAGTGAGAGGCCCGCATACCGCCAAAAAAAAAAAAAAAAAAAAAAAAAAAGTAGTAGGAACTAAAAACTCAATGACAGGTCAAAAAGACATAGCTAAAGAATCAGTGAATAGAAAATGGATGTGAAGACATATCCAGAATACATCTCTGAGACACAAAGATGAACAACAAGGATAAGAAACTAAGAGACATTAAGGACAGAGTGAGAAGCTCTAAATGTTGAATCTAATTCTGGAAGGAAAAAATAGAAGGGTGGAGTCCTCATATTCAGAAAGCCCACAAATCCCCATCAGGATAAGAAAGAGAAATGCATACCTAGATTTACAACAGTGCAACTTCAGGACAACAAAAACATGAGAAGGTCTGAAACAGCCATAGAGGAAGGGAGATTACATGAAAAGGAATCATAATTTCTCAACAGCGACAAAAGAAGTCAGAAAACAGTGGGATAATATCTACAGCTGAAGGAGAACCCAGAATTGTATTCTCAGCTAAATAAAGATTTTATAAGAGGGTGAAATAAAGATTTTTTTCAGATAAACAAAAACAGAGCATTTACTTTGATGGATGCTCAGAAGAATTGGCCTTAGCGAGAAGGAAAATGGTCCTAGGAGGAAGCTCTGAGATGGGAGACAGTAATGAAGTGGCAAAAGGGATAAACATAAATACTGTCTGCATAAAATAACAGTAACGTTTAATTTGGAGTTAAAAAAAAGTGATACTAGATAATAACATAAGAGGGTAGGGAGATATAATACTTCGATCAGTCATTCTAAGTTTTCTATATTGTTCAGGGAAAGGATGGAAACAATGACTAATTTTAGACTTTGTTAAATAAGGTATGCAAGTCAAATTTTATGGGTGAAAAAGATAAAATTGGATGCATTCCTCATACTGTACACTGGGACATATTCCACAGAGCTCAAAGATCTAAATGTAAAAGGTGAAGCCATTTAAGTACAAGAAGAAATAGAGGTGAAAATGATGTATACACAAAGCTCTTCATTGCAGGATTATTTTAAATATCAAAGACTGGAAAAACACAGTCATCAATAGGGACTGGTCAAATAGCTGTGGCATGTTCACACAATGAAGTACCAATTGCCTCTAAAGGAATGAAGACATTCTCACTATACTGCTATGGCATGAACTCCAGGATATGCTGCTGTGAAAGTGGAAAAAAGTAAGATCCAGAAAGTTTATACTATGTTATTCTTCTGAGGAAGGAACGTGGGGGACATATATTTCCTTATATTTTCAAAAATAAACACTGAAAACATAAATTTAAAAACTGATAAAACTGGTTAGCTTAGGGGGAAGTGTGGTAGGCAGGATTTCGGTAACCCGAAAACTCCATGTCCTAATCCCTAGAACCTGTGAATAAATTACTTTACATGACAAAAGGGGACTTCTGAAGATGTGATGAGGGAGCAGGACGCTGAGATGGGGAGATTATCCGGGTGGGCCCAATCTAATCACAGGAGTCCTTAAAAGCAGAGAACCTTTTCTGGTTATGTTCAGAGAGAAAGACTTGAGGGAAAAAGGAGAGTCAAAGAGATACAATGTTGCTGACTTTGAAGATGGAGGAAGGAGGCCAAAGAATGCAGGCAGCCTCTAGAAGCTAGAAGAAGCAAGGAAAGGGGTTCCCCCTAGAGCCTCCAAAAAGGAACACAGTCTTAATGGCACCCTGACTGTAGTTCAGTATCATCTATGCCAGACTTATGACTTAAAGAGCTGTAAGATAATCAATTTGTGTTGTTTCAAGTTACTAAATTGGTGGTGATTTGTTATAGCAGCAATAGTAAATGATAGAGGAAGGAAGAAACAAGGTATGAGAATAGGGATGGAAGCTAGTCTTTGCTGAATATATCTTGTAGTTTTGACTCTTGAATTATGCTAACGTCTTACATAACTAGAATGAAAGTTAAATTACAAAAACTCACAAGAAATTTCTAAAAATTGAAAATAAATAGGAACAAATGAGTTTAACTATAAACCAAGTTGGTTGCACAATCACTCAAAAAATTATTTCAAGTGACTTTGAACACAGTATTTTGGTGTATATCCCCAACAAGACACATCCTAAAAACAATAACAAATTGCAAAAGTCCTTGAACTGCATTCAGTAATCATATTGTTAATACTAATACTGGTCATATACTATTTATATGTATACAAAAATACATATATTTTGGGGCTTCCCTGGTGGCGCAGTGGTTGAGAGTCCGCCTGCCGATGCAGGGGACACGGGTTCGTGCCCAGGTCCGGGAAGATCCCACATGCCGGGGAGCGGCTGGGCCCGTGAGCCATGGCCACTGAGCCTGCGCGTCCAGAGCCTGTGCTCCGCAATGGGAGAGGCCACAACAGTGAGAGGCCCACGTATCGCAAAAAAAAAAAACCAAAACAGATAACTAATGAGAACCTACTGTATAGCACAGGGAACTCTACTCAGTGCTCTCTGGTGACCTAAATGGGAAGGAAATCCAAAATAGAGGGGATATACGTATACATATAGCTGATTCACTTTGCTGTACAGTAGAAACTAATACAATATTGTAAAGCAACTATATTCCAATAAAGATTAAAAAAAAAACCTACAGCAAACATTATACTTAGTGATGAAATCTTAACACTAGTCCCATTAAAATCAGGAACAAGATTAAAGGTTTCCACTATTACAGAGTCTAATCAACACTGCAGTGAAGGTCCTAGGAAAGCAGTAAGGAAAAGTAGCAACTGCTTTACCGACCAAAACAAAAAAGCCAAAACTGTTTTTTATGTTCGGCAGACTATATGATTAGCTAGAGTGAAAACCTGGGAAAATTTACAGGTAAATTATTAGAATTAGTAAGAATTCAATGAGGTTGATTATATAAAAATAAAATGCACTTGTATATTCCAGGCAGAAAATTAAAAAATATACTTTCTAAAAAAATACTATTTCCTCTGAATGTACATCAAATTGAATATGTAATCACAGAAGAAAAAATATTTAATTCCAGGATCTTTAAAACGCAGTACTCTGACCATACACCTTGTGGAATACTTTCTAAGAACAGTAGGAACCACAAAGCCACCTTGAACTGTATTCAGTAGGATCGCTGTTGGTAGTGGTACAGGTATGGTAATCACAGAACCACTGTGCGTACTCTATGGTTCAGAGAAAAAAAAAAAAGAGAGCGAGCAAGAGAGAGAAAGAGGGAGGGAAAGGGGGAAATTCTTCTTTACAGAAAAATGCCAGCTATTAAAAGTAGAAGGAGGGGCTTCCCTGGTGGCACAAGGGTTGAGAATCCACCTGCCAATGCAGGGAACACGGGTTCGATCCCTGGTCGGGGAAGATCACACATGCCGCAGGGCAACTAAGCCTGTGAGCCACAACTACTGAGCCTGCGCTCTAGAGCCCGTGAGCCACAACTACTGAAGCCTGTGTGCCACAACTACTGAAGCCCACGCGCCTAGAGCCTGTGCTCCGCAACAAGAGAAGCCACTGCAATGAGAAGCACGCACACTGCAACAAAGAGTAGCCCCTGCTCGTCGCAACTAGAAAAAGCCAACACGCAGCAACGAAGATCCAACACAGCCAAAAATAAATTAAAAAAAAAAAAAAGTCATTACTTTGCAACCAACGTGATAATTGATTCCAACAAGGATCATCAATGGTGGCTAAAATCATTGGGTAAAAGGTAGCTGGGGAATAGGACAGTCACACAGTCTCAACGTATCACCCCACACATTACTTAATGGCTAAGGAAAAAAGGTAACTTTACAATGGAGAGATCTGATAGATACCAACCTCACCATGTGCTCAAACTCAGGACCAACAATAATTGGACAAACTGACATTATGAAGCATTGTTACTGCACCTCTGTAGTATTCCCACTAAGCGTTTGACTTAAATCTAATCATGCCGAAACCACCAGAAATCCACTGTGGGATATTCCATCAGATTATTGGACTGAACAGTAGATTACGGAGAATAACAATGCTGTCCCCCCGCTTCCCCTCCAGCCACTCATCTTTTAGCCATTTTGAGGTATAAAACAGGAAGTTGAGCTGAACTGATTATACCTGTACACTTAGGTGTTAGAAGTTCTGGGGGAGGAAAGGGATTAGGCATAACGGCAAGCAGAGTACATTATTAGGAAGCTGAGGCACAGATGGACTTCCCACGCAGGCATGGCACGGGGCAGGGAGGAGCAAGGGTTGGGGGTTTACCCACTTACTTCCCGGATGGCCCCGTCACAAACCCGAATGACATTCAGGAATGTGGGCATGACCTGGGGCAGGAACTGCACACACTTGAGCCCCAGGGACTTGAAGATGAAGGTGATGGCCTGGACGACCATGGTGTGATGGTGAGAGAGGGACTGGTCTCGGAAGATGCGCATCAGGGCCACCATGGACACGGCTGGGTAGAACTCGTCCAGAGGCAAGTTCCCCATGTTGACCAGCATCTCACTGGTGCTGTAGTCAGCTAGGACCAAACAAAGGTGAGGATCACGAGCTATACATGACTCTGACTTTGGACAAAGCGTGGTTACCGACAAACAAAAAAACCTCCTGTGCGTCACCAGCATTCACATCTCTCTCCCTGCTGTACTCTAACACCACTGGGAATACCGGGTATATTAGGAGCCAGTGAATAGGCTCTCACCATGAAGGGCAGTTTTTGGCTTGTCTATTATCTAAACTACAAAAGCCTAACACAGTACATGACGGGTTTTCTTTAAATTGCTACGTTTAATTTAGCTTCTTACCATTCCAGTTCACAACTTCAGTAGCTGAAACCATCAATAAAAAATTACTCCACCAAATGAAAATAAAGGGGATTAAATTAGGCAAACATCTGTTCAGCAGCTGCTTGGTCCCCCTAGGGAATTCAGAGAAGTTAACAACAAATGCTACCTGACCTGAACAACAAGGATCTCAAGGACTGGGGGTGGAGGAGGGTATGGAAGGTGGGGGAGGGGCGGAGGAGGGTATGGAGGGTGGGGGAGAGGGAGTGGAGGGTATGGGGGTAGGTAGCGGTTTAACAGCACAATAAGGACGCTAAGAACCAGAACATCCAAGAGACTGGATGACTGGCACTGCTGAGGACGGAGGAAACGCTGGAGGATGTGGCTCAGGCTCTGCTCGAAGGCTGTGGGTCTGACAGGATTAACATTGCAGGCACACTTCTCTCATATACAGAAGAACAAACTGGAAGCAGTATGATCCCATCCACAGAGTTCAGAAACAAATTATTTTATTTGGGGAAAATAACATTTTGCTGAACTAGATGGGAGAACCACTGCTGAACTTTCACACTTTGACAAATACGCCTGCCCTGATGGACACTGAGTTAAGCCTAGGAAACTCACCTGCATCCCCACGCCCTGCCCAATCTCTTAGGCTACTATCTAAAGACAAAGGAACTCTACAGCTAGACCACTTGATGGAAGAAAGAGCCCTGGATCCTGATTGCTACTAGTTTTTCCACGCCCTCTGAGCCTTAGCCTCAGATTTCCCTATCAATTAAAACAGGGAGAATACATTCTACCCTCTTCCTCCTTGGGTGCCATGGGAATAGAAAACATCAAAGATGCACTAACAAAGAATGACAGATGAACAAGGGTGATGGGGTGATAATTCACGTCTCTCTCCTCAGCACCTAAGAGTGACTACAGACATAGCCTGTTGACCTTTAACAAAGAACCTGGACAAACGGGAAGACTGGACACACTGGGAAGCAGCGCCCCTGCTGTGACTCAAGAGGAAACTACTGACGTTCCATTCAAAAGTCACAAGGTGAGTCAATATGCAATAATTTCACAGTTATCCAGCCCAAGGCTCTTTCTAAACACAGCCAGTGGGGGCTTAGTGAGGCAAGAACTTGGCAGCCACTCAAGGCTCTCCTCAACTTACAGGAATCCTGACTTGACTTGGATTCTGACAGGCTGACAGCAGAAGCATCCCGGGACTGGTCGATCATGCCAATATTCACTTTGTGCTTGTAGGGATCCAAGGCCCCCAAGAGCCCTAACACACGGATAGCCTGCGTGGGAAAGGGGAGGGGAAAAGAAAACATTCATCACAGCACCTGACTACCGCAGCTCTCATGGATACTCATGTTCCATGATGCCCAATTCATATCCCACGACCAGCTACAGGGACAAAGCGGAGAGGGACAGGAAGTCTCATCAGTACTGTCACAGCATGTTAATGACGCAAACGTCTCTCCATTCTCCCAGCAAAGTCTTTAAACACCAAGTCTGCGGTGTTTCCTACCTCTCGCCGTGTACCCTGGTTCTGCTCAGTCTTCAGGAAATTCAGCAGCACCTCAAGCAATGTGGGGTACTTCCTGTAGGGCTCCACCACGTAGCCAGTGCTGGCCACCAACTGTCCTAGGGTCCACAGAGCCACCTGGACAGGCAAAAGATCACATGGTTTGTAGCACCAGTAAGAGAGAAAAGAAAGCATACTCCGTACTCTTCATTAAATGGTTATAACGAAGTGTTAGAGGCTATTACAAGAAAAGAATGCCCAGTAAAGGCACTAACCATAAACTAAAATCCTGAGAGCTGGGACATAAAAACAAGGCTACAAACCAACACAACAATCGCTGGATCAAAGGTAAAGAACAGTCCCGCCTTTCTCAGGAAGTATATAGTTCTTCTATACCCTGGATGATTGACAGGAGAAATCGGACTCAAAAGGAAATTAAGGTTGTTCTTACTTTCAGTCTAGTCATCTAATGACCTCGATGACTAAAGCGAAGCCAGGGCCGGGGGAGGGTGAGCTGAAGCTCCGCTTCCCTCCACAACCAGAGGCCAAGACTCTCTGTTTCCCTTTAGGGGCCGGGGCTCTGATAGATGACCTGCATTTTTTTTTTTTTTTTCAGTCTAGAGGAAATGGCACTGGTCAGCCCTGATACTGACAGTGACTCTGGGTCAGGATGAACGCTAATTCTAGCTCCAAGTCTTTCTTCTTTTTACTCAGTTAACAAATATTTCTAAGTACCTACTAGGGCTAGGCATTACTGGCTGGGCACACTAAGGTGACTGAGAGAGACGAGGTCCCTGGCCTCATGGGGCCGATCCTGCTCAAACACGAAGTGGTGGTACTCACCTGCCTTTTGGCCAACAGAGAGGAGTCCTGGAGCATGTCCATAATGATAATAAAAAGTTCATCAACCCACTTCCTCATTTCTAGGCCACTAACCTACAAAGTGAAAAAGGAAGTGGTAGACAGCATTAGAAATTACGGCATTAAGAAGTATTTTGACTTCATTAGAGGTGAAATAATTCTTCCCATCCTATGGAAAAAGCAGTTGTCCCCTTACCTGAGCCAACTCTCCTATTGTAGCCAGGACATTATTGATCACACCTGGGTTTGGATCAGGGTCTGGATCTTTCAGTTTCAAAATTAAAGCCTATGGAAAGAAGGTATGAGAAAATGAATGCTGGTTAGAGTCTACTAGAAAACTTTTTTTCACATAAGTACAATTCACCCAAGAGACCATCTCAGTCATAGATAAATTACTTCTAAGGCTTTATGAATCCAGGATTCCTCTGGAATGTGGATTCTTAAGACTTTCTCCATACTGCACACAAGTCTGACGTATGAGGGAGCTGGCAAGTGCCATGACCTACAAACATTTCCCATGCCTTCCCTAAACTGTACCTGTGTGATCATGCACCCAGATTCACGTAAGTTGTGAAACACCTCACATGAGTCTAACATAGACTTGAAGGTGGACTCAGATTTTAAAGCTCACTTTTTCTTCATTTTGGGGGAGTTACTTTATGCCACTATCTTACTTCTCCTCGCCAAGCACATTGGATGAGGGGCTTGAAACACCATATCTTATCTCTTAGAAGGAAAGCCCTTTCCTGCAACTGGTGAGATTCCTGGTATTCTTGAACTGAGGGTGCTTGATGTGGCCCTTGTCTGCAAGCCTGGGACCAAAGAAATTATCTACTTTGTTCAGTGCACCAGTGAGCACCAAAACACTCTCATCATCCCAAGACATCCTAGAGAGAAAGAACCAGTCTCTGTCTGTTGCAAATTACCTTCAGAATAGGCTCCATGTAGGGGCGGATGAGTCGGGGGGCATTGGAGACCAGGTGCCCCAGCATGCGGGCACTCTGTTCCTTGATTCTTCCAATGCCGCTGTGCTCCAGCTCTGTCAAAATCTGTAGGGAAGAAAGGCTTACTACGAATACGGCAAAGGAAATTCGAGAGGGACTGTGTGTTTGAAGTGAGAATGAGGCGCGGAACTAGAGGAAGGAACCAGAACTTCACTGCGGATCAAGGAGCTGCTAGATACTCCACAAGCAAGGCCATCTCTGCAGCTCACAGAACAGTCCTGGAAACAGCAGTGACCGGAGGAAAAGCTGTTTGAAACCGGCCCTTTCTCCTTCTGTCACAGTACTCCAAGGTCCCTCAGCCCTCTGCAAACCATAACTTTTAACAGTGTACATAGTCACAGAAGACGGAGAAAACCAACAGGGCTCGCTGTGAGCAGGGTTTTGCAAAAATAATGAATGAAGGGGGGGCTTCCCTGGTGGCGCAGTGGTTGAGAGTCAGCCTGCTGATGCAGAGGACACGGGTTCGTGCCCCAGTCCAGGAAGATCCCACATGCTGCGGAGCAGCTGGGCCCGTGAGCCATGGCCGCTGAGCCTGCGCGTCCGGAGCCTGTGCTCCGCAATGGGAGAGGCCACAACAGTGAGAGGCCCGCGAACTGCAAAAAAAAAAAAGAATGAAGGGGGGACTTCCCTGGTGGCTCAGTGGTTAAGAATCCGCCTGCCAATGCAGGGAACACGGGTTCGAGCCCTGGTCCAGGAAGATCCCACATGCCGTGGAGCAACTAAGCCTGTGAGCAACAACTACTGAGCCTGCACTCTAGAGCCCGCGTGCCACAACTACTGAAGCCCACGTGTCTAGAGCCAGCACTCCGCAGCAAGAGAAGCCACCGCAATGAGAAGCCTGCGCACCGCAACGAAGAGTAGCCCCCGCTCGCTGCAACTAGAGAAAGCCCGCGTGCCGCAATGAAGACCCAACGCAGCCAAAAAATAAATTAATTTATTAATTGAAAAAAAAAAGAATGAAGGAAAGGCTCTCTGCAAGAAAAATATCTGTACAGACAGCAAATCACTCAGAGTGCCTATAAATAATGACAATGGAATCAAAGACTAGTCAGAACAGCTGTGATGTGGAAAGAAATACTGATACTCAGTTGTGGTTTCGGGCACCTCTAGATAATCCCAAACAGTTAGGGATTATATCAATAGAATCCCCTTGGACCTTAATGAACAGAGATAACATGTGCGATCTAACTGACACGCTGAAAACACCAGCAAATCAGCACGTTATGCTCCTGGTGACACAGACATAAACAACTTAATATAGACAGACTTCTGGAGAGCTGAAGTTGCCAGAAGGAAATCTCTGCACAGTGGGAAAAGTGAGAAACAAAGCTCGTGTTAACTCAGCTACCCAAAGGAGTCGTCTCCAATTCAATGTTATGTTTTGTCTCACATTATTGATTTAATAATCCTGATTTCCTGGACCCCCTTGGCAGTCTGTTTTCACCTGGTCACAGCATACAGCAGTGAGAGGGGATGGAGAAGGATACTAAGAACAGAAGCATAACTTCAAGAGATGGCTGTCTGCGGGGAAATGGGTACCAGTGAGGAGAGCACAACTCTCTGGGACAGCGCAGGACCAGATCAAACAGCCCCCAATTTACTCCAGAGCCAAAGAGCGCCGCTGCACTCTAATAACAATACCCAATGCCCACCTAGATGAGCAAGACGCCAAGAAAAGGCCAAAGCACATTTAGGTAAGGTCCCTTACCAAGGCATGAAAATGTACAATTCAACTTGGGGAAATCTGTATCAAAGTTTAAAAACAAGAAAAATTATTAAAAATTTTTTCCCAAGCTGTACTTGTTTTATTCATTCCCTTTGCTAATAAAGTGTTTGTACATTTGCTGCATTCTGTTAAAACAGAAAAGATAAAATTAAATAAAATTCTGGAGTTTCAAGGGCTAAGTTCAGTATATAGTAAATTCATTTAACGATGCTTCACATTTTCCAGTATCAGAAAAACGGATAGCCTGATAGCTTACTATAAGCTTCTTGAGGACACAGCCCATGCCTGCCTTGTTCACTGGCATGCTTCCAGAACCCAGCCGTATTTGGAACACAGAAGGTGCTCAAAACATCTGTTGTCTGGATGAACGTACTGATATTCTCATTAGGAGATATATCTCTATCAAGCTTATTTAGCATGGTTTGAGCTGGCAGGCTCAACAATGATTTCTTTTCCTCCCCCACACTTTAGCTATTTCAAAGACTTAAAAGGATAGGCACTCCTAACACGGGCCAGCAGTTAAGGAGTGAACCATTAGGCTAAAAACACAAGTGCCAACATAAGTATAATCTTTTAATTTGTTCACTGATGATATAACTCACAGTCACTTTAATTATGATAGACTGCGAATAAATGACATTTCTTTAGGGTAGAAGTTACATTAATAATTTTCTATGTTTAAGTTCTTTATATGTTATGAAAAGTGTTTATTTCAAAAGAAACCATGGGGAGGATCATGAAGCAGAGGGTGTGGTGGGGACAGGATGGAGTCGGGGGACAGTAGATGACCGGGTGAGCCACACTGAGACCCAGAAGAGGTGGGTGGAAATAACTTGAGGCAGGAAGGACTGGACTCTGTGCATCGTTCACAATTCAGCCAGAGGACTTACGCGGCCGGGTGAAGACAAGAACTAGAAGACAGGCTTCAGCAGAAAATGGAAATCCTACCAGCTCTAGCAGCAATGCCAACCCGCATCTACCTGAGGCTCTAGTCCAAGCAGCTTAGCTTGGCATCTCACATTATTTAGGAACGACAGCCAGGGACCACAGACCAGGGGCAAGGATGACGAGAAACAGTGCTGGAGCCATTCCCGTATTCGGCCTCTGTGCCTGGCCTCGCATCAGCAGAAGCAGGAGTGGAAGAATTGCGAGGTGCTGGGCAGACTGACACCATCTGCAGCAGAGGCAGTGAAGAGGGGCAAGGAACGGACTCACTGGTGACTTCCCAGGAAAAAGGAAGAACCACGTGAGAGGTCAGCTTGCGAGTCACGCTCACAAGAGGCTTATGAGGCGATAAGCACTAGAATCGCAATTACCAAGCCGGGAAAACACGTGGGCTCTTGGAGCCAATGTGGCTTCTACCAGGCATCTCACTCTTTTCTCTCCCCTCCTCCTCCTCAACTCTCATTCCCCAAAGAGCACTCACGATGAACGTGCATTCCCCACTACCGCGAGGTGTGACCGTCACATCCTTACCTGGATGAGCATCTTGCGCAGGAAGGGCATGACGAAGGCTGGGTTCATGCTGCTGAGCCGGCCCACAGTGCAGATGGCCAGCTCCCGGATCTCAAACACCTGGTCATTCAGGGCCACAAACAGGGCCTGCAGATTCTCTGCCTGGGCCAGGTGTGCGTCAAAGCGCTCATCCAGGGATGCCAAGACACAGTAGCGGATGTCGGGGTCTGCAAGAGCAATCGAGCCTTTCAGTGCCTCTTCACCCCTCTCCTCCCTCCAGTCCTTTCCCAGTTTCTGCTTCCACTGCCATCAGCCTAGGGAGAGGATTCCAGATACCCTTCTCTGACCAAACCTGTCATTTTTTTCTCTACTCACAGGAGCAAAGATAATAGAATTTTTTTAAAAAAAATTATTAATTAATTAATTTATTTTTGGCTGCGTTGGGTCTTCGTTGCTGCGCATGGGCTTTCTCCAGTTTTGGTGAGCGGGGGCTACTCTTCGTTGCAGTGCGTGGGCTTCTCACTGCAGTGGCTTCTCTTGTTGCAAAGCATGGGCCCTAGGCTCGTGGGCCTCAGTAGTTGTGGCACATGGGTTCTGCAGCTGTGGCTCGCGGGCTCTAGAGCGCAGGCTCAGCAACTATGGCACATGGGCCCAGCTGCTCCACGGCATGTGGGATCCTCCCGGACCAGAGATCGAACCCATGTCCCCTGTATTGGCAGGCGGATTCTTAACCCCGCGCCACCGGGGAAGTCCAAGATAATAGAATTTAAGGCCGATTATCTTACAGAAATAGGCTGGTTTAGCCAAGCCTAAGGCTTTGCCAGAGAAAATGCTGGACATCAGCTTGTTGAGGCCATGAAAGGAAACTGGCTACTTCCAACTGCCCCAGGCACCTACACTTCCTTAGACTGCCTCCATCTCAAACTTTACCAGGATCTGTTATCCCAACCACGAGCAGTTTGCTGAGCACATCCGCCACCACTTGCACTGCGGTCTGGCTAACCACGTGAGCATGGCCACTGATGAGGTGGACAGAGGGCGTGAGCAGGCGGGAGCAGGTGCGGGCGGCTTCCATGCGGATCTCCTTGTGCTCGCTGTTCAGGAAGTGATCCGCACAGTGGCGGACAAACTGGGTCAGAGAGTGGCCTGGATACAAAGGCAGAGAGAAGACAGAATAAACACTGCTGCTTTGGACAGTAGGTCTGCAACTCGCTAGCTGCATTTTCCATTCCATTTCCATTCCATGGCTACTAACTTAATTTTCAACAAGATATTCAACCAGCAAGATATTGACCCCCAACTCTTCTCTTAAAAAAGTAACAAATGATCTTCCAATGAGCAGAAAGGCAGAAGGGAGGTAGAAAAGGAGCTGGGAGACATAAAAAAGGCATTTCCTCCCTGCCTCCATCTCAATCCTTTATTTCCTTCAAAAAGTGAATTATTTTGTTTTATTCGGACCCAGCCCTTTATATTCTCAGAGAGTAAAACAATTTTTGATCAAATTTACCTCATCTATTTTAGTTCCCAGATTTAAATACCAAAAAGAGAGTTTGATATAGGCTGGGTTTAAATATAGCTACTTTCTATTCCTTAGAAACAGATTGGGAGGAGATATGGGGATATATGTATATGTATAGCTGATTCACTTTGTTATACAGCAGAAACTAACACACCATTGTAAAGCAATTATACTCCAATAAAGATGTTAAAAAAAGAAAAGAAAAGAAAAGAAATAGATTATCCTGGGTGTTAATCAGTGTAAATGGAGGAACTGCAACAGGGAAACTAGCGATGCTGTATAAGTATTCAGACAGCATATCTACGCTTTTTGTACTTGTTTCCCTGTAGCCTTAACCAATACCACCTACACAATCTTAAATTTCAAAAGAGTCCATTTTTCTCTCCTGAAACATATCTCCCTAAGGCATTAATGTGGGTTTATCTGTAGCCTAGAATTCCAAACTGAACTACACAGTACAGCAGTCTTGGAAATCACACCACCATTGGAATGAAAATACCCCCAAGCCCTGCTTATACATTTTAAAGAATTCAATACCATCTCAGCCAAAGGGAGGTGACAAGGTGAGGGGGATCCATCTCTGCAGCATTAGTTCCTTGGATCAATGAATACTTTTCCTCAACACCATCTGCCCCCACCCCATTTTCCTTTGTCTTTGTATGGGACAAAGAAACAAACGGTAGGAATTAACCATATACGGAAAGACTATAAAAGGATGAGCTGCTGTAGAATCAGCTACCCTGTCTCCAGGACCCCTAGCAAGATCCAGGAATTCTAGGTACCCTCATTCTTTTCTCGAGGTTCCCAATATCACTGACTATCTTGGCAAGAACCACTACAATTTCTTGGTTTTTCCAAAAAAATTTTTTAAATTTAATTTTACTTATTTTTTTATACAGCAGGTTCTTATTAGTCATCCATTTTATACACATCAGTGTGTACATGTCAATCCTAATCTCCCAGTTCATCCCACGCCCCCCTCCCCGCCACTTTCCCCCCTTGGTGTCATACGTTTGTTCTCTACATCTGTGTCTCTATTTCTGCCCTGCAAACCGGTTCATCTGTACCATCGCAATTTCTTACCTTCAAATTCAAAACTGCCAAGAGTTCGGAGGGCAAGGGTAATGCTGCCCACATCGCTGGCCTCAGGGAGGGTCGTGAGGCCAGGAGAAGCCAGCTGATGGGCCAGGCCCTTGGGCATGCCTGGGTGCCGGAGGGGTTTGTGCATAAGGACCAGGGACAGCATCTTCAGGAGCCCATCTTGGATGTCCTTTTTCAGCTGTGGAATCTGACGGCTCAGGTCGTAGAGCACAGCTGTGAGGGCAGGGCTGAGGGAAAGGAAACCAGTCACTTAAGGAGCTGGATATATGATATTTGGTCTGGTCTTGGGAAGAAACGGCCCTTCTTGTCCAGCAAGGGGATTGGGTTCCACCCCTGCTTAGTCTTTAAAGCAGAAAGGATACAATGAAATAGAATATATATCTTAAACTCTCTTGGCCTGATCCAATATTTCAAAACAATCTATGATTTTCTGGGTTTTGCCTTGAGAGAACTTGTTTACTGTAATTCAGTCACTATGGAAAACCAAGTCTCAATAAATATCTGGGAAGCAGATTGAGAGCATCGTCCTTATTTTATAGATGAAGAGAACAAAAGTGTAGGGAGCTTAAGCAATTTGCCCATCTTAATATAAATGATAGCTGCAAACACTAACGGAGCACTTTTTTTTTTTTTTTTTGGCCACGCCACATGGCTTGTGGGATCTTAGTTCCCCAACCAGGGATTGAATCAAACCCGGGCCCGGGCAGTGAGAGTGCTGAGTCCTAACTACCGGATCTCCAAGAAATTCCCAGTGGTGCATTTCTTATACAGACTGCATTGTACTAAGAGTGGCTATTTCGTGAACTCTTTCACTTAATCCCCACGACAAACCTAGACCATAGGAACTGCTACTGTACCCACTTTTCAGACTAGAAAGCTGAGGCTCAGAGAAGTTAAATAATTTATTTACGATCACCCAGCTAGACAGTGATGAAACCTGGATTTGAAACTAGCCTACGAGTTTAGTGTGAGCTATCCTACCTATCCAATTTAACGTGTAAATAGCCATGCCTCGCTCTTTCAACACAGACCCAGGACTGTGACTCAAGCCTCATGCTACCCGAGCCGGGGACAGCTCAGGTTCCCGACACCCACCTCAGGCCCACCGCCAGCATGGGCTCCAGCAGCTCCTTGATGTCCTGCTGGATGCCCGGCCCCATCGCTCGGGCCAGCATGCTGATGCAGGTGAACACCGTGGCATCCACCTGCATTGCCTTCTGTCTCCTGCAGAGAACCGAAGAGTGGCTAGTTTAGACATAACGGCATTTTGTGATACCCTACCTCAAAATTACCTTGGGGCAAGGAGAGCAGGTTACCCAGGAGGGGCCACCCCATGTGGGTGTGCAGGTTACTTACTGCACAGTCTAGGGACCCATCACACTGTAGTCACTGCAGACTTGTGTATTTACAACAAATGACCAGCAGATGGCAGTAAAGTCTCTTGAGGAAGGGGCCCCACTTCAGAATTCACACAAAAGGCACCATGTGGGTTAGTGTGGTGCTGGCCAAGGTCCCTATTTAGGAAGCAAACTGAACAACGTGCACATCAGGGACCACGAGTGCAGGGCACAGCCATCATATGAGAAGAAATTCTCCCTATGAGGAGAATGCTGGGCTTGAAACGGGCGAGGCTTATTAATTCACCAGCACAATCCTCGCTACTAACACAGGGAACTATGAAGACACAATTCTAATTAACACTGACCCTCTAAGACTTGGAGAAGATACCCTAGCCTCGCCACCTTGCAGGGTGCTGAAGGTCTTTCTCCTATTTTATTCACTGGGACGTTTCAAGAGGTAGGATAATGTATCCAACTTCAATGATAAAGAAAAAGGTGACCGTTAGGTCCCCTCAGTTCCTGTCTAGGAACCCTCGCTTTAGTTGTTATCAAAATCAGACCTTTGAAAGCCAGAGAAAAGAACAAAACTAGGAGATTCCCAGTAAATAATATTGAGAACAGCACTGGTATCTAACATGTATTGGTATGAACAGGTATTCAACCTCCCCAAATATTTACATCCATGTCACTTCATTTGGGAAAGGCTGGAACTCAACTGAAGAAGGGCTAGTCATTATATGATTTGCTGGTTAATGACGCAGAGAACAGGCTTCAGCTCCACGGAAACTGGGATGCAGCATCCTCCCTCTCCAACCAAATGGAGTGGAAGGTGAAATCATAACAGAGTTGCTTACTTATGGGCAAAGTCCTTAGGAGGCAGGGCTGCTCGGATGATGTCCAGCACACGAGGTAAGTAGACCTTAAACTCAGACCTCACAGCCACAGAAAGTAGCCCCAGGGCTTGGAAGGCTGCTGTCCGTTCCTTCTCCTTCTTGACACAGCTTAGGACATGGTTCATGGTATCTTGGAGATACTGGGTATCTGAGCACAGAAACAACAAAGTGTATATATGGCTCAAGGTGAGGGGTGGTCTACATATGAAAGGTCAAAGTTCCTATAAAACACTTAAATTTAAGAATAAATTAAGAAAGCCTGTTGGAAAGATATTAAGAAGAATTTAGAGAATGCACTAACCAAACGCTTTGCTTGATAATCACTCCTCTGATACAGCTTTTAGAAATATTAGAAATATAAGCTGTTTTTCCTTTAATTAAAAAAAAAACCAAAAACTTAAAAGTGTCTCCAAAACAATGCTGCATTAATTATCGCCATTAGCATTATATTTTGAGGGAAAGATTACATGCTTTTGTTCAAGAAATATATGTTAAACCTTGGTTAAAAACAAAGAGAGGATCATCTAAGCTATTTTATATTATCTGGAAATTTACAGTAATATTGAAAACTGTTTGTAATAAACAGGCTATTCCACTCAGCATAGGCCTAGAAATCGCTTTGCTATCACCTAGAGACTTCTGTTACAGTTATATTTAATAGAACAAGATTTAGTCCGTAACTTGGAAAGCCACATGTGTGTTTTCATTAAGTTTACATAAGCCAGTGTGCATTCTTGGGTAGGCGATTCTTGGGCAGTTTATGCTAAGGTGCTACGACTCCTCAGAAGGCTGCTATTTCCTGCCTCTTGCCCCTCTTCCATTTCTTCTCTTCCATCTTTCTGGCCTCAAGTCCGTGCACCAGCAGCACATACAAGCAAGACCACGCAGCCAGTAGAAAGTGAGGGGTGTTCAAGGCCACCAGGACCACAATTAGAAGACAGTGAACTAGACTCCCAAAAGGCATACATACATCACTGCATTTATGCTATCGAGAAATGTCTTCTCTCACAGCTCACGGTCAAATGCCGTTGAAGCATGCTGGAGCTTGAAAACAGTCAGAGACCAAGGTGATACAACTCTCAAACCAGAGTGCACCAACGAGAAAAATGGGACCTTTGCAGAGCAGGACAGCGTTTCAGCAGGAAATGAGCTTAAATCAAGAAGGTAATTTCCTTTTCCAGACTTAGCACCCCAAGAGATTAGGAATCTGACATTGCTTGAGATTCCAGCCCAATCCTAGGGGGAGTATTTTTGATATTCCCAAAGCTTGCATCATCAGGAAGTGCAAGCAATGACTTCCAAACTGCAAACTTTAAAAAAGTGGCGCTTTCCCAATGAGACTGTACTTACGGAGGCTGCCCAGGCTGAATTTCCAGAACATATTTTAGTACATTATTTAATAAAACAGCAAAAACTCACATCAAAAGAACAAACCTAGGGGCCCCTCTGAGCCTTTGTATCCTGCTGCTAGGCCGTCTTTTGAACTTACTAAGGTAACCGCTTCTACAGCATGCCAGACTTTGATCAAATTTGGCCTAGTTATTATTCTCTTTTGAGCCACAGACTTTCAAACCAAGATCATTTAAAGCTCTACTGAATAGGGGCATGTCTGTTCATTAAAAAAGAGAAAAGCTGCTGGGTACCAGGTGAGAAGAATGGAAAACTGAAAAAATATGGGTGATTCTCATTATATCCTCTCTCTCTGGTTCAGTGATTTTATGTGGCTAATTGCCTCATCCTCTCTTAACACCTAGTCTCACACCCAGCACATTTAACACCTCACCGGCTGTATTTCTCTGCTTTCATCTGAGCTGGGTGGTGTGAAATGAGTCTGTGCTAGGGAACGGCATCTGCTGAGGGTCAGGCTGGCCTTTCATTTCCCATCCTGCCTCTCACTGGGCCCTGAACGCTTATTAAGCACGCACCATAGTGAAGAGGAAAGAGATGTAGGTCCGGGGTCTCTACACTCAGCAAGGAGGGAGGTGAGACAAGGACACTAAGTATGAACAGGCAACTGGAGTATTATTATAATTTTTACCTTTATCTTGTTTCTAAAATGGCTTTGAAATAGCTAGGGGAAGCAGCAACAATAACGGTTTCTATTTCTTGGACCTTACTCTGTGTCAGGCACTTAGACAGGTGCCTAGACATTAAAGCAGCTCATCTCATGAGACAAGGACTGTCATTCTAATTTGACAAGTCAGGAAGTGGAGGCCCAGGAAGGTCAAATAACCTGCCCCAAACCTCACAGTTAAGAACAGAGGCAAGATTCACCCCAGGTCTGATGACGCCAAAGCCTTTCCACAGCTGAGGGTTGTAACGGAAGAGGAAAAGCACATTTCTAGCTAGAGTGACCCAGCAAGGCCTCAGGGAGAAGCCAGTGTCTGAGCTGGGCCAGCTTCAGGAACCAGGAATTCACACCGCCCAGTGGGAACAGGGCAAGAAGAATTCAGGAATTCGGGAACCCAGTCTATTACCCGTGAAACCAGCCTCTGAAGCATCCAGTCCTTCCTTCTTGTGAGGGGGGGGCAGCCCGGTGCCCACCTCAGGAGCAGACACAGGACTGTCCCCGGATCCTCCCTGCCCCACAGACTGGATGCTGCGCACCACTGAAACCGAAACTGCCCTTCCTGTGGTCTCTCAGAATTCCATTCATGAATGTGTTGGCTTCCACACACGAGAACTTGCCTGGCTCTAGAAGTGCCTCTCTGCCTGCACGTTCGCATTGCTCCTGCGTTTGCTGCCTCAGACATTTACAGAAAACCTGAACTAGATGCCACTGAAGCTGGATAGAGGCGAGAGACCAGAGACTAGCCCCTCAGCAGGCACTGCTTCAAATGAGAAGCAGACATAACTTTCTGGCATCTCGTCTTCTCTGTTTCATTACCCTTGAATGGGTAATGACATGACACGTCCGTGGACATCCTCACCTGTGAAGGCAGAAGGTCGGAAGGCAGCCAAGCGGGGCAACAGATTCAGGATTGTCATTTGGATCAGTGAGTTCTTGCTATTCCTGCACTTCAGCACCCACTGGCACACCTGAGACAGGAAGGACACAGGGTTGGCAAAGGAAAGGGAGGCGTGGAGCTTGGGAGAAGAGGGAGCGGACCTCCTGCCACTGACCTGATCAAATTTCTCCTCCATCAAGTCTCTGCAGCAGCGACTCTCCACCAGGGTGGACTTCGCTGGGCTGGGGGAAGCCCCGAAGCCCATGAGGCCTTGGTGAGAGCTGTACCCCAGCAGTCCCACCAAGGCGTTTGACTGCTGGGGCTGCATGGCCTGGAAACTGGTGAAGGGGGTGATGTGACGAGGTTTCGTTCCGAAGCCCATGAGATCCTTGCAGTACTTGTCATGTACCAATTGCTGCTGTGTGATTTCTTCCATTTCTTCTCTCAGGCGCTATACACATGGGGGAAGAGTCACCTTTACTTACAAGTGGCATTTGCCTAGGCACCAGGGAGTCTGCCGACGACACGAGCCCAACCCTGAAATGCAACTCTTCCCACAGTGGGCGGCGGCCACTCTTCATCTCTAGGATTCGATTTCCCCAGAACCTTGCAGGGGGCCTGAATCTGTTCTAATTTAGGCAGAAGAGCACTACCTACTGAACAATGAAGAAGCAGCAGGGGTCTGGCCCCCAAGAACCCCCTACCCCACCCTTGGTTTGGGAAAGCTGACTTGCGGATGGCTGTGACAACAGACCTAGGATCTAGCAACGGAGCCTCCTGCGAGGGTGAGGGGCAGCCCCAAGCCAGCATCCTGCTAAGGACGTTCTGCTCTCCCTCTTCTCACCAGAAATGCAGGTAGAGACAACTCAGGCAAGTTAATGTTCTCAGAGTCCTAGGAACTCCATACGAGGCATGGAGTACACTGACTGGCTGAGAACCCCCATCTCTCACCTACTCAAAGGGCTGCCCCTTCTCCAGCCTCATTCTCCAGCTTTCCAAATTGAGAAAGATACAAACCAATTAATTTCCAAACTTCTAACTCTTTCCACAGATATTTTCATTTTTCAGAAAATCTTATCCACTATTCTTGTCAAGGTCACCAGGACTCTTAGGCTGCTAAACCGAATAGTCTGCAGCACCTGATCCAACTTAGTGTTTCCTCCTCCTTGAAACCCCTTCTTCCCTTGGCTCCTTGGACCCTGAGCTTTGCTGGCGCCCCATCCCCACCCCTGCCGCTGCTCCTTCTTGGTCTCCCTTGGTTCTTCCTCATCTCCCGACCTCAGGTTCTCAGCCCCCATCTCTCCTCCAACTATCCTAGTTCCCCGGGGGTCCTCATCCAGTCTCACGACTGGAAATAACATCTATATGCCAGTGACCTCCCCAATCTGTCTCTCTTGCTCAGATCTCTCCCCAGAGCTACTCAATAACTCCGCTCAGACGCCCAACACACATCTTAAACTTAACACGCTCAAAAGCAAACTCCTGACCTTCTACCCCAGACCTGTTCCTCCCATCTCAGTAGATGGCAACTCTACCCTTCTAGTTGCTCAGGCCCCAAACCTTGACCCTTCTTTCTCTCCTATCGACCTCCAAATCCCTTGTACCCCGACAGCTCCCACTACTGCTGAGACGCTGCAGTTCCCCCCTGACTAGACTCCTGGCCTCAGCCCTGGCCCCTCCCGTAATCCATTCCCAACACAGTCTGTACAGGGGCGTCTGAGACCCTAGGTGACGAGCCCCCTCCCTGCCCCAGGTATTCCCCCAACCCCATCTCCCAGCTCCTCTCACTCAGCTCAGTCACAGCGGCAATCTTGCTCCCTTCATAAAGCAGCACACTCCTGACACGGGGCCTCGTGCTTCCAGGACCAGCGGTCTGGAAGACAGCTCATCCCCAGAGGTTTGTATGGCTGTTTTCTTACCTCCTTCATGGCTGTGCCCAAACATCATCATATTTTAAAATGTAATCCCTGATCCATGCTAGTATCCCCTATTCCTTTTCCCTGCCCTACTTTTCTCCGCAGCATTTATCACCATATGCTACACTATGTATTTTTACTTATTTATGTATTGTCTGCCTCCCCTTGCTAGAATGTACTGTTCTATTCACTGCTGCCTTATTCTTCTAGCTCTTAGGACACGGTATAGCTGGCCCACAGTAGGTGCTCAATTAGTATTTGCTGAATGAATGAAAAAGTTATGAAATTGTAACACCTCACATTTGGATAGTTCTTTATAATTTACAAAGCACCATCACAAGTACTATTTCATTTAAACCTATCAGTTAGGTGATATTGCCCTGTTTTACTGGAAGAAAACAAAGATCCCAGAGCTGTGTGGGGTACAGTGGAAAGTACCACATTATACTTGGGTGGGGAAAACTCTGAGGGTGACCATTTACGGAATGCCCACTAGGTATCAGGTGTTGTGCTAAGCACCTCACACATACTTAGAAACCTCACAGAAGCCCAATGAGGTGGATAAGATCCCCATTAAAATTGAGGAAAATAAGGAGGGAAAGTAATTTACCCGTGTCACACAGTATAGAGGAGCGGGGATCCAAAGCCAGACTCACTGTGTTTCTACACATACTGCAGCACACGCTGCTCCCACATCTAGGGCACAGCCATCACCAAATGATCGCTGGGTCTACGAAAGCAGGAAGCCCTGGGGGGGGAAGTCCACACCAACCAGCTCCCCCAGGAAGACTCACAGGTGGGGCTCTACCTCCCAGATATACCCTGAATCTGGTGTCAGTGGACTGACCCTGAATCTACTTTTGTGTCTACACTGCCAGTGCCAGTCGAAGCCACCACCACTGCTCGCCCAGGTGACTGCAATCGCCTCCTGGGGCAGCCGTGAGAATAGGACCTCCAGCTACCAGGAGAGTAACCGACCCAGGGCCCCAGCCGCTACTCTGAAATCCATGGCCATGTCTGTGCCAAGGTCACACTTTCCGTGAGCTGCTTCTAGCCGATGACGAACACAGTAGGAAGGCTACGGTGGGCCTCCTCTTGACGGCCAGCTCTGGCCTGAGGACCCTGTGATGGCTCCGCACAGCAGACGAGGGTGCTTCCATCCAACTTTTCCTCCCGCTCTTGTTCTCTCAGGGTCAGATCCGCACTGAGGCCTGATGGTTCTCCCAGCCTCTCCCAGCTCCCTGCCCATTTTCTCTCAAAGCTTCTTTCCCTAATACAGTCCTTGCACTTTTAAACCCACCTTTGCAGCTGCTTCTTGAGCCAGCACACCTCCTAACTCACCTCCCTGCTTCCCTTCCTGCCTCTCCACAAGCTCTTCCCCACAAGTAGCCAATGACTGTTAAAGATGGATGCCATCATGTCATCCTGTGGACACAGCCCTGTGAGGAGAACGGGAGCCAGTAGGGGCCATGAGCTGTGAGGCCCCCGGTGCGGCCCCTCCCGCCCTCTCCCTTGCTCACGGTGCACCAGCCACACTTCCCTTCTCGCCTGAACTTATCAAACGCTCTTCCACCTCAAAGTCTCTGCCTGGAGCAACCCCTCCCTGCCCGCTGCAAGGCTGGCTCCTCCATGTCATGCGGTCTCAGCTCAAACGGCACCAACCTCAGGGAGGGAGTCACCCGCACCCCCGTTACCCACCACCCCATTTCCTCGCAGAACTTGCTGCTACCTGAAATGTTCCTATTTATTTGTCTATTGCCTGCTCCCCCAACAAAACGTCAGCTCTTTGAGGACAGGGATCTCGCCTCGTCTCGCTCCCAGAATGGCACGTGAGAAGACTGGACACCCTCAGACGCGCTTCTCACCTCTCCCTCCATGCTGCTGATGCGAACCAGCTCGTTGAGGATCAGTAAGGCTCCGTGGATCCGATCATCGCGATTCATGCCCTTCTCCTTGGCCAAGGTCTCGTCAAACCCCTTCTCTGCTTCCTCAAACGTGTGCTACGGAGAGATACAGAATGCCTAAACTACCCAACGTCCAGCGTTAGAAAGCAGCCCCACCCATCTATATGGGGGGTTCTGAGGTTACCATGCCTGCTAAGGGCCTCGTGCCAGTGTCACCAACAATCCCAACTCATTGGGCTCTCTCGTTTCATTTAGCTTCAACTCTCACAACAATACCACGAGGGAGACACCACTACCGCCCCTATTTAATAGAGAAAAAACAAGAGGCTCAAAGAAGCTAAGTGACTTGTCCAAGGTCACAGAGCGGCCAAGACGAGAACCCAGGTCTCCAATCCCAGGTTCCCATGTTCAGGGCTCTTTTTGTAGGACAAGGGTCCTTAGCAGGTTCACTTGGCAGCGGCAGTCAGCACAGGACGCTCGATACTACAGGAACACTGGTATCTCTCCAGAGACGCCCATATTTCTATATTTTAACACCTCTGAAAAAAGATGTCTTGTAATTGCTGATAAGAAGGCAGTGAGTTTAACTGGCACTACAGTCTCACTCTTAGTGGTACATAAAGCAATGGTGTGGCTATTGATAAATCTTTGCTTTCGTGAAAAACAATAAAATAACTACTGATGCATACTGAGCTTAAAAAACCATGGGAGATCAAAGCAGACAGGATACTTGCTCTTTGGCAAGGGGCCCGCTGCTGCCCTGTAGGCCCGATGATACTCTACGCAAATGTGCTTTGCTGGAGGTTGGAATGGAACCATCTCCTCACCCTGTACCACTGTGGCTTCTGCATCTCCTTTGGCTCCCGCTGGGTGGTGAGGATCAGACAGGCACGAAGGGCAGCAACAGCTCCCTCACGGATGGCCTGTTTGGGGTCCCACACGGCCACAAAAATATTGTCAAAGAAGGGCTGCACTTGCTGGAAGAAGAAGGTGGGGACGCTGATGGCCAGCTCACGAAGAACCAGGACCTGGGAGAAAAGGCACAGAGAACTTTCATCTGGGTCAGAGTCTTGTTCTCTCAGGAACACAGCCTCCTGTCATCCTAGAGCCTACATACACTAGCAAAAGAGCCCACCTGCCCATTCTTCTAGCTCAGAAATTCTGGGGACCTAGGAAGGAGAGTGAAATTGATCAAACATTTCAGTGTTCATTATCCTAGGGTGTTTAGAAGCAGAATGCTTGTAACGTTAGTACACAAGTTCTGAAAGGGCAGACGTGTTTAATGCTTTGTACACTGCTCTACTGATAGCCTAGAATGCGCCCGAAATACAGCAGGCATTCAATAAACACTGTATTGAATGAATGAATAATCCTGTTTAATATTTAATCTTGCTATTATTTTCATCTGACCCTGGAAAAACTGAAGGTTCGGAGGCTGCCCCAAGTCACAGAGTGAGGAAGTAGCACCAGGGTCCATGTGTGGGCCCCTCACCCAGGCCGGCTCCCTCCTTGTGCTGCTGTCCCCGAAAGAGGGAACCGACTGGAAAGGATCCAACTGAAGCTTCTGATCCCCATCACATTCATTCATAGATTCTCTCTCTTAAGGATAGACTCTCCCCCATCTCACAGCCTGGATTCCTAGCCCATCAAACCAGCCTTTTTCAGGGATGAGCCTCAGAAAGCAATGAGTATGTGCGTCTAGAAGAAGAGGGTAAGAAGCCACCACTTCCTCAATTGAAGAATAGCCAACGGGAAAGAGGAAGTCTGGACTACGTACCGACCGATCAATAAATGACTAAAAAATACACAGGAAAGGCCTGGGAGAAGGCAGGCCAACTCTCCCAGCGCGGGGAGCGAGTCCCTCCCCGGCTCCTCTCTTCAGCCCAGTACTCCCATCTTCCCACAGGATATGGAGGGGCCTTGACAGAGGGATCCTACAGATGGCGCGGTGGTCTGGGGCTTTGTAAGCCTCTTGGCTTGTGGCTTCTTCTCTTGCTTACAGCTGAGGGGGTGCCTTCTGCCTGGGAGGCATTTTTGATTCTGGAAAACTGGAGGTCAGGATAAGCACTGCACATAGGGCTGCCTCTCAAGCAACAAAAGAGAACGTTAAGCCTCCCCTTCAGGTACGGAGCTCAGGGTGAAGAGAGAAAGGGATTCAGGACAGAACCGAAGGCCACCAAGAAGCCCAGTGCCTTTGCCTGGAGCGTCCCCTCTCATTCTTTGCCTTTCAGGGACCTGAGCACATCGTGTGAAGGACCCCGACATGGAGCCACCACTCGCCACGCACTCACAGCCGCATGTCTCCGGCCCTCGTTGCGGTCAGCACCCAGCCATTCCAAGGCTCGCTTCACCTCAAACTCCACATACTCAGCGGTAAAAGTGTCCCCCGCCATGGCGAGGCGACCAATGGCCTTGGATGCCATTTCCATGACAACTGGGTCATTGGAGGGGAGGAGGTTCCGAAGGTAGTTAGCAAATCTTCCGATTCGGGTGGCATTCCCACCTTCCACTCCTATGAGGCTGGCTGGAAAAGAGAGGAAAGCAAAAGGTGAGGAAGGGCACATGCTGTCCAGGAAAGTATGCTGCCTTCAGAGGAAAGCTAGCCAGTGACCCCCTCCTTTTACTTTAAGTGCAGACTGCAATTTCCAGACAGTAAGGATGCAAATAATTTTCATCTTAACCAACAGATTTCATACTCGTGCCAGAACTACTTATATAAAGCAAAATGCCCTCACGTTAGTGCACGGGATTTGTTTTCCCAAGAAGAAAAGCAAAACAAACTGGGTCTGAATAATAGTTCGCAGGATGGAAGACCAGTCCCTGGAGGTTGAAAATTACCTGCCTTTCATTCACTGCACCCCAACTCTACTTTTCTATTCGTAAGCCCCACTATGCCAAACTTTGCTCTACAGAGAAACCAGAGCCTGCATTTTTGCAGTGGAAAGCAAGCAGGCTTCTAGTTTCAGTTCAGGCACACTGGCCCTAGCAAAGTTGCTTAACAGTTCTGAGATTCCATATCTGAAAAAACCTGCTTTGTCGATGTCCCAGGACTATTGCTAGAATTAACAGCTGGATAAGTACACTGAAAGCCACAAGGCTCCTTAAAATTCATTAAACAAATGTGAACTAAGTGTCCAGTAAGAAGCAGACCCAGGGTGCGGTAGACACAAAGCTGAAGAGTCCTTTATTCCCAGTTCTCACCTTACCGGAAACTCTGTCCTTACCTATGGCCAAGATGCCACCTTTCCTCTCATTGGCATCTGAGCTGGAAACCAGTTCAAAAATGTGATGGTTCAGCTGATCATAGAAGCGAGTAGACTCTTCTTGACTCATCTACAAAAGAAGATGTGCTCAGAACAGTTTATCATGTCTCCCTAGTGGTGGGGTGGCTTCCAAAGACTAGGACCCGAGAGGCAGCCAGGAGGTACAGTTCCAGCCAAAGATGACATGGCTACTGCCTATTTCTATAGTTTTAAACTGAAGAGCAATTCATCGGTGTATTTAACAAATATTTATCGAGTATCTACTCCTCTGCAGGACATGTCCCGTCCTAGATTCTACCTAGTACCAAGGGTATAAGAATAAACAAGACATTGTCCCTGACCTCAAGTCTGGTCTCTATTTAGAAAGCCCCAGGACTTTCCTGGTGGCACAGTGGTTAAGAATCCGCCTGCCAATGCAGGGGACACGGGTTCGAGCCCTGGTCCGGGAAGATCCCACATACCACGGAGCAACTAAGCCTGCGAGCCACAACTACTGAGCCTGCGTACCTAGACCCTGAGCTCCGCAACAAGAGAAGCCACAGCAATGAGAAGCCCCCGCGCTGCAAGGAAGAGCAGCCCCCGCTCAACGCAACTAGAGAAAGCCCGCGCACAGCAATGAAGACACAACACAGCCAAAAATAAAAATAAATAAATAAATAAATAAAAATTAAGGGGAAAAAAAAAGAAAGCAAGCAAGCCCCAAACAACCAACTCGTCAAACCCATTCCAGCCACTGTTATCAGGCAGAAAGAGTGGAAGGTCTGGAATGTGGCATGAAAAAGAAAAAAATGAAAAGAAGCAGCCGACTCCTAAAATATCACAACGTAGGAAATGCCACAGAAATGTGTAACTGCAAAGGAACCTGCCCATTCTACAGACGTGAGAAATCGGTGCCTTTCTAAAATGGAATCTCTGCATTTTCCGAATCCTCACTTAGCTGTCAAGAGGCATCTAAACCAGGGGTGGTATATGTCACCCCAACACTCCATGATGAACGGCCCGAACCACAGCAATCCCAACCTCTCGGAGCTCCATGGTGACATAGTGCTGGAGCTCCTTGGCGGCTTTGGCCCTGGTCTCCTCATTCCGGCTCTTCAGGCCGCAGGCAAACTGCTGCAGGACGCTCACATTGCTGGATGCGGTGGTAGCTGTGGCAGCGGCGGCAGGGCCGGTTCCAAGCATCTTGCCCTGAGGTTCTTCGGAGAGAAGCTCCCTTTAATATTCTGAATAACAAACCATGGCGATGAACTCACTTATGGCCCCAGCTCCTCAACACAGATCTTCACCCTATCCACGTCAGGCTGGGAATCCTAAAAAGGTTGGGATACCTCACTAAAAAACATGCAGAGAGACTTGATTCATTCAACAATGACTGATGTTTAAAAGAGGCAGCATAGGAGAGAGGGTCAAATTATGGGCTGTGCTGCCAGACTACCTGGGTGTGAATCCAGTCCAAAATTATATACCTTGAGGAAAGTTACTTAAAATGTCTGTTTCCTAAACTGTAATAAGAGGATAACAGCACCTAACTCATAGGATTGATGTAAGGATTAAATGAGTTAACACACTAAACAGTTAAAAAGTGCTTAAAATAGTGCCAGGCGCACAGTGAGTTCTTAATAGTTGTTAGCTCTGATTATCATTATGACTACTACGTACATGGCACAGAGTCAGGTACTAGAGGTGGGGAGGTAGAGAGAAAATAAAGCATGCCTAAGACTGTCCTTTTCCTCCAGGAGTTCAATTTAAAGAGGGAAATTGATTATTATTCTGTAGCAGCACTGCCCAATAGAAATACAAGCCACAAATGTAAAAATAACTTTAGATTTCCTTGTAGCCATATCGAAAAGGTAAAAAGAAACAGGCAAAATTAATACATTTTATTTAACCCAATACATCCCAAATATCATTTCAACATGTTATCAATATAAAAATTATTGATATATTTTTCTATTCTATTTTGTACTAAGTCTCCAAAATCTAGTGTGCATTTTACACTCAGGGCAATCTCAACTTGGACCAATCACATTTCAAGTACTCTAAGCCACATGTGGCTGATGGTTATTGTATAGGACAGCGCGGTTCTGTAGAACATTAGCACTTGGAACGTGCTCTAAAAGAGACTGATTTGTTTCTCAGATCACTCATTCATTCCTCAGTTATGCCCTGTCCCTTCCCTCAATAAGCTTACAGTCTAGGGGGAAATACAAATAATCAGGCGACCACAATAAAGTGGCCATGATAGCGTTCTGGCAGACTGCTATGGCAGTAACACATGCACCTTTCCTAGGTATGTCCGGATTATACTAGAAAATCAAAATTTCTTATTTTTCAAAGAATTTGTGAAATGCAGAGAGAGAAAAAAAAAAACAGGGAATAATTGGTTCTGAAAAGCTTTTAAATACTCCAGTGCCGAGAAGAGTGCAGAAGGAAGTGTCAGCCTTCAGGAGAGAGGAAACCCAAGGACTCCAGATGAGAAAACCAGAGTGTGTGCGCTTGTCTGGGGGAGGGAGGCTAGCAAGGAATTTCCAGTCTCAGGAAGGAACCAGCATATCTTTATAAGGTCTAAGGCCCACAGGCCATCTGCTCCAGGGAGAATTCAATTAAAATACTAGAAGTTAAATCCGAAGGGTCGTGGCGAGGGCTTACAGAAGTTAAAAGTCAGGTGGGGGCGGGGGAAGCTCGGATGGAACCGAGCTCACCTCCGGGGAATGGGTCCTTGAGAGGCCTCCACGGTGGACCGCAAGGGGCTGACACTGACATTGGTCCTCTTTGAGGACAATTTGTAGGGGGCTCTGAAGAAGGGGTGACTGATGGGCAAGGAGACCCAAAGGCGCCCCAGCAATACAGGAGCTGATGGGCCGGCCTTCGTGGCGCCAGAGACGCACAACAGGCTAAAGGGTTCGGGGGTTTCCTGCGGGTTCGGGAGGAGGTGGGCGTTGCCTCGGGGGTGCGGGTCCAGGGCTCAGGCGGCGCCCAACTCCGTGGGGGCCAGTACTGAAGGGACCCCACGTCCCAGACGGACGACTTCCCGGGGTCCCCCCACGGACCAGGTTGACCGTGGGTCTGGAAATTCCGCCGCCTTGGAGGGGTCGGTGCCAGGTCCCAGACTCACCGCGCGGCTTCGGCCAAGGCCTCAGCTGCCGCCGCCAGCACCGGTACCGCCGCTTTAGGCCGCCGACCCCACCACCCGCCTTCCCCGCTGTCCTCTAAGCCGGGCGGGAGGGAAGGCGGGTTCCCAGCCCTAAGGACCAATCGACGGGCGTAAGAAGAAGATGGACTGGAACATCGGCCAATAGGCATTAAGGAGAAGTGAGGCTTCGGGACCCGGCTTCTCAAGGGGGCGGGGACTGTTCAAATAGACAAACCCCGTGGCCAGTGGCAGGCGAAAGGAGGCTTAGGTCCACTCGGGAGAACCAATCGGTCGTGAGTTGACTTCAGTCACTTCCACGCACACATCCGGTGCATCGCTACTATAATTCCCCTCTGCACCTGGGCCGTGGAGGTGCGTATTCCGCTGTCTGGGTACTGTGGAATGGAACCACGAGGCGGTAAGCGGAGGTTCGCGACCCCGCCGGATTTAATTTTCGAGACCAGAGTGTGAGCGATGCCAGCGCCTTGTAATCACTGGAGCAAAAGAAGTGGAATTTTCGGACTAGCGCTACTTGTGCATCCGCGATTTCTCTTTTGTGAAATGTAATACGCATTTGAAAGCGTTTTTAGATTTCCCCACTTTTCCAAAATTATCTAGCTCACAAGATCATCCGCGAGAAACCGTAGACAAGTTTTAGCTAAATAAGCTGCTCGTAAACAAATAATTTCAAAGTAGTATCATTTAAAAAACATCCTTTCGAAAATCAATAGCAAAAATGGGATTTGACTACATCTCTTTTTTAAAAAAAATCACGGTCTGTTTATTATAATAAGCACTGAAAATTCCTAAATACCTCACAATAGGAGTCCGATTAAATAAAATATAGTAAGTTATATTAAGGAAAATGTAGGTAGCCATTAATAATCGTAATGTAGATGAACATTTGCTAAGAAGGAAAAGGGTTCACAATTATACCATATAAGTATAATATAACCTATTAAAATTTATATGTTTCTTATGTGTCTATGTTCACATGGGGAAAATATACAACTAAGATGTAATGGAATTTGGGGAAGGCATATTTTTTCTTTACACATTACCATCATTTACTTTTTTACTTTAATTAAATAAAAAGTGTTTGTTGAAGAGGTGTGAGTTTCCAGAAGTACTAAATTACCAAATAAAAGAGGTTTGGTAATGTTCTGTGGCTAAAAAACGCTTTGGCAGATTTAAGAGAAAAAGAAGTTATGACTACTTTTTTTTTTTTTGATGTGGACCATTTTTAAAATCTTTATTGAATTTGTTACAATATTGCTTCTGTTTTATGTTTTGGTTTTTTTTGGCCATGAGGCATGTGGGATCTTAGCTCCCTGAGGGGATCAAACCCACACCCCCTGCATTGGAGGGTGAAGCCTTAACCACTGGACCGCCAGGGAAGTCCCATGACTACTTCTTTAGATTTAGAACCTTTACATTGATTCTTCTGTGAAATAATTGTTCCTCTGAATTTCATATTTTTCACTTGTTTTCAACATCTCTATATTTAGTCGTTAAACATTTTTGAATATGTAATACATTTACTATTCAAATCTCAAAATAATTAAAAATTATGCTTATCATTATAAGTCTTGCTCCACCCCTGCCCCTTCACTAATTTTCTTAGTTCTTATGTATCTCTAGATTTTACATTTTTTACATTTCTATGTAAATAAAAGACAAATATAAATATATATTCTTATTTCCCTCTTTTGTTACACTATATACACTGTTCTGTACTTTTTAAAATTCTAGGATACCTTGGCTTCCCTGGTGGCGCAGTGGTTAAGAATCCGCCTGCCAATGCAGGGGACATGGGTTCAAGCCCTGGTCCAGGAGGATCCCACATGCTGCGGAGCAACTAAGCCCGGGCGCCACAACTACTGAGCCCGCGTGCCAAAACTACTGAGCCTGCGCTCTAGAGCCCGTGCTCCAGAACAAGAGAAGCCACTGCAATGAGAAGCCTGCACACCGCAATGAAGAGTGGGCCCCGCTTGCCACAACTAGAGAGAGCCCACAGCAATGAAGACCCAATGCAGCCAAAAATAAATAAATAAAATAAAATAATATATATATATATTTTAAAATATTTATTTAGGCTGTGCTGGGTCTTAGTTGCGGCTCGTGGGATCCTCGTTGTGGCATGCGGGATCTTTAGTTACGGCATGAGAACGCTTAGTTGCAGCATGCATGAAGGACCTAGTTCCCTGAACAGGGGTCAAACCCGGGTCCCCTGCATTGGGAACGCGGAGTCTTACCCACTGGACCACCAGGGAAGTCCCAGTATTATCTTTTACGTTAAGGAGTAGGTGGAAAGTGAAACAATCGAGATATATTGAACTTTACTAGTTCGTCAATGACATGAATGGCTTCTTTGCTGAATTGGATAATATTCTAATACTGGAAGTATATTTCCTCAAATTTTTGCTGTTACTCAAAACGAAACAGCTACAGAGTTGACACACTTAAAATTTAATCTGGGCCTTCCCTGGTGGCGCAGTGGTTGAGAGTCCGCCAGCCGATGCAGGGGACGCGGGTTCGTGCCCGGGTCCGGGAAGATCTCACATGCCGCGGAGTGGCTGGGCCCGTGAGCCATGGCCGCTGAGCCTGCGCGTCCAGAGCCTGTGCTCCGCAACAGGAGACGCCACAGCAGTGAGAGGCCCGCGTAACGCAAAGAAAAAAAAAAATTTAATCTGCATTATTAACTTTTCTCTGTCACTTTCTTAATTCCAGATGATGTACAAAACAATTATGAAGCATTTGCTGATTTGTGTGGTATGAATACTCCCATCATGGCAGATTTCAAACCACCAGCGGATATCACTGAATGAACAGATAGGAAGAGATAAGCAGCAGCACATCATTATGTAGTATTTCCACAATGCAGATAAAATAGACATAAATAACCTGAAGAGCATAAATGGTAAAGTGTAGTGAAATAATTAGGAAGTAATGAGTTTTGAGTATTTGTTACCTTGGCTTTTAATATAATGGATCTACTCGTAGGTTTGTATAATTGAATTTTTTTTTTTTTTTTTTTTCAGTACGCGGGCCTCTCACTGTTGTGGCCTCTCCCGTTGCGGAGCACAGGCTCCGGACGCGCAGGCTCAGCGGCCACGGCTCACGGGCCCAGCCGCTCCGCGGCATGTGGGATCCTCCCGGACCGGGGCACGAACCCATGCCCCCTGCATCGGCAGGCGGACTCTCAACCACTGCGCCACCAGGGGAAGCCCTAATTTAATTTTTAATAATGGCTTTGCTTAATGACTGCTCACAAAATTCCTAAAAATTTAACAATTGGCTCTCTCCAGCCAGAACAAGCTACAGATATGGACCATAAGCTCCCAGAAGGCAGGAAATGGAGATACAAAGCTGGCCAACTGGTGGGTGGGGAGGAGGGCAGTTCTGTGCATGAATAAGTAAATAAATTAGAAGAAAGATAAAAAGGCAGTCAGGGCAGTATATGGAATATGCATAATAAAAAGTGGGAATTATTGCTGTTGTGATTATTACCAGAGCTAATAATTTCTTTTTTTAATTTTAGTTTAGCTTTTTAAAATTGAGTTATAGTTGATTTACAATATTGTGTTAGTTTCAGGTGTACAGCAAAGTGATTCAGATACATATGTATATATTCTTTTTCAGATTCTTTCCCATTATAGGTTATTACAAGATATTGAATATAGTTCCCTGTGCTGTACAGTAAATCCTTATTTATCTATTTTATATATAGTAGTGTGTATCTTTTAATCCCATACTCCTAATTTACCCCTCCCCCCCTTTCTCCTTGGTAACCATAAGTTTGTTTTCTGTTTCTGTGAGTCTGTTTCTGTTTTATAAAAAAGTTCATTTGTATTATTTTTAAGATTCCCCATATGTGATATCATATAATATTTGTCTTTCTCTGTCTGACTTCACTTCGTATGATACTCTCTAGGTCCATTCATGTTGCTGCAAATGGCAATATTTCATTCTTTTTATGGCTGAGTAATATTCCATTTTTCATATATCTTTATCCATTCATCAGTTGATGGACCTTTAGGTTGCTTCAATGTCTTGGCTAAGCTAATAATTTCCTAGACATCGTCATTTCCCATTTCAGAGCTTCGGTTTTCTCATTTGGAAAGGAAGTTTAATTACATCTTTCTTACCACCCTCAATGTGCTCCCTGATTTTTACCTGTTTTATTCACTGCTGCGTGCAATAGTAGGTGTTCAGTAAATGTTGCACACAGTAGGCGCTCAATAAATGCATGTTGCATGAAAAAAAATGAATGAGTCCTATTTCCGTGAGAGAAAGCTCTTGGTAAGTCGTAAAGCGACACGCATTCGTGGCCCTTCTTGAGATACTGAGTGAGGCTGTTTCCAGCAAGTCCGGGAGCAACTGCCACTCGCGGACCGCCGGGGAGAGGAGGGGCTGGACCGCTGGGTCGCTGCACTGTCCCGGCCCCGCCCCCGCCCCAAGCCCCGGCCCCGCCCTCAGCCTGGTCCCGCCCTCAACCCCGCCCCGGCCCAGGCCCGCGCAGCCGGTCCCTGTTTCCCGGCGGGCCTACAGTGGCGCGTGCCCAAGATGGTCGCTCCCGCAGCTGCGTAGAGGCGGTAGCGGTTCAGTCTCGGGCTGTAGGGCGAGGCGGGCGTCTGGAAGCGGTCCTCGCCCAGGTGACAGGAGGTCGGGGAGGTGCCGCCGGGCCTCGTGGGGTGCCAGGCCCGCTCGCTGCAGTCCCCGGGCCCCGCCGCCTCCCTATCCCTGCCCCCGGGTGGAACCGAAGAAGGTCAGGTCCGCCGCCCCGCCTGTCCTCGCCTCAGGGCGGACGCTGTGTGTGGGTGGCTCACTGTTTAACATTGACTTCACCCAAGTGCATTCTCCATGGCGGCCTCGCAAGTCCCGGGGGAGAAGGTTAACATCCAGGCAGGAGAGACGGCCAAGGTCGGGGACAGGGACCTGCTGGGGAACGGCTGTCCGGAGCAGGACAGACCGCCGCAGCGCTCGTGGAGGCAGAAGTGCGCCTCCTATGTTCTGGCCCTGCGGCCCTGGAGCTTCAGTGCCTCACTCACCCCGGTGGCCCTGGGCAGTGCCCTGGCCTACAGATCCCAGGGCGTCCTGGATCCCAGGCTACTGGTGGGTTGTGCCGTAGCTGTCCTCGCTGTGCACGGGGCTGGCAACTTGGTCAACACTTACTACGACTTTTCCAAGGGCATTGACCACAAAAAGAGTGATGACAGGACCCTGGTGGACCGAATCTTGGAGCCCCAGGATGTCGTCCGGTTTGGAGTCTTCCTCTACACCTTGGGCTGTGTCTGTGCTGCTTGCCTGTACTACCTGTCCCCTCTGAAACTGGAGCACTTAGCTCTCATCTACTTCGGAGGCCTGTCTGGCTCCTTTCTCTACACAGGAGGTAAGAATTGGCCTGTTTGCTGTGCTGCAGGTCTTAGTTGCAGGTATTGGAAACTGCGGTTTGCATAGGAATTATAGGGTTAGTGGAGACATGTCAAAGGTTATTTTCTTTTTTCTTTGGCCGCACCGTGTGGCCTGCGGAACTCCCCCCACTCGGGATCCAACCGGCGCCCCCTGGGAGTGGAAGCTGGAGTCTTAACCACTAGACCACCAGGGAAGTCCTCAAAGGTTATTTTCTGAATTAGGCCACTTTATGCGAAATCTATAATGTTTGGGTCGTGTGGATTTGGGAGATAGCATTCCTGACTTGGCTTATGGTTGTTAGGAATAACTTATATATGGAATTTTTTTGTGTCTAGTTTCCACTGGTTGGTCATACCTTATAATGCCACAGGTTCAAATTTCAGTGTAATTAAATTTGAAAAGCTCAAATTATACACCTGATTATTTTCAGCTAGTTTGCTAGGTGATCCCTTGCAGCAGGCTGATTAAGGTAGTGATGGGCTGGTGGTTAAGCCCTATTTATTGAGCACCTATTATGTGCCAGGCTCTGTTCTATGTGAACACAGCAGTCAAGTCCCTGCCCTCGTGGAAGTGATTTTATATATCATGAGGAGAGACAGAAAATAAAAATAGTAAATTATGGGTAGGATGACCAACATCCTGGTTTGCTCAACACTGAGTGTTCCTAAGATGTGGGGCTTTGGAAACCAGGAGAGTTCCTGGTAAGCCAGGATGAATTCGTACCTTGGTTACAGTACCTGAAAAGAAGATAAGTGCTATAGGGAAAAGAAGGAGAGCAAAGAAGGAGAGCCAGCTGTCTGCTTTAACTAGTTTGATCAGGGTAGGCCTCGTAAAGAAGGTAACATGTGAACAAAGATTGTAAGAGGTGACAGGTGAGGGAGTTGCCTGAGCAGATATCTGGAGGAAGAGTATCTTGGAACAGCAGTTGCCAAAGGCAGGAGTGTCCCTGAAGAGTTGGAGGAATAGCATGGAGTCCAGGGTGTGAATGAGGGAGAGAGTAAAAGGAGGAAAAGTAAGAGAAGTTCGTTGGGGGAGGGGGGGCAGGGTGGCACAAAAATGCTGTAAGCTTTAATGTTTTAAAAGAATCACTCTGGCTAAGGTACTGAGAATGGATAAAGAGGGGTAAGGGTAGCAGCAGGAGCACCCAGAAGGAGGCTGTTGAGTAAACCAGGCAAGAGATGTCTGGTGGCTTGAATCAGGGTGGGAGTAGTGGAGAGGGACGTAGTCAGATTCTGAATTTATTTTGAAGGTAAACAGGGTTTGCTGATAGTTGGGATGTGAGGCAGGAGAGAAACAGAGAAATTAAACATAACTCTAAGGTTTTGTCCTGAGTAACTGGAATAGTGGTGTTGATGGCTAGTGAGAGAGAGAAGGTTGAAGATAGGCCTGTGGAGAGAAAGTTGAGAAATTGACTTTGGACATCTTAATGTATTAGATCTCCAAGGGGGTGTCACATTGATAGTTGGGTATGAGTCTGATTTCGGAGAAGAGGTCTGAGCTGGAGATAGAGACGGTTGGGAGTCTTGCACGTAGATAAAGTTGTACGACTGGGGGAGATCCCGGAGCGGGGCAGTGTTGATAGACCTGAGGGTGTGAGCCCCGGGGCACTCCAACATTAAGAGGTGAGGAGAGTAGAAGGAAGGCAAAGGGAACTGCAGGGGCGCATCTGGAGGAGAAAGAAGAGAAGCAAGAGACTATGGTATCCCGGCAGCCAATTGTAAAAAGTTCACTGAGGGAAGTCAGCAGGGTGCTGAAATAGAATGAATGTATCAGGTAGTGGTGGATGGAATAGGTCCTCTCTGTGAAGGGGACGCTTAAACTAAGACTTGACAGATAAGGAGCCAGCCACGGGCAGAATCAGGGTCTGATTTGGGTCCTTCAGGGATGAAGGAACAGCAAATGCAAATGTCCTGGAGTGGGTTAAGACTTGGCATCATTTAGGATCTGCTGAAAGGCCAGCATGATCAAGAGGAAGACCGAGATGCAGCTGTCGGGGCAGGCAGGGGCTAGATCGCGCTGTCTCATAGGGCCTCAGTCTCCGCCGGTTCCGCCTCACTCCCAACCTCCAAGCCTAGTCCTTAGACCTCTCTTCTTTAGCTCCATTTACTCCCTTAGGGATTTTAGCCCGTCTCGTGTCTTCTATTGCCATCTATTAAGCTGGTGACAAATTTCTACCTCCAGACCAGATCTTTCCACTAAACCCCAAACTCAAATCCAACTTCTTACTCAGTAACTTCTCTGAGAGGTTACAGGCATCTCAAGCTTGACACGTCTGAGACCAAATTCCTCATCTGCTCACATAGAAATCTGCTCTACGCTCAGCTTTCCCCATATCACTCGATGGCAACTCCATCCTTCTCGTTCTTCAGGCTGAAGATCATGGGCATCATCCTTGACTCTTCTTTCTCACATCTTGCATCCAGACCATCAGCAAGTCCCGTTGACTCCACTTCTTTCTTTTTTTTTTTTTTAAGATTTTTTTTGAATTTTATTTTTTTATACAGCAGGTTCTTATTAGTTATCCATTTAATACATATTAGTGTATACATGTCAATCCCAATCTCCCAATTCATCACATGCCCCCCCCACCCCCCAGCCGCTTTCTCCCCTTGGTGTCCATACGTTTGTTCTCTACTTCTGTGTCTCAGTTTCTGCCCTGCAAACCGGTTCATCTGTACCATTTTCCTAGGTTCCACATATATGCATTAATATATAATATTTGTTCTTCTGTACCATTTTCCTAGGTTCCACATATATGCACTAATATACAATATTTGTTCTTCTTTTTCTGACTAACTTCACTGTGTATGACAGTCTCTAGATCCATCCATGTCTCTACAAATGATCCAATTTCATTCCTTTTTATCGCTGAGTAATATTCCATTGTATATATGTACCACATCTTCTTCATCCATTTGTCTGTCAATGGGCATTTAGGTTGCTTCCATGTCCTGGCTACTGTAAATAGTGCTGCAATGACAATTAGGGTGCATGTGTCTTTTTGAATTATGGTTTCCTCTGGGTATATGCCCAATAGTGGGATTGCTGGGTCATATGGTAATTCTAATTTTATTTTTTTTTAATTTTTTTTTAATTTTTTTAACATCTTTATTGAGGTATAATTGCTTTACAATGGTGTGTTAGTTTCTGCTTTATAACAAAATGAATCAGTTATACATATACATATGTTCCCATATGTCTTCCCTCTTGCGTCTCCCTCCCTCCCACCCTCCCTATCCCACCCCTCCAGGCTGTCACAAAGCACCGAGCCAATATCCCTGTGCCATGCGGCTGCTTCCCACTAGCTATCTACCTTACTACGTTTGTTAGTGTGTATATGTCCATGACTCTCTCTCGCCCTGTCACAGCTCACCCTTCCCCCTCCCCATAACCTCAAGTCCGTTCTCCAGTAGGTCTGCATCTTTATTCCTGTCTTACCCCTAGGTTCTTCATGACATTTTTTCCCCTTAAATTCCATGTATATATGTGTTAGCATACGGTATTTGTCTTTTTCTTTCTGACTTACTTCACTCTGTATAACAGACTCTAGGTCTATCCACCTCATTACAAATAACTCAATTTCGTTTCTTTTTATGGCTGAGTAATATTCCATTTTGTATATATGTGCCACATCTTCTTTATCCATTCATCCGATGATGGGCACTTAGGTTGTTTCCATCTCCGGGCTGTTGTAAATAGAGCTGCAATGAACATTTTGGTACATGACTCTTTTTGAATTTTGGTTTTCTCAGGGTATATGCCCAGTAGTGGGATTGCTGGGTCATATGGTAGTTCTATTTGTAGTTTTTTAAGGAACCTCCATACTGTTCTCCATAGTGGCTGAACCAATTCACATTCCCACCAGCAGTGCAAGAGTGTTCCCTTTTCTCCACACCCTCTCCAACATTTATTGTTTCTAGATTTTTTTGATGATGGCCATTCTGACTGGTGTGAGATGATATCTCATTGTAGTTTTGATTTGCATTTCTCTAATGATTAATGATGTTGAACATTCTTTCATGTGTTTGTTGGCAGTCTGTATATCTTCTTTGGAGAAATGTCTATTTAGGTCTTCTGCCCATTTTTGGATTGGGTTGTTTGTTTTTTTGTTATTGAGCTGCATGAGCTGCTTGTAAATTTTGGAGATTAATCCTTTGTCGGTTGCTTCATTTGCAAATATTGTCTCCCATTCTGAGGGTTGTCTTTTGGTCTTGTTTATGGTTTCCTTTGCTGTGCAAAAGCTTTGAAGTTTCATTAGGTCCCATTTGTTTATTTTTGTTTTTATTTGCATTACTCTAGGAGGTGGGTCAGAAAGGTCTTTCTGTGATTTATGTCATAGAGTGTTCTGCCTATGTTTCCCTCTAAGAGTTTGATAGTTTCTGGCCTTACATTTAGGTCTTTAATCCATTTTGAGCTTATTTTTGTGTGTGGTGTTAGGGAGTGATCTAATCTCATACTTTTACATGCAGCTGTCCAGTTTTCCCAGCACCACTTATTGAAGAGGCTGTCCTTTCTCCACTGTACATTCCTGCCACCTTTATCAAAGATAAGGTGACCATATGTGCGTGGGTTTATCTCTGGGCTTTCTATCCTGTTCCATTGATCTGTGTTTCTGTTTTTGTGCCAGTACCATACTGTCTTGATTACTGTAGCTTTGTAGTATAATCTGAAGTCAGGAAGCCTGATTCCTCCAGCTCCTTTTTTTGTTCTCAAGATTGCTCTGGCTATTCAGGGTCTTTTGTGTTTCCATACAAATTGCGAAATTTTTTGTTCTAGTTCTGTGAAAAATGCCAGTGGTAGTTTGATAGGGATTGCATTGGATCTATAGATTGCTTTGGGTAGTAGAGTCATTTTCACAATGTTGATTCTTCCAATCCAAGAACATGGTATATCTCTCCATCTATTTGTATCATCTTTAAGTTCTTTCATCAGTGTCTTATAATTTTCTGCATACAGGTCTTTTGTCTCCTTAGGTAGGTTTATTCCTAGATATTTTATTCTTTTTGTTGCAGTGGTAAATGGGAGTGTTTTCTTGATTTCACTTTCAGATTTTTCGTCATTAGTATATAGGAATGCCAGAGATTTCTGTGCATTAATTTTGTATCCTGCTACTTTACCAAATTCATTGATTAGCTCTAGTAGTTTTCTGGTAGCATCTTTAGGATTCTCTATGTGTAGTATCATGTCATCTGCAAACAGTGACAGCTTTACTCTAATTTTAGTTTTTTAAGGAACCTCCATACTGTTCTCCATAGTGGCTGTATCAGTTTACATTCCCACCAACAGTGCCAGAGGGTTCCCTTTTCTCCACACCCTCTCCAGCATTTGTTGTTTGTAGATTTTCTGATGATGCCCATTCTAACTGGTGTGAGGTGATCCCTCATTGTAGTTTTGATTTGCATTTCTCTAATAATCAGTGATGTTGAGCAGCTTTTCATGTGCTTGTTGGCCATCTGTATGGAGAGATGTCTATTTAGGTCTTCTGCCCATTTTTGGATTAGGTTGTTTGATTTTTTAATATTGAGTTGCATGAGCTGTTTATATATTTTGGAGATTAATCCTTTGTCCGTTGACTCGTTTGCAAAAATTTTCTCCCATTCTGAGGGTTGTCTTTTCGTCTTGTTTGTAGTTTCCTTTGCTGTGCAAATGATTTTAAGTTTCATTAGGTCCCATTTGTTTATTTTTGTTTTTATTTCCATTGCTCTAGGAGGTGGATCAAAAAAGATCTTGCTGTGATTTATGTCAAAGAGTGTTCTTCCTATGTTTCCCTCTAAGAGTTTTATAGTGTCCGGTCTTACATTTAGGTCTCTAATCCATTTTGAGTTTATTTTCATGTATGGTGTTAGGGAGTGTTCCAATTTCATTCTTTTACATGTAGCTGTCCAGTTTTCCCAGCACCAATTATTGAAGAGACTGTGTTTTCTCCATTGTATATCCTTGCCTCCTTTGTCATAAATTAGTTAACCACAGGTGTGTGGGTTTATCTCTGGGCTTTCTATCCTGTTCCATTGATCTATGTTTCTGTTTTTGTGCCAGTACCATATTGTCTTGATTACTGTAGCTTTGTAGTATAGTCTGAAGTCAGGGAGTCTGATTCCTCCAGCTCCGTTTTTTCTCCTCAAGACCGCTTTGGTTATTCGGGGTCTTTTGTGTCTCCACACAAATTTTGAGATTTTTTGTTCCAGTTCTGTAAAAAATGCCATTGGTAATTTGATAGGGATTGCATTGAATCTGTAGATTGCTTTGAGTAGTATAGTCATTTTCACAATATTGATTCTTCCAATCCAAGAACATGGTATATCTCTCCATCTGTTGGTATCATCTTTAATTTCTTTCATCAGTGTCTTATAGTTTTTTGCATACAGGTCTTTTCTCTCCCTAGGTAGGTTTATTCCTAGGTATTTTATTCTTTTTGTTGCAGTGGTAAATGGGAGTGTTTCCTTAATTTCTCTTTCAGATTTTTCATCATTAGTGTGTAGGAACGCAAGAGATTTCTGTGCATTAATTTTGTATCCTGCAACTTTACCAAATTCATTCATTAGCTCTAGTAGTTTTCTGGTGGCATCTTTAGGGTTCTCTATGTGTAGTATCATGTCATCTGCAAACAGTGACAGTTTTACTTCTTCTTTTCCAATTTGTATTCTTTTTATTTCTTTCTCTTCTCTGATTGCCGTGGCTAGGACTTCCAACACTATGTTGAATAATAGTGGTAGAGTGGACATCCTTGTCTTGTTCCTGATCTTAGAGGAAATGCTTTCAGTTTTTCACCATTGACAATAATGTTTGCTGTGCGTTTGTCGTATATGGCCTTTATTATGTTGAGGTAGGTCCCCTCTTTGCCCACTTTCTGGAGAATTTTTATCATAAATGGGTGTTGAATTTTGTCAAAAGCTTTTTCTGCATCTATTGAGATGATCATATGGTTTTTCTTCTTCAGTTTGTTAATATGGTGTCTCACATTGATTGATTTGCATATACTGAAGAATCCTTGCATCCCTGGGATAAATCCCACTTCATCATGGCATATGATCCTTTTAATGTGTTGTTGGATTCTGTTTGCTAGTATTTTGAGGATTTTTGCATCTATATTCATGAGTGATATTGGTCTGTAATATTCTTTTTTTGTAGTATCTTTGTCTGGTTTTGGTATCAGGGTGATGGTGGCCTCATAGAATGAGTTTGGGAGTGTTCCTTCCTCTGCAATTTTTTAGAGGAGTTTGAGAAGGATGCGTGTTAGCTCTTCTCTAAATGTTTGATAGAATTCACCTGTGAAGCCATCGGGTCCTGGACTTTTGTTTGTTGGAAGATTTTTAATCACAGTTTCAATTTCATTACTTGTGATTGGTCTGTTCATATTTTCTATTTCTTCCTGGTTCAGTCTTGGAAGGTTATACCTTTCTAAGAATTTCTCCATTTCTTCCAGGTTGTCCGTTTTATTGGCATAGAGTTGCTTAGTCTCTCTACTAAGAGAGTGGTAGTTTCTTAGGATGCTTTGTATTTCTGTGGTGTCTGTTGTAACTTTTCCTTTTTCATTTCTAGTTTTATTGATTTGAGTTCTCTCCCTCTGTTTCTTGATGAGTCTCGCTAATGGTTTATCCATTTTGTTTATCTTCTCAAAGAACCAGCTCTTAGTTTTATTGATCTTTGCAATTGTTTTCTTTGTTTCTATTTCATTTATTTCTGCTCTGATCTTTATGATTTCTTTCCTTCTACTAACTTTGGGTTTTGTTTGTTCTTCTTTCTCTAGTTCCTTTAGGTGTGAGATTAGATTGTTTATTTGAGATGTTTGTTGTTTCTTGAGGTAGGATTGCATTGCTATAAACTTCCCTCTTAGAACTGCTTTTGCTGCTTCCCATAGGTTTTGGATCATCCTGTTTTCATTGCCATTTGTGTCTAGGTATTTTTTGATTTCCTCTTTGAATTCTTCAGTGATCTCTTGGTTATTTAGTAACGTATTGTTTAGCCTCCAGGTGTTTGTGTTTTTTACGTTTTTTTCCCTGTAATTGATTTCTAATCTCATAGCGTTGTGGTCAGAAAAGATGCTTGATATGATTTCACTTTTCTTAAATTTACTGAGGCTTGATCTGTGACCCAAGATGTGATCTATCCTGGAGAATGTTCTGTGCGCACTTGAGAAGAAAGTGTATTCTGCTGTTTTTGGATGGAATGTCCTATAAATATCAATTAAATCTATCTGGTCTATTGTGTCATTGAAAGCTTGTGTTTCCTTATTAATTTTCTGTTTGGATGATCTGTCCATTGGTGTAAGTGAGGTGTTAAAGTCCCCCACTATTATTGTGTTACTGTCGATTTCCTCTTTTATAGCTGTTAGCAGTTGCCTTATGTATTGAGGTGCTCCTATGTTGGGTGCATATATATTTATAATTGTTATATCTTCTTCTTGGATTGATCCCTTGATCATTATGTAGTGTCCTTCCTTGTCTCTTGTAACATTCTTTATTTTAAACTCTGTTTTATCTGATATGAGTATTGCTACTCCAGCTTTCTTTTGATTTCCATTTGCATGGAATATCTTTTTCCATCCCTCAGTCTGTATGTGTCCCTAGGTCTGAAGTGGTTCTCCTGTAGACAGCATATATATGGGTCTTGTTTTTGTATCCATTCAGCGAGCCTGTGTCTTTTGGTTGGAGCATTTAATCCATTCACGTTTAAGGTAATTATTGATATGTATGTTCCTATTACCATTTTCTTAATTGTTTTGGGTTTGTTTTTGTAGGACCTTTTCTTCTCTTGTGTTTCCCACTTAGAGAAGTTCCTGTAGCATTTGTTGTAGAGCTGGTTTGGTGGTGCTGAATTCTTTTAGCTTTTGCTTGTCTGTAAAGCTTTTGATTTCTCCATCGAATCTGAATGAGATCCTTGCCGGGTAGAGTAATCTTGGTTGTAGGTTCTTCCCTTTCATCACTGTAAATATGTTATGCCACTCCCTTCTAGCTTGTAGAGTTTCTGAGAAATCAGCTGTTAACCTTATGGGAGTTCCCTTGTATGTTATTTGTCATTTTTCCCTTGCTGCTTTCAATAATTTTTCTTTGTCTTTAATTTTTGCCAATTTGACTACTATGTGTCTCAGCATGTTTCTCCTTGGGTTTATCCTGTATGCAACTCTGTGCTTCCTGGACTTGGGTGGCTATTTCCTTTCCCATGTTAGGGAAGTTTTCGACTATAATCTCTTCAAATATTTTCTCAGGTCTTTCTGTCTCTCTTCTCCTTCTGGAACCCCTATAATGTGAATGTTGTTATGTTTAATGTCCCAGAGGTCTCTTAGGCTGTCTTCATTTCTTTTCATTCTTTTTTCTGTATTCTGTTCTGCAGCAGTGAGTTCCACCATTCTGTCTTCCAGGTCCCTTATCTGTTCTTCTGCCTCAGTTATTCTGCTATTGATTCCTTCTAGTGTATTTTTAATTTCAATTATTGTATTGTTCATCTATGTTTGTTTGTTCTTTAATTCTTCTAGGTCTCTGTTAAATATTTCTTGCACCTTCTCGATCTTTGCCTCCATTCTTTTTCTGAGGTCCTGGATCATCTTGACTATCATTATTCTGAATTCTTTTTCTGGAAGGTTGCCTATCTCCACTTCGTTTAGTTGTTTTTCTGGGGTTTTATCTTGTTCCTTCATCTGGTACATAGCCCTCTGCCTTTTCATCTTGTCTATCTTTCTGTGAATGTGGTTTTCGTTCCACAGGCTGCAGGATTGTAGCGATTCCGCTTCTAACATGCACTTGGGACTGGACCACTTCTCGTCACTTCCCACCACTACCCCTGTCATCTCCCTCAATTATTGCGGCTGATTCTTTGCCCGTCTCTGTGCATGCACCCTTGTCCCTTTCCCAGAGCTCCCAGATCAGCAGCCAGAGTAATCCTGCAGCTGTGTCAGTCGCCTGCTCAAAACTCTCCAGTGGCTCCCACCTCATTAGAGTAAAGGCCAGGGTCTTTACAGTGACCCCCAGGGCCTGACATTATCTGCTCCACCTGCAATTCCCCACAACTCTCTAACCTGCTCTCTTCACCATGCTCCAGCCACACTGCCCTGCTAGCTGTTTCTGGAACACGCCAGGCATGCTCCTGCCTCAGGTCCTTTGAGATGCTGTTTCCTCTGTTTAGAACGCTCTTCCCCCATCTGTGTGTATGATTTGCTTTCTAACTGCCACCCATTTGCTCTAATGTCAGCTTCTACCCTATTTAAAATTACAAAACAATAACAATATTTTTCTGCAGCAGCTGAAAAAAATAAAATAAAATCACACACACACCCTGTGTCTCCCCTACAGTGCCTTCCCTATTGCTCTCCTCTGCTTTTTCTTCATAGCACATATTACATTCTAACCACATAAAGTACTTACTTTGTTAATTATCTTCTCCCTTAGACTGTAAACTCCCTGGGGGTAGGGATTTTAGTCTCTTTGTTCTCTCCATCATGCCCAGAACAGTGCCTGGCCAGTAGTCAGTACTTAATATTTATTGAATGAACAAATGGGGACACACTGAAATGTATTGAGCAGCGTAATGACATAATCTGATTTATGTTTTTTTAACATTGACTTTTATCGATATATAGTTGACGTATGGTGAAATGCATGGATCTTAAGCGTTATAGTTTGATGAATTCTGACAGTTACATACAGCTGTATAACCCATACCCCTACCATAATACAGAACATTTCTGTCACCCCCAAAAGCTTCCTTGTGCTTTTTCCCTGTCAACCCCACTCTTCCCACCCCATCTAGAGGCCACCACTGTTGTGTGGTCTAGAACATCATGTAAATGGAATCATTCAGTATGAATTCTTGTGCCTGTTTTTGAGTTTCGTTGTGTTGTCATGTGTATCAGCGGTTCCTTTGCATCACTGAGAGATAGCCATTGTATGGACATACCACAATTTGTTTATCCATTATCCTGTTCAGTGACTTTTGGATTATTTCCATATTTTGGCTATTACGACTGAACATTCATATTCAAGTCTTCTCTGGATATTTGTTTTCATTTTTCTTGGGTAAATGCCTAGGAATCGAATTACTGGGTCATAGGGTAGATGATGCTTAACTTTATGAGAAGCTGCCAAAGTGTTTTCTGAAGTGGTTCTACTGCTTTTACCTCCCCACCAGCGAGGCATGAGAGTTCCATTTACTCCACATCCTTTTGATGCCAACATTTTGATTTATGTGTTAAGAAATTCATTCTGGCTGCTGTGTGGAGAGCTGGCCCACTGTGCTGGCTCATGTGGAAAATGGTGTTGGGAGGAGGGGAGTGCCTAAAAGGAAACTCCCAAGTGGGCCACATCTCTGAATCAGGTGGAGCACATGAGCCTTGGGTCGGACGCTCAGGAAACAGGGCTTTCTGCTCAAGGGCTTTGTCATTTTCTGGTGTCAGATAACCTCAAGAAGCTTTGCTTACGTTGTTTTTTGCCAGGCGATCTCAGGTGGTGTTCTTGGGTACTCTTGCCAGAGGTCAAGAGCCCCGAAGTCTGCCTGGAGATCTGAGAAAAAATGCAGAAGAAGAGCAGACAGCTGGTGGAGAAATTTGCTAGATTGGTGCTGGGAGCATTCCTGCCTGGCATCCTCCTTGGGCAGGGGTAGTTGCCTAAACGTGTGAGATACTGCACGAGACATCGATTTCCTAATTTAGAATTGGAGCGGAGGTGCTGCTTGAGAGACCTTCCTCCTGGAGGGCATGTCCTCAGACAACCAAATTATTTATCAAAACACTGCCTGGGGGGTACAGAATTAGTTTGCTGTGTGTTGGGGGTATCAGGGGCCATGCCTGTTATACCCTTTCCTGGAGATGCTTCCTTCCAGAGAATCAAGGGTGGTCATTTAGCACTAAAGAATCCCAGCCACTAGGTGTGGAGGTAAACTTGGGCTGCATCTTGTTCTTTGGCTACCATGCTTTTAGATCTGTTACAGATCATTGTCCCTTATCGTTTTAGGCTGTTTAAAATGCAATTGATGACCGAATAATTTTTTTTTTTAATTTTCTGATCCCGAGGCCATGCCTTGGTAGCTTGATTAGATCAGAGGTTTCCCAAGCTTCCGTAGCAATATATGTGTGGATCACCTCTTTGAGTGGGTGTCTCTCACCCTTTCCGTGCTGCTTTGCCTGTTTCAATCCAAGTGGGACATTTTTCATGACCTTGGTTCCAAATTCCAGGTGCTTGTTACTGTAGCTCTGGGTTCAGCTCATCCTTTGTGTCAAGCACTGGGGAGCCAGCTGTTAACTGGCCAGACACAAGGCCCTGCCCTCATTGAAACCTACAGCTTAGTGGGAGAGACAGAGATTAAGAATTAGAAGTGTGGGAATTCCCTGGTGGTCCAGCGGTTAGGACTCTGAGCTTCCACTGCAGGGGGCACGGGTTCCATCCCTGGTCGGGGAACTAAGATCCCGCCTGCCACACAGTGCGGTCAAAAAAAAAAAAAAACTAGAAGTGTGATGGAGTTTATGAAAGTGGAAGTCAGGGTGCTGTGGGGCACACTGCAAGGGGAACCAAATGTGGTCTAGGGCCGAGGAAGGCTGCCTTGAGGAATGGTCTTTAAAGTCTTGAAGGATGAGTAGAAGTTAGCCAGGCAAGGAGTCGGGGTTGGGGGAGTGTCTGAAGGCCCTGAGGAACTGAAAGAAGTATGTGTGGCGAGGGGAGGTGGGCTCAAAGTCAGGCAGGAGGGAGGCAGGGCAGGGCCAGAGGTGAGCTAGGTGGAAGATCTGGGGCTCTTTTATCCGGAGGACAACTTGTTGAGAAGGGTTTTCAGGTGTGTGTTGGGGGAGGGGCATGACTAGCTTAGTATTTTGAGAGGATCATTTTGGCTGCATCGTGGGGATGTGATTAGGAATGGGGAGGGGAGATGGTTATGGGAACAGAAGCTGAGGGATCGGTTGGGAGGGTGTTGCAGTGTTCCAGGCATAAGATGACTTTGACGTGGATTTGGGGATGGAGCATTGGGGATGGAGAAACTGGGCCAGTTTGAAAGATGGGGATTAGACAGGATTTGAAGTAGATTAGCAGTATGGGAGGAAAAGTTAGGGATTATTTAGTGTTGTAACTCCATGGGCACCAGAGAGGGGAAGCAGTGTTGTAAGTTCCCTGTCTCAGCTGTCTTACTCATTATGTGGGTGAAAGTTGCTCTGTGTGGCGTTTGGGAACCCTGAACTTTCGCTGAGATTAACGAGATTCTCAGAACCAGAAGATGCTTCCAGAGGTTGTGGCTGAAAAGTAAGAGGCTGGGGTGGATATTCCGTGAGGGGCTGATCTCAGGGCATTCCTGTCAGAAGCAGTGTCTTGCAGGGGTTGGTGGAGGATGAAAGAAACGCAAGCCCTGGACCGTAAGACCTGTGAGATCCTTCACGGGCTCTCCCGTTGAACTGTCTGTGACTTGGAACCCCCTGCTCTTTTTTCTTTTTTTCAACTTTTTTCAATTTTTTATACAGTTTTTAGAGGTTACCTTCCACTTACATTTATTACAAAATACTGGCTGTATTCCCCGTGTTGTACAACACATCCTTGAGCCCATCTTACACCCAGTAGTTTGTACCTCCCACTTCCCACCCCTGTTTTGCCCCTCTACCCTCTTCCCCACTGGTGGCCACTAGTTTGGGAGGCCCCCCCGCTCTTTGCGGCAGGGCTTTGTTGGGGGACAGCAGGAAGGAAAACTCGGGGATGACTCTGAGACTGAACTGGGTGCTAAACGATTAGTCTTCTCTGTCCCTCTGTGCCACTGGAGAAAAGAGTCAGATTTTGCTCTGGAGGGGAGGGGAGTGCAACCACTGCCCCGCTTCACAGCCTAAGAATATGCCCCGTGCAGCCACGGCAGCCTGCCTTTTGACTGCCGCGGTTTCCAGCCCCTGACCTCACAGCAGCTCTCTGTGTTTTCTGGCCTAGGAATTGGATTCAAGTACCTGGCTCTGGGAGACCTCATCATCCTCATCACTTTTGGCCCGCTGGCTGTGATGTTCGCCTACGCTGTCCAGGTGGGGTCCCTGGCGGTCTTCCCGCTGGTCTACGCCATCCCCCTCGCCCTTAGCACCGAGGCCATCCTCCATTCCAACAATACCAGGGACATGGAGTCCGACCGGGAGGCTGGCATCGTCACGCTCGCCATCCTCATTGGCCCCACTCTCTCCTACGTGCTCTACAACACGCTGCTCTTCCTGCCCTACCTGATCTTCAGCATCCTGGCTGTGCACTGCAGCATCAGCCTGGCGCTGCCCCTGCTCACCATTCCCATGGCCTTTTCCCTTGAGAGACAGTTCCGAAGCCAGACTTTCAACAAACTGCCCCAGAGGACTGCCAAACTCAACCTTCTGCTGGGCCTCTTCTACGTTTCCAGCATCATTCTGGCACCGGCAGGCAGTCTGCCCAAACTCTAAGGGGGCCAGTAGCCGCACGCCACAACATGGCCCCCCTTTCTCAGAATGTGTTGAAGGCAGAGTGTCTGAGGAGGGAAGGTGATTTGGCAGTGACGGGCTGAAGGATGGCTTGTGAACGCCCACCTTTTTTTATTATTACATTCTTAAAGAGAATGTTTTGTTTTTGTTATTTTATTCCGTTTTATGGGGACTCTTGAAACCACTCTGGTGTCAGAACGAGGTAAATTGGACGCATGGCCCTTGTTGTATTTATAATTTCCACTAGAGGGTGATGTCAGGTCACTTTTAGTGGGCTACGATGCCCTAAGACTTGGTGAAGGAACCGCGCAGACTGGCCTCCTGTCCTGAAAGAGCCATAGTAACTGGGCCAAGTGTCCTCTGCTGTTTTGATCTGGTCTTACACTACCTTGAGAGAGAAAGTCCCTCATTAACAGCCCGACTGGGCTCTAGGCTTTTTGCCTAAATTGTGATTCAGACCCTTTTGTCCTCACTTCACTTATTGCCACAGTTGAGGAAAAGCATCAGATAACCCTGCAGCAGGACAGTGGAGCAGAGGGCTTGGAAGGAAAAAAAAAACAAAAAAAAAAACAAAGAAATAACGCCTTGGAGGCAGCTGAGAAAATCACTCCGCTTTTGGATAGAAACTGGTAGGGCGGCTGGTTTCCCCTTGTAGAGCCCACTGGCATGACAGGAAGGACTCCCAGCCCTTTCAGTAACTCGCAGCGCTCCGAAGTTGTTAAGGCCCTGGCTGTCCTTGCCGACTACTGAAGGCCCACAAGGCCGCTTCTTCGCCTGCCCCCATCGTGTTTCCTCGCACTCCCCTATGCCCGCCCTCCATTTCTTTCGGGTCCCCATTTGTGTGTCTCCCATCCGTGGAGCCCTGCTGTTTGGGCAGCAGCTTAGCAACTGAGTCAGGGATGGTTGCCCCTGTCCACAGAACCAGAGGAAGAGCAGACCAAGTACAGCAGCTGCTCCATGAGTGAATAAGCCAATGGTCAAACAGTCCTGACCCTGTTCAGCGAAAATGACAGGCTTATCAGTGAGGAAACTGCATCCTCCTTCTTGAGGACAGATATACAGTACTGACCCGGCTTTTCCCAAAGGCTTCAGTTGCCTTGTGCAGAGATAGTTTGTACCCAGGATGGGGGAATTCCAGCATTGATCAAAGCTGCCTCTTGTTTCAGTGTCTGTGAAGTATAACTTCTGGGCTAGAATTGCTTGGTTGCATTGGGTCCAAGACCAAAATAGATTGAGACCATCGTCATCATGCTTTTCTGTTGTGATTATAGCCATTCTGATAGGCATTTCAGGGTCTTGGCCTGCAGAAAATGACATCAGAACTAGCTCTTAATCCTTAAAATCAGGCCACTTATGATTTGGCTCCTTGAGTTAGAATTGGGCAGCTTACTTGGAAAAACATACTTGGAAATTGCAGAAGTTCCTGTAAAGTCAAAGGTGGTTTGTCTGTAGAGTTTCAGAATCTCCAAATAGTGGTCAGAGCCCCGTAACGAGGAAAAGGAGGACAGCCCTCTCTCCTGGCTGTCTTCTCCCAGCACCATTTTTGTTTTATGCCAGGCTAGTGGCATTTTGGTGCTCACAGGAGTCCTGCCTTCAAAGAGACAAGCTTTTCGGGCTCCTTCCCAGCAGGCCATTGTCACATAAGGCTCACCCCTGAGGCCGTCGGACCGAGAGCTCCCTGCGTCCACAGACCAGACCACCTTGGTAAGCCCTCCCTTCGGGGGTGTCAGTTAGCGTCTGCACTATGTTCTGGTGCAGGGTTTTTTTTGTTTTTGTTTTTGTTTTTGCGGTACGCGGGCCTCTCACTGTTGTGGCCTCTCCCGTTGCGGAGCACAGGCTCCGGACGCTCAGGCTCAGCGGCCATGGCTCACAGGCCCAGCCGCTCCGCAGCATGTGGGCTCCTCCCGGACCGGGGCACGAACCCGTGTCCCCTGCATCGGCAGGCGGACTCTCAACTACTGCCCCACCAGGGAAGTCCCTGGTGCAGGTTTTAATGCATATTTTTATATATAAATCTTTCTAAAAGGCCAAATTTGATGCCAGGTTTTATATGCAGGTCACTATAATTTGTATTACATCCCCTGATTCAATGAAGGTTTTCTTTAGACTTGTTAATAAACAAATTTTTTTAATTAAAAAAGGAAAATGCTTATCAGTGGTCTGGCTTCCCATTTCCCTGTGCTCTTCCTGCTGCTTGCCTCATCGTCTGCTTGTGAACTCTGATTCATAAACCTCAGGAGACCAGCGCGGGCACATTCAGTGGGGAGGGGGTGGGGCGCCTGATCTTTGGCGGTGAGTTTGACCAGATTTGATGAGCCCTTAGGAGAGACAGTAGGGATTTGCCAAGAGCCAGGCAGGCCAGATTAACCTTGTTTCCTTCTGTCGTTTCCTACTTTCATTTTTCTCGAGCAGGTCACTGCTGATAGATTGGGAACTTGCAGCAGATAGAGGACATTTGGGTTTCTGCTGGGCATTTGACGGTATGTCCTCATGAACACAGCAGAGATACGTGGCATGGATAATAGTCTAGTTAGGTGAATTTCTGGGAGACTGAAAAGGCTGCTTTGATGTGTGAAAGGAAAACTTTGCCATGAGTAAATACAGTAAGTCCCCTACATTCGAACAAGTTCCATTCCGAGAGCGCGTTCGTAAGTCCAATTTGTTCCTAAATCCAACAGAGTTAGCTTAGGTACCCAGCTAACACGATCGGCTGTATAGTACTGTACTGTAATAGGTTTATAATACTTTTCACACAAATAATACATAACAAACACAAAAAAGCAAACATTTTTAATCTTACAGTACAGTACCTTGAAAAGTACAGTAGTACCAGCTACATCACCACTGCTTTTACGCTTGCTTCTGGACATCCTGGGCTTGAAATAAAGATACTGTACTACTGTACTCTATACGGTGCTGTACAGTAAAGTACACAAGAGCACAAGCACCTGTAGAGGATGCATGCACGCGACAGTGTACGCCAGACATATGAACTAACTTACGTGATTGGACACGCGTCCGCATCTTTGAAAGTTCGCAGCTTGAAGGTTCGTGTGTAGGGGGCTTACTGTATAAGCAATACACTTGGGTCCCCCAAACCAAATATATTGGATTGGCCAAAAAGTTCGTTCGGGGTTTTCCATCTGATGGGAAAACCCAAACGAACTTTTTGGCCAACCCAATATAACATCAGAGGGGGAAGATCCATGGAGTGAGAGCCACAGATATGGTGGGTGTTGATGACTCTGCAGTAGAGCATCACATGCCTTTATTTCTGTGAGTCAGACTTATTCTGCTCCCCAATGGGGGTGGCTGGAAATGCAGCCTTATTCACCTCTTGGGCCTGCTTCTGTCTCCCTGGGACCACCCAGGACCCCTGGGCCTCCGTGGGGCAGAAGCCAGAGATGCTGGCTGGGTCCTTGCTCCATGGGCTCGCTGTCTGTAAGGTTGTGTCCTTGCTGCTTCCTGCTGGGGCTCGGCCCTGGAATCTACCCTTGTTTCTTGGATACTCTGCGCCAAAAGGGTTCAAAATGCCCCTGACAGCAGCCTTCCTTGCCGGGTACCGTGGGCCTGGAGAGCCCTTGTCCCTGTCACTGCATCCCCATTTCTGCCCAGTTTTGGCAGAAGCTCCCACTTTCTCTGTGAACTACCTCATCCACCTGACCTACTCAGAGCATTTCCCTCCTTCCTCACCCCTTGCAGGACCTTTGCACAAAACCCCACCCAGAGGCCTTTAGAAGCTCAGTGCTGGCCTCTTCCGAAGTGGAATGATGAAATACATCATATGTTATCTTACCAACTCTTCTGTTACTCCTTTATTTAAGCCAAAATCTGAGCCTGTGACCTGGCCCAAAGCACAGTTTGAGTCAGTGATGAGCTTTGGCTTCCATGTTGGTTAATGTGACCCGAGGTGGAATTAATATGTTAGTGTCCAGAACAAGGAAGGCTCATGTCCTGCCCATCCCTGTGCTGTCAACCACACATGGTGGGCTGGGCCCATTCCTGGGCATTTTTCCTTCTTTCTTAGTTCCTTTTTTTAAAAAATTTATTATTCTTTTGGCTGTGTTGGGTTTTCATTGCTGCACACGGGCTTTCTCTAGTTGTGGTGAGCGGGGGCTACTCTTTGTTGCGGTGCACGGGCTTCTCATTGCGGTGGCTTCTCTTGTTGCATAGCACGGGCTCTAGGAGTGTGGGCTTCAATAGTTGCAGCACTAGGGCTCAGTAGTTGTGGCACATAGGCTCTAGGGTGCGTGGGCTCAGTAGTTGTGGCTCACAGGCTCTAGAGCGCAGTCTCAGTAGTTGTGGCGCACGGGCTTAGTTGCTCTGCGGCACATGGGATCTTCCCGGACCAGGGCTTGAACCCGTGTCCCCTGTATTGGCAGGTGGATTCTTAACCACTGCGCCACCAGGGAAGTCCTCTTAGTTCCTTATTTATTTATTTATCTATTTATTTATGGTTGCATGGGGTCTTCGTTGCTGCACACGGGCTTTCTCTAGTTGTGGTGAGCAGGGGCTATTCTTCGTTGTGGTGCACGGGCTTCTCATTGTGGTGGCTTCTCTTGTTGTGGAGCACGGGCTCTAGGTGCACAGGCTCAGTAGTTGTGGCTCACAGGCTCTAGAGTGCAGGCTCAGTAGTTGTGGCGCACGGGCTTAGTTGCTCCGCGGCATGTGGGATCTTCCCCGACCAGGGCTCGAACCTGTGTCCCCTGCGTTGGCAGGCGGATTTTTAACCACTGAGCCACCAGGGAAGTCCCTCTTAGTTCCTTTTTTGATAGAGCAAATGTGATGATAAATCAAGAGCATGCCTTGGATGTAATACACTGGGATTTCAGCAAGGCGTTCAGCAATATGGGATGAAATGTGGAGTGCATGAAAATACAGCTCCAGGAATTTCATTTCTACCTGCACACACATGTGTGTCTTCACACTGGTAACAGCTGCGGCAGAGATTTTACGTCTCTCAGTGTGGTACCACATTCTGAAGGTGTGTTATTCACAAACTGGATCTTGTCCAGAAAGCAGTAGGCAGACTGGTGAGGGCACTTAAAACCATGTCAGCATAGAAAGGAGAGGGATATCTTGGGGAAAAGGGATTGGGGTGGGAGTGTGTGTGTGTGTGTGTGTGTGTGTGTTTGTGTGTGTGTCTGAAACTTCAAAGGCAAAGCTAGGACCAACGGGTGGAAGTTATTTGATCTCAAATTTAAGCTCTGAGGTCAGGAAGAACTTTCTAACCATTAGAGGAATCAGCAAGTGAGATGTTTGAAACGTCCCAGTGGGCAGTGAGGTCCCCGTGACTAGAGGCATTCAAGCGAAAGGATGATTTCTTGTCAGGAACATTGAAGTGAAGAGTTGGACATCAGAGGGGGGTGTATGAGAAGACCTTAAGGGTCTTCCCATCCTGTGATATGGGTGTTCTATTATTATGGGATCATTTCTCAGACCTGCCCCCAGGGGTTGGAAGGACAGAGTACAAAAAACATGTTGACAGTTCTCTGTGATGTCAGATCATTGTCTGCCGACTTTAAGGGACACGGCTGTGATTGATATTACTTTCTTTTTTTTTTTTTAAGATTATACACACACATACACACATGCACATGCACACAGAGTTGATTTCCCCCTTGAAAGCCCTTGAAGGGAGGTGGATGACAGCTCCTTTCCTCCAAGCCCCGCAGACTACTCTGCCGCTAATGGACTGTCAGCCTCTTTCATTACAGGCTCCAGACTGTGCAGGCTGGTGTAAAAGTGGTGCCTCTGGGGAGAACCTGGCACTTGGGTCTCAGCCAGTTGACATTTGTGATTTACCCTTTTTCCAATTGGGACAGGCCTCCCACAGTGAGTGACGAAGCCAGGATGCCAAACAGTGGTATAAACCGAGTCAGGTCCCCTGCTTGAAGAGGTGACAAGGGCTGAGCCTGGCTCTTCAGGAGGGCCTGCAGACAGCTTCCTGGGGTGGGGGAAAGGCCATAACTGCAGGGCAAACCCCCTTCATTGCCCCTGACCCACCTCAAGATGTGGGAGTTCTGGGAGGGTCCTGAGCGTCTTGGGAGGGACAGTGAGGGTCTTGATCACATGATTTCAACCAGGTTTCGAGGGTAAAGGGAAGTTGGCCTGGGGCCCTCCTGTGATGCCAGTACATCCAGAGAGGCAGCCCTCTGCCTGCTGCTACTCTAGGAGCACCCCAAGTCCACACTCCCGCACTCCTGCCATATCCCTGTCCCTCTCTCCCCCAGCCTGCCTTCGAATTGTCCGCATTAGGGCCACAGTGGGTGTAGCAGGGCAGGCCCGGGCATGGTATGGGTGTCACACATCTGTTAGTTTGTCAAATGTCTGTTGTCGGCCGCCCCCAGGAGGTGGGAGGACTAGGGTGCTTTACTCACCATCCTAAGTCATCTCGAGCACAGGGCTTGGGACTCAGAGCAGGTGCTGAAGGACTGAGTCACCTCCGGGGGCGGCAAGACTTGTAGGGCTGACCGACAGGTGTTAGAGTTTGGACCACTGCATCACATCTGCTGCCCCTGAGCGGTAAGGGGCTGGGAGAGGAAGGGAAACTTGGCAGTAAGTCTTAAGATCTTTTAAGATCCAGCTCATCTTCCTGGTACGTGGAAGCCTCTAAATAAATGTTTGCTGAATGACTGAGTGAATGACAGTAATAAAACCATCACTGTGTGCCAGGCATTGTTCTCAAAGCTTAAAAACATTCTTTTAATCCTCAGAACAACCCCATGAATGGTGTATTAAGGTCTTTTTTCATGAGAGAGGAAACTGAAGTTGAGGGAGAGTCTTATGTTTGCCCTGGGTCACCCAGCTAGTAAGTGATGGAGCCATGATTCTAATCTTGAACTATTTCAGTGCAAGTTCTGCTCGTCTTCTCTGTCTTTGTGTGTCCTGCGGCACCTTGTACACTCTGGGCGCTCAGTCAGTTGGTCCGCCCCTGGGAGTGGGAGGGTGGTGAAGAAGGGGAAGTACGGCTGGTGGTGGGGTGTGCCTGAGAAGGGGGTGTCAGAAGCGTCGAAAGTGACACAGCCTTCACAACTTCCTTGGTCCCACCAGTGCTCTTAGGCAGGGTCTCCTGGGGTTGCTCTCAAGAATATGCGAGTGGCCGGGCTAGTGCAGGCCCCCAGAGGTGGCTTAGGGCCGGGGCTGTGGTTCCCATCCAGGTGGGACAGGCCACCTTCTTGCTGGTGGTGCTCTCAGGCAGGAAGCAGAGAGCCTGCGACCTGGGGAAAGAGACAGACAAGGAGTTGGAGGTCGAGGAGGTGCTGTGGGCTGGGCACTGCCCTTGGCCTTGGCACTGGGTTGCTGCCCTCTGGTCTGCCAGGTGAGGCCCCCTCAAACCCTCTGCCCTGTGTCCCCAGGAGGCTGGCTCTATGGAGATAATAATTAAGCCCACTTGTCTCACTTGCTCCGGCTGGATGGACTAAGGTTTGGGGTCAGATCTTCCCGTCCCTGAATAACGGAGAGTGGCTCCTGTCCGCCCACAACACAGCAAGTTGCGTCCTCAGGTTAAATTTCTCCTCCTGTTCCCCCAGCTGCCTGCCTTCATTTTCTCTCCTTCTTGCAGTCCTCACCCAGCCACTGAGCCAGAGTGCCCACATCAGGAATGGTGACTCTGCTTCCGGAGCACGTGGCTGCGGGGAGCCTGAAAGAGCCCCTCCCTACCTTCAGGGTGAGCAGCACCTGGAGCTGAGAGTTACACGTGTTTGGGACACAGAAGACTTGCTCTCTGGGTTCAGTGAGAGGCGGCTGACGCCTGCCAACTGTTGAATAAACCCTGACAACCACTGTGCATTGAGGGTAGGGGTGGAGGTGCCGGATGGAGCTAATCAGGAAGGCTTCCAGGAGGAGGTGATGAGGAGTTGCGATCAAGGCTTCCAGGAGGAGGTGGCCATGGGGTGATGGTTTCCTCAGAAGCTGAGGTGCTGGTGGGCAGCTGTCCCCAATTCACCCAGCTGGAGAAAGTCCCTTGGTTGCCTCCTGAGAGCGTGGGCGAAGTTTTCCTTAATCAACCTCTTTGGCAGCGCGGCCAGACAAGACTGCAGCATCGAGGTAGGTGTGCTAAGGGCCATCGCACCACTGCCAAGGTCAAAGCCTGAATAATGAAAAGCCCTGACACCTCCTTGCTGAGAAACAAACAGGAGGGGATGGTGGGGCATTTAATAGCCAAGGCTGCCAATACCTAATCAAGATGAATGGCCTTGAGAGACGAGGTCCAGGGAAGACATCGTGTTAGGAGAATGGGAAGACCGCCTCCCTCCGGGCTGCACTGAGACCAGGGAATGGCAGGCGAGGAGTAGCACAGTTGCAGGGGACGTGCTGAGGGGGTCAGAGGTCACCAACGAGGGCCTTCTAGCTGATGCTTCCAGGACCAGAGACCCTCACTGAGAGTCCACTCTGGGCCAGCTCTGTCCTAGGACTCAAAATGAATAAGCTTGCCCTTGCCTTTTAAGGGCTCGTAGTAAGCTGGGGAAGAGAGCACACAAACATAAGTTATTCTGATGCTATCTCAAGTGTCATAACAGAGGCACAAAGGGCTGTGGGAGAAGGAGGGCAGCAGAGATTAATTTCTCCCCACCCCACTGTCACAGACCCAGATCAATTCACTGCTTATGACAAAGAACTCTGTCTCACCTCTGCTTCTCTGGCGCCACCTACAGGTGGCTGCAAGACCAGTTAGTCATTCACAGTTAAATGAGCAAGTATTATGTTCCAGCACTTGGCTAGGCTCTGGGGTATAATGGTGAATGAGACCTGGTCCCTATCCTCAGGAATCTTACAGTCCCAGAGGAAAGACAGACAAACAGGCACTCCTGACATCACTCATGGAGCTTAACTAGTGAAACACTCATGGAGTCTGACAGCACTGGGTTCAGTTAAGTCCAGGCTGTATCACTCGCCCTCTGGATGTGCTCAGCCAAGCTATGTAACCCCTATGAGCTTCCAGTTTCTTCTCTACAAAGCAGGATGAAAATATTTGCCTCGTAGGGTAGTTTTGAGTTTAAATGAACTATTGTTCAGAGAGTACTTAGCATGGTGCCTGGGATGTAACAGGCACCTCATAAAATGAGTCCCCTTTCCTCTCTTACTGATGAATATTTCAGAATGTGGTCGTTTCTGTGTAATATCAGGCTTCCGCACTAAAGGGCAGAGGATCCCTGGCTGACGTGATGGTGTGCTTCACGGTGGCGGCACAATGCCCGGTACGGTCATTTCACTCAGCAGACATTCATTGAGCACCTGACAAGTATCAGGCACTGTGTTAAAAACTAAAAACAGAAGGTGAACAAGACCAGGTCCCTGCCCTCACAGAGCTTATACAGTAGTAAGGGAGACAGAAAAGAAAAGAAACTACTCATTGCGAAACTCTGTGTGTGTGTGTGTGTGTGTGTGTGTGTGTGTGTGTGTGTGTGTTTGGGGGGCGTCCCTTTGGTGATTTCCTGGGGGGCTCTGCTCTGGCACTCACACGAGGTTCTATGAGGAAACCGAGGCAGGACCCATTTGTAGCCTTTCAGGGAGACTGGAATCCCAGTGGGGTGACCATGGGAAAGTTGCCCCTCCCCCTACCAGAGCCCGCTATCCCTGAGGTTCTGGCCTTGGGGCTCGAGACTGTCAAGGTGGCTTCCTATTTTTGTGTGTGTGTGTGTGTGTGTGTGTTACGCGGGCCTCTCACTGCTGTGGCCTCTCCCGCTGCGGAGCACAGGCCCCGGACGCGCAGGCTCAGTGGCCATGGCTCACGGGCCCAGCTGCTGCGCGGCATGTGGGATCTTCCCGGACCGGGGCATGAACCCGTGTCCCCTGCATCGGCAGGCGGACTCCCAACCACTGCGCCACCAGGGAAGCCTGGTGGCTTCCTATTTGAATGCCCTACGGCCCTGGGAGGCTGACCTTTGAGCAGGTGCTAAGAGAGAGTTGGATGGAGAGACAGGTGATCTTATATATGGTTGTGAATGGCCTGTCATTCAAAGGGGCTTCAAGAATCTCTACGTTAGGGGCTTCCCTGGTGGTGCAGTGGTTGAGAATCTGCCTGCCGATGCAGGGGACACGGGTTAGATCCCTGATCCAGGAAGATCCCACATGCCGCGGAGCAGCTAAGCCCGTGCGCCACAACTACTGAAGCCCGCGCACCTAGAGCCCATGCTCCGCAACAAGAGAAGCCACTGCAATGAGAAGCCCGCGCACTGCAATGAAGAGTAGTCCCCGCTCGCCACAACTAGAGAAAGCCTGCGTGCAGCAACAAAGACCCAACACAGCCAAAAATAAAAATTAATAAAATAATTTTAAAAAATCTCTAGGTTAAAGGAATTTTCAAAGGGTCCTATTTCCCAAATGTGCTATGGGGACAGGTAACATCATCTCCTTGGGCTCCTGTCAAAGTTCAACCAGGGAAGGACATCCAGAAAACGTCTGAAGTCTATTTTACCAGGGTTGTCATTATGTTAAAAAAATTTGCCCACTTGCACATGTGTGCACTTGTGTACGTGTGGGACACCCAGTCCTCTGCTTCCTCACCAACAGGGCAGCTATTACTCTGGGTGTTCAGAGAAGCTGAAAATTAATGAAACTCAGTGCAATGAGCGACACCTTGTAAAACAATCTCAATTACCAGATAACCAATCTCCATGCAATTGCAGAGAGGGTAAACGGAAACCACGGGGGCTGTGAGCAAATGATAGCCCCGAGCCGCTCGGGCAGAGGCAGAGAGATGGAGCTCAGAACAGAGGTGGGGCACGGGGGCCGGCTGCTGTCCTGAGAAGAGCCATTCCTTTTTCAAGAAGGGACAGCGGGTGTCTAACAAAGATAACCGAGTTAGTCAGGTGGGGAAGAGTGCTGTGTAATCCGTGCCCCGGGCCATCAGGTGCAGCTAATCTTGCTTTGCCGGAGAGCTGGGAGAAGACCTGCTTCCCCAGGTGGGGCCCCGTCTCCTGGGAGAGGCCAGGCCCTGCCCCACAAACCCCACTGCTGGCCGGGGAGATCTGTAGTCCCCGTTCTCCAGTCCCTCCTGGAGGGTCTGATGACCCGCTCCTGGAAGTGGCCTGGGCTGCTGGGAGGAGGGCGTCCTCACGTTCACCCCCTGGAGTCTAAGCCATGGGAGTGGAAACATCCGTCCACACCACCCAGGCTTACAGAGTCTTCATCCCCCGAGTTCACCACACCCTCTCCTCGTGGGTCTCTGCCCCGCCTCCCCATGGCTTTGAGAGGTGCTGCTTGCTGGGCAGGTGACTTGGTCAAGGTCGCAGGGCCACAGAATGGCAGATCCTCGACCTGAATCGGTTCTTCTCCGACTCTAAACGCAGCACTCGTTTGGTTAAAAATCTTTTTCCTTTTCAATGCTTCTCTTTATGAAGACAGGGTGGTGGAAAGAGTGATTTCTTTTTTTTTTTATAAATATCATTTTCAATTTAAATCTCCTTTAAAATATTGAAAGAACCACAGCTGCTTCTCTCGTCATTGTCTTCCTCTCCCATTTTCTTTCCCGGCTCTCCTCCTGCTTCCCTCCCTAACCCTTCTCCCGGCTCCCCCTGAGCTCTCCCTGCACATGGGGGCTTCTCACGCTGGTTGCCCTGGGTGTTTGTTGAAGAAGAGATAGAAGAAGTAGGGTTGAGGAACACATCAGGGAGAGGGGCTTGGGGTTCCCACTGTTCGAGAGGGGGGTGGATGATTCTATTTGCTTTGTGCAGTCTGACCCCCAGAGTCATCTCTGTCATCCCTCTGTCCTGGAGTAGAAGCATGGCTCCTGCAAATTTGGTAGATATCACCTTTGAGTGTGAACAGCCTCAGACAAAATTGCCTACAGAAACCCACGCTGCAGGGTCTCATGACCCTTTTCCTCAGTTCTGCTGTCTGGGCTGAATGAGGTTCACATACATGTATATCACGTCTGAGACTCATCACAATTCTAGGATGGAGTTATGATATATGATGCCCATCTTACAGATGAGGAAACTGAGGCTCCTGCAGCAAGGTTGAACACCTTACTCTCAAGGTCCCCAGACAGGTTCATCCTTGCAAGGTCACAGAGCCAGTGGCCAGACTGGGATGAGAAGCCAGGTCCTTTACTCCTCACCCAGTGCTCTTTCCACCAGGCTCTGTGGTGTGGTCCCGCATCCTGACCTTGGTCCCAGCCTTGAGAAGGCAGCACCGAGACTGGAGGACTCGTGGCTTCCAGGTTCCTCTTGAGGCAGGGGCCCAGCCCATGACAGAGATGAAAAGCAAGCAGAGGGGCAGGGCTGACCCTGCAGAGAGCAGCGATAGCTCCCCGGGTGAGGATACAGCAAACAGCAGGAGCCGCCGACCGGGAGATAATCTCTGAGAAATGATGGAGTGCCAGTTGCTTCTGCAGCTGGGGGGCCGCGTCTGGGCCCCCGTGCGGACGTGAGCTCCGCCTCCAGATCCGCACTGTCACCGGTTTGTTGGAAAAACCGATGTTATTGTCCTCTGTTCCCGTCCCTTTGTCCCTAATAGGCATTTAGTGCAGGAGGGGGAATGGAGAAACTGCGACAGAATTGTGTGTCTATTTCAGGCTCTTTCCGGAAGTTGCACTTCTGTGGAACTTGGAGATTGGGATAGAATGGGTGCGGGGAAGGACCTCCTCCCTTGCCCTGAGTGGTCCTGGGCCAGACTTGGGGAGGAGCTGCCCTGGTGGCCCCGTGTCCAGGCCAGTGGGTGCTGAGGACTGGTTCTGGAAGGAACTGCCTTCCTTCTCTCCTAGGTCCACCACCTGGACTGGACCCTAAATTGATGTCAGGAGAAGGGATGATGGGGACCTCTGGCCTTCTACCTTGACTCTCAGAATTTGGTAGGCTGGATGAGGTCAAGGGCTGATGAGGTCAAAGTCTTGGGTTGCTTTTTTTTTTTTTTCGCGGTACGTGGGCCTCTCACTGTTGTGGCCTCTCCCGTTGAGGAGCACAGGCTCCGGACACGCAGGCTCAGCGGCCATGGCTCACGGGCCCAGCCGCTCTGCGGCATGTGGGATCTTCCCGGACCGGGGCACGAACCCGTGTCCCCTGGATCGGCAGGTGGGCTCTCAACCACTGCGCCACCAGGGAAGCCCTTGGGTTGCGTTTTTGTTTGGGATTCATTCATTCAGTGATCTGCTGCTGGGCACATTCTTAAAGGCTGAACTCTGCACTTGACAGCAGCATGCTGGTTTGCAGGTGAAAACTTTTCATGGGAAGAACAGTATATCTTCTTATATCAGGTCACTGTGACTATGATTTAATGGGAGCTCGAAGGCTCTCCTGCACCTAAATAGCTCTGCAGCAACCTGCCTGGTGCCTCAAATTCCATCATCAGTCAGTCCTGTGAATGAAGGCATTATATCTCCCAAAGGACCATGTTAAAATATAAGTGTATAACTGAGGAGGGCTCACAGAGGACAAAAAACAAAAAACTGCCTGTCATCATGGCGAACAGAGCATGGGCCCCAAAATGAATGCTATTCAAGATGCGTGAGTTTTGATGGGAGACAGATGAGAAGAGAAACGTCCAGCCCATGGGCTACTGCCCTGGGAGGGAGGGCCTAAGGGGCTGGATGAGAGACGGATTTAGGGGGAGCATTTCTCAGAGGGATCTGGCTCCACACATCACTGGATGCCCCATTCTGATTTGAGACTGACGGTGTAAGACTAAAGAACTGTCCCAGCCCTTCCGCCCCTGTCTGGAAAGTGGGGAAAACTTAATGCTCTGCTGACCCGCAAACCCTGGAGGCTCGGAGATGGGGCCACCTCTGTCACCACAGGTGCCTCATCCACATCTAAGTGGGGTATAAGGGGCAGAGATGGGGTGGATGGAGGTCCCAGTGTCCCATCCATCTCTCACGCCCCTGTGGCCCCCCCTCGAGCCACACCCTGCTCTGCACCTGTCTCCTCCCCTAGCTGGGGTCTAGGGGCTGATTGCAGGTGAGCTCAGGCCCCAGCAGAGAGTGCCCTGGTCCACCCGGACAACTTCAATGAGAGAAGAGAGAAGCTAATCCTTGAGTGGGAGCGGGGAGACCCTGTTCTGCCATCCCCTCTTACCTGATGGGTATTAGGGAACTGATTAACCAGGGAGGTGCCCACCAGGCAGAGATGCCCTTTGTAACCTCTTACTACTTAATATTCAGAACCTATTTCACTGCCCTGTAGCAAAAAAGTCACATAATAAAGCACATTAGAATTCATCCAAGGGCTTCCCTGGTGGCGCAGTGGTTAAGAATCCGCCTGCCAATGCAGGGGACACGGGTTCGAGCCCTGGTCCTGGAAGTTCCCACATGCCGCGGAGCAACTAAGCCCGTGCGCCACAACTCCTGAGCCTGCACTCTAGAGCCCATGAGCCACAACTACTAAGGCCACGTGCCACAACTACTGAAGCCCATGTGTCTAGAGCCCGTGCTCCGCAGCAAGAGAAGCCACCGCAATGAGAAGCTCGCGCACCGCAATAAAGAGTAGCCCCTGCTCGCCGCAACTAGAGAAAGCCCGCGCGCAGCAACGAAGACCCAATGCAGCCAAAAATAAATAAAATTAAAAGAAAAAAAAGAATTCATCTGAAATTGTTTCCATAAAGACGTGTATTATTGCCTAGTGATGGTTCTAGGTGAGCTCTGAATATGAGAGCTGAGGGGGGGCTTGCCCCCTCCCCCTGGGGCCCCACCACTTTGTCCTGTTCTAGGAAGCACTCAGGAAGAGCCTGCTGAATGTTTCCTAAGGCCCTCCCACCCTCCCCTCCTCACTTCACCCCTGCCAGCTCACCTGCCTTCCACACCATCCAACAGCTTGCTGTGTACTCCCGAGTGACAAGGGGTTGGATGAGGACCATTGTCTGGGAGAAGATGGAAGGAAACTGGCCAGAGCCCTCAAAGGCTTACTCACCTCTGGTCACTCCCTCTTCCCTCCCCTCACTCTTCTGCCCACCCCGGCCCCCACCACTCCTGTTCCCATGCTCGGATCTGGTGCGGCAAAAGAGGTGCTTTGCCTTAAGGACGACACTCAGGACTTAGGATGGAGAGGAGCCCTGAGAAGTTGGAAAACCATCCCCTTGCCCCAAGCAGGGATTCCTGATCCAACAGCCCTGAAGGCGGTGACTATGCCTTAGCCATCTCCCAGGTCTGGGACCTGGGCTGGGCAGATGGGTCTCCTGAAAGCGTGTTCTCTATGAACACACAGCATTTCAAAACAAATAATCTATGGTGTCAAAAGTCAGGAGAGGGAATTCCTTGGCGGTCCAGTGGTTAGGACTTGGCGCTTTCACTGCCAGGGCCTGGGTTCAATCCCTGGTCAGGGAACTAAGATCCCCCAAGCCGCAAAAGGCGCGGCCAAAAAAAAAGGAAAAGTCAGGAGAGTGGTTGCCCTTTATTGGGGTGGGTGGGTCCGAGGGGGTCTTCCTGGTGCAGATTACACAGGTACATTCACTTTGGGAAAATTTGTGAATTCTTCTGAATGGATGTTACACCTCAATAAAATATTTACCCCTAAAAGTCCTTTGTCAAGTAGAGATTGTTAATACTACCATAATTATATCATTGAAATAAAATAACCGAAATAACCTCTGTGAGGGCGGGATGGAGCAGGTAGTCGAAAGCAGTGGATAATCCACAATTATTTTGGACTTGGACTTAGAATGAGTGCCTCACATAAAACATGCACTTGTTTGCAAAGGATTTGCTTCTGTAAGTGCGCATGCTCTTGCTGCTATTAAAATTAACTGCAATTTCTTTTTCTTTTTGAATTTTATTTTATTTATTTTTTATGCAGCAGGTTATTAGTTATCCATTTTATACATATTAGTGTATACATGTCAATCCCAATCTCCCAGTTCATCCCACCCCCCCAACCCCCGCCACTTTTCCCCTTGGTGTCCGTACGTTTGTTCTCTACATCTGTGTCTCTATTTCTGCCCTGCAAACTGGTTCATCTGTACCATTTTTCTAGGTTCCACATATATGCGTAAAATTAGCTGCAATTTCTGAATACATACCGCTCGGCCCTGGGTGGTCCAGAAGCATCCCGGTAGCAGTGAAGTCAGATGGAGGCAGGACGGACTTTGACGTGCTCCACCTGCTATCCCCTGCCTCAGTGCTGGGTGTGGTCACTGTTCAGGTCACTGCAGTCCACATTTCTCTCCTGCTTTGGTGGGTACCAAAGTCAGCTCTTTTTTTCTTTTTTTTTGTGGTACGTGGGCCTCTCACTGCTGTGGCCTCTCCTGTTGCGGAGCACAGGCTCCGGACGCGCAGGCTCAGCGGCCATGGCTCACGGGCCCAGCCGCTCCGCGGCACGTGGGATCTTCCCGGACCGGGGCACGAACCCGTGTCCCCTGCATCGGCAGGCGGACTCTCAACCACTGTGCCACCAGGGAAGCCCCAAAATCAGCTCTTGAATGAGAGCCACCTCCTCCTGGCATGAAGGATGGGGAAGAAACTGCCTACAGCAGGAGGATCTGAGAGCCTGATCCCGGATTGGTGACTGTGACACCCTGTTTGCAACAAGCCCCTCCCTGTGGCAGGCCCGCCTTGCAGGGTGCCTTTGCCCCACTCTTCTCATCAAGAGGCAGAGTCTCCTTCCCAATCCCCTTTTTAAAAAAACATTAATTAATTAATTTATGGCTGCATTGGGTCTTCGTTGCTGCGCGCGGGCTTTCTTTAGTTGCGGCGGGCGGGGGCTACTCTTCATTGCGGTGCGCGGGCTTCTCATTGTGGTGGCTTCTCTTGTTGCGGAGCACGGGCTCTAGGTGCACAGGCTTCAGTAGTTGTGGCTTGCGGGCTCTAGAGCACAGCCTCAGTAGTTGTGGCCCACGGGCTTAGTCGCTCCGCGGCATGTGGGATCTTCCCGGACCAGGGCTCGAACCCGTGTCCCGTTCATTGGCAGGCGGATTCTTAACCACTGTGCCACCGGGGAAGCCCCTTCCCAATCCCTTGAATCTGAGTTGATCTTTGACTTACTTTGACCAATAGAGGATGACGGAAGTGATGCCTTATGACGTCCCCGCCCAGGCCTCAGTAGGCCTTCCAGCTTCTGCTCTCCTCCACCTGGGGCTATCCAGGTACTGCCAGGTGAAGGGGTTGAGGCTGGCCTCCTGAAGGCTGAGAAGCCACACGAAGCAGAGATGAGCCATCTAAGCTGAGGTTCCCAGACCACCCACCCGGTGGCAGCTTGTACCAAGCAGCAGGCATGTTCATGAGGCCAGTTTTAGACCCTCTGGCCCTCCCAGCCACCAGCTGACAGCACACGAGTGAGCCCAGGAGAGACCAGCCCGAGTAGTCCACCCACAGAATCATGCGCAAATACCTCTGTTGTTGTTCCAAGCCACAGCAATTCATAACGGAAGCAGCTGCTAACACCCTTGCCTGAGCACCTGCTGGCTGATGCCAGCGTCCCGGGGGACAGGACTGTGCCCTCGAATGCTGTTCATTCTTCCATCCATAAGCCCCAGAAATAACTTTCTGCCCAAGATTTCTTTCTTCGCACATGCCCGCCAGTTTCCAGGGCAGACACGGCAGTGCCCATTGCTCTTTATTAGTTTAATATATGTTGAAGCCTCCAAATAAATGCTGGGGCCCAGGTGGAACGGATGAAATGGGACTAAGTTCTGGGGGATGATTGATAATGAGTAGGGACTGGAAAATCAATTGTGTTAATTCCTGGCCTGTCACTGGGACCGAGAATTAATGAGAAAATTTGTCCAACTTAATGGTATTTACACATTATACAGAGTGTGATAAACTCGTCTGTAGGTGCTGCCTGGCATTCCAATTATATAAGGCCTGCACAGCCTGAAGGGCTGGCAGGTCTGAGCTGTCCAGGACCTGGGCCGGGCACGTAGAGACTCACTGAGGTGACCCAACTACCAACTAACCTACGAATTGGTCCCAGGCCCCCGAGTGGGTCTCACTGGCATGGCTGGCCCCTGCCTGGTGTGGGCTATCCAACTGGCAGTGTCTCAGGAATGTGCTGGAGGGCACATCTACGAGCCTGCTTCGAGGATAGCCACTCCAGAAGCCATGTGGGCCGTTGGACAATGACGAGGGATGGGTTCTGTCTTATGTGTTGGCATGCTATGAGAGACACAGATGGTCCTCCTGGCCCCCAGGCCCCTTCCCCCGGGGAACCTGTCCTGCACCATACCCACTGGCCAGTCACTATTGGAAGGCGTCTCGAAAAGCCTCATGGAAACTGATGGAAAAGACTTCCTCAGAGTCTGTTTGCTTTCCTGAAATTCTATAGAGCAGAGCTTGTCCCGACGAAGGCTATCAGGGAGGCATCCCCGAGAATCAACAGCTCCTGGTAGTCACACCCTTGTGTGGTCTTCTTTCATATTGAATAGGGCTGATCTGAGGGTCCAATAAGATATTAAAGAAATTACTGTGACTTCTGAGGCCAGTTTATATATATATATACATACATATGTGTATGTGTGTGTGTGTGTGTGTGTGTGTGTGTATATATATATATATATATATATATATATTGAAAGTAGGTCCTCTAGCCCTGGCCAAGGCTTCAGATGACCACAGCCCTGGATGACATCTTGACTGCAACCTCAAGAGAGACCCAGAGTGAGCTTGCTCCCAAATTCCTGGCACATGGAAACTGCTAGAGATAATGATATAGAGGTTTATTATTGTTTTAAGTTGCTAGGTTTGGGGGTAATTTGTTATGCAGCACTGGATAACTAATGCAGATGGGGAAGGAGATGGGTGGGCAGGACCAGGGATATCTCACGTGGGGTGTGGAGCTGATGGAAGACACCCCCTTGTAACTTCTCTACACAGTTCAAGTGAAATCCTCTTCTGTTTTGCTGCTTCCCCCAAACGCCTTGCCTTTCCCACCTTTGTGCCTGAATGTGCTACTTTCTTTGCCTAGAATGCCCATTTTGCTCCCCCTCCTCTACCTCTTCTCCACTTTCTCTTTTTCCTTCTGAGATGAACTCCTCCTAGCCAGGCTTCAAGACCCAGCTCAGATGTGCCCGCCTCTGGAAAGGCCTTCCCAGTCTCTCTTGGGCAGTTTTTGTCACCTTCATTGTCACCCCCCGTGATACCCTACTTTTTAATGGATACCTGAGTGGATTGAGCTATAATGATTGGTTCCATGAGCTCTGGCTGGGGTTTAGAACTTGAATTTCATTAATCAACTCTGCCCTCCTTCCACGTTCACTGGCATCCAGGAGATGTTCAATACAAGGGTGTCGAATGAATACATGAATGAATGAGCGACATCCAAGGCCATCTTGGGGAGGAAGAAAGTGTCCACGTGAAGTCTGCAGAGTGGGGAGAGGGCAGAGCTTGGCCTATGTGAATGGAAGCGGTGCAGGCTGGTTATCGGTCTGTGTCTGTAAGTTTCAGGTCTGCTCGTCCTAACACCAATGAGAGAGCTCTTTCCTCTGGCCGCCCCCAGAGCTTTCCTGGGTCAGGGAAAGGGGCATCGCTTGGGAGGCCCCCGTGTCTGTGTGTCCCCATCAAACCCCTTTCCTGATCCCTGCCCTTCCCCGCTCTCTGTTTTCCATGCCCAACAGGCAGCCCTCCAGAGTTCACCTTCCCTTCATCCAAACCTGGAGGGCAGGTGAGCGGTGGCCAAATCTGATTTCTAAAACAGGTCTAAAGGTCTTTGCCCAGAGCCCCTGAGCTCGTTTCTCCTTTCTCTGTCTCTGAAGCGCCAAGGCAGCAATTCGGATCTCAAACACCCAAGCAGAGGTGCCGCCAAGTTCTTTATTGCACAGAATGAATTTGTTACGTGGGGATTCTTTGGCCTGAAGGATTGCTTAATGTCCTTACGTCACATGGTATCCCAGCCCGGCTGGTGCTCCGAGGTGGGAGAATTGCCTTGCTTGCCAGTTTTCTGAGAGGAAGGCTGAGGGGGACTGAGGTCAGGGAGGGGTCACCTGCAGACCCTAGTCCTACTGCTGGCCACGCCTACTTATCGAGTGCCCAGCAAAATCAAGTCCCAGAGAAAGAAGTCATTTGTCGGAGGTCCCAAGGCAGGAAGTGGTGGAGCTGAGATTTGCTGCCAGACCTGTCTGAATTCAAAGACCCCTGCTCTTGACCGTTAGGTCCCACTGTCTCAGCCTAGCACGACCACTCCAGGGGTCACGCAGCCCCTCCCCTCCCAGCTCCCAGACCATCCAGGGGCCTCGCGCGTTTTCAGCAGGACTAAGCCAGAGGCTGAAGGAAGTGACAGCCTGGGGTGGAGGTTCCTGGGTCCCTGACACCCATGGGCTCCTGCAGTTCCCAGAAGGCAATCGGAGATCCTGTGGTTTCCTGCTTGACCGAATTCCACTCCCACTGGAGCAGAGGAGGGTGGTTTGCCATGTCTGGTAGGGGGGCTTATCTTCTGAAACTGCAGTGCATGTGGAAACCTATGAACCAAAGGAGGTGGAAGAAAGATTAAAGAGGGAAAGGATTAAAATCTACAGGGCTCCCCGTGCTCTGCACAGCCTCTCCCGCAAGCAGCGCTACGATCTTTCTATTAGACAGCCAGCTGGCCAGCAGCTCTGCGGTGAGAAGGGCTGAGCCCCTGACCCCAGCCTTAAGTCATTGAGAAAGCAGCATTTTCGGGCACAGAGGTGGGAAAGGCAGGGTGTGTTTGGGAAGCAGCAAAACATAGAAGTGGATTTCACTTGGCTAAGAACAGGGTGGAAGTGAAGGGGAGATACATGGGAATGTCTTCACTTCCATCAGTTCCACACCCCCCGGGGGAGATACCCCTGGCCCTGCCGACCCATCTCTTTCCTAACCTGTATTAGTTACTCAGTGCTTCACAACAAATTACCCCCAAACTTAGCAGCTTAAAATAATAATAAACATCTATATCTATTCTCTCTCCCATTTTCCGTGGGCTGGGAATTCGGGAGCAAGCTCACTCTGGTCTCTCCTGAGGCTGCAGTTAAGATGACAGCCAGGGCTGTGGTCATCTGAAGGCTTGACTAGGGCTGGAAGACCTGCTTCCAAGATGCTTCACTCCCACGGCGCTGGTTGCTGGTGGGAGGCCTCAGTTCCTCTCCACATGGTGGTGGCTTCCCCGGAGTGAGTGATACAAGAGAGAACAAGGCAGAAGCCGCCGTGTTTTCTTTTTTTTCATGAACTGGCCTCAGATGTCGCAAACAGTCACAAAGCCTGGCAGTTACTTTTCCCACTTTCCCCCACATTCCAGATGATCACTGCTAATTGTGTAGCTGCCGGGGGTCTCTGGAGTGGCTGTGTGCGCCTCCAGAGTGGCCAGTCCCTAACAGTTGTGATATCAGTGTACCTGTGACTCTTTTTCAGAAAGCATGACATGAGCAACTGCAGTCTGGGAAGGCAGACCCTTGCTGCACAGCCACTCCCAGCTCTGCCACCATCCCCTGCCCATTTCTACCCTGTGCTTGCTGCCATCCCACCCCCTCCCCCCCACAACTGCTATAGCTTTCATATCCAAAGAAGGTGCTATCGGCATTGCTTGAAGCATAGGGAAAACTAGAAACAATTAACAGCCCGCTTTTATGGAGTACTTACTATGTGTTAGGTTCGTACCAAGCATGGTAAAAGTGCTAACTTCTTACAGCCTCTCAATGGGGTAGGTCCCTCCCCCACTACCATTTTATATATGGGGAAACAGAGGCACAGAGAGGGTAAGTAACTTGCCCAAAGCCACACAGTCCTTAAGTGGCAGAGCTAGAATCTGCCTGCAGAGCCCACCCTGCTAACCTTATATGTATCGCATCTGTGATGTGAGGCAACATTCTCTTTTATGAGGAAGCCACAGTTCATCAGACAGAGATGGGAGTTCACAGTACAGCAAGAAACATGGAGGTCAGACACATGGAAGGCGCTCCAGGCCACAAGTTGTGAGGCCTCAGAGTAGCTTTGTCCCTGCGTATGTTCAGGAAATGGGGTCTTCCAGACTGCAGTGAGCACTCAGGCAACAGCTGGGCCAAAGGGCTGTGGTCTTCCTTTTTTTAATTTTAAAAAATGGTGTAAAATATACATAACATAAAATTTCCCATTTTAACCTTTTTTTTTTTTTTTTTTTTTTTTTTTAAGGCTCCGGATGCGCAGGCTCAGCGGCCATGACTCACGGGTGCAGCCACTCCGCGGCATGTGGGATCCTCCCGGACCGGGGCACGAACCCGTGTCCCCTGCATCGGCAGGCGGACTCTCAACCACTGCGCCACCAGGGAAGCCCCCATTTTAACCACTTTTAAGAGTGCAGTTAGTGGCATTAAGCACATTCACAAGTTGCATGATCATCATCATCAACTATGTCCAGAACTTTCTCACGGCATCTTGAGGGCTCTGCTGACCCCCAGTTCTCCTGCCAGCCTGGACCCCCTCCCTCCTGCTGGCAGGGGTGGGATGGGCAACAGCAAAAACAGGCTTTCCTCTTCTGAGGGGAGGATTAAAATGATCCACCTTTGAGGTTTGCTCTCTGCTTCAAAGGCCCACAGTAGCTGTGCAGACGATGAGCTATAACAAGGGCATGAAAGGGAGTTTATCAATAGTACCCGGAGCTCAGTAATTCATAAACCTTTCATTAGTTTTACATCGATGACGGCTCAAGTCCTAGGAAGTAGCTTTAAGCTGGAAGACAGATGTCTCCATAAATCATCATCTCTGAAAATTAGGGAAATGGAAGCAGGGTTTTTATAGGATTTCACAGCAGCTCACTTGGGGAGCTTTGCTTCTTACTCCCTTTCTGAGCTGATGTTGGATTTCTGGCCTCATGTCCTTGGATGGAAAACACAGTCAGAGGCTCCGAGAAGGGATTAGAAAAGGAACCAAACGGCCCTCCCCTTTCCTCGGGCCCCTCCAAGCCTGGAGGCTGCAAATCTTGTATCTGGCCATGTAGTTTCCTGCAGAGGGCTCAGCGAAACAGCTCTCTGGAAGGTGCTTCTGTGAGAGAAAGAAACTGAAGCAGCAGCAGGAGAGCAGACAGAGGAGCTTTAAAATCCAGCTCTCACCAGAAACAAGAAAAGAAGACGGAGCCTTTTTCTTGCTAATGAGAATAGTAGCGATGACAACAGCACTTAAAACAGTGCCTGCCACGCAGACAATTCTCAGCATGTATTAGCTATTATTTTGGACATTTCTTACGCGCTGCATACTTTATCAATGAGTTACTGGGACTTCCCTGGTGGTCCAGTGGTCCACTGCAGAGGGTACAGGTTTGATCTCTGGTCGGGGAACTAAGATTCCATATGCCACAAGGTGTGGCCAAAAAAAAAAAAGATTTATTATTGTTACCCTCCTATTTTACAGATAAGAAAACCGAGGCCTAGAGAAGTTGTGACTTGCCTAAGATGACACAGCTAAAGGTGGCAGGGCTCGGGCCTGACCCCACCCTACCCAGCTGCTCCTTGTGCCAGGGGTAGCCTCTCTTGGGCATGATTTTGACAATGTCACCTTCTCCTTTCCCTGCCACAGTTCCTTCATCTCTAAAATAGAGAACCAACTTCAGCCCACCCTGTGCTCCAGACATGAAGTGAGAGGTGAGCCAACCCCGGAGCACCAAGCCTGGGACTTTGGGGGACGATAAACTTCCTCAAAAGGCAGGGAAGCTGTTGCTCTCAGGACGATGTCCACACCTTTGATTTCGTGGTGTCTTTACCGTGTCTCATGGAGGCTTGGCAAATATTGCTTATTTTCATCTTACAGATGAGGAAATTCAGCCCTGCCTTCTCCCTCCCTCCCCTGCCCTCCCAGGTTCAATCACATAGCTGGTAGATGCCTAGGCAGCCTGCAAGCAGGTCCCGGCTTCTACTGTGGTGTCAAAAGCCAGCAGACAGCTTAGCCAGCACAGATGAACACTCTGGAAGGAAGTGTCTCCAGACAGGATGTCAGGGCGTGGGTCGCCACTGCTGGGCAGGGGTCCTCTCAGCTGCTTCTCTTCTGCTTTGCTCTGCAGCCCCCGGCTCGGGAGCTCCTGTCCATCCCCTACACCCCCGCACCACCCCCTGCCCCGGGGCTGCCCTAAATGCTCAGACAGACTAATTACAAGAAATAGCAGAGAAGCACTGACAGAGAACAAGGTGGTGGTTTGGTGGCCAGGGCCTCGGTCTCAGTGATCTTCTCCGGAGCAGCGCCGGCAGACTCAACAAATCAAGGACTTCAATTTCCTTCCCTTTCCCCTTCTCTTGCCCCTGGAGGATGAGCCAGCAAGCGCCCAGCCGGAGGTGAACTGCTGCAGTGTTTTCTGCGTCTGGCTGTGGAACGAGAAGCCTCCTAGCAAAAAGTGTCCCAGGAGAACTTTTACTCAGGAATAATCTGCATGAGGATTTATTTCCTCCTTGCTGGGCTTCCCGCCGAAGTGCAGCCTTGTTTCCGCTAGGTTCCGGCAGGAGGAGAACTCGGCTCAAAGATTTCAGCGAAGCGGCCGAAGATTCAGATTCGACGAGCGTTTACTGAGCACTGTGTGGGAAGCCCTGTGCCCATAACTTTGCCCACGCCATCCTGTTTAGCCTTCCTAACAACCTTCTGAGTTTGGGATTCTTATTCCCATTCTACAGATGGGGAAGGTGAGTCCATAATTAGTAATAACACTACCAGCCTACATTTCTTTTACTGCATTTGCTTGCCATGTGTCACATCTACTCAGTGAGCTCATTTAATTCTCTGACAACCCTATGAAGTAGATACAGCTATTATGCCCATTTTGCAGCTGAGGAACCTGAGGCCCACTGAGGTTAGGTAACTGCCCCAGGTTATAGGGGTTGAAGGTAATGGAGCTGGGATCAAATCTAGGCTAGCTGGCAGCAGGGACCAAGTGGAAGAGCTAGGAATCAGGTCCAGTTCTTTGGGTTCATGCCCAATTCCTAAAAGCCATGGTTATTCTTGGTTTGATGCCCTTCATGCCCATGGGAGGGATGGGTTTTGGAGGGATACCATCCCAGGTACCTAAGGATCCCAGGAGCTGTGAGGCCAAGACATGGCTGTGTGTTGTGATCAGGCAAGCTATAGAAACCCAATATAAGTAGTTTAAAATAAAGGGGCTTTATCTGCGCCAGTGAAAGGGGACCCCAGGGGTGGATCTAGGGATCAAATGATGTCATCAGGGCTCTGCCAGTCTGATTCTCTCTTGCACTCATTCACCAACAGTTCTCTCTTCTGTCCTCAGGGCAGGGAGGATGGGGGCTTTGTATGTTGGCTGTTTAGGCACTGCTCAAAGGCTCCCACCTATGGGGCTGAGTGGGAGCTGAAATGCATCCAAAGCTCTGCTTGCCAAGCTCTGTGCCCTGGTACAAGGCAGTGTTGGCCCAGAGGGCCACTTTTCCCATTTCATCTACTAGGGAGACTCACCTATTCCTAATACGTGTAAGATGCGCTATAGGTTACAGATTATCCTGAACCCGTCTCCTGGTGCCCAAGGTCAGCCTCACACCAGCACCCCCATCCCCAAACTTGGCAACTCCATCAAATTCATCCACTCAGTGAATATTTATGGAACCCCTATCACAGAACACAGGTACTTCCCTGCCCTTCTGCAGCTTATATTCTGGTAAGGAATCCAATTGGCTTAGCTTGGGTCATGTGACCACACCTGGACCAATCACTGTTGCCTGAGGGAATGAGTGGATACTGTGATTGGCCTAGCGGGGCCAGATGCCCATCCCTTTGGGCATTGATTGACAGCCTCACCGGGACCACCTGGATGTAGGAGTGGTTTCTCAGAGGACATAGGAGGACTAGTCTGTAGAAATAACTGACATCTACCAAACTGTGGGATCCTAGGAAAATCATAGTCCTTCTCTTCCTTGACCAATAACCTTCCCATCTGCAATGGGAGGTGCCTGGGGCCCATACTCTGAGAGGAGTGTATCAGGGTGTCCCTAAAGTGTCTGCTGCTGGCCTATCACAGGTGAAAACTCCCTCTGGTCCTGTTCAGGAAGGTCAGGGGTCAGGACTGTTTACCCAAGATCAATGCGGTCTGACTTTCAGTTTGGGGAAAAAGAAAAATGATGGGGTGTAGGGGAGAGTCAGGGGTGTCCATGTCGGGGAGCAGGTAGCGAGTGGGACTCCTGGTCCCACTGTTGGTGGGGGCTTCATTGGGTGTCATAAACACTGAGTACTTGTTATGTGCCAGGAGCTTCCCCTGCTTTGTCTTATTTAAACTCCACACCTGCCACGTAGGTGTTATCACCTTTTGTTGGTGAAGAAACTGAGGCTCAGGGAAATTCAGTAAGAGAAATACGCTCACTCAGGTGTGCTGACTCCAGGGGCCCTCCTCTGAGCCCACAGGACCCTGAGGCCACAGAGGCATCCCCGAGCCACCGCTCACAGGCCCAACGAGGAACCTCGCGTGGACCCGATCTCATTTTCTGATCCCTGGCCTCCCATCCTCCAGCCCGCCCCCACCTAGAGAGCAAGCAAACCCTCTTGCAACCTCATCTCGCACCATCTCCTCTGCTCCCGTTCACAACTGGGTGGCATCTTCCAGTTTTCTGAGCACTTTCCTGTGTTCTCAAAGGACGAACATCTTCTGGGCCCTGAGGCCACCACATCGTCCCAGGACACCTGCCTGTTCATTTCAGGAGGAAGGTCAAGCCCAAGCTGAGTTATGGGGCCTGCCTGCCTCTAGGGGAAGCTCCCAGGACATCCAGGATGTCCTGACGGGATGACCCCACCTGGAGACCGGGAGGCTCTGGCCTGTGAGAACAGCATCTTTCTTTCTTTCTTTCTTTCTTCCTTCCTTCTTCCCTTCCTTCCCTCCTTCCTTCCTTCCTTCCTTCCCTCCTTCCTTCCTTTCTTCCTTCCTTCCTTTCCTCCATCCCTCCCTCCCTTCTCTCTCTCTCTTTCTTTCTATTGAAGTACAACTGATCTACAATATTGTGCTAGTTTCCGATGTACAGCAAAGTGATTTGGTTCCCTATCTTCTTTTTTTCCCAATTCTTTTCCATTATAGGTTATTACAAGATATCGAACATAGTTCCCGGTGCTATACAGCAAATTCTTGCTGTATCCATTTTATATATGGTGGTATGTATCTGTCAATCCCATACTCCTAATTTATCCCTTCCCCCACTTTCCCCTTTGGTAACCATAAATTCGTTTTCCATGTCTGTGAGTCTGTTTTTGCTTTGTAAACAAGTTCCTTTGTATTATTTTTTTAGATTCCACATATAAGTGATAATATAATATTTGTCTTTGTCTGATTTAGTGATCTCTAAGGTAAGATACTTAATGTCTTTTTCTTTCTGACTTACTTCACTTAGTATGATAATCTCTAGGTTCATCCATGTTGCTGCAAATGGCATTATTTCACTCTTTTCTATGACTGAGCATCTCCTTTATTAAAATGCAGGTCTGGGGAGATGCAAATGGCTGGAAAAGGAGCCCCAGCACCCAGGGCTGGGGGCTCAGGCTCTGCCTCTTCTGCCCTGTCCACGCCTGATGGTCATGCCCACTCGGAATCGGAGGAGAGCAAGTGCGACTTAGAGCAGCCCAGCAGCTGGTTTCCCATTCCTCATTCATTGACAGTGACTCCTTCATTCAACAAATATTTAGTGGGTACCTACTATGTACAAGCACTGGGATGAGCTTTGGAGATTCCATGATAACCCCTGCTATCGTGGAGTGTTCAGTCTTGTGGGGAGAGAGAGATGCATAAACAAGCAGTTGTCATGTTACATGTTAAGTTCGAGCACAGGTGTAAGCCCAGGAGACTCCAGGTGCAAAAAGGAGGTACATGACCTCTGCCTGGGAGACAGAAGGCTTCTCAGGGAAGAGATATCTCAGCTGAGACCTGCAGGATCTGAGGGGTTAGTTCAGCAAAGTGAAAAGCGTTCCAAGCAGAGTGATCAGTTTGTGATGCCCAGAAATGAGAGAGCATTCATTCATTCATTCATTCATCATCCATTCATTCAACCAATACTTTTCCAGCATGTACTCTGTGCCCGGCGCTCTTTTAGCTGCTGGGACCGGCTGTAGCAGTGAACCAGGCAAACCAAGCCCCTACCTCATGGTACTTACATGCTAGTGGAAGGTGGCCATTCACTGAATCCAAAGAAAACTTGATGACATAGGGAGACACGTGGAAGGGACAGTGGCCTCTGCCCTGCTCAGCGTCGCCTGGGCCCCATTCTCCATCCTCTTTCTGCCGAGCCTGGCAGCCAGTCCCCAAGCCTGCCCGCACCGGTCAGCTGTGGGGAGGCCACCCAGTCCATGGGGGCAGCCTGTGCCGATGTGTTAATAGCCTGGCTGAAGGCCTGCTGAGCAGTTCCGCTAACTACAGTGATTAATGGCTTTAATTTACTTAGTAAGAGTAATGTGCTGTCACTCTACTGTCAGAACTCAGCCCCAGTGCCTGCTCCCTCCTTTCTCCCCCAAAAGGTGCCCACCCAGGATCTTGCAACCTGCCCACTGGTGGCCCAGGCTCCCTTGAGTCCAGGCACATGCCTGCCCATCATTATGTCACCTTGGGAACCTGTCTGCTGCCCCCTGGTGGCAAGGGGAGAATTCTTACTTGTCCCCACTGTAGAGGGCTATGGGGCCACAGCTAGTTGGGGAAGGTAGACCTTTCCATCCTTCCATGTCACCTCTGTACGTGGCAGAGAGAGCCCCCTGATCTCTAGTGGCCCCCCTCACACGGCTCTCTCTGACTTATCCCTATGTGGCAGTCACCCTAGCTGAAGTCATTTTATGTGGTTTCCTGTGTCATGACCACCTTCCGGCTCCAGAGCACGAGCACCCTTGAGGACATGGACCCTCTCAGGTGCTCTGTTTGTTGAATGAATGAATGTCTACATAAGGGTCTTACTCCCCCATCCCACGTGCCTCAGTCCTTGTAACAAGATGACTTCGGATCTGGTGCTTTTCTTCCCTCAATCCCTGCTCAGCAATCCTCCCAAGTGATGTCTATAGGTGACAGGTGGCCCAGTGTCTTCATTGTGCAGCCTGAGAAATGCAAGAGCATGCAGCCAAGGCTGAACAGAAGTTGAGGCCTGATGATCTGAACCCATTGTCCACTGGAGCAAGGACATAGGGACCAGTGCCTTCTTTGAAGCCCAGGTCTCCATTTCTACGGGATGGTTTCAAGCCTCCAACTAGAGCTTCCTTTAACTGCAGTCATTTTTCTGGTGATTCCAGGGAGGGACAAAACTTCCTTGTGATTGGCAGTTTTCTCCTGCTGTCTAACCTGACTCCCTCCCTTTGCCCCCAGTACTCCTCTTCATCAGCGTAGCTGGGTGGCTAGGGTCGGGCTGTCTTCTCAGGGGAACTTTCTTCCACTTTCCAGGCCAGTCCTGAGACCAAGAGGGTCCCCTAGTTCCTCCTGGCACCGGGACCATCTTGTTGCCAAGCCTGCCCTAGCCTTGAGCTGTGGCATCAGCTTAGTCGCGCCCCGCCCTTCACCTCCCCAGGGCAGCTGTGACAAGCTTGCCTGAGTGGGTGGCCACAGGCAGGGGAGAACGGGGTGCTGTTTGTTTTGTTTGTTCACTGCCACGCTTGCCCGAGCAGGCAGCCGGCTGGCAGGATGCTGGAGGGAACCCTTCCTTCGACCAAACCAACTGTGACTGGTGCGGGGAGGAGTGCGGGGTTCGGTGGGGATAGGGCTGTGTTTCCATTTTCTCTCCCGGCAGGGACAAGAAACTCACCTGTCAATCCTTCAGCCCAGTTAGAACAGGATAAAGGCAACAGTGCAGCAAGAGGGATTGCAGCCAGACCGAAAGGAAAGAGAAAACATATCTTCCTGGAAGGGCAGTGAGGGAGAGATCCCAGAATGTCATCCTAGGGGTGACAGCCTCAGCCTGACCTATAGCCATCTGTGACCGGAGCAGGTCACACCTCGCTTGGCCTCAGTTCCTCCAGCTGTACCGCAGCAGAGAAAGGCCTGGATGAGCTGAAAACTAAGGTCGCTTCTAGTTCTGGGATTCCCCATCTATAATTCCTGCCCCAAGGCACATCCAGGAACGGAGCAGGGTGGACCCCTGACCCCTCACGGGATGTCTAGCACTTGCAGGAGGTGCTGACACCTCATGACCAGCTCCCTGCGGAAGTGAGAGCCGTTGGGTCTCACAGGCAAGAGGCCAGACTGATAATTGACTCCAGCCATGGGGAAGGCAGCCCAGCCTAATCAGTATGCAGTGCCTGTGCAGAGCGCTTAAGAAAAACTTATTAATTTCCCCTCCACAAAGACTGAGAGTTCGACAGTAATCACGGTATCGAGTCGTTAAGAAAAAAATCCCTCCATTGAAAATAGCGGTTGGGGTCTAGAGAGTTCAACAGGAAAAGATTGTATTAAGATAAAGGAGATTATAGCAGAGTGGACGTTAAAGGTTGTCGTTGTCTGGTAAATCACATCAGGGAGGCCCTGGGACTGCTGTGTCCCAGCGAGGGAGCCAGGACCCTGTTCCTGACCTGGCAACACACCAGCCGGCCCACCTCTCTCCCGTCTCTCTCCTGCCCTCCGAGACTGTAGCAAACTCAGGAATCTGATGTCCCTGCCACCTGAAACTGACCTGAGGACCCTCATTAGGGGCAGAAGGTGGAACAGTCTATAGATTCTGGAGGACAGATCTCTGCCCGAGGCACTCTTATAGTCTAGCCTGATGGTAGGGGCTTCCGCACATTTGCCCAGCAGCAGAGGGGCCTGGGCGGGGGGGCATGAGGTGTTTCTGTGTCACCTGTCCTGTTGGCATCTTCCTGGTAGGGACAGAGTCTCAGGACCTGAACCCCCTTGGACACTGCCTGACCTGCCTCCTAGACATAGGCTGAGTCAGAGTGGGCGTCCCGACTTGCCGATGGGGAGTTCCAATCCTGGTGGAAAAGCCCAAAGAATTCTCATGAGGAATTATCAGGATGAAGCCACATACACTCAGGTGCTAGATGGCCATTGCCCTCTGGGGCTCTCACCAAGTACTGGCTGGCTCGGTGAGATGCAGGGCAGAGCCAGGGGGTGGGAGCCCTGTGCTTTGACATCTTCACTTGGGCCAAATGAGAGGCTGTACAGACTCCAAAGATGCAGTCTGATCTGAAAGTTACACTGGACTCAGGACAAGAAGTCTCCAGTTGTTAATCGTTGGGAGGCCACGTGGAAGAGTGGAGTCATGGTGGGCTTCCCCTGCCGTTACTGAGGGGACAATACGACGCAGAGGCTAAGAGGATAGGCTCCTCGGCTTTGAGTCCTGACTCTGCTATGTATTGCTGTTCATCCTCAGGCGAGTTACTTAACCTTTCTGTGCATCAACGTTCTTATCTATGGAATGGTGGTAACTGTAGTCATGGTATCCACCTCACAGGGTTGTGATGAGGATTAAATGAATTATTACACATGAAGAGCTATAAATATAAATCTGCTCTTATCTCCTAACTGCTCTGGCCTCAGGTCACACAGTCAGTCGGTGGCCAAGCCACATGGTGTGACCACCTCCTGCCCATCACCTTCTTTCTGAAAGCTACTTCTTGGCGAATGCAGTGTGGTGGCCAAGGGCTTGGAGGCCAGATGCCCAGAGTTCAAATCCCACTTCAACTTGAGTGAGTGACTCAGCTTCTCACACACTCAGCTTCCCCTCCGTTAAAATGAGGTCACGGGCCCCAGGTGAAGCTGCTGGTACTGCGAGGAACCCAGAACGTAATGGTCTCGGCCCACGGGCATCAAGGCCGGCAGGGCAGTGCTCTCCAGGTGGCGTTAGCCCTCTGCAGCTGTAAGCCTTGGGCACGGGGGGCAGCTCTGGAGTTTATGAGGCTGAGCTGAGGGGACCAGGCGAGCTACGTATAGTGGGGCGAGTGAAGGAGCTAAGGCGAGTCATTTCCCAGTTAATATGCCCATTTAAGGAAGATTTGAGAGTGTGAAAACTTTTAAAAGGGATGCTACTTTTAGCAGGAGAGAGAAATTCTGGGAAGGAGACCTTTCAAGGAAGGACCGAGCTGGGGTGAGGCTGGGGTGGAGGTACCAGGCAGGCCTGATCAGAATTCAGCCCCACAGGGAGGTTCTCTGTGGGCCTCTCTGTGCCCACCTGTCTCCAAGAGCTCAGGCCTCTAGGGACACCCAAAGCAGAAACTGGGTTGGATGGGGTGACCCTGGACCTAGGTCGGAGCCTTGCTGCTCTGGAACCTTGTGGCAGTGGGGGCCCTTGTCTCTATTATGGAGAGTAGGGAGTGGAGAGGTGTGGCTCAGAGGGGCAGAGGCAGGGTGAGGGCTGGGAAGGCTTCATGGAGGAGGTGCCACTTGAACTGAGCCTTGAAAGATGGGTTGGGAGGAAGGGGTGAAACCTTGTGGACATTGGACTTTTGATCCAGGAGATCCAGGTGGGATGGGGTGCCCACAGACAAGGTGAGATCCAGGCTTCTTCAGGCCTGTGCCCAGGCTCTAGAAGGGTGCCCATGAGCAAGCTTGAAGGAGGCTGGAGGCCTCTTCTTCCTCAGGGGAAAACTCCCTCTCCTGGAGCCTGGGGGTGGGAAATGTGGAATCTCTGCTCCCATACACTGTAAATGTCACATGGCCCCCTCAGCCCTGGCAGTGAGATTGGAGAGTGGATGTGGCCCTCACGCCCCATCCTCCCCCTCAGGGCAGGCCCTGCCTTCCAGAGTCTCATCTCTCAGCATTAGAAAGTGTGTCACCCAGGATCTTCCAGGGACCCCTGAAGCTCTAAAACCCCAGCCCAGCCCATCCACTTGTCCCGCTTAAAAGTGGGGTGAGCCCGTCACCATGCTTGCTTGTTTCTTCCGTCTCCATTGGCGACCTGAGCACTGAGGAGTTAGTGCCTGCGAAGCTGGCTGAGATGAAAAGCCTTTCCAAGAGCCCAGTGCGGTTATTAATAACATCTCTCAGCTCTGAATGCCTCTTTAATTCCTCTGCGTAAACCACTCTGGAATCCATAACACTTGCCCCTTAGCCTGTGGTTATTCCACTCCCTTAATGGCCTTTTATGGAGGGACCTTATTGAAAGTTTTTCCCCAGCCTGAGTAAATCACATCCTCTGGGTAATCCTTGCCTGCAATTTTATTAACTTCTTACGAGAAGTCAGAGGGACCAGAGGGAGGCCAATGTTTCCTCTGTTCTTTTCCCGCAGTCCCAGTTCTTACCTGGGTCCCTTACCTGGCTAAGGTCCTCAAAGGAGGAGGTGGCTGGGGACCTTGGAGATCAAGGATGTTGAGGTGTCCCACCCAATGCCCCTCCCTCTCTCTCATGAATCAACCTTTCTGGGTGGGTAGAGCCTGGGAGACCTGGTGATGTGAGCTGGGCACGGGGGGAACATGGGCAAGCGCCAGGAAGGGTGGCACCCACATCAGTTGCCTGGTGCCTCTGTTACCTGGTACTTTGGTTGCCTAGTACATTAGTTAAGCGGTACGTTGGTTATTTGGTGCATTGGTTACCTAGTGCATCAGTTATGTGGTGAGCCCTAGATTTGATAGCAGGGAGGGGGAAGCAGAACCAGAGCAGGACACTGGTGCTCAAAATTGGGAACGGGAAAAGGTAAGGACCATACTAATGCAAGATATTAACAATGGGGAAAGCTGTGTGCAGGGGAAAAGGGAGTGTATAGGAACTCCCTGTACTTCCTCCTCAATATTTCCATAAACCCCAAACTGCTCTAAAAATAAAGTCTATTAATTTAAAAAAAAAAAAGTCGAAGGAGACCCCAGGAAATGGAGATGCCGAGAAAAGATCAGGGGGTTCCCCTGGAGATCTGGGATGACTTTCAAGGGGCCTGTATGCCTCTCTCCTGCCCCAGGAGTGGGAGGGTAGGAGCGGGGCTGGGACTGTGTGTCCCCAGGGAGCAAGGGGAGTTTCTTAATGGAGACTAGACCCATCTCTACGGTCTGTTCCTTGGGCGGTGGGCAGATGTCCCCACAGAGAAGGACCATTTCAAACTGATAACCAGCTGTCCCTTTCTCCCCAACTCTGAACCCCACAAAGATGCCAGCTCCTCCCCTCTGGTCTGGGAGAAGAGGGCAGCCCCGCACCCAGCTCTGGAGCTCTGGGAACTTCCTCCACACAGGGAGGGTTATAAACCCTCTCGGTGAGCTGGAGGAGGGGGAGAAAGGCAGGAGGCAGGGCTGAAGGCCCCTGTGGGAGGGGCCTGCGTCTGCCTCCGGCCACCCCCAGGAAGGATCTCAGAGGGGTTTCCAGCCCTGGGTGGCCGGGGCAGCAGAGGTTTTGAAAATTCCATCTGTAACCTCGAAAGACTGGATCCCCCACGGGCGGCGCTGTGAGGACCCGCCATCCGTGGTGTCCTGCCATCTGGACCCAGAGCGCAGGTCATTGGAGGAGGGGCCTGGGGGTCCCCTCTTCTTCTCGCATGCTGGGAAGTGGAGTGAGCATCCGGAGTCAGGAGTTGGGCTATTCCCGCCCACCCATAAGAGGGTCCAGGCCCGAGTTCCGACCTGTGGCAGGGGGAGAAAGCAGGCTCCGGCTGCCCCGGGCTCCCTGTCATCCGGCTTGGGCTTGGAACTGAAGGCCGGTTCTGACGCCCTCACCTTCCCTCCTGTGTCCCTAGCAATAGTGGCTAGCAGGCACTGGCACTTACCCGTGTGCTAGGCTCTGCGTTGAGGGATGCACACGTGTGATCTCGTTACATCCTCACCCTATCTAAACAGATCTCCTTCTCCTAATTACTGTCTTCCATTGACCCCTATTTTCCACTTCTTAGCACGAATCGCAAGTCATAGGATTAACGGTTGACTTATTGCTGTCTTCCCTCTGAGGCTCGAAATTCTCGCACTCGTTGCAGCATCCCCAGCGTCCACGATAAGGCAGTCGGTGCTCACTAAATATTTGTTGAATAAATGAAGGACTTAATCAAGTGAATAGGTTCAGAGAGGTAAGTCATTTTCTCAGGGTCACACAGCTTGGATCTGGTGGATCTGGAATTCATACCCAGGTTGTGGATGGCACATCTGAGCTCTCTTACTTGCTTTCACTTGCTCCCCCGTGGTGCTGGGAGGAGCTTGAATCCCAGGCCCAACACAGAAGCCGAGAATAACCCGAACCCTAGTGCCTTCACATTCCCCCCTGCAAAATGGGTTGAGCTTCTCAGTGGTGCTGCGAGCAGAGTCAGATTCTCCCTTGAGCTGGAGCCTGGCCGCTGGGCAACCTTTCTGGTGCGAGGTCTTTCTCTTCTTCCTTCTGGCTAACCGAAGACATGGATTTATAACCCAGCTGGGAGTGAGAATAAGCCTCAGGAAGGGGAGGCAGGGGGACAGTGAAGGACACAGCCCCAGATGACTGGCTGTGGAAATAAAGGGCACATTCTTCTCCCTGCTGTGAGAGGAGGCAGCGGGAGAGGCCTGTTAGACCTGTGAAATACACCTGCGTCTGCTGCATTCCCCTCCCACTGCTCAGTTCCCCATCACTTGGCCCCAGTACAACCCAAGGAGCCTCCCCCTCCCACCTGACCCCTGCAGGCCACTCTCCACTCAGGAGCCAGAGTGATCGTAAAAGACAAACCTGATTAAAACTCTCAATGGCATCCCCATACTACTTACCAAAAAATCCCAAGTCCTCTTGGTGCCCTCGGCCTGATCTAGCCCCTTCCTCCTTGCCCAGCTTCCTCTCATCCATGACCCCTCCTCACCAGCCCACCATCCTGGCCCTCTCTGCCGCAGGAGCTCCGCCCCCGCTGCGCACCTTTGCCCTTGCCATTCTCTACTTCCTCAGATCCTCTCAAGGCTGACTGCCTCTCATCGTGCAGGTCTCAGCGCGACTGTCACCTCCCGTGAGTGTTCTCTCCGGATCCCAGGCATTCCCTAGCTGCTCTTCCTGTTTCATTGCCGCATCTCACTTAACACTGCAAGTCTAAAATCTAGCCTGGACTCATTCATTCATTGCTTGTTCATTTCACGTCTGTCTGCACACCCCTCCCCCTCCCCCCCGACCCCCCCCCCCCCCCCGTCAGCTCCACGAGGGCGGGGACCGTGTCTGTTCACTGCTCTGAACCTGGGGCCTAGACCACTGAGTGCCTCATAGTAGGTGCTCAATAAATGTTTGTTGAATGACTGAATGAATCTTTCACTTCTGGAGGGAGGGTCCCCTGGGGATCCCTGCTGAGAGGCTCAGCTCGCTCCTGCCACAGGCCTTGACATGCCAATGCTGGGAAGTGGGGGACAGGGGGAGGGAAGTGGGGGTGGGCCCGGAGCTCCCAGCCTGAGCGCTACCCTTGCAGGTGCTGAGCACCCCGAGTGACACCGAGACGGAGGCCCCTGCAGCGGATGGCCACCTGGGGAGCCAGCGCCTTATTAATAAGGGCCATAGCACATGCCGGGGGGTGGTGGGGAGCGAGGCAGCTGCCCCGCCGCTCCACAGCCCTCCCCCACCTCCCCCACAAGATGGACCGTGACCAAGTGGGGAAATGGCATCATATTTTCTGGAATGTCACTTTTTATTAGGGCTGCCTTCTAAATGGGTTTGTGGCTAATCCTGGGCCCTCCCTGCAGACGGCCCCTCCATGGGAGTTCTGCCCTGGCTGGGTGGCACCTGCAAGCCAGCCAGGGGGAGGCAGAGGGATGTCGCCTTCCCATCTCTGGCCTTGGCTGGCCTGGCTCCCACAGAGGCCACAGCTGAGGGGAGAACATCTGGGCCCTGGGACGGGGGAGGGTGGACTCTGCCCAAACTCCTCGGGACTTCTGCCTTGCGGGGTGTCGGGGCGGAGTGGGAACTGAGGGACAAAAATAAAGCTGAGTGGGAGGGAAGAGAAGGAGAAAGGGAGACAGAAAGGGTGTGGGCCGCTTGGTGGCAGGAGGGCCAGGGCAGGAAGGCCTGATTCAGGCCCCAGCCAACATCCGGCTTAGCCCTGGAGTGTGCGGGGGCTTTGAGGAGACAGCAGAGCTGCTGACAGAAGCGGAGTTGAGCTGTTCTCTGTTATTTTTAGGGGAAACACAGCACTCTGTCACCTCCTGGAAGACCTCCTGTCCCCGGCGGGCAGTAGCTCTCAGTAGCTGCGGACGGCCCTGCCTCCCTGTGGAGCTTCTCCCCTCCACCAGCTGCCTCAGCAGGACCCCTGAGTGGCCCAGCTCTGCGGCTGTCCTGGGTCCCCGTCCTCGGCCTGTCTGGAGACCCCACCCACCTCCCCCCTCACTGGGCCGTGACCCCAGCTTGGTCTCCGGCTGGACCTTCAGCCCCTCCCTCTCGTGGGCCCTGCCGTCACCCAGCCCTGACCCCTCTCTGAACCCTGATCCTCCATCCTGAGTCCTGTGGCCCAGACAGGCCCGCCCCACACCCTCCCCCCCGCCCCTGCCACTGTGTGCCATGACCCCCTTCTCTCGGGTGTGGCCTGCAGTTGGCAGGGAGGCCTGAAGGCCCGCTCACTTGGTCCTGAGCTGACGGAGAATGTCATTAGCAGGCTCCTAACTGGGCCATGCTTCCGCAGTTGTCGAGACAGGCTGCGGACTGCGCCAGAGAAATATCACACTCCTTACATCTCGCTCCCTGGGGTGGTGCCTGAGGCCCTACCTGTACCTATGAAATGTCCCGGCCCCTGGGCTCCCTCCTGCTGCCTCTCTCTGTTGCCTCCCTCTGCAGGGTTGGGGATGTGTGTTTCTAGGGGTGTCCTTGTGTGGCCTTAAGCATCATTGTTAGCTCTCCCATCAGTTGAGATTTCTGCTCGGAGCCCCTCCACTAGCTCCCATGCCTCCACTCAACCCTGGAATAATCCTTGTGACTCCCAAGGTGGGAAGTAACATTATCCCCATCGTTGGTCCAGGAAACAACGATCAGAGACGTCAAGTCACTTGCCTAAGGCCACAGAGCCAGACACTGGCAGAGCCACGATTGGGATGGAGCTGTGGGTGGCCCTGGCCTGGGTCCCTGGGGCTCCAGTTGACCCATATCTGATTGGAAGACCCCGTGTGGGCACTCCCAGGTGGCAGAGGCTGGGTGAGGGGTGCAAAAAGAGCAGCTAAGTCTGGAGCAGTCTGTGGGGTCAGATACTGTGACCACCTCCCTCACGGCCTAATCACCTCTCAAAGGGCCCACCTCCTAAAACCATCACGTTGGGGATTCAGTTCAGCATGTGAATGTTGGAGGGACACATTCAGTCTATAGCACACAGTATACATATAGTGTATCAATATGAGAATGCATGTATTGTGTGCGTACAGTGCACGTACACTGTACCTTGTGTGTATATGGTGCATATATACGGTGCATGGCGTACAGGTAGTGCATATGCAGGGTGTGTACACGACTTGTGCATGTAAAGTGCTCAGTGGTGATGCTCCCCACCCCACTCCCAGCTCCTGGTTCCCTGGGGGGCAGCACTGCCATCTCCACACTGGCTCCCAGGGCGTACACCACCCGCCCTGCAGGAACCATCAGGGGAGCAACCGCCCATCACACCCCATGGAAGCAGGTGGAAACATTGCTTTTTATTGAGACCAATATGTTATTGAAACAACTTGAATCAGCTTCAAAGTAAGTTAAATAAGAAGAGATCATCTCCCTTAGTTTCACAAATCAAGGGGGATACAGAGAAAGAGGGAAACAAAGAGATCATGGAAGCCAGGAAACAGATGGGCTTGGGTGGCCCGAGTTCCTGCCCGAGGGGAGGGGGAAGGGTTCTGGTGTGGTGTGCTGGGAACGAATCTTCTTTTCCTTCTTCCGACTGAAGAAGAACCTGGTCCAGAATGCCGTTCCTCCTCCTGCTGCCGCATCGCTGGGGAGAGGCTGGCGTCTCTGTGGTGCGGGTGGATTTAAGTCTGGGTCACTTGTCTTTCTCCTGTGGGCAGTGGACGTGCCCAGAGGTGCCTTCCTCGCCACCGCAGGGTTCCCGGTGCACTGGGGCTGTGGGGAGGTACATCTCTGTCTTGGGGTGGTTTGGGGCTGCAGTTGGCGGTCTCTGGTTCCCGGACACCTGTGGAGAGCTTGAATTTTCTAGCGTGGTTGCAAGGCCATCTGAGGCTGCTCAGTGGGCGTTTACTGTGCTCTGTGTCTCCGCGTGTGCGTGCGTGTGTGCAAGCGCCTGGGCGTTCAGCAGGGCCTGGCTTGGAATATCCAATCCACGCTGGATGAAGGGAGCTGCTGGCTGCCTGTTCTGTTTCCCTAACTACGGCCACCGCCTCGCCTTGTGGCAAGCTGCCTGCAGCTGAGAGAGGTGTGGGAGTTCCCTCTCCCCGTAGCAACTCCTGCACGAGAGACCCCACTTTCCCATTCTGAGGCCACCTGGACCCAATGCCCGGGGTCAGGGAAGGGGCACCTGCAGCTCTTAGAGATTAGAGACCAAGGCCGATTGCCAGTTGAAAGCTGGGGGACCAAGGACAGGCATGAGAGTGAGACCGAGGGGAACACACCAGGAGGGAGGCAAGTAGGGAGAGACATCATGCAGGGGCAGCGAGACAGATGGGCCAGAGGAGCAGAGAGGCTGACCTGAGAGAGCAACTCCGGGGGAGTGAGACCTGCAGAGAGAGAGAGGCGGGTCACAAAGCACCGAGCAAGAGGAATCTAAGGCGACGGAGGCCAGAAACACTGCAGGGACGAAAAGGCATAAACCAGGACGAGAGAGACAGAAGGGACCAAGCTGCCCCCAGTGGGGCTGGTGGGGCAGGTGATGCTGACCCCCGCCGGGGCTTTGACAGGCTGGTGGGAGGCGTGCGAATTTGTGATTTCAACCTGGTCCTCCAGAGGGTCTGCAGAAAAACAAACCCCGCTAAACATCTCTCACCGACTGTCATCTTCATTCGCTTTTGTCTTCAGAATAAAGAGAATTAGAAACTCCTGAGGTCGATTTCTACACGGCTGACTTTCTCTCTCCCTCCCTCCCTCCTGCCCTCTTGCTTCGTCGTTCTCTGCTCTGTGTGTCTTGTCCCCCAGCTACTGGCCTCTCTGACCTGCCATGCGGGGGTCTCTGTCCGGGTCTTTGTCGTACTGTCATCTGGAGTGTCCGGCTCTCTCACCTCCTTGCCCGCCTCGTCCCTGCCCCACCCCCACGCCCCTCCCCCCATCCCCGCTTGGCCTGAGGGATGGCCGCTCCAGATGCCCGCTTCTCCCAGCTGTCTCCACAGCTCAGCCCGCAAGCTGACAGGGCTCATAAATCACTGTGGCAGGCGGGGCGGGGAGAGGAGCGGGCAGCATGTGCTGACGCAGCGCCAGCCTTAGGAGTTGGGGTTCTCAGGTGCGTGGTGAACTGCTGGGGTGCAGAGCCTGTGGCTTCTCTCTTTTCGCAGTTCAACAAAGCAACCTGGTTATGGTGCCTATGTTGGAAGCTTAGCCTTGCCCAGCTCCATGGAAGGTGGACAAGAAGAAATAGGTTGAATGCAAAGCAAGGGGGATTTAGGTTAGACTGAAAGAAGAACTTACTGTGGTGAGGATTATCCTTAGAAAGGAGAGACTTGGGGAAAGGTGATATCTCTTGGCAAGGAGTCTATAAATTTTGGATGGAGAGATTCTGTCTGGTGGTTTAGACGTAGTGCTGCCTGGAGAGCCTGGAGACAGGGGGATGGACTAAATGATTTGCTCAACACAGAGCCTGTACTTTGTTTGAGGGACACCGAGGGTCAGAAGATCTTGATCCCAGGCTCTGGGAGGCCATAGAGCCAAGAAGTAACCAGTGGGGACCCAGGAGATATGCAACCTGGCATCAGGCCTCAGCTGCCCCTCAGACCCTCTGTGTGCTCTTGGGCAAGTCCCTCAACCTGGCTGGTCTCCATCTGTAATGTGGGGATAGTACCATTTCGTAGAGTTGTTGTGAGGTTTAAAGGATGAGGCACGTAACAGGTTCTGCACAGTGCTCGGCACAGAAAGCACAGTTATAATTGCTGCGCAAGTCACTCCACATTGCTAAGCCTCAGTTTCTTCATCCATAAAATTGGATGCCTAGCCCTCACTCACCATCAACACACATCCATTGAACCCCTGCTATGTGCCAGGCTCTGTTCTAGGCACTGGAGATACAACAATTCACACAGCAGACAGGATTCCTAACCTCATGGAGCTCACATTCTAATTGGGGCGGGGGTTGACAGACAAAAGACAAATATATGTACTATGAGAAAATGAGACAGGATGTCTAAGTGATGGGGGTGGGAGAGGCTATTTTATATAAGGTGATCGGTCAGGACAGACAGCTCTGATAAGGCAACATTTGAAACAGAGACCTATGGGGATCAAGAGAATGAGCTGCAAAGATATCTGGGGTAGGAACATGCAGGCAGTGAGAACAGCAAGTGCAAATGTCCTGGGGCAGGACTATGCTTGGTGAGTTTGAGGAACAGCAAGGAGGTGAGTGTGGTAGGAGTGGAGTGAAGGAGGCGAGAGCAGTAGGAGAGGCCACTGAGGAGGAAACACAGCCCATTGTAAGGGTTTCATCTACTGTCCCAAGGAAATGTGAAGCTCTTACAGGATTTTAGTAGTGAAATTCACCTGCACCAGGAGGCCCTTTGGTTGCCACATCCTAGAGCAATTGAACTTCCTGCTGCTCCTACCTGTTCAGGACCTGGAGACCAGCACGTCTGAGGCTCCATCCCTTGCTTACCACGGTCTGATTCTGGTCTGTAGAATGTAGGGCTTTTAAATAATCATTAAAAAACACAAATCCTTCTTGCCAAAGTGGAGGGAAGAATTTAATGCATCCAGCCTTGTTCCAAGTGGCAGCTTCATCTTTGTTTTGTAAATGTGGCAATGAGGCTCCGGAACGTTCTGTGCTGCTGAAGGTCATATGAGCCATATGGTGTGGAAGAAAGGGATTTCATTGACCACTGATTTATGGGCATCTTTGTCAATGTATATCTTTTGAAATTACAGACATGCACACGCATAGAGAACTCCCAAGCCCAGAGTGACACAATCACAGCATCCTTCCCCTAAAGGCCATCTATTGCCAAACATATCATAAATGCTGAGAAAGTGAGCACATGCGCTGAGCACCACCTTCTCTCAAGCTGCAGCCAAGGCAGACATCCCTAATCAATAACAGAGCTCCTTCATGCTGAGCTCAGATGTAGCCTCTGAATTCTGGAAAGCCCACATGCAGGTGGTTCCTAAAAGGAAACATATTTGCCATTTCTGCTGTAGGGGCAGGCTGTCCTGGGGGGTGGGGAACAGCATGGCCTAATCTCTGGACTTGGGAACTTTTGCTGCCTGATTTATAAACTGACCACAACTCTAGTATATGAGACAGAATCGGGGAAACCTCAGAGGGTGCTGCCCTGATACTTAGCTTTCCAACCTCTGGGTCCCCTGCCCTCCCAAAGGTGTTCAGAGTGACTGAAATTGTTTGAATTCCTCATGGGATTTGTTCCAGCTGCCAGAAATGGATCAGGCTTGTGACTGGTGAACCCAGACAAGGGTACCTGCAGCTAAATGAGCTGGAGATGGAGGTAGGTCCAGAAAGCAAGCCCTTCCCTTGGCTCAGGTGCGGATCAGATATGGAACCAAGAGAGCTGCCTCGCCGCCAAGCACGGTAACCAGAGGGAAAGGAGTGATGATGATCTGACAGAGAAGAATGAGGGTGGGGGGAGAGGGGAGGGAGGAGGGGAGGGGGAAACTGTGGACCAGCCTTTGGTCAGACCCCAAGGCTCTGCTCAGGTTCCCCAACCCCTAAGGTCTTTTCACATTGGATTCATGTCATCATGGACTCCTGGAGGTCCTGAGCCCTTGTTTCTGGGATCTGTTGAGAGCAACAAGCAAGGCAGAATAATGTGGGGAGACAGACAGACCTCGGTTTAAATCCTTGTGCTCCGCTCACTTGCCTCAGTCTCCTCATCTACAAAATGGGCTTCATATCTTCACGAGGAGCGTTGTAACGCTCCCAGCCTTTCCCCACGCGGTCACAGTCTGCAGCTGAGCTTCTGGCAAATGCTAAAGCCGGCAGTTAGACTTTGCTTGTGGGGTTCCAGTGTCTCTCGATCTCAATTGGATCTGCACTCGGGTGTTGAGACAGTGAGTTTATTTATTGGGACCTGTTAAACCCTAACAGTACCCACGCCATGAGCTTGGTGTGAGGATGGAGAAAGTGCTGGGATATTCTACAGCCATCTGTATCTACACCTACATCTATATCCTCTACCGCATCTATATGCTGTATCCTCCCGAGCATCTCTACCATCTGTATACCTTAGGGCCCAGCACAGATTGGAACTCAATCTAATTGCATTTGACGGGTCCTTCCCTTCCAGGCTCTTCCTCTGGTGCCATGGTGGGGAGGGGCCAGGGAGGGCCTGGGGGCATTCCCCTGCTTTCCTGGAAGAATAAGGCCACTTATCACCATGGGGCAGCTCCCCGCTCCTCAGCTGTGCTTTGGAACAAGCAATTCGCTCCCTGTGCAAAACCTCAGAGAGTCCAGGAGATGTTTGTAATTTAACTCTGCTTGTCACCAACAGCAAGGAGTGACCTCGGGGAAGCTCGGGGTCTGGGGCTTGGGGCTCTAAGGGGGTGGGTGGCAGGATACAGTCTCCCAGAAGGTCAGGGAAGTAGGGCTAACTCCAGTCCTTTTTCCAGCCTTCACCGGGTGTTTACGTAGGGCAGCTCTGTGCCAGGCATGGTGCTGGCTGGTGAGCACTTGCTATTACCACGCTATCAATCATAAAAAGCACGAGAGTGCTGTTGATCCATGGCTCCTTGTAGAAACCTTTGGGGCTAGATGCACTTCCGAGTCTGAATTTTTCCCAGATTTTAGAAATGTAATGTTCTATAAATTATGGAACACTCAAACATATTCATATTTCATTTCCTAGGTAGCGAAGTACATGTGAATAGTGCCAGCAAGTGAGATAAAGACCATAAGTGCCTCGAAGGTCAGTTCAGTTCAGGTTTTGCTGCCAAATGAGTCTTCTTTCTTTTATAAATTTTTTTTATTTTATTATTTTATTTTATTTATTTATAGCTTCTGGCTTCATTGGGTCTTCGCTGCAGTGCGTGGGCTTCTCATTGTGGTGGCCTCTCTTGTTGCGGAGCATGGGCTCTAGGTGCGTGGGTTTCAGTAGTTGTGGCATGTGGGCTCAGTAGTTGTGGTGCACGGGTTTAGCTGTTCTGCGGCAGGTGGGATCTTCCCAGACCAGGGATTGAACCCGTGTCCCCTGCACTGGCAGGTGGATTCTCAACCACTGCTCCACCAGGGAAGCCCCTGCCAAATGAGTTTTAAAAAGCTTTTTGGTTTTCAGAGCTTTGGGACTGTTGGAATTGTGGAGAGGGGATGGGGGACTGTCCCCTTTCTGAGCTCTGGGCAGGCATTGGGCCAAACACTTTCACTTGATTAATACATTAAATCCTCATAAAAGCCCTACCAGGTTGGTTCTATTTTATAGATTTTATATATTGTTCCAACTTTACAGAAGAAGAAATCCAGGCACAGAGAGGTTGAATAACTTGCCTAAGGACACACAGCTGGTAAGTGGCAGAGCGTGGATTCCAGATGAGGTCTGTTGAGTGCTAGAGCCTGCCGTCCTCACATAGTTTATAATCCAGTGTGTGTGCATGGGGGAAGGGGACATTAACAATAATTATCATCATAACAGGGTGGAACAAATGCCAGAGCTGGGGCATCCATGTCCCCAAAGGCCAGAGGAATGGCCTAACACAGCTTAGGGATTTGGAGAAGATGACCCAGAGGAAATGGCATCTACTGGAGACCTGAGGGTTGAGTAGACACTAGCCGGGCATTGGTGGGGAAGGGAAAAGCATTTCAAGCAAAGGCAACAGCATAAACAGCAGGTGCAAAGGGCTGGAGGACAGAGAGAACAGTAAAAGTCAGGAAGACAGAAAGGAGTTGGGGCCTGGAATGGGAGGCAGCGTGGATCCGGAGAGGTAAGTAAGGGCCAGCCTCCAGGGGCCGCCCTGCTGTTTCTGTGTGGCTTCTACAGCCCCGCCCCCTGTGGAATCCCAAGATGGGAGGAGGTCAGATAGTGCAGCGCTCCGGATCAGGCAGAGAGGAAACTCACGCGCCGGACGATTTCCCCGATGCACCGGAATCCGAGTCTGCGGCACCAGCCCCTTCGAGGGCCGGGCAAGCAGGGGTCTCAGCGGGCACACATGGAGAAAAGGATTATTGATCTTTGAGTGGGAGTCCTGATTAAACGCCGGGGCTCGCAAGGCTGGGGTGAGAAGTGGATCAGACTGTGGAGTGTCAGCGTTCCCAGGCGGCCAGGCGACACCTCCACCCTCCCGAACCGTCTGGGCGCTGGGCTCTCGAACACCTCTGAGTTCGAGAATGCACAGGCTGCCTCTCTCCCGGAGACGAGGCCCCCAGCCTGACAGGTGAAATCTTTATTATGATGATTTTTATTTGGGGGCGTGTGTGTGCGTGTGTGAGTGCGTGAACATTTGGGGCCGAGGTGGCGGCAGCTGAAATCCCCGCAAACAAGGCTCATGAATATTCCACGCAGGTGCCCGCCGCGCTTTGCAATCATCCATTATTTATACGTGAAATAACGAAAGCTTCGTAAGTAATGAAAGTGCCTGCGTCCCAGCTGCATCTTCCGCTTCCCTCTGCCGGCCCAGGTGAGGAGCCGGCCCTGCAGGAGATTGGCATCCCCGTGGGATTCCCAAACTCCCCTCTCACGTCAGAATCCAAGTCCTTCACAGGAAGGAGGCGTGTGTATACACGTGTGTACGTGTGTACTCACTTGCACACTCAGGGAGGGATCTGCACGCACAGG